>NC_080465.1:34074450-35438884 GCF_028018845.1 Melospiza georgiana
TCGGAAGGAAGGAAGTGTCGGAAGGAAGGAAGTGTCGGAAGGAAGTGTCGGAAGGAAGTGTCGGAAGGAAGTGTCGGAAGGAAGTGTCGGAAGGAAGTGTCGGAAGGAAGGAAGGAAGGAAGGAAGGAAGGAAGGAAGGAAGGAAGGAAGGAAGGAAGAAGGAAGGAAGGAAGGAAGGAAGTGTCGGAAGGAAGGAAGTGTCGGAAGGAAGGAAGTGTCGGAAGGAAGGAAGTGTCGGAAGGAAGGAAGTGTCGGAAGGAAGGAAGGAAGGAAGGAAGTGTCGGAAGGAAGGAAGGAAGGAAGGAAGTGTCGGAAGGAAGGAAGGAAGGAAGAAGTGTCGGAAGGAAGGAAGTGTCGGAAGGAAGGAAGGAAGGAAGGAAGGAAGGAAGGAAGGAAGGAAGGAAGGAAGGAAGGAAGGAAGGAAGGAAGGAAGGAAGAAGGAAGGAAGGAAGGAAGGAAGGAAGGAAGGAAGGAAGGAAGGAAGGAAGGAAGGAAGGAAGGAAGGAAGGAAGGAAGGAAGGAAGGAAGGAAGGAAGGAAGGAAGGAAGGAAGGAAGGAAGGAAGGAAGGAAGGAAGGAAGGAAGGAAGGAAGGAAGGAAGGAAGGAAGGAAGGAAGGAAGGAAGGAAGGAAGGAAGGAAGGAAGGAAGGAAGGAAGGAAGGAAGAAGGAAGGAAGGAAGGAAGGAAGGAAGGAAGGAAGGAAGGAAGGAAGGAAGGAAGGAAGGAAGGAAGGAAGGAAGGAAGGAAGGAAGACAAAATCAGACAAAGGTCTAAAAGGAGTATATACAATGAGGAACAGAAGGTATAATGCTGAGTTCAGGCAGGCTAGGAGGAAGGAGTCCAAAGATATATCTAGGGAAGAAGTGTAACACACATAATAGCAGAAGGGAATAAAGTAGCAAGGTGTGTGAGCAGCTGAAAAATAGAGAAATAGAAAACTAAAAGGCCATAGGGAAGGGTGATGAAAATGAGTGTTCATGGATAGTGGTCATGTAAGGCCTTGTATACTTTAGGTCATGCTGGGACAGGCCAGTAAAGCAGGTCTTGTGTTCAGGAAGTTTGAAAAAGGAAAAAAAGGGAGGAAAGTAGTATGGAAAGAGGTTGGTTCTTTTTCAACATCTCAGAAGTCAAAATGCTACACTGTGGAACCAAGTGAAAAAGAAGTCAAGGAATTTGTAATAGAAAACTTCTTCATCTGGTGTCAGTGGCTTTTACAGTCCAGTCAGATCATGATGGGAGCCATGTGGACAGAATGTGGCTGTTAGTAACAATAGCAATTCAGACATGAACACTTGTGTCCCTTTATTTTAGAACAATAAAGAAGAGCAGAAAGGTCACAAACCAGTCAAGGGAATTGAACCTAAATAAACTACTTCCTTATTAGTTCACTCTCAGCCTTTAGGGATGCTTTCAGCACTCCTGGAAATGTTTTCTCTCTGGTTCATGACACTCTCGAAGCCTTTCTCAAACACCTATTCTGAGGAAACAGCTTGCTGCTTCCATTTATACTATATGGACTGACAACACAAGCTTCATGCCCCAGTGGACTTTCTTCTCCTACTCTTCCCTCACCTCTGCAAGCACTTACTTGATACCTGAAATCATGGGATGAATATTTTGAGTTTAAAGCTTTCTATGAAGTTTGCAGTTCCTTTTAAATACATGTACCTGGAGGCCACTGCAAGAATTGCTGTCTGAAGCTGATTTTGCTGTGGTGGATGCAAGGGATCTGACCTGCACATCATCTGGACTGTGTAAGAAAAGAGTCTAAAGAGGAGAAAATAGGGATGGTGTATGTCTCTTTTCAAGCAGTATTTGTGGAGATGGAGAAACAGAGGAGGAAGGAAGTACTGCTGGACGCTGACTATGCAAGAATTCTGTCTACAAATTACTGGAATTAAAAAAAATGGAACAAGAAGGAAAAGCAGTACTTCCTCTCAAAATTTTTTGCACTGCGAAATTAGAAAATAACCTCCTGCAACAGAAAAATAGCCTTCCTTCTGCCACCTTTGGTGTGGCAAGTGGTACATACTGATAGTAATGCTATGCTACAGGTCAAGTAAAGATTAATCTATCCCATTGAAACTGTAAGGGAAGGCTGGGTAGGCAGTAAATAATCGTTGCATTTGGAATTGGTCCAGAATGCGGGGGTTAATGCACCATTCTTGCAAAATATATTGTAAGACCTTTAATGAGCTGAGTGGTCAGTATCAAATCTTGGAAAGGTGTCTAAATGCTCTCCTGACATCATTCTGGGCTGTGGTTCAGCACGGACTAGGGATGAGGGAAGGGAGAGGAAAAAATGTAAAATGCCACCTACAGTACTGAGTTGCCAACACCTAATAAAGAACAAGGAAATGAAAAACTAATCAAAGGTGAAGAAAGAACATGTGAAAAATTTAAAAGATCAAGTCCAGGGTAGACTACGGAAAGGACTGAAAGTAATGGAAAGGAATGGAAATAATGGAGGAAAAAAACCAAAATTGAAAATGATATCTGGAAACTGAATATATCTTGCTATTGATATAAAGATTAAGAAGATTTTAAAAACCAACAAATGAACCAAAACGAAACACAAGAAGTCCCCACAAACAAACAGACAAAAAAAAGAAACAAACAACATACCCATAAGAAATACAGGGATGAAAGAAAGAAGAGATAGCTGGCCTCCAGGATGTGGCAGGAGAAATTTATTGACAGAAGAAGACTTCACTGTAGAAGGAAGAGGGAGGGAGAAAGAGAGGGAGAGGGAGAAAGAGAGAGAGAGAGAGAGAGAGAGAGAGAGAGAGAGAAATTAAATTAATTCTTCCCCTCTGTGTTCACAAAGGAAGATAAGAGACAAATGCCAGGAACAGACATAAATTTCCCTGGGGTAGAAGACAAAATATCGAAGAAAATCAGGATCATGTCAGACCAGGTGATTGAGAAATTAGAACTTCTGAAGACTGACAAAGCTTTACAGTCAGATTAATTCCAATAAAAAACAGTGAATGAAGGATGGGGTAAAGAAATGAAGGGAATCTTTAGATTGTGTTGTGGTTCAGCAAAACTGGGGTAAAATGGTTCACAGAAAGTTCAGGAACTGTTGAACCAAGTATCTCAGGACCTGCAGGATCAGTGTTCATGACTGTGACTCCACCCTAGAGCAACAGAAAGTAGGGGAGACTTCAAAGGTTTTCCTCACAACCACAGAAGTCACTGTCTGCCTGTTTGCTCACTTTTATGTACCTGGCACTTGAGATCTGCTGGCAGACCTTTCAGTGCGGCTCCAGTGACAGGGTGGGCCAGTAACTTCACATTTGGGGTGTCAGAATGAACTGTGTTCCCTCTACCCTTTAAATCAACATTGTAAATGTGTCAACATTGCCCGTAGAAAGCATTAGAAAGTGCTATTTTAAAGTGTTTAGAAGGCAGCTTGGATTTTTTCCATTTGAGCTTTGTGTAAACAAGGTGTCTCTGCAACCTGGGGCTCCTGTGAGAGTCACCCAGCGATCACAATGAGACAACACATGCTGGAAAATACACAGCAAAGCCAGAACCAGTGAAAACTGCTGTATTTGCCATGTATGCATTTACATCAAATTCATCAGTAAAACAGTAGCCAAACCTTGCTAGAAAATAGTTGTAATGGGATACATTTCATGCTGTATAAATAAAGGTGTGGAACAGTCTATGTGACTGAGAAGATGTCAGATTAAAAGAGATGGAGCAAATTAGAGATTGTTAGGAAGCTTTGATTCGTCACAACTTCTCAGAAAATTAACTTCTAGTTATTTGTTTGGCTGCTGCTTATGTCACCAGTGTGTTTGCTCAGGTCTAAAAGACTTGCACACAAAAACCCCAAGCTCAAGTTAATGGGACTGACATGCTGCAAGAGACCAGATAATTAATACCAGGAGTTTGGGTGGAGCAGGATAGGACTGCTCCAGTCATTTGTTTTGTCCCACTCATTTATTACCCATTGTATGAAGCAGCTGTAATTCTTTAGCAACATGTAAACAAAATTTCTGCCAATTAATAGCAAGGAATCTCACACCACTGATTGTTGCTTTGTGTCTTAGTCTGCAAGGTCTGTCTCAGACACCATCCTAAGGAGTAGATGCTGTTCATGGCTTTGCTGGGGTTAGGAAAATATCCCAGCCTTATGATCTTAGTAACTGAAGTTTCTACTTTGCCAGGGCACTCAAAATTCCTGATATTATAAGATTTCAGTAAATTCTTTCGTCACACTTAATTATTTTTTATGTTAAAGGCAATATAAATGTAGGTTGTTCATGGCAGTGCGAAGTCTCACACAGTGAATTCCCATTACAGCGACAAAAGCCTTTTCATTTTTTGCCTCATTTCAGTAGAGGTGTTATGAAATGTCTACAACCCATTGGAATGACAATGTCTAAGTATTCAACAATATCTCTTAAGATCAAATTTTTCTAACCTGGATTATTATATAGGGCTTTCATCTTCCACAAATAAGTCATTGCCTGCACAACAACCAAATTGCCTTATGTAAATTTGCAAATAGCCAGCAAGCTTCTCTCTCTGCACATTACCTATGCATGCAAATAAGCCTTTTGAGAATAGCTCCATTTTCACTTCTACATATATATATGCAAGAACAGTCAGATTCTTGCTCACATTATCTAAGAATGTTGATCAAATACTAAAAGTTACAGGACTTTTTTTTTTCCTTTACAAACACAACTGAAGACTGAGATTTGTGTATATAACTGTATATCACTTTCACTGAAGCAGGAAGCTTCAAAAGAACTGCTGCCAATGGGACAACAAAGCTCATGATTTTAACCTTTGCCCTGTAGTCTGTAAGTCAAAGATCAAAGTTCCCTAGTTCCAAAGTTGTTTGCGTACAATCATTCAACACAACACATGCTTTCAAGGAATTTCTTTGTAAATACAATTATAATGTGCAAAACCCAGCAAAACAAAACAGTCACGTATGTTCATGTTGATTGAAGGTTAAAATCATAGGTCACTCTCAGTTTCAGTTTCCTGAGTTTGGGTTTGCTCTCTCAGATAATAAAAATTATGTGCTTTGCAGAACAAAATCTGCTATAAATAAATTTAAAAGAATGTTTAATTGGTAGTTTCTAGGAAAATGTGAATGCAAAAGTACTTATACTATGCACAAACTTGATATGATTTTAATAATATCTGCACAAAAGGGGAATCTTCTTTTTACTTTCACCTATGGTGGGGAAGTCTGTATTTCCTCAGTAAAGGTGCAAGAGCACCAGGCACAAAAACGTTGTGTTAGCTCTTAGCAAATCTTTTGTACTGGTGATTTCTGTGGCTGTTTTTGGAAGTAGTAACTTAAGGCTCACAATATACTGCTAGTTTAGTACAGAAAAATGTAGTAGGTAGTTTTTAACCCGTCACCTTTAAAAGTGGATTGAGGCCATTGTGTTTTGTGACCAAAGAGCACAATGCTGACAAGGACCTTCAAATGCTGCCTGTATTTTTACTGCTTGATTAGCAGCAGAGCTGTATGGACCCTGATGTCTCTTCTAAAGAACAGCAGCTCTAAAAGTGCACCACATCCTTCATGATGACACAGGCAGTGAATGCCTATTGCCAAAGCAGTGTCCTGAAGGAGGACACAAAGCACTGGGGGTTTTTTGTACCGTCGGTGTCAACGAGCAGATTGTGCTTCTCCATGATGTTAATCTAATTTGAGAAAACAGATTGTTCAAAACATCTTGTCATTGCTTATAGTGCTGTAAGCATAAATGTGCTATATTTTCAGAATGCAATTTGCAAGAACCTCAGTTTGTGTGTTTGAAATTGTGCAAGATTTGCAATAAAGTGCAAAGACAGTTGTTTTGCGCTTGTTCCAGTGCCAGAGGGACTGGGGGGAAAAATTATTCTCCACATCCTATATTTGAACACTGTCTTTCAAGAAGCTTAATAAAAATTTTAAAATAATGGCAGTTTTCTATTTTTTTTTTTTTACAAAGAATAATTTATCAAAGATTTTAAGGTGGTTTAAGAGTAGATTGAGTTTTCTTCTTCAGATAAATAAAAACACTATCCAAATTCTAATAGATTTTTGCTTTTCTTCATAAATTGCTACTAGAGATTTCATTTCCTGGTAAGTATTTTATTCACAGTGTCTGTTCACTAGATCTGGATTTCTGCAAAGTTTTAAAATTTTTGCATATCTAACCCACTCATAAAATGTAGCACATTCCTATTTAGCACTGGAATAAAAAGTACTTAAATACCAAAAGAAGCTCTGGTATTTCTGGCCACAAGTTCAGCTATGAAGTCTATGAATCTTCCAGGGAAACTTATCCCAGCTAAATATCCAGCCCAGTTTTGCAGACTCAACAGATGTGGACGATTCAAACAAGCATCTGGACTTTTGATGTTTACATAAAACCAAGCGCTGGTTTTCTGAGGTTCCCCAGATCTAGAGACCTCCCTGCACCTACTGACAAATTCTGACTGAAACCTGAACCATTTGTGACTAACCAGAATCAACTGTCTGAACCAAAACCAGGGACAGAAACCATCTCTGTCATAAAACCTTTTCAGGGTGTTCCAGTCATGAGGCAAACCTAGCATTTTGGCTACATGTCTGATTGCTATCAGGGGCTAACACTTCAGCTGGGACAGATGACCATTACACCATTGACTTCCTAGATTTCTGGATTGCTTTGAAGTGAATTTATCACTTACTGAATAACCACATACTCACAAACAAATTTTGGGAAGGAAAAAAAAGAAAAAGAGAGGTCTTTAGTTGTATTACTAGGCTCTGGATTCAATTAATTTGTAAGAGTTGAGAAAAGCCCTTTTCTTTTTTAAACCAGACATTTATTTTTAACAAGGGATGAAATCATTGGAGAACAAAAACTGAGACATCTGTTGTTTTATATCTGTTTATTGTAAGTACTTAAATGTGAGTTCGGTTTCACACAGTTTTGACATTGTTGCTTCATTAATAATGATTACGTAATTGCAACCACAAAACAAGCTGTAAGGCTGTAACATTTTCATTACTTATTAGAAAAGAACTCGAAAAAAAAGACAGATCAGCAAGGAGGTAGCAAACATTTTTGTGTTGAAAGTGGTTCATATATAGAATTTCATAGCAAGATCAAGGTGATGAAAATACCTTAGACATTTCTGTTAAATAATTTCATTTTTAAAAAATAAAAAAAATCTTCGAAATGCACATTTCTATCAGTGAAATTTTGGGGGAAGAAACCAGTGCCTCACTGTCACTGTTTGACAAAGTTGACAAACATCACACTGTTTAAATAAAAATATTTTTCTGATGTTTTCTCTAATTTTGAAATATTTTTTCCCTTAACTTGTTCATACAAATATTAAGTCCAATGATTTCTGAATGAGTTCAAAATGCAAAGGAATGCCCTTAGGTTATTTAAACCACTGTAAAATTTTACATTTTTAAAGTACAACTCTCCAATCCCTATTTTTTATTTTATTAATGTTACCAAAAAGTGATTTTTTACCTTTTTTGACAGTTAAAATTTTGAATTATATTTTTAAAATAACTTTCACTTTTTTCACACGTGGAAACTTAAGTTTCTTACTAGCTGCCATGACATGAGCTCACCTGCACTGACCACTTGGAACAGGGCCATTTTCCTCATACATTTCCTGGGCCAGGAGGAGTGTGGTAAAGACAAAGTGCAGTGGTATCATTCAACATAATTGTAAAGGAGGAATGCTGGTATCTCACAAGTAGATACATCATATCCATGTAAGCAGCAGAGACACCATATCCCAGAGTAGTAACAGACCACAGCGTACACTATATTAACCACAGCTCTATTTTTACATATGTGATGAATGTCTTCTGATTTTTTGCTTAGTGTTTACACAGATACATAAATTTGCTACCCTGAAGGAGTCATGCCAGTATGGACAGTTGTTGTGGTACTCTGAATCAAATTAGCAGTCAAGTTTTTTCCCCCACGTACTTCACTGGTTTCAGGGCATTCAGGCCCCTGCTGTATTGGCATCCCTTAAGTTGCCATGCCACACAATACCTTGGGCACAAACGCCTTCCTATGCAGCAGTAAGCCCATAGAAATGCAAAGTCCATAATTGCAATCACAAATTTTAAATCAAATGAAAGCCAAGATGCTGTGGTGTTGTATCATCAAAACCTTGCAGGCTCAGATGGAAGGGCTAGGGAGGATTGGCAGGCATTTGGAAACAGAGCTGTAATAGAGACAAACAGGGAGTCTTAAAACTGAGGACAGAGAGCAATTGACTCTACTAATGGAAACACATGCAGTATTAAATGAAAGTGTTCTGCACCTTCCTCATAAGGTGACACTTGGGAGCCCAGTCTCTCCGTCCTGTAGGGTACATTTTTAACACGGTGTGAGGGGGAGAACAGCTGAGTGATTCCAGCTCTGGTTAATGGGAGCTGTGCTCCTAATCCATGGTGCGCAGTGTGAAATATTTACCTATGCCTTTCCAGTGAGGCTACTTATGTAATTTCAAGGGAGGAAGTAGCCAAGGGGAAGCTGCTTTATACCAATTAAATGGAGAGGAATCAGATGGAGGGCAATTCAAAGCATTCATCCTTATAGGGAGATCTGTGTTTAAACATCTCGATGGGACATTTTTTAATGAAGAACTAAACTGCACGCCCTGCATATGTCAGAAAGGGATAGCTGGGGCCCAGAACACTGAATTTCTCTCTCAGGAAGGAGACTAGTGTGTAGTGTAGCTTCCTGCTGGGTGATATATTTACCTTATCAAGATGATCACAGAGAACTGTGTAAGTATGTATATTCATAAATCACTTCACCTCCAGACTATGATGGGAGAATGTTGCAAGGTTGGAAGGTTTAGAAAACACCTCCAAGTATCTTAAGACCTTTCTCAAAGTTTATCAGATTCTGTCCTGACCCTGAGAAGTCTTCTTACTCCTTGTCTTCATCTTGCTTTTAAATTTTTCTTCACACTCTCCCCATTTCTTCTATTCTCCATTTGTCCTTGTCCTTCTTCAATATACTGCAAAGCTGAAGCTCCTGTCTCTTACATATAAACAACTCTTGTGCAGATCTTCAACCTCAACCCAGACTGAAGGGATCAAATCAGAAGATTCTGGAAGATATCAACAGCTGTGTAATATTGAGTCTCTGTGACCCACTTTGCTAAGACCTAAGTGAGTCAAAGTTGAAGTAGTTAACACCCTGAGGACCTAAATGAAATACCTCACTTAGATATTGGGCACTTTGTTGCAAAAAACAGAAACTCTCCCTTATGTTTCAGAGAGAGACCTGGATACCATCTGATTTACCACTTCTCATGATGGTCCTGTGTATTCTACGTATACAGATCAAAAGTCTAATGAGAAAACGTTGAATAGAGCATCCCATTAACCACCAGACCTAGCAAAACTTTACTCTGGATGTTTTGGAGTTAACAAAACAAAACCAACCACCAGCAAAAAAATAGCTATACATTCACTACAAAACACTTTCGAATTTTGCCTTTGCTTTTTCACAAATGGCCTAATTTGTGAAAATATTCTGTTTTTTCATGCGGACCACCCTGCAGAAAACAGTTTAGATGCAACTTTTTCTCATGCTGGACATAAATGAAACTCCAGCTGAGGCTACAGGCAGGCAGTTTTAGGCCCACATTTTGGCAGCAGTGTAGTTGCTCTGTGTTGGTATGGGTGTAAATGAGATCAGAATCTGGCCTGTGCCGTACCACTGCAGTCCCACTTGAGAGCTGGGCTAAGATTCACAGGTGAGAATATGCACACATCTGCTAAGCCTATTGGCTTGTCAGATTACCTATACTTGCAGATTCTCTATCTGACCAGTAACAGGCACAATCATCTGGTGCTGGATGATTGCAAAAAGTGACCTTGTACAGTGAGGTCTGGTACACAATTCTTGCCTCCTATGCTGTGTGTAGCTATAAAGATATTGTCCTCTTTTGTCTACAAAGTCCCTCTAGTCTTCCCAGGAAGCAACAATCAGAGCAAGGACAAACTGCCAGATCCAAGACCCACAAGTAAATTCTGTACTAAGAGCTCCTGCCTGTCATACTCCAATGCCAGAAAAGATTTGCCACTGCTCTCATGCAGTAAGAGAACAGAAATAGCTACTGGATGGGTGGAGGGCAATTGGATAAGTTAATAAGGGTGAAAAAAATGGCTGCAACTCTGGGTCCTACCGTATTTGCCCAAATCATTTCTCTCCTGTGGCCTGCCCTTGTGTTCAGATCTGTACTAGATTGCCTAGGGCACTGCTACAATCTACTTTATCATGCACACTTTCTTTCTTCTATTCAACTCTTTCATTTGTTTCTTCATCTCAAAACAAATGATTCAGAATTGTGCATCCTCTCTCACTAGAAAAGATTCATCTTTCCTTTGTACACCCCTGGTTTAGAAACAGCATCTACTACTTCCAAAAAAACCCTTGGAAGCCTGAGGAAGCAGAATGAATATGCATTTTTGGAAATTGCTACGACAAGAAGCTAAGAAACTCAAGGAAAGACTGCCTTACACTCCTTCCCAAGCCCTTTCCTGAGCAGTACTTGTCTCTCTCAAGAATTGTAAGACAGGGCAGAAGAGAATGAAATGGTAGTTTTGAGAAGGTTGGAATACATGGATGTCCCAGCATGTTTTTGATTAATTGCTCAATTTAAGATCTTTGATTACTAATGCAACCCAGTCTGGCTTCCATCCAAATACAGTGAAGTGGGGAAAGAAGACAGACTTCCAGTGGAGGATAGACTACTCTAGGTTTTCCTGTAAAGCAACACAAAATTGTGCTCACAAAAGGCAAAATTATGAGTGACACTAGAAGACAAGGAGGAATAATAAAAATGTTGGGAGAGATCTCAAGTCTTATAATTAAAAGTTCTCTGCATTCTCAAATCCCAAGATATGCTGAAAGGTGAGCAGAACTATCCTGAAGAAATCCAATGAGGACAGAACTTCCTCCCAATGAAAATTCAACCTACTTTTCTTTGCCATAAGTTATTACAGTAAGAAATATTCTACATTCTTTTCCTCATAAGCTTATTCTTGCTAGTGCCCAGTTTTAACCACCTGCCCTCTTTTAAGCTGGAAAGCATTGGTTCTCCCCTCGTGTCCACTCTGATACATATAAAGACATATATGTTACATGCACTAGGGCATATAAAGACTCACATTGTGACTCTGTCTTTCCATCTGTGGCAGACTGCAGTGTCATGACTGCAGGGTGATGAGGAGAAGTAAGCTATGGAGCCTAAGGTGCCAAGGGGAACTTCAGAACTGACTTCCACTGGGCTTGGGCAAGAAGGCATAAATAAGGAAGTCTGTAATAACTGTGGAAGTATGTACCCTTCTTCAGAGAAGAAGAGAAATGGCAGTGTTCATTTCTGGGCTCTGCTGTGGATGTAGGCAGCACTCACATTTCTACGCCAGCCACACTGCAGGGCTGCAGCCACGACCTTCTGATGACAAGAAGGAGTCTTTGCAATGCAGGGATCAAACAATCCGTTTGGGGAGACACACAGATGGCCACACTAGTGCTGTCCACAGTGGCCATCATTCTCCTGCTGAGTCAAACTCCTGTAAAAAAGACATTGCTCTTCTGGCCCAGGGGTCCTAACAATGCCACACAAGACAATCTTAAGAAAGATGTAGTTCATGTGAGTTTGTAACATGTGTATCTCTTGGTGATGCCTGTAGGCTACTCTGTACCAGATTCCCCTGCTCTGCTGCAGAAAAACAACTTCTTCTCCCTGCCTGGGAACTTAAAAATATATATATTTTTAATGTATTTCTTACCATTCAGCTATGGTGGTGTGAGAGTGAATGATTCCCTTTTCTCCTCAGAGCAGTCATTGCTTCAAAAATGCTCCTCCAGGAACAACTGCTCCCTGTTCAACCAAATGCAAGATGAACATCAGTGCTTCAAGTACTCAGTTTTTCCTCCATCACCTCATTAATATCTTTGTCATCTGCCTTGCTCTGTATTCTTATAAACCCATAAAAATTATTTATGCAATGACCCCACTAGGCTTGTGTCCCTGAACCCTGCCTGTCCCTATAGAAACTAACGATTTACTCAAACATGCACCAGGTATGGGTCCCTCAAGTGCACCATTCTGTTAAAAAGTGCAAACAAGAAAGGAAAGAAATTACAGGAATAAACCCCTTCCCCAAGGTTTGGAGGTCCAGAGAGGTGAGATTCATGCTATAAAGTGACAAAATATTCTATTACTGTCATGTGAAGAAATCTCTTTATCTTGTGAAGTGCAAGCAAGTTTTGATTGGCTTCACAGGGAGAGACTTGTAGTTAGCAGAAAGTCCTGGAAGCCAGCTCACACTTTAACTACTCTCCAGAGTCTGTCTGCCCTCCTGGGAAGCCAAAAAAACAAGATAAAACATTTAAAAGCTGTCCATCACTTCTCACTGGGAGTCGGCTCAAGAAAGCCATAACAGAGCCACCATGTACGAGGAAAGCCCCCACACCTTGTGTGTTAGGCCACCTTCAGTTCATCAGAGGCCTGCAAGAGAGCAAAGAGATGGCTTTCCACCACACATCTCTCACTCGTGGGAGCTGGCTGGGGCTGGGGACAGGTCTGCCGGAGGGCATGGAGGGGAGACAACCCCAGCCTGCATGAGCCAGCTGCAAACCCTCTGCATCCACCAAGGTTCAGCATAGCTGGGGCCCAGGGACAGACTAAAGGGAAAGACAGAGAGCATAAACATTGTCTGTGTTCTGGTCTGGCCCTCAGAGGCATGTGAGAGACAAAGAGCATTTCCCAGGGGCATGATCCTTACGTGTCTGCAGGAGCAGAGCACACAAACTGAGGGCTATGAACCCTCTCTGTCACACAGGTTTGGGCAACCAGACTGTGCTGGACATCTTTGTCTGTGTGCTTGTTAGAGAGCCTGGTCAGGAAGAGAAGACACACAGCACATCCTGTCTTATGTAAAAAAAATTAGTAACAATAATTGAAAAACATCCACAGAAGCCACAAGGCCGACAGCAAACCTCTCGGTTCTTGACCACATGTCAACCCATCTCTTGTTTTGCTTTTTTAACCCTCAGCTAATAGGCCAACCACCAGAGTGTGTTGGGGTTCACCAGCATGGCAAGGGGTGCTCTGAGTGACATCAGAGCCCATGTGCAGCAGTGCACACACGTGCTGTGCAGAGAGCTGCCGGGGTGCTTGTTTGCTACTCCAGACAACACTTGTAAGGGCAGCTGGAGGCTGGGCAGGGGTGCTCAGCACTGGCAGGTCACAGGAGGTTTGGTTTGGCAGACACAGGTGGGAGCAGGAGGTAGTGATCCTGCTCTGTGGTCCACCCCACTGAGGACTCAGGTTGGAGACTCCTCTGTGCTGCTGTGAACAGTATTACTGTTGAGGGGCCTCAGACTTTGAGTTCCTGTTTGTTCCTTGCACATGTTTCTGGTGGGTTTTCCTCCTCTCTTCCTCTGGGGAATAGTAACTTCCATTGCCCTGGGTGAAATGCTCCAAGGTGCCTTGCTGGAGGCCAGAATGCCCTGCAGACCCCCAATGTGGTGTCACTTCCCTGCTCTCATGCTCTCCTGCCCAACAGGAGTTGGGCAAGCATGTCTTGGGGAACAGCAAAGCCTCTATGGGCTTGGCAAGGACTACACAGAAGGGGCTGCAGGTTTCTTGGGCTGGATTCTGTTCTCACTCTGTAAGACACAGTGCTTGGTGTTTCTAGACATAGCTGCAGGGCAGATGTATCTGCTTGTCTAGTCTGAACCCCACACTTGGCCTGCAAATACTATTCTCAGGCAGGCTGGAATCTCTTCTTTCTTTCATCTGTAAAATCATGGTGACACTGAGGAGGAGGTGGATAGCAATCAATTGCTCTCTTTTTCACCACAGGAACCAGGGAGTGGCAAACATATTTAGTGGGAAGTATAATAAAAACAAGTAAAAGGTATTCATGTGAAGAGTACAAAGACTTCTTATGGAGCAGGACCAAGTCTGGGGAGTTCTGTTTCCATATGGGATTTTGGGGTGAAGGAGATAACCTCTAAAAACTTTTGGGATATCTTCTAAAGAAAAGATGCAAACCAGACTAATTCTGCTGATTCACTATTGCCATGTGGATTTAACTGGGATAATTTAGATGTTTTATTTTTTACCCAAGACTCTGTGAAATAATTGGATTAAATCAGAGGTGTGTTTCCTGCAGGAAAAAAAATCAAGAGAGTATGGTCTGATAAACACACAGGTGTGTGTCCCCTACCTTAACCTATAGCCTTTAGCAAAAAAGCAACCAGCAAATACATGAGTGACAATAAACAATGTATTGCAAGAAGACGAAAGGAAGTTAATTATCAAAATGTACAATGGTTGTGCTTTTACAGCAACTTTAGATTTCTCAACCAGTTTAGCTAAGCATTGCCGTGTAGCCCTGAAATCAGGAGTCATTACTAAATGGTGTCTGAGCAAGCTCTTGTCTGCTTTCAGTTCATCTCTGAACTGCAGGGCCAAAGAAATTGCTCCAGCAACATATTTTTGCTGCATTTTTAATCACCTAGCTTGAATTTACATGCTGTGATGGGAGGAATGGAGGAAGGTAGGAAATGAGGAAACAAGGAAAGGGAGGGAGGGAGGCAGGGAGGGAGGGAGGGAGGGAGGGAGGAAGGGAGTGTCGGAAGGAAGGAAGGAAGGAAGTGTCGGAAGGAAGGAAGTGTCGGAAGGAAGTGTCGGAAGGAAGGAAGTGTCGGAAGGAAGTGTCGGAAGGAAGTGTCGGAAGTGTCGGAAGGAAGTGTCGGAAGGAAGTGTCGGAAGGAAGGAAGGAAGTGTCGGAAGGAAGTGTCGGAAGGAAGGAAGGAAGGAAGGAAGGAAGGAAGGAAGGAAGGAAGGAAGGAAGGAAGGAAGGAAGGAAGGAAGGAAGGAAGGAAGGAAGGAAGGAAGGAAGGAAGGAAGTGTCGGAAGGAAGTGTCGGAAGGAAGTGTCGGAAGGAAGTGTCGGAAGGAAGTGTCGGAAGGAAGGAAGGAAGGAAGGAAGGAAGGAAGGAAGGAAGGAAGGAAGGAAGGAAGGAAGGAAGGAAGGAAGGAAGGAAGGAAGGAAGGAAGGAAGGAAGGAAGGAAGGAAGGAAGGAAGGAAGGAAGGAAGGAAGGAAGGAAGGAAGGAAGGAAGGAAGGAAGGAAGGAAGGAAGGAAGGAAGGAAGGAAGGAAGGAAGGAAGGAAGGAAGGAAGGAAGGAAGGAAGGAAGTGTCGGAAGGAAGTGTCGGAAGGAAGTGTCGGAAGGAAGTGTCGGAAGGAAGGAAGTGTCGGAAGGAAGGAAGGAAGGAAGGAAGGAAGGAAGGAAGGAAGGAAGGAAGGAAGGAAGGAAGGAAGGAAGGAAGGAAGGAAGGAAGGAAGGAAGGAAGGAAGGAAGGAAGGAAGGAAGGAAGGAAGGAAGGAAGGAAGGAAGGAAGGAAGGAAGGAAGGAAGGAAGGAAGGAAGGAAGGAAGGAAGGAAGGAAGTGTCGGAAGGAAGTGTCGGAAGGAAGGAAGGAAGGAAGGAAGTGTCGGAAGGAAGGAAGTGTCGGAAGGAAGGAAGGAAGGAAGTGTCGGAAGGAAGTGTCGGAAGGAAGTGTCGGAAGGAAGTGTCGGAAGGAAGGAAGGAAGGAAGGAAGGAAGGAAGGAAGGAAGGAAGGAAGGAAGGAAGGAAGGAAGGAAGGAAGGAAGGAAGGAAGGAAGGAAGGAAGGAAGGAAGGAAGGAAGGAAGGAAGGAAGTGTCGGAAGTGTCGGAAGTGTCGGAAGTGTCGGAAGGAAGGAAGGAAGGAAGGAAGGAAGGAAGGAAGGAAGGAAGGAAGGAAGGAAGGAAGGAAGGAAGGAAGGAAGGAAGGAAGGAAGGAAGGAAGGAAGGAAGGAAGGAAGGAAGGAAGGAAGGAAGGAAGGAAGGAAGGAAGGAAGGAAGGAAGTGTCGGAAGGAAGGAAGGAAGGGCTCTTTTACGTCTTGAGGTCTAGAAAGTTTCATTACCAGTGATAATTCAGCTAACAAACATCTGACCCTAATCAGTTTTTGCAGCTATTTGGTCCTCTCTTCACTTTAGAAATAAATCCTCAAACCCCAGCTGGATAAGTTTGCATGGCAAGGGAGATTTAATCCATACCAAGATTTTGGTCAGATATTTTTCAAACACTGGCATAAATTTTTAATTTGGACTTTGATATCCAAATAGGCCCAGCTGTAGTCCTCCTGGGGATCCTTCCAGAGGCTTGGACTTTGAACAGGCTGTACAGCAAACAGCAAAGCCTACTGAAAATTCTGACGGCTGCTGCTGAACTACCAAGCCCTACAATAAACTGGAAATCAACACATCCTGCCACTTGGAGGGACGGTTTAAAAAGAACTTCTCAAAGGAGAGCAAATGGAAAGTACATAGAGGCAGGAAATACTGGTGCATTTGTGTCTCCATCTGGGAAATATTCTAGGAATGTTCTCAGTAACACAGGATTAACACCTTGAAATGAGAAAAGCAAATAAACACAACTGGATATCGTTCCATTATTTGCTTTGTTCTGGTTTGATTTTCTCTTCATGTTCATATACTATGTACCCTTTTCTTCTAGATGTGGCCCTAGATAACTATGTGTTAAATCTTTGGATTCTGACCAATAAAAAACCCTAAAAACTGATTTTTCTTTTCCGATTGGAAATCTAAATTTTCTCATGTCTTCCAAAATGCCACTTCAGTGCAGTCTGCCGCCAGCTCCTTTTTTGTGAGAGCAGCAAGTCAAGAACTTGCAACATCTAACATAAAAGACATTTTCCTACTGCTTTGGATCCAATGCCCTTTAGAAATGCCAGGTTTTGATATGCTAATATCTGATCTTACCAGCCCAAATTAATGCAACAGATACGATCCTTGCACCATCATTATAGTAAGTTCAGCACAACCTAGCTGATCTTAAAGTTCCATTGGAAAGCTGCACTTTGGACAAATAGGAAGATCAATGTAATTTCACCTTGATTAATTAAGAATATTTTAGCCACTTAGGCTTGAATCAGGAAAATTTGACAGTTCTATAGCTGCCCAAAACTGAAGATCTCTGGATAAGTATATGCTTATCGTTCACTGTCACTTCTAGAAGATGGCAGACTCTTCTTCCTTTATTAAGGTCCTAATGAATGGGTGTCCTTTGGATTGATTGTCATGTTTCATTCCTTCCAAAACAGAAAGGTGTTTTCCTAATGGTAAATCTATAATCCACCATGGAAACATAAAGTCACTGTGAATACAGCAAGAGATATCATAAGACAGAATGGAAACATGCTAGGAAAATTACCTCAGAAGGTGGTCCACCATCTTTTTTTCTGCTATTCCTGACTTTAGCCAGCCATTACATGTGTTGTATTTCTTGAACACCAAATTCACTGAAAAAAAAAAAAAAGAAAATGAAATTGAATATGTCAGCTACCAAAAAAAAAAAAAAAAAAATTCATTTTACAAATAGGCTGCCAGATGGGGAAGAGCACTTGTTTTTAAAGACTCTGGCAATAACGAAAGGAACTAGAATCACTGGAGAATTAAATTCTTGTTGCCACTGATTAATACACGATATACTGTCAGCTTCTCCAGCAAAAAGACAACATCTACCATTCTGAGAAGGAACATAATTTGCTGCATAGGCCTTCTTGCTAAAATTGTTGTGTTCTGCTTATGTGATATGAGTTCTTATCTCCAGAAGCTGGACTGTGTCCATCAGCTCACTTCAGGGGTTCTGAAACAACAAGATATATAAAAAATTTTGGTTTGAACTTGTCTGAGGAGCAAAAGGTTTTCTTGCCTGTGATGGTCTACTGATTGCCTGTATTTTTGATACTTGAGTTGGAAAAACAGACAGCCTCAAACCAATCTAAATCATTTGAGTTTAAACCCTGCTTCCTCACCAACTACCTTTCATTGAAAATCTTGATTTTTCTCATGAATCTACAGTGAAGAGAAAAAATGTCAGGTCTGTATAGCACAGGAAATTCCCTTGAAACAAGCCAAAGTTCTTCAAAATCTTGTAATGTGAAGAGGGCCAAGAAACTACTGTAAATGGTAATGAGGCTCTGCAAAGTAGCTGACTTTATGCAAAGCAGGCAAGTGCAGTCAAAACACTTACAGTAATCAATTGAAGTTGTTGGGTAAAGTTTTTTCCATGTCCCATAAATTATTGAACAGTTAATTTCGTCTTTGTGCCTGCAAGACATTCTAGCTTTAGGATGACAGCTTTATCCATTAAAGGGAGTGTGGTGACAGCAGTACAGAGAGTGCTGAGAATGCAGGGAGAGAAGGCCCATTCTCAGCTGCATTACCACTGAACAATGCTGGGATACGTCAACATCTTAATCAATATGTGAGAGTCAATTAATGGGGAAGCGAGCACATGGCTTAAGCAGGATCTCATTATTAAGTTCGTGTTTCGTCCACCAAATAGGTGAAATCAATATAAAGCTGAGTATAATATAGTAAATACATAACCATCCACTCTAACCCAGCCTTTCTTCCCTCCTTATTCCCTCCTGGGCCAGATTCATACATGCCTCTTCTCTCTTTTATATTGCAAGGGCAGCTATTGAGGCAGACAGCAAAACTGACAGAAGTTGAACAGATTGCAAAGGCCCAAATTCTGTCTTGAGAGCCAAGGAGAAAGCCCCTCTGTGGCTCCAGAGGTTTCCCTTTGAAAGAAAAGGTGTCATCCTTTAGAAACCTGCGCTTCTGTTTTCCTCCCTGTTGGAGGTTTCATCAGATCAATGCTCTTACTGAGTCCTGGAAATGCAAGCAGTAGAGAAAACTGTTTTTTTACAGAAGGGACCTAGGATGCTCTCTGGGTCACTCACTATCTAGATTTATATTCTAGGCAGTTCCATAGTTTTGAAAAAGAGATCAGGATGCATGAATGAAGCAAGCATATAAATGGCTGACTTAATATCTTCATAGTAGAAATTACTTCAGCTATTTTATCTGCTCATAAGCTTGTTGTTTGGGGGTATTTGGGTAGCAAAGTAAATGGAGCTGAATCAATTCTTCGGCAGGCACAGCATGGATATGTGATATATCTGGTTTTACAAATAACGGGGCATTTTATATTAATTTTTCAGCCAGTTGTGGTAGTTCAGTTTTAAATGGAAAGGTCAGAAGGTGAGAGCAGTGACTGAACATTGAGAATTGAATATTTCACTTGCTTGATTTACAGCGGAAGCACTTCTTTGTGCCCTTGAAGATTCAGAAATATATGGGGGAAGAAAAAGAGAATTAAGAAAGGTGGCTTCTATAAATTAGTGTGAAAAGAATGAATAGTGTAATCTGATCAGATAGTACGAAAGACTGTGTATAGTAGGTGCTGGTTACACTAAGGTAAAAATGTTCATTTGGAAATAAACCAAAGTCTTAAGAGAGGGCATTATGGACCTGCCCTGAAATCAGCTGTAATACTTGGAATCATTTCCGTGGCACAGGTTGGGCTATCTATTTAGTCTTCCAAATAATCTTCGATATGACTGTATTCTCAGTGACACCCCTGCGGAGCAGAGTGAGTAGAAAGCATTGGTCTCTCTATAGAGAGGTCTCAGCCTTGGGAGTGCCTCTGAATTTAGACTTGGATTTTTAAATCCCCCATCTTGGGTGCCAGAGAACAGCATAACAGAAGGAGAAAATAAGAATGGTGTTATCAGAAAGCAAATTCCATGTGGTGTTTGACTTTAGGAGGAGAACAGCTGACTAATTCAGCCACAGTACAGTCTTACTGTGTACCATGACAGAGGGCAGTGTGGACTGATCAGAAGGTTCAGGGCAAGAACCTGAAAAAAATTCTGTTTTCACCTATGCAGAGTGGGAAACTTGCTCTGGTGTGTTCAGGATGTGCATATAGCTGCCAGAAAATGTGCTCCTACTTCTGTTTTTGTTACCTAGTAGGTAAATTAGAAAGTGGTGTAACACAACATGTTCAGGTTGGAAAAGGTGTGGCCTAGACATTTGAAAAGCAAATAAAAATAGCATGATGTCAGTCACTGCATCAAACTTTCTCACCTTTGTTTTTATCAGAGAAAAAAATGTGAGAAAAAATTGGCAGTGTAAAGGGATACTGAAAGAATGACATATTTGTCTGTTAAGTATAAATATGAACAGCTATGGAGATCTGGTGCTATGGTGCTAGGTTTTAACTCCAGTAACATTCATCTAGTGCCAGGAAACACTAGATTTAGTACCTGAGGGATTGCAGTCTCAAATACCTTCTACATTTTGTTTTAATATGCTGCCAAGAATTTAAATTGGTAAAAGCTGGGGACTGACAAAAACTTGATCCCCAAGAGTTTTTCTGGCACAGATTTATCAGGGAATATGGTGCCATTATTTTTATTATAATTATTTTTTTTGTGGTGGTTGGGGAGCTCATTTATAACTCTGTGACTTCTACTCCCAAATGTATTTTTAAAAATCTTAAATAAACAAAGGGTTTTATTTTCTTGGTGGCGCTAGGAGCTGTCATTCATTTTATATACAATATGCCTACTTGGATTGTAGTCATTTTAACATACTTCTTGAAAAATCAAGAGCAGGCAACAAAAAAGAAAAAAAAAAAGAAATTAAAAGAAAAAAGAAAAAGAAAAAAGAAAAGAGGAAAAGAGGGAAAAAAAAAAAAAAAGGAAAAACTGTGGGGTGCACATTCCATCCAAACCACTACCACCTATCTGGTGCCTCTTGTTCCAGTGAGGGATGAACTTACAGTGTGTAGTAAAAATAGGCAACTCTCAGGCTCAGTCCTGCTTTCACTGATGTCAACAATCAGCATCTGTTTTGCAATAAATATATAATGGGAGGAAGCATTTCACAGGGAAATATGGGCTTGCAAGGGAAAAGCTGGACTTCTCTTGGAGACAGACATCTAACAAAATAACATTTAACCTTTATTAGACTTGTTTAACCTTTTTAGCTTCCCACTAGATAGAAGATCCCTATGATGCTTTGAATGAAAAGCAAAGCTAAGAAACTCCCTTTTATATTGCAATCATAATGGAAGGACTCAAATTAGTTGATGCAAGATCTAGATCAATTGGATAGGAAGGCAAAGGGCGAATCTATTTTGAATGTGAATTGTGTCGTCTGTTTTGCAGGCCAGAGAAACTTCCTTCCCTTGGAGAGGAGACTGCTAGGATAGTCTTAGTGCTGCTCTGTGAAGGTGAGGAACACCTTCACTCTTGAGCCTTTAAGGTTTATGCAACTGACCTGCAAACCCTTTACACATATCAAACAGGCAACTACAAATAAAGCCTCTGCCAAATAGGTTTAGTCACTTAAGGTGATACAGCAAATAAATAGAACAGAAAATAAAATCAAAGAAGTTTCTGGTTCCTAGATTTATGCTCATTTCATCAGGTCAGGTTGTAGCCAACAACAGCGCATTGAAAACACAAAAGTAATAAATACAACAGTATCACTATGGTTCTGCATTGCTCTCACATACCATAGCCAGGTCTCCCTAAATGTACTTTCAAGATCACTAAGTAACAGTTTATAGGGTTTGGTGGTTTTTTGTAAAAAAAATTTGTCATCTTGTCCCTTGAACAGACACAGCATAGCTTGCACTGCCCAGAATGCCTTCGATTTTACTATACAACTAGGTTAGATCTCTTAGGACTTGTACTCTTTCTTATACCTGTGTTACGGATAAGATATCCACCAGATTTATTCTTCCCTGTAGCTCAAAGTACAAGATAAAATTCCTTCCACCTGTTTGGTAAAAAAAAATTATTGTATAGAAGCTATTTTGATTTTGGTCTTCTCTTGAATTTTGCTAATAAAAGCACAAGCACAATAGTTTTATTATTAAAAATTATTGCTGAGGTTTATAGTCTGCCTTTACCTTGAAGGAACACAAAACACTTTTCAAATTGCAGCTTGGACCTGGCAAGCTTCTGTGCCCTCACAGCGTCCCATTGACTTGAATGATGTTCCCAACACATAAAGATTTCTCCATATGGATCCACTTGCAGATCTGGCCCTCAAGGCACAATTTGTCCCTATGCCAAGAGAATAAAAGCACTTTGAAGAAAGGAAATTTTATACATTTCGGGTCAGAATTTCCACCTGGGCTTTGTTCCTTATGGAAGAACAGGGGTTGTGAGTTTCTAAAAGTGATGGATCTTCTAGGTTCTGCTGAAGGCTCCAGCAGTAGAGCCCCATTCCTTTTTGGGCCCAAATGTAGCACTGTTTTCTGAGTAGCCATATTGCCTTTCCTGTATTCCTCTGCACATGAAATCTCCCTCTCCTGCATGCTGCTCCCATTCTCCTGAGGGAGTACACTCACCCACATGTGTCATGCACTTTCCATCCCTGGCATTGAGGAGGATGGGATTATTCCCCTTGCTCAAGGGGACACTGGCAGTGCTAGAGATGACAGTGCTTTAGCTGAGAGTCTGTCCCCAAAGGAAATATGCCTCAACAGATGACTGAGCATAATCTCAGCAAAGGTCCCTGAGCAGTCTTCTACAGAACTGAGTGATGGGGAGGACACTAGTGCAGCATCAGTACCGTACCCATCCTCCTTCCCTGAGATATACCTTATGGATGTGTTTCTCCTGCTCTCCAAAAGCAGAAATAAATCCCAAGTAATTTATAAACAGTGTTCAGTCTGTGTAACACCCTGTAGAAATTAAACCACCCGTTGACAGGGAGATTTGATAAATAATGTCCCTCATTTCTGTCTTGGGTGGAATTTAGCTGGTTAAATACACAGATTAGGATACCTAGGTTAATATGCCTAATCATTAAAGATTTTCATAAAATATCTGGAGATTATAAGGG
Source organism: Melospiza georgiana (assembly GCF_028018845.1). NCBI lineage: Eukaryota > Metazoa > Chordata > Aves > Passeriformes > Passerellidae > Melospiza > Melospiza georgiana. The sequence continues at coordinate 34,097,239 of NC_080465.1, forward strand.
CAGGCAAACACTTTCACTTTAAGCTAACTTCCAACTACAGCCCACATGACAAAAGCTCCAGATGTTTGTTCATTGCTTTCTCTGTGTAAAGGTCATGCATAGCCATTACTATATGTAGTTGGTCATGCACTACATATGTAAGTGCATAAACTACAAAAAACAATTTCAAGCACTCTTCTTCTACACTGACAATTTCTGCTGCAATTAGGAATAGGTGCACCTCATAATTAGGGGCTCTAAAGAGATCACAGAAGTAAAAACTATGCCTTTAGCATGGAAGGGTTAAAATCTTAACAACCTACTAGCAAATTAGCAACACAGAGAACAAATTCTTAAATTTAGACTTCTGAATATTGCTTGCAGGCGTGATATAGTGCAGCTTGCCCCACACTAAATTTATAGTGAATTTATGTTTACTTGCAGAGCCATTTCCTTTAGCAAAAACATCTAACAAATATTTTCACACTGTTCTAGAAATACTCAATATATGATTTGTAATAGGAAAGGTAAAATACTCTAGATAGGTAAAATACTCTATCAAAACAAATGCATAAAACTGTCTTATTTTAGACTACATTTAGTGCAAGAAACATGCACATCTACTAAAATCCCCTGTTCAGCCTTTCCACTTGAAGCATGTGTTCATTAATTGCTTGAATGTTCTACATTGTCTTAACTAGCTAGAAGCATGGTAGCTGAATATGCTCCCCACAATCACCTCAGATCAATGCGGTGGTAGGTCTCCTTTCATCCCTAGTCCAACAACCCCCCTCCAACAACAGAGGTCCTTTGCAGGCACAGGGCCCTGATTTATGTTTAATGCAGCAGTGTTTTTACTGCTTTTGGCACAAGATATTTGAAAGAGGTGAAAAAGACACACAGGCAAAAGTCTGTTTAGAAAACAATTCCAACATAAGCACCATATGCCTCCGACTCATAGGCTCATTTCCAGGCAAGCCACCACAGCAAGCACAACAATTAGCCCAGGTTTAATTTTTTTCTCCCTTAAGAAGTGGATGGGGGTGTGGGGGAAGGTAAAGGGAGCAAGTTAGTAGGGAAGTGTTGCTTCCTTCCTATACGAAGGAAAATCCTATAGGATTTTTTATTATTATTATTTCTAACTGCTTTTCTTTCCTTTTGCTGGTTTACTACCCTGAATCTATCTATCCCTAAACAGTTTAAAAGCCCCAAGTAAGTATTATTAGATTTTTAGTGTGTATTTTTTAATTTGGTGTGTGGGTGTGTGTGCACACCTGTGTGTTGGAAGCAGTTAAACCCTCATGCAAAAAGGAGCAGGCTGGCTTTTATTGAACTGATCCATTGGTAGGGATGGCTGCTTGCACCAGCAGGGACCATGCCTGCACACTGTCCCATTCATTCGTACAAGTGCAGACACCAAGATCGTGTTACACATAATTTTCGTATTTGATCAAATCTTTTGATATGCACATGACCTATATTTATCTGGGCTGAGAAAAGAAAGTTCACATTGCTAGAATAAAGATAGTAGCTACAGCAATAGAAACAGAAAAAACAGTTTTGTTGCCCCTTGGTCTATGTTATTGGTGATCAGGATAAAACCTTTAATTAACTTCACCAAAATGAGGCTGAGAAGACCACGTCAGGGCACAAGGGAGATATGACTTTACAAAAGGGTGTTATCACTATCTCTACAAGAACTGAAAACTTAAAGGCTCCCCAGCATTCAAGATTTAAGTTGTTTTTATTTTTCCTGTAATTCAAATCCTGTGATGTCTGGAGCTTTAAAGGAACAGGGAGCAAAGAGAGCTCATCCTTGTGGTTCACACCAAGAGAAGGGGGCTTAACCACCAGCAGTAGTCATTATCATCAGACACCTGGAAAAAAACAACAAGATTTAAAATTTAAACAGCAGAGTATCTACAGCTGAAGAGAATCCATTCCTCTAGCGCAAGATGTATGTCATTGTTATTTGATCAGTAATGGCTGAAAGAGCTCAAATTATGAGTTTGAAACCAAAAAATGGTTTCACTCAAATTATTCAATGCATAATAAACCATTTTCATAATTCAATCAAAGTATAGAAAAGTATATTTACTGAATATTTTTTTGCATTGAATCGCAAGAAATATTTTGCAAATAAGTTTTGAGGTTTCTTGACCAGTTCCATTGCTTTTAGGCTGTTCTCCCAGGTTATTCCAGGGCACCCAAGCTTTTATGAGTGTGCTTTTCTAGGGTGAAGGAAAAACCACCTCTAGGAGCATGTGAAATCACGTTAAGCTTGCTGCTAGATCTTCAGAAATAAACAAAATTTCTTCTAGGAATGAACAAGTCTGTGACAGGAAAAGCTTCCTGCATTTCCTCTGTTATTATCTGTACTTGGAAATTACCAAATTCTACTCCAGGTCTTATTAAGGGACAGACACTTTTTCTTTTTTTAAAAAAAAAAATATAGGGGAGTGTAGAAAAATTCAAGAAAATTCATACAGAATGAGGGTTGAGAGGAAGAGGATGTATGGAAAGGTGGTCATTTCCTTTTTTTGTTAAAAGCAAATTGAAAACCCCAAAAGCTAATGCCAGAGACATCATCTGCCTAAACTCCCAAGGCACTTTACAAACATCAGCTGACATGTCTGTCACTGAGGACAGCATCATTAGCAGGAATGCAGCTCAGGATTAACAGCATTCTGTGAAGTTAGTTGACACATTCACAACCATGGTCGCCCCACCATTGAGGAGTTTCCCACTCTGACAGTGTCATCCTCTTTGGACACCCTCCTCCAAAATCCTGCCTGACAGCACACAATATTAAGAAAGAATGCAATTAGGCTTGTTTTAAAGATGGGATTTCTTTTGTGAAAAAGCCAGTGATCCTTTTGTTCAGTATTTCCTTTGTTTTGGTACAACAGGGATGTCAGCCAAGGGAAAAATGAAACATGATCAAGATCCCAAGACAAGTCAATTCCACTAGTGTGTGATGACTGAGCCAGAGTGCTCTGTTAGACCAGCAGCTATAAGGGGAAAATATTTGTGACAATAACAGTGTGGCACCAGAAAAGAGAGGAGTTGGGGCAGGAAAAATTTCTGGAATGAAGAGAATTAGCTAGGAGTCAAGGGCTGGGAGCATGAATGGCAAGGTGGAAGCATAGAAAGAAACGCATCTTGGAGAGAGATCTTTTCTGGGCTTTTATGTTGTTGGTTTTTGTTTTGTTGGTTTTTGGTTTTTATTTTTGGTGGGTTGGTTTTCATTTTGGTTTTTGGGGGGTTTTTATTTGGTGGGGGTTTTTTGCTTGGCTTTTTGTAGGGTTTTTATTTTTTATTTTTATTTTTACATTTTTAATATTGTGGGTTTTTTTGCTTTCCTTTGTTTTTCTAAATAGTGGAGGTGGGTAACTCGAGTTTGGAAGTTAAGATGCAGACCTAAACAATACAGTACTGCTACTGCAAAATCAAATTTCCCTGTCTCTGGACTCTTTGCCTGCCTTGGCTTTTACAGCCTCTGGCCCTTCTTTGCTCCATCTGCCCTTCAGTCACATTTCAGTCTGTATCTGGACAATGCTTTGTGTAGGTTCATGAAATCCTATCAATCCAATCTTTTCAAAGTATCGGGCTAGCAGTCTGTCTGCCCCATTGAGTGCAAATTCATATATCCTCCTGCCTCCTCACCCTTTTTCTTCTTTCTTTTTTTTTTTCCCTGGCAATTAAAAAAGTAAAATCTAAGACCAAACAAATCAATGTTTACGGATTTGTAATAAGTTTCTTTCTATTTATTTATTTATTTATTTCCTCTTCAGTCACTAAAGAAGCAGCAGCAACTTGCAAGGAGCAGTTGTTGCCAGAGGGTGAATCATAGCTATATTGATTTGATTATGTAAAAGCTCAGAGGAACCTAAAGCCAGATACAGAAATATCTCATAGTCCAAACCCTGTGGGACACACACTAGTAAAAAAGCAATCTTTATATTGTTCCTGATAAAAGCATCATTAGTTTCCTTGCAGTGAAACCATTTCTCTGCTGATACAGTATATGGTTTTCCTTTTCTCTAGAATCCACTCAGACATAATTAACACTCAGTTACGAGACCAGGTTTCCTCTGGAGTGTGCACTTTGAGGCTGTTGAGAGCGCGGGTGCACAGCCCTGAGCACCTCTGAGTCGCTCGCTGGCCCCTGTGCAGAGCAGGGTCTGGCCTCTGCGGCGCGAGGTGCGCTGCACCCCAGTTTCGGCACCCTCGCTTGCACCCCAGTTTGGTGGGCCTGAGGAGGCCCAGCACTGCTGCCAGTGCTCTGCCAGAAAACGACTCTCACCCCGCTCCAGGCTTCGTACCACAACAAAGGCACAAAATCACACAGACACATGGACCTGCGCAGAGAGACTCCTTCCCTGCTTTTCACAACAAAATGCTTCCATGTGTGATTTTCTGCAGAGCAGCTCCTCAGGGAAGCACTCTACTGCCATAACTGGCTTGAAGGTGGGCTGGAAAAAGCAGGGGCAAAGAGTCTAAACTAAAACATCATGGAGAGATAAGGCTGCACATTTTTATTTAGCTTCTATTAATCATGCACCTAATATCTGGGCAGACTGAAACTGGGATAGGCAAATTCAGCAACTCCAGGTCTTTCTATGTACTGTGAAGGAAGAATACAATAATTTTTTTAAACCAATCTTACAATTTAATGCCTTCATTATAGAAGAAAGGTGTATTGTAAGTCAATCTACTTCATTCACCTCTAGTTCTCTCTTTCTTACCGATTTCAGTCTTCTTTTGGCCCAACCAAAGGAAAATACCAATGAACTTTAACATCCCTTGTTCGAATCTGCAATGTGGGCCTTGGCTGTAAGATAATGTAAAGTGTTACCATGATACTAAAGGTGATACGAGACAGATACAGCACAGCTATGCTTCTTGCTATAATACTATGTGCTTCAGAGAGGAAACTTCATGTAGGTGATAGAAGGGAAAGGACAGAAAGACTCATTTCAACGCTTGCACCTGTCTTCTCTTCAAATCAATGTGAAGACTCCTCAAGGAAACTTTAAGACATCTGGGAGTTTTGCTGACAACTCTAAAGGATTCATACACATACAATTTGAAACAATGCCAGAAAACTCAAAATGTCTATATGATATGATTTTGGGGGATCATTTTACCTAGTTTCAAAAACCTTTAACCTTATTGCAGTATCACTAACATAAGAATGTTTTTGTCCCATATTCTTGAATTGCCAAACAATTGGGATTACAATAAACCAGAAAATTATCCTCTTTTTTTGTCTGTCTCTCTCTCAGAGCTCAATACATGTCTTTTTCTTTCTCAGAGCTGTTCCAATCCTGGCTGGTGTGTGCCCTGAACTCTTCATACAGCACCACATAGTTACATACAGGCTAAAGAGCAACATTTAGGAGACTTGCAAAAATGCAGCCTGCTGAACACTTTGCATAACCAGTGCTTGAGAAGAAAGGCTGTTCACATAAATTATTTATTCAGCCTACCATTTGCAGTGATTTTTCATTATCAACACAGGAATAATTCCAGCGGTTTCAGGTCTCTTCACCTGCTTCTGCAGTACCCACAAAGGCAGGGTTGTGACTGCATAGCACATCAAGTGTAGGACAGCAACCTGTCTGCCTGATTGATTTGTTCAAGTAGGATGGATCCCTGCTGTTCACAGCTATCTCTGTCTCCCATTGCAATGTGGTGCTGAATCCAGAGAGCGCCACAAAATACTGTCCTCAGCAGTGAGGGCTGAGACCACTTCAGGTCTCTGGGTTGAACCTGGTGCATAGTCCCTCGATGTCTTTTTGCACAAAAGTGAAAACAAATCTCATGAAAAGAGAGCTTCAGTTATTGGAGAAGCAAGTGATTCACCCATCTTTTACACATTAGCATAGGAAGTTTCTAATAAAATATTAAGTGCACTGTGATATGGTGTTTTTACTCTGAATTCTGTACACATTTACAGTTGAAGCACATGAATTAAGAGTCTTGTTCTGACAAACCTGTGGTCTTTGGTGGTTTTAATTGTAACTTAAAAGAATACTTAACCTTTTGCGTGAACTTCGCAATCTGAGTGATCCACTAGCATAGCTTACAGCATTACAAGTCTGTTTAAACCATACACAGATATTTGTCCCTGCTGTTCTCAGCGTTCAAAACAGGTGAAACTGACACCTCACTTGTGACCAGGAGAACTGCTCACATTTGATGGATGACATGTGATTTGAACATATTTGTGATGAAACAAAACCTAAGACTGCCTGGACCCACTCTGTCTCTCTCTCTGAAGTCCTCAAAACTTTTACCCAAAGCAGCTGATATGTTCAGAAAAAAGGCACATGAGAAAATCTTGTGTGAGAAAGAGTAAAAAAACCCAAATTATATTTTAAGCTAATGCTGCAGTTTTGGAGTAGCTGACACACAATTTTATTTTTAACACATTTACTGACTGAAATACTTTTTAATTAGAAATGTTTTAATTAGAATTCACTTTCATACATTATATACCAAAAAGATAGAGTTCATCTTAATTTATCTGAAAATATAAGCATTTCTGTTTTAGAGAGAACTTGTGCTTACCACTCACTGGAATGAAGTTATTATGATGATCTTTCTTGTCTGTAGCAATCTCAGTGTTTCTTCAGTACAAAAACCAGGCATCAATGTAAGCATCAAAGAAAACCTAGGACCAAAACCATTGACAAAGGTGAAATTACAAGATGGCTAAATGTGAAACCTCATTTTGATAAGTCTTGCAACTGAAAATGTGGCAAACAGAATTGGTTAAGTTCATATAACACAATCCCTATGTTTTGGATTTTAGTCTACATCTATTCATCAAGAAACCCTTCTTGTACAAAAGGTGTTCTCATATTGAATAATGCTCAGTTCATTGGCTTATTCTCTGCAAGAATTAATAAACCCCTGAAAAATTGCTGTGCACAACAGGTTTAATAGCTCTGTCCGGCTGCTTCCCAGTCTCTTCCTCTGGAAAATAAAGCAAACTCTATCTATAAATCAAGGTCACTGAAATGAAGGCCAGTTGCACATCACAGAGAATGATTTTATAGGTGGAACGTGAGCTTGCTAATTTCTAGAATAAATTATTGTGCTTTATGGAAAGCAGTTTCATTTACACTTTTAGTTGCAAAGACTTAAAAACAAAATCACAAGCCCTGTTATAGGCTAATTTTAACATGTCTTTTTTTCTCAGGCAGCTCTCAGTATAAAACATTTAGCTGACAAAGTGCCAGGAAATCTGTTTCATTAATATAAACACCGGTACACTCATTGTGAAGTTATCTAACTTATATTATCAATGATCTTTAATAGAGCTTTTTTATTACTGGGATAACATTCTGTCTAACAAGTCTGGAGTCAATATTTAACAGATTTAGGTCAGATTTAGCAATAGAATTTTGCAAAAACCTGGGAAGACTGAATTCCGACTGTAAAATCATAAAGTAGGGTTACAGATTAAAAAATGAGCATTTTCATAAATATGCATGTCTCATAAATATTTGAGAAAAAAAATAAAAAGAGATCCAATATCTAAATGATAGTCTAATTAATAATTCTTTTGAGAGGGTAGTCTTGAATACATATTAAACACATAAAAAGAAGGAGAAAAGAGAGAAAAAAGGAAACAAGGAAGAAGGGAAACAAACAAGAAAGGAAATGAGGAAACAAAGAAAGGAAAAGAGGGATAGGGGGGAAGTGAGGAAAAGAGGAAAAGAGGAAAAGAGGGCAGGAAGTGTCGGAAGGAAAGAAGTGTCGGAAGGAAGTGTCGGAAGGAAGTGTCGGAAGGAAGGAAGGAAGTGTCGGAAGGAAGTGTCGGAAGGAAGTGTCGGAAGGAAGTGTCGGAAGGAAGGAAGGAAGTGTCGGAAGGAAGTGTCGGAAGGAAGTGTCGGAAGGAAGTGTCGGAAGGAAGTGTCGGAAGGAAGGAAGTGTCGGAAGGAAGGAAGTGTCGGAAGGAAGGAAGTGTCGGAAGGAAGTGTCGGAAGGAAGTGTCGGAAGGAAGGAAGGAAGTGTCGGAAGGAAGTGTCGGAAGGAAGTGTCGGAAGGAAGTGTCGGAAGGAAGTGTCGGAAGGAAGGAAGGAAGGAAGTGTCGGAAGGAAGTGTCGGAAGGAAGGAAGGAAGGAAGGAAGGAAGGAAGGAAGTGTCGGAAGGAAGTGTCGGAAGGAAGGAAGTGTCGGAAGGAAGTGTCGGAAGGAAGGAAGGAAGGAAGGAAGGAAGGAAGGAAGGAAGGAAGGAAGGAAGGAAGGAAGGAAGGAAGGAAGGAAGGAAGGAAGGAAGGAAGGAAGGAAGTGTCGGAAGGAAGGAAGGAAGGAAGGAAGTGTCGGAAGGAAGGAAGTGTCGGAAGGAAGGAAGTGTCGGAAGGAAGGAAGGAAGGAAGTGTCGGAAGGAAGGAAGTGTCGGAAGGAAGGAAGGAAGTGTCGGAAGGAAGTGTCGGAAGGAAGGAAGGAAGTGTCGGAAGGAAGGAAGTGTCGGAAGGAAGTGTCGGAAGGAAGTGTCGGAAGGAAGTGTCGGAAGGAAGGAAGGAGGTGTCGGAAGGAAGGAAGGAAGTGTCGGAAGGAAGGAAGTGTCGGAAGGAAGGAAGGAAGGAAGGAAGGAAGGAAGGAAGGAAGGAAGGAAGGAAGGAAGGAAGGAAGGAAGGAAGGAAGGAAGGAAGGAAGGAAGGAAGGAAGGAAGGAAGGAAGGAAGGAAGGAAGGAAGGAAGGAAGGAAGGAAGGAAGTGTCGGAAGGAAGTGTCGGAAGGAAGTGTCGGAAGGAAGTGTTGGAAGGAAGGAAGTGTCGGAAGGAAGGAAGGAAGGAAGGAAGGAAGTGTCGGAAGGAAGGAAGGAAGTGTTGGAAGGAAGGAAGGAAGTGTCGGAAGGAAGGAAGGAAGTGTCGGAAGGAAGTGTCGGAAGGAAGTGTCGGAAGGAAGGAAGGAAGTGTCGGAAGGAAGGAAGTGTCGGAAGGAAGGAAGGAAGGAAGTGTCGGAAGGAAGGAAGGAAGGAAGGAAGTGTCGGAAGGAAGGAAGTGTCGGAAGGAAGGAAGTGTCGGAAGGAAGGAAGGAAGTGTCGGAAGGAAGGAAGGAAGGAAGGAAGTGTCGGAAGGAAGGAAGGAAGTGTCGGAAGGAAGTGTCGGAAGGAAGTGTCGGAAGGAAGGAAGTGTCGGAAGGAAGGAAGGAAGGAAGGAAGGAAGGAAGGAAGGAAGGAAGGAAGGAAGGAAGGAAGGAAGGAAGGAAGGAAGGAAGGAAGTGTCGGAAGGAAGGAAGGAAGTGTCGGAAGGAAGGAAGGAAGTGTCGGAAGGAAGGAAGTGTCGGAAGGAAGGAAGGAAGGAAGGAAGGAAGTGTCGGAAGGAAGGAAGTGTCGGAAGGAAGTGTCGGAAGGAAGTGTCGGAAGGAAGTGTCGGAAGGAAGTGTCGGAAGGAAGTGTCGGAAGGAAGGAAGGAAGGAAGGAAGGAAGGAAGGAAGGAAGGAAGGAAGGAAGGAAGGAAGGAAGGAAGGAAGGAAGGAAGGAAGGAAGGAAGGAAGGAAGGAAGGAAGGAAGGAAGGAAGGAAGGAAGGAAGGAAGGAAGGAAGGAAGGAAGGAAGGAAGGAAGGAAGGAAGGAAGGAAGGAAGGAAGGAAGGAAGGAAGGAAGGAAGGAAGGAAGGAAGGAAGGAAGGAAGGAAGGACTTTTCTTTCTAACGGTGGCAAGTTTTTTAAATCCTACTTCTCCATTTTAGAACTTCAAAATCCTTCAAGAAGACCCTTTAACCTCATCAATATTATATGAAAGTCCTCACATGTACAGCCTGTTGCACATGAAAGATTGCTGTTTGATTCCCGGCACAGCTGGGGTCCAGGGCTTCAGGCAGCGGGATTGAATGAATTTAAGAACTCTTCTACTTGAGGAAGTGTAAATCCTTAGGAAGATGAGGTTGGAGAAGCATGCTGATGATGACCCATTCCGTTCCCCTGCAATTCAGCTTTGAATGGCATTTCTACACTGGCTGCTCAACCTATCAAGCTATAGTATAGCCAAAACATATTAAAAGCAATTCCCAAATTATTTTACAAAAGCAAATGACACAGTCATTCTGCAGTCAATTAAAGGCCTCAGTTTCCTGTAATTTGCAAGTGTTTTGATGGATAATTTGTTGACAGAGCCAAGAAATCCCAGCTCTTGGATGAATGGTCATTCCCTGTGTAATTTGAGAGATGTATTTATTATTTTCTTTAGACTGTAGTTCCACTGCAAGGGTTTTTATCACCCATGTAGAGAGAAGGAGTAATGATGGCAAATAACTCCTGTAGTGAGAGTTTTGTGTTGTTAGTCATCTGATGAAGCAGCAAAGCAGGTTTGCGAAGAATAAAAGGAAAGCAACAAACAACCCCTATGTCCTCTGCACATCTTTGAGCAGTTACAGTGAAGGGGTTTAGCAGGGGCGTGAAGGGAAACACCTCCCTTGGCTGGCAGAATGGAGGCAGAGGTGTATACCGGTGGCTAAAACCACTTTTCTCTGGAGGAAGCGACAGAGCTGTGATTCATAAACTGGCACTCTGGCTGCTGCCTAATTCCCTGAGCTGCAGCAAAATCTTCATAATCCCTCACACCTCACTGTTCACCCATCATACCCATACCTAGAAATGCAAAGTCCATAAAATCAATGGAAAAAAAGGTTTGTTTAAATCTGAGTCATCTCTCTTATATTGTGATTTTCAACTAACCTGAACAACTTTTGTTGCCATTGACGAGTACAGCTATTTATGAAGTTACTGTACTTGTTCAACCATGCTATTGTTGACTACAAGAAATTTTTGCCTTTTCCTCATACCACATAAACATAACCTTCCTCATCTGTTCCCAAGTGGAAAAAGAAGCTGTAGTTTTACATAGAGTCACTCAAGAATTACAGCTGCATTTTCAGAATACCTAAGAGAATGGGTTTCTTTCCAAAGGAGTGGTGTTAAAGATTCAAGATATGATACTAAATCTCTGTTTCACATACAAAACAACATGCCCAGCAAAATGCAGCCAAGGTGCATTAAAAATAAACAAGAGATAAGCAAGGAATGCAGCTATTGCTGTTTTCAGACGTTCAGAAAAAGAACTCCTACCTTCATGGTTTGTGAAGAAATAAAAGCTTTGCAAGATACCAAGAGCAAGAAACTTGGCATTTTCTGTCAGATGCTGCACAACAGGGACATGGAGGCATCTTAACTCATCGAGGTGGTCAAGTATTTGCCAGGGTGAGGCCAACACCCCTTCTTTGTTATGAAATATGGATCCAGCATTCCAAGTTATAGCCAGAAAAATGATTTCTATGAAATGTGTAAGTGCAAGGATCACATCTGTTCTCCAAGGTGTTTTTATCTGAAATACCATCAGTTAGCTCAGAAATTATTTTCGCTATAAACTAAGATGGCTAGATTTTGTGAGCACAAAGGTGAATTTGTATAATTTTAGAGATGCAAAGTTAGAATGCAGTTTTGATCATTTTGTCCATGGTTATAACCATTGACTTTTTAATATCCCTAACAGCAGCAAACAGAATTTCTTTATCCAGACAGAACTGAGCTCCCTGAAAGTTGCACTGTGGCTCTACTAAATTTCCGCAGTAGATGAATCTTGCTTTTGGTGTCATCTCCTCAGAAGCTGAAAAAAGATCACTATCCCTAGTAAGTCACACATACTAAGCACTTAGATGCTGTAGTCAAATACATTTTACAAATGCTTAGGTATATTATTTACATATTAAGAAAATTAATTATATGTTGGAAGCAGCTCTAGACATGTTATGTGTAAACAATGGATGTTTTGGAACATGAAACTGATCAGCAAAAAATAACTAATAGAAAGTATAACTGGGTGGTCTCAAAGTATTGCTAAATTCTGTGGAGATTTCACATGTTTTAAGAGATGTAAATGTTTTATGGCTTTCATGCAATTTAATGATGAAGTGCATCATACCTGGACACAAACAAAGCAATGTCCTCAAAGCATCTTCCACTACTGCAGTGTAAATAAATAATAGTACTTCACATTATTATATTCAGTAGTATCAAATAGGGAAGAGATGTAAGTGGAATGACTGAGTTTCTTTAATAAATTAATATTTATCCATAAGGAGAAGGCAAACCATAATCAAATTGTGAATTAAATTATTTCAGGAGACTTAAAACAGCAGGAGGGTAGGCAGCAAAATTTGGGGGCAAATGTATGAAATTTATGGCAAGTAAATAGAAAATTAGTGTTTAGCACCAGTGCAGAATGAGCCCAGTGAAGTCACAATGCTCACATTTGACAGCATTAGAAAACTTCATAACAAAACCACCCCAAGTAACAGTAACTGCCATTTTGTCTAGGAATACAATCAGCAAACAAATTCCATAAGATATGAAGTCTAAAGTATCTGCATGAATTAGCAGCACTTCAGCTGAAACAGCAAAATTGCTCTACCATTATAATTGCAGAAATAAATTGAATCCCTTCCTTTAACAAAAGGAATTTTGTATTAACAAAATCCATATAAAAGTTTATTTAAAAATTAAACAAAAAAAATGATATTATACCATATATTTGCATGTACCTTAGCACATGTAGAATAATACCAGCTCTGTTTCTTACCCCCTTCAGAGGGAGAAATGCGAAGTTGATGAAAGACGAACTACACAAAAAATGTTAGCTGTCTGAAGAATTAACAAATGTTTGTCAGATTCTTTTACTTATAATCTGACATGCAAAACCATAAAGCTAAAATACTTCATACAAATAAGGTCCCTGCCCAGCATCCTTTGCTGATCAACAGTGTTTTTTTACAAGGGTTTCATTATCATATGCCCTTGAAACATTCTGAGTCTTAGAGGCTCTGGAGGGCATGCAATATTGCTTAATAACACTTAAATTGTATGTTAGTATATTGATCTACGATGTGTGCCATTTGTACAACCTAGAAATTAGTTTAAAGTCTAAGGAGCTGGGATTTCTGTTTCAAATTCTGATGTTCACTTGCTATGGGACATGAGGACAACTGCTTATGTATCTGTTATGGAGGTGAAATTAAAAGACTTATTTGACTTTAAAAATTTCAATCGGTCTGAAGGAGCGTAGGAATTATTGGGTAGAATCTTCAATACTTTCTAATCTTGGTAGCTATTCACATAGCTCCCAAAGCTCTACTATCTGAGTGTCTAAAATACATAGGTGCTATTTCATCTATTCTGATAAGGAATTTATATCTAAACCGATAGAAAAAATCAGGACTTAAACTAAAAAATTTCTATGTAAAGAAATAATAAAACCACACACAGACAAATCCAAGCCAAATGAAAATTAACTTTAAATGTTTGCCCTCTGCAGTATATCGCATTCACACAACCAATTAAAAGAAATGCCATCTCGTTTGGAAAATATCTATTGATTTCCCAGTTCATCAGATCAGCTTGATGTGTCCGGCAATGGCTCCTATGACATCATCAATATTTTTCTATTTAGAATAATGACTTATTTTATATGCCAAGAGCTATAAAAAAGTCTATATACATATATTTCTAAAGACATCAGCTTAAAAACCATCTTGATTTCCCTCCTTAACATACAATATTTTTTATCCAACTATTAAAAAAATTTGGGATCTTGCCATGAGATTCATTTATGAAACTCAGTAAATTTGTTTATTTTATAAACTGACCTCTAAATCATGTTTCCCCTATTAGATGCTGTCGCTTTGGCCTGCATTTGGGGTCCAAATTAAATACATTTTTCTTTTAGATTATGCAGAACACATTTCAGAGAAATTCTCCCAGCCCTGCTTCCCCCCTCCTTCTTTCTTCTTTTCCAGCCTCCTGTATCTTTTAACTGCTACATATTACCTCTAAATCTTTCTACAGAGTCAAAAAGGCACCCATTCAGCTAGATGTTTATTCTGTCCAATTCACTCATGTATGTTTTTAAGATACACTTGCAGCTGACTCCCAGCCCAGTTTCTAGCAATGGTAAAGAATATTTATATGCCCTGGACATAGATGTGCCTTTAATCAGACCTCTCCATAGGGCCAATTGGCATATAAAAACTGGACATAACATGAGCCAGGAACCAGCAATGGGACAGTTCTCACATCTGACCCCATGCAATTCTTTCTTCTAAGATTCTCATTCTGGGAATGGGGGAAGTGGAAGAAATTCTTTATCTTTCCCAGCTTCTTTCCACACAATGGGCTCTCAAGTTCCCCTCGGACAATATTTCATGGTGGGCCAGGACAAAGTTTAGCAAGCTTGAAAAGCTTCCTTCCCCTGGAACTGCAGAAAAATTGAGTGGTATTGCTATATTTGAATATTCCTGGTTTGGACTATCTCTGTGGAATTCAGCCTGTTTCAAAGGACGTGGCCTGTGGGAGCCTGTGCAAAGCAGGCTAAAGCACGGTGTTTCTACCCTTGCAGCAGAGCTGAGTCTTGCAGAACTAGCTCTTCTGCCACTGGCAATGCTACTCTAACTCTGTCTGGGGCCCACCACAGTATTCTGAATACTCGAAACAAAACACGTGGCTCCAAACCCAGGAATTTATCTTACCACTTCGGTTATCCCTGGAATGTGGTTTGCTGACCTCTGGTGGTTATCCAAGCTACAAGAGACGTGGCTGGCCTGTCGGACCTGGAAAGTTAAAAAGGAAAATTTATTAACTCCTAAGTGGGGAGGTGCAACCATGGTGTTGGGCAGTGGGAGAAGCTGAAGATTTAAATTCCAAATTTCAGAAGCTACTGTCCTATGCTACTGCCAAATTAAAGTGCAAGACTTAATCCTGTTGGTGTCATTTCACCCAGCAAAAAGAACTGAAGCAAACAAGCAGAGTGGTAGCTTCTGTGCTTCATATTCTCTCATTTAGGTTGTTTCTTTTACTCTCGCTGCTTGCATGGCTCATCACTCTAATTCCTGATGGCCCAGCGTTCCCAGGGGAAGACTCCGACACCTTCCAGCGCCAGACTCAGACGGGATGACTTCAGCCTTTGTGATTAAAGCCGCAGAGGCTGAAGAGCAGGGGGAAGCCATGTCCTTCACAAGGTTACACATAGTCTGTCCCAAGAAAACTCCAGGTAAAGCTAAGGATTACCTGTTTTGGGCCTAAACCCTTGGTTTGAACTTGTCTTTGAAAGCAAGTCTAAGGTGAAACTGAGTCAGCAACAGTGTATGCAGGGTCTGAAAAGGCCAAGTTCCCAGAATCTGTTCAGCTGGGGGAGATGCACTGCTTCCCCCTCTGTCTCTAACAGTCCTCCCTACCACACACTGCCTAGCAAGTCAGAGAGCAACCCAGGATTACACTAAATTCATCCTCTGAGAATGAAAAAAAAAGCAAGCCCTTCATCTCAGACATTATTAAAGTCTGCTATGAGTCATGTTTGTCCTTGGTTATATTCCTTCCAAGGAAGTATTTTCCTCAGCCCATGGAAATGTACACTAAATATAAACACAGCTTTCTCAGTGACATTTGACCAGTTTAATGACCATACCATTTTCAGGGACACTTTCTGTTCTTACGTACTGAGTCCAGATTGTTTCTATTTGCATTTTTCTGACAGAATAGTGGCTAAAACAGACTACAGTCTATTTGAGTCTGAAATAACTTCTGGTTACACGACTGCCTGAGAATTTCCATTTAAAAAGTGACAAACATTCTCTCCTTTTTCTTGTTAGCAGTCAACATGCATTACTCAATTCAACAATGTATTGTCTTATCTATTTTTCCAGCTTTGTCACTGATCCCCTACACTCCCTAACTGTTAGCAGCGCTTCTCATGATTTGTTGAATAACAGTTAATTATTTAATACAGCCAATACCAAAAAGGATTCCAATGAGTATCCTTTTAAGATCAACCTACTGTCAAAAACTTGCTCCAAATTAATTTTTTCAGCACAGTCCTGACTTAGATAGGAGGGATAGACTTCTGTGTTAGAAAATAATGTAGCAGATGGTCAAGAGGATATCTTGGTGTCATGCTTCTAGAAAATGAAAAACCACATCCACACTAACCATTCTATAAATGACACTAAATTCAAGTTGTGCTAAAGAAATGCAAAATTAGTGTGTAAATATGGTTTTTGGGCGAGTACTCAGACTTAATTTACATTACTTTTCTGGACTGAGTTTATAAAGAATCTATAGAATACTACCCTTGTAGGTGACTCTTAGGACAAATGATCTATGTAAACAGTTAGATCTCAATTCTCTTGTGTGACCAGGTGTAAGCCAGCATTTTCAGTATCTGCTTGATGAGACAATAGTTCATTTCTTTATTAAGGGCTAAAATTTGTCCTCTGATATGTGTGAATGGCTCCCATTGAAGCAAATGAAAATGACAATTAATTATTTAGCTTAGTTTCAGGGGTATAACCAGAGCAATAATGAGAAGAAATTAAAAGAAGAAAAATTTAGATTGACTATCAGAAGAAAATCGCAGGCAGTAAGACTATTTGCATACATCTCTGTCTCAGTTCTTGAACTAGATTTGGACTAACCTTCGCCCATCATCATCATCATAACATTAGACAGTGCAATAATTTCTCAAGGGAAAAGAACACTTGGGAACATTTAAAGTAGATTGGAAAAACACCAGGAAATATAGCACGGAAATCAATTCCACATTAACAGGAAGATATAGTGGTTGATCTTTATCATCTTTGCATTCCACATCTTACAGCTTATTTCCAGCTCCAGGATATAGAAGTTTGAGGAGGTGAAAGGAGGCAGTTGTAGTTACTGGGTAAATAAATACTTCTGTTCCTTACAACAAGTAATCTCTGATGTGGAAAGTGTTTGGAGCCTACAGAACAAGGTTTGCCCCTTCTTTCTCAGCAATGAGAAGAAGCAGATTGATCAAGCCAAAGCACTCCTATTTTTCAACCCAGAATGTCCTTTACATGCAAGATACACAGTGGTTACAAATATTGAAGGCAAAGTCTGATGGTGACAGAAGGTGGCTCTGTATGTTTCCATGGATGAAGGTGAGCCTTGCCCTGCTGAAGCTGGCCAGAGTAAGCCTGCTGATCATTGGGATCATTCAATGATGTTTAAATGAGAAGCAAGGCACACAGACAAATAGTGCAGCAGTCAGACTGCTGTGTAATATAAGTCCAGAAATTTTGCAGTCGTTTCCTTGTGATAGAAAAAGAGTGCACTACATTTGTGCAGCTTGGGAAACTAGAATGCTATTCTAAAAATTGCTTCCACTAACCTTGTCTTCAACAGAGATTGTGTGCATCATCTTCAGCATTTGAATAAAACCTTGAATCATGCGTCCCTAGTATAAAGAAGTTGAATGTCAGATGCAGAGGATAGTGTGTGAACCACACAGAGCTAAAAGCTGTCTGCAAATACACACTCGCATGCATATTCTAAACCATGGCAGCAGAAATGATGGCATAGCCTTTATGTTTTTCTGATAATAAAGCTCGTTGAAACATTGTTAGCTCCCTCTCTCTCCATCATGTCACACAGGACAAGGAATGGGACAGGGTTGCAGTGGTTCTCAATTCATAGGCATGCCATACAATCCAACAAGCCAGCTTTATAAAGGCATCCTGAATGAGGCCCTGTGCTTGCAAGGGAACTTTAATTGGATTTCTTTACAGCTTGCAACAATCCAATGAAAAATTATGTAAGAATAGCATGATTCAATTTCAGCATGCACTTGAATAATAATATTTTTAAAAGAAAGAATTCTTCATGCACACACAGGATTAAAAAAAAAAAGTAAAAATGAAAACAAGGTAAACCAGCAGTTTTCAATCCAAGCAGACTGCATGGCCTAACTTTATTCACAACAGCACAGACATTGTGTGTGTTATTGTCCCAAGTCAGGATATAAAAGCACAAATTATATACCATTCGATATGCATATATAATCTTTCAGAGCTTCTGAATTTGACTTCTAGGAATAATAATGAAGTCTTTCATTTTGTCCTCATACTCTGAATCAAAGTGACTGAGAAAAGAAAAGAAAATATTGCTTTATTCAGCTATCAGATCCACCTCAAGGAATAATGACAAATTTCAAGCTTTACAGATTTGCCCTGCTTGGGTGTAACTTAAATATTTCTCTGCTTTTCATCATAGTTTACATACATTTTTCACATAAATAGTAGCCAAACACAACCTTTGAGATCTTTGGGTCTCCTAAGGATGCATGGAAGGTGCTTGCAAGTGTGCTTCTGTGCGTGCTTGTGTAGCTGTATAGCACACATGCCTAACTATTGTACCTAATAGGGAAATGAAGCTGGCGAAAGATCTAGAGAATAGGTGGTACGCAGAATGGCTGAGGGAGCTGGGGTTGTTTAGCCTGGAAAAAAGGAGGCTGGGGGGCACCTCATCACTCTCTACACCTGCCTGAAAGGAGGCTGTGGCACGTTGGGTGTCGGCTGCTTCGCCCAGACTACTGGCAACCGGACAAAGGAAAGTGGCTCCAGGCTTTACCAGGGAGGGCCAGGCTGGACATCAGGATAAATGTTTTCTCTGAAAGGATGGTTAAGCTTTAAATGGTCTGCCCAGCAAGGAGGTGAAGTCACTGTCCCTGGAGGAGCTCCAGAAGCAACCAGGTGTGGCACATAGTTCCAGGGTATAGTTGACAAGGTGGTGATTGGACAAAGATTGGGTTTGATGACCTCAAAGGTCTTTTTCAACCTAAATGATTCTGTGATTCTAAATACTGTGTGAAAAGTGGCACCTAAACTGACAACTGTCCGTGGATTTCTTTCACATCCAGATAGAGCAAATTACTACCCTGATGGTAAATTCAAATGATTTTATTGTATTTAATGAAAAATGAGCAACAGGACTCAAATTATAATAATAACTGCTACTTAATTTCACTTAAGTTTAAACGTGTCTCTCTTATATTCTTGTCTTTCAGTGCACAACAAGTTTTGGACTGGTAATGTAAAAGTACTTTGCATCATTTTCAGTGACTTCAGCACACAAGGAGGGAACAAATGAGATTTATGATCCAGAAGAGCAAAAGGAAGTTTCAAACTGTAGAACGAACATGTTAGTTTTATGCTTCTGGTAAAATTATCATCGATCTCAATAAGAATTATATTGATAATAAAGATTTATCATTAGTTTTTAAAAAGAAGGCTGTCTTTCATACATGACTGAGCCCTTTCTTAGAAATTACAGTTCAAAACCTAAAGCCTTTGAAATAAAATGTAATATCAAGTACATAATATTGCAGGAAGCAGTGGATTTTGTGATCAAGTACATAACATTGACTCACAAAAGACAGAGACTGGTCAGTATTACAGCAGATATTCCTCTCTTCTGTAGCTCTCTTATTAACATTCTGTATTTTAAAATTTCTTCTACTGAGTTTTTTTAAAAACAGCATTCTTATCCAGAGGGTCTTGGTATTTTACTTGCTTCAGATTGATGCCAGGATGGTTTATGGCCTTATATTTGTTGATACTTGAAGAAGGATTTCCTCAGACAGCCTGCCCCCCACCTTTCAAGTACCGAGGCTGTCTTGAGGCTGACAAATTCCTCTAGTAGGTTTTGACTGCTGATCTGAGGGTTCAAGCCCCAGAGGTGCCTATAACTGGCCTCATACTTTTGACATTTTCCCCACATAATATTTAATTTTATGCCCCTTCTGAGCCCTCACTTTGGAGGAACTATATGAAAATTATTATTCCTAAAAGAGTTAAGATTTCAGTAAAAAATCATGGAACTGAGCCACAGGCCAAGTGGGATACACCAAGCTATTCACCACCCAAGCAGCTAAAAGGCTTCTATTCTGGTGGCTCAGCTGGTGGACCCAACATGGACCTGCTGTGGCTTATTTTACATTTAGCTTTAACATCCTTGGAATTGGGTGTGGGAGGGAAATTAGGCTTGTTGGTACAAAGTCATGCTGTCAAAAGGGGATTTCTGAATGGTTTTGGGGAGAAATCTAACCTGACTGCAGTGAACCTGTGGAGTGAGGCCAGTGGAGGGCCATGAAGATGGTCAGAAGGTTGAAGCACCTCTTCTATGAAGAGAGGTTCAGCCTGGAGGAAAGAGGGCTCCAGAGAGACCTTAGAGCAGCCTTCCAGTTCCTGAAGAGGCTCCAGAAGAAAGCTGGACCTTCTGACAAGGGCACACAGAGACAGGATAAGGCAGAATGACTTTAAACTGAAAGAGGGTAGGTTTTAATAAGATATGAGGAATAAATTCTTTACTGTGAGGGTGGTGAGTGAGGCACTTGAACTGTTTACCTTTAGAAGCTGTGGCTACTGCGTTTCCAGTAGTGTTCAAGGCCAGGTTGGATGTCAGGTTGAGAAACCTGGTCTACTGAAAGGTGTCCCTGCCCATGGCAGAGAGGGTTAGAACTTTAAGGCACCTTCCAACCCAAACCATTCTATGATTCAGTAACTGGAAACTATAGCATTCAAAATGTACAGGGGGAAACACGCAAATGTCTTTTTCTAGAAAGAGAAACACCAACAGGAAGTCCCCAGATTTTCACAACTTTCCCTGGGAGAGCTTCAAGAATAACGGAGAATGTAAAATTGCTCTGGCATTTTAGTGGAGTGCTGTTAAAGCTTAACTGTCTTCTCTATTTTAACACTTGTGGCCTTGAACACTTCTGGGGATGAGACATACACAACTTCTCTGGGCAGCGTGTTCCAATGCCCCCTGTGTTGCAGTGTGTTACTGTCCTGTAATGTTTCATACATATTCACATTTTTGAAAAAATTCTTCTGGTCTGGAAAAGTCAGCTAAGTGGTTTTTACATTCTCCAAGGTGCAGAATAATTTATTGAAATATAAGGAGGTAAAGGTCAGTTAGCATTTAAACATTGACACTGCCCTGTGGAGGTGGATGAAAATTTTGCCATGGAATCTCATGGGTCAACACTGGGCCTTATGAAGCTCAGAACTTTCTAGCTTTAAACTTTATGAGTTTTGATTTTGATTTGTTAATGTTTTTTGTTAAGAAAATTATGGAAAAAGTCAGGTTTTTTCTTGATCTAATTCTATCTTTAGAAATATTTATCTGCAAGCAGGGATCTCTGATTGTGTTTACATCCATCTACACCAACCTTCCATCAACAGTATCACTCTCAAAGTTGCTATTTGTTACAAAGCACACAAGTTATCCTATTAATGTCAAAGAATAAGTCACTTAAGCCCTTGCCCTCTGCTAGGGGTGTTGAATATGGGTTTCCATTTGTCTTTGTCTGTCGTGGCAGATACGGTTTGATTGGAGGGTAGATGTGTAGCTTGATACTATAATTGTTTTCTGTATAAATGTTGTCATGAGAGCAAAGCATTCAAAAAGCACAGTCTGAGTCTGGTAGCTGGGCAGATCTAGTTTGCACAAATAAAGCATTTACATATTAATTATAGTTGTGAAAGAATTCTTTAACACCCCTACTTAAAAGCAGACACCTGCTATTGAAACTATGTTCCTTTTTATGTTATTTTGATAAGCATAGATTTTATGATACTAATATTTTGCATTACATCAATATGCACAGCATCCCTAACCCTCATTCTTTAGATGCTTTAGACTAAGATACCTCAATTTAGAGGAAACTCAAAATAAATGGACAATAACCTTCACACTCCCGTGAAGATCTTTGACATTGCTTGCTATATATGTAACAGCAGAAATAAAGAGCAAATTGCCTTACAGATATATTTTTGTTTACTTAAATAAGTGTTCTATGATGTAAAACACAATTTTGAAGATACAGATTGCTCACACGTCTTTAGAAATTTAGACCACAGAACCTTTACCCAGAAGTCATTTCTTTTCCTTTGTCAAAATATTAATGTAGCTGGTTTTATGTTAGGCAAATATACTTCACCTGACACATACTTTAGACAGAACTGGTGATTAAAGACTACTGAACTGTTTTATTTCGTTACCAACACTGATGTCTTCCTTGAGAATTTGCTTTCTCTTCCTTGACACCTTCCCTTTTTCTTTCAGTAGCAAAGCAGAACTAGAATGTGAGTAGATGGAGGACAAGTGCTGAAGATTTGCAGCCCTTCCATTAGCTCCATTGGATGGAAAACACCAGAAACGGGGTGGGAGTGGGAAGGCTGGGTGGACCATCAGCTCCTCAAGGAAATGGAAGTTCAGAGCCAGGTGGAGGTGCTTCCAAGTCAGGGTGCTTTGAGCAAACTGCAAAGATTTTGAGCAATTTCCCCCTTAGTTTCTCCTTGGTGCTCAAGTCAGCAGAGGCTGAACAAAAGCAAACAGACAAACCTGTGGCTTCAAGGAGAAAGCTAGTAAATGTGTCTTGAGCATCACTCTGAGGATGTACAATACTAGTAACACCAAAGGCAACAACAAACCCTGAAATAGATGGAGCATATAGTGAAATTTATTCATATTAGGCACGTAGACAATAATGTATGAATAATTGTACAATGCTAAATTTGTGTCTCAGGGTAAATCACATTCATAGTGACTGAATTCTCCCAGCCTCCAAGAAGAGTGTCAGCTTGTGGTAGCTCCTGAAGCCTTCCTGGTAATCACCTGAGAAAACAATGTTAGCCATGAACCAGGGACCGTGTTGAAGTAGTAAAACATTATTTTACTGCATTTCCTACAGTTTCCTGGCACTGTTAATTAAATGATGAAGATTCACTAATGAAATCCATGCTAATAAAATCCATGCCTGAAGGTTAGATAAGCCCTCAGGTCTGTTCAAATGGCAATAGTTCTGCTATTGCCTCCTACACAATCTATTTGGCAGTACATTGTTTCTCCTTTGAAGCTGAGGGAAGTAGCTGGAGCAGGAGACACCTTTTACTAAACTGTGATATTTTCATTCTGTTCAAAACCAAAGATGAAACCTACCAGTGATGGAAAAGAGGACAAGTATCCAGAGAACTACAGAGGCATTGCCAAAACACGCAGAAATGCAGTTAGAAAAGCAAAATCTCCACTTAAAAATTGGCCAGATATGTCAAAAATTATAGGAAAGGGTTCTTTGGGTACACAAGATATGTAAACAGCAAGCAGAAACAGAAAGAAAATATTGGGCCTCTCTTAAACATAAGAGGGGGAATTAGTCACCAAAAACACTGAAAAGGCAGAGGTTCTCAAAAGTTCCTTTAACAATGTCATCACTAGCACAGTTGGGCCCCAGACCTTGGGAACAAAAGCCCAGGTTTCTAAGTTTGGTTAAGGAGTGTTGGGATGCGAACTTTTACAGAAGCTTGGCCCCTATAAATTCATGAGGCTTGACCATATCCATGCGAGAGTGTTGGAGAGCTGGCTAGTGCCATTATGAGGCTGCTTTCCATAATATTTGAGAAATTGTGGAGGCAGGAAGACGTCCCTAAGACAGGAAGAATGTAATGCCACCCTCATCTGTAAGAAGAGCTTAAAGGAGGACCCAGGAAATTATAGGTTCATTAGTCTCACCTCATTCCCTGGAAAAGTTACATAATGAATCCTCCTGGGAGCCATCACAAGTCAAATGAATCACATGATTTGGGGGAAGCCAGCATGGATGCACCTGCCCAGTTGATGGACAGTCTCTACTCCTATTTTTCCAAGGCTTTTGATATAGTTTCCCACAGCCTCTGGCTACAGAAATGGATCTACTGTGGTCTGGACAAGTGGTTCATGAGGTGAGGAACTGGCTGAAAGGAGGTGCCAGAGTGGGATGGCCAATGACTCATTTTCCAACCAGCAACCTGGCACAGCTGAGGTTCCCCAGGGATTGATTTGGGCCCAACACGGTTTCTTATCTTCATAAATTATGTAAAAGATATGTTCAAATCCACCCTGGTGAAGTTTGCTGAGGCTATTAAGCGAAGTGGGGGGTAGATGCTGTGAAAGTGACAGCCACTTTGCAGGAAGACCTGAATAGGCTGGGAGAGTGAACCCCATGAAAGTCAGCTAGGTCAAGTGTGAAGTTACGCATCTGGGAAAACATAATACAGGAGTGCAGCACAGGCCAGGATCTATCTGACTGGGGAGCAGATCCATGGAAAGGGACCTGGTGGGCACTGAGCTCAGTATGAATGAGCAATGTGATGCTGCAGCAAAGACAGTGAAATCCTGGGCTGTATCAACAAGAGCATCACCAGCAGAGATGAAGAACTCACTGTTGTCAGCACTTGTCAGGCTACACCTGCAATACTCTGTTCACTTTTGATCTCTGCTATACAGAAAAGATATGGACAGGCTAGGTAAGGTCCAGAGAATGGCCACAAAGGTGATCAGAGGACAGGAAAGCCTATCATGTGAGGAAAGGCTTAGGGGAGCCCTTATCACCATGCTTCAGTATTTGAAGGGCGGCTATAAGGAAAATAAATATTTGCTTTTCACAAGGAGTTGCATAGAAAATATGAGGGGCAGTGGGTTGAAGTCTCTCCTTGGGATATCCCAATTAAACACAAGAGAAAAAGTTTTCATAATGGGAACAGTCAGCCATTGGCATAATCTTCCTAGCCCCAACATAGGAAACTTTTAAGGTTTAGCTGGACATGGTGCTGGCCCATCTTGTTTGGACTGGGCTTTTGCCAAGAAAGTTGGACCAGATGAGCCTTGAGGTTCCTTCTAGCTGATGTTCTAGGAGTTTAGGATTCTATGGTTCACACCGAGTACAGTCCCATAGAGTCTGGGGAAGCTTCTGTCACCTGGCTCACAACATTGCACCAAGCAAAGAAATGTGAGAGAAGTAACTGAATCAGAGACAGCTCTGATTCAAATGGGATGAGTCAATACACCATTTTGTTGTTGAGAAAGGGGTATGGCAATGGTCTCCTTCCTTTCTACATTTTTCCCTGCAAGGGTCACACTCTAGCTGTGTACCTTCTGATAGCTCAGTCACTCTCCACCCTCCAATGGTAGCTGGTACCAGATGTGAACTTGGAGGATGAGCAGGAGAAGAAGCCTAGACACCTCATTTGACAACAGTGGTAGGCTGTTATGACGGATGGGCATTTTGGTAAATGAAGCCTGAAATACCTTAAGGATTATCTCAGTCTTTACCTTAACAAATATGTTCTTTGGAAAAAAATGTGAAATAAATGCCAACTTAAGAAAATATTCCATCCATCTCATATAAACCAGACAACACAATTGTGGTTATTTTAGCCTACTAGTTACCCATGTGTTACCCACACAGTGATTCAAACTTATTTCCATTACTGCTGGCCCACCACAAGAGATGAAACTCAGCTATAGTGTGTGTGGCCCTTTGGAGAAACAAAAGGGAAAGACCAGCTGTCTAAATTATTGGTAACTACCATAAACATTTTTATCTGGTGGATGTAACTGAGAAAGTGAGATATATAACAAAGGATTTCACAGCACTGGCAACTTGAGCTGCATCAACTGAAGTCAGCTGCTTGTGCTAGAATAAACAGGCAAAAAGCAGCCAGAACCAGCATTCTTTTGGTTCAATCCCTCTAAAACAAGAGGGCTGGTTTTGCTGAGCCTAGATCCAAGTGAACCAGTGGGGACATCTAAATTTACACTGAGTAAAAACAATTTAAAGGTAGGAGACTCTTCTTGCTGCTCAGACAAATTTTCCTGCTACTCAGTTTAATGCTTCTGCCATTTTGCCATCTCTTACAAAACAAAACTCATTACAAGTTTTCTGGCTTGAGTTGCTCAGATTTTTTATAATCTTATAGCATGGCTCCGGAAATTATTAATAGAGGAATGCTGATCAGCTCAAAACTGATTTACCTGGAAGAGATTCTGAAAATGGTAGAGTTAATAGGATTTAGGGAGGAAGGGACTCGGAATAGTTTGCAGGCACCAAGTGACCAGAAGTAGGGCTTTTCTGATGCAAATTGTGTGACCTAGACACCCAGTTTCCATTAAAATACTCTAAGATTTGGTCTCTCAAGGCTTTTTTGCTTAAAAAGACTCCATTCCCTTTGGCCTTCAAAGTTCTCTACAGGAGCTAGTAGCTGCTGACAATGTTGTCACATTCAGCCTCTTTTTACAGAAATCTGAGTTGGTTTTTGAAAGCTGTTGTTAAAAACCTTTAGAGTGCTATGACAAATGAAGCAATGGTTTCAGAAACTGTTACATTGGAAACGTCCCATAAAGTTTTCTTGACTAATTTGCCATTTTTTCTTTCTGGAAAGTAAAAAACGTGTTGGCATGCTCTGGTCTTTCCGGCTCTCAAAAAGGTGAAGAATTCACCAAAAGATTGCCATCTATGGTGAGAAGGGGGTTCCTCTCTTCTAGTCCTCCAAGGCTAGGTTGTGATACTTTGAGCATAGGGTGATGCCCACCTGTGTGCTCAACAGTGCTCTGTCAGACTCCCGGAACTAACATAAGCAGCAAGTTGTCTTTCCAGACTGAAATAAAAGTTAAAATCTTTTGCATGGCCACATGAATGATTATTTACTTCAATCAATCCATCATACACAGATTTCCATTCGGGATTTTAATGGAGAAATGTTTAATATTTCATACTAAACCCTCTTGTAGGTCTTGTTGCTACAAAACTAATTCTTCCTCTGGTTTAGCTCAAAGCTACACTGAGTCTCTCCCTAAGTGATTCCTTTACAAGCAAATCCATCACTTTCTAAATATAACTTTTTAGAGGTGCAGATCTTTCCTGCTGCTGACATGTATTTAAAACATGTACCTTTTCTTTAATGAGAAACACCCCAACTATCATACAGTCTCCAGCGGAGAACAAAATCCTTTTCTATTTTCTTAGCTTTCTTGAGCTCAAGATAATTGTAATAGAGAGCACACAATTCACAGCAGCTGCAACTATTGAAATCACTTTAGGAAGCAAGTAAGTATGTAAGGGTTGGCTTTTTCTTTTTTAAGGTGTGCTGGAATAGTAGAAAAAATATGTGATGCAGTGAGTGGAGTCTTTATAGATTGTAGCTCACTTTGATAAGGGTGTGGCTGATAGCCAAGAGTGCTCCAAGAGAGCAGTATTTCTCTATGTTTGCCTTCTTCTAGTGAAAGGGAGATGGAGAACATGGCTTCTCCTCCTCACCTTCTGGTTTAGCTGCTCCCTGGTGGGGTGGCTGGGAATGGATAATTACTGCAATAACCCCAAGTGTAAGTGTTCTCACAGAAGCAAGTCCATGTCAATACCTGGCATGCATCTTATGTTCTAGGACAAAAGACTATATCCCATTTGGTATATATCCCTGACAGTAGGAAGTGACAAACTCAGAGCCAGATTATTTTTAAATTGCTAAAGAAGGCAGGGCAGAAAAGGTATGCTGGCTTGTAATGAACATCTATTTTTTGGCTATCAAAGATATCTACATCCCAGGGAGAAAGTTGAATCTTTGCTTCTCAGATCTCCTGGGTTATAACTTCAGGCCCTTAATTGCAGCTCAGAATTGGATTATACTTGAGGTCGCCATTAGTTTTGATAACTTACTTTCTTCTCTTTTTTTTTTTGGCAGCTTATTTGATGAATACCATTTCAATGTTTTATAAATCTGTATTCAGGCAATAAGATGCCTTTGGTGTGAAGATAGATATTTCAAAAGCTTTTCTCAGAAATGGGTGCAAGATTTGTAAAGCTGTTTTGGGTCTGTTATAGAAAGATGGAGAAGTAAGAATTGGCATGTGTGGTTTTTTTTTAAAGAGAGACCTCTTTCTTTGCTCTAATTGTCTTCTGACTTCCAAAGTGGAGAAGTCAGCAAGCTTCACTTTTCACTTTCAGGGCTACTGGATACCTTTGTCCCCATATGAAATCAGGCCCTATTTATGCCTTTTATATGCCAGTATAATTTATATATTAGTGACTTTTTAAAGAAAAGTTGCAGAATAGCAAGGAAACCTCATAATTCCCCAGAGCAGTATACACAACCCATTTGTTTTCTCACAAAACCAAATAGAATTAACGGGCATTGTGGAGCCACAGTCCCTGGAAAACATCAACACTCTGACAGTTTCTTCCAGTTAACTGTTCTGAACATAACAGTTTCTTCCAGTCATCTAATCAGAAATTAAGTGTCTACAAGCCAGAGCACAGAATCCCTTAATCTCATTTACGGAGCAATCGTGCGTCAGGACATCAGTATTTAGACTAATATTGTCCTGTGATTTTTTTCCTAATCTATCAATTTCAAAATTATGGGCTAGGAAAGGATAATAGTAGTATTTTTGGCAATTGCCATCAGCTAAAGACCATTCCTAATTTGTATTTCACTTTTTTATATTACCAAAGGAGGAAGGATATGTCTATCTATATCAAAATATTACCAGCAGGTGCCTGTCTGTTAAGGCAGGTGTTGTTCTTTGTTATCATGAGAGACTGTATTTTAGCAAAACGGTACATATCCATAACCATTTGTACACACTGAGTTAATATACAGGGAACCGTATATTGAAAACAAATATGCATTTAAAAATAATGCAGTACTTCGGTTATGTCAAACTGCTTGACAAATTTTGACTCTTCAGCTTCACTTTTTCTATCAGTAAAACCAAAATGGATGCATATGAAAGCCCTTATGAAAAGTGAGGTAAAATTTAATGACACACACTTGTCTGACATACTTGTCTAATAAAACCTACTTCCCAGGAAAAAGCCATGAAGAATTAAATTTTCCACAACAATTTTTTTTCAAGAAACTGAGCTGTGCAGCAGAGGGAAAACGCATAATTTCTGCTTTCTTTGAACACATACAAAGAAGGAAAATATACACTAAATTGTCTTCATAATCCTCAGCATCATCATCACAGAGAAAGATTCCTGTTCCACTCAATAGGACCTTGAAGAACTGAAAGCATATAGGACTGGGTCCCATGCTTTCAGAGCCACTGTTGTGAGATATATAGAGGGTCCTTCACAAACAGATAATGAGAAATTGCAGAGTATAAATGTTTCAGATTTAGATTGATAGTTTTCTAAAATGTTACAAAACTTTGAATAATTCACTATAATACCGTATTAGTGTATTTTTCTCAATCATACTGGATATTTCTGCACCCAAAATATAATTCAATACTGGGTAGACACATGTGACTGACTCCTCATGTGCTAGGAGAAAACCTTGCAGAAGCAGAAATAGCCTCTGACAGCTGCGGCAGGAATGAATCAGAAAGAAAAAAAACCTCTCTGTTGTGAGTGGCAGCTTATAAACTTGTTTTTTTTTCCTTTTGTGTTTCCTTTTTTTTTTTCTGATTTTTTTTCTTTGACTCCTGGTGTTACTCCAGTAAATATATGCTATTTCCATTTTTGGTTGTTCTTGCATCATCTTAAGAGTGTTACTTTCATACAGTCAGTTCTCCTGTGCTGTACTAATGGAAGGCAACTGTGTGTTTTCCTAAGGAGGGGTTGTGATTGATCAAATTTCTCTTTATAGCTACAGTTTGCTTGCTCATTTGGTGGCTGTTGTCACCAGTTTTCCAAAAGAACCCACCTCTTCTAGCAGAATTAAATTAGAGAAAGGTGTTTACTTTCAAATGAAAAACCTGAACTGATACAGACTAGTCCAAAAGAACTTGAAGTGACTGAATGAGCCTGGGCCAGCCATTTTGTGTCTTAGCCTACCAATGACTGAATTATTCTGTCCTGTCTTGACTGTTCAAATATTCTGTTTTAATATAGAATTGTGAATGGGAAAAGGATATGTCCCTGGACATGTATACATTTATATGGAGAAATGACTGCGTGTGTGAGCGCATGCACGTGGGCACTGTAAAACTAAGTTGGTTTGGCAATTTCAGACTCTTTCCCTTACAGATAGAAATTATCCAACTAACAGTGAAATGAGATATAAATTATATATATTACTGTCAATATACTGCTTTAACTGTTAAGAATTACTAAAAGTATATGAAAAAATAGAGGGGTTTTTTTCCCAACTATTTTTTACTTGGACTTGAGAGAAAAAATGGCTAAAAAGTGGACATGAGCTCTTTGAGAAGGCACAGAAGGATTAGAGGAAGGTTAGGAATGTGAATTTGCTTTTCTACAGAAATTCCAAATTATCTTTGTTGTGAGAAACAACACTAACATCACACTGTCATTTACTGATAGATTGTGCTAGAGGGGGAGTCTGTCTTATTAAAATATTATTATTAAAATATTCCCTACAAGTTTGGTGAATAGAGACATTTTCTTAAGGAAATATCTGTGGAAACATGGCCAGAATTTCTCTGTATCACCCTTCATTAGGAAAATTTAACAGACTAACAGTTTAGAGCACAAAAGTTAGGCATCTTCCTATGTGGTTTGCATCCTGTTCAAAGAGTTACTAAGTACTTAAGAAACTTCTGTGATATGCCTACAGAAGCCTGCCTTATTATTTCTCAGCTCTTCTCTGCTGTTTCTGTCAGATTGAAATACTACTAGTTACAAAATGATCCCAACTTAAGATCTAGTAGTACGATAAAATGGCCATCAAAAAATCCCTTAATACAGATATGTGAAGTGAAACCAAAATCCTTGCATCAAAAAGGAAAATATAGTTATTGTTATCACATCTGTCAAAGGAATTACCCTGTTTCAGTCAAACTCTTTTGCACTAGTTCCTGTAATAAAGGATCTAAAGGATGACTCCAGGAAGAGATCAACTTGTTAACAGAACACCATATATTGACTGTGTTCAAAAAGTCTGTATATTCAGCAAATCTCCATTGTAACACACCCTCTGCTATTGTAAGAACAGTAGTTCCTGTGGCGAGTATTTGACTCCAGTCTGAACTGTATCTTTTGCGCTACAAAACTTCAAAGTCAGCCACTTCAGAGAAACGAGATGGAAATGCTTTTCCTTTAACTCTGTGCTTCACAGTTTAATGAAGAGTTCTGTCTTTAAAAGGCCAGTGGAGCTACAGCAACAGAAGGTAAGGATAACAGGATAGAGTTGGTTCAGACAATGTTTAAGAATAGCAAGTTTATCCTGGTGATATTGAAAATATTATCTAATCTGTACATAATTTAGGACAGGTTCAAGATCTTCATCACTTGTGTCATTGTAGAAGTTGTGCAACTATGCTGAATGCAATAACTTTGGGGAAATGCTTGACACTAGATTTATGCCTGATCTTCCAGCATCTGTAGAGTTTTTCTAAAACTACGAAGAAAAATAAGTGTTTGGTTTACTCCTCCCAGACTTCACCTTTCTCTGCAATAGGAAGGATTGAGGATTAGCTAAATTTGATTTGCTCTGGCTCAAAGGTCAGGAATAGCAGGTATTTGCTGGGTATTTGACCTTTAGCTTGTCACTTTATAAAGGAAACATAAGGAGGACACTAATTTAGAAGTTGAAAACTGTTGGCTCATCCTTTTTATGCATGCATTTAATGTTCTTGTTCTACAGTCTTACCACTCCCACAAGACTACTACTTTTACCACACAGGCACAAGCAATTGACGTGTGCTGATTGTGATGGCAACATGAAGTTGGCTACATTAGGATGTTCTGGTTAATAAAGATGAAGCTCTACACTCTTTGTCAGCAAAAGTTTGTCTGCAGCAAACATTACAATTCTTTTTACAAAATGGAAGGTCTAAAGTTAGAGGTAGATCATGATTCTGTCCTTGCTTATCTTTCTTTTACAAGGCACCTAGATGAGTGAAAAGCTTAGAAGAGGAATCAGTATGAGAGCTGGCATTTGTGTATATGTGTGTGTACATATGTATAAATACATATGTCCTGATTAACATAAGATTTCTTATTATTGTTGATCCTGATTGAACAAAATTTTACAGTATGAAAAACATCGTAATTTTGCCAAGAAATCCATCTAAGGGAAGCAGCTCCTTTGGGGTTTGGTTGGTAATTCTTCGGGTTTACTCTCTTTTCAGCAAACAGGACCTGGTTATCATTATTAAATAAACCAATATAGCATAATGTAATTACAAAACCACTTACATAGAGCATGGTGTGTAGGACATGGAACGTCAATGTTCTAGTCTCCAGACATTAGCGCAGTCTTAGAAAAAATATCTTTGCCATGTGAACATGTTTTTCTGTTTTTAGTATATTTTTAAACATCAAATATTGAGACAATGTTTGCTGATGTGTGTGTGTGTCTGTGTGTGTGTGCACATGTGCAACCTGTAAATCAGAGCAGTTTAATTTAAACTAACAGAGCTATGCTAACTGGCCCCCATTGGTAATCAAGAACCAATTCTTTTAATACTGGAGGTCCTGCTCAGAGTGCACTTATCACTGGGAGAAAAAGATTGGACCAAACCTAAGACTGTTGTAAGTGAAGATAGCTGCGCTGATTTCAGCGGAGCTCTGCCAGCGTATACCACTTAAGGGTTTGGTAAAATAGTTTCAGGCAAAGAAGGTACATTCTTTTCAGAGGATTAATTATGTTTTATATGCACCTACTGGGTACTTTTGGGGTAAGTTGGCTACATTATAAAAAGCAGGTAATAAAAAGAAAAAAGTAACCTGAATTTGTAGGTGGTCCATTTTATTGGACTAAAAATAAAAGGCAAGCATTTGCAAATCACTGTGTCTTCCTTAAGAGCAAGAGAGAAGGGCAAGTTGAGGCAGCAGAAATGAGAGCCTGATTCTGATTCAGACTTCATAATTATATTCTGAGACAGAGATCAAAGCAGGAGTTGAGCAGGAAATGGCAAAGAGAAAGTCAGGTGCAAATATCACACCCTTCCCTGTCACCATCATGAGCCAAAATTTGGAAGCCAGTCTAGCGTGGTGAATGCATGTGTTTGTTTAAAATAATTGCCTTGAGTGAAGCTCATTATTGTTTTCTTCCGACTGCATTAGGTGGGAGCTACTGCCAGCATGTTTCTGGTGGTACAGGTAGCCAGTTTAATGCAGCTGCCATCATTAACACTTGACAAAAAATCCTGGAGTCTTAATTCAGCTTCTAGTCAGGCTTTCCCAGGTAAAGTGCTGCTGAAGTCGGAAAAATGGACTTGAAGTCAATGAAGATTTACTCCCATCTTCCATAATACCCTAGTGAAAAGAGGAAACACCATCCAGAGATTTCAGAGGGTTGATTCACAATGAAGCAGCAGGATGCTTCTTCAATGACTGTGGATAGGATCTTTTCCTTTCTTCTTTTTTTTTTTTTTTTCTCTTTTTTTTTTTTTTTCCTACTCCAACTTTGCATAGAATGTCAGATGAAGAAGCAGTTTTGGCAAGACAATAGTGAAGTGGATCAGTCTGCACTGCACACACACAATTTTCTAATGGGTATGAAAGCTGTCAAAAGAACATTCTGGATGTAGGTTCACCATCCAGACCAGCATCAAAGTTTGCTAGCTATACCTGTCCTTATTTTATCCAATACTGTTTGTTCCATGGGGTCTCTGCCCTACCAACTGCACTAGGTAGACATGTGTAATTAACTGATTCCACCAAGGAAGAAGAAATTGCAGTCCTTGTCATTGCAGCTAATGGAAATGCAGCAAAATCTGTTGAAACTGGAGAATCTTGATATTTGTTTAAAATTTTTAAACCTCATCCTTGCGCATGGAGGCATAATAAATATACATAATTCGAACACACAAATTGGAACTTGGTTTTATTTTCATTGGTGTCACATTCATTTGCTAATTTGTGGGTTGTGTTTGGAATAACAACAAGAAATTTGCTGGGAAGGAATGATTAGCTCGCCCTGGAGGTAATATCTAATCTGCTCAGTTTTAATAGTTGCCTGCTGGGGGGGAAACCCCACCTAGAGGGGCAGATGTACTGTACAGACCTAGCTAAGCCTCTGTGCAGTTTCTTCCTGTTAAGCTCTCTCTCTTGAAAACAGTCATCTTAAAACTCTTTGTAGAGGTGCACAAGGGGTTTAGAGCAATCTCTGAGATCTCTGTGCATCATACAGCACAATGTACTCATTACAGAATAAGTGAGGCAGGAACTGCTACATATAAAAGGCTAAGATGTGTGGTAAAACAAGGAGGCTCAGGCAAAATGGGGAAGTCTGACAGTGGGAACAAGCGAAAAATCTGAGAGGATGGGCAGTATTCAGCTTATAGAAGAGGTCAATATTATAAATTATCAGAACATTAGTAATCACATTTTTTAATGTAAAGATTTCACTCTTTAGATTACAAGAATATAAAACTTCCAGAGGCTTTTATGATGGGTCCTGGAGCAGGTTTCATCTCCCTCCCATTTTCAAGCACAGTCCCTACAAAGCTGTACAGCACAAACTCAGACCTTCAAGGAAATCTGGTTTTGCTCACACAACAGAACTTGGTCAAACTTTCTTCTTTGGCTTCACATAATTGCTCGCACAGTTGTTCACACAGTTGTTCTGAAATATTGCTCCTTGCTCATCTGTTCCTTAGTCTTCCCTTCCCTTCCCTTCCCTTCCCTTCCCTTCCCTTCCCTTCCCTTCCCTTCCCTTCCCTTCCCTTCCCTTCCCTTCCCTTCCCTTCCCTTCCCTTCCCTTCCCTTCCCTTCCCTTCCCTTCCCTTCCCTTCCCTTCCCTTCCCTTCCCTTCCCTTCCCTTCCCTTCCCTTCCCTTCCCTTCCCTTCCCTTCCCTTCCCTTCCCTTCCCTTCCCTTCCCTTCCCTTCCCTTCCCTTCCCTTCCCTTCCCTTCCCTTCCCTTCCCTTCCCTTCCCTTCCCTTCCCTTCCCTTCCCTTCCCTTCCCTTCCCTTCCCTTCCCTTCCCTTCCCTTCCCTTCCCTTCCCTTCCCTTCCCTTCCCTTCCCTTCCCTTCCCTTCCCTTCCCTTCCCTTCCCTGTAAATCCTCCTGACAGGAGAGTCACCTGAAAGCTGTATCAGTTTGCCTTGTCTTTCACCCGCTCCTGCTCCAGCTGAAGCTGTTTCCTGGTGGAGAGTGTCAGGAGAAGAGCATGCAGTGTACCCAGCGATCAGCTCACACTTGTCTTTCTCTTCAGTGTGAAGATGTCATAAATTGCGAAAGAAATAGTTGCTGCAAGTTATGTCAAAATGTATCTATTTCAAGTTGTATTTCATTTCAACTGAACATCTTTTGGAAACAGAAACAGCTATCCAACTATTCAGGTACCAATGACCAGAACTTCGGCATTCAGGGGCCAGAAGAAGATAAAAAAATGTTTTATGTTCATTAACAAACCCACATGTGCTGACTAAATGCTGGAAGTGAATGTGCAAAATCCTTATGGCCTGATCTGTCAAGATGTTTGGGAGTCTATTCTTCTTTCAGCTGACAAAGTCCAGGCTGCAGTTATGACTGCAGAAACTTTAAATTTCTTCCTTCCTGTTGCTTTAGCAGAAGACTTGCCCCCTTCTAGGGCACTGACATGATTCTCTTGGGGTTGTTTTTTTTCCTATACAAGAAATATTCTTATATTTTTCAGTTTTCTAGACTTCAAAATCACTCCCATATCTAAATTTCACATTCTTAAAGGAAATTCTCAGCACATACAGCAGCATTATTTAATCGTCTATGTGTGCACAATGGATTAAAAATGTAAAGAATTATAGAGAAATACAGTCTTGTAAAATTAAAAATCACAGTTATTGGAAGACTGGAAGATCAGAAGTTATTGTATATAGAAGAGCACAGTTTTCATAAGGTAGTGATTTTTGTGACTTGTTCTCACTAAAATAGGCTAAGCAACTTGTGTTATCCAGTGTGTTGTGGGGGGAGGCACCAAAGTTTATTACTAATATTTTAATTAAATATTGCTTGCAATTAAATGTATTAAATCCTTTCATTATCTCCCTCTGTGTAGATTTTAGCAAGTTCAGCACAGACCAAGTGTGTGGACTATTCTTGGGACCTAATGACATCAGACAAATGCAAGATCCAGCTGGGAAGATGTCAATGGCAATTGTGCCAGATATGCATTTGTTTTCACAGACAACACTCAAGTTTTTTTGCAAACATTCAGACTAGCCATTTGGCAAGGCCTGGTGTTTGAGTTGCATTGCTCAGGGGAAAAGGAAGGGAAAGGGTGGCTGGGTCCTAGAAGATATTCAGAGACTGAAGTTCTACAGGGTTAGAGTGAATGCTTTGGTTCCTAGTAGAAGTTGCTTCAATTTCTGCTTGTAGGATTTCAGGATCAAATAAATTTTAACTCAAAGCTCCTAAAGTCTCTCAGCAATGCGCATTCTTGCCAATCAAATCTGGGAATTTCACAGCTCTGGCTGTTGTCCCTGATCCCATTTGGCTTTCACCAAATGAATGAATATCTGAATTTCTGCTCTTCACCTCACTCAAGTGTTTCTCAAGTTTGTTTTTTTTTTTTTGTGGGGGGGAGTGGTTGGTTGGTTGGTTTTGGGTCTTTGTTCTCTTCCAAGTAGATTGTGGGATTATACCTTTCTCTGAGAAATTATCCATTTGAATCTCCTAGATAGGATTGCTTCTTTCCTTTTCAAGCTTGTTGTGGCAGTGGTGGAAGGGGGCAATTTGTCTTGTCTTCTACTTTTGAAGATGCTTTCTCTTGGCTTCTGTGGTTTTAGTCCTTCTTTCTCTCACTAATCAAAATTCCAAATGAGCCCTTTATTTTTGTCCCAAAAGCTCTGTTTATCATCAACGTTTTTCAATCCTTCATCATTAGCAAGGCATGCTATAGGCTAGGCACATCACAAGTGAAAAATACAAATTTTTGCCCCAAAGATTTTGCGTCCTGCAGTCCCTACACCACAGTCATTTAGGATTATAGGTATGCAAAGCCCTTTAATTTCCTCCAAATAGTGCATAGTCAAGGGGTTTTGCTGGGAAATAAGAACTCTATGTCTGGAAGAAAGAATGAAGAAAATACATCCTTGCAGGTCTTGAAGTTAGCTTTTGACTCACCAAGCTTGGCCTGCTGCATCCAAAAAACACAAGGTTTGCTGTGAAAGGCCCTTAAAACATCCATTCTACATATCATCAACTAAATATCACAATACATCACAGTAAACTTCCGAGCTACCAAATGGGCTAAAAAAGCAGATTTTGCCACAGGAAAGAAAAATGGAAGGGAACAGAGGAACCACAGTCTTGTAAGTAGTGAATACTTGCCCTAACTAAACTTTTAGTTGCTTTTAGGTTGTAGGCTGCACTTGCCTTTTCCAGAGATAAGTGGCAGATGGGGGAAGAAGTGCCTCTCAATTTAGGAAAATGAAAAGGAGTTAGGAAATAAAAATCTCCTATTCTAAAACTGTTAGCTGATGAGCTGACGAGTCCAGCAGTGCACTTTGCTGGGAGAGGATGATGCCACTATAAGCAGCAGCACAACTCAGAATCAAAAGAAGTATTATCTTTTCTTTGTCTGAGCTTCATAGTGCTGCTTACTTTTGATTTTATTTCATAGAATTATTTAATTCAAACCGCACTTAGGTAGCTTCTTCATAAGTTATTTCACTTACGTATTAATTTTCAAAATGTGTTAAGGATTTAATGAAATCTTCCAATGTAGAGATAAATGCTGCTGCTTAGAATATCAATCTGATTTCATGATCATGAAATAAAATATACTTTAAATGCAGTTTTTTACAAAATAGCCCTTTGTATGTGTATGAAGGGACACCTTTCTGCTGTGTGTTCACCTCTTAAAATGGCAACCAGTGCAATGAATGCAGACCTTGAACAGATTGTAGAAGACAGATTTTATCTAGTTCCAAATTCCCAATGAGATACTTCTAAACACACACAGAGAGAAAACTGACGTATTTGCATGACTTCTCTGCACACATGCTTAAAATAGTACGAAATTGGACACTGTTCAGATGAGTCAAAATAAATGATAGGGCCAGCAATAAAATTATATTAATATGTTTAAATAGTGACTTTCT
Organism: Melospiza georgiana; assembly: GCF_028018845.1. Taxonomy (NCBI): domain Eukaryota; kingdom Metazoa; phylum Chordata; class Aves; order Passeriformes; family Passerellidae; genus Melospiza; species Melospiza georgiana. Next base: position 34,134,831 of record NC_080465.1, read on the forward strand.
CCAAGCTCTGCAACTTGTGAGATCGGGCAGCAGACCACCACCCATGTCCCTGATGCACAATCTGCTCATATCAAACTCTTCACTGCAATGCTTGAAAGATTCCTGATCCCCAAGGAAAATAATAGATGGTCAGGAAACTGTGTGCTAAGTTCAGAAACTATTTCAGATGTAGTGTACAATGCCTGAAAAGAAAGTGAACTTATTGCTCACAGCTGCATTGCAGCATATTCAGAGATGAAGTTATTGGGGGCCCCCTCATATTTTCTTTGGCCTCCACACAAATTGTTGACATCATTTATTCATTGCCATTCATCTACTGTTGTTCTGAGTTTAAAGCTGTATTTCAAAGATGGGGGAAGGTCTCAATCAGTGGGGCAGTTCCTCTGGGAACTGCTGTACCTTTCCTATTGCCTGATGACTACAAAAATTAAATCCAGTAGTCATGGATACCTCCAAAATTTTCACTCAGTGAATTCAGGGCACTAAAAATTCAAATAAACACATAAACAAACTCATAAGCAGAAAAAGAATTGCACAATACCTTCAAAGATATTTATGCTTTTCATATTGCCTCACAGAATTGCAACTGTGACTGACAAAGTGACTGAGGTTGGAAGGGACCTCTGGGGGTCATCTGGTCCAACCAACTTCCTCTAGCAAGGACAACTAGAGCTGGTTGCCCAGGCCATATCTCCAAGGATGCAGACTCCACAACATCCCTGGGCACCTGTGTTTGTGCACATAGAATATTAGGTTTTCTTAAATTTGGGCTATGAGCTTTCCATGGGTGTTGTTCCTAAATCACAACTACTCATGCTGACTTCCATAATGCACCATGAAGAGACAGTGAGAAGACAAGGATGGCAGCAGACAGAAGGAGACAAAACTTCTGAATTAATGTCTTTAACATTGATTTGCACAAGATATTTACAACTGTTTTGCAAACACTTTACAGAAAAGTCATGACTCAGGAGCGAGTTAAGCCACGGGCTAGCACACAACAGCTCACCTGTGATTATGAATTAAGTGCTTGAAGATCACTAAAGGTCTTGGCCTAGCTGGCTAAATTGCTATGTAGTTTAAACTTCAGCACAACAGTAACTCTGCACACCACACTAAAGTAAGTGGTTACTGGTTCTTTTTTGGGGATATGCAGTATCATCCTTATGTCGATGAAGTTGCTTTTGATGTGGAGAACCAGGACAAAGCTCACTTAGCAGAGCTAGGCAGCGGCTGTGCTGTATTTCACACTATCATCCACTTAACTAGAACTGGGACTGCATGGAATTTTACATATCCAAGCTTCAAGCATGGTGGAAAAGGGTCACCAGTCTAACACAGTAGGCTTCAATCACACTGCAACAGCAAAAGAAGTACAGCTCCTGCACTGTGCATTGTCATTTCAAAACGTACATGAACATCTTACCCCTTGTCCCTTTTGGTCAGTCAAATTTTCTGAGATGTCACTTTTTGCAAGACCTCTTTTTCATTGAAATGTACCCTTTTTCTAATAGATATATGGTATGTGTTTGCAGTAATTACAGAAGATGTTGTCCTTTTCATTTATGCCTGCGCAATCCAGTTTGACATCATGTCATAAAAGTTTATGTGTTGTGTCCTCTGAGCTCCTTACTAATATCCCTGGCATTCTCCCTGACTATCCAAAATCAATACCATTGCTCCTCTCTCAATAAAAAATGGAGCATTGAACAGGGTCCAAATGTGCTCACTGACAATTTCCAGCAATTAGATGCTGTGCTAACAAATGACCTTCCCATGGGGTGATAAAGTAGGACCAGAAGAATCACCAATGTTTTTCTCAGGGGAGCTTGCATATAACTGGGACCTTTAAGAAGTGGATTCGGTCTCTGTCCCTATTTCTGTCATTGGAAATTCACAGAAATATTGAAATCAAGACAGAGAGGCATTCATATTAGGAACCTTAGCAATCAATTTTTACTTGCAGATGGTGGATTGTAATCAATGTTAATTAACCAGACTCCTTTTCAGACCAGGCTACACTGAGAGACAACTGTGTACATTTTTGACCAAGACAACTGATTTTGCTGGCCTTCAGAAAAGGATAGTGGTGGCTTTGTGAGCCACACCAGAATACAAGTATAGGGAAAACAAAATGAAGAGACTGTAAATCCTTTATGGCAATATGCCTTATATACCTTCAGAGACAGATGAAGCAGCAGCAAGTCACAGAATCACAGAATATTCTGAGATAGAAAGAATCCTAAAGGATCATCAAGTCCGACTCTTAAGTGAACAACCCGTATGGGGATCGAATTCGCAACCCTGGGATTTGTGGAGGCATCAGTGGGATAGTGCAGGGCTGACCCTGTGGCTCTTAACGCCTCATTTCTTTTAAGGTTGCAACTAGGCAGGCATTTTAAATTTCTATATTTTAAAAAGATCATTTTCACTGCTGCAGAAACTCCATACATTTTCTGAAAACATGGAACCCTGAAAATTACTGTAAACCTATTTCCTTTTCTATTTTTAATAAAGAGTGAGAGAACAGTAGGACAAAGGCGGCACAATGAACTCCTGGAAAGATAGCCAAGACCTGAATATACAGGCTGATTTATCTTCTGTTTTCCAGAAATTCTTGCTGCCAGATGTGTGGACACAGTCAAGGAAGCTGATACTGCTTCTTGGTCTATACCTGTTCTTCAGAAAATAAAAGAAGCACATTTTCTAGTGCTGTCAGATGGGTGCTTCTCCTTAACACAAGATTCTTAAAAATTTTGCAGTGCAGGAAAACGAAAATATACTGCAAACCAGGATTTATATACTCACCTATATGCAAATCTTGTTGCACTGATCTGCGAATTTTGTAAATAAAACTGTGCTTTGTGGCATCTTTGAATGGAATGAAGATTGAGGCTTTCAGTGATCTCTGAGTGGCACAAGAATCACTCCAGATAACACCAGAAAATACTATTATTCCTCAGGTTCAGCAGGGGTCTTGGTTGCAAAATCACTCTGACAGAGCCCTTTTCTGTTCCGTGTTTGTTCTCTGGAAGCCATCAGGATACAGTTTCCAAACAGTTGTTCTAAGTGCAGCAATGACACATTGGCGTTACTACAAAACTGGTATGAGTGACTTGGTCTAGGAGAAAGCAAAAACATGACTACAATGTGCTGTACTACATGTAGGGTAGCAGGTAAAGCTCTGGTTTCTTGGACACACTTATCACAGGCAAGTCGCTCAATGACTGTTGCTCTGCTCCTTTTACATGTCGTTACTATAACAGTAGTTCCTTCTATCTGTCCTCTCTTCTGTCACTTGAGATAAATCTTGCAGAAAACAATACCTTCTTTATGGATTTGCTGAGCAAGGAAAAGGGTACAGATGTCTTGACTCCACAGGGGTTTGCTTGGATTGCTTAGATGTAGGCAATATTGTCAACTAGAGGGGGGGAAATTTTTAAATTAAACAACATTGACTAGTCTATGAAGTTTTATAAAACAGAATTTCTTTCTCATACTTCAGATATTCAGGGGTATTTTTTTTTCTAGGAAGCATAAAGAGTATGGTGTGCATATGCCAATATGCCAGGAGTGTAATTTAGTCCAGTCTTTTTACAGGCCTGGCCTGCCACTTCTAGGAGAAAAAGGTACTCTCTGTCTAGTGCTGCTATTACAGGAGGTAGCAGTACATGCTTCATGCAGTGTGGCTACTCAAACACACAGCAGAATGATCCAGGGGAGAATTCAGTCCTACAGGAACAACAGTATATTTAGACTGCTGTCTAGTGCCAGATCTGGAAGCCATCCCTGCATAAAAAGAAAGGGGAAAAAAACCAGCCCCACACACAGAGAACCCATACCAAAAACACACACAACCTAATTTTCTAAGAACATATTTGCTGAAAATAATTTACCACTCCAAGAATTTCTAGTGCAGTCCGTATAAAGAAAGAAAGCCTCCTTTTCTCTTTCTCTGTTTAAAAGGAGCTGGTTTCTAGCTTTCTATGAAAGAGAAACTTCAGTCTTAACTGAGACTGGGAATTGTATGGTGTGGTAAAATATATGCAACCCATAACCATAAAAATAACTTCTACTAAGGAAGAAAGAAACAAAACTGATCTGGAAAAGAGATAATTTAGGTTGTGATTTATCATACAGAATAAAAAATTTTCACATAGTATAATATTTTAAGTCTTGGCCGTCATCAACCCTCATTCAATTCTGAGCTGTAAATAGCTGGCCTTTAACAGGCCAGTTAAAAGTTAATAATAAGTTCATTACTTACAGAGACAGCAGTGAAACTGCAATGCAGGTGAAGCTTCACTGCTTTTCTACCTGTCTTGCTTCTTTTGGGGAGTTTTAGTAAACACTAAAGAGCTGAACTCTGCTCTTGAAAATTCTCAAACAAAAGTACCTCAGTTAGTACATACTATGAAATAAGTCAACAATGCATCATCATTCCATAAAAACTTCTCTAGATGACAAGTTTTTTGCCAAACGCCACATCAGCTGAAAGGCAACTTGCAGCAACAATTTAGGCTGGTGAAATGATTAAATGCCTTACTATATGCAAAAGGTCTTGTGCCTGATGTAAAGAAATAATATCATAATTTTTAGAAAGTTGAACAAAAATCTATTGGCAATGACATTTGAAAAATAGTCTTGCTTTTTCAGACTGAAAATCTGACTGAAGATCACTGAAGTGATGTTCATCTGTAAAGTTTGAATTCTGACTTATTTCTAAGCAAACTTAAACCAGCTTCTATGTCTAATATGAGGTTCAAGAACAGACCTTCACATCCTTCTTGAATAAATTGGAAAACAGCAGCAGTCACAGAATGCCATATACCAACAGTTCTGAATCAACAGTGGTTTTGAAGAAGAGCAGCTTCAGATGACATGAGCCATTCTACACTATGCAATTCCAGGAGTCAGCTAAGCAGAGGAGTGGATAAAAACACCATGAACCTTCTTCAGTGCAACTGGGATCTGACACGTGCAGGTCCACAAAGGTAAACCAAATACTTTCTGACTTGATTTGAATTTCAAGTCAAAGAATGATGTATATGCTCTCAGGCATTTCAAACTTGTGGGCATAGACGAATTTGAGACTTCCGCTGAATCCTCACAGAAGCTCAGCAGTGCAGAGTTTGAAAACATTTCTCATTTATGCAAGTCACCCTGCCCTGAGAGTGTTTGCAATGGTGGAACATTCTGCTGAACTAAACTGAACTCAGAAAACTCCACACATGAGCACAAACTAACACCCCATTAGTGCTAGAACAGCTGAAGCCTGTATCTAAGTACTAGTGAAGGATTAACATAGTACAGTGAGACTTGCATTCAGAGGAGTCTGAAACATATCAAGTATTTAAGAGACATTTGCAAAAAAATCTCATTTCTTATTTGACAAAGACAGCATTCAGTACCTTGAAAGACTGAGGCAGTAGGTAGCCTTCTATTGTCTCATAGGTATCACTTTGCAGCATCTCCAGTGGTTTCCTCTGTCTTGAAGACTGCCTTGTGCAAACAACTGGTGTATTTCCTGGTCCCTTGGGAGGCTCCTTAAGATATTGGTGTTAAAGGATCATTTTATCCAACACTGAAATACAGCTTCTCTTATGGTGTAACTTGGCACTATTTAATAGCAGACAGCAAAGTTGTACAAGAGGTTTAAAATGGAAAGTGAAGGCCATCAGAAGGAAACCCTTCTTTAACAGCAAGTGGCTAAGATACCCTCCTGTTGGTACTAAAAACATCATTTTTAAAGTGAGTAAACTCAGCATCATGATGGGTGAAACACCATGGCTTTGCAGATTTAATTAACACTGAAACATGGGGAATCACTGAGAATTGCCCTAAATAGGGCTTTGGATTAATACTAAGTTACTTAAGCAATAGACTCAGGCTTGCCTTCTGAAAGGTTACCAACAGGTAGATTAAGCATCTTGAGTTTTTTTATAGAAGTGGTCTGGCCTATTTAATTGCATTGCAGTGCTAGTTTTTTAATGCCTTCACCAGCAAAAATTCTCTTGGCATAAATGTGTGTTATGTTTGCCATTGGATGAGTTCATTGCCATGTATCTGTCCAAGCAGAATTCCAGTGATATTGTCAAAGACACAAAGCAACGCAAGTGAATTTTGCCTTGCTGATACAGTATTTGGTGTTAACTGCAGGTTCTGTGGAATGGCAAACTTATTTAAATGTAAGAAACACAATAATTTTTGATTGTGGGACAATTCTTTTTTTCGGGCTTACATGACAGTCACACCTTCTCACAAGCTAGCTTTCTTTCAACAAACTCAGTGTTCAATGTTGGCTGGAAAAGAACGTCAGACCTTCTCCTCTACTTTCTTTTCTACTTGCTTCTTCACAGGTCTTGGTCATTGAACAGTACTGATGGCCAAAGCAAGGGATCTGGACCCTAGTACCAACCATTTAACTTCCAGAGAATTCAGAAAAGTTAGGAGGTGGATCTCAAAGCGCTGAACAGTATTGGATCTTTTCAAAGGGCAGTTTAGAGCTGTCAGGGGCACAGCTGTGTTTTCACCATCTGCAGCAAGTTAACCCAAAGTGAGGAAGCCCCTTAATTAGATGGTTCTATGAATGTCCTAAAGTGGGTAGGGTGAACCAAGGCCAACATGCAGGTTACCATTTTAGAACTTGGTCTGGCTTCCAGAAATTCAGAAGCCAACTTTTCACATTCATGTGTGAAACAGAGGTGGTATTGCCAATCAACTGTAAAGCAGTCAGTTTCCCAAGATAATGAACAGCTCATTAAAATATACCTTCAGTATCTTACTACTATTGTGTTGTGCTATAAGTAAAAAGCATTAAAAGCAGACAGGGAAATACATTCAGAAACAGTTTCATCCAGAAATACTGTTAAATTATGACAGTATTACCTGCACTTATGGATGGAAGAATGAAGGAGATGTCAAAGAAAGAAAATCAGTCCCCAACATTGTCTCAAAAGTTTTCTGGAATAAAACATGCAATAAGACAAGGAGAGTCTGTAAAAATGTTGGATGCAGATTTGAGGGGTAGAGTAATGGAAATGGAGTTTTTCTGGAACACAAAAAAGGATCTTTCTTGAGAAAGAAGAATGAGTGGAGCCTGGCAGCAACATAGGGTTTGGTTTGTGGGGAAGTGACAAAAACAAGACCAAAGAGACAAGTTGAAACTGACAGTGCAGAAAATTTGTCTGCAGAAAGAAGCTAAAGTAACCCCATAAAATTCCCTAACATGAGCATTCTGAGGCTGAAATTTTATTTTCTCTTTATTTCACAAGAGGCAAACTGGTCTTTCAGTTAGAAAACACATTAATTAAGTTATTTCTAAAAAGACTAGTTTTCTTATTAAAATTGCAGATGGTTTCACAGACCCCATGAGTGGTTATTGGGTTTTTGTGCTCTTGCCCTCAAGTAAGGGCCAAAATCTCTGTTAATTACAAAGCAGATCCTGGAATATGCATATAGTCCTGTGCAAAGTAATCACAGGTTGTGCTGCTCACTATATCTGAAAACTAAAATGCAGATGCTGGGAAATTATAAGCTAACTACAGTAGCCTGGAGTGAAATATTTATATTAGTAAAGACTGGCCAAGCACTTGAGTTCCTAGAAGATCAGAGTTAACTTTCAGCATGTGACTCAGTTGTAAAACAATGCCATTTTCTATTCTCAAGCCAGCAGACAGCTCTAGACAACACCCCTGGGAGGACACAATGCTTAAAATGGGAGAATTTCTTCACTGAGTTTCAAGACCAAAGTTTTGAGATGATTCTGTGTAGGTCTCTATTATTTAATGTTTCAGCAATGAAGAAAAAAGTAGGTGAAAAATAATAAAGACAACCCATCTGCTACAAATTATATCCTGAGTCATTATCTCACTTTACTTTAATTTTTGATAAAGAGTTACTGCTGTCAGGGTACTCCTGCTCATACAGCCAAAAAAAAAAATATATAGCATGGTATGCAGCAAAATAAAACAAAATAAAAATCCCAAACAAATAATCTAAACTAAAGTGTCAAAGTAGATAAGAATTTCTGTCCCCCATTCCAATTATAAGATGATTTAATAACATTGCTGCATTTTTTGTAATCAAAACTAGTCATATAGTTGTGTGAAATTAAAGTATTATTTTAATCCAAAGAGGAGAACTTTGTGTAACATAGCTCATGTATAACAGGAGTCAGTATCATGAGTAAATATATAAAAGGACATTGCAAACTCTGATACAAAACCCCCTACTATTTTCACTTTCCTGGGCAACCAAGGAAAATATATCTGAACTGTCTCATTAACAGAAAAGAGAAATTATTAAACTTTGCTGAAAACAGCACAGATATTCAAAGTTATATCGACTCTTAACCTTATTTACAGAAAAGAATTGTTAATTATTCTTTATGTTTGGGAAAGACTAGGCCAAAGCTAGAAAGGCCAAAGGCCCAGAAGGCTCAAGGCCAAATGTTTAACCTGTTAGACAGCAAGTATCACAAGACTCCATTTAGAAATATGTACAGCCAGCAGAACTCGAGAAAAATAACTCCACATCATCAGGGAGCAAATTTTACACAAGGTTCCTTTTGCCTGTATGGCTCACTGGTGCTAGTTTAGCACAAGTTTGGAAGTCACAGATTCAGGGTCCAGATCAGATGCTGCAAGAGCCAGCATTTGTGTTCAGTGGTCATCATTTCATTTCAGTCCTAAATTCTCTTTAATTTTCTAAGTCCTATAGAAAGGTAAATCTGGAGTTATTTTCAAACCAAAGTTTGTTTTTTCAGGATGAAGTCTACTTCTGAATAAATAGTTTCCCATTTTTAAATTAAATTCATAGTGTTTTGGGATGTTTGTATTTGAATATTTTAGGGGTGAAACATGCAAAAGAAAACAGAAAGGATTATGTTTTAGGTTTTGCAAATCACGAACAACATCAGCTTCTTTTGTTTATAAATTGTTAATAAAAACTAGTTGCATCCAAAGATTTCTCCAGGCACACTTTTTGGGAAATGCTTGTGATGGGTTTGCCATTGAATGACCGCACTCCCAGAATTCTGTTTGTAATGAGTAATAACAACAATGAAGATGTCATCAGACAATAAAATCCCCCAAAGAACTGGAGCATGTTCTCAGCTCACAGTGTATGCAAACACTGGAAACAAATGTCGCATTGCAATACCTTATAGTCCTGCCTGTAAGAATGCAACAGGATAACTTTTCTTCCATATAGAACCACATTAAATTGTGGGAGGACAATTGTACTTTACATTTTTTTCTTATCCTGCAGCACTGGAAATACTGGGCTAATGTCTAATCCTTCAGGCCGTGGCCAGTGTCCCTTGCCCATTTCAACACTAAGATATGCTCTCTTCAAATGCTTACGAGGGGGCTGCAAGTCAAAAGCCAAGTTTCCTATCTGTCCTGTGTTAAACACTAGTCTTTCTCCCTCTATTTGGCTTTCTGTAGAGTTTACAGTCGCTGCAAGGGAGCAGCTTGTCAATTGCCATTTTTCCCCTCAGCTTTCATTTCATAGCATATGTGCTCTCTGCATAAAGACCTAGCTATCAGGGCTCTAGAAATACATGAACACTCATAACTACTAATTCTGTTAGCAGCATTTTGCCTAAAACCATATTATCATCACAGCTTATTCAAGCTGTCTAAGGGATGTTTGTGAAGGGGCAACAGGACCAGGTGAAACTCCTGCAGTCTCTTTTTCATGCAGTTAGTGGCAGCAGTTTCATTTCTTTTTGAAAAGTTGTCCAAGCTAGTTATATTGCAAGCTCATGGGCACCAGTGAGTTGAGATAAGTGAGGTGCTAAGATGAGAAAACTTATTCATCCCCTTATCCTTGGCAAAGATGGTTACAGCTGTTATGGGTGGGAATGCAATCCTGGTTTAGGAGATTGTGTTCCTGGCGCCATCACCCAAGAGTGTCTTGGCAAGTCTGACAGATTTCATAAAGGAGAAAAATAACACTGAAGGCAATTTTGAAGATGTCTCCAGGAAGAGTAAAGGGTATTTGAGATGAGAGATTTAGCTGGACCAAGCTCCTGGCAGGAGGGATGAGACAGGAGGAATGCAGCAGTCTGCTCATGAGATGACTGTGGCCATCCCAGTCCACGACACCCAGTGTTTCAAGCATCTGATGGACTGAACTCACGTGGACAACAGATGTGGAGATAAGTAGGCGGGACTGGCGCTGGTGGACATCAGAGTCCCACAGGAGCTTCCATACGGGGCGGAAGGTGGTTATCTTTTCCTTCTCTTTTGTTGCCCACACAGTAAAATTATTTTTTTACATCCTTAAAGAAGTAGTCATAGTAGTCTCTTTATTTAAAGAATTAGGAAAAAAATTCACAAAGACACATCCAACAGCCCGTGTTTGTGGCTTAGCATTTCCCTCTTTTTATTTCCTCAATTTGTGTGAGCACAGTCTAGTGTTGCTGGGTTTTCTCAAGCGCTTGCAGTTTTATTTTTCTGAGCAGACAGTCCTGGGGTGCCATGAACTGTGAGCCAGTTTTTGGGGATTAACCTTGTAAAGAGACTCTTTCTGTGACAGCAGTGCCATATGTATGCATTTGAACACAGAAAGGATGTGTGTGTTAGACACTAATTAAATGAATTTTCATCTTGGTTTTTAATCTATCTTTTCCTTCTACCCAATGGTCTCTGGAAAGGTCATGATTCCAGTTCCCCTACTTGGCTTGTTATTTACATGACCCACAAAGGCAAGCCACTTTGTTGTGTTTTGTTACATATACAGTGGGCTGGGAACTGTTGCACATTTGGGGCTGTATAGGGAAGGCCATCCAAGGAGGAAGGTGTCCCTGAGCAAGATTCCAGAGAAAGGAAAAATGGTGGGACATGCTCTTGGATGAAGATGTCACTTTAAAAGGGGAAGGAGTTACAACTTCCAGGGTGGTTGTAAAGAGGGTTTCCAGTGGAAAGGGAAGCAAGTTCAACCTAAGAACCCTTTCTACTGATCAAGAGCTTCTTGATAGAGATAAGAGCCTTTTCGAAAGTGAGTATCCTTTGCAAGACTAGTGTAACCTGCTGACACAGTGCTGAGAAGGTGGCATGTAGCAGCCTGAATTGCTGCTAGTAAAGTCCAGGGTAAAGGAGCAAAAAGGGCCTTTCCATAATGTCCACAGATGTTTAATTCAGCCGTGCGGTGAGATGTTCAGGTCCCAGACACACACACAGGGAGAGTCCAGATTTCTCTCCCCAGGGGCCTGGGGGCTGACCCTGGTCTCGAGGCAGTACAAAGATAATCAGGGAATAGGGAAGGAGTGGCTCAGGAACATAGGAACAGACGTAGGAACAGGGGAAGGAGCCCATGGGGTGTAACTTAGGGGATGCCCCCCAGAGCCTCCACAGTATACCATACAGTTCTGCAATTTACACCGGTCACTGCACAGCCAGGGAAAGAAAGGACCTGTCAGAGAGGCCAGCAAGGGGTGGAGAGACAGACAGCTTGGCACTGTGGGCAGCCAGGGCTTCCAGACGCTCATTATTTCTGCTGCTTGCTTAGCAGAGTGCCATAGTACACAGGCAAGTCTCCCTTCCTGGGCTCCAGACCACGGAATGCCGCAACACCTCTCTTTGGTGTGAGAGGAACACCTCTCTCCTTGTCGGGCATCTCCTAATCCTTTTACTGCACCCTACTGACCCCAACCAAAGTTTCTTATATGTGAAGATAGAACAAAAGAAACGTCAGCCCTCTGGGGTGGAAAGGCACTACAGGGAGTACCAAGAGAAGGACTTGGTACTGGAAAGATACTGGATAGATTTTGTCAAGGATACTGGAAAGACTTCATCTTAGTGTGCATGGCAGGCAGAGTCAGGGCTCCTGGGAACTGCAGTTTGGACACTTGCCTGTTTGCTGACCTGACCCTGGGCAGCATTGCTGTCGACAGACAGAGACAAGTAGTCACCTGATCACAACATGATTTCAAATCTGAGAGACAAGTCAGATGTCCTACTCCTGCAACTGATTTTATTAGTCTACCAGCCACTGGTCTAAAACTAAAGGAAAAGTCTTCAATTCTTCTTTGGCTAGCCTCCCCAAGACGAGAGCGAGGCAGAACTGAAAGACCAAGTCAGGTGTATGTCAGCATTTTTTAAAAGGTTCCTTCATCACGCCTCAAACTCCACTGACAGTCTTTTAAATTAGGATTTGCCTCTAAATTAAGATGATCACCTTCAGTTCAAGCCTCACAAAGAAAGAGAGAGTGATGAATTTACAGACCATATTTGCTCATTCCTTCACATAAGAAAAGAGATTTCCAGCACTCTCAAGGAGCGCCATTGTGAGTGCACAGCACAGTAGGCTTCAAGAGAAACACAGAAATACTGTCCCTCTGCTATTTCGTCACAAAGCAACTCCTAATTCATGCAACCCAATCAATTATGGTGCCAAAATATTTGCTTCACACAAATACATGAATGATTTCCAGGGATAAGGCATTTCTTATGAAGAAGATGAGAGAGTAGGGAGGAATAAACCAATTAGCATTAGAGAGAGGGAAGAGATTTTTTCAGTGTGAGACCAGAATTCATTAAAGCAACCGTAGGAGCCCAGAGAGTGGCTCAGTGTGGGTGCATGAAGTGAAAACATGGATTATGGGAGAGAGACGTCTGCCATCATCCTTCACTAGCCTCACTGAATACTTGTGCTTCAGAGCAAGGTGTAATAACTGTGTAATGGACTAACCTAGAATAAACTGACCCCAAGAGAAGCTTGCACCTAGCCCCCTGCTCAATTAGTGAGTGGTTTTTGCTCTAGAGCTTTAGGGTTTATAAGACACATTTGTTTTTCTTGCCTAATAATGATGGATCTTGTAATTATCCCTGTGCAGTCTGATGCTTTGATAGAGCTTATTATGCTCTTAATCTCAGTGTTACGCTGCATTGGCCCAGACACTGGACAGTGCTCCAGGTAAAGTTGCATGCTCTGATGTTTTACAGAGTGGAAATTTGAATTCCTCTTCCACAAACCCACCCAAAATATTATCTTAGAGGAGCAAAGCCTACAATAGCCCATTTTCTCCAACCCTGTGCATAGCCTTGAAACCCCCCCTAAGCGTCACTCCGTCCCTCCACTCCTTCCCAGGGTCCAGGTGCTCCACATCCTCTGACATAGGCCCAGGGGTCTCCCATTTTTCCTATGGAACTCTAAAGTATCTCGCAGCCTGGCAGTGCCCCATGGCACCGTGCAAAACACCTGGCCAGCACCAGGAATGCAGATAAGTGAGGCAGGGCCAGCTGGCTCCCCTCTCCAGAAAGCCTCTCAGGACTCCCAGGATCACAGCATCCGGAAAGGACTGCTTCCAGGCCTTCATATCTTAGAAAAAGAAACAAAACCAGCAAGAACAAATAATAACAATGACTAAAATGGAAGTTATCACAAGGCACTGCCATCAGAACTTCCACCATGTAAAATACTGTTTCATTTTGGAAAAAAAAAACCTTTTTTTTTTTTTTTTTAAGAGAAAGGTTAAATAGACAATGTACTTTCTACAATCCTTTCAATCTTCGTAGATTTGGCTTGTGTTCTTCCATTGTGGGCTACTTTGTAACCTGTGTCATGGCCTTCTGCTGCTTTTTGCAGTGCATTGTTTTTCAGTACATGTTAGCAGGTGTTATCCACACGCTCTGCAGACAACCTGCTGATCACATGGAACTGCTTTAATACCTTGCTTCCAGCTGCTTGGTCACGTTAAAGAGCAAAAGGTACATTTCCGAATACTCATCGCCCATGCAAGGAAATGCTGTGAGCTGTGGCAAGGACCCTGTCAGCTCAAGAGCAGGAAAAAAAATCTAATCAATGAAATATACTATTTAAACCACAGTCTGCCATATTAAAAAAAAAAAAAAAAAAAAAAAACACAACAAAAAAACCCCCATTCAACCTTCTATATGAAATAAAAGTGCAAGTGAAAAAGAAAAAGTAAGATAGTGTTTCTTTTTGTTTTCATTAAACGTTTATTAATTTAGATAGGGCTTCTTGAGGGTTTTCAGTGGTTTTTTGCTAGGAAATTATTTGGAATATTTGAAAAGCATTTTAGAGCCATCAAAGCTACTTAGGAAGAGTTATGAAATATTTTGAGATTGTGCATGCCTTAATTGCATATATACACCATAAAAAATTCTTCACTCCATCAAGTTCAAGATAGTGGTCAGACATGCTGCTCCATGGGTACAACCTCCTGCTGAAACTTGGGATCCAGAACCAGGACTTTGACATGACATGAAGGACAGGGAGATATTAAGAGTTGTCTTTTTGGAGCCGACAGATAATTTCTGTTCTTTTGGAAGCATCCCAAATACTTAATATGGTATCTCCAAGACAGCATGATCAGCTGAGAAGCAATGATTTTTCCTTGGAGCTGGCACTTAAGAATTTTTTAGGTCCACAGTCTTAGTGATCCATTTTCTTATCAAGTCATGAAAATGTCAAAAATGTTTTGCAGACTACCAACATGTTCTTATCTTACAAAAACCAAGTACAAATTTATAAAATCTGCTCGTATTTCTAATTCTGATCCAAGTCAAGCTATTGTCAGATAAAAAGGCATCTTCTTCATTCTTTTTTCTATTCATAGATTTATTGTTAACTTTGGCTCTTTATTTTTTTTTTGTTTTACATTATTCACACTACGCTGCTCTAAAACTAGTTGCAGTTTTAGTACATACTATATATTTTGCTGCCATATCCTGGGAATAATCAATGACCTTTCTTAATAACGTATCACTTTACTGAACATTACACGTAATTAAAAAAAAATGAATGCATGTTATATTTATATTTGGTAGTAAAAATTCCTGCTCAAATAATATTGCTATCAACACAATAATATAGGCAGCCATTGCTATTCATGGTAATGAATGAACAAAGCCACAAATGTCAAGATTCAAAGGAACAGACCTTTTAGTGTAATCATAGCAATGTGCACTTTCTTTTCTAGCTGATAGATTCCAACTCACAGTATTTTCCACTGCTTTGGATACAACCTGTTATGGTGCTGTATCTTCACTGATTTCAACTGAATATTACCAGCTTAAGATGGCAAAGAAGGTTAGAATAAAGAGCCACAGGTGAATGAATCTATGTGTTGTAACAGAATTTGGAAGGTGGTAGAGGACCTCTCAAGATCATCACACTATGATATAAAGAAAGCAGCTTCCTCCATGTAGGAAGTAGTGGAACCTACTGCAAAACCTGAAATCTGGATCCTTTTACTTTTTTCAATACAGCCATTCTTACTCATATTAGCCCAAGGAGGGAATCATCTATCATTCCTAAATGTTCTTGACTCCTAAGGCTATATGAAAAAGAACATTACAGGAGTCCATGAAAACTGGTCACTTTCCTCCTTTCCTAGCAGATCCTCACATCATTTTGCAGCTTTCTCCACAATGCATTCCCTATTGTTCAGCTTCCTAGCAATTAACAAGATTCTCATGAACCATGGTTCACATCTCTGCATGTGCAGCCAGCCAGCTCACCTGTGACTTTTCTGGGGAAAGAGCTTGGGATAGGCACCATCTCACAGGGACCTTTTTTTTCCCTGTTGCAACATAGCCTTGCTGTGTTGTGCCCTGCTAGAATATAGGGAGTTTATTTTGAAAGGTTTATTGGCTACAGTTTTATACAAACACTGTATATATATTCATGTCCTAAATTACTTGGCATATTAGACAGACATTTGATATGTTGCAATACTGTAAAATATTTAAGGAAAAGAAGAAACACTATCCTTCCCTTTGCAGGTTTGATCTCCTGTTAAATGATTATTATAATGCTAAATTAAAAGAAATTGAAAGAATGTATTTTTGAAAAGGGGATTTTTTCCCCCTCCATTATTCATTAGCTATGCACAACTACTTAAATGTCAGGGTCACCTTTGCAGATCATGCATTTTTGCATAGTAAATCTTTGTGTAAAAATATGTCTTGAGGGCTCAAACT
This sequence comes from Melospiza georgiana, assembly GCF_028018845.1. Lineage (NCBI taxonomy): Eukaryota > Metazoa > Chordata > Aves > Passeriformes > Passerellidae > Melospiza > Melospiza georgiana. The sequence continues at coordinate 34,150,787 of NC_080465.1, forward strand.
CCAGCACTCACTGACTCATGCTGCTGCTGATTGTTTCCTTACTACAGGCATTCCATTTTCAGCAGTGATGCCAAAGATCTCATGAAAGAAGCAGCAAGATGCCTCCTATTAGTGTAGAAAGGGCCTGGCAATGGCCATGAAGTAAAGTGAATTTAGAAAATAGTCAGGTCTTTGTAATAGGTAGCCTTAATTTTTCTGCCAGTAATTCTGGGTTAGAAAGCAAGCAGTAAGAAATGGCGAGTGCAAAGTATCCCTGCCATATCAGCTTGGATGAGCCCACACTCCTGCCTTTGGCAGCAGGGCTCGGAGTTCTCACATATCTCACAGGGTCACTTGGGCACACGCAGGGTATCAGACCTGACAGTAGCCACCCCTCTCTTGTGACATGTAGCCTGCATACAGAGATGCTTTTTACCACCAGAAACTCAACTTGGGCAGATGTTCCAGGTATCTTCTGAAGTTTACTGCTGCCTCTTTTTCATTCTGTCATAAGTACATCACACTTACCTGTGATCTGGTGAGGTGCTACACCTCTTTCTAGACACAAATCAATGTACATTTAACCAAGAGGCCGTGTAAGTGAGCTACCAGTTCTTCCCTGGCAGCTGGATTCATCATTGGCTCTTTCCCCTGAACCACGCTTTCTCAGGGTGGTAAATAAGTGCATGCACTGCAAAGGAAACACAAGCATGGTGTGTGTAGGGATTAATTTAAGATTATTACTAGAGAAAGAAAAGCACCCAGAACTACTTTATCTGCACAATTTTTTCACTGTTCAAGATTTGGAGTTAGTTTGGTTTGTTTTTTTTTTTCACAAAAAACACAAGCTTGCAGTAAAAGTTGTCACTTTGAAATTAAATAATACCAGTAATATCTATATGATGTTACTGGTACTGTCTGTGGAGCTACTGTTACTGAATGTGTTCTAATTAACACTAAGCGTGGTGGCAGGGCTCAACACATAATAAATGATAATAGAAAGTTTGCTTGGTCACTTTCAGACCAGAAGAATGAGCTCAAACTGGTTTTTGGGAGTGTATTATAGCTGATCTGTCAGTGTATTATTTCATCTCCCCTTCTTTTTTTTTTTTTTTTTTTAACTGATGGGAGTGATCCATTGTCTCTAAAATCAAGCTGCTCTTTGCAGTTGACTTCCCACTAACACGAGGAGCAAGCAGTGATTTTGCTTCCAGATGAAACCTAAGGAGAACAAACATCTGTGAAGAATGGAGAATGTGGCAGCACAGTGAAGTGCCTGGGAGCAAAGTGTTCAGCATGCTCACTAATAAGTGTCAGCTTGATTTGAATCACTCGCTAAAGTGCAGTCTGGCTGAAGTCGAAAGAACATACCTTTCCTCAATGAAATGGAATCCCAAGGCATAAATAAAAGATTTCACCTGGGAAGAGTGATTTATAATCTCCATCCCAAGAAAGATGCCTGTGATTTACCACACCTCCTTGTTTTAAAGCAGAAGCAAAAACAATCCCTTCCCCCGAAATAACCCCTAACCACCAATCACCAGCACTATCTCCATTAGCTGGAAGAGAAGTAAGATGCATTTATACCAGTGATTTAGTTGAAGTCAATGGAGCCATTCAGATGGGATAACAGACCAAGGGACCAAGTAAGGGACAAACTGGGGCCATAGCTACAAAAATCTTGAGAAATTCAGTAATACTTAAAAAAAAAAAAAAAAAAAAAAAAAAAAGAAGAAAAAAGGCTGTATCACGGTGGCTGCTGTCCAATCTAAGACTCTGATCACATATCCCAGTCAAAGGAGCCAACTAATTCATTCCTGACCATATGGATGTTGTAAAGTTGCAGAGATCAAACCCCTCCCTGACAGAATCTTGGATGAACGAAAGAAAACATTTCTGCTCCCTCTTGAGCAGCCATTTCGGGTTTTACAGGGAGCCTGATCCATGTTGGGACACTGGTTTGAATGGTTTAGTCAATGCTAAAGAACATTCACACAGCAGACACAATCAATAAAGCTTATAATTTATTTACTTCATTCCTGAGTCTGAAGGGTTTGATTTAAGGAGCTGACATGGGATCTCAAAGTGAGCAGTAGCTTTCTGGTGTGAGTGGCAGGTTTCAAATACTGTCTAGGTCTTAGGAGATCCTGCACAGACTCTTCCTAAGGACTCCATTGAAAGTAAGACACTATTCATACGTACTCTGAACAGATCCCTACACTATCTGTGTCTGCTTCTAGCTTTTCCCCTTAATTACATAGACAAAATACAAAACCACCAGGCAGGAACGACTGGGCCCCTTTTCATTCCATTCAGTCATGAAGGTTGAGCTTCTGTGGGTTCTAGGGGGTGGAGGCACAAACAGTTATAATTGCATATAATTTCTACTTTCATCTTCCATCCTTCTACTGACTGAAGGTGCAAAAATGAAACACAGTAGAGAATCTGAGGTGGTTGCAAATTGAGAATAACTGGGACTACTCTTCTTTTACAGCTGAGTACCCCACTTTTTCCCAAAATTAAAATTTCACAGAAAACCCTAAAAAAATTATTATCAGGGTCAGTCAGAAAACTGTATGCTTCTCTCAAACGGACAAGTTTACTCAGTTCCCCTACAACTTTACCCTTCTTTGCAGAATGAAGTAAATTATCTGCGCTACTTGTAGTGTTGGAGTGCAGAGCACTTGCTGAGACAGTAAAACATTCTTAGGTGAAACAGTGCTTTACTGCAAAGCCTGTGCTTTAATTTGCTCAATCTCTAAGCCAAAAATGGAAGCCACTTCTGCCACAGGAAGTGCTTAGTATCCTTTTCTTTTCAGTCCTCAGCAAACTGTCAGATTTAGCACAAACTGGTCAAGGATAGGGAGAGCTGTGAATGCATAGAAAGCCTGGAAAATTTTCATGCTGCAGTAAATAAGTTGAAGACACTGCCAGAAAAGATCATTGAGTGATTTGCCCCTTATTTTCTCCTTCCATGTTTTGATGACCTCTAGTAAAGATGCATACGGGGTGGCTGCATAACACGCCTATTATACATTTTTATTTACATGATGCTAGCTATTGCCTAAACCTCTAGTCCCATTTACACTATAAGACATAAATAAACAGCTTAAATTCAGTGAAGTAAAGAAATGTGAGCTTTTGTATGTGCTGCATATATACCAGTGTTGCCCTAAGTTAATTTCTTGGGATTCCCTGGTGATGGGAAAAATTCCACGGGGGTGTGTCCTACAATGTCCCTTAGTCCAGGGAGCAGCGTCCTCAGCCCTATGGCCACATTGTCCCAGATCAGAGCATGATGCTGGTATCCAGCCAGAGAGAGCCTGCACACAGAAAACTAGACTGATAAGACAAGGGAAAAATAAATGAGCCCAAGTCATCCCTGCTTTCTACAAGAGAGCAAGAGCTACACCAGAGCACAGGAAGCAGGTGGCACTGAGGCATCTCCAAGGTCCATTCTGAGTATCTTCTGAAAAAATCACAACAGGTTTTTGAGTGTCTAGGTGGAGCCCACACCACTGTGTAGCACTCATTTTTCCCCATGTGCTGCACAGCAAGGGCCATTGCTGATAGCTGTAAAGGCACTAGAGAAATACGTTTATTGTTGGAGTTCATTGGCCCGCTGCTTCTGCAGCTTTTCTACATTTCTCACGTCCTGCAAGAACTCAGCACAGAAATTATCTCTCCTTAAGGTGAACAAGGTCAAATTTTCTTCTTAATGAACTCAGAAAGCACATTGTCCACCCCAAGTACTTGGCAAGGACTGTACAGTACATGTACATCAAAACCATAAGCAACTTTCGCACTCAGAAAGAAATGTTAGCATTGGCTGCCGTACAAAAGGAATTATAAAACAACAAAGAGAAGCAGAGACCATTTGGGATATTCCCAAATGGCAGGAAATACAAATGGCAGGAGTAAGGTAGATAAAAGATTCATGCATCAGACCAAAATATACTTTTTCTGTTCATAAAATTATACTTAAAAGGTATACTTTGTGTTTTACAACTCAAGCCCACATTGATAAAAATGCCATCTCTCAGCCATCTCTTGATATAAAAGGTGCTCTTTGGTCCTTCCTGAGTGAGATGAAGGATGATTTATTTGTCAGTCAGAGAATAATCTCAAAAAGAAATTTTGCTCTTCTAGTTTTTCTCTGGAAGAACGCGGAAAGAAAAGCACCACTCTTCAGGCTAATGTACCTGTGCACAACATGGTCACCCATCTCTGCCATCTCTTCTGGCATTTGCCATCAGAGATGTTGAAATTTCTGAAGAAACTGGAAAATTGTAGTGAATTTCCCATTTCTGGAACCAATACAGCATGGAAAAAGAAAGTGCTGCCTTCCTGCATGATCCAGTGCTGACTCTATTGGGAAAAACTGTGGTTGACTTTAAGAACAAATTTTCTTTTTTCCAAGTAGTTTTACTTTGCAATAACATGTCTGCCTGCTTATGTAAAAGAAATGTTATTCTGTGCTTGAATGAAATATATTTCACCCTTGGCAAGAAGTCACCGGTTTATTTTGGAGGATGTAAAGTTCTGTTTACAGAAAAATGATGGGTAGAAAAAAAGAATATCTGCTCTCCTTTTGAAAGCTTTGGAAATTTTGGAACTATTTTCCATTGGAGAGAAGATCTGGAAATCCCACCTCTGAGTAGTCTGATAAACCAATGTAATGCAGGTCTGCTTGCTGCTTTTTAAATTGTGTTGGGTGGGTATTGCATTATTGCTGGATTGCTTCCAAAAATCATCAACGTAATAATAAAAGAACTTGTTCAGAAGATGTTTATCCAAATACCTAACTATTTTTTTGAGGAGAAAATCCATATTGAGCAGAGATATCATTTGCAGCAATAATGTCTGGAAGAAAAGAAAAATGAAATGTGTCAGTCAAAGTAAACAGACTCTATAATGCAGCCCCCAGGAGGCTGAGTTACAGTGTATAATATATTCAGTTGCATACACCTAGCCCTATTTTCAAAGTCATAAACCGGGGTGGATTTGTCAGAGTTTCAACAATATAATTGTTTAGCTGTAAATTTTCCTGCTGGCAAGTTCCAGAGTTTTCAGATAATCCCAGGCAGGGATTCAGGCTCGCCGTCACATACACAATGGATTGTTCACGAGCAGCATGAGGAGCCTGCAAACCATGCTGCCACAGAAGTGTGCTGGGGATCACAAGCTCCCTCAAGCACACAATTTAATTTGAATATATGATACACAGATACTTCCAATGTGGTGCACAAAGAGAGTGCCATTGTTTTGGATTATGTATGATTAACAGAGGAAGCGCATCTTGAGCAATAAGATGCATTCCCACTTGAAGCCATGTGGAGAGGGCTTGGCTGAGGCCTTTTTTCAAAATAGTCAAGGGAACCACCCGTGTCTCTGTTAACATGAAGCATGGCCCATAGCTTCTTATTTTGGCTATTTTTGTCCTGACTTCGCAACTTGTGTCCTGGCAGAAAGACCTCCTGAGGTTCTCTTTTTCATTTGAATGCTTATTTGCTTCCATCTAAGTTATACAATGGGGCTTGAAGTCTTTATAGAAAAAGCTACGAAGATAGCAGTCCTACTGAAACCACTTCTTCATGGGTAAACATGATGGGAGCTGATGTACATAAACTAATGAAGAGGAAGGGAAACAGAAGAGCATTTCCATTTCTCACTAGATTAGGAAGTCAAAGACTATTTGCCTAATTGAACTGGAGCTTTCTCTAAAAACACCATACACAGAGGTATTTATTTATCCTAAGATGGAAGCAAAGCAATGCTGGAAGACTCTAGAGAATGGTGCTGTGTCCCATCTCTCACATAGATATCCCTTTCTCTCTCTCTTGTTTGAATGGTAGCACAAATCCTGCCAGCACAGACGAAATTTTCCACCCCTGAAATTCACTGTAAATAACATTTACCCATTAATTCTTAAAAATCCCAGGACCTATTGCAATAACTATAACCATCTGTGTCCCTAAAATTGCTTTATAGTGTGAGAGCAAGACAGTGAAACTCTTTCCCTTATTCCTTTTTAGATCTGCTGCTGATCCAACAGAAAGGACCTCCTAACCCATTCACAGTGAGTTGCTGCAGCTGCTGTTGTGGAATTTACCTATGCATCTTAAAGGACCACATAGTTTTGACCCCACTGTGCTGTGGCACAGGACCTGCCACTTTACCTTCATGACTTTCCCTCCCTAGCCCTATATGATCGCTGCAGTTCAAAGAAACATGTCTCACAGGAGGTCATCCAGAACATCCTCGAGACCTCCTCTCCTAAATTACTAACTCTCCATGTTCAGCTCAGCTTGGGAAAAAAAATAAGAGAAAAAGTGGAACATTTTCCCAGTGTTTTGAATAGGAAAGATATGTCAAACTGCATTCACTCCATACTCAAAAATTTGTTACAAGGCATTATGCAGATACCAGGAAAAGCTGTGAGGAGACTGGGTGGCTTGAAGGGCCAGCATAAATCATAGAACAAAGAAAGCTGAGGTTGAATCAGGCTTCTAGGCACTTTCCTCAGGTGGCCCAGCACTTCCACAGCATCCTGCAGTACCAGGTTTGCTACTGACCTCAGTGGTGCAGGCAGACGAAGCAGAACAGGGCACAGACACACAGGGCCTACCATGATGCTTACTCTGCCCTTTGCCACCTCTGCCTCGTTTATATGCGACAGGGTGGTTTGCAAACACAGCGGCACAGTTCAAGTGCTGCAATTCGATGAAGGGCAAGTACTCAATGTTAAATGCAGCCAGTTGTTTTTGCTGAAAATTTCCACAGTTCTTCAAAAGTAATTGGAAGTAGAACACAGCATAATACTGAATGCTAGAGAGAAAAATGTAAAAGTATTTGCTCTATAAGTATTTCCTGTCCCTTTCTCTTAATAACACATAGAAAGAATTGCCTTATCTCTCTCTTCTTTGAATACCCCTGAAGATCAAGAGGCCGATGCTCAAAGGTATTATAAATTCCTCTATAACACAGCTATTTAGCTGGTATCTGTAACTCTGTGCTTGCCTCAAGCATTATCCAATAATTAATCAGATTGTCTTGGTCACACATACATGGAGTGTAAAATTCCTCTGCAAGAAACACACATGAGTCCTGATTCCACAAACACAAGGCTCTGATTTATTCATCCATTTGGTTCAACTAGAAGCAAAGCTATTGTTTTTCACCTGGGGTGTGATCCAGCACTCATTGATGTCAAAGGCAGTGCTCCCATTGACTTCCATGGGGAGACAGGATCAAAGTTTTTGCCCACCAGCGAGTGAGAGTAAGTCATGCTGGTGAGGAGGACAAGATTCCCAAAGGCAATTTAGAGTGAAACAGATTTATCATTGTGTGCTAGGTTACAGAAGATGCTCCTTATAATCAAGCCATCTAGCCTCATCATTCAGTACTTGTGCTGAACAGCCATGCCACAGTGGCTAAACTTCCAAAATTTTCATTCAGTCTCTGTTAAATTCAGTGTAAAACTCAGAGGTAATTTTCTTACTTCCTTCCCGCCTTCCTCTCATCCCTCCTCATTCCCTTCCTCATTTTCTTCCTTTCTTTCTCATTTCCTTTTTTTTCCCTTCTTTTTTCATTTTTTTTATCTTTTCCTTTCTTCAACTGTTATAACTTTATGATTCTCTTTCTTTCTTCTTCTTTCTCATTCCTTCTCCTTTTTTCTTCCCCCTCTCATTCTACCATTTCTCTGACCCCATCTCTCTTTCATTTTTCTCTTTTCCTTCGTTGTTTCCAAATTTTCTTGTTCTTCTCAGTTTTCCTTCAAAATACTAGGTCTCATAACCTTGGTTATGCTTTCTATAACAGCTGAAAAATATGTGTTCATACAGCATGAGAGAACATGCAGGTTCTGGAATATCACATATGCAGCAGCTGGACCCTTCATTCAGACTCCCTTGCTGCAGCCCCTGCTCTCCAGAGTATGTTGGGGGAAAGTAGTGTAGAGGGAGATGGACACTTTTCTTGGTACTAGACAGGAGCTCACCTTTATAAGATAAACATTTTCAGTTAATGTTGGAGTTCTTTAGAATTTACAATAACTTATTTGAGAGTAGAATTAGTCCTCCTGTAGGCGTATAGCGTTTGCTTTCCACAATTACCTTACAACTGGCTTTTCATCTTTAAAACTGGCTTAATATCTTGATTGTTAGTGATTTCTTCAATGAAAATGTGATATCGTTTCTTCCGCACATTCCTTAGGGCTAACTACTCCTATTTCTGCTTTTTCTTCTTTTTGCTTGGCCCTAAATGCACTGAAATGTCCCATCTCCCATCATTTGAAGGTTAGGGGTGACTGGTTTATCTAGAGTTCACTTCAGTTGTATTGACATATGAATGCAGCAGCTGGCATACTTGGGCCTCTGGGCTCCAGCTCTGAAAGCCATTTCCACACTGTGAGAGGACAGGATGCAGGCTGTGACCCATCAGTAGGCTGTCTATATGCTAAAATAATGGAGATAGTGATACACTGTCACCAGAATATAGTCTCAGTTCCCCAACTCTTAATGGTAGAACAACACAATAGGGTCAGACTAAAAAGGTTTCCTTATGAAAATTTTATCAGCAACTTTGGTAAATTGCTGTGGGAAAGGTGCTTTGCTCTCAGGCAGACCTGGAACCTGTTTTTACAAGGTACAGCTCTCATGCATTGCCTCACTCCCGCAAGATATTAAGGGCACTCAAATTGAATTAACACCAAATCAGGCCGGTGCACTTAACAATACAAATGCACTTAAGGGACGCCTCAGAATGATTTGTGACTAAAGAAAGCAAAGAAGAAATCAGCCTTGAAGACCACAGGGGTGGTGTTGTGTGTCATATACAGGAAAAGCCATAAGTAGAACTTAGAATACCGGAAAACCATGAACTTCAAGGGCTCTCAGATACCCTAGACCCAGCCATAAAGTAGATGGTCTCTTTTTGTGGTATGCAGAAACAATTGATAAATAAATTACAGTCAATTTTCTTAGCGGCATGCTCTCCATTACCTCTAACAGCAGTGTAACTACTTTGCTAAAATGATAAGAGGTGAATAATGGTATATCAGGTAACAGCAAAGGAAATTCTCCGAGTTGCCTGCTCTCTCCATGACAGCAATGACACAATGCAGAAGTGAATGAGATGTGACGTGGCAACTGACAGGGAGCTCCATGTAGACTGATGCTAAGGCCAAAGCAGCTGAACCATAACCTAGTAAGAGCAGGGAAGCAGTGGGGTTTTGTTTTTCTGTTAAACTGTCAGAGTCATTCTTTTCAGGAAGCTACCTCTCTTCACCACCATTTTTCATCAAGTTACTTAATTGTGTCTCTTTCTGACCCTGCTAGCTGTATTCTCCCATAACTAGAGGACCAATCCTGCAAAGTTTAGCTCAAATAAAGTCCACTAAGAGCATTCCACACTTCATGATTTGAGGTTTACAGACGGATAAGTACATCATGAGGAAATTGTTCCATAACTCCCTTCTGGTCAAAGACTGGTATTGGATTAAAAGTGTCATGCATTAAAGCTGTCTGTTACATGGATATTCTCTTCAGCAAGCATGATGTTGGAAGCACTATTAATGAAGCAACATTAGTCTTCCTTCTTGACTTGGCAAAACATTGGACTTGGAGTCTTAAGTGTCTGGAAATGATCGTGAAAAGGAAAGTGAAAGAATCCAGACCTTTTTCTAAGTCCGGAATCTCAAACTAAAATGGTGTGCTGGTTTTGGCTAGGATAGAGTTAATTTTTTCTCACAGTAGCTGGTATGGGACTGTGTTTTGGATTTGTGCTGGAAGCTGTGCTGATAACAGAGGGATGTTTTTGTTACTGCTGAGCAGCACCTACAGAGTCAAGGGCTTTGCTTCTGCTCACACAGCCCCAGCAGCGAGTATGCTGGGGGTGCACAAGGACTCGGGAGGGGACACAGGTGGGACAGGTGACCCCGACTGACCAAAGCAATATTCTGTATCATATGGCATCATGCTCAGCATATAGACCTGGGGACAGGCTTCTCCTGGGAACCAGGGAATGTTCAGAGTGACAGCTTTTGTCTTCCCAAGTCACTGTTAATCATGCTAGAGGCCAGCTTTCCTGAGGGGGCTGAACATCTACTGACCATAGGAAATGGTGAACAAATCCCTTGTTTTGCTTTGTTTGTAGCTTTTTTTTTAAAATAATGTCTGCATCTCAACCCAAGGGTTTACTCACTTTTGCTTTTCCAATTCTTGCTTCCATCCCACCAGGGGGAGGAAAGTGAGTAGATGCCTCACTGGGGCTTAGTCTTCATCCCAAATGAAACCATGAAAAAGAGTGGTGGCTGTGGGGAATTTCTGCTTATCAATTCTATGGTTGCTTCTTTTGCTGCTATTAGAAAAATTAGCCAACTCAATCAGACCTTCTGATTTGGTATACAGGACTTTTCTTGTCCTAGAAGGATGCTTTATACCAACCATTGAAACAAAACTCTTATAAGCTCATCACAGTGCTGTGGGAAAGCAGGGCAAAGCTTGGGTTTATGTTCATGGCAGCCACATCAGGACACTGTGAACCAGTGAGGGGTTTCTATGAGCCACACTATGACTCCTGAGCAATGCACTTATGTACTGCAGAATTTACTGTCAAAGGAAACATGACATAGGGCTATTTATTTGAGCCTGCAGTGGCAGAACAGCTGCAGGCTCAAATAGTGCTCTGGCTGTGGAGTGCTAAGAAGTAGGAAAGAAATGTCTCACATGCCTACAAAGCCTGGTAAAGATTCTAGCAACCTGTTGTCAGAGAAAAACATGAAACCACCACTATGAGCAGTAGGAGCTGCAAAGGAGAGAACCATTCCCACATATATCATTCAAACAGTCAATGGTGCACTTCATGGAAAAGGTCTCCTTCCTACATGGCCCGAAAATGAAGCCCTAAGGGGGAGCCAATGGGAGACACTTAGGGCAGAATAGACCTTTCCTGCATCCCAGAATAGAGCAGAGCAGCCAGGACACAGGATGACAACCTCACACAGTCAAACTCCCACGGCAGGAGGAGAACTCTTGATAATGGCAGAAAGACCTTCTTCTCCAAAGATTCATCCAGGCCTTAGTCTGGCCAACTGAAGATATTTCTATAATTCTGTTTATTTTAGTGGGGAAGGAGAATGAGTTAATGATTGTTCACTTTGTACTATTGCTACCTAAATAGCATCAAATAGAAAGCAATTACTGAGCCTATGTCTCTACTTCTGAGATGGAATCAACATCATCTCAACACTCTGAACAGAGAAGAGCTTCAGGATGGAGAACAGGTTTGCAGGCAAAGCTTTGTGCCCACAACAAAGAGCTGGACAGGGAGAAGAGGTATGCTGGGCAAGCAGTTCAGCCTCACCTCTGTGCCTTCTGTCCTTCAACCCTTCTACCTTTCAACCCAGTAGGAATTCAACACAAATAACAACACTGTGGCTGCTGAACCAGATGACCCACTAGATGTCCTTCTTAACAAATGTTTTTGTAAAGTTAACAAATGGACTGTACAGCAGATTCCCATTAAATCAGGCCCCTGATCAGCATCAGTTTGGGCTCTTAGTGTGCTTATAAAAAACTCCTCTTGGAACAGTAATCAAACATATTTGATTAAATAGCAAAGCTTTTTTTTTTCCCCCTAACTTCAAAAAATATCTCTCTTCACTTTTTTTAAAAAAGATCTTTTTTTAAAAAAGTTTCTTAACCAAGTTTTTTAATGCTGGGAAGAATTCCCTAATTCCTTTATAAAATGAGTTGCTGAAAAATTTCTGGGGACAATTTAAATTTTATAAGTTCAAGGACTAAAATGTGCTTGTATACCGAATAAATGTTTGTGTGAGTCAAAATTAATCATGCCTACACATCTTGGTATAGCAAGACTGAGACACAAACAAAGAATAATTAAAACTCACTCTTTTCATACATTAGCCAGACTCTAATAATCTGCATTTACCTTAGTTTCTTTATTTTCATTGGAGTTATGATTTTATATAAAATTTCAGTTTAAAAACAGAAAACTGAAAGTTATTAAATGGTTAGAAAAAATAAATTAATAATAGAAGTTGTAATAAATAATCAATCATTTTAAAATCTAGGCAGTCAATAGGTTGCTAACCACTATTAAAAAATGTGCATTACACGTCATTTAGCATGCTTATAAGCTTTAATATCACTCGTTACTGCAAGGCTTATACTTTTTCTTTTACCTCTAGTAAGCATTTATTAACACTCCATAAACTGCCTACGAATAAAATCATATTGTAGAATGCAAAATAAATTACCATGTGTTCAGAAGTCCATCAAAAGTATAGAATATCAGTCCCGGTGCAACTGATCCCTCTTATGAAGATACTAAATTATTTGGAGGCAGTTGAACTAGATTTTCTATAGTGCAAGAAATAAATAGCCTTCCAGGAATCTCTCACATGTATCAGAATTATAGACTGAATGAGGATCGAAGGGGGTGTCCGAAGGTCAACTGGTGCAGTGTCCCCTGCTGCCACCCAGAGCTGGTCACACACGACCACACCCAGACACCTTTTGAATATCCCAAGGATGAAGACTCCATTGCCTCTTCAGACTACCTGTATCAGGTATCAGTCACACTCACAGTGAAATATTGTTTCCTGATGTTCAGACAGAACCTCCTGTGTTTCAGGTCACACCTACTGCCTTGGTCCTGCCTCTGGATACCACTGAATGATCTCTGTCTGCATCTTCTTTTTGAGCATAAGATCCATCTGAGCCTGCCCTTCTTCAGGCTGAGTGCCAGTGTTTTCAGCCTTTCCTTACACAAGAGATGCTCCACTCCCTTCATCACCTTTGTGGCCCTTTCCCGGACTCTTTCCAGTATGTCCATGACTCTCTTGTACTAGGGAGTCCAGAAGTGGCCACAGCGCTCCAGGTGAGGCCTCACCAGCACTGAGGAGAGGGAAAGGATGACCTCCCCTGACCTCCTGGCAGCAGTTCATCTAGCACAGCCCAGAATATCATCCGCTTTCTTTGCAGTAAAGGCATATTTTTTCATGTTCAGCTTGATGTCCCTCAGGATCACCAAGTCCTTTTCTGCAAAGCTGAGCAATACATAGCTATAGCAAGCACCTGACCCAAATTTGATGTAATGCAACCTGGTTTTCAGTATGTTTTAGATTAACTTGAATTCACAGTAGAAAAGTATCCTCTGTGTAGAGAAAGTTCAAAATTTGGTCTAGGGAAAATGAGTGAGAACTTCAAGAATCTAGCTGCTCCCTTGGACCTCTCCCATAATTGAGAATTGCTTAATTTTATGCCTAAACACAGCTTCGTTACTAAGAATTTAGCAGATGATTGGAATATAACAATAGATTTCAGTAACTTTCTCCTCCTGAACCAACTTCAATGAACACACAGCTATGGAGGCAGATGTTGGCTTTGCCCACCCTAAGATTTAGCAAACATTAATAATACTAAAACTTAATAATTGCCAAACAAGGAGACAAACGGTTGTTTGGTTTGAAGTCAGTCAGCTTACATATCCCCCGACAATTTAAATGAGTTCATTGTATTTTATGAGCATTAAAGCTTCCCTCTTCAACAGTCAACTCATTCGCTTGATTTAATTTTAATACATGCTGTGAAGTTATATCCCTTGAAATTATTGTGTTGTTTGAGGATCCCCAGATGCTCCTTCCTCAGTTCTCTCTTTCAGTCCCACTTGCTCCCCTCCACACACCTCTTATGTCTTTGCTCAGCTGATGCTAGGCTACACGCATATATTCATCACAATAGGAAGAGTTTTCTCTCTCACAGACTCATAGGCAGCAGAACAATATAAAATAAATTTTCCCTACTTAAATATATATATATACACATATATATATATATGTATGCGTGTGTGTGTGTTCATAACCTACAGTCTTAGTGATTATAACTACCTGACTTAGGACTTCCATTGAACCATGAAGTGAGGTTTTCTCTTTTTATTTTATTGGGTTAGGTTCTCATTCTGGCCTAGAAACAGGAAATGCAGTTTCCTGTATTTCAGTTTCTCCCATCCCTGAACACATTGCTGGGCGAGAGTTAACCATTACATTTATCACACTGTGTGTGGAGTTAGGTTTCCTATTATATCCATAACGTGATCAGCAACTGGGAGAGACTTGCACAGACTGCCAGTCTCTCATAAAGCTCACTAGTATTGAAGCATAACTATCAATGCCGTTAGAAATACTTGTGATTGCAATGGTCTAATTCAAGAGCAGCAAGCATGGAGTTGAGCAGATCAGTCAAAACCCTATTGTAACATGAGGAAAGCCACATCCACCTTTCTGTCATGTATGAAGGTTCTAACAGCAGGTCCTAAACAGAAGTGGTGGGTTGGTTTACATTTAATTACCTGGTTCTGAGAAAAGAAGAGGGATGCCTAAATGTGATGCCAGTATACAAAACTGTGAGAAGGACTTGATTTCCACTCTATTTCAGATAAGAAAACATTGGAATGTTTTTGTGTTTTCAGACTGTGGAGAATAAAAAGGAAAAATGGTCATGCAAAAACAGAGTTCCATTGACTAAATCATTGCTAAAGCAGTGGTGATTTGTCATGGTTCCTGAGACAGTCAAGGAGTTCATGTTTTTCAGAAAATTATCTGTGACTGATGATACTTTGGGACTTTTTGCATCTGAGTGGGTGGATGCAATCCTAACCAGTTGAATTCATTTCAGAAAAATCCTTTGCTGCTGTCAGGTCCCAGACTGCAATGGAATATAACAAAGAGCAGGAACCTAGCAATGCCACGACAATGTTGTGGTAGAAAAGTGTCCTGGAACAGCAAAACTCTCCCAGAAACTGTCTGGAGCAATGAGCCTTCTCTCTTCTGTAAAGAAAACAAAAGATCTTTTATTCTTTTTCTCTCTTCCCATCCTTCTCCATTTCCCATGTTTAGAACCATAGCCTGTTTCAAAGTTTAATTCTGGCATAGTGACCAATTGAATCTCCATATGATAATTATTTTTTTAGTTTGTCTCAAATGGTTCTGGCACAACATATTTGGACGAGTTAGATGGTGTTTATAGAAAACTTGAATACTGGAGTTCATAGAAAAGGTCATTGGCTCATTTCTTCTCTTATTTTAAATGAATTTTCCCCAGTGTTGTTTCTGCTGCTACTCATTTTATTTTGTAATAGATATTGATTTCTCTTCCAGATTTTTGGGGGTTTTTGATTTTTTTTCTTTTTTTTTTCTTTTTTTTTTTTTTTTTGCTTGCTTTTTATTGTAGTGGTGGGGGTTTTTTTCATCTTGACTACTTATGACTTCAGACAGTAAAGCTTCAATCTTACTACATTGGAGGAGTGTGGTCTTGTCTATGATCTTGTCACTTGGAGCTACTGCCCATTTCTCCTCAGCATAAAAGGCTTCCCTTCAGTTTCTCTGAAAGAGGAAATTTATTCTGATTGAGTTCTCATATGAAGAACAGCGTCGTCAAAGGCTGACATCCCATTCACTTCCTTTAACAACCTATTTCCTACTTTAAGCAAACAACTGTGATAAAACTGCTCCCATTTACCGGCTTGTAGTATTTGTGGAAAACCTCACTTAACACACCCTCCAGTTCAACAGAGGGCTGTGGCAAAGCTTCAATTCAAAAAAAGCATTAGCTGCCTGTTTCCTCCTTAAGTGACTCAGGCTGTGTTCAACTGTGTAGGAAGCCTTTTCTCAAATCCACTTCTAAATAGTGCCAAACAGTGCTTAGGTTTAATTGCTCTGTTGTTCTACCTTCTTGGTCTTCAACAGAGTTATGTGAAGAAATAGTTTTTACTGGTCACCTTTAAATTTTAAGACAACCAATCCCAGAGTATTGGCAAAGGCTATTGTTGAAGGCCTGTCACAAGTGGAGACCCTGCAGATTCAAGAGTGGGCCTGGTATTGTTTAACTTCCCCATCAGTGCCTTGGGTGAAGGGGCAGGTGCCCCCTCAGAGGGTTCACTGATGACACAGAGCTGGGAGCAGTGGCCGATACCCCAGAGGGCCCTGCTGCCCCTCAGAGGGTGGAGAGAGGGGCACAGAAGAACGGCCTGAAATTCAGCAAAGGCAAATGCAGGGTCCTGCACCTGGGGAGGAAGAACCCCGGGCACCAGCACAGGCTGGGAGCTGATCTGCTGGGAAGCAGCTCTGAGGAGAAGGGCATGGGGTTCCTGGTGGACAGCAAGCTGTCTGTGAGCCAGCAGTGTGTCCTGGTGGCCGGGAAGGGCAATGGTGTCCTGGGGTGCATTGGGAAGAGCAGTGCCAGCAGGTCAGGGAGGTGATCCTGCCCCTCTACTCAGCCCTGGTGACACAACTGGAGCGCTGTGTCCAGTTCTGGCTCCTCAGGACCAGAGAGACACAGAGCTGCTGGAGCTGGTCCAGTGGAGGAGACAAAGATGATGGGGGGACAGGAACATCTCTTCTGCAAGCAGTCAGCTTAGCAGCCAGCAGTCAGGAAAGACAAAAAGAGATGGCAGAGGAGAGGAGAGGAGAGGAGAGGAGAGGAGAGGAGAGGAGAGGAGAGGAGAGGAGAGGAGAGGAGAGGAGAGGAGAGGAGAGGAGAGGAGAGGAGAGGAGAGGAGAGGAGAGGAGAGGAGAGGAGAGGAGAGGAGAGGAGAGGAGAGGAGAGGAGAGGAGAGGAGAGGAGAGGAGAGGAGAGGAGAGGAGAGGAGAGGAGAGGAGAGGAGAGGAGAGGAGAGGAGAGGAGAGGAGAGGAGAGGAGAGGAGAGGAGAGGAGAGGAGAGGAGAGGAGAGGAGAGGAGAGGAGAGGAGAGGAGAGGAGAGGAGAGGAGAGGAGAGGAGAGGAGACCTCACCAATGTCTACAAATATCTGAAGAGAGGGTGCAAAGAGGACAGAGTCAATCTCTTATTGGTGGTATCAAACAATAGGACAAGAGGCAGCAGGCAGAAACTGCGCACAGGAAGCTCCACCTGTACATGAGGAAGAACCAGGTGGCAATGCACTAGCATATATTACCTAGGGAAGTTGAAGAGTCTCCCTCAATGGAGATATTTCAGAATTGTCTGGACCCAATCCTGTGCAATGTGCTCTGAGATCACTCTGAGCAGGGAAGTTTAGCCAGATGACCTGCAGTAGCTCCTTCCAACATGATCCAATCTGTGATTCTGTGACACTGTAATGACAGGTGACAACTTCCTTCAGCTATGCAAACTATAAAATTTTCCTGAATCTGGACTTCATGGAGCACAGCTGTCTTCAAATGCTTCAGATTTACCCCAAGACAAGATAAATTCAAAGATCAAGCAAATCCTAATTGGCCACTTTTATTGATTGAAAGGAAAATCCTGTGGTGCTTCTTCCTAAACTGTGCCTTATGATGATGACAGTATCATCCACAGGCTTCGAGCATCTGACTCAACTGACAGTATATTTCAGGTTTTATATTACATAATGTAATTCCTAATCCTTCTTGAGAAGGAAAGCCCTGGGTTTTCTTTTTAGTGGGTATTCCAGGAAGTGTACCTTTTGCTCTCAGCCTATGGGGAGTTATTCTGCAGCTGAAGGGAAGATTTTCAGGTTTTTGCCAAAGGGTTGTTACATCCATCCTCGAGAAATATAGTACCTAAGCAGGTAACAACTTTACACACCTCAAAAAGGAAATATTCTCTATCAATGTCATGTTCTTGTTTTATGAAATTGAAAATATACAATATCATTACATACAAAACTCTGGACACATGAAATTCTACTTCCCTGTGATAACAGTACAGATAATAATTCAGTAGTCAAAATCACTAATGCAGCCTCATCCTTCTATATTTACAAGTAATCAATGAGAAGTAGAGTAACATCCAGAAGTTAAGGTTAATGAAATCAAACGAAGAATTTTGAAAAGTCAGATGTGTTATTGATAGGCCTAAATATTGACTTTAGCCCCTATGATTAGATCAATAGGGTTTAATGTCAGAATGGACATATCATAACAAAAGACAACAAATTTCCCTTAGGAAACGCCTGATTCTGCACAATGCATGCTCTTGAACTGAAGCAGACTTTTAGAAAAGAAAAAGAAAAAAAAGAAAAAAAGAAATCTTGACCAAAATCATTTTCCCCAGTGTGAATCATGGCCTATGTTGTTTCAACAACTATTACTTTGAAGAAATGTCCTCATTTTAGCCAGAATTTGTCTGACTTCAATTTCCCATTCCTTAGTCTTGTTAGGAGTTTGGTGAATAGCGAAAATGGTCCTTCACGTCTCTCCACACTGCAGATCACACTCAGGTTCCAGCATAATCTGAGGCCTCTCCTGGAACTCTCTCCATATCACAGCTTGAACCACGAGTCCAGTGGCGGGCGACATTCCAGAAGGCTCAGTGCCAGCCTTACAGGTGGTGAACACAGTACAACACTCTTTGTTCATGAGTACCACAAGCCACCACGGGTTTTTTTCATTACAGAGCCCCTTAATGATAAGATTACCTCTAATGAAAGAGCCATGGAGATGTCTATCACTAGCTATAGTAAATAACCAATACTTCTATTTGTTCCCATTCTTGGAGAATGAACAGCTATCAGTTATGGTCATTGCTGAGGGAAAAGTTAAACAGCAAAAGGCTGGGTCATACATCTGTGGCCAGAGAAAAGGAAATGTTCATAACCATGTTCTTGAGACCTGTCCCTTGTCCATGACCTATTTGAGTGCAATAATGGTGTGGTACCATTCTGGGCTTTAAAATCAATGACATGTTAGTACAAATTAAAATGCATCAGAGATTTCTTAGTTTATTGGATTAACAAGCTGTTTTTATCAAACAGCATTTTAAAATATTTTAAACATATCAGTTATTTTCTTATACCTTTTCTCTTGACCCATGCTGATTGCTAACAGAATTGTCATCCTTTTGTTTAGGACCTAAGCTTATTGTCCATTATTTTATATGGTACAGATGTCCAAAACAGCTGGCTGATACTGCTTTTTGTTCTTGCCCAGTATTTGCTTTAGTCTCTAGGAATGGCTTTGAGACATGGTAAGGAAAAAAGTCAGTGCTAGTGCCTCAGAAGAGTTTTAAGCCATCTTGCTCAATAGGTGATTAAACAATCTGATTTTGAAAGGTGTTCTGTAACATCATCTTTCATTATCACTGGAACTGAGAAGCGTTTAACAGTACATGAGAGAAGGAGGGGCTTTTATCAAGTCTGCAACAAAAGCAATTATTGAATTGTCATGTTTTCTGCACTATAAATAGTAACTGGACAATTAGCAACAGATTATTGCAGCCTTATTTTGTTTGTCAGGAGATTTTTCCATAAACACCTCTACAAACTTTTGTTTCCCTCATAATATTTCTGGTTTTCCCACCTTTTCACTCACATTCATCAGTGCTATTTTCTATTTCTCTAATAATTTTTATATCTTAGGAAAAAAATATTTTCAACTCTATGCCTAACACTTAAGAAACACCAAGAACAATATTAATAATAATATTTTCAAATTCCTAGATCATTAAGGGTGACATGTGTCACTGCCCTAGGTGCTAGGGCAGTGGGATGGTAGCTGCCAAATACTAAAGAAAAAAAAAGGTTTAAAAATGAAGGAAAACTAACAAAAGAAATAAGATATTATTCTAAACTTCCCAAGAAAATGTTTTTCAACAGGACAGTTCAGTTTGAAAGATACTTGAAAGTTTTACCTAACAGCATTGTTCACCTGACCAAATTTGTTTATCTGTTCCAAGATGCAAATATATTTAACACTCTTCAGACACTCAGATAAAAATAAAAAATATTCCAAGCTTATACATGCAAGGCTCTTTGAAAAGAGCTCCTTTGAAAACACAGAAGTTGTAACCAAATTTTTCGAGTCATGGAGTCATATAATTGTAGAAAAGCTATGTAATTTTTTTTTACTTTTTCACTTTTTTTCCTCAGAAAATGAAGAAAACCAAGATACAGAGAAGTGAAATTATTTCATCACAGTGTCATGCAAAACTGTCAACACACCAGGACTGATTCCTTGAGAGCTGAACAGCAAGTCTGGGTTTCAATTGAGGCAGAAGATGTAATACTGCAGGGGTGACCCTTCAGTCCATATTTATGCGCCATATAAAACCAAAAACCAATTTTCAAGTCAAAGAAGTGTCAGCTAGTTTAACATTACTAAGTAGCTTGTTAGCAAGGTTCTTGGTTTGTAGCATATTTGGTGCCTACCACAAACAGAGTAGATAAAGAGACACCCTATCATTTGTAACAAATCCACACCTGTGAGTGATCTCGGTGGTCTGGAACACCCCAGTGCTTGATGGCAATACATCTGAATGAATTGCCATGCAGAAGTGAGAAGCTTAATTCCTACAAAACCTTTTCAAGGAATTAAGCCCATCACAACAAGAATTACAATGCACCAAGGTCTTCCAAATACTTGAAATCAGCAATCATGCTTCTATCCACTGATGTGCTGTCAATGGTGAACTGACAGATGCAAGACTTCAGGCAGGAATGCCATACCCATACAAACTGGAAAATTATGTCCTGCTGCATGAAAATGATTGCATTAATTTACAGGCAGGCAAGGTCATAATTTTGTTGAAACTTCTTTTGTGTTTCACAAGTGGAAATGACAAAGGCAAAGCTTCATTAGTGACCTAGTAGTCCCAGACAGACAAATCAAGATCCAAGGGAGATGAAATTCCTCCTGCACACATTGCAGGTAATCAATCATCAGAGGTGCACTATCATTAGGAAGGGTCTGCACTCACCAGATGCTTTGATGCACCTCGTTTCTTCTGCCACAAAAAACAGCTGTCATCACTGTAAGACAGTTCTGGTGTGCTAGCGTCATTGCCAAGCTGGGTCTCAGGCTAGTTTCCCTCCCAGAGTGATTTTTGGTTTAGCACCAGGCATCCTGTACCCATAGGTGTTGACAAGTGAGTACATGTGGCTCACATAACAAACGAAGGCATGACCCTAGGAGATAGTTTGGGAAGACCACAGGTTACTCTGCCAGTGGCATCACTGAGTCTTTGCTCAACACAGAGCTCTGCAGGATACTGTGGAGTCAGAAAGCTACAGGGGCCAGTGAGGATATTGGGTACCAGTAACTTCAGAACCACTGTGAGATGCTCCACCATCAGGCATGTGCTTACAGCTGCTGAGCTTGCTTGAAGATTCAATTTTTTCTGAGATCCTCATAAAATTTTTCATTTTAAATCAAGGGAGACCCTTCTCTGAGGCTACTATCTTAGCCTGTTCAGTATTTTGGAATACATAGTATAGTGGCTTGGTAGTGGGGCCAAGAAGCCCAATTGCATCCTAGCTTTTATCAGCAATAGTGTGCCAGTGGGCCAGGGGGCCAGTGTGCCAGACTGTCCCCCTGTACTTGGGGCTGGCGAGGCTGCACGGCAAATCCTGTGCGCAGTTTTGGGCCTTTGACAACAACAGGTACCATGAACGTACTTTTATACAAAATTAAAGTTATTCTGCGACTGTACAGAGATAAACAAAAGTAAAACAAATTAGTCACCTGATCAGTGAAACCTTTGTTATAGCTTAATTAACTAAACCAAAGCTCCAGGCAGACCAAAAAGACCCCCCACGAAGTCTGGCAAGTTTGCCTCAGTACTAAGACCTTGGAAAGTTACTGCAATGTCTAAGGCTTTACTGAGCTATACATGACTACTGAGAGTTTCTTGTCAAGAAAGGGAAAAAAAATAACCCCAGAGGAAGAGGCATAATTCCAACAAAATGTTCCCTGTTACTGTAAAGGGAAAAATAAACACATAAGTGTACTATCAGGAAAATAGAGCTGAAGTGACACTGACCTGGGTGGGTGCCCCTCATGCTCATGCAAGCTTATTTCCAACAGACAATCCCCTCCTTTCACCCCAAGAAACAATCCACGCCCCACACTTCAGATTTTACTGCTGTATTTCCTGTGGCATATTAATGAACAAAAGCAGAACTGCATATAAACACATTTCTGAAACAGTGTTTACAGTGCAAGGGCATTCAGCTCATTCATTACTAACATATTATGAAATAGATACTTCTGAATGTGCTGCGTATCAGCCTGAAAGTGATGAAAATACTTCACAGTTTCACATAAGCCTTTTTTTGTTTTGTTTAGAGGAATTAAGGTCTTTACAGTAGGCCTTGTTATCCTCAAAATATTATTTTGTTCTACTCCATGATTTATAATGACACTTGTCTTTTTCAGGCTTGAACACCTATTTGCATACACAACTATTTTTTTCCATTTTTCAAAAAACTCCATATAAAATTCTTTCCAAGTGGGAACGCACTCATATTTACATGAGAGGGAATATATATCTTGTATAGAGATCTTTGAAAACATTATTTAAACCCAAAGTAAATTTTTTTGATCGGGGTTAAAGACCTCCAAAATTGCAGATTACAATGGAAATAATGCAACTGTTCATATAATAGCAGCTCTGCAAGAGCTCTTCTGTAGAGCAGGAGTAACATTTAGACAGTAAAGCTCCAATGTTACGTTAGGTCATTTGTAGTTTTAATACCATATTTGCAATAAAAAAGGAAAACAGTAAACAGCAGTACAAAATTTTTACTAGCAGTATTAATATCAATGACTCTTGTAAAACTAATAGCATAAATCTTGCTCTTAGCACCGTAGCATATTAATTAATCAGGCCTGCCATCCTCATTTGCCCTTGACTAGGTTTCACTGATGATTACCCAGTGGAAAATTCGGCCCCCTAATGCAAACAATATACTTTTTAACACTTTCTTTCCAGTGGCTGACTTTTGGGGGAGGCAGGGGCATCTTCAGGGAAAGAGGCTGGAACTCCATTCTTGGCTCCAGACACCCTTCTGCAATTTAACATTTCATATAGATTAAAAACCAGCTCAGAAGGAATTGCTCTGCTCAAACAGAAAAGCTTCTCCTTCAAGACCTCTTTTCTTTTCCTCTCAACTTTAGTCATAGGATTACTGCCAAATATTTATGCATCCTTTGATTGTGAGGCAAGAGATGTATTAAGTGCTAAGTTATTCTAATTTATTCAGCTAAAGAAACCATGTGAGCTAGCACAAAGCCTTCCCCAATTTTGCATTTTAGGCCAGTCACAAGTTTTACTTGTAAAGGACATCAGAATTATATTTTCTTGTTGGTAGTGCTAACCAGGAACGAAAGAGAAAAATCATCTAAGAAATGAAACCCTTGTAAATAAAATATAATTCACAGAAGGCACAGAATTTTCCTCTGGGTCATTATTAGTGAAAGCCAGTGAGGGGATAATAAGGACATGAGACCTGATTAATTAAACATTTGCACTATTGTGCGTAATTACATTTTTGTGAATCATCCCATGGACATCTGTTTACACAGGAGCGCGGGACTCGCCACGCTGCGCTTCAGCGGGACCTCAGGCAGAGCCCAGCATGGGACGCCCAGCCGCCGGCCCCCAGCTCCTTCCCCAGACCAAGCCATCCTTCTGCCTGCCTGGGCAGCACATCACAGCCTGCCAAGCTGGCAGTGTGCTCGCTGCAG
The DNA here is from genome assembly GCF_028018845.1 of Melospiza georgiana. Lineage (NCBI taxonomy): Eukaryota > Metazoa > Chordata > Aves > Passeriformes > Passerellidae > Melospiza > Melospiza georgiana. The sequence goes on from NC_080465.1 coordinate 34,174,250, forward strand.
CTACTTCCCAGAGGAAGTCTCCAAACTGGCTTGGCTTACTGCTCCGGGCTGATTCTCTGACACACATCAGTATGTGAATTTGCAGCAACAACTGCACGTTTTCACACTAGGTTATCAGAGCGCACTGTGGCATGCTCCTGGTACGTATTCCCACTTACCTTACACTTCAGTCTACATTCCAAGTCATATTCAGCTCACAGGAATTAATGCCTATGCTTCTATTTTAAAAAATTTTTTAAAGATCCGCACCATGACATATTTGCTGTTTAAAGCATTTTTTTCAGCTTTTAGTTGCTAATTAACTGATCTGTGGGTTTGCAACATTCTGACAAAAAGCTCTGAGCTTCTGAAGCATGGTAAAAGCCTTGGCACCAGCATTATCAGCTAGATTCTGCAGAGTTACTAATAGAGACAGCTTTGGTATGTTTAAAATTTAGTGTGATAGAAACACTGAATTGCCATGACACGTACTTCCCCAATAACTCTAAGCTGCAGCAGATTTCCACTCCAAACTATGATTGAATGTACAGCATTTGGGGAATCTGCTTCTCTAAGTTGGCTGAGATTGACAGAGCTCCAAGCAGTCCTGCCACGACAAAGGTCTTCCCTCTTTCTGGGAAGACAGGGAACAGCTCTGCTGCCTGTTGGACACACTACATCCTGCTTCCCTAGGAAAAGTTCAATATTTTGATTAATTCTGTGGCTTCCTGGTGTAATTTGCGGCATTTGAAAATGCCCTATTTTTCTAGAAGTGTGACTCTTCAGGAAAGCACCCCTAAAGGAGACGTAACATGTAGGAAGACAATACAGTTTTGTATATTTATACATTTCTTTATTCAGATTAGCAACTTTTCAATCTTCACCTTGTCTTTCAGTTGATAATTACATTTGAGTGACTTCACAGCACTTAGGGTTCTCCTTCCCCTGCCCATGGAAGAACAGCTATTAAATCAGAATATTTCTGAAAAATGCAGACAAAGTAACACACAGGAATAGCTCAGCTAAATATGCTATTTCTTGCTTGATAGTTGAAAGGCACAAGAGGCTTTACAGCAACCAAGACCTAGATGTACATGATCAGAATGAATAAAAGAGAAACAAAGTCGTACAGTTGAAAACTTCTGCTTTGTTTTCTGTTGTAAGAGGAATGGGTGTAAAAAAATCCTGTTAGCAGAACCCTGCCAGGCACCGTGGGTGTCTTGTGTATGCAGATAGTTGGGCTGTGTTCTAGTGCTACAGAAATCCAACTGTCACGGGTCAAAGAGACATGCTGAGTTGGCTCAACATAGTTTTAGAAACTCATAGCTAGCGCTTTCCCCTTGCAGTAAAACACTGTCTTGCACAGCACCGCCTCATTCTTGCATTAAAGGAAAACATTTGTGTCTCATTAGTGCCTAGTTTCTCTTCAGTATGTCTTCAGCCTGCACTATTCACGGCCCCTAGTCCTGGCATTCTGTTGCAAAAAACAACAAACTTTGAATGTCCTCTAGGTCTGACCACTAGTAGGACTGGTTCCTATGTGGGCCTAATAGTAGGAAAAAGCTCTTTCCAAGAAAGATAGGTACAGGCTGGACTGAGGGTCTGGCACTGAAAGGTGAGAACACACCTGTATCCTTGAGTCACATGTTCAGACAGACAATCATGAGATGTGTGGCATCTTTTCAAGGAAACAGAATGCCCATGAGCTTTTCCTGCATGTCTTCTCCTTTTTTTCTCTGCTCTGAAGCATGGCTAGATGATTTCACAGAATCACAAAATATCCTGAGTTGGAAGGAACCCTCAAGGTTCATCACGGCCAACTCCTGGCTCAACACAGGACACTCAAAAAATCAAACCCCCTGCCTGGGAAAGTAGTTGTCTGAACACTTCCTGTACTCTGTCAGGCTGGGGCTGCAACCACTTCCCCGGGGAGCTGTTTCAGTGTTAAATCACCCTCTGGTGTGAAAACATTGCCTAATGTCCAACCTAAACCTCCCCTGACACAGCTTCAGGCCATTCTCTCTAGTCCAGTAGTGACCACTGGTCAGCACAGAGAAGACATCAGTGCCTGCCCCTTCTCAAGAGGAAGTTGTAGACTGCAAACACATCTCCCCCGCATTTCCTCTCCTCCAGGCTGAACAGATTGTTATAAATTATCAATTGAGAAGCCAAATTATCAAAAATGCGAAAATATTTATTTATCGTTTTGCGCAACCAAAATACTGTCCTCCAAACCACCACAGCCAAAGAGACAGCATCGAGCCTGGGATCGGCGCTGGGTGAACCTGGATCCCACCCCTATCACCCCCCCTGCCCCCGACCCGTTCACGAGAGAGGCTTCTAGTGGGGATGTTTTATACAGTTTATTGTGCTTCTTTTGTAACTCTGCATATTTATAGTTGGTTCTTTCACTGTGCAGTTGATAGTCAGTGTTGATCGAATCCCGGGAAGTCGGTTATTCACATGTATCTTTCTGGCGACTTTGGCTATCTTGATCGATGTTATCAAGAAGATTATGATCGCTCTTAGGCGTCTTCTGATGGCTCAGGATGGCGGTGATCATTGCGCTGGGTGCATCTGTTCTTGGGCTAAATGCCGATTGTTCTCCTGCCACCTCCAGGAATCTCAGAATTCAAATAGACGTCTGCCTTTTGGGCTGCTTGTGGTCAGAGACTCATTTAGATTTCACAATCTTTATAAAATACATTATTTTATAACATGAATTATTTCCCAACATATCTTACAATACCAACTCACTTCAGCTGTTCCTCATATGACTTCATCTCAAGGCCCTTACACCATCCTCATTGCACTCCTTTGGATGATCTCTAATAGTTTAATTTCTTTCTTGTATTGTGACACCCAAACCAGCCCTCAGCATGGGAGGTGAGGCTGTCCCAGCTCAGAGCAGAGCAGGACAATCCCCTCCCTTGCCTGGCTGGCCATGCTGTCCCTGGTGCCCCCCAGGACAGGGTTGGCCCTCCTGGCTGCCAGGGCACTGCTGACTCAGGTTCAGCTTTTCATTGACCAGGACCCCCAGGCCCCCTTTCCATGGTACTGCTTTCTCTTGTTGAACTTCATACGGTTGGTGATTGCCCAGACCCCTGATTTGTCAAGGCCTCTCTGCAGGGCCTCCCTGCCTTCAAGGGCATCAACTCCTCTTGGTTTTGTATCACCTGGGAACTTGCTTAGTACCCCTTCCAGTCTTGCATCCCAGTAATTTATGAAGATGCTGAAGAGCAAGGGACAAGGATGCAGTCCTCTGGATCCCCACCAGTGACAGGTCCCCAGCCTGATGTCACCCCATTCACTGTAATCCCTTGTGCTCCACCCAGGAGCAGGTTGCTCACCCATCCCATGATGTGTTTATCCAGCTGTGCGCTGGACATTTTCTTCAGAACGATCCTGTGAGAGACAGCATCAAAAGCTGTTTTTTATGCTTTGCTGAAGCCTAAAAAGATTACATCAACTGTCTCTCCTTGATCACCTGGAGGTGATAAATAAAAGGACAATTTAGTCCAAGGGTGTCTTCCTCTAGACTGTGTGATGCCCTAAATGTAAAGAAATAAACCAGTTCTGAATACAATTTTTTTTTTTAAGAGCAACTCCTCTTAGGTTTTCTTAATTTGATAGATTTCATCATAATTGCTCCTAATTATTCCTCGCATTAGCCTGGTGAACATCAGGCATTTAAATACAATATGCTTGAACATCTCCAGTGGGACAAGCTCCAGTGTGTACAAGAGGGAGCTTGACAGACACTAGAAGCACAGGCCACTCCTTAACATGACAGAATAAGAAAACCAAACAAAGATGGGAACTGGTGCCAATTTTTAAAACGGATTTAAATGGCAAGCAAATGCACTTTGCTCCATTCAAAAATATTTATTCACTCATCATTTTCAGGCAGTTTATTGTAAAAGTCATATTACACACGGGTTTTCCACTCATACCTCCCTCCTGATGGTCCTCACAAGAAACTAAATAACCAAATTGAAGCACTAGGAAAGACACAGCAGGAATAATCCTAATTCCCTCCTTTATACAACTACATTTAAAAAAACAGAAATGGAGAATTAATATGTCTAACGAATTATAACATGGCTGTGTGAAGAATCTAGTTCTCTGAAACACTGAAGAAAAAGGTCATAAAAGCATTGCCAGGGCTAAGTTTAATCTTTCATTTTTCTTCCAGGGATATCTTTAAACCAGCTACAGTTTAACTTTGATTGAAACTACCTATGAAGAAAACAGTAATTTTTTTTAGTTGTCAGTAAGGTTTCTTGGTTGTTACAGACCTTGACCACAGGTTATGACTGAATTTGATGCATTTTTTTAATGAGTGGAAAAGAAAATGAATTAGCAATACAAAAAGACTTACTGAAATCTGGTATCTTGAAAGGAGGCTGAGAACATGGATACCCACAAGCCTATTTTGAACAGTATTTGGAGCTAGTCAGTTAACCACTGTGTCCCTCAGCTTACTTCTCCAAATGACAGATTTTGATGTTCCACTGGCTCTAATGCACTAGTAGGCTCTCTTGATTAAAAGCACTAGGTAGTCACATAGTTATGATAGTAAAAATAAAGAAAACCTGTTCAATTTTCTGATGAGATATGATTGCTAATTTGCTAATTAATGCTTTTGGAAATACATGTCTAAGCATGTCAGCATGAAGCTCCCCTCCCTCATACATATTGGCATGATATGGAGCAGTGCTAAGTACTGAAAACAGTGTGATAATCAGTTTCCTCAGGTTTTACAGGAACTTGGGCAAAAGAAACAGAGAGAAGTCTTCATAGTTATGCTACCACTGCAACTTTGCTATTGAGATAATTGGCTTTTCCAGAAACTGCACTGAATGTTTTGTGAAAACAAACAGCAGGGAATCCAGAACAGTTTATAGGCAACAGGGGGTAACCATGGCACTTAAAACCTTGTACTGGCCAGTCCCGACCGCATGATGCAACTGCAGAATCAATGGAAAACACTCAGGACATCGGATATGATGCCCTCAGAAAGGGAGCAGGTGAAAAAGACTGTAAATAACATAGCACTACTGTTTGAATATGTGATGGGAATGCACAAAGCAACAAGCAGTTCACAATGATTTCAGTCCATTTGAGCCTCACAAATGCTAGAGCAATATGACACAATATGGAACAGCCAGCACTTCAGAGAAGATGACTGGCCAGCTAAGACAGCCACAGCCTCCTACCTGCAAGGATCCCCAAATGCAAAAATGCATCAAGGCTTGACTAAAAAAGTGTCTGGTTTAAGAGGGGATGGCTTTGGCAAAGAGCTATTACAATTTTCAGTCAATGCTTCAGAGACCCCTCAGTGATCAGGGACAGCACTCTGCGTGAAGCAGTTGCTGCATCAACAGAGGCAGAAGCAGGAGGCTGCAGCCCTGCAGCTCTCTCTGGATCTGTGCTGTGGAGATGTCTCAGCTGGGTTTCTGATATTCTAGGAAACCCAAATTTTGCTTAAATTAAAAAAAAACCCAAACAAACAAACCCCAAACAAACAAACAAAAAACCAAACAAAAGCAAAAACAAACCCAAAAAACCAAAAACCAAACCTACCCTAATGAGTTAGTGCACAGACCTGAGTCAACCTTACTTATTCAGCTTGTATTTAAATGAAATCTTTTTTCTTAAGGACTTGGCTAAACTGTAAAAATATGGTGCTTTCAGCTGTGACTCACTTTTTCCTACTGTATTTCTTTGCTATTTGTGCTACAGAACTTTCCTGTTTGTGCAAAACTCCATGATGGAATAGTGTTTAATGTCCATAAAAGATATTTTTGAAAAGACATAGAAAGGAAAATGGGGAAAAGGATATATAACCTTTGTTATATATATATAACTGGAGACACCAAGTAGTCATGAGGCAGACACTTTTTCCTCTTCACTGAACCCCTCTAACCCAGGCTTCATTCTTCTACTTTTTAAATTTTATTTCAACTTCCAAAATGTGAGACAGCAATCTAAGAAAACCACAGATAAGGGAAATAGAACCCACATAAGATAAGGTGTCAGGATATGTGGCTCAATTTGTCTCACAGTAGGGAGTGTTTTACTTTAGACTTTAAAATTCCTTTAGACCATAGTTAGAGAAATCTTAAAATGAGATAAGACATTTTAGAAAATGTTTTCAGTCTCAGAGAAAATAAGTGCTTAGTATTGCTATTAATTCTCCTAGCAAAAAGATCTCCACCCAAAGCAGAAGAAACACTGAAAAGCACATACCGCCTGAGCAGTATTCCTTAAAGCCTTGTGCATCCAGAAGGCAAGTAATCCAGCTTGAGTGCAATGATCTTGGTGAATAAAAGGCCAAAGTGCCTATTCATTTCAATGGGGTCAGGATTTCCCACAGGAAGCATCCCACCTTAATGCTTGGTTTTTTAGTCTACCTCCAAAGCACCAACATTACAGTGCTTTCTGGCATCTCCACCTTTGCAGGTTTAGTCCAAATATTTTATAACTGGTCATATCTGGTTATCAACAGCTGATCAAATCGACAACATATTTACCTTTTCTGTGTCATCTGTCCTCGTGGAAGACATAGGTATCTGTGGCAAACATGTGCACTTCAGGGCCTGTCTTATCAAACACTTATCATCCACCCACTATGTACTTCCTATAAAATCAGCAGGAAAACTCAGAATGAAAACCATGCAGCAGAAAAGATCATGTCTTGCAGTTCTCTTGAGCTGCGGGAAAAGATCCTTCTGAAGGTGATTTCTGGTTTACATGGCATATACCTTTGAAGTACACTCAATCTGGAATCAATTCAGGAATTTACAGATATGGGTTATCAGACCTTGTTTATTCACAATGATGAGAGGAGTTTAATTAATACCACACATATTCATCAATTCTTTGCTTTTAAACCTTACCTTTTGCCCACCAGCCAATCAATACATATTTTAATCTTCTTCCCTTTTCAGACATGGTTTTAACATCTCACAGAACAGAGTAGCAGACTTCACAATCATTAATTGCTATTACCAGCTCTTTCATTTTCTGAACATCAGCAGTTTCGATAAAATCCACTTTCATCCATGTGTTATATTACCCATTTTTATTCACCACTTGTTTCTGAAGTAGTGCTCTTTAAAATTGCAGAGGTTCTATTAACCAGGATTACAAAATAGTTCTTTTATACAATTTCCTTTATATTCTCAGATTTTCTCATTTGACATGGAAAAAAATAGGATTTAACTTCAGTTGTAGATATTACTCCATATCTATCTACAAAACCTAAAATATGGATTAGGGAAACATGGTAATTTTCCCTGACACAAACACAATTAAGATGTTTATTTTGGGATCTAGTCTAACATTATAACCTGAGGAGACAATTTAGCCCATGAAAATGAAACTGTTTAAAGGTCTGTCAGTCATAGCCTACTAAAAAGCAAACATATTTCTGCTGATCTTTGGTTGCATGCAGCGCACAATTCCAGTTGATATGGCTTCATATTTGTCTCCCTCTCTATTAATCAACAAAATCAATAGCTACAGCCACTTTCACTGGCCTTTCATTTCAATTTTTTACATGTAACTGATCTCAAACATAGAACAAAAGTGAGTAACAGGCAGAAGCAGAGTCAAGTGACTAAGGAAGAGTATGGTTTTGCTGTCCAGTTGGGCAGGAATGCACTTGGAAAAGCAAAAACTTATCTGGAGTTGAATCTGGCAAGGAATATGAAAGACAACAGGGAAGTACTCCACAAGTATAAGAAAAGCAAAAGGAAAATGTGAGCCTGATGCTGAATGGCGCAGGAAAACTGGTGACAACTGACATACAGAAGGATGAGATGGTTGATGCCTTCTTTGTCTCAGTCCTTACCAATAAAATTTGCTGTTAGGAATCCTAGGCCACTGAGACCAGAGAGAACTGGAACAAGGAAGACTGACTTAGTGAAGATGGACTGGGCAAGAGAGCAAATAAGCAGCATATACAAGCTCAAAAGGGCTGAGGGAGCTGTGATGTCACTGTGAGGACACTTTCGGTTTTCTTTGAATGGCCATGATGACAAATCAAACAAGAGGTTCCCAAGGACTGAAAGAGAAAAATACCACTCCAAGAACAAGGGGAAAAAATAAAATGTAAAATTAAAAAAAAAATTAAAATAAAAATTTGATAACAGGTCCTTTAGCATCACCTCAGGCTCTAGGAAAGCAATGAACAGCTGCTCCTGGAAACTAGAATGAGGCAGCTGGCCTGGTGGATGAAGGAAGAACAATGGATGGTTTTTACATTGACTTTGGCAGCATGTCTGACACTGACTCCTGTAACATCATTACAAACAAGCCAACAGGTTAAATAAATGAACGGTGAATTAAAAAGTGGCTGAATAATCAACCCTGTGCTCTTCAATATCTCCACTAATGGCCTTGAGGATGGGTAAAGCGCATCCTCAGCAGGTTCACAGATGATACAGAACTGGGCAGTGTGACTGATACACCAGGGCATTTTGCTGACAATCAGAGGTGATTCCACAAGAGAAAACACCAGAAGTACAACAAAGAAAAACTGGAAATCCCATAACTGAGGAGAAATAACCCCTAGGTAACTAGCATAAAAGGTCAACAGTATCATGGGCTGCTTTGGGCAAAGAGTGGTAAGCGGGTTGAAGAAGGTGAACCTTCCACTCTGTTCAGCACTGGCAAGGCCACATATAGCCATATTGTGGCCAGATCTGGGCTACTCAGTACAAAAGAAACATGGATACACTGCAACAACTTGTGCAGGGTAACAAAGATACAGTATGTACTATACTAACTTTCATATGAGGAGAGGCTGAGAGAGCAGGGCTTGTTCACCTGAAGAAAAACCAGCCCAAGGGAGACCTTGTGCACATGTATACCAACAGGACAGAATGAAGATTAAGCAGCCAGATTCCCCTCTGTGGTGCCTGGTGTCAGGACCAGAGGCAATGGGCACAAACTGAAACACTGGAGGTTCAAGATTCTCTTGGAACATCAGGAAACACTTTTTCATTGTGAAGGTGACACAGATTGTCCAGAGGGGTTCTGAAGTGTGGATCCTTGGAGATATTCAAAGACCAACTGAACATAGTCCAGGAAACCTTTAGCTTTAGCTGACTCTGCTCTGGCAGGAATATGGAACTAGATTTTAGACGTCCTATCCAACATCAGCCATTCTGCAATTCAGTGATTTGTAAGCCAGTGGCCTGTTTACAGTTATAAGCTGCAAAAATTTATTAATTTGGTCATTTCTATGATTTATGAGAATGGTCATATCACTCATGTAGTAGTATCATGGAATAGATAAGTAATTATTATAAAATAGGAACATTACCTAAACAAACCAAATGCTCCTGGGTACTGTAAGCTACACATAAAAGGAATGAACTATAGAGCCTTAGGATATGCTCAACCTCTCATTTGCTGTGGATACAAACCTCAGGTTTCAAAATGATGACGTTTCCCCTCCAATCTTTTACTAAAGACTGACAGCCATTCATATATGTATTGGTGTGTCTCATCATTATTATGTGTTATACACAATGTTTTTCATATCTGTACCAAGTGAATGAACAATTTTTAACAACCTTAATTTTTCTGTCACCTTTGCCATCCTCTAAGTTCCCATCTTGAAATGTTTCCGTTAATATGGTCAATCGGTGAGGCAGCAGTGACTGAAGGAACTCTGGGAGTGAGGGTTAGACCAGGCTGTACAGGAGGAGCTCCATTCACAAGAGATGGAAACAGCCCCAGGGAGCATGGAGAACAGGGGTGTGGCTTGGCAGTAAGGGCAGGGATAGCATTTTGCATGGCAACTCACACGAGCAGGGCAAACAGCAGGGGCTCCTCTCCCACCATCTGGGAGCAGCCAATAGAGGCAGCAAACAGACTGAATAGGTGGTAAGGAACAACACCTTTTAGCCCCAATCCTTTTAGCATACTAGTTCAACCTTCCTCAGCTAAAGTGTTGACACACCAAGCTTGATCATGTGTAGCTGCAGGAGTCACTGAACCAGCCATGTCAGAGGCCTCCAGACAAACATGCTGATGGGAGATGGAGCTCTCCAGGTCACAGGCTGCCAGTGGTGCCTTTCTGCAAGGCTGGGGCTGGCAAACACTTTGCAGAAGTGCTGTGGTTGAGGAGCTGTGTCACCAGAGGAGGGAGCTACAGGAAGAAGTGAACAGGAAGGCTGTGTAGTATTTGAGCACACGAGGAAGGGGCTGAGGATTATTTTCAGAGACATTATGGTCTCAAGGCTCTTGGGAGTCTCTAACTTACACTGCAGTGGAGAAGCAGATGGACTCAGAACCCTGCACAGTAATTAGCCCAGGGTCTGTTAGTCCAGGGTCCGTTGAAATGAAGACTGGAAGCAGTTCACAGTGTACACCAGGAGGCAAGTTCCTCCTCTTTCTCAGAATCTGACAACTAGCACTGGCACCTTCTATAGCATGTGTAAGGGTTTGGAATTAAGAAGGTCAGACAACTGAGGAGGTAGGTAAAGGTCCTTCTAGGATCAAGTGGCCTCCTAACGCAACACCATCTGTACCCCACATCACAACCTCCTGGTAAGAGGAAAAGGAGGGTAGTTGTAATAGGAGACTCCCTCCTAAGGGAATGGAGGGCCTGACATGTAGACTGGACCCAGCTCACAGGGGCATGGATAAGGGACATTATTGGAAGATTCCGCAGTATATTAAGGCCTTGTGATTCCTACCCTTCATTGGTTGTTCAATGGAACGGTGATGATATAACAAAGAGAAGTCCAAGCGCAATCAAAGAGACATCAGTGTTTTGAGAAGACTGATAGAAGGATCAGAAACACAAGTTGTGATTTCCTTGCTCCTTCTGGTAACAACAAATATTATTAATAGGAACAGGTGGATCCATCAGATCAATGTGCGGTTCTCAGGCTGGTGTAATCAGAAAAAAATTGCTGCTTTTGACCATATTCTACTCAAAACCTGGTCTACTGACACCTTTCAGAGCAGGAATTTGGAACTAGAGATTCACCTTTCCCAGAGGGGAAGAAGAATTCTAGCACAGGAGCTAGCAGTTGTTGATAGAGCCTCAAACTAGCTTGGAAGGGGAAAAGGGACCAAACCAGGCCCGCTCTGGTGAGCAATGGGATGGTATGACAAAACTTAAGGAAACAAGCACTAATGGAATCTATTAATCAGCTTCATTGACTACAATGTACCACACCTGAAATGTTTCTACACTAAGGCATACTCCACGGGAAACAAAGAAGATGAGCTGGAAGCCGGGCTCTGTCCCAGAGATGTGGATTTTCATGTTTTTCTTTGCTGATTTATGCTTGTTGGTTTTCTGTTTCTCCCGGCTGTTTTATGCTGATTTATGTCCGGAGATAGCTCAGGGATGCCACTTGCTCGGTTTCTCGGCTGTTTCAAAGACCTGGAAAGGCCCAGGGTGGCCTTGGACAGCCCACGCTTCAAAGGACGAGGAGAGACTTCTGATCTTGTTTCGGTCTCGGTGTTTATTAATTGTTTATCTAAAAGATTTTCTTTCAGCCTGACAGAGATCTGCACAGCAAGTCAGCCATGGGCACACTCTGCAACCCCCGGGGCGGTCACTTATCTTTATACCCGAAGTTACGTGTACAATATTTATAATTTTTCCCCAATACCTTCTACCCTTATTAGCCGGTGCACTTCTAGTAAAGACCAATCCCAAAGTGCCACCATCACCACAGAAGATGGAGGCCAAGAAGAAGAAGAAGAAGGACAGGACACACCCCAATTCCTCCATCTTACTTCTCTAGACCCCCCTGTACAAAATCCTAAACCCTGTGTTCTACACCTTAATTAACTTATCCCTTCACCATTCACCCAGTAAAATCCTCCCAGTCCTCATACAGGTGTCACCTCCTGTGTAGGATCAAAGTCCAGCCACCAGACACTTCTGGCAACATTCCAGGACTCCCGAGCCCCCCAAGGGTGGTCTCGGTCACTCTGCACCTTCATCCTGAGGTGCTGAGATCCCGCACAGAGATTTGACACTATTGGCATAAGTGAAACCTGGTGGGATAAGTCCTGTGACTAGAGTGCCCTGAGGGACAGTTACATGCTCTTCAGATGGAACAGGGGCAGAGGAGGCTAGGGGATGGCATTGTATATAATGAAGAGGACAAAATATGTGGAGCTGAGAGGTGGCAATGGCACAGTTGAGAGCCTCTGGATAAGAGTCAAGAGAAAAAAAAATAATGTGGATTTTATCATGGGACTCTACTATAGACCTCCCAGCCAGGACAATGATGCTGACAAATTATTCTTTGAGGAACTAAAGGAGACTCCCAAGTCAACTGTCCTTGTCTTTATGAGGGACTTCATCTTGCCAGAAATCAGCTGGGAGCACCATGCAGGAGGTACAACCTGGGCCAGAAGATCCTTAAAAAACCTGGATGACAACTTTATGGAGTAGGTCCTAAGGGAGCTGACTCAGAAGGAGGTTCTCCTCAATCTCCTACTTGTCAACAGAGAGAATCTCATGGATCAAAGTGGACACTGGCAGCTGTCTTGACCACAAAGAGATCAAGCTTAAAATCTCAGCTGACAGCAGGAAAAGTGCAGGCAGCAATTCAGGTATCAGGTGAGAAAACTTCAAGCTGCTCATTAGAGAGAATTAGAGAGTAATGTCCCCTGGGAAAATGTATTTGCGGACGCTCAGGTCCATCAGTGCTGGTCACTTCTTAAACATCACCCTCTAAGAGGACACGAGCAGGCAATTCCCAAATGTCTGAAGTCAAGCAGACGAGGCAAAAGGCTGGCTTGGCTGAGCAGGAATCTTCTCTTGGAAATAAGACAAAAAAAGGAAGGTGTATGCCCTTTCCACTGGGATCTTGCCTAGTGGAAGAAAGGTCAGGTGGCATGAGAAAAATAAGAGATGCTGCTCACCACTGTAGGGAGAAAATTCGTGTGGTCAAAGATCAGCTGGAGATGAAGCTGGCCAGAATTGTGGGAGCAATAAAGAGATTTCTCATACAACAGGCAGCATAAAAATAATATTTGCCTCTTATAAGATGAGGATGGTCACCTCGCAGACGGGGACACGGACATGGCAGAAGTGTTCAATGCATTCTTTGTCTCTGCCTTCAACACCAATGATGGACTATGGACTAAGGGAGTCCCAGTGTCTTCAGCTGGAGGATCAGGACTGTGAGAATTATAAACTCCAGTCAAACCTGAACTTGTGTGGGATCTGTTGCTCCAGCTGGATCCCTACAGATCAATGGGGCCTAATGGGATTCCTCTGAGAATCCTCACAGAGCTAGCTGATCTCATAGCAAAGCCTCTCTCAATAATTTCTGAGTGGTCTTGGGAATCCAGAGCAGTACAAGCTGACTGGAACCGGGTGAACTGTCTTGGTTTCAAAAGACAGGTGTCTGCTAAGACAGGCAGGAGTCTCTCTTGAAATAGAAAATGTGAACCCCCTCCCTCTGACAATTGACATAATCATTGAATACTTCAGACATAATCTGAATTATTATAATTTTGAATTTAAGGGCCTCTCAGGCAAAGATATGGGAGTAAGAATAACAGTTCTTCATTAGGAAAATACAAATAAAAATGCAGTATTATAAAGCAACACTGACAGAGTCAGAATACAAACTGACACCCTGTTGGTCAGGATGTTAGTAGCAGTCTGATTAAAGGGTGGCTGCAGTCCTACTGGAGTGACAGATGTAGTTCTGTTGAAACAATGACCCTGCAGAAAGGGTGCATTTTTCCTCTGAAGGTCCAATGATGGGTCTAGTCTTCCTCTAGGAATCCAGTGGAAAAAGCTGCTCCTTTGGTAATGCAGTGAGAAAAGGCTGCCTGTGGTGTTCCAAATCTCAGATTATATCCAGGTAGGAATGCTTGGCTCCTCCCCCTGGGCAGAGCACCTCACAGTGGGATGATGTAATTTTATCAGTCATGCAGTGACATTCAATGGCCCATCAACAGAAGATATCTTCCGGGAGGGAGGATGGGTTGTGGAAAAGATAAAGAAAACTGCCCCACCTGGTTTTAATGGCTGAGCTACTAACAGAAGATAACTGAGATAAAGAAAACTGCCCCAGCTGGCTCTAACTGATGGCAATAGAATACACACCCCCAACCACATCTTTCATTGCAACCAACACATGATCATTGTCCCAGTTTTCAAGAAGGGCAAGAAGTAAGACTCTGGAAACTCCAGGCCTCTCAGTGTCACTTCAGTGCCTGGTAAAGTTATAGACAACATTATTCTGGGAGCTATTAAAAACATCTAAAACATAATGCAGCATTTGGTCATAGCCAGCATGGCTTCATGAGAGGAAATACCTGCTCATCAAACCTGATTTCCTTTTATGACAAGGTAACACACTCATGTGATCAAGGACAGCTGATGTAATATTTTTGGGCTTCGGCAAAACCTTCTGGCAACAAAATGTCCAGCACACAGCTGGATAAACACATCATGGGATGGGTGAGCACCTGACTCACAGGCACAAGGGGTTACAGTGAATGGGGTGACATCAGGCTGGGGACCTGTCACTGGTGGGGATCCAGAGGACTGCATCCTCAGCCCAGTGCTCTTCAGCATCTTCATAAATTACTGGGATGCAAGACTGGAAGGGATGCTAAGCAAGTTCCCAGGTGATACAAAACCAAGAGGAGTTGATGCCCTTGAAGGCAGGGAGGCCCTGCAGAGAGGCCTTGACAAATCAGGGGTCTGGGCAATCACCAACCGTATGAAGTTCAACAAGAGAAAGCAGTACCATGGAAAGGGGGCCTGGGGGTCCTGGTCAATGAAAAGCTGAACCTGAGTCAGCAGTGCCCTGGCAGCCAGGAGGGCCAACCCTGTCCTGGGGGGCACCAGGGACAGCATGGCCAGCCAGGCAAGGGAGGGGATTGTCCTGCTCTGCTCTGAGCTGGGACAGCCTCACCTCCCATGCTGAGGGCTGGTTTGGGTGTCACAATACAAGAAAGAAATTAAACTATTAGAGAGTGTCCAGAGGAGGGCCATCAGGATGGTGAAGGACCTTAAGAGGAAGCTGTATGAGGAGTGGCTGAAGTCACTTAGTCTGTTCAGCCTGGAGCAGAGGAAGCGGACGGGACACCTCACTGCAGTCTTCAATTTCCTCCTAAAGGGAAGAGAAGGGGTAGGAACCAGTCTCTTCTTTGTGTTGACAAATGACAGGAGTCAAGGGAATGGCCTGAAGATGTGTGAGGGGAAGTTTAGGTCAGACATCAGGAAGAGGTTCCTCACCCAGAGGGTGAACTGGGCACCAGAACATGTTCTCCAGGGATGTGGTCACAGCACCAGCCTGACACAGCTCAAGAAGCATTTGGACAGTGCTCTGAGGCACATGGTGCGACTCCTGGGGATGGTGCTTACAGGGCCAGGAGTTGGACTTGGTGATCCTTTTGCATCTCTTCGAACTCAGCATATTCTGTGATTCAGGGATTCTATGTATGTGTATAGCAGAATTTGATTCTTCTAAGTAAAGCACCTGAGTTCATGTAATAATGGCAAAATAATGCCATCTTTGGGGACATGGCACCTGTTTTAAGACAAAATCCTCACAATATGAATAACTGGAGCAAAGACAATGCATAAAAATATTACTTAGAATTGACTTATGTTGGTGGTCAAAACAAGAAAACTGTATTATCAGGTTTACAACCCAATTGACTAATGCTGTATTTCTGATAGGATGTTTAAACTCTGCTCTAATATAGGAGAAATTCTAGAAACACTCAAAGTTGTATCACCTGGATCTACTTTCTTCCTTCATTCATTCTCACAGAGTACTCCTTCATTCTGGCAAAGAAAGAATCTTGACTGTGAAATAAATATACATATACATACACAATAAAAAAAACAAAGCAGAAGTACAGGAAAAGGAGAACAGGAAATTAGAGCAAAAAAGAAACCTGTGGAAGCCATGTAGAAATTTCTATAACAAGACTCTTCTTAGGATTAGAGTCCAGATTCCAGTCTAAAGTCAACCCAAGTACCTCTATATACTTCATCTTCATGTCCCTAAGCTTCATATCTTCTTGAGGTCCTCGGAGTTGTCTATAAAAATTATAGTATCTAAATTGGATATTCATTAGACAACTGATTTAATGGAAAAGATCACTAGCGCTTGCTCAATGAAATAAGTTTGCATTTGACTAGCTCACATGGTGAACTGTAACTGCTCTGTGAACTTTCTAAGAGGTTCTTGTAGACTCAGACAGAGGTAGAAACCATTTCAGTTATTAAAAGAAACCAAGTCTTTTTGGGCAGCAGCAGAAAGGAGAAACTCCTCCCTTTCGAATTATAAATCTTTATAGTGCAATTCTTTATGGCTAGGAAGAGAACTTCAGACAGTTTTCATATAACCCCAACTGTTTAATCTGTACCCTTTCAGAAGTCAAGCTGTGTGCGTACGTGAGACAGAAACATTTTTGCTTCAATAGGAAGAATGATACGGTTCTCCCCAACCCACTGTAAAACGACACGATTCTTACAGGGGAAGCAAAGTACATTTCCTTGGCAGAGAATGGCATTATATGGCTTGTGAGTCTTCATCCCTTTGTAGTCTAGCTAGAACCTGTGATCACAGGGGACCACGGTAGGCAAATAGACACTACATCCATTAACAAAGACACTAAATTTTACCTAAGTAGAAAAGCAACAGGGTCTAAGTTTCGCTTACAGAAAAACAACTCTGAGCTATTCAAACAAGATCCTCTTTATCACTTCCTTTTAAATTTACTATTACTCCAGAGTCAGTCCAGTTAAGCTGTCTGCTGCTAGGTTTTAAGCAATTTGTTTGAAATTCTAGCAAATATACCAGTAGCAACACTTATTAATTTCTCTACCATTCCCTATGCAGTGCTCAGCCACTAATACAGACACAAAAGTGCAATAAAACAAGTATTCCACAAATACTTAATGAAAACTTTTGTTGTAGTTACAGCTGAAAGGGTGTTTCACACTGGAAGAAATTTGCATTTTCAGTAAATTAAGATACATTCACAGGCTTCAGGACATTAATACAGTAGACATAACAATGAAAAGATGTTGCAGATCAATAGCATTTTTCATCTGAGAATGAAAACATTTTCTTATGGTATTGGAGTAAAACTGGTAGAGTTTAGTCTTAATGAGCATTTACAGGTAGACTCCTGGACAAAGGGATTCCATCTCTAAGGGTAAACTGGGAGGGGTTTTGTTTGTTTCTCTTTTGTTTCATTATTGTCATTGTTGTTTGGGCTTTTTGTTTGTTGGTTTGTTTTGGTTTCACATGTAGCAGTTGACATGAAAGATAAAGTGTTTTTTTCTCTGTCTTACAGGGTGTGTCCAAACCCTAATTTATTGATAAAATTGCAGAAGCCTCTTCTTTGGAAATAATAAGAGCTGGGACAAGGCTACAGATGTCCTCTGAAACTAATCAGAGATCCATTGGTTTTCTTTTATTTTCTTTCTGATCCTTCACAATTAAAGCTGCTTCTAGATATTGTCTCCTATTATAAACTGTTTTCCTAAATTAGAGTGTCCAGTAAGAAAATATTAAGACAATTTTTTAAATTGGTTTTACATACCTTTTTCTTGGAGCTTTTTGACCAAAGCTATGCTTTGTAGTTAATCTAAGATATATTTGGCTCACTCCTTTAAAAATGGGTTTATTTATAATGCCAAATAAAAAATTCATCACACTCTGCTGTTGATTTTTGAGTTTCCCTATTTTCCTTGATTATAATTTAATACATTATGCCTGATGGAGTCCTAAGAGTTCACTAAGCAACAGCTGGTTCTATCTGATTGATACAAGAGCTTCTGGGAAAAATAAGTAGTTAAGGTCAAAGGCACATAACATGTGCACATACACCAGAAACTGCTAAAAATACCTTAAGTAAAATATAGCATTAAAAAAGCGAATACCCAACTCAAATGTTCATATACAAATGCATTGTATGGATAATTTGACTTTGAACTCCAGGGGATTTCCACAAGTCTCCTTATGGCTTCCCAATACCATATTGCTTAGCATAGTTGTGAGTTTCTGGAAGCTAGAAAGATCTACTTTTTGCCCTTGATCCAGTGGTAGAGAGAATTAAGTCTGCACAGGCCAGAAGTCTATAGGTCTTGCCTGATGAATATATAGATTATCATAGCATACAACAGACTCAGTGCAGATCTTGGAAGAAGGCACAGATCTGCAAATGTCACCAGCCATTCCAATGTGAGGCAGTTAATCTGCTTCCAGACACTTTCATAAAATCTCAGATATGAGGAGAAAATGAAATATATTTAGCTAGACACATGAAGGCAGGCTCTTAAATGAGCTTAAATGCTGCTACTAAAAAGCTGACTATTATGACTTACCACAAAATCACTCTTTGTGATTTACTTGTGATTCACACAAGATTAAAACACTTTGTTTTTCCCTTAGAAGACCAAGTGTGATGTACTAATGGCACCTAATAAGACACTATAAGGATCAGGAAGTTCCCCAAATGCATCAAAAGTTTCACACAAGCTAGGTCCATTTACAGTTGCATGCTTCAACCAGGCTGGCTGATATCAATTTGAAAAATAACACTGGCTTGAAAAAAAAAATTTGAAAGTCCTAACTCATGAGAATTTGCAAATTCATTTCCAAGACAGAATTCTAATGACTTCCAGAAACCACCCTGCAGTCATGAGAAAAATCCTGGAAAGCTCAGAGTCCAAAAGTGTAACTAAGTCCTACAGGATTAGACAAACAGCACGCAGACTTCTCCAGCCAAAATAAGGAAGTACAAAGCAGCTGTCCATATGACGGCAGTTACGTTGAAATTACTATTCCATCGTGCAAAAGCACAACATCAAATATATCCTACCCAGTGCACACACTGCTCTTGTAAACTCACTAGTGTTTGTTCCTTCCTGTATTCCTCTTCAAAAGCTTTTGAATGCACAATTTGCACTATTTTTTACATCTCAATTGCCAAGCCAGCATCTATTCCCTCTTGGGGGTTTTAAGCTGGCAGGAAGAGTTAACACTGAGAAGTATTCAGACAAATAACATGAACTTAACTTTTTCCAAACTTAGACAAAGTCAAGATGAAAACCTATTGGTGTGTCTCAATGCCAGATTACAAAAGCTGTCAGAAGGCACTTCTATAACAAAACGCTCTTCGGGAGTTGGACTGTACTTTTCAACATACATTTACTAACTTGTGTGACACGCCCAACAAAAATACCCTTGAGATTAATTTCTTTGTCTAAAGACTCAATAATTGTCTCACCAGTTCTCTCAAGAGGCAGTCTGAAAACATACAACAAAAGCAAGCCTAGTTCACGTTTCCTGTCAGTGTATAATGGATATTGCCACCATTTAGAAAGTGCAGGATTCCTATGCCAGCAGAGTATGACTGTTCTGTATTGCACACTGGTTTTTCTATAGCACTATGATATGTCAGTGTATACTTTGCTAAAGAGAACTTTCTGTCAACAATCAGTGTTTCATTGGCATTAATGTGCAGTAAAAGACAATGAAGCATGACTCAATTAAACCACCAAATACTGCATTTAAATAACATTAACCTCTGACATTTTAAAAGAACAGTACAGAATTTTAGCTGCATGATTCTTGTTAAGGTCAGTGCTTTAACATATACAGCTTCCCACCCCAAATGTCTGACATAAATTCGTTTCAGTAAGCCAACTGAGAAAGAAACCTGAAACCAGGATTTATCTACCACTGCAAACATTACAACTAAGGTTTCTCCCACACTTTTTTTTATGGGAACAAATTTTATTAACCTTCATATGGTGTTGAGGTAGGAAAGGATTTCATATTTAATTCACAATTCGCTCACTTTTCTTTTGATAGTTACCTTGTGAACTGAGGCTTACAAATTATTTTCAAAAGATTTTCAGTCAGCAAAAATCTAAAATGCTATATATATGAATGTCACAGGATAGAGTGTATCTTTGGGTTCCTCCCCATGTGTGCCAGTAGAATCCCATGCATTTTAAGGACTTTTTGTTTGAAGTTCTAAAGGCAAGTCAACACAACATATGCTGAAGGTTACTGAAACTCTCACCTGATTAATACAAAAGTTGTCCCCACTTATTTTGCAATGCACATGTGCCAGATTTTTAAGCCTAACAGCATTTTTCCTGTAACATGTAGAAGGTACATGCCTTTCTTAACCATACTGCTCACAAGTACAGCATCCATGATCCTTGTTTCCACAACTTTTAGGACCACACCATTAGTGTGGACTAAACTATTCAGATATCTGCAAGTCAGTTAGTGGGACTGCTCTGTGGGCTAGCTGTATTTCTCACAAAATTAAATGTAATTATTTAAACATAATTAGCATTGCTTTATTTTTGAACAATCTCCTGTTACTGTCATGCAGTGTCAGATTAAAAAATTTGTTTACCAAGAAAAAAAATAGGATACTTATACAATATTGGTGACAGTACTTGTGCTTAAAATCTAATCTTCAAATCTAACATTTTAATCTAATGTCTTCTATTTTTTAATTACTGACTTTCATGAAATTAGTCAAAACGAAGACCAACCACTTATGAAGCTTTAATTTGGCATAGTAGAGCCATGAGAAGGCAATCTGACATCAGTAATAATTTTTAGTACTATTAGCTTATGAAGAGACAGGAAACATGGTACAATGGAAGTGGTAAATAAAGAACTGAAGAAAATTATTCAGTGGATCTCCCTACCTCCTGCGGAGCATTCATTGGAAACAATTTTGTTTTCAGACACTTCCTCATATTTTGCTTTGTCCTGGTTCAATTTTATTCATCAGTCACTGGACACCAGAAATAGCAGACAAAGATTCAGTTTCATATGCATAGCTGAATGGCTGGTTTGCAAAGCAGTGAACTGCAATACATAAAATTACATAAATTGCCCAAAATTCCTTCATGATGCTCCCCGTGACAGCAATCAGATCCATGTGAGCATGACAAAGAGCATGTCACCTTCCATCTCCCATTGAAGGACAATTTGCAGAGACCTAAGTGAAAGTCACGTCTAAATCTGTAAAACTGAAGTCATAGTAGAGTCAGAGTACCTATATGAAAATGTAATTTTTCCAGTTTCATTCTGTACATAAAGATGTTAAATAATTTATGCAAAAAATCACTGTAGGTTCCATTGGTTTAGTTGAATACTCAGTAAAGAGGAAAGAAGACAATGAAACACTTTCTGAGTAAATACTGAGGTACATTTTTAGGCCATATGGAGACTATGATGCAAAATGATTGTCCAAAAATGATCAGATTACAAAGACCACAGTGAAGTCAAGTCAGACAAAATCTAGTCATTTCATACTGGGCAAGATTAAAAAATAGGGCAGAATGTCCTAATAGATTCCTTTGTTAGTTTGGATTTCAAGGCTAAGCAACAACAGAATGCAGAAAGAAATGCTGACTAAGCTTGGCGTTCCATCACCAGCGGTAGGAGAGGTGCTCTTCACATATAGATTTCATCCAAACCTTGAAGCTGCCAGGGGCTTTTTGGGGTTTATTCACTGGAGATTAATCAAAGAACTACAAAAAACATCAGGAGAAAAATGCTACTAAAGCAATTTTGTATATCAGAAAAGAGTTTAAATATTTTTAGGAGCTTAGTTATAGTACATGCAAATTCATCTTAAATTTAAAGCATTGGAAAACCTTTCAAGTACAGAATAACTGCAGAATGATCAGATGCTCTTATAAGTGATCAAATGATCAGACTGACCTAATTGACAAAGAGGTTATGTAAAATATTGCCTTTCACTTAATCCAGGGTTTTAGCAGTGTTTGGAAACTTGGAGAGCCCTTTACAAAATAAAATGTCCCACTAGTCCCCCCCATGACTAGATACATGGACAGTAAGTCAGCTGAAAAACTGCCTGAACTAGTGAGCTCAAAGGATGGTGATCAGTGCAACAAAGTCACCTGGAGACCTCTCACTAGTGGTGTACCCCAGGGGTCAATATGGGGACCAATACAGACTCATAACATTGTTAATGGCCTGGATAATGGAAGCCACTGCAAAATCCTCAAGTTTGCAGACGACACTAAATTGGGAGAAATGGTTGACAGATCAGAAGGATTTGCTGCCATCCAGAGGGACTTTTGACAGACCAGAGGACTGATAGGAACTTGATGAAATTAAAGTAAAGAGAAGAAAGGCTGCTCTGCCTGGGGAGTACTACCTTCAGCACCAGAACAGGATGGGGAACCGAGACTGACTGGGGCCCAGCTGTCTGGGGAGCAGAAAAGTACCTGGAGGTACTTTTTGGCAGAAAAGTACCTGGAGGTTCTTGGTCTTCCTTTCTTACCATGAGGCAGAAATGTGCCCTGGCAGCAAAGCAGGCTAACAGCCCTTTTGGGCTGCATCAGGAAGAGAGCTGCCAGCAAGTCAAGTGAGGCAATCATTCCCCCCTAATCCAGCATTGATGACTCTGTATCTGTAGTAATGGCTCCAGTCCAGACCTCCCTAGAACATGAGAGAGATGGAAATAGAGAAGTGAGTCCAGTGAAGGACCAAAAAGATGACTAATAAAATGACTGAAGCATAATCTTTTCTCATAAGAGAAGAGGCTGAGAGAGCTGTGATTTTTTTAGCTTGTAGAAGAGAAGGCTCAGGGAAATCTTACCAACTTGTGTAAATACCTGTAAAGAATATGGAGCCACACTGTCCTCTGTGGTGCCTAGTGACAGGACAAAAGGCAATGTTCAGCAACCTGTTGTAGCTGACTAAGGGGGCGTGCTGGAACAGATGATCTTCAGAGCCATGAAACCTCAGCTCCCTTGGTTTAACTTGGTAAAAGCATGCAAGATCTTTTACAATGGATGATACTCCCATAAATGCCTATTCAACTTGACAGTCATTGAATTCTGCTGAATTAAAAAAATAGCTGTGGGAGACAGGAGCCAAAAAACCCGTCTGTACTACTAGTGTAGTACAGACAGTACTCTAAGGAATTGCTTAGAGTATGTGGAGTAATAATATCGTCAGTCCAATAACCAAAATCTTTGCTGAGAAAGATGTACATAGTGTGCACAAAGGCACAAACACAACTTGTATTAAGAGCTATAAAACTTACTGCAGGGAAAAATAATGTATTATACAATCTCTTTTCAGACATGTGTTACTTGGTTGGTAAATAAATTAATATTAATTTTGAGACTGACCAGAAAGCCAATAATTTGTTGCACCACATTCAAAAACCATGGAGATTATTTTAACCCCACCAAATACAGTCTTTCTTCTAAGGAAACTAGTTGCTCTTGCGAAGGAGTGCTGAGATGAAACAAGTGGAACTAGCCCTCTTTAAATTCCAGGCTAAAAATGAAAAGCTTTGAAAGTAAGGATCAAGACCTAAAGCTCTGTAATTTCCAAAGCAAGGCAGAGCAGATGGTAGAAAACAGGATGGTCTGTTGAAAGCTACTGTTACGGTACTGTCTTGCCACATTCTATACAAGCATGACTTTTATTGTGTCCCCAAATGATAGGGAAAGATAAGCTTTGGTAAGCTACAACCTACATTTGTAAACTACTAACAGGGAATCTTCTACTTATTTGGAATTTATATCAAATTTCACTTTACCAAATGGAAGAAAAAGCAACTCAGGGGTATCACACTAAAGATAATGCAGTTTACTACTCTCAGCTTCTTCACAATGTAAGAAAGAGGAGATTTTGATTACAAATGGAACCTCTGACCGCCAAATAAAATATACTTCAAAGTCTCTTCTAAGTGGATGGCTTTAAGAGAAATGGTACATAACTCATATAGTCAATATTTAAATAGAGTGAATGACGTAGATGTTCTCCTTCAATGAAAACTTACAAACTAGTTCTTGTGAGAAATGATAGCTTGTTAGATCATCCTATTAACTACACTCAGTTTGCTATTGTTATGATCCCTGTGAAATGACATAAAACCATGCCTGCAGCTGTAACTAGAGGAGATACTCCTAATCTCAGTAAGATAGGGATTTCAGAAAGAAATCCTTTTCCTGTCTCTACATGCACAATACCACATAGACTCGCAATGATGGGAAAGGTACAAGTAGACTGCAAATCTTCAGCAGTTTGAGACCACGCAGCAAAAAGTAGGCACTTTCTTTCTCAAACTGTAGAGTGCCATGACAATATACCTTTAAAAGTGCTTAAATGCATCTATACACAGTAGAGAGGAAAATGGTCAGTGAAATATATTCTTTTATTCTTCATATTAATAGATCTTTGAAATTAAATTTGGAAAAACAGAATACAGTACTTGTGGTGCCTTCAAGAACAGTCACTGTCATGAAAGAGTGGAGCCAACCCACTTGGAGGAAAATGAAAACTTCCTTCTTCCCTATTCAAGACTAAATACACAAAGAAAATGAATGTTCTTCCTCTGTCAGCTGACTCTTACATGTAAGAGTTCTTCAAGATTTATTATTTGGCATTTCATGGCTCTGCATTGTTATACAAACATACATGTACAAAAAGGCTATGAGCAATGGACTGCACAATAAGAGAATATCTGAACATTTGAACCTCCCTTAGATTAAAGGTCTTCCGTTGAAAATTAAGCACTCCTATTAGGAGTGCTTTGCTTTGCTCAGCCTGGGAAAGAGAAGACTGAGAAGACCTCATTGCAGTTACAGCTTCCTCAAGAGGAAAAGAGGAGGGGCAGGCACCAATGTCTTCTCTGTAGTGACCAGTGACAGGACCCAAGAGAATTGCAGGCTTGAAGTTGTGTCAGGAGAGTTTCAGGTTGGATATCAAGGAAAGGATTTTCATCCAGAGGGTGGTTGGGTACTGGAACAGGCTCTCCTGGGAGGTAGTCACAGCACCAGCCTAAGAGACTTCAAGAAGCATTTGAACGGTGCTCTCAGGCATATGCTGTTACTCATGGGATTGTCCTGTGCATGGCTAGGATTTGGACTTGATGATAACTGTGGGTCTCTTCCAACTCAGAATATTCTACGATTCTAGAGTACTTGAAAACAAGGGTAGTTGGAAGATTTGTTCATTTTAAATGATAAAACATTTATGCATATATTCTTTTCCATCCAAAATGGAATTTCAGTAGTAGTCATGAAGCCTTAAAATCAAACCCTACATTTGACATATTAGATGAAATTACAAATTCCATAATGCATAATATTATTTTTCTAATGTATCACTGGCCCATACTGAGAAACAATCTATTATATAGATTTTGCATTCAATTTTTTTGTCAAAAACTACACAGCACATCAAAAGTTAATATCACTAGGGAGTTCTGTGATTAATATGAAAACAAATGGTATATTAAAAATTTCTTTTGTTCTTCATTCACAAGGATGAAAATGCTAGGATTTAACCTTTAAGGGTTAAAGAGTTTAATCAATGTCAATGTCTGATCTTCTGAAGGCGATAAAGAACAGTCTGTCTAGCGATACCCAACAGAACATCACTTTGTCAAGCCACAAAGCACCCAAAAGCTTGTCAAGTAAGTTACCAGAAACCTCTTTGTGGTTAGAACTCAGCTCCTTCCTGCTTGACCTATTATTTGATATTTGACCACTTGGTTGCAAGACACTTGCTCTTTCCAGCTGAAATGTCACTGGGGCATCTTGTCAGCTCCCCGACATCTCGGCCTGACATACAATTTTACTTTTGTGTGCTACAAGGCAGAAAATGCAGGGCAATGGCCTTGCTTTAAATTCTGTCAGCATCAAAGATGGGCGTCACTCTTGGGTCCTACCAACAACAACAAAAAAGGAGTCTATTTGAAGGTCAAAACAGCCATTACTTTTTAGTCTTTCAGCTTAAACTAAATATATTACCTGCAACACTGGTTTGGGAACTGTCCTTATAAAGTATATAAACATATCATCAGAAATCCTCTCTCCACAATTGTTCTTTCTTATGAAATGCAGACTTGATAAAAGGGTGAGTTTTCAGCGCCTGCAGGGACCAGATTCAGTGGTTAACTTAACTTGTTCAAATAGGCAAGTGGTATCATGTAGCTTTACAAGGAGCAACCTGACCTTCTCACATTGACCAGCAGTGACATTATTGTGCAGGAAGAGAAGCAGTCACATCATTTCTGTTTTGCACAACCTGCTTAAAGTTTGCAACTAAATGCTTGTCTTCAGTTGAGCTGACAAGAGAAAAGAGGGGGCTCAGTGAACCATGGCAGGGCTGCCATGAAATGACAGGAATCATTGGCATACATTTCAAATAGCTCTCTCAATCCTATTAAAGTATTGCAGTCCTGCTTTAAAATAGACAAGTATGAAACAACTTTGATAGATAGAGACTAAAATGGCTTATTGATTTTTTTTTAAGACTGAGGAAAATTACCCAAAATGTGTCATTCTTTAACATTTAAAAATATACTACATGAAAAATGAACAACTGCAATAAATAAAAGTTTAAAGAAATAACTGCTTCAGTATGCAAAACTGACAGGTGCAGAAATGTGAACATACAAATGCACATTTTCACAAAACCATAAAATTAATGTCAAAAATACAAACGCTGAGCTACAATTCAAAGATAGCAAAAAATTACACTTTAATTGCATCATTTTACATTAATATAATTTTTCCCTTCTAGAAGATTATTGATACTAAGAATCTGAAAATTCATTTTCCATTGTTCTTCTGAGATTGGATGTGACATCCAGGGTGAAGAAACAGATTGAAGACAGAGAACTGTCTCTGTTTTGCATAACACTGTAGGATGTGTCAAGTTCAGCTTGCAATGCCAAAAAGTCTAGGACAGAACTCTGGTCAGGCTGAATTTCTAGCTTGGAGCCATGCTGATGTTTGAACTACCTCTTGTTTCCTGGAATGATAAATAAAAAATAAAAAATAAAAAATAAAACAAAGCACAAAGAGAATTTACACTTAGTGTTAAATTCCTTTCACAAAGGTATGTATATGAAGCATTTGCAAGTGTTTTCTTCTTGTTTTAAACACTTACTTTGGTACCTGAGAGCCAATAGCCATATTTAATAGAAAGAAACAAGGCATATTTTCTCAGGTATTCTGCCCAAGTAAGTGTTAGAAAAAAATAACCTCCTGTATTTGAAGTGCTACAAATACTTATATAGAACTTTTACCCCCTCTTCATTACAATTACTAGATTTCTTTTTCATCAAATAAACAAATGTTTTCCAGTCTCCCCGTCACTGTTACTAGGAAACACATGACATGCAAATTATGGAATGTATTTGGGTTTATTAAAATATATATTATCATCAATTGAAATCAAACACTTAATACTCTTCAAATGTTAGCCTGTAAGAAAATGGCCAGAAAACACACACTGACTGTACATTGATGGGAACATGATTCATATTTCAGTAAGTCTCAACATTCAATCAAACAGATAATTCAACATTAAAGAACTTCCAGCACTAAAACACCAGGCATTGTACTTTGACAGATTATGGATAATATCAGTATATCAATACTAGCAATTCTTTTGAAAACGGTAAAAGAACGACATTCTGTATTCCCCTAAACAAAGAAAAGAAAAATCAATGACACATAGCTCTTCTGCCCTTTACCAATGCACTACATTGTGTGAAAATAACAAAAATTTAATCAGGTCTTATAATATATGAAAGCATCATATGCAAAGCATAAATATAGAATAAAAAAATTACCACACTGAATGGCCATTTCAGTATCTCTGAGGTTTAGAACACTTTCTTCTCATCATTTAAGGAAGAGTATAAATGCATATATAAACACACACACATTGAGGCAGGAACCCATATCTACAGACACACTAACTCATATATATTTGGAGAGAGGCTGAAGGGTGTGTGTATATTCATATTTCCACAAATCCAGTCTCAATTATATGTATAAAGACACATTTGTGAAAGATTCCCCTTCCCTCAGTTACCACTGCTGAAGAAAACCAATTGTTGCTTCTAACACCTACTTCAACAGGTCCCTTTGATATGAACACTTTTGATTTCCTGATTTCACCACAAGCTATATTGCAGCCACTCTAAACTCCTAGGCTCTGCTAGACCTTCATTAAGAACTCATACGGAAGCAAATTTAGATGACTGTTTCAAGTACATAGTTAAAATGAGGTAGTGCCCTGAGTTTTTCTAAATTTTAGGTCTGACGAGGATGAAATAACCAGCAGGACTAGGAAGTAAGATATGTAATACTCTAGTTTTTCAGTCCTTCTGAGCTCTACCCTACCAAATAAGAACCCCTAAAAAGCCAATGTACAAATGAGATCTCAGTGTACCAGCCAACCTGAAATGAGAACTCAGTGAAGGCTAATACACCAATTGACAGCCTCTTCTTTGTACACTATAATCAACTGACCACACACAAAATTCTCTCTAAAATAAGAATCATTCATTAAAACCATTACAGCAGTATTGAAATACACAAACAACTTGTGATGTTCTAAAAAAACTTCTATGTGTAAAAAAAAAAAAAATCAATAAGCTTCAAGCTACAAATGGGTTTTACTCTGGGTAACAAGTACTGAGGACAAATTTAAACATACTGCTTTCAACAACTCAAGTAATCAGCATACCACAATGAATGAAAAATCTCATGCTATGATTAACTCACGTATTACTCTTTTCCAAGATGTAGCGAGGGTTTTTAAAAAAAAATACGGCATAAAAAATCCAGTAAAGAGGTAAGAAATCAGATTTCCTTTGAGAGTTGCAAAAATAAAAATTATGAAACTTAATGACTGGCAGCAAGTCAATAGACTATGTTACAGTAAAAGCTTCATTGCTGGGGGAAAAAAAAAGCTCTGGTTTAGTTATCTAGAGCCTGTGCTGTACTTCTTACAAAGAACAGAATTCTAGTCATTGAACAGAAGGGAAATCAGACTTAATAGCAATGTGATTGGTGTAAAAAACAATTTTATCCTAAGAACTGTTTTGATCCAATATCTTTATATACCTTCATGATTAATAAAAAAATAGTACTCTATATGTTAGAAGAAAAAATACTCTGTTATATAGATCTGTTATAATATTCATTTTCTGAACACATACCTTTAGAGAGGAATTTTAAAGGCAGTTATAATTTCCCCAACAGACCACTTTCATCATTATTATATTTAAACACCTTTCTAAAAAGGGTTTTAAATTTACAAACTCAAATGACTATGCCAGAGCTGTAGTGATAATCCATCATATAAATATGTATTTAGGTAATTTTTCAAAGAGAAATGATTTATCTGAAATCAGGTGTCTGTTTGGCACTTTTATTTACCCTGTAGGCCATACATTACTCCATCCGAACTGTTACACTTCACCAGGTAAATAAATATCTAGGACACATATGTCTAGCAAAAACATGCTTTCAAAATATTTATGTAATATAGTAATTGGTCATGTCCTGTGAACATTTTTCAAATTTTGATCACCTAATTTTACAAAACGTGTTTTTTCGAAGACAAAATCTGAAAAGTTACTCTATATTATGGAATAATTGCTTTCTAAACTTTAGTTAACCCAAACAATTTTTTAATAGACATGGAAAAGATTTCCAAAACATTTTTTCTCTATTGTTGCTCTGTGACTAACCTACAGTCAAATTTAAGATCTAGTTTAAAGGTTGTCTCATGACATATGAGCTGTTTTACCACAGTTAAAACTCATTTATAGTGGGTTGCTTTACTATGATGATATTGTGATGGAATATTTTGATACCATCATTTATTATAGCATTGTAATATGTTTTTATTGCAATGTCAGTCTACCCAAAAGCATCATGTTGTGATCAAAGATGCCCATTTTGCTTTTGTATATCCATATTTGTGGAATAACATGCACAGTTGGACACTTGAAATTAGAAGACCATGCACGTGTTATGACAGTGGTGCAGATAATTACAAAAGGAAATAAACTGTTATAAGTATAATGTTTATCTTCAATTGCAGGAAAAAAATCTACAGTTGAAGCTGCAGAATTAGTCAGAACAGTTTCAGCCTTCAAAATCTACACAAAGGTAATTTTACTGGACAATTTTCACAGCTTTTCAATTTCCCTCAGCTACGTATGTTATTACAAAAACTTCTTCCACTTCTCAGGTTTCCTGCCACTAATTTTTGTCACTTCAAACTGCTTTCACATACTCAGTTTCAAAACACAGTAGCCCAAACTCCTCTAGTGCTTTCTTCTGACATGTAGCATGCTACCTTATTAAAAAATACATTGTTAGAAAATCAGAATAATAGTGATAGGATTTTTGTGCATTAAGGCTTCTGGGTTATGCATGCAATAACAACTGGCTTTCCAAATGAGGAAAAAAAGCCATGAAACTGCTCAGAATCAGAAGAGACCAAATAAGAGACAAAAGGGCATGAAGATTAATACTGAATACAAGTTATGAGAGTTCCCCACCTATGTGATTGTGTAGGTATGATAACAAGTTCAGTGTTATATCTCAATGTAAATGAAATAAAATTGAATTTCAAGGCCAGAAAGTGATCTGTAATTTGCCAGAATACAGGACACAGATGTGTGAGGATGCCTGTCAGTAAACAGAAAGGCAGAGGGAGGACCCACTTTACTTTCTTCAGAATTCTAGCAACTCCTAAAATCTCTGTAATGGCAGTAGCACAGTTTCTCAAGAGTAGGAAGAACTTTAAGTTAAACACAGATGCAGAGAATGGTGGAGGGAAAGTGAGAAATGGTCAATATATTTCTCCACAAGTGATTTGTGATACTCACTCCTCTCAGCCCAACTCCACAACATACAAATACAAAGTAATATCAGTAGGCAGCAAATCAAATGGCCGATAATATTCTTTTCAGCTTTTGCCACCTATGCTTCCTTACAGCTTGCATAACTTCACTGGTGCAATGTCAATTCCAGTAAGTGTTAAAAA
Organism: Melospiza georgiana; assembly: GCF_028018845.1. NCBI lineage: Eukaryota > Metazoa > Chordata > Aves > Passeriformes > Passerellidae > Melospiza > Melospiza georgiana. Next base: position 34,205,092 of record NC_080465.1, read on the forward strand.
AGAACCACTGTCTTCAATCACCATTTTGCAGCACTTATGTGAAAACCCTATTTCCACATAAAAGATGTTCATTTTTCAGATCATTCACAACCTCCTAATCAGACTGCTATTTCCAAAACTGACTTGCCTTTTGCCAGATGAGGCCAAGGGACTTCCAGTATGCTGCACCTTTTTTTTTCTATCTGTTAAAAGCAGCTCCAAGAGCCATTTCTTACTTTCGGACTTATTTGAAATAATCAAATACTACAAATGGGTATTTAAAACTAAAGTATTACTTGTGGATGGATGTCAGTGTAATGCAATGTTAGTTACAAACTTCTACAAAGCAGGAATTGTATGACCGAAACTGGAAAGTTTGCTTCCCGTGTCAGTGATCTTGCAATTCTGTATGCTGAGGCTGTAGGACAAAACTGGTGATCTGACACAGTGTAAGAAAATGGTAACATTTGGTATAAATTTTAATTGTCAGCACTCCTGCCTGGATTGTGCAGACAATTTGCTATCAGAGAATAATTCAGTGGGCTGCCATACTAAGTCAGAAAGGTAGACACACAACGTACTTTGGATGCTGCTAGCCAACAATACTAATGGCTCTTTTCATCATCAAGAATTCCCTCTTCCACTTTCAGTTTTTAAGCAAGTATGAGTCTGTAATACAGGGAAATTAAAATTTTTCTTACTTTCCTAATGCTCTTGCATTTAATTCATTCAGTGAAATCACACTCTGGAGGCTTCATTAAAAGCAATTAAGACAAAGATTTCCTTATATATTGTATTTTTTTTAAAGAAAATCCTGATTCATTCAAACATATTTAAACCTGGTATGTTTGAAGAACACACAAGATTGGATGCATTATCATACCAGCTAAACACTTTATCTTCCATGTTTGGTTGGCTTACTTGGTTCTGCATTGTTAATTTTGATGTTTTCTAAAAGTTTTGGCTAAATTCCACACACAGCCAATACTGTAAGCCTTTGTTCCAGATGCTTCACTGGAAACAGGGAAGTTTCCCAATTTTAGGTCAAATTCTCTGCACGATGCTATTAATACCAAGGTATTAGACAAACAAAGCCATGCTCTTTTTTTCATGGCGAAATTATTGGTCTGTTTTAATTTCAATCCAAGTTTCCAAATTCTTGAGTACTTAGTACTTTTAGAGCTTTTACTACTTTAGAACTTAAGTTCTTAGTACGTTTTGCCCATGACACCTACCACTGTCTTTCCACTTTCTCATGAGTGGAAGCAACTTCTGCTTATTTATTTATTTGTTTTGAATCTGGGTGGCCAACCCAAATGACTACTGCTTTACTTTCTACTGCATGCTGCAAACAACACTGAAAGGTACTCTATGTTTCATAGCAGTGTGTAAGATCATCCCTGCTTTTAAATGATGCCTCTCTTGCTTCCAAGGAAGGCTTTTCTACTACGCGACTTTTCCCCCAGCTTCTCATTGCCTTATATCGGTATGTCATTCATGGCTCCCTTTCAGCACTCCACTTCTTTCTAGCAAGAAGGGGAGGAGGGGACTACAATCAGAAACTAAAAGACTCACAATGCCATGGTAAGGCACCAGCAGCTCACAAAGTAGTCCACCCCCTACTTAGCCTTTTCTTTTGGGAAAACAGTCCCTATTGCACTAGTTGAAGTGCCAAACTTCATATTCTCACAAGATATGTATTCAGCCATCATCCCAGTTCCTATCCAGTGAGACTGTCTGACGTAAGCCTTCAAAGTTTCATCTGTGTTGGATGTATACTGCTGCTCTAGCAGAAAAAGGAAAGAAGTATATTTACATTCATTTTGCCAAACATTAGCATCTTCTGTCCAATCATTTGAATGCAGAAGTGTTAGGAGAAAACAGCTTAGAGAACAAGGGTTGACACATACAGTGTGAAATCTTAAGGTGCTTGAATGCAATGAGGGAGAAAGTGAGACAGAACCACGTTTCATCTCCCTAACAGTGCTACAGTCCACATGAACTTTGTGACAGGTCTCTGTCTCTCAGCCACACTTCACTAGCTTCTGCTGACATTCAGCTGTCAGACAGCAACCCTTTACCATGCCCCTAACATGCTCTACAGCTTCACCCAATTAACTCGCTTTCACTTGACATTGCAGCAAAAAGCTTCATAATAGGTGGTCAAGGTGCACGGTGTCTGCTTGCCCTCTAACTGCTCACGCACAGCAAAATGCTACCTTCCTTTTTGTCTGTTTGCGACGAACCGGCTCAACTACAATTTAGGCATTCTGCTACTAAATGGAACAAGGATAGTGGACCTTTGCCAGCAGTGCATTTATTAATCTCTCACCAAAAACCACCCTAGAGCTGATAATCACAGCAATTTTGGCAAAAAAGGAAATTACACTGATCCAGTAAAATACTTCAATCACTTTATACTTAGCAAAAATATACTGTAACAGCAATTTTGTTTCAAGGGGAAAGAGGGAAAAAAGTAATTTATTTACAATAGTAGCACTTAACAACATAGAGGAGGAAGGCTGCAAACAATGAAAGAGTCTTTATGACTCAGCTTTCTTGCATTAAAAAATCTTTAGGTATGCAGAAGATTAATTTTTCCTATGCATTTCTGCCAAATACACAATATTTTTAGGAGTATTTTTAGAAATATGGATCTGTATAACTAATAAAACAAATTATCTATTAAGAATATGGAAATTAACATTTTAGGATTCATTTGATAGCTTGTAGAAAAATAACACCAAACACACAACTCACCGTTACTTTGCTGACAGATGCTTTGAGAATACTTTGATTTGCTCACTAGTTCTCTCAAGTATATTTCTATATAAATACATGGCGTAGGTCAGAAAAGTCCCTTAAAAAGTCAATATGTATGTAATAAGTATTGATGACACTCAAGTGCTCTGTGCTGAAGAGGGTAAGTGGATTGAGCACTGGTGTCTGGACAGTGAAATTATGAAAACCACTATAGCAAATAGCTTCTACTGCCCTTATGGGTTTCAACTACCAAAATTCCAGCAAGACAGGGCTCAAAAGCTATCAACATAGCCCTTTAAGATTCCGGTTTGCTAAACTACAGCAAGCTCATGTAGGTTATGTATTCTATTTTCTTTCCTATCTACAGGGAAAGTACCCTTGCAGTTCTCTTTAAAAATCTTTGAAAGGGCATTTTTTCCACTCAAGAATTTTTATTTTCACAAAGAGAAGCAGACATGAAGACTGTAGAAAGTAGAAGTTCAAGATATGTCCTAAGCATGATGCAAGGAAAAAAAGAAAGGAAATATATTGATTAAGATGTAAAGCAGACTCCTCTCATGACAGGAATTTATGGGAAGAACATAACCAACCTGTCTTTATGAAAGGTGGTGAAAAGCAGCAAATCATAAAGAATTAGAACTCACAAACCTCTGGAAGAGGCTGCTAGTGCAGAAGTGGATAGCTTTGTAGCAATGAAGAAAATACAGTGAACACCTCAACCAGATTCCATGTAGGAAACTGGCATTACTCAGAATTAAAATGAAGTGTCAGGGACATGCATGCCCTCATAGTGAATAATATAACTGTAAATCTTGTAAATGAACAAATATTATTTTGGTTCACTAGGTATTGAAGATTTTAATCTGGTGGTTGTAATCCTGAAATGACAAGAGAAATGCCGATGTCAAGATTTGCCAGCCTTTACTATCTGCTATTGAGGAGTAGATCAAAGTTCACTCTTTGGAGACAATGGAACTAGGACCATAAAAGGAATACAGAAATGGTTTATGCAACCTATCTGCACCTATTTGAGAAGCAGAATGATTGGAATCTCATATATAAAATACAAACACATTTTGAGTCAGAACACCTGCACAGTTGCAGTACATGCGAATCTGAATCTCAGTTAATCTAAATAACTGTATTAAACTGAGTAGTCTCTTTAAAAAGATTCTCTAGTGATGGAGCAAAGAATGACTGACTTATACCATGTTTTAAAGTGAACTAGTGTTACTGGCAATTTCATTTGCTAAAAATGGTGGTTTATTATTAAAATCATCAAGGTTTATTATTAAAATCATTAGAAGAACAAAGGATTCCATCTTTTTAGCGCTGGCCAATACATGTAGATTTTCTGGATAGCCCACTAGCCAAAATTGTGATAAGAGTTCCATCCCACTCCACCATAAATTAGATCACAGACAGATTGACCACAAAGAGGTACATTTGGCTCCCTGTAGGTTTAGTATGGTTTTCTAAGTTTTGTTTGCTTATTCAAGGCAAATACTTTAATGTTCATTAATCCCCAGTAAAATTTAGCTGAGGTAACTTCAGGAGGGAATTATTCCTTCTTCCACAGATTACATGCAATATCTGAAGCAGTGTATCTTCAAAAGAGTCCTAAAGGGCAGTTTGATAACAGTAATGATTAGGGAAAACAGTAGGCTTTCCAACAATATTGCTTATGAAGTATCAGTTGATATCTGAATAGCCGAGAAAAATATTTTAGGCTCTGTTTCAGTTGATGGTTAATATGGTCTTCTGTAAATTCAAGATCCAAATTACAGTAACTGGGCAAGAAATCAAACTTATCAGTTATAAACAACTTGAGTGTGGGTGAGCTAGGTTTACTGTCTTCGTTGGTTTTGACCAAATCTATATATACAATTATATATCAGACTGAAATTAAATTTAAAAAATTAATAATTACTTCAACAGTACTTTTTCTACTTACTAGCCTCCTGAGCAAAGCCTCCAAGAATTGTTCTTAGCTCAGGTACTAGATTGTCTCTTTCTGTGAGACTCAATATGCAGTTCAAGTGAGCCCACTAGGCAAACAGAACTAATATTTCCTGCATACCAATCATATTTTAGATGAATAAACATTAAAAAAATGCTAATGGAATTTCATCCTTTCATATATATTTAAGCCAAATGTGTGCTCTGATAGCAAAGTTAAAAGCAACAAAAAACCCCAAAAAACAGACACTACCACCACATGCTACAAACAATGAAATAAAAACAGCCTAAAACCCAGAAACTACCAACACATACAACACTCCAAACTTTCATCAGTCATGAAGAACATAGAGGAAGATTTGGGAAAATGTTTTTCAGCCTTTTGGTTTGTAAAACCAGAAAGGTGTAATACAAGTTTAAAAAATTAGGCTTTCTAAAACAACCCAACAAAACCCCCAGAACAGGGATGTTTCAGTAATTTGGTGTGCCTTGTACATTCCAGAATTATACCTACAATTTCTTTACTCAGAGGTCCCATTAAGATTACAGTCTTCTAAAACATCTCATATTTAAAGCACAGAAAACTTCAGTAAGTTATTAAATTAAACTCAAAATACTTAAAGCAACAGGATGTTTTGTCATATGCAAATTAAAACTAAACTGTATGACTTGATGTGTCAGGAAACTTCGCAAAGCCCTGGTTAAGTTACAATGTTTAATGTTCAGACTCCCAAAAGAATGCAACAGATTTAATAGATCTTGTGAAAGGAAATCTGATGTCACACAGGCTTTGAAAGACTAACAGGAGCATATAGCATATACCTGAACATAACCATATAAGCACCATACAAGATGATCCTTCTGCCATCAAAGGAGACCCTCAGTGCTAACAAAAGCTGAAAAATTAGTGAATTATTTCATTATTGTGGTTCTGGCCTTCAGAAACTGTATGTGTCAAATCATCTTCATCACCTAGATAGAATAAAAGTCTTACAAGGTACTGCTGAACATACAAATTTAAGAGAGGCAAGTATTGCAATGTTAGCTTTGTGGCAACATTAACTGAGTCAACTATGAGTTTATGGGCAAACTTCAGTTGAGACCCCCATCCAAAGGTGTGGTTTTAAGATTTCTATAGCCTTCTCTGAAAACTGGAGTTCTTTTAGGATTTCAAGGAGTTACACCATCTGAAAAGGATGAAATGGAATCATTGCACCATCATAATGTCACTGCTTTCCTAGTATCATCACATCTATCAGGGAAACTCTGCTGGTGATTAACCACACTATTTGTGACCATATTTTTAGCAAATTTTATTATTCACTGTTCGTTTTAAAGGTACCCTGCCTTCCACCACAAGGAAGAAAAAAAAAAGGGGGGGGGGGGGTGAATTGATTGCTTGAGCAAAAGAGGCTCCTGTCTTTCCAAACGGTTGCATTTCTCAAAGTCAAAAAACTCCTCAAATTCTTGTAAAAGAGGGAAGTGAAATTACACTTTAAGAAGCACATTTCTTTCTAAACCAATTTCTTCAACTCAACTGTTATATAAACTGAAGAAAACAAATGTTATTTGAATAATCAAGATCACTATCATAATAAATCATAATAACAACTTTTTAGCTGACAGTAAAGCTCTTTACCGTGTGGAGTGCCCATTTCACATTTTAAAAAGTTGTTCAATGATTAGTTTATTCAACAGGTCGAACTGCTTCCCAGACTTCAGTCTCTGGAGAAAACAGGTCCTCACTATGATCAACTATAAAAACTGTGCCTTCTCTACATGATGCAGGTTTCACAGAATTCAACTAAAAATTTTTACACATAACTCAGAAACAACAGCAACTAAATAAATAAATAAATAAATAAACCAGATGGGTAAATATTAAACAGTGTATCTTAAATATGTAAGACTCAGCAAAAAGAAAGATGAAGATGTAACTTGCTGTCTGTATTCCCTTAAATCACGCCAACATTACAGGAATAAAATTATGTGCTAAGAACAATATTATGCTTTGTGCACTAATTGAATTTCCTGTCTATCTCCACAAGTTGTATTCTCTAATATATTTCAAAGGTTTGGTTTTTCTTCATTTGTCACATTAACTTTTATGCTTAAAATACAAAATGCAAGCAAATGGAAGTAGGCAAACATATTTATTTTTTGAAGAAATATGTTACTCTTCTGCAATCATGTCACAGAATGGAATGCAAAAGTTTTTTCACAGTTGAAAAGGATGGAAACATGCACAATTATAGGAGAAGGCAGGGGAAAAGAGCATTAACAATTCAACAGGAAAACAATTTCATAAATTCTAGAAAGGCGCAAAATAAAGTTGACTGCTGTGGTATGCATCTACCCTTCTTTACTCCACTCACTATCAATCGCCCTTTGGCCTAAAGAGGATCCACCCTCCCCTGTGTGGACTAGTGAGGTTAGTTCTGACAGTAAAATCTGCTGGGGGACAATAGAGACAATACTTGCGCTCCTTGTGCTCCCATGATCTTACCCCCAGTACAGACTGCACCAGAAGCAGAAACTAAGAGGAGACAGAGCATCAGAGACAGTTATGTCCCGTCGAGGGAAGGCTGACTGCGAGGTACCTCTCTGCCACCCAGAGGGAAACACAAACCTCTTAACACGAGCTTTACCTTTACAAAACACAAAAGAGTGTGTGTGCGTGTACACATACATGTTTTTTAATTTAATTATTATTTTTCTTAATGGCTGAATGTAATATTAGCCACACTATGTTACAAGCGCATGCTGCACATACACGCATTACTAGCTGAGAAAGAGACAGGCTCCTGGCAACACTGCCCTAGGTCATACTCTAATCTTTTTTTCCCCCTGTGATCTAGGCAGTGAGCTAGTAGTACAAAGTAAACAAGAACAGCAAAAAGACAACAAAAACTGTCTTTCTATTTTCTATCATCCTGATCAAGTGAACTGCAATCCACAGGGTGCATCTACACATCTTGCACTCTTTATCAAAGTTAATATCTGAAGATCAGCACTGAATTTTCTCCTTATAAACAGTGTTTTAAATACTTAGCTTGAAACATAAAACCAAACAGGTGTGAAAACAAGAAAATAATTATTCACAACAGTATAACTTGTAGGATTTAAATTTAAAATGTCAAGAAAATATCAGAAAGATGACAGACTGGATTGCATGGATTCACTCACCATTTAAGCATCTATGCTAGACTCATTCAGGCACAGCTATGCTTTAATCCCCTCCAAAAATTTCTCAGCAAATTCAGAGTCTCAGAACAAACAGACATTCCCTTTATGTTTAACCCACAGTTTAGCAGGGAATAATAGAAGCTTCCCGGCTCTCTTTCTTGAAATAACTTCTTCAAAAGGGAGGAGGAAGCACCTTCTGGCCTGAGTAAAAGTCCTTGAGTCTGGAAAGAAGTGAATTTGTCTGCCTTTGTAGAGAATATTCCTTTTCTTCTCTAAATGGTGTCCTTAGCTCTGTTCTTTTGTAAAAACTTTTTCCCAGGGTTAAATGTCCTGGTCTATAATACCCAGTTCTCAGAATAACACCCTAGCACTCCCAATACTTTCATTTCTACTACAGCATTAACAATATATGTAATAATATATGAATGTTTCTTTTAATTTGATGTCCTGAAAATGCTCCTTTGATAGGTGTGGGAAGAAGGCAAAAGAAACAGCAGTGTGTAGCCAACAGGAAGAAAACGTATGTGGCTGATGAATTAAACTCATTGTGTATTACCAATGAAACACATTTCAAAAGACTAGTGCAAAGGTGTCTAATAAGGAAAAAGCCATCACACGGTTGTCTCCTGACTTACAGCTGCCCTCCACAGCAACTTGGGCATTTCTGAAACATTCTTTTTCAGGAAACCCCACCTAGTATTTGCAAAGAAAATAGAAGACTAGTTCATTCCAGTATTTCTCCTTTGAAAACTGAATGAAATAAAGTGTAGGCATACACTGCCTTGCTCTCCACTAATCTGCTGCAGGCAAGAATGCATGCACGATGATTTTTTACAGGACAAACTTGAACCTGCACTTTAGACTTGCTTCCTTATCCAAATCATTATTTTCTCGAAATTAATTTCCAATTAGTTGCTCCTGAAGGTACTATTGCTGCACTGGCCCATATTTAGGGTAAGAGATGAATACTACTTTAGCTTCCAAGTGTCTTGTTTTCAGTCATGGGAACTGAGGATTTTTGTTTGTGAGCTGGTAGTTCCAGTACCTCACTAGGAACACATTTCTAATGCCATAGAAATGCAAACCATGAAGGAAAAAAAAAGGAAAGGAGATTACCTTCCTGAAAACATGACCCTCCTTTTTTGAGACTTAGCCAATGACTTGAAAGATTTGTTTTGTGCTTAACAGCGGAACAAACCTGTGGTCATTTAGGAACTTCATGGTTTCCATTAAACCACACAGCATGGACATTTGGAATTTCATAGCAACAGTGAAGTGAGAATGTAGATTTTACTTTTCCAAAGTACCGACCTCTGCTGAGAGTTAACACCCACACACATTCTCTCACATTCCTTAGCCAATTCATGTCATTAAGGAGAGCTGAAGAGCAGACCAAACAAAGGAAAAAAACCAAACTAAAACAAACCAAACCAAAACAAAAAAATCCCACAAAAACCAAACCAACCCTACTTAAGCCTCTTTCTTAAGCACTTGAAAGTAAAATGCTAAAAGTGGAAATGTAATGTTTAAATGCAGCACTCTTTCTGTCCATCTACAGTGTTTACAGTACTAACCCTCAACTGAAAAACTGATTATTGGAAACCACCTAATTACCCAAACATTTACCTCTCTGCAGGTGTAAATACATGGGCCTAATAAGCCTTCCCACTGTGAAAGCAGTTATTTAAATTATATTAAAATATTAAAAACTATTTAATGAGCTTTTTTCCCCTAAAGTAAATTGAGTGTGTGCCTTAACCTGCTTCAGGCAAAGGAAGTTTCAAACATATTGGTTTTGAAACTAGCCATTATTTCCCATGTTGCAAAAATGGCAATTTTATTTCCCAACAGCAAATGAAACTGTCAGGAAAATTTAGATGCAATAAAATTGGGCGGTTAAACCAACATGCTGGATTTGGAATAAAACTGAATTAAAGGAATTAAAATTAAGCATTATGTCAGTCAAACTTTAGAAAAAACTATTTGAAATGGGGGAGGGGGATGTATTGGGGTAGGGTTTTTTTGCAAAAGTTAGGTTTTGGACTTGGTGAGGTCCACCCATAACTACCTATTTTATGTCCATCAACTGTGTCACATTTGAAATTTGTGCAATGAAAAATATTTTGCATAAAATGTGTTGCTTCTGGCAACATTTCTGCCTAAATAAAAAGTTGTCAGGCAGTGTGTGACTTTAGTGGTACAGAGTTTTAAAATGGTGGCTTCAGTCCAAGGCTAGCTAATAACGGCTGACATGCACTGGAATCTTGAGGCCTAAATCAACATTGTTTTCACAGCTGTAATTAAGCCACCTAATCAGAAGCACATTTTGACGGGACAGTTTCTGGAAGCCAGACATTACAATTTCTTATGCCTGGAGCGCAGTGGCTCATGAGAGGTCCTCATTTAATTTCAGGTTTTTAAAAAAAAAGGCTGTAAAATGAAAAGAGTATAAAAAAAAGCAGTATATGGCTGTTGAAATGAAGCAGGCCTATGTGTTCATGCCTTGACCAACCCTGCATCCCACCCTGCTTCGGCTCTCTGCCGAGTCCCCAGCTCTCAAGTGGCAGCTACACACAGTGAGATTAAGGGCTTCTGCCAAAGTCAACAGATGAGCTGGTCTGAACTGGCTCTCTGTGTGTTCTGATTGTAAATTGTGCTGGTGATGATTAGAGAACTCTAACACAGGATGTCAACTCTTAAAACTGTCCAGAGAAAATATTTTACTTTTTTTTTAAGTTCAGGAAATTTTTTTAAACTTCTTTTGTGGCTTGGTACATAGTATTGTGTCTATAACTTTCAGATGATTAAAACATGAATTCACACAAATCAAGCAACTATATTATTAAAAAAATACACTGTTACTTGCTCTTATTGGACATACTTCCCTCATTTAGGAATGTTTACATAGCAGTGGTGCTGCAGAATGCAACACTTTGACTAGTATAATACTTGTGCTTCTTCCACCTGCCAAGTGGAAGACAGCTGCAAAATTCAGACTATCAGCTACTTTTCTTGTATGATTATCAGTTTGAGACCTTGTCATACATGCTTCAACAGCTACACTGCCTTGTTTTTTTTCTGGAGCACAGCTACATTGGTAACTGTAACATAAACTTTCAACCCCAGAGGCCACTGTAAAACTATCAGTATGAAGGCACCAGTCACTGGGGTCTGATTACATTTGGTTATGCACTTTAATTACATATGGATTCTATTAACTGAACCTTTTGCCTTATAGGCAACATTTTAATCAAATTACTATAATTTTCAAATATAACAGTCTGACAAGTTTAAAGTTCACGTACCTAGAATATTGAGTATCAGAAATTTTTTGCATAGAAAAGGAAGCATTCTTTACAAAATAGCAAACATGTTGTTTGCTATTTATTTAGGGTAATGTTGCTTTTCACAACATTACCCTAAACTGCAGAATGTGAGTTATAATACAGGTTGTTGTTGTTGTTATTAGTAGTAATTACTAGTAGTGATCTTGTAATTAAGAGATGAATATTGTGTGTATGTTAAGAGAAGATTTAATGATGTATAGTTATGTTATTGTGGTTTGTTGTTTAGATGTCCTCTGTTCTTGCTGTAGTGCCCGTTCACCCCCTCTGTACTGCTGCCACTGGACAGCCTGGGTTGTGCAGAACATGTGGAGAGCAGGCTTCTACTTGAGCCCCTTGCATGGGGAAGCTGAGAATGGGGAAAGGGGGGCAAGACATCACAACACCTGACTTCCAATCAACTACAGGAAAGTCTCCACCAATGAATGGCAAAGAAGAGCTGACTGGCAGACTTTAGGAGGAGTCAGCACTGCCTGATGCAACTCCCATTTTTATGGACGAGTTCGTAGCAGCCGATGACCAAATCCCAGTGTGCTGTCCTTTTTCCTTATTCAGTCCTTTGCTGTATATTTTAAGGTTTAATAAACCTTTGAAAGTGAGAGTAATTTCTCACAAAGTTATGCTAAATTACTTAAAGTCAGGAAATAAATGCGAATATTTCAATAAAAACAGAATTTCAGGAAGACATTACTGGTGGATTCAGTCTTACAGAGACATTAAACTTAGTAAATCTTATGAACTTCTATTTTCACTTTTCTGATATTTCCACACTTTGATGTTTATGACCATCTCAATAGTCAGGAAATTTTCCTTGTGGGCCTGTCATATTTTTCTTTACTTACTATCACTTCAGGAACATTCACATGTTCCACAGCAACTAAACACTGGTAAGTAACAATACTGAGCAAAGTTATGATTATTAAGGTCCATATTTATTGAATTCTGCCCAAAACTATTTCCAGGAAAACACATCAACTCAGTAAGAAAAATAGTAAGTCTAATTACTATCTGCAAGGCAATTTAAAAACCAGTATCTCCAACTCTTTCATGAAACAAATTCAAATGTGCATAAGACTATGTGAGGTAGTGAAAAAGCCAAGGAGACTGTTGGTTTTCCACAGCCTGGTTTTTGGTAGAAGAGAGAGGCCACAAAGCCGGCTCCTGTGAGAAGCTGCTGAAGCTTCCACCATGTCTGGCAGAGCCAATCCCTGATGGCTCTGAAGATGGACATGGTGCTGGCCAAAGCTGGGCTAATGAGAGGGGTTGGTAACACCTCTGTGATAACATATTTAAGAAGAAAATCAAAACAAAGTGAGGTGCAGTTTTTTTCCTAGCCAGAGAAGAGGAGAAGATGAGAACATGTGAGGAAAACAACATGGTGACACCAAGGTCAGTGCAGAAGGAGGGGAGGAGGCGCTGCAGGCACCAGAGCTGAGGTTCTTCTGCAGGCCGTGGTGAGACTCTGGTGAAGCAGCTGTGCCCCTGCAGCCCTTGGGGATCCATAGGGGTTGCAGAGGTCCATCGTAGGGGGTGCCCATGCTGGAGTGGGTGGATGTCTGGAGGGGGCTGTGATCCAGTGGGAGACCTGGTGGAGAGAGTGGGCCCCTGCCTCCAGGGTGGAGCAGCCTGTCCTTGGAGGACTGCACCCTGGAAGAGTGACCCAGCCACAGCAGTGTTGGGAGGACTGTGTGCCTGTGGGAGGGACTCACACTGCAGCAGCTTTGATAGGGCTGCTGCTCGTGAGATTGGAGCCACATTGGGGAAGTGCATGGAGAACTTTCCCCTGTGGGAGGGACCCCATGGTGCAGCAGGGTAAGGACTCCTCTCCCGCAGCAGTGGAAGATCCGGGGTGACAAACTGACCAAACCCCCATGCCCGGTCTCCCTGCACTCTTGGTGGGAAGGAGGGAGGGGTGGGGGAAGAAAATGTGGTTTTAAGTGCCTATTTTACTTCTTATTATCCTCTTCTGACTCTGTTAGTAATAGATTCACGTTTTACCTTTAAGTTGAACCTGTTTTGTCCCTGGAGTGTTTTCTCCCAGTCCTTATCTCAACCCATGAAGCCTTCATTAATTTTTTCTCTCCTCTGCCCTCTCTCCTCTCCTCTGTGGTAGGGAAGAGTGAGTGAGAGACTTTTGTGGGTGCCTGGCATCTTTGTCATGTCAAACCACAACAGAGAGTTTTCATTCAGGACCTACCTGCTTCTTGCAACATCTGGGAAGAATTCCTCCAGCTACATCAGAAATAAGGCTCTGACATTTAACATGACACTGATAAATACCTTTCCTTTGTGCAGCAAGAGAACAGGTAAATAGTTAGGATTTTTTTTCTCTCTGGTTCCATCCTCATAATTCTATATTTAGGACAATGCACCCTTGTTAGATGCAGGTCTTAGCCATAACAGACTGAACTGGTGACAAGGAAACAAAGTATATGGGGGAAAGATATGTAAAACCACTGCCCGGATCAGCCTGGTTAAGTAGGGAGAAAATGTCAAGAAATAGTTGGCTGATAAGTTTGAGTTTTAAATATTTCTTTTCTCTCTATCATCTATGAATAGGGTTTCATGTAGATCATGAGAACTGAGTGCTGACTGCTTTGAGTAGAGAGGAAAGTGTACATCTTGCTTAATGCATTTTTCAACACAGAAGTATGAAACAATATGTCAATCACTAGGATCTCAAAAACAAATACATCCTATTCATGCAAAAGATCATTCTGCCTGCTTCTCTCACCGCAACAAAAGGCACCATTTCTGTATTTTCAATACTTTAAGTGATATCGCTAGACATTTCTAGACAAAGGATAGACACAAACACAACTGTGGTGAAAAAGATATGACACAAAAATATAGCCACATTAAACCAATGAGTGACTTTACTTTCATGTCAGCTAGGAGCATCAAAAGACAACGGTTGTTTTCAGAGTTAGGGAATTCTAGTACATTTACAGACGTCTTTACTTCACCCCTCTCATCCATCTGAAACTCACTTTCTCCCCCTTTCAAATAAAGTTTTTTGGGTCCCCCAATTTCCATTTCTCCAGTACACACAAAGCTTTCCTCCCTTCATAATCTTTAGAAATTACTGTATTTTGCTCTTCATTTTTTATTCTCCTTTGATTCTGAGATGAAAACAGAAAAAGGAAAGAGTATCACCAGATCAGTGCCCATGCAGGTTCAGAGAAGCACCTGACAAGAAGCACAAAAGTAACTTCTTTTGTTTACCAGAACTGAAACCAGATTATTGTACATTCTTCAACTTCTGACACAAGTACTGACATCAGGTATAAAATCTTTGGGCTGGAAGCTACAAGAAGATTTTCTGAAAACATTTTATAATTAACTGAATTCTGTTCACAGTTCCTTCAATGTGTCCAGTCACCCTGGAAAAGAGAGTGTCACTGCATCCACACCCTGCAACCCTGCACTTGCAGCAAAAGCCCCTTGGATACCATGGATTCAAATACCTGCCATGTGACTAAATATGATGACACATTGCCATGCAGCACCCACAAAGAAACTGCCTATGACTGCACTACTGCACAATAAAGCACTTCTAAGCTCTCAGTTCAAGGTCTACTTATTACTGCAACTCTGAAAGAATGTGCAAGTATAATAATAAAGCAATGTAACTGAAGAAGAATAAAAATTAATAAAGACAGTAGAATTCAGCACAGTCCAGTTCATGATATTTGTATTACTGGATGTTTCTAAACAAGAAATAGGCAGGAAGGACTATTACAAAATGTTGATAGTTTCCTAATAGAAGAAAAAAAAGGGACATTTTAGAAATGTAAGGGAAATTTAAGAAGCAGTTGGTAACAAACAAAAAATCAGAAGAAGTTAAAAAAACTGAAACCAGCCAACCAAGAACCCTCAGGAACAGAGAACAATAGAAAAAGGTGGGGGGGGAGGGCAGGGAGAGGGGAGGAGGAAGGGCGGGGGAGCAGAAGGAAGGAAAGAAGAAGAAAGGAAGACAGGTAGAAAACCTAAGCTGTTTTTCAGCCATACTGAATTTTAAAGAGTTGCAAGATTTAAAAATGCACAGGGCCTTTTTCTCCACAGAGTAAGAATCGTCAAAGACAAGTACGACAGATAGATAACTAGGCACTAATGAAGACTACAGAGACATTCTGCCACTGACTTCACTTCTCCCTACATAATTCTCTCCTCTATAAGCAATGTTTCCAGTGTTCATCTCACCTCTGTCCATCATAATCACATCCCTTCTCGTTCCCCTCTGTTGGCATTAGCATGACCACATATAGCAATCTCAGAATCTAAACTCTATTGACTAGAAGGAAAGTGCTTGGACTAGAAATGGACTGGAGGATGGAGATGTCAATTCGGAGTCTGAGATAAAAGATGAAGAGTTAGAATCACCAATTTTGCCTCATGCCATCAATTTTGTTTTTAAAATTATTAGCAAAACCCAAAGCAGCAGAAGACAGAAGTGGTGTGAACAGAAAGAAAGGTGACATAGTTACGAAATTTCAGTAGAAACCAGTCAATTAGGAAAGCAATAAGCATGGAAAATATCAATGTTCATGGATGGGCCAAACTTGCATGCATTGTAAGACAGGGCAAGATCCTTAAGCGACTAGCATAAAAGACTTCAAGAAACAGCCACAACATGTGAGATAAATCCCAATTTGATAAAGTGAGAGTCCACACATGATACACAACTGTAAGATTTAAAAACTGTATTTCAGCACTGAGCAGTAGTTACTCTTCAGGAAACATAAACGTATGTCATACAAAGGCCTGCAACCAATACAGTCCAACTGCTGTGTTTGCCGCCTCCATGTAAAATTTTGTCTGCAATGGAAATATGATTGAAGACAGTGAATTAAAACTAACACAGCTAGTCTAATTTTGAAACCACATATGTAGTCAAGAAGTCATTGCTCCCTTTCATTTAAAATAAGGAAAAAAATCTGTTCTACTTTTTTCACTAGAGAAAGCAATTCAGTGCAGAACTTCCTCAAAATCAAACCAAAACAGTATCAACTACAACGTTTAAAATCTAAGTCACACTGCAAAGCTGTGATGCCTGAAGTCATTAAAATTCATGCTTAATGCAACTTTTACAAATATTAGGGACAAATTTACAGAAAACCCAGATACTACAAAATATACCATAATCACTTTTTCATGGCAACTTGAGACTCTCATTCTGAATGTTTTCACTTTTACATTAAAATTTTAAAACATTTCATATTAATGCTTAGGCCTAGATTCAAATTAAACTTCATCTAAAGGAAGAACTACTGTTCTCTCCAGAGGGCTAAGAGATCCCTCCACAATGCAATCTTTACATTGGCACTGCATGCAGATACAAACTACTTAAAAAACACTGCATTTACACAAACATCCAAGAGCTGGTTTTCACTGTAATGTATCAGGCCACTGCAAAGCCCTTCACAGACAGGACTAGCATAATCTTTGTTAAAAGCCCTCTCAATGCAAATGAAAGCAAACCTTGCTGCAAGTTTGGCAGACTTCCCAATCTGTAGTAAACAAGTGGTCATCAACAAAAACAACCATAACAGGCAAAGGAGAAGTCCAATTACATTGGGCACAGGCTCAGCAGGACACACATAAACATAGCAGAAGACATCAAAAGAGTCTGGTTGGAAGAGGAAAAAAGCAATTTCAGTGAAGTCATTTCATTTCTTAGAAAGGCTGTGTAATCAGGAGTAAACAAAGTTTTCATTCAACAATTGTCACCTCAAGATGTTAAAACTCAAATTCAGCATTGATTAATAGAGTTTATATTTGCAGTAATTTCCCATAGTGTTGTTAGAAGTAGGATGAGAAATTAATATAATTCTGTTGGAAACAACCAAAGCCAAAGCCACAGTCACAGCCTTTCCCTATATGTTTGCTACAGTATTTGTGTCATTTGCATTGTGACAGCTCTCTTCTTACAGGTCTCCTGTTTCAAAAAGAAAGACAAACAATACTCATTTTCTTTATGGCCATTTACTACACAAGACTGAAAGAAAAGACAGTAGGAAGGGAAGAAGAAGAATAACAACCACCACCAATAAAATGAACTCTAAAGCCTTCTCCTTTATCCTCTGTGGAAAACTAAGAAGAGATGAGGGAGAAATACACTGAGTGTTGCACATCCTACACAGTCTCACTCCAGAGATACTTGGCTACATATTTATGACAGTTTATGTGCCTGGCCTCCGGACTGTGTGACACAAATAAATCTGCATTTAGTAATTCCCCTAGAGACAGATATCAAATCTGAAGGCTGACCTTATTACCCTTAAACATATCCAAGCAGTTTGTGGGCAACAATATTTTTAGACCAGAAATTAGTTTTGAAATTAACTTTGTAAATTTACTGAGAAGTATCATTCATAACCACAATTGTCTAAAAATAATTCAGATCTCCTAAGAAACACTTTGATTACATGAAGCTAATATCATTCTGGTTTAACATCCAACATCTCTAGATGTAAAATTCTTCAGGTCCAAAGTTCAACTATTACTGTACGGGTAAAATTCACAATGTGTAATTTTCTAGCATGTGAACAGGTCCTTGTAGAAGATACAGTAGTAAAAATTAAACCCTGTGTTAACTTTTACCATTCAATTTCTCTTCAGAAAAAGTTTCTATTCACACTGGTTTTATTGCTCTATTACATTTATACATAAATATTACTGTATTTCCCCTACAAAAACTATACAGCATGAAGAGAGATGCTGCGTAAGAAGCCACACTGGTAAAACAAAAATTGCTTGAAAAGAAGACTTACCACTTGTAAGGTCCCTTTTATGAAGTGAAGACTAGCTGTTTGGAGCCTGGACTTAAGGGCTGCAGTGTCAAGCTGAAAAGATTCTGCTTCTCTCACTAATATTTCAACTCTGGAAACTGCAAGTTGGTAGACTTCCATGAAACTTTGAATTACAGCCTTTAAAAAGTAAAGCAAACTTTAGTGCCAGACAAGCTATACTTAAATGCCAAGTAGCATACATCATTAGAGAAGATCTAATTTTTATTAATTGGAAAAATCAAACAAAAGTTGTAAACCAGGCACTTAGGTTGTAAGTAAGGACTTAAGCAGAGGTTGAACATGAGATTTTGTACTTCTTCAAAAATCTGAAATATTGATAGCTTTGAGGAAAAGCAAATGACTGTGTACTCCCATTACAAAGTGAGCTATTTTCAAACATGCAGTACTGCACTGAACAGTTGATACTATTTTTTATTTTATTTAACTACAAAACTCAGTGAACATGCAGTTTGTTTATAAAGAATCACTACACAATTTTAGGTGATTTTTCATACTTTCAAAATGAGTCCTCCCAATTCATGTTAAGAAAATTAATTTGTCAGAAACAAAAGAAATACTGTAAAGCTACAGATCTCTGGAAGCAAATAATCTAATTACAGTATAGCAGGGAAAATATAATTGTTTTCACGTATATAGTGTAAGAATGTCCCAATTGTGTAATATTGATCAGACTGATAATAAAGTTATCAGCACAAGAGAGAACAAATGATTTGACAATAGTGGTAACTTTATATATTCTAAATAGTCTAACACTTTTGAGATCATTGGTCTTTACAACTGGTTAATCACATTTTGTAAGTTACAGTTTTCCCCTTTGAAATGAGCCATAGCAAGCTGCAACTGTAAGAACATATAACAGATAAAATGAAATTGGCTTTCTGAATATGTCTGTAGTACAGACTTATAAACTATGGTACAACAACCAGACATTCACTAAGTTAACTGTTTTTAACTGTTTTCCTTTCCTTGTTCTCAAACACACTGCTGCTTTTCAGAATAAAGGTAACCACTGAAATCTATCAGGTTATTTTATTGTTAAGTGTAGAAAACTGCTATGGCAAGTCAACACCACCCTATCTTTTCTTATCAGAAAAAAAAATATCCAAAATGTTTTAAATGCTATGGTTCTAACCTGACAGTGTATTCACATAGCTCTGTAAGCCTGCCACTGTCAACGCTAGTCCTGCTTTTAATTTTTTTTATTTCACATTCAACACAACTAAAATGCTGCATCTATTCAGAAACAATACCAAGAAGGAGTGGGGATACATCTCACGCCACATAATACTGCCTGAGAGTCTTCAAATGGCAACAGCCCACACATTAAAAATCAGACGTGTTGAAATAGGACTATTACTTGGGCCTGTGACCCATTGCATAACTGTCCCGTTCTCGGCTGTTCCAATGGCCTGGAAAGGCTCGGGATGGCCTTGGACAGCCCACGCTCCAAAGGACGAAAAGAGTCTCCAGGTTTTTTCTCAGTCTTCAGTGTTTATTAGTTTTTATCTACAATATTTTCTCTCGGCCTGACAGAGGTCCGCACAGCAAGCCAGCCATGAGCACACAGAGAGCCCCCGGGGTGGTCACTTATCTTTATACCCAAAACTATGTATAAGATATTTACCTATTTTCCCCAATACCTTTCACCCTTATTGACAAGTGCACCTCTAGTAAGAACCAATCCCAAAGTGCCACCACCACCACAGAAGATGGAGGCCAAGAAGAAGAAGAAGAAGGACAGGGCACACCCTAATTCCTCCATCTTACTTTTCTAGACCCCCCTGTACCGAGATTCTAAAACCTGTGTTTCACACTATAATTAACCTATCCCTTCATCATTTATCCCAGTGAGATCCTCCCATCCTCATACAGGTGTCGTCTCCCGTGCAGGATCAAAGTCCAGCCACCAGACGCTTCTGGCAACATTCAGGACCTCCGAGCCCCCCAAGGGTGGTCTCAGTGACTCTGCACATCAGTCCTGATGTGCTGAAATCCCACACATAACAAGCTGTGTCTCATATCTCATAGAAAGAATCTCATGTGTTCCTTTCACACATGATATTTAAAGGTTTCACTGAACTAGAATGTAGAGACATTTCCTTAACTTCGTCCTTTTACCTCTGCTACTACAAAGCTAGTGAAGCCGCTAAGTCATACAGCTTCATCCTACATCTCCACAGGTACTCTAAGGCCATGCAGTTATCTGAAACAGCATTTTTAATTCATTGCTGACTTACACAGATATTTAATTTGTTCTCTCATTTAATGAATTTTAAAATTTTAAATCTAGGAAAAAATGTATTCGCAAACTTTTATTTTCACACATAGCAATTTTTTTAATAGCTTAGATTTCTTTTTAGTCCAGAAGAAAGTAGTTTTGCAGTTACTAATGGTTCCTTATGAATGTGGAAGATGGCATTTATGCACCCATTTGTACACAGTCGTTCCAGTATATCCCAACTCCCTAGCAAAGAGTCAGAGTTAGTTTAGGCCTTTCTTGCCTAAATTATTTTTAGGACTTCCAGGGGTGGCATGAGCATGAAAAATACTTATTCTAAATGCCATCTGGGGAAGGGCAAGTATGTTGGGTTTTCAGATGTGCCCCTGGAACGCACAAATGATTTTAAGAAACTTATGTCAGTCACAGATTGAGAGATCTGTCTTCAACAATTCAAAAGTTACGGTTAAGCCTGAAACACAAGGAATGGGCATAGAACCCAGCCACATGCAAGTTATAATATCCGTCACCTACACCTTAAAGGTATCTGTGTAGGAGTTCAGAACTTCAAATGAGATCCCTATTTGAACTTTACAGATACAAATATATCTGCAGCTCTGGAAACTGTTTCTGTTCAAGAAAGTCAGATGACAGAATTTCCCAGAATGCAAATCTGGCTGTGCAGAAATTTCTTCCACTCCTCCTAATGAGTGCTTTCTTTTGTTTTTAAGTACACATAGCAGTAAGATATATATATATATAGTTTTTAAGTATACATAACAATATGATGTTTCAGCAACACTCCTGATTAATTTTTAAAACATAAAATTTGCCATTTGTACACTTTTGCATGGTCTGCATCTAAGCAAGCACTTCTCATTTTGAATATGCTGGTAATAGTGTGACATTAAAACTGAGAACAGACCATAAAACAATAAAAATTTGTCTTCAGTTACACACAAAATGTTTCAAGAACACATACCAGAAAATTACTTCTGTTCAGAAAGGCAAGACATAGTGATCCCCAGACTTACAGGAACCAATATTACTGCAACTCATTCTGAAATCTAAAACATTTTTAGATGAGAATTGTAGGAAAGTTAGGGGGGAGAAGACTTAATTAAGGAGGTCACAGAAACAGTGGAGTTGAAGAATACTGATTTTAAACATTACTGGGGCTAGGTGTTCCTCCTTGCTTTTGCAAGGGGCTTGGACCAAAGGACCATCAGAGGTTCCTTCCAACCTCAAGCAAATGCAGCAGTTAGTACAAAGTCATCCTAGAGACTGAACACAAATCCAGTGACTGAAACTCACCTAGGATTGTCAATTTTAAGAGCAAAAATTGTACATAATTGCTTCACAATAATCAAAAACAAAAAGAAGAAATAATCAGATGCTGAATGGGTTTTTTACAGCAATCTCTTTCCTTTCTTTTCACTCCACTCAATGTTTTAATGTATAGAGGATGTCAATATCAATTATGACATCAACATCCTATGTCACATAGTACTGATATGGCAGAAGCAAATGGTAGGAGTGCTTTTAATCCAAAAGTGTCTGTGAGAGGAGACCTGTGCTCCAGCACTAAGACAAGACACAGGCAGCTTCATGAAAACTTCAGAGGCATGAATTCCCAGGTAACTGGCTACAAGTCACAAGATAAAACTATATTCTTAGAGTTGGCATGGAAAAAGGATGCTTTTAGGCTGAAGATGTTGGACCAGGGAGAAAATGTACAAAAGTGCCCAAATTATCTTTTCAAGTATAACTTTCAATGGACAGATTATTTTAAGTCTAAATACTTCTGACAATCTCTTTTTTTACAGCTACTGAACAGTAGCTGTAAAACAGTATCCCTATCCAGAAAACCCCTAAGAGGGAGAGTCTTAGGAGTCCCTAAGACTTTAACTGTCTTTGAGATCAAAATCAGTTTGTTTTTTTTTTTTAAATCAGGTCACATCATAAGGGAACTAAGTATTTTAAACTTTAGATCTTTACTCAATTAGAAAAAAGGCCTCTGAAGATTTTGAGTGGAAGAAGGCCTTTATGACCTTTCAGAGAGGTCTCATCTGTAATATATGAGGGTATGCATAAAAAGTTTTGGCTTTGGCTACAAGTCGGTGAGGAAGAGAAACCGAAGTTGAGAGAAAAATAAAATTAACTAAGTTGATGCTGTTTATAAGCTACAAACCAGTGAACATCAGAGCAAAAGAGCAACATTTAAGTCACGCCTTCTTTCCCTATATTAATCTTTAAAAGGACTGAAAACACTTGAGCTTTGGACAGTTCTCCAGGGGACATGTAAACCCATGTTTTGTAACAGCCCATGCATGCACTTTTGAATAACCAGTCACTGTCTAATTCTGTACACCATTTCTATAGCCAGTAATTTTCAGGTGGATGGTGCTACAGATGCCATAAAACTGCATTTGCATGTATTGCTGCCTGTAAATCTACAAGACTGAAAGACTTCAATCTCCAGTACTTTATTTCAAGTATTATTTCATCTGAAATACTTTATTTAAAGTGAAAAATGGCTAATACTGACAAATTACACAACAATCTTCAAGAAATTGGAAACACAAAAAGAAAACCAATCTTTTTAAAAAATTAATTTCTGAAATTCAAAGGTTATTCAAACTTTAGCTGTTCTCATTGAAGTTATAGTAGAAACATACAACAAGAAATAGAGATCAGCATACGCAAATTAGCAGAAGACTTCTCATCAAAGTGTTAATGTATTTATCATACATTATAAAAATGGCCTTTTAAATTCCCACCTAAAACACTAAACATGTTGTCTCCCTTGTGCTTAGTGTTTGGATATTGAGAACAGAGTTTAAAAAAATTATATGGATTATGAGTTACAAATTGTAGTTAATGAAAATTTCCATATAAAGTTTTCCACTATTCTAAAGTTATAAATAAAATACTAACTTATTAAAAATCAGTTTCTTTATTTTCATATCAGTGCTATTATATTATCTCAGGACTTATTTGGCATGCTGTTATCCTAGAACTGCATCTCATGTTCGAAAGAAATAAACCTAAAGGAAGGTTTACTGTGCTGAAATGATGCTTATTAAAAGGTGTCAAAAAGAATAACAGCCTGACAATATAAGCATTGACTTTGTAACATCAGATGGAGCAGTCAGAATAAAAGGCCATCTACTTTATATAACATACTTTAAAAACCAGAGACATACAGAAAAGTTGTAATTCATGTTTGACTGCTTGGCCCTTCTTTCAAGAATTATTCAACTAAACAGTGTTAGCACATAGCAAATTACCACAGGACTATGTATACAAAAAGATAAAAAAGAACAAGAGAGGGAATAATGAATGAACTTCATAAGAATGAAAGATTAACACTGGCTAACTAAATTAACAAACTACTTACACAAGAATCTGAAAAGACTGAGAATTTCATTCCTGGTACAGAGTTTGGCTGAACTGGAATTCAGGCAACAACAACTGGCAGAAAACAAAACTCCATGGAGTGGGGTTCTGTATGTGTATCATTACTGCCTTGCTTTGAACTAACATACATAAGATTCATTAAAATGAGTCCAAAAAACAAAACATACATCAATTAGTTTTTGTTTTCAGAAACAAGATTTCAGGATAATTATTATATCTTTAAGAGAGCTATATTTTGAGATGAAATTATTGCAATAAATTTTCCCCATACATTTGAGCATTTGAAAATCCATCGTGGCTGCCTTGACCCATAGTACAAAACATCTAGTGGCATCAGTGAAGGATATAAATACAGCAGCTTCTCTGGAATGGGGGGAAAAAACCTCAAGGGAAACTGCATTCAGCAAAATTGCACTTTTGCAGCTGTTTGGCACTTCTTTAATGATCTATTCTCCTTGTATCTCATTTCAACACTAAACTTTTTGTTCAGTTCCATTCAAGCGTGGCATGCACAATTTAAATGTGCCAAAAAGCAGGTCAGTTTTGTTACAACTTTTTTTTTCCCCCAACAAAAGCTGACTCAGTGCCACACACGGGGCCTAACTCTATCCCCTTCGCTTCAATAACAATTACTTTACCCTGTAGGTCTCAGCAGATAACCCAAGGGAATGAAGCTCTAAATAAAAGGCTAGATTCTCTGCAAGAGGTAATGACATGACTTCCTACAAGAAAATTGAAAGAGAGCATTGAAATTGACAGCGACGCTAGAGAAAGTGCTTCTACTGGAAACCACAGTGGATGAGCATAACAACAATTGCCATGAAAATTATTCCAAAGTGTAAGACTTTCAGAAATTACCTCAATCTTTTAGAAACTGATAAATTAAGACAAATGTGTTTAGTTGGTATGACCAGGCAGAAAGCATCCTGAGAATTTTATAGCCAAGGAGCTAGCTACCTGCAGCATTGATTATTTAGAAATAACTCCAGAATAAGCAAGAAAATTGTCCCTTCACAAAATTGAGGAAATACCAGTTTTTAAAGGCCAATAAGACCTGGTCTTTATATGCAAAGACCATTCTCACTGTCTATTGCACAAAGTCAAGCATAGTCGCATGCAAAATGTAAAGGAGAAACAATTCTGGCCCCAAAGAATTTGTAGTTTAAACTACAAATGGGGAAAATGCTACCACTCTTCCCATCCTCTTAGAGTCTTGATTCAAAATGAATATGTAAGTTTGTGAAGAAAGGTTAGAATTTTTCAAGGAAGTGACTTTAGGGAGAAAGAAATGGAAACTGAAAGAAGTTTCAGGCTGGTATCCTGTCTTCTTCTCAGTGTATATCAGCTTCTTTTGCAGTGTATATTCTAGACAGGGATGAAAGAGAGAAGGGTAGTCACTGACACTACTATAAAGCCTACATTTTAAGTGAGCATGAAAATCTACCTAATGCAAGCATAATGCATTATCACTGATGAGAAGAGACAAACAGCAACAGTTACTACAGAAAAGTCCGGATGCAGTCTTACTACAAAACACAATGGTATCCAATCACACAATCAGTGTTGAGGGAAAGAAGAGAGCAAAACTTCCCATCAAAATTCACGTGAAATGTCAAGTAAAGTACAAATTGTCTGAAACTCGATGGTATTGCCTTTGGCCTATTGAAGTGACATCTTGGAACCAGAAAAAACCATACAAATGTTGAAGTATAGAATTCTGTTTCCCAAAACCGAATA
Source organism: Melospiza georgiana (assembly GCF_028018845.1). Taxonomy (NCBI): domain Eukaryota; kingdom Metazoa; phylum Chordata; class Aves; order Passeriformes; family Passerellidae; genus Melospiza; species Melospiza georgiana. Next base: position 34,230,510 of record NC_080465.1, read on the forward strand.
TATGTTACTAAAATAAATTTTAAAAAGCATAGTCTCATTTTCTCATTCCTTAAAATGACATATTATTCCTCATATCTTACATATGGATATCTTATATAAACAAACCCATTTTTATAAATAAATGTTACCTAAACACTAAGCCTTAATTGCCTAAAATCTATGGATTTACTATGGGTGAATGTGTGGAACATTTCAAGGACGGGACAGAAGCAGATGTTAAGCTATCAGATTGTGAAGTAGAAAAATCTAAAACAACTTCACATGGAATGTAAATGTGAGGTAAATATGAGATCTGAAAAACTCTTCTGCTGTTTGAAATGCTGTCTACAAACTGTCCTTCATAAGTAATTAATTCAACTATTTGCTAAGATAGTAGTTTACTGAAAATTAGAATATTATTTTTCATTGGTTTTAAATAGTACTCTCTTAACTAAGACTGATTTCAGTTACTTTTAGAAAAGAAATATGTTTGCGAAAAAAATACTTAGTTTTAACTGCTGTAGAAAAAGCCTGTTGCTGACTCCAAGAGAAATAATCTGAGATCATACAGATATTTCCTTAAATATTTTGGCTAGAGTATGAAGTACTATAGATTATTCCCTTCTGGCCACAAGAAGCAGCTTTAAAATTGTATATTAAAACATTTTCAAAGTGAATTAAATATTTTACATAAGGATAGAAAGGGGAAATGCATCCACTTTTTATTTTCCACACAAAAAGCTGAGCATAGTATATGATCTAGTTGCCATTTACTAAGAGAGACCAAGGTCTCTTCCAGCAGGTTTAGTCAATATGACAACTGTGATTGTATGGCTCACACATTAATACTCACTACTGAGTCCTAATCCCTGTACCAGATTTTAGGTGAATGCCCAAGTCTAAAGAGCCTAGGGGCTAGAAAACTGTGCAAAGTTATATGAAACACTTGCTTCATTTCTTCTGTTTTTCTTAAGAATGCTCATGGTAGCACTGAATTTTAATTCAACAAAAGTATTTAATCCTACATAAAGCAATATTTTGTAGTTTTGCAAGGAAATTCTGAAGTATACCTGTTTGGTTGGATCACAAATTAAGTTTTTCACTTTGGCTTCCAATTAATTACACAAATTCATGATGGCAGTACAGGAAAAAGCAGTAATCCATTTGCTTTCAAGAGTTATTTATGCTATGAAAATGTTTTATTAGAAATTTCAGTGACAACAGCTTTTGTTCCAAAAGATGAGGAGGAAATTTAAACACAGTATACCTAATACCAAATCTCACAATGAGCACAGACATTAGCAACCCTCTTTCCAAAGTAAATGTCTGACAGAAGGAGCATCATCACTAAGCTTGAAAATTTGCTATCCTTAAAGGTTAGTATTATATAAATAAAATATTTTTTCACAAAGTTTGCTTTTAACCACTATAATCTGAGGAAGATCAAATAAAATCATCCCTATCATCTCTGAATATTTAGTTCTAAAACAATGGGTTTACAGCTGAAGAAAACTCTTGTTGGGAAAAAGTGATTGTGTTTGTCTGTCTTTTTGCCCTTTGTCATGTGAGAGATTAGCTTAGCTCAGAAAGGTATATATCCCAACCAACACAAGCTAAAAATCGGTGGATGGATGAATGAGACTCCCCTATACTGAAGTCTGGCCTCTGAGGTCAAGAATCTAAGTAAGAATGCTTTTTTCACTTAGAACAACAGCAACTTTGGTTGAAAGAGCTGGGTGATACATCTGGCCCAGGTAGCTGGACAAGCAAGCCACAGATTGAGATGTAATCTGAGCTCTGGGTGGGAGCCTGTGAACTGCCAAATTTCAGGATAACAAGGAGTATGAATATGGATGACAGCAGCCAGGTGAATGGATGGTGACAGACACATCAGGAGCTGGGAATTGCCTACCTTTGGGATAACAAAGGAGATGAAGATTGGTGACATCATCTAGGTGGATGGAAACAGAGAGCGGGGACAGAAGCTAATGACTCAGGAGGAAGAGCAAGACTTGCATGCGGGGAGACTGAGGCTGTACAAGATCTGGGGCTCCTTTGCTGGGGGTCTTGCCCAGAGGGACCAGCTCGAGCTGTTTCTGTGTTACTGCACTGTGAATAAATGGCTTTATGGACTGAGACACGTGAGACACTGCTATGGGACACCTGGGAGCTGCGAGGAAACTGCTGTGAGTGCAGGTGAGGGTGGGCTGTGTGAGGAGTCAAGCAGGGCACCCATCAGCTCGCTGGAGCCACCCACTGTGAAGGGCTTCACTCCCAACAGTGAAAGCCTCTGACGTTGGGAACTGTCTCTGCCAGAGTCTCATGAATGGCCAGACCGGGAAGTTTCCTTAACAAAAGAGAAGAAGACACCAACTTTTCTGATGGTAGAGCTCTTATTTTGGAAGACATGACTTTCTGCTTTGTCTTCAGCAAATGCACCAAGTGCCTTTTCAGTAAGTGGGAACTTATGATAAGACTGCAGAATGTGATTTGGATTATTAGGTTGGGAGCCTGGCAAGTAAGGCCATTTCCCTGGTCTGGCCAAGAGTCAACAACTAGATCCAATTCCTTAGAAGCATAAGATATAAAGTGACTTTCTGAATTCTATTTATAAAACTGGATGCTTATAGCAACTATGTAAGGAGAAAACTAAGGAGGATAGGCAATGTTGAGGTAAGTCTGCCTAGAAAGCATAAAGTATCCTTCAGTAATAGAATCAGAAGTAAAACATCCCATATCATGGGGGGTTGTAATGAGATTGAGAAGGCCCTTTCTAATCTTTCTACTGAATTTGGTAATGACTGGCATCACAGTATCATGTACTTGAGTGGTGACCTTAATGGTGGATAAACAAAAGCAGATGGCTCTTATCCATGGATCCTAACTGAAAGGCCTAAATTAACTTAGGCCATCCTAACTTAAAAAGAGCTGAGAGAGTAGCATTTTTCGAACTATTTCTGATGTTAATTCACCACTATTTCTTTTATCCATTTTTCAGAGTAGGGCCACTACTTGCAGGAAGGTAATGTATGAGTAATTGTGCCTATGAATGTTGGTAACAGAGAAATCACTTCCATAGCTTACAAACTCCAGAAACTATAGATGATTTCTACCATTTTCAGAACATCTGTCAATTACAATGGTGAAGCCTGGGAAAGCTGGAGACATTTTAGCACTGCTTCTTATACTCTTATTATTTTTTGTCCTTTTCCCTGCCAAATCTAAGTAGGGACAACCAGCTTACTGCTATTCTATGTGCCCTCTAGGCATAAAAGATTTATTCAATCCCACAGTCCATATCTCAAAGGAGTAAAATTTGTGGCAAGTCTCATGTGGAATAAGACAGAAAAAATTGAGCATCTAGGACAGTGACCTTTTCCAAGGTCCAGTCAAACATCACATTTTGTCATGTAGGGGAATCTCTGCTCAAAACCCAGTCCTGTGGTCTTTGGAAGCATGTGTAAAAACTTGAGGATATAAACTTCAACTTGTAACTTTTTGCTTGCACACTATTAACCAAAAAACAAAAATATCTGAGATTGGAAAACTGCATGGAGGGAAAGTCTAGCACTATACACTGTGTCAATGGCAGGTCTCTCCCTTTAGTATTTTTCAATTAAGATGAAGAGAAAGAGGGGGATCCACCAATGGGTGCTGGTAGTGGAAAAGAACAAACAATCTGCCACTTAACAGAGAGAAATTAGAACTAAAATAGTCCTCAGGCATTAAATGTACATCATAAATTTGTCCACACAGGTGGTAGGGATTATTCTTCTCTCCCAATCTTTAGTTTAGAACTGCTCTTTTACCAAAAAAATCCTGATGTTGAAGCAATCCAGAGGAATCTCAAGTTCTATCAAAGTTCCAGGAGGATAAACAAAATTTTATCATTCCATGGATATTATCTTCTTAAAAGACATAGAAGATCCAATCCTTTACATATAAACTTGCCAACATACAGTCTGTGTATCCTTATTATTCAGATTTACACAACAGTTACACATTCAGCTTATTTCCATTAATTAGAGCACTCTCCAGCTGTCTCCATTCCCTCCTCACCCACTAATTTCTTACCACCTTTTGCATTTAACAGGGAGAGTTCAAAGATGAGAGACAAGACCATAATGAAGGGAGAGTTCTAAAATCATATAATGAAATTGGGTACTGCAATGGACAAGTACTGAGTGCCCTATTTAAAACACATTAGTCCTGGCCACCTATAGCACAGATGTTACGAATCCAAGAATTTGTGGTTTTCGCAGTCCAATATAATGTTGGAGTTTGTGATCCTAGGATACTACCAACACATGTCACTAGACAAGCAATCAATTCAGTAAATGAAAAATCAAGACAGCAGCTTCAAAATAACTCGTTATGATTACTGCAAAATAATAATGTAAAAAAAAATTTGCAGGTAATAACATATGTGGATATATAAGCCAAAATTTATACAACCCTTTCTACCAAAAAAACCCCCAAAAAACCACTAACGACAAAACACCACCAAAATTCTCAACAAAACCCCCCACCAAAATTAATTCGTGACCAATTGTTAGGATCTGGTAAAACAAAACTGTTTAACTTTCAATCCTTTCAAAACTTACTGTCTTCAAATTTTACCTCAGTTGTATTGCTACCCCAGTCTACTTCTCCAATACATGATAAATGGGGTAATAAGAGAACAGCCTGTTTTTTATGCCAAGTTTTATATTCTGAAAGATTTACCGTATAATCCTTAAGTTGCATATTCACTACTATATTTTTGTCTAACTCCTGTCACTTATATTGTCATGCAGAAGGGCAAATCAGGGTCAGTTTATATAAGCAGCATCAATCTGAAAAATCTTCATCAGTCTTTATTTCAAGGCATTATGCAAAGAAAGCTTGACATTAAGAGAGCCTTAACTGACAGCAAATGAAATCAATCAGCAAATCACTAAGCCATAATAAACTCACTCAAGTTGTGGATAACCCTTCCTCTCCCAGGTCTTTAACTACAAGGTCCACCAAAATACAGTATCTGGGCAGCAATGTCTCCTGTGATTCCATTACAAAATTCTTGTACTAATATAGTGTAATATTTAATAATTTCTTCTTCCTCTGTAAACAATTGATAAGAATAACAAGAAGACATGTTTTATAATAATGGACTACTAAGCAGTTAAGCAAAAAAAAAGACTAAACAAGTCTCAGCATTTCAGCAAGAAGGTTTTTTTTAATGTAAGAACAGAAAATGGTCTGATTCTGTTTCTGTTACTTAAACATTTGTGTAATATAGTCTATTGTCTTATGAAGTTCTATTGTTTAGGCTCACTTGCTCAGCATTTTTTTAGTTTTTGAAATTAAAAGACCCAGTACAAAAAATGTAAGACTCCAGACAATTCCAATCATTCATGGTCTTCACTTCATGAATTTAATTTGTAACCCACATGATTACCAACAATTAAATATCTATGCTTCTTAATGGACTTGTCTGCATCGCAATAGTACACAGTACACACTCTCTAAAAATGAGTCAAATTTACACTGTTGCTATCTGTGAAAACTACTCCTTTTCTGAAGATGCTGTGCACAGACAAACACATGCAGTTCTGAAAGACAGGATTTCTGAAGTAAAAATATCTGCCTAACAAGGTGTTATGAGAACTATATTTGATATCATCTGTGATAAAATGATGCTTTATTTTTCAATTACATCTATTAGGAGTCTGCTCTTATTGACTGAGGCAGCTCTGGATACATATTGGGATCACCATGACTCTAGAGTAATTTTTCTCATGAAAGGACATTGACTAGTAAACAGGAAAGATGCCTCCTGCTAAAACATGCAGCAACCTGGTAGCCAGGTGAAAAAATAATTCAGGATTACAAGCAGAAGCAAAACTAAATAAATAAACTTAGTCAATTAAGATTGTATTTTACACAGTTCTTAAAGAGCTTTTTTGCATATTAGCACAGGTAATTCCTAAGACATCACCCACATGCAACAGATATAAATATATGAAAGAGTCTAAGTTGACAAAGACAGATAGTGACATGATTGCTTGATAAGGCCAAAAAAGTAAAACTTCCATTGAGAAAGGTTACTGAAAGGCTAAATGATTATATACTAACTTTGGCATTCAAGATAATAATGAAAATCATCATCTTAGCTGCAGTTTTTGCAAAACTGGTAGTGCTTACAAAAGGGGCTGGACAAGAGTTAGTACAGGCACAAAGAGAGTTTTCAGTAATTGATTAATTGGTGATTACAGACACTGACTTTGATATTTATGGTCCCTAAGGCCAAGACTTAGCAGGGCTGGAGTGCAAGAGTGTTCCAGCTAACTACAACACCCTCTGAGAAGGTTCTTCATATAATCTGTCCTAATTTAGTAGGATGAAGAAAGGCAACTGAAGAAATAAAGAAGTGCTAGGGTGACTGAAAAAGTGAGGGAAAGAGGCTAATGGTAAGGAGCAGAGAAAAAAGGGAAGGAGAGAGGGCCTGTATGGGAAAGGAAAAAAAGACTGCTAACAGAAATGCTGTGAAGAGGAAAGGAAGCTGAGCAGTTAAGTGGTGGAATGGAGAAACAGTGTGAAATTCAAATTATAGAAGGAAAATTTCCAACATCACTGGCAGTTAGAAGAGATCTCATTTTTTAGCATATTAAACAATATTTTCCTAATATACATTATTCTTATGTCTTAAACTAATTATACAGAATTATGGTAAAATGGCTTCCAAATATTTAGCAGCATGATACAACATATCTGGAGACATGACCCCAGATACCAGCTGAACTCTTTCATGAAGGTTAAATTAGAGTTCTCCACTTTACATCTCTTCAGCCTGGTTATTCAGACTTTACTTGGATGTCAATCATTGCTAAAGTCCTACACCAACTTTATTTTCCTAGATTGATGATAGCAATAGGTTAGGTTTGCAAGAAGCGTTGCCCCACTCTAATGCTTTTAAAACATTTACTTATTTATGAGTACTTCAACTCAAAATGAAAGTGTAAAGTAGCGTAATAAAGAATCACTTTTCTCTTTAAACAGTGTATTTTAGACAGCCTTGTGGTCAGTCCAGAAGCACCACATTTTGACACTAGGTATGAGAGTAGTCCTTTTGGCAAGCAAAAGAAAAAATTAGTCCTTTTGGAGATGGGAGGGCAGCCCAGCTGATAGCAGCTGCTAAACTCCTGGACAATGAAGACCCAGTTTTACTTGACAAGAAACAGCAATGTGATACCAGAGGAGGCAGCATTCTGGCCTCTATAATTCAATTGATAGTTCCTTCTCTGGTGAAACAGTGTAAAATTAAAAGTAATAAATGTAAATAAAAATAAAACACTACAAGAGTGTGCATGATGCATCTTTAAGACTCTAGAAACCATTTCTTCTTTCTGAAGTATTAAGATAATTTTCTTTTTAACAGCCATGTTAATAAAAGAAAAAAAAATTTAAAACAAAAGTACAAGATTTAAAATACTAGTAATATTGTTTTTAAGCAGCTGCTCTACGATTAATTCAGCTCATTAAATCCTCTTACCAGAATTGATTTATGTTTGAAAGACAAGCCCTATGCACAGGATAAGATCTGATGACAGAATTATAATGTTACCTTTGAAATCACTTGCTTCCTCAATTTGGTAAGAACTTTTTTATTGACAAGTGAACACACAAATGAGAAAGTGTTTATTATTTGGAGGAAAATTATCAGCAGAATTATGCATATCTTTCACCATCTAATCTATCAAGCATAAATCTAAAATTAATAAACAAGTGAAAAAAAATACAAATTAGGAAGCTCCTAAAACTACATTTATGTTTGTCCAATTAATTAGAAAAAGTGGACCTACAGCACAATTATATAATGCATGACTAAATCATGCATGAATGCATAAATGGAAAAAACCTACTTCGTCGTAAATTTATAGTGATTAATGCTAACACTGAATATATGTCAGTACTTGACTGTATTACTTCTAAAACTATAAGCCTTCATTTTATTACTGCACTTTTCATTTTAAATGACCTCAAAACACCTAAGAATGGCAAAGAAGTACATATAAATCCCATGTTGACTTCCTAAACCTGCACGAACGGATGGATACATGCTGAAAATAGAGGGAGCAAGACAGGGCAGGTGGAAGGGAGAGGCAGAGGGGCAGGAGGGACAGAAAGACTGATTCAGAGCAAGGAAGACAGAGTGGGAAAGAGGCACAGGAAGCAGAAGAGAGAGAGAGGCCCAGGCAGTGTAGCACATAGAGACTGACTGAAGGAAAGCTCCAGAATCCGCAGTGCAGAGAGAGCAGGGAGAGGGAAAGCAAGAGTGGGTGCACGTGGTCAGCGTGCACACAGCAGCAAGTGCATAGCCAGGAGTGCATGCGTGCAGTGGGGAGCATGCAGAGAGGACACACAGACAGGCAGCAGAGAGCGCGTAGCAGAGACAGACAAAAACAGAGGCAAGACAAAGTGAAAACTTAACCATCTCAAACCCACCTGGAGAAGAAAATCACAGAATTGGTATTGCTGGAAAAGGCCTCCAAGATCATCAACCCTTGACTGAACACCACCACACCAACAAACCATAGCACCAAGACCCACATCCAGCTGTTCCTTGAACGCCTCCAAAGATGGTGATTCTACCATATTCCTGGTAAGTCCATTCCAATGCCTTACCACCTTTCTGTTGTCCAACATGAAACTCCACAGGCACAGTTGGAGCCTATATCCTCTTGTCCTGTTGCTAGTTGCCTGGGAGAAGAGACTGACTACAACCTGACTATAACTTCCTTTCAGGTAGCTGTGGAGAGCAATGAGTTGCTGGAGGTTAAGACGTTTTGTTTTTTTTAATTTCTCTCATGAAATTGTCTCCCATTTGTTGCCTATGAGATGTTAATGAGAATAGTTAAGAGACAAAGGATGTGGCTGGGAGGAAGAGGAGAGGGAAGGGTGCAGTTTGCTGCTGTCTCTTGGCTGAGGGGGTCTCTCTTGGGAAGTGCAGAGAGACCACGAGATTGTGGCTGGGGGTGAGGGGCTGGGCTCCTGCCTCGCTCCCACTCTCTCTCTCCCGAGCGTACGATTTCTGTGCCGGGCTGTTAGGCCAGAGGATTCGCTGCCTCTGCAGACCTTTTGTCTTTCACTACATCTCCTTTTCATGGGTGAGGGTCCACTTACAAGAGCAACTGTTGAACTGGGAGCTTTCTAACATCTGACCTCACTGGGAAGGGGACCCAATCATTTCCTGGAGGGAGACTTCCCTGGAGGCTTGTAGCACCTGCCTGCAGCAACCTGCCTGCCCTTCCCCAGCCCTGTTGGTTTCTGATGCTGCCCAGCTCTGCTGTTTTCTGCCACTGCTTTGGGTTTTTTGCTGCACCTTAACCTGATACTCCATGTTCGCCAGGGCTTCTGCAGCTCCTGCCAAGGCTCTGGAGTCTTTGTTTTGGAGTCTTTGGTGGCCACCCTAGGTGTGGCCACTGGCTGCGTCTGCTGTTCCAGCTGGCTGCTCTGAGGGTCTGCTGCAGTTCATTTTGCCATCCAGAGGGGCACTGGGCTCGGCGGCCAGTGGGGTTTCTGAAGGAAGCCCCGTTCGCCGGCCTGCCCGCCATTGCCCACATGAGGGGAGCACCGGGCTCACGCACAGCGCCCCCTGCAGCCGCGGGCAGTCCCCGCACCCGCCCTGCCCGCCGGGAGCCAGCAGCGCCCCTGCTGGCTGCGAGCGGAACTGCGCCGGCGGGGAAGGCGCCTGCGGCCCAGAGAGGGCCGGGAGCGGCTCTGGGCTCTGCTGCTGTCAGCGCCGAGCTGCTGCTGCTGGTTTGTCTTGTTATACACACACACATACCGTAATAAAGAACTGTTATTCCTTTTTCTATATCTTCGCCTGAAAGCCCCGTAATTTCAAAGTTGTAATAATTTGGAGGGAATGGGGTTAGATTTTCCATTCAAAGGGAGTTTCTCACCTTCCTTGACAGACACCTGTCCTTTAAATCAGGACAGGAATCCTCTGAGCCTCCTTTTTCCCAAGCTACACAACACCAGCTCCTTCAGCTACTCGTCATAGGAGTTGTGCTCCAGACCCTTCTCCAGCTCTGTTGCCCTTCTCTGGACATGCTCCAGCCTCTCAATGTCTGTCGGGTAGTGAGTGAGGGAGGGGCCCAGAACTGGACACAGCACTTGAGATGTGGCTCCACCAGTGCTGAGTACAGGGGGACAATCCCTGCCCTGGCCCTGCTGGCCACACTGTTGCTGATCCAGGCCAGGATGCCATTGGCCTTCTTGGCCACCTGGGCACTGCTGGCTTGTATGAAGCCACTGTCAACCAGCACTCCCAGATCCTTTTCCCAGGTCTTTTCTGTGTTCAACTAGTATCTGAAGTCATGTCTTCAGATAGGTTGGATCATGCTGATAAATATTTAGAAGTCATTTTAGCAGAAATCAACTATAATTCCTTTAAAATGCAACATTAACATATGTGTCTGAAGTACCTAAATTTGCTTCAAGAAGTTTCTTTCGTACCAGTTTCTACCCTTGTGTGTCTACCTCTCCAAACAGAAGAAACGTAAACTTAATTACTTATACATAGACATTTAAATCCCATTGGATTTATTTGGGGGATTTATGAATTGTCTTTAGGTAATAATGCTTGGCATTAGTATCAATTACATTTTCGATGTAAAAGTAGTTGAGACAATTCAGAATTATTTTTCTGAATGCCCACTTCTTCTGTGAGCCAAAAAAGAAGAGAGTTAAGATTATTAATTAACTTTATTCCCATTTTAAAGATGTAACCCAATTGAATTGTGTATTTCCTAAAGAGCTGATAACCTCTACTGGTTAATTTAAATAGTCATCTGCCAAGCATGACTACCAGAATTAGCAATACCATTTTAGTTGCCTGCTGAACCCTATATCCTGTATTCATAGGAGGCGTCACATATGGCTCCACTTTTTCTCTCCAGTAGGAATATCAGGGCATGGCCAGAACAGCACACTTTAAATGCTGCATTCACTGTGTTACAGGTGCTTGAAAACAATAGATAATTTTCGACTTTCAAACTTAAATAACAAAATAGCACAATTTTGTGACATAAATTTCTTCCCAGCAATTAAATATCAGGTGAGACTTTTTCAAAGCTACAGCAATCATATTTTAATCTTAGAGATATTACACCTTTTTCATTTTTTATCCAACTGAAGTGACATTTTCAAACTACTATAGTAATTCTTCTGCAGTCCTCAAGAATTTAACAAATGCCTACAAATTAAGTCATACTTTCACTACTTGCATGGGGCTTTAGAAGATGCTTAGTGCAAGGATATGCTTGTTGAATAACTTAACATTTCAACCTACTACATAACTTTGCAATTTAAGAGCCATTCCATGAAGTGCAGGCTTTGGAGAAGATATACAGAATGGTGTCTCCAAATATTTTATTTCATTACCTTAAGGCTGAAACTAGAGGGTACAATTTTTTAAAAGATACATGCCACTTCCATACAATGAAGAAGCGATACATTCAGACCAATGGATATATAATTAATTATTGATCTCAATCGCCTACTACAAACTGGATGCATGAATAATAAAAATAGGACAATGTCATGTTCTGTCAGTACGCAACAGTTCCAATAGCCAGTGCTTCACTCCTATCACACTGTCAAATTTAAGATCTTAATTTTTCATGCAATTAAAAAAATATACTATCAAATACCAATAAACTTAAACTTGGGAAAAAACTCCTGATGTCTAACACTTGTAGATAATAAGGCCTTTAACTGAGTCCTACTTACCACAGACTAACTATGGCAGTTCTAGAGAACATGCAGGCAAACAATTCCACTGGTTCTAAAGAGAAGTGTCCATAAAGTAATTTCTCACAGTTTACTTCATTCAAAATTACAGGATTGCTCTTAATGTAGTTTTGCATGGAATTAACATCAATTAACCAACGCCCAGCTACAAAAGGAAAATTTCATAAGAAAATCTTTACAGTGTGCTTAGAAAGTTATCAAAAAGGCACTATGTAACTAGAGATAGGGAGAGAAGAGGAAGAGAAGCAAAAGGGAAAAGGAGAAAGGGAAGGAGGAAAGGAACCTCACAGTAATACAAACTGAACAATTGGAGCCGTTTGTGTATGCACAAAGTAACCAAGTGTAACTGAAGCTGTCAGGTAAACAAAAAGTAGGTTTACATCACTGCACTACTCGTGCAGCACATGCATTACTATGGGTTAGCTATAGCACAAGTACTCTGTTCAAATGAGAAATGCAGTTTTTATACTTCTGTCTCTATTCTTAGAAATAATGACAGAATTGACTATCTTGGAAATGCTTCTGCAATCACTGGAAGGTCAAAAAAGTATGGAAGTTGGGATGAGACAAAAAAAAAGAAGCAGGTATCACCAAACAGACACCTAGATTAGAAGAGTGGTATTTAAAAGCTGGTGATTTCTGTGACAGCTTCTTAAAGATGCACCTGTGGAGCTTTTTGTGCAGCTTTAAAAGTGATCATCACTGTATGGGGAAGCATTTGCTACCTACCCTCCACCAGAGACGTACAGCTATGCTTCCTAAGGTGCACAGGAATCTCATGCAGTTGCATATTATTACTTTATTATGGAAACATGATAATACACACATAACTTAAATATTTTTCGTATTGAAAGAAATGCATGCAAAAAGGCAACAGTGAAAAATTTCCAGTTTAGCCCTTCTTGAATGTTTGGTTTTGTGATGTTGTTCCTGAAATTATATACTGCATCTAGAACTGAAAATCTACAAAAAATTTAAAAAGGTTAGTACAGAAAAGTATACACATTATGCAACATTTTCATTTCCTAATATCTGTGCACTTTACTTGACTACCTTTACTCTCTCTGATTTAGATAGAAGAACACAACAAAAGAAATATGTACTCACTCTGCCTTTTGTTCTCTCACTGGGAAAACGAAATATTCTGCTTTTAACAATAACGTATTCTGCACAGCTATAAAGACTAAGGCATAGTTTGTAGAGAAGACATAACAAACTTAGAAACAATAAGGAGGCATTGCCCAGAATCCATTTTTACATCTGAAGATGTGTACATTTTTAGTTAATTTCTCTTCTTTTCCCCAGTTTCCTCCTAATAAAATTAGTATTTTGAAACACATAAATATTTAAACCTACATAAACAAAACATCTCCTGTACTAAAGTATTCCAAATAGAAGTTTCTTCTAAATGATGAGTGCTAAAGATCACCGTTAATTCTAACACTGAAATAGAAAAAATCTGATAATGACCAAGTAGCAGCATAAAACCTTGCCTCCCCTCCCTGGTTTTTAATTTCTACTTGTCTTGCTTAATTTAAGCAGAGAAATGGGGGTGGGATAGAGTGATATTAATTTTCAAATACAGAATTTGTGGTTTTCCATGGTCATATCCCTGTCAGTTATTTAACATTATATCAGCCAAATAAAAAGTTCACATCATCTCTGAAATACCATATCTAACAGTATATATGAAAATTACTTCTCTTTCAACTGTTGACTACATTAGTTTTGAAGCATTTTCTTCTCCACACATTCAGAGCAGTCTAGCTTCTTGTTCTCAGTTGCAAAAATGAAAACAAGAAACAGGATTATTTTAGACTCTAACCTGAAATGCTGCAGCCTCTGGCCTGCCCTTCAGCCCTTCCTCTGAAAAGGTCTCCAGGTGCAGTTTGGGTAGCTCCAGGGTGAAGTCATTCGTGGCTGCTGCAGTACACAGCAGCAAGGCCTGATCTCTGACCTAAAGGGAAAAAAACAGCATCAATGGTAATTCCCCTTCAGACACATTAACTGGGATGAACTGGGTCCCCTTGAGCCCACTGAGTGGACTTGCATTGATCGCTGGACCTGAAATCCATGAATAAATTTAGGACTAATTGATTTTTCGTTGCAAATAAATCTCTAATTCAGAGTGCTGGGAGAGAATGTTAAGAAGAAAAAGCATCTTCCCCTGGTCTGAAATGAGAAGAAAAGACACCAAGGGCTCTGTAGCCCAGCTGGCGTATATATTTCACAGATCTGTCGCCTGCAAAAACCTCGTAAGAAAAGAAACAGTAATTGTACTGTTGTACTGTAATTGTACTTCTAACTTAAGCAAATATGAGCTGTGGAATTAAAAAGTTCATGTGATCACATCAATGAGAAGCTGGCATGTGAGTTCTGTCTACTCTGGTATCAATCCTCCAGAATAAGGTTCATTTGGAAACAACTCAGTCAAAAGTCAAAATTAAATGAACAATCCACAAATAAAGCAAAACGAACTAACCTGCAGCTTTCCAATTAATAAGGGGGGCAGGGGGTGGGGAGCGGGAGGAAGAAAGAGCCGCTGCTTTTTGCGGGCCGGGTGCGGGAAGCACTCGGGCCCTGCGCGGGCTCCATGCCTTTAGCGCGGTTCCCCGGCTCGGCACAAAGCGCGGGCCGCCCCTGGCCGCGCGCGCCGTTGGTGTCGCAGTGCCACCTGCCGGCCGCGCGCGGCAGCGCCGCCCGCGCTTTTGTCCTCGGGCCCGGCGCGGCGGGAACGCCGGAGCGCTCCGGGCAGGCAGCGCCGCGCGGCCCGGCCCGCCGCGACACGTCCGTGCGTCCGGCTGCCAGCGCCGACCCGCCGCCGCGCGCATTGAACGCGCGCCTTCCGCAGCCACACCACTTACGCTCACACGCCGTATGATGCCACACACCCAGTTTTCATTCTATTTAGTACAAAATTTACAATGTCCGCCTCCTGGAGATCCCAGTAGTCAGATTATAGTCTAATACAGACGGATAGGCACACATACAAATATATGTTAGTACAAACGAATAGATTAAATCCATTCCTTTGGCATACACTGCATCTGTTGAGTAGCAATAGTGAGTACTGCAAAAAAAATTTACTGTTCTAATGACCTAATACACAGTCTAATACTAAAACATACACTAAATATATTCTAAAACATATACTGGATATATTCTAAATACATATAAATCAACAGAGATACCATTTACTAAGTACTATTTTAATAAATGTCAGGGGTTTTTAGAGGCTGCCTTGCCCACAAGAATGCACTGAACATGAATTAAAACATAAATCTATTCATTTAAATCCCAGATTACTTTTCTGTAACCACTTACAAAATTAGATTCTTGTAAAATCTTGATTATGAGTGAACAGATTTCAAATAATAGCAGAGCCTTTGAAATCTGCTCTGATTGAAAGAAGCATGTGCAAATCTACTGATACAAAGAAGAAGAGATTTTATTTTATTCGTTCCTCTGTTCTGTGGGAATAGGGAGCCCTACATTTCCCAAGTTGACCTAAAGAATTCCTGTCAATACCTGTGGCTGCCAAACATATGCACTATGATGCAATTTTTATAACAGGAAAGGTCCTCTACACATTTTTTGCACACATAGTGCACTAGGTTCAGGATACACAGTCCTGTGGAACAAACACACTCTCTAGAGTGTTCTGTCAGCATGTGTAATTCTGGTCAGATGTTAACCTTGCTGAAGATAACAAAATACATTGCTTTAAATACACACACACGCACACGCACACACCACACACACACACACCTGATTTACATTTTTATAGCTTATATACACAGCAACTTTTCAGTGTCTTTGCTGCCAGTATGCACACAGATAAAAGAAAACATTAATGTGGATTAAGGTACTAAGAATTTATCAACATCAAACCACCAGTGTTTTGCCTTCTACCCTTCTGAACCGTAGTCAATAGATCTAAATATTTTACTGCACCCTGGCCAATTCATTGTTTGATGTTTAAAAACTCAAACAGAATCAAAGAAAATTTATTAAATTTCAGCCCCCAAATGAGATACTATTAGCTTTGAAAGTCAAGTTTAACTGCGATATTGATGATTCTCTTTTTTCTGTGACAAAATTCACAAGGGAAATCCCTATGTCAAAGTACAAAAGCAGATTGCTAATACTAGGGGGAAAAAAACAATGTATAAGCAATGTAGGTATAATATATACACAATACAGACAGTAGAAGTCCTTTTAACCCTATTAGTTTCAAACTCTCTATTTCAGTATTGGGGTCTGACACTCACTGAACAATAAAATATAAACCTCATTTTTAAAATGGCTGCATTGTGGTGTACAAATGCCATTAATACCACTGCATCAGAAAAGTATGCTTCTTAAAGAGAAGAAAATATTAAAAAATTTTGATATGAGGATTCACAATTAAAAAACAAACCAAATACTTTTTTGTGTTTGTAAGTACTTAGATTGCAGAGAGTACATCTCATTATCAGTATGCATACCGAGAAACTGAAAATGAATACAAACTTTTCCTTTTGCAAAATCCTCATGAGGGTCAGGAAAATTGTAAGAACAAAAGACTGGGTGTATGCTGTACAAATATACTATACTGTTTCACTAGAAGTGAAAACACTCCAAGCTGCCTACCTATTCAAGGACTGGAAAGCAATAATGGTCATGCCTGCATGGACTCATGTTGGAGAGACCAGATCTGTATGAAATCTTAGTAAAAACCTAATTTAATACTTCTGTCTATTGGCTTTTTGAGATCCAGAAAGAAACAGGAATTGGGAAATTGTATTTATTTCCTCATTTTCTAATGCAGTAAAAACAGTACTCACATATAAACTTACATTACAGAACCATGAGGCAAAGATAAAATGGGTAATTTAATTTCTTTTTTAAAAGAGGGTATTTTTGGAAGCTCAACAGGCAAAAGAACAATCCTATGCAGCTAATTTAAAATGCAATTTTTAGAGCTTTTTTGTATTTAATGACATTTTTTTTTCTTACATATGAACTCTAAAGCAAGACCATTTTGTCCGAAAGGTCTCCTGAGGCTAGAGAGCTTTATGTTAAAATCTAAAACATCTAATCAGCTAATCAGGCTTATTGCAATGATGAAAAATGTCTAAAACCAGTTTCACTTCCCTATATTCTAAAATTATATAAATTTATATTTATCCATTGTTAGTGATTATCCATTGTTAATTTCTGATTTTCGTAAACATAATTTTATCTGAGATTGGGAAAAGTTTCAAGAGTGATTTTATACAGAGGATAGTTAAGTATCGTGACCGCATGCTTCCAGATATGATCATTACATTTTTCAGTTTAGACATATATAAATACTATATGAAAACAGGCAAAATCACAAATCCACCCTCTACTACAATACTCATAGCATTTTAAAATAAAGAAGAAGAGTGACTTATGACAGTGTTTAACTTTTTAATTAATTAGGAGAGCAACAAAGAAGACAACACTATAGCCACTCAATTTAAAATCAATAAAGTACTCATTAATTCAGATCAAAGCTGAAACTGAATAATAAACTGAAGTTACGTTATTGACTGAGCCAAGGTGTAGAATTTGATGGACTAATTCTACATGTCCAAAAATGAACTTTAAAATTTTCTGCTGCTCTAGATAATAGTAGTTTTGTCTGCAGTCCACTCTGGTGCTTACATTGGTTTTTCTGTGCACATTTTGATGTGGTATATCCAGTTATGCCAATAGAGACATGATACTAAATGCTGGGAAGTTGTAAATGGTATTAGAATGTGCTCAGCCTTCCTAATGGTTTTTCCCAGTTGCTATCTGACTGGTACAACAAACCCAAGATTTTAGTTTTTATTTTGTTCCTAATTCAATGCTTTCTTATGGTGAAAATAAAATAAAATAATTTATGGATATAAACTTCACAATGTAAGCTATATATGAGAATATTTTATAATTTCAAAGTTCACTAACTCTACATTATAAATACTTATTTTTACACTTATTTTTCTTTTCTACTACTTTTTAAATAGCATATTATCTGCAATTTAAAGAGCAGAAGAAGATCTACTGTGATTTGGTGATAAGCAAATGGAAAATAGTGATTTAATCTGTTTGTCTAAGATCACCATATTGCTGATACAACTGCAAATACAGAAATCATTCTAAGAGTACAAGCAAAATGGTTTCTACCACACTGCTATGTGTTCTGCATGTGACGTACAACAGATAAAAATGAGTTTGGAACTTTTTAAGTAGAACAAAGCAGTTTGAATGTAAATCTTAGTCTTAACCACAGTCTTGCAAGTCTGTGTCTGATTTAGCTGCATAGTGTCCGTACCTCCAGGGCAGCATGTTGAGTGGGGGCCATATTACACAAGTTTAAAACATGCACACGTACCCACAGTCCTTTGCCAAGGGAAGCATTTTAACAGAAATAAGTTACATAGTAACTGCTTTGAATAGGCTAGTATTTGTTATAGTGTTATACAAATGATTATAGAACTAAGAAGAATAATATTTTATACATTGTTGGATAGAATTAAACCTTCATGAACACTTCTCTTTTTTTCACATTTAATATGAGTTGCTAAAGTTTTCTTACTCCATATTAAAAATACAAATTAATATACAGGAAGAAGTTCCCCCAACAATAATACTGAATAGTCTTGATAACAGTAGTTCTTCAAGTAAGTTGCTGATACAGATTATTTTCCTCAGGATACATTCTAATATTTGGGGCTCTCTAGAAAATCTAAAAAAGTGATCAATCTAAGTGTGATCCATTTAATGGAATACAGACACCAAATTATTTGCTGCAGGATTTGGCACAAGTAATATCCAAAGAAGTACCTCCCACAGCACCCTGTCAGATCATAGAGTAAATCTGTTAATATTGGTTGTTAATACCAGTCTGAGCCTGCTCTGAAAGTAAGGAAATTAATACAAAAAGTGTATATTCATCTTATCAAATGAGGGCCTATATAATTTCAGATACAATATTTTCCATCAGGATGTTTCACCAACCAAGGATCACTCCAGAAGTCAAAAGATTGCCTGTGACAAGTCTGTGACAAGACTGCGTATCTTAAACTGAAGGCACTTTAAATCAAGCACCTAAAAACTGGGAAATTATAGACACAATTAGAGAGACAATGAGGTGCGGGATGGTATTTGGAACCAAATTTGTCAATTGAACTGCAAAAACACCGCATCAAACCTTTATTTCTTTTTTCCCCGAGAGGGATAAAAACTAAACTACACCAAATCACAATATATTTTGCTCAGACAAGAGTGTCTTATAGGACAGAAAGGGAAACAGTTTAATGGATACTTGTTACATAGCCATCACAGTTAGGTTTGAGTCATCATTAAAAGCCATCAGATCATTGCACATTCATTCATCAAAAGAAATATGTCCTCAAGTCCAGGGGTCTGACTTCTGTTGATAGTGGAGGTTTAAATAGCATTTTGATATACCTTAGTGTAGGTGGCCATACATTATCGCAATTAGTTATACCAAATATTTACCTCAATAGAATAACTACTGAAAATCTCTGTATTAGCATACTGATTCAGTGACTGTGCTTTCTGATTACTGCCATACAAATTTGTATCTAATTACAAAACAAGCCATTTCACAGGTGCTTTCTAAGAGAGCATTAATTACTGAATAACAGTGTTTGTGTAAAGGAGATATATCTCATAAAATTGATGTTTTGGGTGTGCTTGACTTTTTTTTTTTCTTTTTTTTTTCCCTTCAGGACTAGTCAAGATTATGGAAATTAATTTGCAGAGCAGACTACCATCCCATACTTACCTATCAGATTAATTCAAGCTTTCTGATATTACTACATACACACACTGCATGGTCAGTTGAATAAGATATTAATTTGATCCACAGTTGGTTTTTTGCAAATGTTGACCACGGCACCTAAGCCTCTCTATAGTTGCAAGATGTGCACTACAATACATGCCCTATGAAAAGGTTTCAGTGACCTTGGGCTGAAAATGAACCTATGTCGGGAGAAAATAACCATTAATGTAGTCAATAATTCCACAATTCTCAAAACAAGGATTTCTCTTTACTGAAGGCAAATTATATATAAGTATTCAGCCTTTTAAAAAACCCAAAACAAACAAACAAACAAAAAACCAAAAAACCCCACCTCCACCAACAAAAAAAAAACCCAAACAAACAATCTACCTAAAATAAAATCAAAAAATCACCTTAAAACCAACAAAGAAAACCAAAATATAGAAACAAATATATCTTGAAATTAGTTACTTAGATACATCCAAACTGAAAACAGTTAAGTACATGGATATGACATTCGGTAATGTCTTATCTTTACTTTGTGAAGGTTTTTAAATCCCTCTTGAGCTGGAGTACCATTTTTAGCTTGGCTAGGTCAGAATGACACTGAACAATATGAGTGATGACACACTAGACAGCTATATGGACAGGGTTGTCATCAGCAAGCCAGCTGTGCTAACACCTGTATGTCCTGCACAACTGATCTTTAGGAACACGGATCAAGAAAGTCAGATTGCTAGGAGGGGAAACAAAAGTCATTCATCAAACACTGAAATTAAGAAGCGCTCATTTGAGATGCAGGAGGAGAAAAAGTAATATTTTCATTGCACTTTTTTCTTATTACAGAGAAATAATAGCTGGTTTTCTACTGCAAACTTCTTACAGAAATTATTTAGAATTTTAACAACCTAATTGGGTTTTCTTGGTGATTTTTTTGCCTGTACAAATACTCACTGTTTCAATAGGCTTGTGATAGGGCCAGTTGAGAACAACCCAGGTCCACAGTGATGGACAGACTTTGAGTACACATATAAAGCAGGTTTCACAGTTAATATTCATGTGTCTAACACACAGATAAACCATCTTGGGAGTGTTGTTAGGTTAGGCAAAAAAGAACTAAGTTGAGATCTCTAAAATGAGGGCTTTTAAATCACTATTGAGATAACTAAATAATATGATGGACTATAAATCCCAGTTTACTGAGAGAAATGTGGCTGATCAGTATACCTGAATGTGTCAGGTCATATCTACTGCAGTCTGACAGGGACAGCTAACTTAAGTCTCATAAGTGTTCTCTTCTTCCAGGACCTGATCAATTTGTGGTCTCATTGCTGCAACTAACAATTATTGCCACTTACACTTGAGTGTTTTTTCCGATGTAGTCACTTGTATATGGACTTAAACCTATTGCAAATTAATTCCTTGCAGGCCATAAAACTGTCATCATAAGGAAATGCATTTGATTACTATGGACCACATCAGAAATAACAACCAACTGCTACAACCTTACTAATTCTCAAGTATGCAATGGCCTCACCCCATCTCCAACTGTATTATATAACTATTATATGTGCTGTATTATAAAAACCCAAACCATTAAAATAGATAAAGAAATATAGTTCTGTCTTTGTATTTTAAAAAAATATATTATGGGATGGATGATACAGTGTTCATATTTTTTTCAATGACAGAGTCATGGGACCCAGATCTCATAAGCAGTTTAGGGGCATTTCAGAGGAGACAACAGGGGCCGCAGCGAGGCAATGAAACACAACAGTGGATGGATTTCAAGGCATGACTGCTGACACGTCTGCATGGAAGTTGTTCTGCTAGCTAGCATATGAACCTTTCAATCAGCAGAAATGAAGTGCACTACAGAAGTGGACAAAGAATAATTCTTCTCTCCAAGTGCCAGAAGGAAAGGAGCACACTGGATAGGTGCTTTGATCCCAAAGTGATCAAAGCACTGGTGTGCTGGTGTGTCCCAAAGTGTCAGAATGCGTAGGTTGCTAACTCTGGTATTGGGAAAAACAGTGAGCAGGTTGTATTTGATTAACCTGCTAAAACAGCCAAATCCTAAGCAGCCAGGACAGACTATGATAGACTAAACTTGTCAAGATTTTGATAGTTAAGAGTACAAGGAAAACCAAAAAATTTTCTGTCACTTTGAAGACTGGCTCACTAGAATGACTTCTCATGGTGGTGTATAGCACAGGCTATATGTAGAGAATAGAGATTCAGGCAGGCTGAAAAGGAGGCAGCTATAGCAGTGTACCAGGTGCAGTCTCTGTGAGGACGGATGTGTGCAGGACAAAGTGGGTTCTAGACACCTCTGGTTCCCGACCCACCACAGGTCACAGCTAAGCCCCACAGCTATGCTGGCAACCCCTCTGTGAAAATGAATTTAAGAATGAGAAAAACCCATCACACAGGGAGAGAAGGAGGGAACAAAAATACTGAATATCTAAGACAGAAAAGAAGTGACGCAGAAACACTTAAGGCACTGGATTAGGTATTTCCTCATAGCACAGAGAGAGGGCTGTGTTGGGGCATATCCACACCATATTCCATGACAGATCCCCTTCTAGAGGAGGTCGAGGAAATCCTTCAGGATAGTTCCTGAAGGAATTAATATCCATGGAGAGTCCACACCGAAACAGATATTCTTGAAAGATGGCAGCCCACATGGAGAGCCCACAGTGATGCAGGGAAACAGCATGAGGAGGTAGGAGCTGCAGAGAGGAGTGGGTGTGGACTGGCTGCAAACCCCTGTGCCTCACAGCATGAACAGAGCAGTCACAAGTGAAGCTGAGATTAAAAGGCAGGGTAATGCTAATTTTGAAATTGTTTCTACCTCTCCAAATCTACTTCAAAAAATAAATTAAAATAGTTTTCCCAGGTCAGCTGTTTTACCTGTGATAACTACTATGCAATGTCTCTATCTAGATCTCAACACATGAGCTTTCTCATCCTGTTTTGTCCCCCTGTCCTCTAGAGGAGGACTGAGAGACCATCTGGGTGGGCACCTGGCTTGCTGCCCGAAGCTAATCCCAAAAAGCACTCAAACTGAGAAGCAATACAAGGGGAAGTTGAAGATTTCAGCAGAGATAGTGTAAAATTATTTCTTCCTCTGATGGGATTACAGGATCTCAGAATATTCTGAGCTGGAAGGGACCCACGAAGATCATGAAGTCCACTTTTAAATCACTGGCCCATACAAGGATTGCACCCACAACAGTGGCATTATTACGATAACTAATAGATGATTAACTACACATTAAAGAATCTAGTAATGGAAATGAAGAGATTTAATATCTCTTACCTGTTTATACAACCAGAATATTAAGAAATCAAGAGGAAATTAATAATGGAACACAGTTTATCAGCAAGCATAACAAGGATTTATTTTATAACAAAAAATAACCTCAACGTTTTGAGAGGAAAGTGTTTCGAGAAATAACTTATTTTTCATACATAAAAAAAGGACTGCCCATGGGTTTTAAAATAAGACATGTTCTTCAATTATTTTTCTTTTTATTAGAAGACATTTTAAGAAAACTTTCTATGTTTGAACTTCAAGTAGATGGAATTTCCTTTCATCACTCTTTCAGTGAAATTTTATTTATTTCTGTTATCATTTTGCTATTACCCTCTGGTCATCTTCAGTATTTGAGAATAAAACTGAACCAAACCATAATCCTCTTGAGGTCTCTGTTTGTCCTTGGCAATATTCTGTTTTGATTTTTTTAGTTTGTTAAAACATTCACTTTGCATTTAGGTATTTGTCCATAATATTTAGATGGTATAAAATGAAGAAAGATCTCTTATATTATCAGGAAGTTTTGTGGAAATGATTCAGCTTCAGGCATAGGATAAAGATAGCTAATGTGACAAGACCCAGGGTAAGACAAAATATAACTTTCTAAAGAACATCTTGTAATTTATGAAGGACAGGAAACTAGTTGCTAAAAATATTTTCTCTCTTAGCATATTCAGTGCTCAAGTTCTTCAATGGTTATGCTTCATAAATATTCACGAAGATTAAAAAGGCAGCTCCACAATGGTCTTGAAAGAATCATTCTGGGCACAAGCATGCCCAGGCACTTTTTGGCAAAGTCAAATGTATGATACTAGATGTTTCATCCACTCATAGTGCAGGGCAGAAAGTGGTGTAAATTATCTCTGGTCCAGGGGCATATTAGAAGCACACACAGAGATTGTTTCCCTTGGCTCTGATTTCTCCTGCTTTTGTTTGCAGAATGTTACACCCCTATATACCCAAAGGCAGATGATCTAGTACCCATATTGTTGACTTCTGGAACTCTTGAAGGGATAGAATATGGAGAGGAATGAGGCTACTTTAATGGATCAGAATACACAGTCTTATCCTGAGTCTAACTAAGATTACTAAGGATGTCTGAAAAATCCCTCTGAGATCTATAGGTAAAAATTTAGCATTATGAATTAATAATACAGATCCTGAAGTGATACAGTGGAATTTTGTGGATATTTGCTGATGAATACATCAACCCAGAAATATCAAAACCTTCAATTTCAAACTCCTGTAAGTAAAGCTGCAGTTACTAGTAGTACTTCAGTTGATTCTGAACTTTACCCATTTTCTTTTGATGTCTTTCTTAAAACAAAAGTAAATCCCAGAATTTCTAGTGGAGAAAGAAAGGCTTATGGTTCTTTGACTAGTACATAATCCATTTCTTATGTTCTGATTTTTTACTGGGTGAGAAACCCTTTAAGAACAACAGTGTAAACTTTATCATTTACACCTCAGCCATGTTCACTAATGCTAGGTAATTAGTTACCATTATGATGTAGGGTTTACATTTCAGATATTTCCCAAACAAAATCAATAATTTCCCTTTGTTCTTCTAGGAGAAATAGTATGTCAAATTTTGAATTATTCACAATCAATTTTTTTAGTTCCTGCTGAAAGGAGCATCCTGACATTTCTAATTCTTGTGTTTTCTTATTCTTTAGGTTGACAAACCAGAAAGGATAAATTAGTTTGCTACTCACTAACGTGCTACAAGGGCTTAACAACTGTGTACATCAAGAATTAAGAAACAATATGGTAACTAAATTTTTCAGAAGAAGGATGGCTGTTTCTTTCTCAAGCAAATCACTGCATCAGGTTAATCAGTACTAAGCATGTGGCCTTCTCTATAGCCTTTCCCCAAACACTTCAATCCTTGTGCACATAATGGCATTGCTTTCAAAACCAAAATGTAACCTTGCAATCCAGGACAATGAATTCTGAATGCCAAGGACATGTATCTCTTACTGCAAAACACAACACCTTCTGCATGACATGAGTTTTTATGCTTAAAGAAAGCCAGTATGAAAAAGGTGGGGGCAAAAAGCAAGATAGTTTCTACCAACACAGTTTGCTGCAGCTAAACCACACAGTTTTCAGTTCTGTCACTTTCTTGAACATTAAAGGAAAGAAAGACTTGAAAAAAGTATCTGAAAATTAAATTAGTTTTGGTGAACACAGAAACTAAAATGAAGAATAGATTCCCATGTTGCTGTGAATTCAAGATGTGATAAGGGAAATTAACACTCCAAGGTAATAAAAACACTTATTTTGCTTTGTTTTGCTCTAGACTAAAAACAGTTCTAAAACAATCAACAACTAGAGCTACAGTTAAAACAGTCCTTTTGCCTAAATAATTAATATACAAGCTTTGTTGGACTTTCAAATAATGCTATACCACAGCAAAACTGTGCAAGTCAAAGAGAATACTTAAGATTACTAGTCAATTTAAAAAATGCCATAAAAATATCATGAAAGTTTCTGACTACAGGTTACATCTTACTGTCTTTCCTTATGTTTTATCATGTATCAAAGACTAAAGTAGCATGCACAAAGCCATTTGGTTTTATTGCCAACATGCATGTGACATCACCAAATGACCTCTGGACTTAGCTCCATAGAAATTGTTAGCTATTTGGATAGTCAACTGTCTTCACTTGGTAACTAGAAATAGTGGTCTCAGCTATTAAGGGAAGAAAAGTGGATTTTTGTAGTTAAGTTTTGTAGTAAGAAATAAGAAGTTTGTGTACTATAAAATTGTATTTTACTTCACTAAAAATGAACAGTTTTTTCGGATAAAAGAAGTTGAAGGTGGAAATAAACTCTAAGAAAAGGAAGCCACCTTACAACTTCTACTCCTCTCCTTTCCTGAGCAAAAGCAGTGGTAAAGCTTTGATATATTTAGAAATACAAATCAGAGGAATAATTTTAAATTCTTACCTTATGAAGAGTGTCTTCTACAGCTTTCATATGACTAATGATCAATTCTCTATCTCTATTACAAGACAAAAAACAAGAGGTAGATCATAGAACTGAAACTTATCTGATTTAGAAATTAATTTTCTGCTATTTTTTAACTATCACATCTTTTCAAATAATTGTTGATAACTCAAAGTATTATGTTTTTGTCTCTCCTTTTTATATCCCCAATGCAAACCTTAAACAATAGTTCGTGTACCACTATTTGTAATATTTCCATATGAAATTTGTTTCTGTTGTGGACCCTCAAACTAGCTGCTGTTATGGACATATTCATTAACAAATATCATTTTCTTGAAGAGTTTTAGATGTAAAAGGCATGTTGAGTGGAGTTATCTAGCAGGAAGAGAATACATTCTCTTACATTTCTAAAAGTCCAGCCAAATATCCTATCTTTACAATAGGGAGGTTTGGAGAATGAAACAATTCTCTAATGCCCTTTTGTAGATTAGGACTTCAGTAAGAAAGACAGCTCTCATCAGCTATGCTGTCATGAAAAACCTTGGCCTCAACTCATGATTGACAGAAATAGAACTGAAGTTGCATAATACCATATGACTTAGGAGAAAAGAGAGCATGACCATAGGAAGTCAAATAGAATCCATGCCAGAAAAGCTAATACACTTTAATATTCCACAACTGTCTCTCATTTTGCCAGCTATGTGTATATTTTGTTTGAGCTTTTACAATACCAGAATCCATAGAATCAGTATGATGTAGGTTGGAAAACACCCTTAAGGTCACTGAGTCCAACCCTTACCTCAGCACTGCCCGGCCCACCACTAAACGATGTCTCCAAGGGCCACATCTTTTAAATACCTCCAGACTCTACAACTTCCTTGGGCAGCCTGTTCCAATGCTTGACAACCTTTCAGGAGAGGATCTTTTCCGAATATCCAACATAAACCTCTCTTGGCACAACCTGAGGCCATTTCGTCTTGTCCTATCGCCCCACGTCACTACAACCTCCTTTCAGGTACTTCCCTCAGCCTCTTTTTCTCCAGTCAAAATCATGGCATTGTTCCCCATGGAATGATGGCTGCTTTCTCATTTCTTGATTCATACTGTTTTAACAGAAAATACAGGAAAGTGGCCAGAAGAGTAAAAGTGGCTTTTACATTCCTAATAAAGTCACATAGACTTTTCTATTTTCAGGATCCTACCTTTCTTTGGACTAGATTGACAGGGTACTTGGTTGCTGGCTGGGGTTAAACCACAACAGAGAGAAATTACCAAAAGACTACTGTATTTTTGACTGGTTTTTTTACTGTTTCAGACACTTTTATTAATATTGCTTCTTACTCAGGAGGAAAGTGAAAAGAACTGCTATCCACCACTTAAAGAAAATCAAGTCAGCCATTCTCAGAACAAGCTAGATATCTTGCTGTCTTTTACAGCACTACAAAAATTTAGGAAAGAAACTGAAAGACACCCATGCATTGCCTACAATCACTTAGGTCATGGAATTGATATTAAAATAAGAGTTTCCAGATAAGACCAAAGTCAGTTTAGCTACTTTGCTTACATGTTCCAAAGGAAGAAAAAGACACTTGCACTTTTTATGAAGAACAAGTAGAACAGTTTATGTTAGAATATAACATAGAGTTCTTATGGTAGAACAATGATGGTGGGAAGTTTTCACATCAAAAAAACCTTTTCTGAATATAAGAATGGCCATAGGGACTCCTTAGTGGAGTGCATAGGCACTCCTTAGTGGAGTGCACAAAATAGATTGGGGCAGGGTGAAAAGGAGAAGGCTTTTAAGAACAAATCCTTCTTTGGGCCATAATCTGCTTTGATACACTTACACTAAATAATATTTGTCATTTTAATTAGCTTGTTAAACATATCACTGATAACTATATTAATTACATTATTTTGCTGGTGCATAAGCCCCTTAAAGCTTCTAAGCTATTCTTCTTCAGAGGTCAAATCTACCCCACATATAATGAGAAATTTTAATTTTAAATTGAACTTTTTTTAAATCTTGGCCATGAACCAATAATATTCCAAGTGCATACTACTGTAACAGGAATAGATAACAAAGTCTGAAAGGATTTATAATTTTATCTGACTACATAACTCTAAGAGGTTATTAATAATCTTATTCAAGTCAACGGAACAGCTTTTGACTACCAATACTTTCAGAAATGGTCCCTGAACATTTCCTTCCACTCTTCAAGTTATAGTATAAAAAGGCATGGGGCTTACATCTAAATCCAAAGCTCTCTGAAATCAGAAGAAATATCTATACTATTCCACAGATAAGCCTCGGTCCAAAATGGGTTTCAGCCCCTTTAGAACAAACAATCGTTCCTTAAACAAACAGAATGTGAAGGATCTATTGAAGAGATGTTGTCAAATCAGTAAGGCAATTGGCAGACAAAATGCTTATGCATTTTGGACCAATAATTTGTAGCACTATTATGGGATAACTACAGAAAAAATAATGTGCAGTATCTTGAACAGTTTTCTTTTTCGAAGTCTATCACTGAATTTCAAAGAGAGACAGATGTACTTTTGTTTTCTAGCATTACATTAGCTAAGGCTAAAACCCTGTGCATGAAAGTGAGAATTGATCTTTTGTCTGTTTTAAGTGATCTCCCCAAGGTCCCAGGGCTCACTTGGCTGCCGTGCAGAGGGCACTCTCTGCATCGCGGATGCTCTCGCTCAGTCGACGCTTGTCCTGCTCCAGCTGGGTAAGAAGTCTATTTTGCTGACGCAGAAATCGATCTCTCCTTCTCAGCTCCATCGTTGCCTCGGAGAGACTCTGCAAGCAGACAGAAAACAGAGTTACTTGTCAGCCCAAATAATTAACTTCAGTTTATGCCATAGGCTATTAAACAAAGTGGAAAACAGACTACACTGTGTAGTAGATTTGGACCATTGCATACTAAGGTTTTATGAATTCTCTACCAAAATATTACCAACTTAGAACCCTCCAGTTTTTAGTATATTGACTGCGTACAAATATATTTATAAAATAAAATTATTTTTTGATCAAGCAGGGACATACACTATGCTACAAGTACTAAATTTACAAATATTAGATCTAAACGCAAAGGAAGTATCAAAAGTACAGTTTTAAAGAACACAGTATGTTCACAAAACTTAATTTAAAATAAATATTAAAGAAAGGAATTCACAATGAAAGGGAATAAACACAGAAACATTTATTTAAAAATTTTACACAGTTTAGAAATTTCAGTAGAATAGATAATCTCATACTCTCTGTTAGTGCATCAAGTACAATCTATTTTATGGTGCTTTCACTATTATAAAATTAGTTTCCCAATATGCAAAATAGTATATATATTTTCTAAACATTTCTCTCTGGCATAGAATTAACACAACATGCTTTAATCAATTCAGATTAATCCAATAGGTGAAAAATAGCACACAGGACTAATTAATATAGAATCTGGCTGGTTTCTAGTCCTTTCTGCTGGGATAAATCAATACATTTATAGACTGGAGTATTAATAATTTGATTTCATAATTTGTTACATGTTACATTTCACTTATAGCTGTTAATTGCCTTTTTAGAAAGAAATTATAATCAGTGGTTATAAGCATACTTTTACACATAGCATATTTCCTGATAGATCCTAAAATACAGAAGAGAAGGCTGCACAGTTGCAAGACTGAGCTCTTACACACCCTTTTTTCAAAATTTATGGGTATATTTTCTGCTTGAATTCCAAAAATGCTGTGCATAATTTGTACTCAGTACATGTCCTGAGTATCGTGGAACATGGAGATGTACTATGTCCTGACTCTGGAACATGGAGATCTACTATGCTGTGGATGAGTGTGAAGAACAGTATATATAAAATGCTGATAAAAATTTGGAGGGTGCTGAAAACTCAACTAACCTGAAGAAATTGCAGACCTATTTAAGGGTTAGAGGCATTTCAAAAAGCATTATGATAGAGAAATTTTCTATAAAATAACAATCTACAGCAAAGGACTGCATAGTCCTGTAAAATAAACTGTCATCTCTGGACTGGCATAAGTCTTCTTCTTACATTCCTAAAGAGAAAAGGCAACCAGTACTTCAACAGTGATGCATTTTGAAGGTACAGCACCATCACTTGAAGACTTGTGAAGGAATTTACAAAATCTAAGCTGAAATTAATCACAACTGTAAGAAAAAAACCTGAAGTTTATTTAAGAAACTCTAAACCTAGAAATGTTAATATTATTCTTGTTCAAATGACTGCAGGTTGAATAATTCCATTTTGACTCTTATGTCTTTATTTTCAATAAACAACTGATATATTTCCCCTAAGGAAAGATAAACACACAGATAGCATTCATCCACTGCACAAGGATATTCAAAACCAGAAGCCTTGTTTTCAGAAATTCTACCCTTAAGCCACTGGCAGCTAATCAAATCTCTGTCTAAACAGATGACTTTGTGAATTATCAGATTTTCAGAAATTTTATTTCCAAGAACTGAAATGTGGATTAGCATGGATAAAAGGATCCATCTCTGGTTCAAAAACAAAGAGCATTATCTTCTTCCAATTATTTTGTTTACTGTTTGCTTTAAACACTGAGGAAAGAGTTCTGAAAACCAAGTCAAGTAACCCCCTGCCCATATTCCCACCTTTGAAAAATGGACTATATTTGAACATAGAAGGTCTCTATACACAGAACAAGGTCTCTATTACCAATGTTTGGTCCAACCCAGCTTCCCACCTGACTGAAAAATCTGGTTTTAATTAGTTTCTGCTAGTATTTTGATGCAAGAAATTTTTGATGCAGATGCTGTTGAATGGATTTTGGTCCCAGCATCCTAGCAGTCATGGGAGAGAAAGACAGGATAATAGGAACATTATGCATATTTATTTTATTTTTATTATAGCTATCCATCTGCAGGGGTAGAAGAGTTGTTGGCTCCGACATAAATCTTTCATTACTGACCATGAACAGTGAAAAGACCCACTAGTCAAAATCTTCTGTGAGCTGCTAACTAACCTAGGTTACTCATTGCAAGCACATGCCTATTAATGAGGCAATAGCAGGGTCTAACTTTTTTAAGGGGCATGGTCAGCAATCCATGCTAGCTGGTGATGAAGCACTATAGAAATGGTTAAATCAAGTATCTCACTGAAGAGCTGCTCAAAGAGCTATTCAAAGAGAACCCCATTATTTACAGAAATCTCTAAAGAATTAATACTTTATCTAGTAACACTGCAATATCTAAACAAAATGGAAACTGATTTTAGCACTCCAAAAGCAGTTTCAGCAATTACTTGAAGCTTCTTGCTACTGTGGGTTAAAGTCAAGCCTTGGAAATGTTCAAATACAGTGTGGTGTATTATAAAATAATGGCTGGTAAGCCTCTTTTTTTGCTTCTTCAGATTGATCTAATTAAAACCCTTGATAAACTTTATGGACTCTAATATTTCCAGCTGAGTGACTGAAACCAAGAGGGTGTGCCTCAAGGCAGCAAGGCAACAATGATAAGCAGCAGGTTAGCCACTAATTTCTCAGCTAGGGTAGATTGTGAAAGTGTGATGTTCTGATATCCAAGAAAGTGTTCAGGAGAGAATAGGATAAATCAAGTTTAATAACTCTGCTCCTAATTGTTCCCTCAATGCTCCACTCTAATTACTTGGAGAACTCTCCTGACTGTCACCTGATATTAAGTTGTTGGAGGCTGAGTGTGGAGCAGTGAGATAATCAATAAACATTTAGTGGGGAGAAGAATGAAGATCCCGTTAAGCAGTGGGAACCTGCAGCACCCAAAGCCCTTCTGCTCATGAGAAAACCTATGGGAGAGCCATAGTGATTGCAAAGCAATAATCCAAAGCACTGGTTTTAGGCTTTGAGGCCTTTAGGCAACAGTACATTTGAGAAAAAAAGGTTAACACGGTCATCCTAATTACAGCCCATTTTCACATTCTTCATATATAAGCAAAGACAAGCCAATTAGGTAGAAAGGAAGATAAGGGAAGTTTTATTTGTATACTAATTAAACCCCTGATGAAATTAAAGGAAAAACATACAGCTCTGTAATTGTGTCTGAGAAAGGTCACTTCAGGTTCAGTTATCAGAAAAGCACAGCCTTGAGATATTTCACTTAATCCACAATATAGCCCTTATTTTGCCCCCCAGGTCTTAGTATTTACAAAAATAAGAAAATTTCAAAACCTGATAATGCATTTATCTTGAAATGTTTTCTGTGGACAATTACAACTGTTAGAAAGTTGAGGCTAACTGTGATAAGAAGAATGAAGGTTTTAAAAACCTAGTGTGTTTGCACACAGTTCTGTGAAGATGCTGAGCTTTCACTTTCAAGTACAAGCGATTCTGAACCAACTTAGAAGCTAAACTCCAATTTATTAACATTCTGTAAAATGCCATTTATCTTTCTCGGGTTTTTAGGCATTCGGGTGCTAATTCAGACATCACTGCACTCCTTCCTCTCCAGTCTGCCAAATTCTCACAGATCAGTTGAGTTTTCATCAGAATTTTTAGAAGGGGTTTCCTTTAGAGACATTTAGATTTTTGACCTATTTTCCCTCACAAATTAAGCATGAAAAAACATTTGTTGGAGAGAACAGCAAGCAACTGATAGCACTGAAGAAAAATCTCATTGGCTGTCTGTTGGCTTGGTCCTTCCACAAGCTTCCTTTAACAAGTTTAGGTTTTGCAGTCAGGAAACTTTTTATTCAAAGCCCATTACAAAAAGAAATCAAAGTTTAATATTGTAATTCTTTACACATAAAAAGGACTCTATTCAAAAGATAACAGATGGACAATCACTTCAGATGAACAATGACAGTCATACAGTTTAAATTCATGCAAAGCATGTGTGACACATTTATACTGAGACTGTATTTTCCAAGATCAACTAAAGCTAGATCAAACTGCTTAGTAAATTAGATTTAAATTACACAGACACAACACAGCAGTACAAAATATGCAAATACACCGCAGTATGTGTATAATGAACTAATTTGTGAAATTGAAGATTTTCTCTTTCAGATGAAATTTTATATGCATATTCTCTATTTAGATGCAAAATATTACTTTTTAAAACTACATTCTGAAAGCTGTCCTACACCTACAACTAATAAAATTTCGGAATGAAAAGAAGTATAGAAAGTTTAGCCAGCATCCATTCCTTCAGCAGTTTAAATACACTTCCCGTTATTATTGCTGGAAAATATAATGATCTCTGAGTGCCCCCCAGAAGTCTACACATAACCTAGAGCAGTTTCAAATGGTTCAAATCCAACAGGTACAACAAGCTACATTAATATTTAATGTTTACCATATTTTTAGTGTTCACCACTGCAATGCAAATCAAATACATCAGCTCAAACTATACAGCTGAAATTCCATGGGATGTTTTTTGAAAAGAATCTTTGTTTATCAAGAAGAAATAGAAATTATGCTTCTTCTAAGAAACATTTAAATAAAATTTTATTTGAGAGTCATTCAACAGATGGGGAAGGGAAAATCCATACATTTACATTTTGTAAGAGATTTTTCTTACAAAATTTACTTGAAATTTGAGGCACTCATGTCATGAAAGCAAATGACATTCATCACCTATGTACGTGTAGACAACAGTCCATTTATTGACAGAAACATAGCCCTTAGACATCCAAGCAAGTTTAGGCACCTCAAACACCTCACATGCAGTGATTCAGGCTGGATTAGAGTGCCTCAAAGACTTTCAGCTACGTTTAATATCTCTTTGCTATAGTGCAAA
This sequence comes from Melospiza georgiana, assembly GCF_028018845.1. NCBI lineage: Eukaryota > Metazoa > Chordata > Aves > Passeriformes > Passerellidae > Melospiza > Melospiza georgiana. The sequence goes on from NC_080465.1 coordinate 34,264,128, forward strand.
CATTTCTCAATGGAAAATCTATTCTGATCAACAAGAAAACAATCTATTTTTCAACTGCATTAGCTCAAGATATTTAGCAAAATATGACTGAAAATGCTTTGTGAAGTCATTGAGTTGTGTATGTTTTAAAGTTATTGTGAATTAAAAGAGTTTAGTAATTTAAACAGAGTAGCTTTTTCTGAATAATTTCACACAATAAAATCTCTTTCAGAGGACACATCATATGCTCATTCAGCTCCAAAGTAAAACTAAACAAAACTTTTAAAGTGAAGTAATTACAAAACATAAACTTCCCACACAAAACCTATAGCCTCATGGACTGTTGATGGAGACCCTTTTGAATAAGAAGATGCTCTGGGCCTTTCAGACATACACTAATCCCAACAGAGAACAACTGAGACCTACTTTTAAACTGTGGTTTGGGAAATGATAAAATACATTATAAAACCCATCCACATTATAATTTAGAAATTTTAATCATCTACTAAGCTAAGTGAATTAGTATTACTGGAAAGCAGCAGAGGATTATATCACTTAATAGGACAAATACAATTTTGTAAAAACTCAGGCTTTATCACTATGAGTTTTAAGAATAATCCTTGAAGTTAAGTGAGAATAAATTTTTGGAATCATGTGCATGGTGGTATGAGTACATGATCATTCACTCCTTATTCGATTTCTGACACACTACCTCAGGACGGATGTTTCTTTTTTCTCCTTAGAAATGCAAATTTCTCTCCCACCACAATATTTAGCCCTTTTCAGTAACAGACTAGAAAAGACTCAGCCCTGCATATGTAGCAGATTTTCTGTTCATTGGCAGTGCCATGCCTCTAAATCAGATACTTAAGTGCCACCAAAAAGGAATAATGGGGTTTTTCACTGTTACACTTTTTACCCTGGTAGTCTCTCAGCCTGATAGTTGATACAGTTCCAAGGTTTCAAAAAGATGGTCTACACCTGGATTACATTAGAAAAGATGAATTTTCAAAACTGCCATGTACCTGTAAATGAGGCACTAATATTACAAGCAAACTCTGATGCTGCTCTGTAGCACTGCTCTCTGCAATACTGGTAATTTTGCTACGCATTATCTACATGTGCACATAAGCACACACTATGCAAGGCAGAAACACAACCAACACTTAGATTTCATCTTCACTTTAAAAGTAATAATCTGTCACATGTACATACATAAAAATATTTAGTTGCATTTCTATGAGGACACAACACATTGCACCAATTTCTTGCATTTCATTTGTAGCCTCTCTCATCAGTCACAGCTTCAAACCGTCTGTCTCTGATCATGTCCTACTGGTCTCAATGATCTTGCATTACCAGTGACATTTCTAAGCCCTGTAAGAGACTATTTTAAGTTCTCGAGAAATACTCTTCCATTTGCTTTGTATCAGAAATTTGCTTAGAATGTTTCTGAATGGTAACAGTCAGTTAAAACAATTCAGAAAGAAGAAGAAATAACAGCAATAAAACATTGACAATGACAACAATTTATTTACAAAGTAAATAACCACAATTTAATTCCCACTGTTTATTTAAGAAGGAATACAATCTGAATACATGACACAGACAAAAAGTCATCTGAGTCAAACTAAATGACACAGCATTCTGCTTCAGAACTAAATTTGAGAACAAATATTATGGTACTCTGTCTTCAGACACTGGTTAAAAAATGGGAATACTAGGAGTCTTCAGAACAGTTTAAAAGGAAATTTCTAAATAGAATTTAAGGTTCAGTTCTGAGTGCAAAAATACACTGTCCATAACCTCAATGTACTGGTGACCCCAGCTAAGTTTTTTTATGCTGAAGCCCTTTCTTGGGAGAGGCTGCTGCACAATTCCACCAGACACGCGTACATTAATGTGAGCCATCACATTGAAGAATTAGGGGCAATGACAAGAATGTCAATTAGTACCACGCAAAGATTTGATCTTGCTTCATAAAGAGTTTTTTATTTTCTTTAATTAATTAATTAATTAGACAAATCTCTTTTTTTAGTATGGCACTAACATTAACATGGGCTTCACAAAAGAGTTATCATTTTATATGATTTACATTCAAATATTGCATTCCCCTTCAGATGAGTTCTGACCAAATCATACATGCAAGGTATGTGTGTTTCCACAGAGCCCCAAATTTATTAAGTGCATTAATGTTTTATTTGACCATCAGGACAGCTACATCTTGCATGATGTACCGGCAGGGAGAAAACACACACCCCTTTTACTTTTTAAACCTCAAAATTTAAGAAAGAATTTATAAAGATGTAATTTTATATTAAAAGGTCTATTCTTCAATATAGGTCACCTCTATCCTTTCGCTTATTAAAAACTGGTGAGTAGTCACCTTAGCAGAAAAAACCAGATACAGTAAAACAAAATTTAACTTACATAAAAGGCAACTCTTAAATCATTCTATTGAAAAAGCATCAAAGATATATTACATCCCAATATTCAGCAAGGAGATCAAAGTGCTATAAAGACATATTGATTAGATGTCTCACTTCCTTCTGGATATGCTTTGAGTCATACCAAGTGCCAAACGAGAACACAAAGCTTAATAAACAAGGTATAAGTTTCCCTGAGCATAGCAAATACAGATCCTTAAATAGGGAAGTTAAACAGTGACAGTGAATTCAGTGAAAACTGAATTATTATTTATATTTTTCTCTTTTGGTATATTTCTTAACTATAAGACAAAATGGCGCCATGATGGTACAAAACTTGGAAAGTTACCTACTTCACTATAAATGACAAATATGCCTACCGCCAGGTGATACCATGCAAGCAATTATTTTAGTAAACTAAGTATATTATTATTAACTTTTTCTAAGAACACTTATTTCTTCCTTCTCACACTTGAGAAATTTTCTGATAAACAATGAAGTAGTATTTATAAAGAAATGTCGGAACTGCTACTTAGAATTGAGAATCTTAATGTCATAATTATAAAATCACTCAATTTCTTATCGAAAAGTCTACAGACAAACAAAACAAAACAAAATACTAACAAACATAACCCCCAAAATACAACACTTAAGGTGGTTTTACTTTAACTAGAAAGAATTGGGAACATTTTAAAGTCTTTTTAACTGAGAAGTAAAATGATCTAGCAACAAGAATCTCACTGGATTTTTCACAAATACATATTGTGAAAGACAACACAAAAAATTAGGCTGCATAAAATATAACATCTGTTTTGAGTTTGTTGCCCTGCTATAATTTTGAAGAGCTTCCATGCTCTACTAGAGGACAGCATAGGTACAGATTTTGGAAGCTGAAATTGGTATAAATTTTGAAAAACTTTCCCCTTGAAAACCACTGAATACCTAATGGAGTATCAAATTAAATTAAAAGATCAAATTATATGAAGGATAGGCCCAGCTGCTGTCATAGCATGCAGCCAAGGGAATACAGGTGCAAAGGAATGCATCTCTTGTTTTAGTCTTATGCCAGTTAGATACATACTTAATTATATTCCAAGAGTTTAATTATATTTCAATAGCTATTTGAAAGATTTTACCTATGGTTTGACAAGAAGAAACAAAGATATTTGCAGAATTAGTTGCACACAAAGAGAAAGGGAGAACATAGGAAAACATGACTCAGGTGAAAAATGATGAGGCCCTGGAGATATCCTAAATAAACAGCAGCAAAAAGGAAATCTACCTACAAAAGACTTGTATAACAAGAAGATACAGAATGTGTATAGTAGAAAGTACTACACATTGATATCTATACAACCAGGAAAAATAGGGTATAGAACACCTTCTTTAAAAAAATCTCATGCTGTTTTAAAGATCTGTTGATCCCCTCTGCACATCTCAAGGTAACACAGTTACTTTGTAGTTGATCCAATAATGTAACAAAGATCTCCCAGGCACAGGATTTACCAAGAAGCTTTTCGGTATTTTTGAGTGGAAACTGAAAGATAGTTGAAGGTCTTGAAATAAGAGGAAAAAGTGGTATGAAAGTACATATGCTTAATAACCACATGCTGTAATTACACAATAATCCCATTTTTCTTCCAAATTACTTGTCAATAAATCTTTCTCACTGCACTATAAATTCCAGGGTCATGGACAGAGGTATTTATTAGTATAATTACAATGCAGAAATAAAACCATTAAGCTTTTAGATCCTGATATTGTTCCATTTATTCTCTCCTTTCCCCAAGGGGGAGGTGAATAGTTCCTACAAATGAAATACCCAGAAAATATTGGAAGCTTCTTTTAAAAGACTAAAATGTGCTGGTTTGTGCAATTACTTTGTTTAAGTTATCTTTTCTCTTTATCTAAACTTTGACAGAATGTCAGATTTATCTTTTTTTTTAATACTATAGTGCAGCAAACAGACTCAGGATCAAAAGAGTTCTCTGAAATAGGCAACATTACCACACTATTAACACCAAAGCACTCTGGATTTCACTCTGTGCCAGTCAGTCATACATTAGACCTAAAATCCCAAGGTGTCATGTAAATGCATGACTCATAAAGTGACTGTTGAATAGGGCTATTGAATCAGACTAGCATGAACAAATCTATTCCATAATTTTCAGGAGAAGGGTAACCTATTCTTACCTGGAATTCAACTTCTGGTCATAGCTTTCAAAGATTAGCTTTCAAAGATTAACTACAGTGATGCTACATAATCATGACTTATTCCAGTGTTCTCAGTGTCTAAATTACATACAAATTGATTCAAGAGTGAGAGCATTTTCTCAGAGTTATCTTAAACTCTTCAGCAAGTTAAAAATAAAATAGAGTTTTTCTTACTTAGGGATGTTTTTATTTATCAGATAAATAATGTTTACATCTGATTAGATTGAACATAAATGTAATAAATTGCCAATTACTTTCATTCTTCTTCCAATGTAAAGTAGCATTGGATATAATTTTATCATTTTTTTGCTATATAAAGGTAGTAAATAATATACATGAATAACGTTCTTAATACCAACCAATAAAATATTGTATAGTGGCATAATTTAGGAAAAAAGAAGTGTTCACCTGGTATAAATACATGTTCAAATTCCAATGTATTGTTCAAATTCCAAAACCTTAACATTGCTCAAAAATTAACTGACATTCAACTTGTAAAACTGGACAGAGGAGGAAATGCAGAGAAATGAAACAGAAACACAACAGTAATGATAATATCCTTTCAAAATAAGAGCTTCCAATTAAATTATGGTTGTGTGATTTATACTACAATATTTTGCATTGTTGCATTGACCTTCATGTTAATGCAAGCATACAATGAATTCAAAATCACATTGACTTTAACTTTGACAGACTTTAACTTTATTCCTCCTCCCATTCTGGTCATTACTTACATATTTTCCAGAAAGTTTGACTGAGAACTAAGTTAATCCAGACCTTCAACAACTTGGTTGATAGTTGCTTGGCTGCTTCATTGATGACTACAGCACAAAAACAAATCTAAAAACCATGTACTGACTTCAGTCCCTTGAGACTAATGTAATACTGATAAATGTTCTAGATACAGAGCAAATGAAATAGGCAGATTTAAAAACCTATCTAAGTGCAAGTTCTTGACTCATTTGTTGTTGGGCACTGAACAGCTCCCAGGGAAGTGGCCACAGCAGCAGCCTGACAGAGCTCAAGAAGCATTTGGACAGTGCTCTCAGGCACATGGTGTGACAGGGATAGCCCTGTGCAGGGCCAGAAGCTGGGTGTTGATGATCATTGTAAATCCTTTCCAAGCGAGTATTTCCTGTGATTCAGTGAATTTAACTCCCTGAACACACCACAGAAGCATGAAATTTAAAGTGAAGTTCAGAGATCTGAAACACAGATTCACTAATAATAGTAGAGTGCAGGCTTTATCTAGGCTGTGTTCTGTTTCATTTTGCAAAAAAGAGCTCTCAGATCTAACCCACAATTTTGTGCTATCTATGTGTCTTCCTATTATGTAAAGACAGCAGCTGCTAGAAGGAAGACTATCCCTTCCCATAAACCTAAATTCCACATGCAATGCATTGCAAACTATAAAAAAAAAATAGCACAAAGGACTAGCTGTGTGACAAGTTTCTAGGTAACATAAATATTTGAAGACTAAGAAGTTAGCAGTAGTGGAAGTTATGTAATAGAGCAGAATAAACAGTTCTATTTATTTTACAAATAGTGTTAACACAAATTGAAGTACCTGACAAATCTCCTTAACCTCCTATTTATTGTACTAAGAAGACACATTACCACTTTCGACTAAGAACACAGCAGTTGACAATACTAATCCATTCCTACCTACTTTATAAGTTATTTAGGTGTTCAGAACATAGACAGTATGGAATTTAAAAAAAAAACCCCAACAACCCCCCACATTTAATTAATGAATTATGAATTTTAGTTTCTAACCTATTCAGGAGGGAGCTTGCTTTTCTTTAAATGCCAAATTTTACTAATATAAATCTTCTGTTAAGTTAGATGTTAGCAGTAATCAGCTATATTGCTTTCTTTAAGGAACAGCCTTACATTTAATCCGGCAATACACAGAAATGCAGTTTCTTGACAAAGAGACAAACAAGTTTTTAGAACCAACTGTATCTTTCAGTGCATCCAAATTCTAGCAATCTTTTCAACTTAAGATGTCAAAGGAAAAAAAAATCTCAAATCCTAGTTCTGTTTCTTACTGTTAATGCAATCTTTCTGAGGAGCATGAAAATCACTTCATCTTCCTCAGGCAAGTGAAGTCTTTTAGCCTTTCTCCAAGTTAGAATACTGCAGCATTTTCATAAATAACTGCAAAACTCACTCACAAAGTATGTGTAGTGGTATTAGTAAAAGAAATTGTGTAAATATTTGAAATGGTCTTTCAGAGAAAATATATGTCTATAAATATATGAAGAAGAAAAGCAATTAAAAGCAGAAAATTGTGTATCATTTTCACCTCAAATTCACCCAAGAACAGACAGCCTGCTGAGAGAAACATTCACTTCTAACAAACAGAGAAATCCCAATCTTCATCTGAATCTAGTAAATTCAGATATATCTATTTAGTGAAGGATGCACTGAACAAAGAATATGTATGTATGATTTGAATGACATAGGTATTGAAAAGAACACTTCAGATCTTCCCACCAGAAAACACCTTTTTGTGAGTGTTATCAAAGCATCTGTATGAAATTTTTTTTCCTCATAATTTTATTCTGTCACAAACTAATCACAGCTTCACTAAACTCACCAGATTAAACAACCCAAAATTTAGGGTACCTTCTTTTAAAACAAGTATTGAAGTTTGTATTGAGGCATATCAGTATCAAGCTATATGATTTAACATCTATTGCACTGGAGCTATTAATTAACAATTTATAGAAATTGTTCCATAAATAGAACCTTAAAAATATACAGGTACTACCATACCTAAAAAGAAATAAATATATAGGCTGTGCATATCAATAAGAAACATAAATACTTTACTTGATTAAGACCAGCTGGTATTAGGAATTAAAAATATGTCTGTTATTGATACCTGTTTACGTTATTTGTGTAAGAGTTTCTCTTCAAAGAATAAGAAACCAGAGCAAATGGTTCACCTCATCTAATAAAAAGAAGTGCTGTTAAAGAGTTGCTTAGTTCCAGCTGACCTTGAATGTAATTGGCTACTTTGGATGTCTCTATGGTATATGCCACTAAGAAGATAAAAATATACAGGATTAAAATCTGAACTGATAAAGCTAAGAAATTAAGTATTACTCCTTTAATAAGCCTACTTTATGAAAGTACGTGAATACTAAAATATCTCCTTACTGATTGCTGTTGAACTGTGAATAAGTTTAAAAATAAGCTATCAAAAGCAGAAGTATCTAATATTTTAATTTTCTTCTTCTTACCTGTTTAAAATTTATGATTAAAGAATGCAAAGCATGTCTATTTTTTTTTCACACCATGTCTATCTACCTGACCTTACTTGTATGCCACCACACTCACCAAATTTTTATATACACTGAAGTCTATACAAGTAATATTATTTTATATCTTAAAATAAAGATGGAGGCATTTATTTTATATTTTGTTTTTTTACAGTGCAACAGTAAAAATGCTCTTCTTTTTCTGTATTATTTAAGCATTCACTTGAAACCCGATACAATTTTAAGAACACTGTTTTACAAGGGCAAGGTTGATTATTGCAAAGATGAGATTGTTTCACTGTACTGAAAAATGAAAGCTACAAAAAGCCCCACAAAACCCCCAAACACATTAAGTCACAAAACCCAACAAAGCTAAATAAAAGAGTCTATCAATTAAGATGCCAGGGCAGAGACCATTTCTTCCTGTTGTGAATAAAGGCATGAACAAGCTTGGGTGGTGGTGAACTGTGGGAAAGAAAAGAGAATTTTTCTTTAATTTTAAAAACCAAAATATATAGGGCTCAAAATTTAAGAACCACTTTTACTCCTTGGTATTAATGTATTATATTAGACGGCCACTTGAATTTTGAAAGTACTTATACAACACAGGTTTGGAATTGTAGAAACAACGATAAAAAGTGAAGGTGAAATGATGATTTAGGATGCATACATTATAAAATTGTATCTGCCTGACTAAAAAAAAATCAAGGACCACAAGATATTTATCATGTTTTGACATGTTACCACAACTTTCCTGTCTCCTTTTTTGATTCAGTCACAGATACATGCCGTTACAACAAAAATGCAATTTTGTGCTACATTTTGTAGTAAATATTATGAAGAAATTAAGTATATCAATTAATTTTCTAAGTTGAGGAACAGTACAGAGTAAGAAGCCTACAATTTAAATTTGGTTTAAAACTCCTCAATGGGAAGGATTGATACTTACGAAGTAATAAACCAAACCAGTCTACCTGTCAGTAGCAAACTGTAGCCCTAAGGTTTATTTTGTCAATGTTCTTTGCCTCTATTCTATCACCTATATTATTACATTGCATTGTATCTTGAAAGATTTGAGCAATAACCAAGCATTTTACACTAAATTAAGTTGTTCCAGTAGCAAACAACTGTTAAAGAACTGCAGAATTAGGATGCATTTCAGGATCATGACTGTCTCAAAAAAAATTGTATGTAGCCTTCAATTAATAAAAACCAGAAGCTGTGAAATGTAATTCAGTATCCAATAATCTATGTAACCTATTTGTTTAAAAGTTCTTCCTATATTTTGTTTGCCTACAATTGACCTTTCTCTTCACAGTCTCTGAACAAATGAAAACATGTGTTTTAGACAAGTAAAACATTGTGAAAAAACATGTATTAATGTACAAAAAGTAGACAGAAATTAAGATTTCAAATACGATTTGTCTTCTAGACGTTGCCTTCTTTATATTCCTAATAGCCATTTAAAAATCTCGAATCAAGCATTTCTCAAAGAAATCAAACACCTTATATCTCAAAGAAATCAAACATCTTATATATACACTGCAGTTATATCAGAAAGAAAATAGCAATAGTATTAACAAGTAACCTGACTGAAAACACTAGCTATTTATCAAGTGAAACACCTAAGACTAGGGAATTGTGAGGGAGGAAAAAAAAACCTACAGAAACCAACAGGTAAATTGGAAATGTCACGGTCTTTTAGCCTTAGTGAGGTAAGGAATTTTTAGTAAATAATAACACCAGTGAAAACACTCCTTAATAAATTTAACAACTTCCTTCAGCATCCTCCACTATACATCATTTGAAATCGCTACTTTGCTGCAACTCATCCTCTTTGACATGTACTTTCATTGTAATATTTTCAATATTTATGACATTCCTACTGTTTTTGCAGCTGGAATCATTTTGGTTCTCCTCTTGCTTGACACTTCCTCTCTCAGAATTACAAGTGCTTGTATTTCTCAAAATCTGGGTGAAGCAGTCCCTTTGCTCAGTTATCAATTCACAGAGGAAAACTGGGAGATGAAAAGACAGTAGTAGGGCTGAAGAGCAGACACAAGCAGCAAAGCTTGCTTTAAATAGAAAATAACTAAAAGCTGTCGAGCTCAGGTCACCACCCATTACTGACTTGCCATCACAAAGTTTTCTCTCTTCCCATGTTAGATATCCACCTGGTTTCAAATACTCAAATACTCTCAAATACCTAAAATAGTCTCTCTGTTCAAATACCTCAAATACTCTCTCTGTTCCTTTGTTTGTCATCAGAGATTCTGATAACATCATCTTTTCCCTCATTACTCATTACATCTACAGAAAGTTCTAAATTCTGATGAAAAAACGATATATCTCTATTGTCACCTCACATATTCCAAACTGACAAATGTATGCTCCATCCTAAGATTATATTCAGGAAACAGACAATGCAGGTTTTAAAATATTATTGTGACCTCTATCAAAAATCAAAGTACCCCTGTACTTTTTAATTTATTTTCTCTATAAATTGCAAACACCTTGTGATAGCTAGATCTGTCACTTATGTCTCCTATAAATTTCACACACTTCACATATATTAGTGCACACCACCCAGTTTCAAGAGCAGAAAAGTGATGTTATACATTGAAGAATCTTGAAAGTGTTTCTTAGTACCCTAAAATTTCAATTGGCTATGTAGTATGTTGCATTTACATTTTTTTTACACAAGAACTACGACATTTGGCTTATTCACCAAAAATAAAATTTCAGGTGCCTAATTAGTGCCTAATCATCTTACCTTTACAGATTCACTTAAGACTTGGGTTCTATCTGCTTCTTCACTGGATTGCAATTCTAGTTTATTATTTAACTCCTGTAGCTGTTGTGCTTGTTCATTCAAAAGCAATTGTGCCTGATGCTCCCGATGTAATGCATTATTTAATTCTTCACATACACTTTCAAACCTCTCATGGGTGATTAATTTCTGATAAGAAAAATAAATTGTGTTTGATTATGTAACTATACTTACCTGTTTACATACTTGACTTCCCAAGTTCCACTTGGGAGCATATTAAATTCTAAAATAAAAGTATGCTAAAGGTTATTATTTATTTAGGTTTTTTAACTCAAAGACAGACCACCAAGCAATGAAATGGCCAGACAACTTTATTCACTGTATTTTTTCAAAACAGCATTCAGACTACTGTAAACAGTATGCATTTGCTATTCTATTCAAATTAACACCCTAGATTGCTAAGAACCAATATTTAGAAGGAAATATGCAGATAAATGTCCCACATTTTAGTGCATATCTTGTCAATCCTTGTAAACATCTTCCTGAACTCTTTCTCACTTTCCAAAAGCGTTCCAGAAAAACAAAATAGTTCTTCAAGCAAAATAATTGTCAACACTTGAATGGCAATCTAAACTGTGATAATTTCTTCCAATTTTCCCAGAACTGTAAGCATTAAAACTCAGTATGAGCAAAACTGAAGATAAGCAGATATAATTTTGTCTGTTTGAGTAAGAAAAACCAATATTTTACCAGCTAGGAATAGAAAGAAGAATTGATTTGACATTATCTGTTAAACACTCTCTGCTTGGAAGTATCTTGATTGGGACACACTGATGAGTCTACCAACTATGCTTCAGTATCAGGTCACAGCTACAGAAAACACAGCTTTTTCTAGGCCACAGCTGTTTTAGCTGTACAGTGTACTTGTTGAACATGTATTCATTAACCATTCTTAATTCTTAACCATTAACAATCTCAAATAGTTCAAACATATGTTCAATTCTGAATGCAACCTACAAGAAATAAGCATAGTAGGCAAGGTTCATAGTGAACCTCCAGCATGCTAAAGCAAAACAAGTTTCTTCTCCTCCAAGGGCTGAAGACACAGTTCTGTACATATGACAGGGGTCTAACTGAGAACCCACCAAATACCATTACCCCTCAATTACCATGTCTATTAGTCACAATACTGTGGTTTCAAGCAGTTAAGGAACCTTTTTGTTGTGTCCTCTTGCTCCTGTTGGACAACCTATTTACAGGCTAGCGAATGCACTGTGTTTAAGTAAATAAATCAGTGACAGCTAGGAGTCAGAGGAATTTGGTGCATACATGCTAGCAGGAATGTAGAAGACAGCATTTTTTTCCCCTTCCATAAACTTAGTCCTTCAGAGGAACAGCCACACTAAAATTTGCATTGATTAGCTCAGGTCGTAACCCAGCATCAAAGATACAAAAAAATGTCTATCATAATATTCAGTAATATCCACACAGAGTTTATACTTCTTGAAGTTCTCATGAACGCACGTATTCAATACCCTCATGGCAGCTGACTTTAATCTGCTGAAATGAGATCTATAAATGTTTTTGGGGTATATAAATCACATCAACATTTTCAACACACAGAAGAAAACCTGGTTGCTGAAGACCAAACATATAATTTACAAGAGCATCTCATTCTACAAATCAAAATGAAACTCTTGGGGAAGGGAAGCCTTTCTAAACACATCTGACTTCTAGTTTAGTGACCCTTACAATGCAAATCTTCTGGAAAATTCTTTTAATATTAGAATGATTTTATACTTATTTTCAAAAGAATACATACAAACATGTCTTATAAGCAGTCACCTCTAAATCAAATATACTTACTTGCTTAAGCGTATTTAATTGCTCTTGCAGCCTCTGTGCTTTGTCTGCTTCTTTTTTTATCTCACTGAAATTTGATTTGAATTCTGCAAGTTGTAGGCGCAGTGAGAGGCGTTCCACTTCTGCTGTATGTAGTCTTTGTGTAAATTCAAATATTTGTTTCTGCAAGGATTCTATGTTTTTCTGTTAATAATCAGAAAGACATTTATATGCTTTAACATGAACTATTTTATCAATAGAAGAGTCACATGTAATACCCAAGCAAATTGGACAAAACTCTCATGTTGTCCATCATCTCTAAGCTGCATGAGTGCAAAATGTGAACTTGTTTCTCCTTCGTACTCTTGAGGGTAACTGAAAATTCTGTTTTCAAGAAAGTACTATTTTAATGTAAGGCCCACAATAAAAGACCAATTATTTCAGGTTTCTCCTTTCCCTCTGATTATAGGGAAAAGGCTATCTTTACTGAAAGACGGAACGCAAAGCACGAAAAAACGGAAACACCACCCCCCAACCCCCCAAAAAAGAAACCACAACAAAGAAACAACTCCGTAACATTTAATTGAAGCCAAAAGCAAGTTAGTTCTTACAAAGCAAATACAACTTTGAAAGAACTTTAAAAACCCCTTTTCTTAGATACATCAAATATCTTCTTAAAATTCTTTGACATAAAAGAAAAAGTACATTGGCGCTCTAATGCTTCTGGGTGTTGGGAATCTGATGTCTACATAGTTGTAATGGTTCAATGTAACAGTCTCAAAAACTGAAACAAAATTATGTTGCTATCCAGAGAGCTTCATCCCAACACTTAGACCATGAACCTACTGCTTACATAAAGTAGGACTATAATTATGCATACCATACTGGATACTCTGTCACACAATCCAGCTTCCAGGGCCTGGGTATTTATTTTATTGAGTCCATGAGCCAGGCTCTGCACCAAGGAGTCTTTCTCCAGATAAGTAATGCACTTGCAGTGGTCTAACGGAACCGTCTCCATTATAACACTCAGCTTGTCCATAAGTTTTGAAAATGAATTCCTGGCTGCATTTAACAGTAACTTTCCAGAATGCCAGGACTTTGTACCTTTAAAAAAAAAAACAAAAAAACCAGACAAACAAAACCCCCAAACAAACAAACAAACAAAAAACCCCCTACAAAACAACAAAACCCAAATCAAAACACAGAAAAGAAACATCAAGTAGGTTATTAGTTTCAGTTTCTTTCAGTGAAAGAAACCACAATAAAGAAGATCTTAAAGCTACTCAATAGAAATTTTCCATTAAGGACTAGAAGATTGAGTTCAAAGGAATACTTCAGAGAGAGACTTGAAGACAAATTGTGTATTTAGAAATGAAAATCCTAATCCTATCAATTTGCAAATGGGAGGGTAGAATAAGATTCTAAAGAATAGGATTTCTTTGTCACAGACTACTTGTCCAGTTGTTATCATGTTCTCCAGTACCATCCTTTCTAAAGACTTTAGTGTTCTAATTTTGTAATTCAGAAAACATGCAAGACAAATGCAAGCAAATGGAAGTCAGGTCAAATAAGTCAGAAGTAATAGCACACGGTGAAACACTTTATTGTAATATTTACAATGCAAACTTCTGAGGGTTTCCTGATTTTTCCTCCCTCCCCTCTACAGATGTCTAAATCATTTGCTGTTCAAAATTAGTGAGGCTTGGTACCTTAATGCCATACTATTTATATTCTGAGACAGGAGAATATAATTTACCTTATTTCAAGGCAATTAAAATTTTACAGCTACAATTACGTATTTCCCCACAGGATTTTGGTAATCATCCTTCTCATATAATGGACTTAAGGCCCCAGCACACCCAACATGTCCGCTTACTGCTAGATTCGTCAGGTCTGTAATTAATAATTGTGTTTAATGTTGATAAATAAAATTGTCAGTGCTCCTTCCACTAATTGGTATTCCAGATAACAGTTAATAGGTTTATTTATGCCTTAATAAAAGTCTTGTAATTTAGTTTTCCCTCTGCTAGGCAGGTCTTAATCTGTCATTACTTGTCTTATGATACTATCAGTGTAAGATGACAAGCATGGAAGAGCTTATTTACATTCAGTAGTACAGGAGATCTCCAGTTGCTGCAGTGAACTAAAATATTTGCTTAAGAGTATAAACAGAAAAAAATAACCCTGGCTTAAGTTAAAGAATTTCTGTTGTTAGACTGTGAGGGAAAAAGCCAGAGGTACAAAGCAAACAGAACATGATTATTGATGTGTTTTTATTACAAATCTCATTGTAAAGAAGATCATTTACATGTGAGGCTGAGATTTATCTGTAAGCAATAACAAAAAAAGCACATGATAAAATCAAATATTTTATTTTCAAACCCATTTTCCTGTTCAGGTTTGAAATAGCACCACTCCAATGAAGCCAGTGCTTAATTGGAGTATCATTTTTGAGTACACGCTCTCCATAACTACAGTGACTAGTAGATCTGTCTTTTCTTCATGACTAAAATAGCACCTTTGAGGTTAAAAATCTGACGAGGCATTTTTATCTTGCACTTCAACTAACTAAACATCCTTTGCAATAAAAAAATTATTCTTTTCATACCCAGAAAAAACTGCTATTGCAATTCTCCGGTCAGAATGCATTCACTAGTTGAATGTTTAGTTAAATTAACCTAAAATTAAAACTAGAACATTTTTATGGCCTTCTATGTAAGCTGATGCCAAAACCTTCTCAAAAACTGTCCTTTGCCATGATTTTTGGAATATATAGAATAAAGGAGCGCAATGAGCTACTGTTCCTTTGCTTTTCCCAGTATTTCCACTTGCTGTCTCAGGTTATGAGATATTGTTTGCCTGTCAGAAGCACATATTGTTTCTCCATATGTGCAGTACCTAGCATGGCAGCACTTCCCCTATGCCTAGAATCTCATGTTTAAACGTATCAAAAGTAAATTTAAAATAATAATGCAGACAAATCTGTTGTAGCATTTTCAAATGATCATTCCACTTCTCAACAAGCACTCCCCTTAACCAGCACAGTTCAAGATATCACAGAATCACAGAATCACCAGGTTGAAAGAGACCTTAAAGATCATTAAGTCCAAGCCGTGCCCTAACACCTTAACTAAACCATGGTACTGAGTGCCACATCCAGTCTTTTTTTGAACACATCCAGGGATGGGGACTCCATCACCTCCCCGGGCAGGCCATTCCAGTGTTTTATCACTCTTTCTGTGAAAAACTTCTTCCTAATATACAACCTATATTTCCCCTGACACAGCTTGATCACAGCTTAAGGCATTTTCTTGGGATAGCAATAAATAGTCATGTCCTCCATTATTTTTATGAAGAGTAGCTTTGACTAAATAGACAGAAATATTTTGAAGGAAGTTACTGATTGCTTTGAAAGATAAAATGAAAACATAAATCAGTTCCACAAGGAACTGTAGCTATAATAACTGAGAGGATAATAGACTGTTTAAGTATATATATCTTAAGTACCTGCCATGAAGGATGAAAGAATTACAATAAAAATTAAATTATGTGCTAAATTATGTACTTTATGATGTCTCTAAGAAATTATTAACACAAATACAGGTATACGACAAAGCAATTAAGTTTTACATTAAGTAAATGGAAAAAAAGTGTCAAATATTACTTCACTGAAAGATGAAAAAACAATTCTTGTTTATTCTGTTTTGGTGAAATTGAACACCAGTCAGCAGGATTAACTTTGTACTATGCAAGACTTAAATGTTCATGTCAAACTTCTAAAACTTTATATATTTAACAGTTGATGATATTTGTAGTGAAAACTTTGGCTGTTACCATCTCTGGTTTATGACAGTACAGATTTTTGTTCAAACAAACCTAAAATCTAACTTTACAAAAAAACCCAAAACAAACAAAAAAACTCCAACACTGCAATGAATTTGCATTGAAACTGAAGCAAAGAGATCATTCCAAGGCATGCTGGAATGAGTCCCAAACTAACTAACACTATAAAGTGAAACGATCATCAATGTCAAAACAGAACCACTTATTTAAAAGACTAAGAAAGGTGCCTCAAATGGTTCCCCAGACCCTAGCCATTTTTAAACATAATTTCTAAGACACTGAATCATTCTATCCTGATGATCCAGACAGCACCTTCTTGTAGCACTCTCTCCTGTGACATATAGTCTAATCCGGAACTGCCATTATTTAAAGACATTAAAGGATTGCCTATTTATAATTTTTTAAGAAATTCAACATAATTGAAGTCAAGTTTGAAGATTTAAGTTCTACTTAAACTATTACTTGTAGAACAAATGTAATTTTCTAAATGTGGAAGCTTTAATATATTCCTTCAGAGCCTAATTACTTCAACACTTCTGGAAATTTCATATCAAACTTTAAATTATTTATTACTATTTTTTGACCCAAAAATTCTTAGGAGACTTGATCTCATGAGCAACAGAATTCCAAGTAAAACATGAGCAGATAGACCTTGAGATTCTGTGGAAATTACTTAAATAGATGTAAGATATTAAAGAATCACCAAACTGACTGTGGTCATAACATTCCCAGCATCGTTCTTCCTAATTCTCAAAATCAAGCCTGTGTTGAGTGCAGAGATATCTAGTAAATAGAGACCAGTAGAATTCCCATATTGTTCAAACTGCCAAAATATCATGATGTTTAAGGTATTGTAATCAGTCGCTTCAGCAGATCCATGCTGCTGCTCCATTTCTCTCAATTCTTCTTCAATTTGCTGTTCCTACACAATACTCTGTACACAGGAAGACTTGCAGTATAAACCCTGTAAATACTCTGAAATACAGTTCAAACTTCGCTTTGTAAGGATATAAATTTAAGTTACTGAAAACAGGATGACCAAAGAAGAAAGCTATGAAACTGAATCAAAACAATTTTGTTTCAGCGTCTTCTGGGATCGGTTTGTTATTTAGGCTTCTGGGAAATGAATCATCTTATTACTGTCCTGCTACTTCCATTTATTCATATAAATTATCTCTCTTTAAACATCCTTTATTCTGTGACAGAAGTGCTGGTACTTTAAAACTACAGTTTACTGAAGAACTAAGGATGGCAGCAATGCAGAGAACCAAGCAAACTCTTAGGTCAGTTCTCGCTGCAAATAAATAAAGCAAAATAGTTAACAGCTGGGAATCATGAGGTGATATTTCCAAAGACTGACACTACAATTTTTCATAGGCATTGTAGAATTCTATACAAGCAGAGACTGGGAAAATTAGGAAATCTAGACACATACCTAATTAAACATAAACTTAGAGAAGAAACATTGCAGAGACATAAAATAAGGACTGCTATGCATTGTATAAACTGAGAGCATTTTATTTCTCTCTCCAAAACTGTAAGATAGCAAATAAAGCACATGGAAATGTTATCCATGAAATTCACTGTTTTCCAGATTTGGAACTACTAAATTCATATAATATAAAACACGGTATGAAATTATTTCCTTTCAGTCAGCAGCTGTAATGTCCCAAGTTGAAGACGTGCCAGTTTTAGAGCCCGTACTTAAGAAATATACAAATCAAATAAAAACATAGATTTTCTTCATAGAAAAAAATATTAGGTTGAGCTCCAGGAAAACACTTCCTGAATATTAGACCAGATGAAGAAGATAACTGGGAACCTTGTAAGAGTTACTTCAAGGTTCTTACAAGAACCTTGTAAGAGTTACTTAATTTAAAAGGTTAGCCTACTTTTTAGGCTAAGCTTTTAAAAACAGGTTAGCCAAATATCTATTTGTGTGGTTTAGATTATTTTTAATATCTCACAGTCAAACAGGCAGAATGATATAAATGCTTTCTAAAAGCACTCTCCAGCCTTCTGTTCCCATGACTATATACCAGAAGGATAAAGTATCACATCACCAATTAAAGAAAATTCAATCTGTTCCATCAATACAGCTCTCAGGAGATTTGATCTAGAATAGTTTAAATAAATCCTAAAAATGGAGATGATGCAACCACCCTGATTATGTTTTTAATTTTCAACTACAAGATTATATTTTTAAAATTACCTGGTTTGTTGACTACATCCTGCAATTCAGTGACAGAACTGATTATTGCAGCAAGGAGGTTGGAACTAGCAAACCAGCTGAGTGCTTCCACACAGTTAAGCTCTTCATCTTCACAGCCTATGGAATAGAATTGTAGCTACCAATATAACTCAATAACTTAAATGAGGCACACTACTTTCTCTTTCAGAAACTGACTAAAGCTAAAAGTTCATAAGCCATAGACTATTTTCAGGACAATTTAGACTGTATTAAATTTCCTTCCACTAGCACTAAACCAGAAAAATAGATGAATCTTCTAGTTTCAAAAGCATTTTTTATACCATTTTTCCTTGTAGAGGGATACATAAGCTGGTTTGGTAACAGAAAGGGACTAAGAGTATATGTATTTCCTCTAAAGGAAATCCAGAAATCTTAAATTAATATTTTACCTGAATCAGTAAGAAATGTTTTCGCATTTTTCAATAGGAAATAAGTACTACAAGTTATTACTAAAAGAATACACATTCTCAAAAATAATGTCAGTGGCAAATAATGTAGGAACATTTCAAGAAATTTATCACATAGGGCAGATGCAGTAGGACCTAGTTCTGAAATCTACGGTGCAAATATTGAGGGTATTAAACCATGGGAACTCATGTGTGTAGTTGCAACTTTACTTGCATTGTCAAACAGACAAAGCATTTCATTTTAGGGGAAATTACATGCATCAAATTATCTAGAAGTTCCAAATTCAGAAATTACATTTGTTAAAATGTCATTAAATTTGTATTTACACTCTATTATAAATAATATTACTATATGTTATTCACTAGCCATGTCTTTTGACACAACATTTATAAAAGAAGAAAAAAATCAGCTTACTTAACAGATTACGCTTGCCTTTGTATTCTCCTACACAAACAGGAATTCCAATGCCTTCTTTTAAGCCATTTGTCCAGGTGAAGAGGGAACTAGAAGACTGTGCTAAAACCTTAAGTCTGTTGGCTGCCAAAACTGCAATCACAGCTCTTCGGAATACGTAAATCAGGCCCTGAGATTTTCTTCTCTTTAGTTTTGCTTCATCCTGATTGTTTTCCTTATCATGAGAGAGAGCAAGAACTAAGGTCCTAATCTTCTGGTTCACTAATTCATAAATGTTCGCCTGATCCTGGAGAAGGTCTCTTTGGGAAGACATAGCACACAGTCTGCCATACAGAGGATACAGGGCCCCTGCCAGTAGTGCACAGGCTGCCAGGAGGGAGGAATGCTCCTTTTGAAACTGTGTTAACATCTTTTTCACAGAAATGTTTTCAAGAGCCAATTTCTCTTGACTTTTTTCAAGGACATAAATTTTTTCCTTATTTTTCTCTGCTGCTTCTTGGTACTCCTGGGGTAAGAGAAAAAAACACCAAACAAAAAAACCCAGAAGAAATATTAAGCGAAAAGTTTTTTACTTAACAAAATCATTTTTACCTAGACAAAAGATAAAAGAAAATACTTTCTTTTTTCTTCACATTCAAGTAACACACTAAAGGAACAAATATTATTAGTAATGATGATAAAACTATCTCTCCTAAAAAACTGTTAAACAATGAAATACATGAAAACAAAATAACAAAGTAAAGTTTGCACAGTCTTCAGTTACAAATGGATTCCTAGTTCCTGATGATAACCCTTAGTACTCCAATAGCCTGCACCTGGTTGTCCACAATGCAGTTTTATCAGCTGACTTAACAACAATTGCTTAGAAAGGAATTACATGCTCCAATTTAAGAAAGATCATTGCTTTACAAAGAAGAAATAAAGTTAGTATAAGGGAGAAGAAAAAAATAAGGAAGGCTCTGGAACATAAACGTAGACAGATTGGCAGCAGCTGGAAAAGGGGAAGTAAAGGTGATCTCTTAATTACTTTGTAATCAACCCCCTACTTATATATTCACAGATTGATTAGGTCTCATACAGAAGTGAGTTTTCAAAAGAACAGTGTAATACAGATGTTTTTATTTTGCCTAGTACCATAATAGATTTTTTTAAGTTGCAGAACATTTTTTTTCCTCTAAATGCCCTGAAATAGGGAAAGAGGGAGATTTAAAATAGCAAGCTGGTATAGAGAAATTAAGATGGTAACAAGTCAGGAAACGCCAGGACTACAGTTAGAGGATGCAGACTGCAGTACGGGAATCAAGAGGCTACACTGAGAGTTCTAAGTGACCTCTGAGACTTAAACTGGGTTTTTGATGCATAAAAGCCTGCTGTGATTGAAACAGTGACTACATTTAAACAGGCTCCACTGGTATAGGGAGATAATAAATTTTAGGCACTGCTCACAAAGACTGCATAAGCTCAAGTTAAATGCTAATACTTCAGCTACAACACATGGTCACAAAAAGGCAAACATGGATGCAACTACATGTCCATACGATGATGAAAACTGAGGATTTTATTTAAGTTTCAGATGCCTCTCTTAGAGCTATGGACAATTTCGTTGAACACAGAGTGATATTATTCCTGTAGCAGTGGTCCAAAAAGAAGCAAAATGGTATTATCCAGCCATATTCTCCTGCATTCTATTTGGTACAGGTCCCAACTAGTGGTGAGCAAGGCACCCTAGTTTCTTTTACCTCCTCCATCAAGCAAAAAGGGAAAAAAATATACACAGCTATCCCTAGAATGAAAATAGAAGATTCCACGCTTCTACAGAGATATACCCTAGTCAGTTCAAAATGTCTTTGACCAAATAAATATTTTATAATTTTTTTGGAAGGGAAAGAATTTGTAATGCTATTAAAATACTTCAAGCCATACAAAAATAGAGTAGGCCACTAAAATATTTAATTTCAAAATGCAATTAACAGGCCACATATGTCACTTTACTATGCTGAAATAAAGTATGAACATGGACAATACTTTCAGTGCTACTGCATTATTTACAGTGTTTGATTTTTATAGATGAAAACCCTGATAGCATGACTGGAAGGAACTGAAAAGGTGAGCCAAATTTAGAAAACAGCCTATGGTTTCTGGCCATCACAGGTGAAAGGCCAATATCTAAGTAAACAAACTGTGATCCCTACAGGGTTGTTGGGCAGCAATACCAATATTCAGTGCTCTTACTAATTAAGGAGCTTTTTTAATGCTTTTTGTGATATGGTAATATGCAAAAGTAAATGAGACAACCTTTGACTTCAGAAATGTAAGTTTTCCAAGAAAATAGACCTTCTCTCTTTTACTGGCTAATAATTTCTTTTGCTACACCAGACACTGATTCTAGAGTTTTCTTTAAAGCTTAAAAGCACAGTTCTTGAAAGAGACATGGACTTTTCTTCCTAAACATTGGCAAGCTGGTTTCCTTTGGTGTTTGAGCTTTGAGGGGCACCTCACTGAGTTGCAGAGCTCTATCCATTCCAAGAAACCTTAACAAAAAATCAGGTGCTACTAGCAAAACTATTTTATCCTACTTCTTACTACACCCTTAGCCTTTATTCTGGCATGGAAACAGAACGGAAAACTAGAAATATAATGACACAGAGACTTCAAAAAGTTTTTCTTTTGGAGACCTGAGCATAAATGGCAGTAGAGGAGAGAGGGCCCACCCCCACATACACTAAAGCTGCCCCCAGGGAGAGCAAGCAAGCAGCAACACGATGAACAGAGAGGGCAAACAACATGAAACATGAGCCAGAGCACCATGACACTGTTTGCACATGCAGGGCAAGCAGGAAGGGCACTGAAGCACTGCCACCTCAAGCACTTAGCTCAGTTGGTGATCTTCACTCTCAGTTATTGAGCTGAGGTGTGGTGTTTGTTTGGACAAAAGTTACTTCCTCTGTGCACATCAAAAAGGAAGGGGCAACCCAGATGGACTGCCCATGAAACCATGCAGGAGCCTGGGTCTCAGACTGCAGGGAATTGTGGAGCCTGGCACTGCTCTCAGGGCAGAAGAGACAGCAGCTGTGTGAATTGTGATCAGGTGGATGAGTTACAAAGCCTAACACTGGAGCTGAGAGAAAAAGTAGAAAAACTAAGAGGAAATAGGGAGCCTGAGGAAGAGATTGAGTGGTGGAGCTGCATTCTGCCACACCTCAAATGCACGCACTGTCCACTTCACCTGAAGCAATGGATCCCCCACCCTCTCACCACCAGGCAACATGGGACCTTAGAGACAGAGGCGAGTGGAAACAGATTTTTGCTTGGGGGGGGAGCAGGTGAACCTCCTCCCAAACTACTTACCTTCCTAGGTGCCCTTATACAGCAGGTATGGGGCCCTGGAATCTCAGAATCAGGGAAATAAGAATGTGGATGAAAGTACATCTAGGCTGGACTGATTGTCTAGGACAGGGCAGCCTAGCCCCTACATTTTGACCTCCTCAATTAAGAAAAAAAGGAACAGCAGTAGTGACTCCCTTTTTGGAGAAATGAAGAACCCAGTATGCCAACCAGAATTTACCTAAAAAGAAGTATGTTGCCTCCATGCAGCCCAGATAAGAGAGAGCATCAACAAACTGCCCACTGGTACAGCCAACTGATCACTACCCATTACCTGTTTACCAGGTGGGTAGCAACAAAGTCCCAATGAAAAGGCTGTGAATGATCAAGAGGACCTCAGGGCCTTGGGATAACTGGTCAAGGGATCTGGAGCACAAGCTGTGTTCTCTTCTCTCCTTCCAGTTGTGGGGAATGATAGGGCAAAACCCAGGAAAATTCCAGAGGAACATATGGCTTCAAGGGTGGTGTTACCATCAGAATTTGTGGGGTTTTGATCATGGGTCAGTTTATATGATACTGAGTCTGCTGACAACAAATGAGATCCTCCTAGCTCAAAGAAGGAAAAGGATCTTAGCAGGGTTCACTGAAAGAGCTTTAAACTGGATTTAAAGGGGGACAGGAACAAGGCCAAGCTCGACAGAGAAAAGGTGTGGGAAGGGGAGAACTACAGTGATCACCCAAGCAGCTAAAGGATGCTTAGGAGGGGATGCCTGCCGAGGGTACATGAATCCAAAGACGTAACCAGAAGACAGACTGTGCACTCCCACTGGGTATATTGATACAATCAAATACTTCCATGGAGTGCTGTACACCAATGCACACAAAATGGGGAACAAAGAGGAGGAACTGGAGATCTGTGTTATGTCAAAGGACTCTGACCTTTGCAATTAGAGATGTGGTAGGAGAGCTCACGTGACTGGAATGCTGTAATAAAGTACAAGCTATTTAGGAGAAGGAAACGAAGAAGGTGAGATGGTGGAGTTACCCGCAACTGAGGCAATTGAGGCAACACCTGGAATGTATAGATCTCTATCTTGGGGTGGATGGTGAGTGAGTCAAGAGCCTATGGGTCAGGATAAAAAGGCAGATCAGCAGGGGTAACACTTGTGGGTGTTTGCTACAGGCCACCTGAGCAGCAGGAGAAGGTGGATGACATCTTCTACAGGCAGCAAAAAGCAGCCTTAGAGTCACAGATACTGGTTTTTGTAGGGGACTTTAACTACCCTGACATCTGCTGCAGAACCAGCACCATGAAACACAAACAGCCCAGAAGGTTCTTGAGAAGCAGTGATGACAACTTCCTGTCACAGGTAGTGGCGGATCCCACAAGGAATATTGTGCTGCTTGACCTCACACTAACAGGGAAGGCCTTGCTGGGGCATGAGAGTTGGTTCATGTTCAAGGATAAGTTCCTCCAGATTCAAGAACAACACATCACGATGTGCAAGAAGTCAGGCAAAGAGGGTAACAGACTTGCATGACCAAATGAAGAACTGTCATTACCCAGGCAGGAAATACACAGGAGATGGAAAGAGGTCACTTAGAATGAAGATAGAGAGGTTGTCAGAGTAAGTAGAAATGAGACAAGGAAGGTTAAAGTGCATCTGGAATTAAATGTGGCCAAGCATGTCAAGGACAAGGGAGGTGATCCTGCCCCTCTACTCAGCCTTAGTGAGGCTACATTTCTCCAGTTCTGGGCTCCTTATTACAAGAGAGACAAGGAGCTACTAGCTCCAACAGAGGGTGACAAAGGGACTGCAGAATCTTTCTCAAAATAGAATGAGGGACCTGGGTCTGTTCAGCCTCAAGAAGAAATGATTGAGAGGCAAACTCAGATATATATTGCCTCTCCCAACATCCTTGCAGCTAAGCTCAGGAAATGTGGGTTAGATGAATGGACCTTGGGGTGAATCAAGAACTGACAATTGCACAGCTTAGTAGCTTTGTAAAGACACTGTCCTAATAGGGGAGCACAAAATCCACATGGAAAAATGATTTTCAAAGCTCAGGTTGATATGACAGCTGGAAGTAGCCAAACACTAAAACATAAAGCAATGTCTGCTGCAATAGGCTGCAAGTGCAACAAAGTTTCTTTTTAAAGACACTTCACATCAGTGGTGGAAACCAGTCTGTGACACAGCCCCCGAAATCTCCTCCAAGAAGAGGCTCCAACAAAAAGGCGATATGCCCTTTTGCCCATCCAACAAAAGGGGATATGCAGAATGTAGTTGTCACAGTTCCCTTCCACACTCCCTGTCCCCTCAAAAAACCTGATCAGTGGATCAGAATCTAGGTAGAAGCCTGCAGTCAGTGATGCTCCCAAGGGTTCAATCTCATTGAATTTGTTATCACTGACCTGGAGGAAGGGATCAAAGGCACCCTCAGCAGGTTTGCTGGTGACTCCAAACTGGGGCAGTGGCTGATGCACCTGAAAGCTCTGCTGCCATTCAATGGGACCTTGATCAGCTGGAGGGCTGGGCAGAGAGAAACCTGGTGAGGCTCAACAAGGGCAAGTGCCAGGTCCTGCACCTGGGCAGGAACAGCCCCAAGTGCCAGCACAGCCTGGGGCTGACCTCCTACAGAGCAGCTCTGCGCAAAAGGACCTGGGACTCCTGGGGCATCACAAGCTGCCCGTGAGCCACCAGTGCCCCTGTGGCCAGGAGGGCCAATGTCATC
The DNA here is from genome assembly GCF_028018845.1 of Melospiza georgiana. Lineage (NCBI taxonomy): Eukaryota > Metazoa > Chordata > Aves > Passeriformes > Passerellidae > Melospiza > Melospiza georgiana. The sequence goes on from NC_080465.1 coordinate 34,289,607, forward strand.
CTGGGCTGCATTGGCAAGAGTGTGGCCAGCAGGGCAGGGAGCTGATCCTCCCCCTCCACTCAGCCCTGGTGAGGCCATTCCTGGAGTGCTGTGTCCAGTTCTGGGCTCCTCAGCACAAGGGAGACAAGGAGCTACTGGAGAGGGTCCAGTGGAGAGCCACAAGGATGATCAGGGGTCTGGAGCTTCTCTCTCATGAGGAGACACTCTGGGAGCTGGGATTGTTTGGTCTGGAGAAGACTGAGAGGGGATCTCACCAATACACAGAAATATCTCAAAGGTGGGTGTCAGAAGGATGGTGCCAGACTCTTCAGTGGAGTGATCCAGTACTGATATTGGATGAGGAGCAATGGCCAAAAACTAAGGCATGAGAAGTTCTACCTCAACATGAGGTTGACTAAGGGTGTCAGAGCACTAGAGAGGGATACTCAAGGAGATTGTGGAGTCTCCCTCTCTGGAGACACTCAAAAGAAAAAAAAAACCCAAAAAAACTTGACGCATTCTGATGTAACCTGCCCTAGATGACTTTGCCTTGTCAGGTGGGTTGGACTAGATGGTCTCCAGTGGTCCCTTCCAAACCTAACAATTCTGTGACTCTCAACAGTGTCTACAAGTATCTAAAGAAAGGGTGTCAGTGGACGGATCCAGGCTCTGCTCAGTGATGCCAAGAAACAGGACAAGAGGCAATGGGCACAAACTGACACACAGGAAGTTCCACCTGAACAAGAGGACGAACTTCTTTTCTGTGCAGCGACCGATTGCCCAAAAAGGTTGTAGAATGTCCCTTTCTGGGGATATTAAGGAACAATCTGGACACAATTCTGTGCAATGTACTCTAGGACAACCCCCTTGAGCAGGAGGGTTGCACCAGATGACCCACTGTTGTCCCTTCCACCCTGACCCATTCTGTGATTCTGTTAGTCAGTGATTCCTGTCATTCAGCTGTTTTATTTTTCCAAATGTATATAAACATACAGGTATATCTAAAAACAACATCAACTGCCCTCTCTTTGCTGTGTTTTAAGTACATGAGCCAGACATGCCTGCCAAAGAAAGACAGGTCAGGACCAGTACAGTTACATACATTTATTTTCCTCCCTTTGCAACGACTATAGTGATTTTTCATATAATTGCAATATATCCCATCCTTTATCTAATTCACCTGTCTTGCTGTAAAAGGCCTCCAACCAAGGAAAAAGCAAACACTTTTTTTTTTCCTTCCCAGGGGACTTTTTCCTTTGCCTGTTTAGTAAACCTTCGATTTTTCTGTTAAAATTGACATTTTAAAGTAATTAAAGTACTTTTCTCTTATAATATATTTTTGCATACAAGAACAAAACCTTTCTATTTTAAGCAGTTGCCACAAAAAATGGGGACAGATTAATAAATGTCTATATAATAAACAAACAACAACTGGTAGTTAAAATTCAGAGGACATTTCCTAGGGGACTATAAATAATAAATAATTTGTGTGAGGCTAAGGAGCAGGCATAGTAACATTTTCAAAATGGCACACTATCAAATCAAGAGGACTAGGCTCCTGCAACAAAAGGCAAAGAAAAAGGATGTGCATTTTAAGCTCCATTGTCTCTCCAAAAATGGAGACCACTGACAAAGAGTGGTATCTACAGAGCTTTGTTTATCGCTGATCTCTGATAAGGCTACTCTGGGAACTTCTTTCCTATAGAAAAACAGTAAAACTGTTCTCTGATTACACCATCCATCTGACCTACTGTGAGGTAGTACCTACTACCAGCTATGAGGTAGTACCTATTAACATTCACACATCCTATTGTGGAACCAGGGACCCTGAACAATATTAGCTGGGGACAGAAGCAGTAGCAGGTGTCAATGCCACTAAAACCTCCAGATTTTGCAGTGTTTTAATTATAAGGAGACCATTATAAAAAGCCCTGACTCTCCACTGCCATTCTAATAAACCAAAACAACAAGTTTCAAGATACATTGCAGATACTGCTGTGCAATTAGAGCTCTCTGTTAACTCCTGAGAGTGTGAATTGACACTCTATGGTTTTCTTTCACAGACATGTCAACAATTTGAAAAACTAAAGAAGTCTCAATACAGGACCTCTGAGGGGAAAATATCCAGAAGAAGTCATGGAACACTGGTTGAAGACAAAGCTACAAATAAAAGGAAGCATCCTATGATGTACCATTAGGTTGGTGCAGGACAGCAGAAATCACTCATCTTCCCTTTTCAGAATGGAGCTAAACCCTACAAGGGGTTATTTCACCAAAGTGCTTGCAATTAACACTCAGATCTTTGGATGAAAAATGTAGCAAATTGCTACAGTTTCCTAGTAGCGCTAGAATAAGTGTCCTAGAGTGAGAAGACCCCCAGCTGTACAATGAAATACTGGCAAGTTATATTCCACTTGTACTGATTATATGTTTCCTATAAAATTTAATGAAAAAAGCTTGCTAAAATAATTAAATTTAAATATTGCGTTCTGCATCTTTATGTAATCACTGGTAGTCGGCAAATCTTAAAGATCCTTTGAAGACATTCTGTAACTTGTGGCACATTTTCCCTTGTTTTCTTTGGAAATAAGGCTATGATATTAGTCTGTCTGTACACCTCTGATCAAACAAAGCACTGATCTTGCAGACAAATATGGCTAACTGGCTCAAAATACAAAAGATAAAATACAGTTAAGCCAGGAAAAATGGGCAATCAGGACTAGAAAAGCCTTAGCAGTAGACATTTATGGACCCTATGGGTGCCAGGAAATAAAAGGCTTAATTTGGTATTTGCAAATTGAAAGTTAGTCACAAATTAGAAATCGAGAAGAAATTAGACTGTCTTCTTGAGAGTTAGACACTGAATGGTAAGGAAGACAAACTGGAACACAAGATGGAAAAGAGATCGTTGAATCATCTAAGTGTATACAGACATTGTACTACCTAGATTACAAAACTACCAGCTTGCACTCCAACATTACAATAACCTGTGTTAGAAAAGAAGCCCAGATGTTTTCTAAGGAAAAATATTCCTGTTTTAGTGATTCATTAGTCCTGTACAGGAAGCTGACAGATGAAGTTTTTTCCAAAACATGTGCCTAAGTGCACGCCACAAAAAGGAGACACTTTCTTACATACATGCTTTACATGCTATCTATACAATCCAGCTGCAGAGACTGGGAGGTTTAGCACCATCCCAAAGAATGATGCAGTACTGTGGAACACCTATTTTTCACAAAACACAAGAGTTTTTAAAGACATGCATAGGAGGAAGAAATTGTGTAACTCCACTTTTGATTTAAGAAGGAAATGTAATTTTTAATTTTAATTTTTAAAATTAAAATGAAGCTTCCTTATTCTACCATTCTTTCTGTTGGCAAATGAAAGCCATAAACTGAAACTACATGATGATGGGGAAATTAAATAAAATCTGGATGCCACTTATTCCACTCACACTGATGTTTGTAGCCTTGTCAATACCCAATGTGAAATGTAAATATCAAGCAAAAAAATGTAAAAAAATATAACTCAGTCCTAAGAACTCACCATAAATTGCTCTTTAAATAGAATGCTTCATAAATGTATTTTTCAGCACACAAGGACTTCCAAGACTAAAATCTGCATCAAATATAGCATTCTTCAGATAAAGTAAGTCACAGGTGGCAGTCACAAGTAACAAGGCATACCTTATCTCCTCAATTTCACAACACTTTTATTGAAACACATGTAAATGAATGTGATTGAAAAGATGGTGAATGGTAGTTGTAGAATAATAGTGAGCATTTTAAATTGCAAATAACTTGTCTAACAATCAGTACCAATAGCATTACACTTTTGACCCACTGCTCACTGATTCATCTGTGTAACAGCATCCTCTAATACTGTTGAAATCTACCACTGCTAATTGGTTTTTAGGGTCAGAACGTATATATCTAAATTTATCCCCAGATGAGACCATTTTACTGTATTGCTACACAGTCTTTGCAAAGCATGACACTGAAAAAAATCACTGCTGCCCTATATAATTCTTAAATCAAGCAAATTCAATCTTACAGCCTTAACATTCTCAAAAAAACCCCAAAAAGCCAAATTAGGCAATTCACTCCTAGAATGTTTTAACAAAGACATTTATTTCTTATTATAAATGAAGTCAATACTAGCATGGAGTTTGCAGATTTTTTTTAATTTTAAACAACCTTAAACTGGTTAGGGGTTCAAACTATGGAAATAATCCAATAAATATTTACAAGAAAAAAAAAATCAGAAGTTCATAGCACCATACCTGTGCCCTTGCATGAACTTCCTCAAGGAGACCTGAGTACTGCTGTTCCAGATACTTTTTTTCGTTCTGCCAACAGCTTGCCTGCGCTTTCATTTGTTCAGCCATTTTGTTAAAAGCATCTTCCTGGCTCTGCTGAAGCTCCTTCATAGTATTGGACTTGTTTTTACAAACATATTCCAGGTGAGATATCTGTGTAACAAGCATTTAAAAAGAAATTATTTTATTTCTCTAAGCACCGATTTACTTTATTGTGTATATCAGTTTAACCACAGATGTCATAAAATCTAAACTGTAATTTCTTCAATATTTTCATTAAAACTAAGTAAAAGCCTTTCATGACAGATTATTTACTTGAGTTGTGCAACAATATGAACGAAAAATTGGATTCAGTTTTGCCATTGCCATACCATACTGCAGATGCTTATTGCTTTCTTTGTTGAAAACCTGAACTGGACATGTCTCCTATGTTTTGGCTTTTTGTAAACAAGAGCATTAAATCTTGTGATGGTAAAGTATACCAATCTGAGTATACCAGTCCCTTAGAAGTTTGCAAGAATTGTAGATAATATATAAAAAAAAACAGTCCTTAATATAATTTTTGTTTTAGTGGAAAACCAAAACATTCCAAATACTATTAAGCATTAAAAGAATTTCAGAACATTTTAGCACACAGAAGTTGTTTTCGACAAGTACAAATGGATTCACTCTGTGGATAACTTAGTAGCTCCCATGCAAACTAAATGGAGGAATGAATCAAGGTAAGAAAAATTGTGAAATACACACACCTACAATTAATTACTAGAGAGTATCAGCAAGCTACTTTTCAAATGCATCATACAGAAATGCAAGAGGAAAATTTTGCTCCCAAGAAAGCAGTTACAACATGAGTGACATACTGTTCAAAATCCCTGAAAAGCTGGTGAGTATATGAAAAAAGTCCTAGAGACCTCACAGTCGATATCAATAACCATACTAAATTAAAAAGCAAGAAACAATATGACACAGTATCCTCAAACACTGCCAATAATGTTCACTCCCTTCTCTTCCACTCCCCTTTCCTCATTTACTTCAAAAGCAAAATGGAAAAGTATATCAAATGTTCATAATCCAGATTTTATCCTACCCCATCGGTAAGGAGATAGGTCCAACTGACTGCTGAGGTATTTATTAATTGATGGGCAGAGTTAAAACAATTCACTGTAACCAGCTCTGCATCTTACCCAGACCAGAAGAGTGGTCACTCCTGAAGATGAAAAATGTCAAAATAAGATTTTCCCCTACTATATCTTAAAAAATGTCAGCAGAGACAAGTTATGGAGTTGCTGTACTAGTCTTAGGACTGACCTGATAAATGGAGCCAGAAAACGAACTGAAATTCTAAAGACTGTCATATGTTAGTGTGTGGAGTCAGTTTAATTTATTTAAAAGGAGATTTTTCTTTCCTAAAAATGCAGGGATTTATGGAGAGAAAGGCCACATAAGCTTACTTGCACCCTGAAAATTACAGCTCCTCTCTACAGCAAATACTGAAATGTTTTATAAAAACTGGTATTTTCTGTTTGTGTTACTGAATATAATTCTATAATCCATGAGTTACAATTAAATGAAAAAATACACTGTCATTCTTTCAAATGAAATAATAAACTCTGAATAATAAACATATAATTTAAAGACGACACTCCTTGAGTAAGGGCATTTTGTTTCAGTTTTATGGTAAAATAAAGACTTGCTTTATTAGTGTAAATGACTAAGTTCTTTGAATTGCTTCATCAGTAAGATTAATTTATTTTCTTTTAATTAGGTCCCTGTGGCTAATATTGGCTAGTACTATTAGCATGTCCTGCACTGAAAGTGGAGCTTAGAGACTTCATACAGACTTCAGTCACATTTACATGCCCACAGCAATGGCATCAAACTGAGTTGTAGACAAGCCATAATTAATGGTATTGAATTATTAACGTCCAAATTCTTTTTGAAATAAGATGAATGTCAGTCCTTTTTAATGATACTGCAACGTGGACAAATGTCACTGAATTTAATAGAGGTAGCTGGTGCCTAAGGACACTTACCTTCTCATTAGCCCTGTTGAGGTCTGAGATCAGGGCATCAACATTCTCCTGCAAGATTACACAAAGCTCAGGCCAAGAGAATCTATCTAGGATGCCTTCTGGTTGTTTTATAAGCACACAGCCTGCTATCAAATGCTGGTATAAGCTGTGAAGGAAGGTTAGTTTCTCCTGAAACAAAAGGAGAATTACATGATGTATCTGAACAGTGTTAGAATTGAAAGACATGCATTACATGGGCAGTAATACGAACTACATGCAAGTGAAAAAAAGTCCACATAGCTCATTCACAAACCTTTTTCAAAATACCATAATTGCTAATATTTGCAGTCATACATATTGAAGCGAATGTAAGAAAATAGTTTTCACAAAATGTGTCTATTCAGACATAATATATAAATAGTTTATATAAATACAGAACAGTCCTGCTGTTATCACAATGACTATCTGATACAGATAAAAAATTCCATGCTATTAGTATATGCAATTTATTTATTTATGGTAAAACTTTCAGTTATACTCTAACTGTATCCACTTACAACAACTGCAGAGCATGCAGAAAATCCTCTGATTGGCTTGGCAGCACAAGACACTATTTATACAACTATCACTCTGAAGTCTTTTTTAAATTGTTTTTGTATGGATTATATATGAGACCAAATGGCCAGACAAAACAGGCTTATAGCTTCATGAGTTAAATTCCACAAGCCATGCCTCATTCATTTACACTGATTTTAGTCAGTAATATAATAAATTGATGCAAGTTATAAATAAACTTTAGCAACAATAGAATGCTATAGAAATTCCATCCTTAGTGCTTTCAGTACATATATGCAACTTAGCAACTTTGATTAAGACAACAATAGCAAGTTGTACCTCAAAAGTCACAAGGACAAAGTCTGTAAACTATTGCAAAGGTTCCCATTATTTTCCAGGGGCCTTGGTTGAAATTTTCCATTAAGAAAATACAGATGGCCAAGATTGGAAAGTAGGATTGTTCTGAGCTCTTGCCATTACACTTACATGTATTTTCTCACAATTATCTCATGGTGCTTTAGGCAATTAAAAATAAATTGTAGTTCAGTTTAGTTTAACTTTGTTTCTAACAGATCTACAAATTCCCCAAGGAAAATCCAGCGTGCCACCATCATTACATTTGATGTTTGAGCTGTGATAAAACTAGGATGACAATTATCCATTTGGCATGAGAAACAGGATTCCAAGACCCCAAATCAATTCACACATGTTGAATGCAACCACAGGGTTGTAGACATGCTGACTTTACAATATAGCCAGACTTCTAGTTTCCTCCACTTTAATCATTATCTGATGTGTGTAACAATTCCAGCTGCTTCATGTGGACCCTATTTAAATACCAGACTGTAAAAGAGGTGGAAAGAATGTTTCCTCTTTACTCAGTTGGCATCCATGTCCAAATTTGTGGAAGTAATGAGCTCAATATGCACAACAACTACAAGTATATCATTGCCCTTGCTAGTACAGAACCACTTTATTGGGCGGAAAAAGCAACAAAATTAACATCTGTTAATACATATAAGGAGAAAGATAATAGTTATTAAATAAGACATTGTAGACCCATTCCCACATATAGCACACTACAATTAGGTAATAGATAGAGGTAAGAATTTCTAGGTTCTGTGGCATGCATGCAAAATTACCTCAATTCCATATTTGCTATGTATCAATTTACACGTGGATCAGTAATTAACACATGATAATGACAATATTACATGTTTCAATTGTAAAACATTTCTGCTAACTTTTAATTTGAAAGAAAGAAAGAATTGTTCGTCAGGCATAGCTTTTTAAATAAAGTCTGTTTTTCAAAAATTTAAAATACGGGAATGATTAAGCTATTAGTTCTGATACAGAAGAAAGGAGAACCAATATGTCCTGAAATCCTGTAGATATTAAACACATATTTCAAAATACGTATCTTAAAATCATATTTTAGGGATAAATCTGTTAAAACTAAGAGTAACCATCTGATGTATGTAAATGTATAAAGCTGAGATTAAATAAAGACTCTTTGACAGTCATCTTGTCTCTAGTAATACCTCCATATCCTTCTGGTAAGCCCTGGTAAGCTTCTGGATTTCATTTTCAGATTCTGTGGCACGTACTTGCTCTTTCTCCCAGCATTGCTGTACATCCTGCAGTTCCATTTTTAAAGTTTCTATTAAGGTCTCTCTGTCTGCACACTTAGTGTGCAGATAGTTTAACTCTTTCTTGGTATCAGCCATGGTATCCTGAACTTCCTGTAAAACAGAGGAATTTAACAGAAAAGCTGGTATAAATTTTACTCTATAAAATGATAGCCTATCCAAGTGTTCATCACCTGAGGAAAGAAACAGTCATATAACCACATGTATTCACAAGAATCCAGGCTGGGTGGACTTTATCTTTCAAGAATAGAGTTTCAAAATTGACAATAGGCCTCTTGAACAGCTTGCAACTAGACAGCACTGGAAATCCATCTCTGACAGGTAAAGGCTCCATGATACAGTAAACTTCACAGTCCCCTCTACCCCCACAAATGACATGCAGAACACAGGAATGCAACTTATCCTCTGCAGAGCGCAAAGCTCTCAGACCCATTGAAAAGATACATTATTTTCTTAAGTGAATCCCTGATCTGTTAGGGCTGAGTCTGCAAGCAACAAAGATGCTGTTGTGCATTGTATTCTTTACATGCAAGATAAAAAAAAGTGAGGACTCTCTTTGGAGGTTGACCATGGGAAATAAGTAATTAGAAGTAGTCATAAATACTGTTATGTAACAAACACCAAAATCTCATCAGGTAAACATAGAACTTAATATAATACCCCCTCTGAGCCAAAATATGGTGCAGTTACACTGGATTTCCAGCACTGCTAAAGTTTGCAAAAGGTCAAACTGAAAGCATTGTTTATTTTTCATAAAATCATAGCTTCATAGACCATAAAATCATACAAAACATACCACTAAATTAATCAGAAAATGACAAGCTTTATTCTTCTAAATAGAAACATTAAAATATTAAAGTAATTTTAAATTTCTAATAGAAATGCTTTCAGACTAGATCTAGATTTTGATCATCTATACAATATTATTACCAAAAATTTAGAGAGATTGAAAACTGGCATATTGCATAAAAAACAGTACCCTGTGTGTGTAGCAAGCTCAGTTTGTGCATGAAGAATACAAGTATCTCTTGCAAAGGTTGCAAAATTTTTAGGTGACTTTAAAAAGTGCTGTAACAGAAGTGGAAGTCCTAAATCTTCTGAACATAAATTAGTAAAGAAACTTCATAACAGGTGACAACACATCATATCCATTAATGTGAAGATTCAATGAATGTTACAGAAAAGCATTGCATAAAGCATAAAACAGCATATCCTCAGAAAAAGAACCTGAAAAACACTGTGTTTACAGGCATTCTATTTTGGCAGTAATACAATACACTGCTAGTTGGGAGACTAAGTTAAAACACAACCTCAGGATTTGCTCACTCCCTTGGCTATTGATTTAACCAGACAGGACATTACAAAAGTGGTGTCAGCCAAAAACAGAAAGAAAAAAAAATATTTCCAAAACTAAAGGAAAGAGCTCTCAAGTGTTTTTATCTCAGCTAACTTTTACTCCAAGAAATTTTAGGCTGCGTACTTTACAGATGTTAAAGAGCACTTGATGCATCACATGCATTGACCCTTCTGACAAACATAAACAAAACAATTAACTAAAGAATTGACATCGTTAAAAAAATATACCTTCATATGCATAGAGGTAATTAAATTCTCTTTCCCTTTTCTTGAGAAAAACACTTAAACAAAAAAGATTACTGATAATGATTTCAATATAAAACAATACTTGCAAATTTATCAAGGTATTTTAATTATTCCAGAAGGGCAATCATTGAAATTATGTGCTTTATAGTGATAACTAGGATAAAGTAGCATGGTTTCACACAAACTTGTGAGGTAAACTAGTTTGCTCAATAGACTACAATGATAGAAGGACTTACTCTGATAAGAAAAAAAATACTTTTAATCCAGAAAGATAGGTTTTGCAAAATGTTCACATTTTATGCTAAGTTCATTAAACCTACCTTCAGGTCTTGTCTTAAAGCACACATTTTCTCCTCAGATACCTCAAGTTCTTTTGTCGTCTTTTTACACAAAGCCTTCATTTTCTCAAGCTTCAAAAAATATGAAAGTCAAAGAGGCTTTTACAGAAAGGGTGCAATGATCTATTCAATATAATATAAAGGAAGAATTTCATACATGAAAGTAAAAACAAAATTTATTTAAATTCCTTGTAGAGCTTTTGTACTACATACCATCTAAATAATATGCCATTACAAAACACTAAATAATCTTTTACAATGATTTAAAATGAAGAGTAGTGGTAAAATAACAAACTGAGTCCATTCTTACCTATCCTATTAACTCTCAAAATATCTGACAAAAACACAGATTCTGAAATGCACTTGAAAGTGTAGTAAATTCAGATAATGATCCGGGGAGTGGTTTGAGAAAACAAGTTTTCAAGTCAGTGGCCATTTGCAGAAATTGTCTAGCTACAAGCTTGATTCTTTACAGAGCACTGGATAGTACTCACATACTGTAAAATGCATCAATGTACCACAGAGGCACTAAAAGCAAAAGCAATCTCAGAGGTTGCTTAATATGTACTGAGGTACTACCATGTGTACTAGCTTCACTTTATACTTTCAAAAACAGTAACTACATAACAAAATAATGTGTATCTCTGTTTTTATGATGATGCTGCTAACGCCTGACATTTAAGGAGCAACTCAGAAATAGAACACCTAATATGCAAAATTTATGAATTACATTTAAAATGTTTATTTTTATATTTTGATGTCAGGAAACTTAGCAAAACCCTTAGAAATAATTACAGTAAATTAAAGAATGCTACTGGAATATTTCCAGTCTTTTTATTAGTTTACTAATAATTTCCCTCTATCCAAACATGTTCTGGTATCTGCACTATACAGAAAGTCAGAAGTTAGTTATCTTCAAAACCCAAAACACTTCTACACCTTTCTAGTTTGTTAGTTTGTGTGAGTACACAAACTAACCAGATCTTTTAATCAAATGTTTAACACAGTAAGTTAAAAATGGCACGTGACAAGTTTACCAGCGTATTTCACATATACATACAGGTGAACACATACATTAATAAATTCATCAAGATGTGAGGTCTTGTTCAAAATCTTTTTATAAAGGAAACCACTAAAATTTGCTTACTGTTGTGTTGCTACTAAAACCCTTCCTTATTGTGTATTAAAACAACCTAGTTTTATTGCACAGTGCCCTTCATAGTCCCCTTGTGCATTATTGTATTATTAAAGTTTTATTATTAAACATATCTCACACATAAAAAGCCAAAAGCAGCATTCTCTGTGGGGGCGGGGGTAATCAAGAAGGACAGAGCACTGCCCTTTCTGTGCACCACAAAGGTGCTCAGTGATCTCTGGCTCCATATGACAACTTCAGGGTCAGTCCCACACAGTCCTACTGGGAAGTCTTGTGGCAGGTCATCTGTTGGTCCTGCTCTGCTTGCGATTTATTTTCCTTGACAGTTCATTCTTCTTTCTGTCAGAACACTCTCTCTGCTTTCTTAGAAGCCACCCCCTTGGTCTCCCCACTGCTGTCTCTGGCACAGTTTCACAACAAAGCACATCACTAAGCCAAAGCCTGCTGAGTCGACTTTTCAACTGTGCTGCCTATCACGTGATGCTCCTCCTCCCAAATAACAATTCGCTGTGGATAATATGTTCCTAGTTACTCTGCAGCTTCCAGACTTGGGTCTCAGAAGAGTTTCATAATGACTATACACATCAGTTCTCTTATCTCGCTGGGAGAGACTTAACAGTGCTTGCTGTTTAAAAAGTGTAATTGTTACCATGGTCACTTATTTTTGTGTCCCTTGAACAAACTCAAAGGTCTTGTGGGAGACCTATTCTTTCTACTAAAAAGGGCAAAGCTAATATAGTTTTCTTTTTTTATTTTTAATTTTTAATTGTTTTAAACCTGTTGAATGACTAGCTAGACTATGCATTTGTCAAAATAATAGACAACACCTAGAAATTAAATAAGAATGCTGGCACTTTACAATCTCATCACACCTTGCCTTTCTGTATTTGCCAGTTTTATTCAAAGTCTAATCACAAGTTTGTACAAAAAGTTTTAATGGTGCAGTTAACTTCTCTGTACAGCCTTTAAAGCCACAAATTAATAACACATTTACACACAAGAGGAGTAATTTAGTCAGACTAGCAAAAGACACAAGAAAATAAATGCAAAACTGTAACTTCTCAGTCAGTGATATAAAAGGACTGCATGGAAAACATCTGATTTTTTATAAGGGTGAGTTTCCCAAAATTGAAATACTTCCATTATTTTATTAGATAATGTAAAGACAGTATTCTGACATTTTTATTGAAATTATAGCAAAAAAGCTCCCAAAGAGAATCCATTGAAAACATTCTCCTCAGAAAATTATACCAGTTTTAGAAGTACAGGGGAGCATGCCTGATAGCAGTGACTAATGAGGCTCAACCATTGTGTTTTTAGGACCACTGCAGTATATGCAGCTGCCCTCTTAGATCATTATCTTCTAACTAACATTCTATATATGAGCGGCTTGTTATTCTAAATGTTTTTTGAAAATAACCCCAAAAGACTGAACTAGAAAAGCAAATTAAACTAGAAAGACAAAAAAACTGTTCTCCCTGTCCCCACAAACGTGAAACTTTACTGTAGGGCAAAGCTTAGAGAAATAGTAGCAACAGAGATTTTTTCTTCAGGCATACTTGAAGCTGTCTACTCAACATTCCCACTCTTCTGCAGTTTTTTTACAAGCAAAGTGTATGTTCTGCTGCAGGCCAAATGCAATACATATAGAGCCAAACATTGCAAGTGCTACCTCATTAGACGTATCTTCCAGCTTGTTCTGGTAAGCTGTCAAGGTACACCTCAAAGTCTCAACGACAGAGCAGCTCAGAGGTTTATCTTTGTCCTCACAAGTGCCTGAAGGAAAACACAGAACAAAAATTAAGCCTTAAAGCCACAGAGAGAAAATTACCCACCCTGGATGTGAGGTATTAGAATTATTTAGGGCTTCAGTGACAATACAGAACACTGAAGAGCAGCCTTGTTTGCCATGAGAGATTCAGCTGTATAGCCATGCTTTCATAGCAAATAGAGCTAAAAGACATCTGTTTAAAAGCTTTAATAGAAGATACAGAACTGTAAATTCTGGATTACATTTATGTCTAATGCATTTGGTATGCAGTCTCACATATTATTCCTACTGTAGTCAAACCTGTGTCATTCAGTCAGACAAGCCAACTTTGAAACCACACAATTATATACTTTGAAAAACATGTCTGAAAGTTAAGAATGGTACACTTTTCCTGACATTATTTTGCTGTTGTGACTGAGCATGCATATAGTAATGCAGTACCTCATTTACTCAAAGCCTTACTGAGCCAAAGATCATATGATTATGTTATGCTTGGAGAGGACTTGATAACATTTTAAATTATATTAAATTTTATTCTGAAGGATATGACAAAAAAATATTATCTGTCTGTAGGGTCCTATATAACAGTTCAGTTATAAATCTGATATAACAATTATATACACACACTAAACTTATTTATTAAATCTTTAGATTGAGACTTCTGATCTTGTTGCCCTTATTGGGGACATATGAACAAATCTGACCATTTCAAAGTGCATAGAACAATGTGCCAAAAAAGCAAAACAACACTGTATTGATCGAGAGGTCACCAGATGTCAGCTGATATTCAGTTTCCAAGAACAAACTTTTCTTTTTTCCTGGTGTTACACCACAATACTAGGTTATTGACAGACCATTCCTCTCAGCATTATTTATATTCTTAGAAAAAAACTTTTATCACTTACTGTGTGGCAAATTATAGTATCAACGTTTCAACAATTTTTAACACATTCTATAAGGAAAACTATCTTTACCAACTATAATAGCAGCCTTATTTTGCAAAAGTGAAAATATCTGGGGAATTTTAAATCCAGGAAAGCTAAATCATCAAAACTCCCAGCACAACTAAACAATGATAGAGGTGCTTATCACCAGTGTCACTAAGCAATTTACACAGGGTGGCTCATGAAGTCAAATCAGGTACTAAAGTCTGAGACTTTTCTTTGGCTCTCCATAAAACTTTATCAGAGGAGGTCCACTTACATACTTGCAGGGCATTTAAAAAATATTCTATAATTAGTGTCATCTAATAAGCATGACATTCTACTACGGCATTGTATAAAAATAATTAAATTCCTCTTGTAGGCTACATGTAATACACTAATAGAACTCAGTGGAAAACTTACTTAAGTGCACAAGTCAGAATGTATTGCCAAAATTCTTTCAATTAGTTAGCCTCTTCTCTCCTGACTTATTCAAAGCAACACATATTTGCAAGATTGCTTTCAGCAGCAGGAGCAAGATCGGCTCTACAGCATGCACATCCCAGTGACTGACCTCTGTCCTCTGTCCTATCAGCCACTCCCCCTACTTACCACAGTTTCTAAAAGTCTGCAGAGTCAGGGAAAAAACAAGTTTCTTAATGACACTTCAGAGCCCTGTAAATCCTAGAGATATCCCAAACAACTGTGTTACACTTAAAACCAACCTAAGAAGAATTCATAAAATCTGACCTCTTTTGAGAAGATTTCACATTGAAGAAAGTGCTGACTGTGACCTTAGGATAATTTTTATCACATAACCACAGCTATAGCTAGGCAGAGAGCTCCAGTCCAATCTTCTTATTTACAAGACCAACCTCTCACTACTACCCATTGTAGGAACATTATGCGTTGATCTTGTTGCACAAAAAAATAAACACTATTTTTTCATACTTGTAGCTCTAGCAAAGTGGTAACAAACAATTCTCATTCAGTTTAAAACAATGTGTATTAAGTCTATCCAAGAGTTATCTTCCATACCATAGTTTTTGTCAAACTGTCTAAATAAAGTATTTTCATATTTTAAGTCCCAACCTGCAATGATGTTATTAATATCATGTTTGCCAAAATTAGAATTTTGCCAGTAAACTTTTCATGATGTCATTCCTTCCCTTTGCTCTAACCCTACTTCTAGGCAGCTCAATCTGCCAATAGAAATACAGATTCAGTCTACCAGTTGAAAACAGACCTGTGGCTTTAATGCTGCCCAAATGTTGTCTGACTTCATACAACTGTGCAGGAGACATGCAGCATAATCCAAACACACTCTGTTGTGGCAGAAGCATGATGTCAGCAATGCAATAAAAAACGTAACCCAGTACTTGAAGTGTGCGCCCAGTACTGCCCAAGAGTTTGAGGGAAGAATTTGGGAAAAATGCCAAGTTCCATATGAGTCTTACAGAAGTATACAAGTGAATAAACTCCTAAATCTGCTGTTTCAGACTTTCTGCTAGCTGTACTGGGCCAAGGGTAGGAAAAGAGATCATTTTCTTCAGAACAGCTCATATGGTGCTGTGTTTTAGATTTTTGACCAAAAAAAGGTGATGCTAACTCAAAGCAGCTAACACTCTTAGGACTTTGCACCCATTTCACCCTTTTTTCAGATTACTACGACCATACCTACTTTTTCCAGAGGACTCTTAAGAACATACCCTATTGCTGAATAACTGCACAATGCGATAAACTGAAAAGATACAAAGTGAATTCATGCAAATGAACCAATGAGAATAACAATGCTTTGGAAAATATATAAAGGTCACTGGAAAAGGAGAAAACATGGATTTTTGCTTGTTATTTTGACGTGCATAAAGGAAAAAAAAGCTTTCTAAAACTATTTAGGTTTTAATCTGTACTGAGTTTTCATGGGCTGGTTTTTGATGGTGGGGGAAGGCTTCAGGGGTGGCTTCTGTGAGAAGTTGCTAGAAGCTTCCACCATGTCCAGCAGAGCCAATCCCTCATGGCTCCAAAGATGGACATGCTGCTGGCTGCTGTAATTGTTAGTACAGAGAAGCAGGAGTGAGAACAAGTGAGAAGAACAACACTGCAGACACCAGGGTCAGTGCAGAAGAAGGGACAGGAGGTGCTCCAGGCACCAGAGCCCACATTCCTCTGCGGGCCGTGGTGCAGCCCATGGGGAAGCAGCTGTGCCCATGCAGGGCCACAGGGATGCAGAGATCCGCCCACAGCCCGTGGAGGAGCCCCACACTGGAGCAGGCAGATACCCGGGAGGAGGCTGAGATCCTGTGGGAGGCCTGTGGAGAGAGGGCTCCTGCTGCCAGGCTGGAGCAGCCTGTCCTTGGAGCACTGCACCCCACGGAACAGTGACCCAGGCTGCAGCAGTTTTGGGAGAACTGTTGCCTGTGGGATGGACTCACATTGCAGCAGTTTGGAGGGAGCTGTTGCTGATGAGATGGAGCCACGCTGGAGAAGCTCTCAGTGAACTGTTTGCTGTGGGAGGGACCCTGCAGTGCAGCGGGAGAGAGACTCCCTCTCCCTGAGCAGCACGAGAAGCCACAGGTGATGAACCACAGGTGATGAACTAATGTAGCACCCATTCCCTGTCTCCTTGTGCCAGCTGGGTAGGAGGTACAGCTGGCAAAGGAGGTAGAGGGAGGGATAGGGGGGAAGGTGTTTTTTAAGGGCTTGTTTTACCTCTCTTTATCCTGCTCTAATGTTCTGATCTGTAAGTAAGTTCATATCTGTAAGTTAAGCCTGTTTTGCCTGTGATGGTATTTGATGAGTGAACTCTCCTGGTCCTAACCATGAACCCTATATTAAATTTCCTCTCCTCTGTCCAGCTGCAAAGTTAGCAGCTTTCATAGGTGCCTGGCATCAGCCCACATCAACTGGGCCAATGATCAGTACTATCAATAAAAAGATAGCATTATCTTCTCTTTACTGTATAGATTAATAATCATAGACTGATCAGCACTTGAATTAAGGGGCTGAATCTTTAGTGTTGGATCTTTAATACTGACAGATTTTTAAGTAGATCTCTCAACCCCTTGAGTTCAATGTTGACCACAAAAACAAGACAGACTTCCCTATCAGCTGTGGCTAATGTAGCCCCTCATCTAGTAATTAGACTAAAAAGATTTATTTAAGATTTTTTACTTTTATTAGCACATAGGTATTCCCTTTCAAATATAATAATAATTTTTAAAAATTCTGAATAAATGCTATTAAATACAAAAACTTATAAGTACATGACAGTGATAATATAATAATGCAAAGCATTAAATTTAAGTTTCAAACTTAAAAGCATAGCAAATATGTCGGACAAAAGTCTTAGTCAATGTCTATTCTAATAGTAAAAAACTGGAATTGACTGTAAGGACTCAGGCAATCCACTGCAAAGCTAAATTCTACTATCTGCCTCAAGAGCCTCTTCACAGATCCTAAAGCTTGAAAAAAAAGATCAATTTAAATTAGTTTAAAAGTTTATCCCAGACAAAGCAAATTAATACTAAAGGTACTGTTATTAAATTTCTCATATTATAGAAACAAGTTAAAGCTGTTCTTAGCAAGGCTTACCATCCAAAAGACAATTGCTGCTTTGGAAATTGCACTTACTTGCTTAAGTAACTCCCCCCAGATTTACTCAAGTCCTTTTTAAGCATGTGGAACTTTGCAAAACTGTGGAAAACCTACAGTCTTTAAAGAGCTTTTCAACTGTAAACCTACAGGTATTATCACATTTATAATTACAGAATAAAACTGGTACCAGTCCCAAACAATGAAACATATGGCCTATGCAAGGAAATCAATGCATGACAGAATCCAAGCTCACCTTTTAAGGACAAGAGAAATCCCAATAAGTTGTTTCTTTATTGAAATTCAGTATCACCAGGCCCTAAAAAAAACTCTTTGTGAAGATACAAAAAAGTGTATCTTCATTTCAAAGTGTTTTTAGCAACCCATTTATGTCTATTGTTGCTAAAAAGTGCCAGAACACTCCATTTTACTTGTTTTCTTCCTGTTTACTTTCACTGTAAATTGGAAGCACTTTGTGTCTAGTATGCAATTTTTCTAACAGGAATTAAGTTTTAAATGAAATTTTTTTAAATTGTCAGTTTTCAGCTTTAGAAAAATCACTAACTTGACATTAAAGTTCAAATTGTTTATATTAGCTACTATTTCAAATTTCTAACCAGGCAGCAGTTTGTTAAGTCTGATACAATACTTATATATAAAGCCAGGTAGCAGAGTGACAACCACTGAATTACAATTTCTTTTAATGAAGAAAGGGAAATATTTGTTCTGTATCAGATTAAATGAATGCAACATAGTACACAATCAACTGTAAAAAGTACTGTGTTGCATCATGTGTCCTACACAACCTTTTTGAATATATGACCTTTAAGTTGCTGAAGGTTGCCTCAGAATTTGGCTCAGTTCAGGCAAAACATCTGTTCCCTTTGCAGGTATACTGTAAGGACTTTTTTCTCAGTTGGATTTAGAGCACAGCAAGTGAGCCCTTTTCTGA
The DNA here is from genome assembly GCF_028018845.1 of Melospiza georgiana. Classification (NCBI taxonomy): domain Eukaryota; kingdom Metazoa; phylum Chordata; class Aves; order Passeriformes; family Passerellidae; genus Melospiza; species Melospiza georgiana. Next base: position 34,308,453 of record NC_080465.1, read on the forward strand.
CCGATCATATACACCCCAGCATTTGTAAATCAAGCTCTGGGCTGACAACAGCAGGTCCACAATCCGTCACCCTTTCTCAGCTAGCAAGGCCATTTGACTGCTGTGAGAACTGCTCTTATCATGTCATCAAATCAAAGCATGTTGAGAAGAGGGAATGCAAGAGGCATCTGCAGAATTCCCACAATGTAGTGACTTTGGAACATTGACAGATGCATCTGTCATTTTATACCTTCAACTAACCTGCTGTCCGCTGGCCTGACATAGCAAAGCTGTCCAAGAGTAACTCCAGCTCTCGCATGTTGTTTTCATACGTCTCTGTTAGAAAGACCTGGTGTTTCTTGGCCTTTATTTGACAGGGGGAACAGACAAGACAAGAGGGGGTGGGGGAAAAACACATTAAAATAAGTAAACAGAATTTTTAAATTTCCTTTTTAAATTTAAATTTCTACTGTATTTCTTTTTATGTCTTTTCTCAAGCCAAGAGACCTAGCATGACATAACAAATAAGAACCTTGTAACACACAACATAAAACTAAAGGATTTCAAAAACAAAACAAAAGATCGTTGTACAAAAACATAGTCTTCATAATCTTCTGCTTTAAAAGTATCTTAATGGACACTAAATTCTGCCCATCTATGCAAGCAGTGAAATCTATTGTTACATCCTACAAGGGCATCCAGAAAGACACCCAACTACTGGCAGACAGGCTAGAAATCCATGATTTGGCACTCAGTCAAATCCCACACCTATTCTCATTGCAAACCCTGCCTAGTTCAATTGTTAATATGTTCCATGCTAGACAGGGATTTCTTCAATACCAAAACCTCATCCTTGTGCATGGAACATAAAACTACAGAGTTCTTAGCCCCTATCACCAAATTTTCTTAAAGAAAGCTGTTCACTAAGTGCAGTCTATTGTTCAAATCAAGACACCAAATTTTTTGAGGTCAGAAAAGTTCTACATCAGATTTTTTTAAATCACTACAATAGAAAGACTATACCAAATAAATCCTTCAATTTATATCTGATAACTTGCAGTTTTCAAAGACATGTATCCATAATTCCAGACAAGACCAAGGTCTTTTTGAGTATACAGAGTTTTGACTTTTCAAGGAAATGTCTGATTTTAGCTGCTGACTGACTGACAAAAATTCAGCAATTTAGAAAACCTAAAGGAAGCAAAAAAAAAAAAAAAAAACTTCACAATTTTCTTATGACAAAGGTTCTGGTCAAAGATGTCTCATGACTTCTAACTGCTCAATTTATTTCTAAATTCTAAATTGCAACACATATTTGTGTAATTTCATTTCTACTTGGTAAAGGAAAGTTAACCTTTTTTACTGAGAAAAATTCTACTGTTTTCTATCATATCTAGAGACTGTTGCTTTAGTTATGCTTCAATGCATGTCAAAGAACCCAGGCAATTTCTTATGTATGGGAAACATCCTCCCCAGGAAAACTGCTACATACTGGTAGCATATAACTGTCAGGACTAAAAAAACAAGAAATGCATTTAATTCTCTGCAGTGTTCCTTACTATTCAGTTTAAATATTTTATAAATTTGCTTTACTCTTTCAATTTTAATTATATGTACTGTATATCAACTAATATATTATTCATATGTGTATTTCAGTGTTAGGTCCCCTGTAGCATTTACACGCTTTTCCTTGTGTGAGAGTTTGTATTACACTTCATAAAGAATTTCCAAATCACTTCTATATATTGAAAAATAACCAAGGTTTAATTCCTTCTCCATAAAATTATCTATATAAATAGAACTTGTAAATGTTGAGATCTGGTAAAAATATTTTATGGGATGCAAGCACAATAAAGTATTTTACTCTTGCGTACTGACATCATCTCAGACATCTCACAAATAAAAAATATGGAAATATAATAATATGAAAACATCACAATAAAATAAATGTTGTTTTTACATAAAATACTCCAGCACCAAGAAGGTGAGACTAAATCTTCCCAGAAAAACATTTTCTATGGAAAAGTAAAATGTGAGAATTTTTTTTCAATCTTCTCATCCAATTTTTCTATTTTGTTTAGTTAATTTACCATAATTTAGTCAGTGTGTTCCAGTCTATTCAGCCTTCACCGCTTCTCTATGCTTTATTTGCTAACTACATCTATACTTCTGAAGTCAATTTTAGTCCCTTTTTCAACAGCAATAAAGATCAAAAGGAAATTACTTACACTAGCCAGTCTCTCTACCTGATCTGCAAAATATTTAGTATCTTTCCTTTCTAACTTCTATTTTCAATCACTGTCCCCATTACCAGAAATTTAAGGAAAAAATTGCCATAAATTACACTGCTAAAAATCCAGGCACAGTCCAAAAGGATCTATTATTGATCTGATTTCTTGTGTCTCACTGACAGGTATCTAATAAAAACATATACAGTCATAAAATCTTGAATTTAAGCTGACAGGACCTGTGGAGGTCATCTGGTCCCACTCCCCACTCACAGCACAGTATGGTTGAAGTCAGTTTAGGCAGCTCTGAACCTTGTTCTGTCAAATTTTGAGTATCCTCAAAGATGACATTTCAACAAACCCTCCAGGCAACCTGTTCCAATATCTCACAATCTGCATTGTGAAGTTTTTTGTTTTCCCCTTACAGATAATTATAACTTTCCTGTTTTCTCTTCTACTTCGAATGCACAGATCTAAGGAGAGTGTACCTCCATCTTCTCCACAAGATAGTTTACAGCAGTAGCTATTATTTGCTTAGTTTTCTTCGGTCTGAACAAACACAGAGAGTATGCATAATACTTTACTTTGAAAAGGAAAATGGAGTGTACAAGTATCGAGTCAAACACAATCAATTGCAGCTGACAGATTCAGCTGTTCCAGGATATGTGATTACAATCCTTCTCAACAATTCCATCCATCAACATGTTTTGCCATTCCTGTAGAACTACCGGAGAAGTAGAGGTGTAATTGTTTCCTAGGTTATTTCAAAAGCGAAATCAGTTGACAAGAAAACTGCTAAAGCCTTTATGTAAGGAGAGTTTGCTTCACAGATCCCATTAGTAAACGGGTGGAAAAATAGTTATAAACTCAATTAAAATTTATAAGTCTTCTAATGACTTTGTTGACTTCCTCTTCACCAGAATGGACCATTCTTGACCTAGACAGTGATCCTTGAAAATAACCTTAAAAATCAAACGTGAGGTCTGTATGGATATGCAGGGGACTCCTGACCAAGTATTAATAAGGAAGCATAAAGAAGATTGTTCAGACATACTAAACTTGGAAAAATACAGATACATCGTTAAAGCCTAGAGGGATATCCTTAGGGATGCCAAAATCCACCTGAAGTTGAATCTGACATGGGATATGAAGAGCAGCGGTAAAAGATTTCTGAAGTACATCACCTCCAAAAGAAGGACGAGGCAAAATGTGGCCCATTGCTAACGAGGCAGTGATCAGGAGAGAGAAAAGGCCTTCTCATTGCTTTTTTTCACCTCAGTCTTCACTCAAAGAACCTGCCTTTGGGAATTCCAGGTCCTTAAGATGAGTGAAATTTCCATGAACACTTGAGAATTTAAAATTCTCAACACATAATAGTATTTCCCATAGTCCCTAAAGACAATTCCATTTTCACAATATGTTTCAAACTGAATAACAAAAAAACCGAATAACATGGAAGAAAAATCATACTTCCTGAACCCAGAACATATGCTGAATTTTACCATATAAAATGCTTCCTTGAAACAAACTTCATATCCTTAAAAAAAGTTCCTATTATCATAAAACGACTCTTGAGGACAAAAACATTTTAGTAGAAAATATGCTTGGCAACATATTAATTTAATCACCAATTTCAAAACAAAATTGAGCTTTTAAGGAAATAAAGAGAAGCTAAGCATTTTTCATTTAAAATACTGTAAACTCCAATGAGGAGAAAATCTTTTTTCCAAATACTTTCTCTCTTTATCTGTAAGGATAACTTGGACTATTCTGAAAACTGACTGCTTATAAAATTCTTCCATTCACTGTCAGACTTGTGTTAATCTTCCAGAAAGGTATTTTTATTTATCTGGACAAGTTCCTACTAACTTGATTGTAGACATATTTTCCTTAACTATCAGTATTTGATTTTTGTTCCTGTTCCCATATAGAAATGATGTCCCATTGTTTTTGCAGCATTTTGCAAAAGCCATGGTTGACTAAAATAAATGTGAACTCTATACACAGTTCCAGGACAGCCCACAGAATCTGATGCTGCAAATGTGAATCTGTATCTCAAGGTCAGTAAATTTATTTTTCATGTGGGCGGAACTTTGAGGCCTTGCCTTAACAAAACCACTGCAGTAGTAATCAGGGAGTTAGGGTCCAGATGTACAATGAACTGCCTTAACTCCTGAGAAATTTTCTCTGCTTTGTCTGCAGTCACAAGGGGTTCCTGGGGAGGCTCTCTTTCATATGGACTAATTAACCCACTCAGTATGTAGGACAAATTCCGACTGGTGATGGCAGAGTAAGAGCCAAACCCAGAACTATCCACATAGCCACCAAGCAACAGCATGTTCAGATATGCCTTGAAAAGTGGTTATGTAAATTCTTTACAAAAGTATCAGAATGTTTACCAGGCATGACCTTGGGGGCAGCAAATCAAAGCATTTACAGAAATACAAAAACTGCTCCACAGTTCACAAAACACCGATTTTACTCAAGTGATGCTCTGTAAAGCAGAAAAGTGGCACACATTTTTCGGTAAACAGGCATAACTTGTATTATAAAAACAAAACAAAACCATCACTGACAAACTCTCTCCTTAGGCTTCTATTTATTTTTGCTCAAGTTCTCAAACTATTGAATACTTTTATTTTCTTATATCTGGAAAATTCAAAAATCTCTACAAGAGTCTTGCCATGTGTAAGTTAAATGCAATCTCTCAAGAAATTTCGTATCTCAGTCTTACATATTAATCAAAATACTCAAGTTTTATTGAAATCCTTCTTGTCCCTCCCACAAAAAGAGATTTGTGACAACTTTTGCTGGGAGAGAATGTTATGAAGTATCTCCTTGGGTCTTGAGGTTTATTTTTTTGTCCAAGTCAGAGAAAATTTTTTGAGAACTGCAGATTTAGATTTTAGACACCTGTCTTCCAACACCAGGACATCACAGCTTGAGTGACCTCTGCACTTCAAAATAAATTTAAAAAGTGGTTTGTTTGCAGAAGATCATTTAAGCACATGCTTCAGAATAACTAGTCTTCTTACATTAGGACAATAACAGGAGTAAGACCTGGGAAGAAAAACTCTCCACCTGTGTTAAGGCAGGTAAAAACCAATCAAAATAAAATAACCCTTAACAATTAATGCACAAAATTAAAGAAGAGTGTGTATCATGACTGGGATATTTTTTTAAACCGAAATAAACTGTCCACATTAAATTGCCTAGATGATATTTACATGTTTGCCACTGTGTACCAGTTTCTATTCCACAGAAGTTGTAGAACAGAATCATAATCCTCAGGGTCCTTCATGGTCTGTTAAGTCAATACCTAGGCAACTTCTGCTAAAGAACAATGCTTAGTGTGTACATCCTGGAACTAGATTCTCAAATATTTCTGTACTGACATTCAGCGTATGACAACCTACAAGGTGTTTATGGACAGCTGAGATGCAAACATGACTTCAGGTCTGGCTGTAAAAGAAAGATTTACAAGCCATGTGGAAAAACACAAGCTGTGTGCAATCTATTACAGAACTTACATACAGATTATGCTACTTCTGATAGAATCTGTTAAAAGGAATGCAAATAAATACACCTTCCAAATTAAAGGAATTTATACTAAGACACAATATTTTAATTATTTCACTTTCCTAATATGCATTCTGATGAAATGACAAGTTTCCCAAATTTCAATTTGCATTTCTCATAAAATAAAGGTTTAACATCTCCTGCTTGTCCCATGCTAAAATCATCCACTACTAGGTACTAGAAATGTAAATATCATGAGTAACTTAAAACTCATAAAGATAGCTCTTGTTCTTTCCATGAGGAGGAATACAGCTGGGGCTCTTTCAAATTAAACAAAGTGTTAAATCACAATGGCTATTCTACATTCCTGTTCTTGTATCTAAAAATTTCTAGAAACCCTAGCTAGATAATTATGAGCTTGAGACCAATTTCCTCAAGTACACATAATGCAAATATTGAGAGCTTCCTCATGCTGAGCATTTGTAAGAAATTTTGTTTGATAGTAACAGATCCTATCACATTTGACCCATGCAAGTTTCTGGCAAACTTCTGCAATATGCTGGTATTTAAAATTACAAGCAAAGTAACTACTTTACTGCACATTCAACTGATCCATTAAGGAAAAAAAATAACTTTTTCATATAAAGTTTCAAAATAATGTACTATGCGTATCTTACAAATATTTTACAAATGAAAACATTAATTTGTATGTTAACAGTACCGTGAGAAACCAACTTAAGATTACCAGACTGAAATGGAAAAGATGTATTCAGGACGTCAATAATAGTACAAAATATAAGGAAGTAATTAACACATCAAGAAAGCAGGATGTGGAAATAAAGGGAAAAGAACGCACTGACAATTTCACACAATTTTAGTATAATTAAGGGGAAGCCTAATAACAGTATACTGAATGTTATTTATACTTAGTTTCTACAATAGCCTTCCGTTTTTTATTTTGGGAAGAAAAATAACAAAAAAGCTGCCTATACTGAGTAAACAAGACCACACACAGGCACTCCTGCTTCCCAATTGAATACGAAAGTCTTCAGGAAAAATAAAAGGCCATCCAAGGTGATAAAAATCTAATCCCACAGGGGACCACTAATACAACTCTTCAGAAAATGAGTATTTTTATTACCTGTTCAAGACAGTCTTGTGGCTTGAAACAATTCCAGTAAACCAATTAAAACAACCTGCTATATGAATAAGACAGTTCTTTCAAGTGGGGCAATCTATTTGCTTTTACTTTCAGTTTCACAATGCTCATTTTGAGTACACCATTTAATACTGTTGTAATTACCAATAAACCTGAAGCATGAATAGACTTTTGTCCTGAATTCTTGTCAGGTATAACATATATTTTACTATGGAATTTTTCTTTGTATTCTTTCTGTGCCTGATAAAATTATTTTTTCAGGTTTACTGAGGCAGCAAATGTCTTTTAATACTTAAATGCTTGCATTGAAGAAGATGTGTCCTCCCAAAGGAAAAACCGTTTTTTTAGTTTTATTTTTCTTCAATTTATTAGTTAACAATCTACGTGGGAAGTGGATAACACTAAGACAATGTATGAAGTAATTCCATCAGCTGAAGAGTAGACACCAACAAATCTGAAAACTCTCTGATGCAGATCTCTGCTCCTATATACTGAATAGCACAATTGCCTAGTAGCAGGAAAGAGATTGTGGTCATCTCCTAGACTCATAAGTCCAAGAGGAAGCAGGAGCAGAAATTTACAATTGAAAAAAAAATTGGCTAAGTATAGAAATACTACAAATGCTACTGTACAATAAAGAGAGATAAGGTTTTCAGTTTAAAGTTCATCTAGTTCTAATGCTAGACCAGGTTGCTCAAAGTCCCCTCCAACCCAGCCTTGAACTCTTCCAAGAATAGAACATTCACAACTTCTCTGTTATGAGTTTCTTTGTTATGTTTCATAAATTTTTGTTATGTTTAAGTGCCTCACAACTCTCACAATAAAATTTTTTTTCCTAATATCTGATGAAAACCTTCTTTCAGTTTGGAGCCATTCTACTTGTCCTCTTACTACATGCTGTTCTGGAAAGTCTCTATTCAGGTAGTGGAAGGTCACAATTGGGCCACCCCAAATCAAATCCTTCTCTTCTCCTGGCTACCTCATAGCAGAGCTGTCCATCCCTGTAATAACTTGGTGGCCTCCTCTGGACTCTCTCCAACAGGTCCATCTCTGTCCTATGCTGAGGACCTCAGAGCTGATGCAGCCCTGCAGGTGGGGTGTCACCAGAGCAGAGCAGAGAGGCAGAACCCCTCCTCTGCCCTGCTGACTGCACTGCTTTGGATGCAGTCCAGGACATACTTGGCTTTCTTTCTTCCAGCAGGGTCACATCCAGCCTCTCATCCACGTGCACCCCCAAAGCCCTTCTGGGCAGGGCTCCTCTGATCTGTTCATCCCCAGCCTGTGTTGACACCAGGGGTTGCCCTGACCCAGATGCAGCACCTTGCACTTGGTCTTAGTAAATAACAGAAGATTTTCATGGGCCCACTTCTCCAGCTTGTCCAGGTCTTTCTGGATGGTATCCTGTCCTTCAGCTGTGCCAACTGCACCACTCAGCTTGGTGTCATCAGCAAATGTGCTGAGGGTGCACTTCCATCCCTTCATCTATGTCTATTAATGAAGGTAACCTAAGCTTTTGTTTTGACCCTCATGCTATTAAAGAGGATGGCAAAATTGATATTCAGAGTTGGGATATGTAGAGACAGTGGGAAGGCACCAACTGGTCATATAAAAGGAAACATATTTCAGAAAATAATCCGGTAAAATACACCCAACAGGACAAATGCACACTAACGAAAAAAAAAACCAATCAACTAAAAAGTTTGCTACCTTCAAAGAAGACATTTTCAAAAAATTTTTGCAGTCAAATGCTTGCATGAAAAACATTATGTGAAATAATCATGTCTACGATGGTAACTTACCAAGCCTGAGGAAAAAAATCTTGGATAGGAAGATAGAACATTTTTCACAAAAAATTACAGTCCATATTTACAAATTGTCTTCTTCATTAGGAATGCAAAGGCTTGTTTGAAATAACTGTTTTCTGCAAATAATTCCTCAATTAAATACTTAGTGTATCACTTAAAATGCATTTTGGAATTAGTTTCTCCAATATCTTATTTATATTTACTCTTGTTTCACAAAAAAAGCAATATAAATAAAAAATCAGAGTAACGCAAAGTCAGATTTATTCCACAGCTCAGCACAGCAAATGCACATTATGTTCAGAGCATGCTTAAAAAACCAAAACAACAAGTGCCATATGCTTTTTGTCTTACCATTGCAAGTTCGCTCTGTAATTCACTGCAGCTTTTTTCAGCATTCTCTAGTCTTGCAGAGAGGTCCATAATTACCGTCTTCTTCTCCTCAATCACTTCTTTCATTTGATTGTTTGAGGAGAAACACTCTTTTTCTAATCTGGAAAGTTTCAACATTAGAACATTTTAATCAAAAATACTTATGTTGAGTATTCTACATATTTTTAAAAGACAATCTGAGTACCACATCATGTCAGCACATCAAATGACTGATGAAGTTGCTTGCCTTATGTTTTTTTAAGTCAAGAAACTTATATATTCTTTGTAAGAAAATCTTCTCAGTTATGTTTATGTTCTTTTCCATTACCAAGGCTTGTGTTAGACTTCCAGTCATAAACTAATTTGATAATTTGGATAGGGTCTCCAGATTACATGTAATAAAACAGAAGTCATCATATTTTAATTAACACATTAGTTCTCTTCAGAAAGATATCACATCTTGCATTATCAGCACTGGTTTAAAGTACAAAGCTTGCTCCTCAAGTTTCCAAATACCTGACTATATTCTTACCCTGGTTCTAGCCAGAACAGGGTTAATTTATGCAGTAGCCAGGAGTGGCCATGGCTAGGACCTGGAGGTCATTCTGTACCACCTCATGTCATTTTCTGGGGACAGGAGAAGGGCTCCCTTGTGGGTAGTGTGGCAGAGGGACTGGGTATGGTTGGGTGTTTCCACAGTGTGCAATCACGGGTGATCTATCACTTTTTTTCCTTGTAGACTCTGCCATTAGTATTGTTGCTGTTACAGTTCATTGTCTTATTTCATTGTTGTGTCCAGTAAAGTATCCTTATCTCAGCCTATGATCTTTACTTTTTGTGAGTCCAATTCTCCTCTCCACCTTGCCACAGAAGGAGGAAGAAGAGAGGGAAATGATTGAGCAGCACATCGTTTGGAGTGTCTCTGTAGGAACACTAAACTGGGGAATACCATTCTTAAACCCTGATAATTCTCCTCAGAATTTCATTATTTCAATAGCAGACAATTCAAAATTTCAATCAGTTCTTGAACTACATCAGTCCTCCTGGTATTCAAGAAAACAAATGTATAGACAGTCTGGCATGATAAAAAGGTGTGTCATGAGAAAATTACAAGGCCAAACAACAGCAAATAGGAGACAGAGCCAGGGAGAGGAAGCCAAGGAAAAATTTTGAAGGATTGCCTAAGTACATAGGGATGGAAGGAAGGTGCGTCAGAAAAGGCACCTAGAATTAAAATTCACAAAAGATGACAAATATGAAAAGGGATTTTACCACTGTTATGGTAGGAAAGAAAACATGAACAGACTTCTACACAAAGCAGCTATTTTACCAACAGCAAAGAGAGAAAGTCAGCATACTCCCTGCCTTTTTGTCCTCCATTTTCCATGACATGGTCTATTCCCAAGCCTCTACTGTCAGTAAAAGGACACTAAAAGGAGAACAATTGGTAGCAATAGGTGAGGATTATGTCTGAGATAACCTGTGAGAACTCAACCCATAGAATTGTAGAGGTCAGCTCACCTACATTCAAAGATTTTGATAAAGCTGGCTAAACTCAGAATGACATTGCTCATTATCATCATGAAAGGTCACAAAGATTGGGGGAGGTCCCTGGCAAATGAAGAAAGGCAAATGTCACACTTACATTTGGCAAAAGTAAAAAGGAGAAGCCAAGGAACTATAAACCACTGAGCTTCATTTCAGCCCTGGAAGGTTACAAAGCAATTCCTTCTAGGACAATTTTCTTTTCTGGGCTCATGAAAGAGACAAAGTTTCCCAAAGACTCGGAAAAAGCCCAGATGGTAGTAGCTGGAATGGCTGTAATACTGTAGAGGTCTGTCTAAGACCTGTTTAACAGCTTCAACCACCACCTGGAGTAAGCCAAGAGTGCAGTCTCACAATACCTGCAGTGAACAGTGAACTGGCTGTGGGTAGATCATGACACAGTACAATTCATACACTCAACTGAAGTGCTGCCATTCTCTAGTCATGGAGAAAGAATAGGCCAGAATTAACCTTCTGACATTCAACAATGACATGTGCAAAGACCAAAATTTAGGAAAGAAGGCCACCCTAAAGTGGTGTAGTTGTAATTGGCTGGACAGAAGATATGCTAACAAGAACCGGGTAACCATGACCAACAGCTACTAATCAGCAGCACAGCACAGGAGCAGAGAGAGCTAACAGCATCTTGGGCTGTATTAATAGCAGCATAGCCAGATCAAGGGAAGTGATTAACCGCCTTGTATTTGGCAGCCATTATCACACATCTAGGATAATGATCACTTTTAACTACATGCATCCCTTACAATATAGGAAAAAAGTTGGGGTGGGCTTAAGGAAACGGTCACCACCATGGTCAGCAGCAGAAATACACATAAGAACTGAGGAAACTTGGTATATTCAAGCTGGAGAAGAGATAACTCCACAGTGTACAACAGATACTCCCAGCATCTAAAAGGAGGTTAGCAAGGAAATGCAGACGATCACTTCACAGCAGTGCTTGTCTACAAGACAAGTACTGAATTCAGAGAGGTTCAAACAAGGAGATATGTTTTCCAACTGTATGGAAAAGGTTCCCAGAGAGATTGTGCCACCTCCATTCTCCACGTTTTCAAGACCTAACTGAAGAACCTGATCTCACAGCTTATATATAGTTTGAGCAGCAGGTCGGATTATTGATCACCTGCAATTCCTTTCAACCTGAACTATTATTTGATGTAGCTCTCAACAGTAGAAATATCCAGTAGAAACATTATCTCTTTTTCTCCGAGCAGTCCTGTCTCCCAAGAACTGAAAGCAGTGCAAAGCGCTGAAAGTTCTTTTTGAAAGCATTTTTGAAGCTTTTGAATCAATATTGTCACTTTCTGACTTTAATTTATTTGTTAAAGATTAATGTGTCTTTTTAGCTGAAGGACTGCTTCAGCAGTCCACCAAATACCTGTGTGCTTCTGCATCAGCCTGGCTGATTTTTTGCTGTAGCTGCAGATGTTTACTTCTTATTCTTCAAAATCTGCCTATTTCTGTCCCCCAAAGTAGCTTCTACTCTCACAGCTTTCGGAAACACAGCAAAAGCAGTTCCAAATTATTCCATGTCATGTTCTCACTCTTCAAGAAAAGTAAATTCACACAGAGACCAAAATCCCATGTTGCTTCCAATTTACATAGTGCTACTGGGTTCAGAGCTAATTAATAAATTATGCAACCCAGAAAAGCCTGTTAGCTTGGTTTTGGTTATTACAACAATATTTTTCTAAGAAAATAAAAAATCATGCCACCCAGAAAAGCCCATTTGCTTGGTTTCAGTTATTATAACTACATTTTTTTCTGAGAAAACCAATTCTTACAGCATTTTATAGCGTCCAACTTTTGTGTTATTTACCTACATCAAGTCCAGCTAAAGACACATACAAGTGTTCTAGCACAACAAATGAAAGTCTCCAAGACCTTCATTTGGCTAAGGCTTAAAGAGAAACTCATGCAAGTCCTCCAGAAAAAGAGAAAATATGTTTAGATGCCAAACTATGTCTTAAAAAAAAGAGCCAAGCTCCTGACATTGTCTGAAGTCCGAAGACCAGACCCTTCAAAGGTAAGTAGATCAAAGGCTGTTGTATTCTCTCAGAAGGTGTCCGGTGAAAGCAATCACTGATTTTCAGCAATGTTACTGACACTTGTATGCTTCAAAGAATAAAAAGGGGACAGGAAACAGATGAGGCAGTACCGGCTCACCCCATGTAATTACCTCAAGGGAACTGAGTAGACTGATGTCCACCGCAGAAAAAGCTTGACCTTCGCTACTTATCTTAATAGAGGTCTGGAAATTTTGATGTCTGGACTAACAAAATTGTGAGGATAGGCTGTTCATGGTTCTTCAACATCTCTTTACAAAACCAACAACTATTTTACCTGTGTTTTAACTGTCTTAATTTTCATGGAAAGGTGTGCATTCTCTGAAATCACAGAATACAATTTGCTTTCAAAAAACTCAGCTAGCAGAAGCTGCTAGAAGTAACTGCTTGAATCAACACATGATTGCAAGCAGTGAAAACTACTTTTTGGATATTAGACGACATTTATTCTCATATTCAATTAACACACAGAACAGATGCCTCAGGCATAAATTCTGTTTTATCCCCAAAAAATGCCAAGGATAGGGCAAATTTCCCTCCTGAAAAAGAAACACTGAACATAATTGTCCAGTTCAGAGCAAAAAGGGAAGGCTTCTTAAGGTTCATCTTGCACTTTAGCAACTCAATTTACTTCTCTGTAAGCGCTACTATTGAAATTCTTAAGGCAAATGGTACCACATCTGTACAACTGTATTTCATAGTCTTAAATGCAAAAATACAGATATTGCCTATACAGTAATTCCAAACAAAGAAATATACTCTCTAAAAAAACCCTTATTTTTCTTTTTTCATGATAACATTTTTCAAAGATGTAACTTTTGTGGATCAAAAATACCCTAAACTCATATCCCTTCAATGCTCAAAGAAATATCTTCATACATCTAGAGGCAATATTCTCACAAGGAACAAAACATTACTGAATGCACAATACAATTCCACACCTAACCATTATTGTTATGTTGGTCCAAATAATCAAATTCAGAAAAATATCTTTAAGAGATTCTTAGGGATTTAACTGGAAAACTACTACTTACAGAAGTTCATGTTTTTAACCAAATTTACTAATCCAAAAATTTAAAAACAGATCTTGTAGTAAAACATCTGAAATTATAATGATTTGAAAAATGCCTAAACAGATGTTTAAGTTACATTAAAAATCCCGCTAATTAGCTAATATTTTATTAACATCTATTGGTTCCCAGTACACATCTATAATAAAAGCTCCCTGACTCATTACAGGAAGCCACGTTATGGCAGGCATGTTGACAAGACAGGATAGTTTCTTTCTAGACCAAAAACTGCAATGGCTTAACAAGCATTACTCAAAAAACCAAACTAAAAAGCCCCACATTTCATCAAGGATGATTAATTCTTCTGGTCTAACATCAATACAAAGACAAACTTTGGAATATTAGGTCTTGGGACAAGTGAATAAATGGTTCAAGAACAAACACTGCAAGTGTTTCAACACTACTTCAAGAAAACTTTTGTAACATTAATTTTTCCATATCTTCTGGACCACTAATGGGAACCAACCAGAGCAAAAATAAAAAACCCACTACACCAAATTAAAAACTAAGAAAACCAAACCAAGATTGGAAAAAAAAAGAACCATAGTCCATATGCTCTGTAAGAATAAAAGGTTACATACAAGAAAAGTTCAGATGGTACAAAGTAGCTTGTGTTCTGCAAAACTACTGGTCCAACAACCATTCCTCAAAAAAAGGCTGGTTTGCAAACAAAGAAGTTTTTTAAAGCAAAACGATAAAAAGGGAATAAAATGTCAAATCAATGGTTCAGGCCTTCTCCATTTCACAGAAAAGCAAAGAACTTTGTATCAGTTTAGTGTCATGTATTTACTGACAGAGCAAAAATGCTCACAGCAAAAACAACCAGGCAGGATGAGATTACACTTTAATTAGCTGATGTCATTTTAGAACGGAAGAGCATCTTGAAATATACTTACTCAGTTTCACAGCTGTGAAGACAGCAGTCTTCCTGAAGAATAATTTTACATTACTATCATAATGTTTTTCACAAATTTTTATCATCAAAGTTATATCTTTTTCTTTGAGAAAAAAGTTTTCACTTTTTAATGTGACTCTGGTTTACCTAAATGTGCCTCTTTTGAACTGTTTTTAAACAAAGAGCTCTAAGTTGTTTATAATAAAGCACAAGTTTCAACTCTGTTTGAAACTAAAAACATCTCTGTAAGCATAAATATAGGAACACTTGGGCCACAAAAGTCCTTTTTTGTATGGAAACCTGTTTCGTTTTTTCCTTTTTTAGTATTTTCTTTTTTTCTCTGCTGTGTGTATGAGCAAGTCTGTACACAAATACTTTTATGTACAGACCCCCATAATCCTAAACTAAGAGATGAAAACTGTCTTTTTCAACTACCTCTCTCTCCCCACAACCTCACTGTGTGCCACCCACTTCATGTCTTCTAAAGCCCCTCTTTCCCTAAATTTCACAAACTACCATCCTTTATTTCATGTACTCCAAGTTATTTAATGAACTTCAAGTTCTCTGTCTTCCAGCACCACTCTTCCTCCTGATATTTTCTCACCCCAATAACAACTTTATTCAGCTAAAGAACAAGACTCAGTACAGTGTATCCTATATCTGCCCAGGAAATAGAGCAAAATCTTTCTTCCAAAAAAGATCTGTTACCACAGATACAGTATACTGTGCTGAGCAGGAAAGGAATTTCAGGTAATTTTATCTGCTTTCATACACTTCATCCACTCTTCTATTTTCATTAGATAGTCAACACTTTCCACAATCATTCAAAAGCTGAAAATGAAGATCCACCACTATAAATGATACACAACTTCTCAACAGGAGTCTTAAAGATTGATCTAGCTCACTGAAGTAAAAAATAATATTTTCATAATAATGTAAGTATATACAGAAGCAAAAAATCTGTTCTACCCCTGCCATGTGTGCTTTCCTACACTCCTCCCAAGTACACAGGAGACAGGACCCTGCCATAACTATAGTTTCCAACATTTTTTCTTTGGCAAATAATGGTAACAGATCAGTTATTTTCTTTATCCACCCATATGGTTACTGATATGGACGTGTTATTAATGTTATTAATGGAACACCAGGTTCTGAACTTCAGGTTGGTTTGGGAAATTGCATCAGATTTAATTGTTTTATACTGACTGAAAAGTCTATAAATGTAAGCTGTAAGTGGTAATCCAGCTGTCAACTGCCATTTTACAATGAATTTAGATGGAAACTTACATATTGAGTTTTTCCAAGTTCTCCTGGGCATTGTGTTTTTCTCTCTCATATGCATATTCTAACCCTTTGAACTCTTTCTTCATCATTTCTAAATCTGAAAGAGCTTCTTCTCGTCTGTCCTTTTCCACACGCACAGCTTCTTCAAGTTCTCGAATTCTTAACTACACCAAGGGATAACAAAGCAATTAAAGCAAGTTAGGAAATACATGATCTTCTATGGTCTGTTCTGCTTTACAGTAGAGTATATTGTAATAATTCAGTATAAAAGCATATACACATGTAAAAATCACTGAACACATGTAAAAATGTAATACATAAAACTCAAACCGGAGCCAAATAGATATGACAATGAAAAGTACGTCCTGTTCTCATTTGGAGGTGTCTGAACATTTTCAGTTCTTATTAATACTGAAGCTTTCCAGAGAAATTCTAGTTTTTAAATAGACTCATGAAGAGTGGGACCAGCAATAAAGGCCATACTTTCTCTCAGAACAAAGCATACTTCTAGCTTGTTCGTGTACATAAACACGGAAAAAGTCTTTATCAGTTATTCATCCATAAAACCCAAGCTTCTAAGTTTAAGGAATGTTATCCTCTCAGTTCCTTTGTATGTTGCAGAAATATCGAGGAAATTAGGCAAACTAAATCTTTTCTAGTTAAATTATCACTTTTAAAATTTAACAGCCTGTACATACAGAAGATCATGAAAATAAGAAAATAAGTCTGACTGAAGAATGGCAATGCTTATTTTTGTTATTCAGAAAATAGGGGGAAAAAGATACCAAATTCCCTTCTTCTTTGCTTAGTTTTTCGGAAGTCCGGTAAGTTTGTTAGTTATTATGATATTACTAAGAAATCACCATGTAGTTTTTTTCCAAACTTTTTTTTACCAAACCATAGTTTTTTATTGAATATAACTCTGTGTGATACAGATAGAAAAAAAATAATGTTCAAGTATATACACTAGATTTATTCATATAATCAAACTTTACTGGTAACTGCAAGTATGATAATTTTGGAGCTTGAATGTACTCTGAGAAACTGTGTTTGAAACAGCAGTTTCAGGATGCATTATTCTCTCACTCGTAGATAAGTTGGATGCATGCACTGTGTCTCCAAATTGCTCTAAGAAGCCATTCAGAAGATACAGGGCAGCGTATTTAAACAGTAGTATAGTACTTAACTATTATGAAACATTTCCTTTTCCCTAACTGTTTAAATACTGGTGGGAATTCTCAAAATTACAAATATGTCATCTTATTTTATTATTTATTCTAATAACTTCAAAGTTCCCTGAAAAGCAGATACTCTTCTATTCTGTCCTCATATATATATATATATATATATATATATATAATTATTTTGACACTTATTTTGACACTTATTGTAATAAATCTACTTAGGTTTTTCACTGGAGCAAGTGCTCTTCATATTTTTGGATATTAGTTATTTCACAACTTCCTCAACTGTTTTACTATAAACTTCTATGAAATATTTAACGGAAAGTTTACCTGAATTATCTCTGAAGTGAAATTGGATGCTAAATGTGCTGCTCTCTCTGCTTCAATGTCTTCTTCCAGTTTCTTTGCTTTGACTGCAGCTGCCTAGAAGTACATTTTGAGGATATTTAAGTTCAGAGAGAAGATAATATGACACCAGGTTTATTCAACTCATTAAGCATATTATGACTCCGTACTTCAACCTGATACATCTGAATTTCTTTGGAACTGTGACAATTCATAGCAAGAAACACATATAACAACATTTTCTACATTTATGGATTATTAAATTAATATTTTCTATTTAGTTTAGTAAATTGATGTAGTATTATGTTAGTGCTGCATTTTCTATAATCAACTAGGGTAAGAAAGCAAATAAACCAGTTGCCCCACTATTTGCTTACTTGTGGCAACATAACTCTGTATGTCCTGAAATACATTGAGGTATCAATAGAACATCTACAATTTCATAAATGACACATGGGACAGAGAAGATTCTTCAAAAATTTATCTGCTTAACATACTTAATTTTGAAAAATCACAAACACTGCTATTATATTTTCATACTGCTAAGATTATTCTCATAATTAAGAATGTCTTCAAAAAGGGTAAGAAGGACCCAGGGGACTACTGGCCAGTCAGGCCTCACCTCAATCCCTGGAAAAGTGATGGAGTGCCTCCTTCTGGACACCATCCCTATCAACATGGAGAACAAGAAAGTGATCAGAGTAGTCAGCATGGATTCACCAAAGGGAAATCATGCTTAGGCAATCTGATCGCCTTCTATAATGAGACAACTACCTGGATGGATGAGGGAAAAGTAACAGGTACTGTTTACCTGGACTTCAGCAGGGCTTTCTACACTGTCTTGAACATCCTGTGGACGAACTAGGAAGTGGGGCCTGGATGAAGGTGAACTGACAGGTGAACTGAGAACTGTCTGAACATCAGATCCCAGAGGGTTGCTATGAGTGGCACAGGGTCTGGTTGGAGGCCTGTCACAAGTGGAGACCCCGCAGATTCAAGAGTGGGCCTGGTATTGTTTAACTTCCCCATCAGTGCCTTGGGTGAAGGGGCAGGTGCCCCCTCAGAGGGTTCACTGATGACACAGAGCTGGGAGCAGTGGCTGATACCCCAGAGGGCCCTGCTGCCCCTCAGAGGGTGGAGAGAGGGGCACAGAAAAACGGCCTGAAATTCAGCAAAGGCAAATGCAGGGTCCTGCACCTGGGGAGGAAGAACCCCGGGCACCAGCACAGGCTGGGAGCTGATCTGCTGGGAAGCAGCTCTGAGGAGAAGGGCCTGGGGTTCCTGGTGGACAGCAAGCTGTCTGTGAGCCAGCAGTGTGTCCTGGTGGCCGGGAAGGGCTGTCCTGGGGTGCATTGGGAAGAGCAGTGCCAGCAGGGTGAGGGGGGTGATCCTGCCCCTCTACTCAGCCCTGGTGACACAACCGGAGTGCTGTGTCCAGTTCTGGCTCCTCAGGACCAGAGAGACACAGAGCTGCTGGAGCTGGTCCAGTGGAGGTGACAAAGATGATGGGGGGACAGCACTGGGAGGAAAGGCTGAGGGAGCTGGGCCTGCTCAGCCTCGAGCAGAGATGGCTGAGAGGGGACCTCATCAGTGTCTGTGAGTATCTGAAGGGAGGGTGTCAGTGGATGGGTCCAGGCTCTGCTCAGCGGTGCCAAGGGACAGGACAAAAAGCAATGGGCACAAACTGACACACAGGAAGCTCAACCTGAACATGAGGAAGAACTTTTTTACTGTGCAATGACCAAGCACTGGAACAGATTGAACAGAGAGATTGTGGAGTCTCCCTCACTGAAGACATTCAAGAACTGTCTGGACACAAACCTGTGCCATGCGCTCTAGGATAATCCTGGTTGAACAGGGAGGTTGGACCAGATGACCCCCACCGTGGTCGCTTCCCACCATACCCATTCTGTGACTGTGACTGCCACAAATAGCTGGATTAAGACCCTTTATAGTCTTCCAAACATCAGCTGAATATTCTTTTTCCTCTGCTCTATGACTATCTTCCTAAAGCTTATGGCTCACCATAGCCCTAGCAAATTTAAACCAAATCAGATGCCAGCAAACAATTGAGAAATTAGTCAGAAAAAAACCCCCATACTTCATGAAAGACATTAAACCAGACACTACTGCTTAAGCATGGCTAATCAATATAGAATTATTAATAGAAAGAAATTCAGATTTGCTCTAAGGAACAGAACCTTGGTATTTCAGTCTATCAAACTACACATTAGCCACAGAACTTGCACCTGTATTCAAAGCTGTGTCTGAAGACTCAGTTGGGAAGAACACAGCTGCAACAAAATGCCATATAGAAAATCTATTCTATTTTGCTGATAAAGGTTCAAACAGGCTCTGCTGATACCTATATGCACTTCCCTTCACAGTGAGAAGCTGCATACTCCACTAGTGAGAACAATCTATTACACATTCTGTGAGTAGAAGAAAAATGTCAGGGGTGAGGCTAACGTTTAAAACCATGATAAAAGTTCCAAAAAGAGAAATGGGAAGGAGTTTTGTTTTCCTGTCTGACAAACAGAAGGTCACTGACATCAGAAACCCATTAGACAGGCAAACTTCTTCGAATCACATTAAAGGTGAGAATCAGTATCCTTACTGAATCACATGTCTGAAAATTTTACACAATGCCTTACAAAAAAGAAGCTGTGTGAAAACCATCTAGAGTAAGCTTGCAGGCAACAGATATCCAGATCATAGGCTTGTCTGGGAGTCAAATGGGAATACTGGTTTAACATGGAAAGATTCTTATCAGGACCAAATCCATCTCAAAGATGGACCACAAAGTGAGTTCTCAACTGATTACAAAGTGCTTGCTCATCCAACAAAGAAAACATTGGTTATTGAAAAAGATTCAGTCACTTGTTACTTTCATGTGCACCTAACAAGATATATGAAGGCAGACATGTTACTTAAGATAGCAGCCACAAACACATGGAATTTCTGAAGTTTCCTTAGACATTCAAGCTGATTGATTTCAGCCTTAACTTAAAGAACATAAGAAATAGTTACACACTTTTCATAAATTTAGAGAAGTTTACTAAACCTTATCAAAAATACAACACAAGACTGAATAGAGAAAATATTATGGTGCTGGAAGCAAAGGATTTTTCCCAACATGTGCTTGCCAACACAATGGAGGTTTCACCTTTTAACCCTTTTGCCTCTCCCAAAATTTCCGCTGACTCCTTCTTTGCTGTCCAGTGGTGGAGTTTACTTCCTCAAATCCTGATTAGAGGTCAGCTGTTTGCCATAGTAACTATAAATCTGTAAAACTTTTCTTAACCTACATACATTATATTTGTCTGTTAATTGCGAGAGTCTATGCCTGCATTACTGATCTATCACAAAGAACAAAGCTGGGATTGGTTTCCATGATAGCACAGACAGAATTTTGACTTTGGAGAAAAAAAAGTGACTAAGAAAAATTCAATGCCAGCATTCAAACTTGTGGGCAAAGAACATGCTTTATGTTAAATCTCTTGAGGTTCAGTCACTTTTTTCAGTGTCACACTGCATATGTGTGACACATCAATGCTAATGTGGAGACATTTTCTTTAAGCTTACAGTTTGCAACACCATTTTCCAAACTGTCCTTTGTGGCTTCCACTTTTTTGTCCCTCACACTTGCTCGAAGTGCTGCAATATTTGTGAGTATTGGTGCACCCCAAACTGAAAGCCTTAATTTAGTATCCTACATGACACCTTGTTCAACACATTTGCTGTTAGACATCCACATTTACAAAAAATACCCTTTTAGGCAAACAGTGGGGGAGTGGGAGGGGGATAGACAAAGATACATTTGCAACACTTACTAAGCTTAGATGCATTAATGGAAATAATTTTTCTCTTTTCTGCTTCTTTTTAAACCCCTGTGCAAGATTTATTTATCAGGATACTTACACTTACAGAAGGTTTAGGTTCAATCACTATGTGAAATGGTCAGCCAAGACATTTTTAAGTGAAGAGGACACACATACACCTCATACTTGGATCACCATTCAACCATTCTATTTATGTGTTTCCATATTCAGACTCAGGTCTTTTTCCTACTTAAAAGCATTTCCCTACAGCTCAAAGCTCAAACCAGGGGGTCTAAATACTTCTATGGGAGATGTACTGACCACTTCCACCTAGTGTTAGAAACACTGATACCGCTTGATCATGGTAAGGTGGAGCCATCTCCTGTCCAGAAAATAAACAACCTTTAGTAACTATAAAGTTACTTAAATACTAACAATTCTTAACCACTGAAGTAAATGTTCTTTCAGCCTGACAATGTGGATAATCCTCACTTATTAAGTACATATTTCCTGTACTTAAAGTCTAGAGAAATATGTGTGACAGAGTAGGCATGCTTGACTTGCATGACACTGGATAAACAATTACACTGGTATGGGAGGTACAAGATAAGCCAGTGCTTGACTTCAGGTTAAACAAAGGGTAAAAACAACTAGGACAACTAAATGATACAGTCTGGCTGCCTTTGGATAAAGTCCAAGTCCATTCTGATCTGCTACAGAGTTGCAGCAGGAGAAGCTATCTGAAATGCACTTCCATGCCCAGCAGATTAAGTAAAGACGTTTACATGAAATAACACTGTTACTCTACACAAGCACATAGACAAAAGACTTATGTGACTTGTTCTAACTCCTCATGAGGGCTACATAAAACACTGTTGAAACAAGTTTGATCTGAAAGTAAGATAAGACTAAGCAGTCTCCAAACTGGACTTCATTAATATAATGACACAGAAGATTATGAAGGAGCTCCTCTCTGAGATGAAGTCCATTAGCATAGAATCATAAACTAGTTTGTGTGCAAAAGAACACTAAAGATCATCTTCCACTGCCATCTCACTCAAAGCCCCATCCAACCTGGCCTTGAACCCTGCCAGGGATGGGGCATTTATAATGTCTACAGGCAACCAGTTCCAGTGCGTCATCACCCTCATAGTAGGGGAATTCTTCGTAATAGCTAATATAAACCTACTCTCAGTTTAAAGCCATTCCCCCTTGTTCTATCACTACATAACCTTGAAAAAAAAACTTTCTCTAGCTTTTGGTGCCTTTTGGTACTGGCAGGCTGCTATATGTCGTGCCCAGAGCCTTCTCTCCTCTCCTCCAGGCTGAACAGTCCCAACTCTGTCAGTAAGTCTTTACAGGACAGGCGCTCCAGTCCCCTAACCATCTTTGTGGCTCTCCCTCCTATGGACTCACTCTAACAGGTCTATGTGCCTCTTACACTGGGACCCTAGTGCTGGATGCAGCCCTGCAGGTGGGGTCTCTCCAGAGCAGAGCAGAGGGGCAGAATCCCTTCCCTGACCCTGCTGGCCATGCTGCTTTGGATGCAGCCCAGAATGCAGATGTCTCTGGGCTGCAAGTACACATTGCTGGGTCCTGACCAGCCTCTCATCCCCACCAGAATTCCCCATGTCTTTCCCCACAGGACTCTCCCTCTATTCTCTGTTCAGTCTGTATATGTACTTGGGATTTCCCTGGAGCAGGTGCAGGACCCTATACTTGGCCTTGCTGAACTTCAAGAGGTTTGCAGAGATCCATCTCTCAAGCCAGTCAAGGACTCCCTGAATGGCACCCCTGCCTTACAGTGTGTAAACTGCCCCACACAGCTCGATGTTGTCAGCAAACTTGCTGTGGGTGCACTTGATCCCACTGTCCATATCACTGACAAAGATGTTAAAAAGCACTGGTTCCAATACCAATCCCTGACTGATGACTGCTTTCCACTTGGATATCAAGCCATCAACCACAACCCTTTGAGAGTTATCCAGCCAATTCCTTATGTACCAAGTGTTGCAGTCATCAAATCCATGTCTCACCATGTTAGAGACAAGGATGTTGTACGAGACAAAGGAGTATGGGACACTGTCAAATGCTTTGCATAAATCATTATGTCAGTGAGATTGTCACACAAGAAATATAACTTTGGAGAGACCAGAGAGTTCCCATTACAAAATCTGTGATGCTTAGAATCCACTAAGTATATGGTACTATATATTTTATCTAGAGAAAGTATATCTCTTTGAATATATACATATATATATATATATATATATATACACACATAAGTGTACTACATACTAAGCATGTAGTAACAAATATATGACAGTCACAGCACCTAGAATTTCTGGATGACAGTTATGCATTGTGGACACTCTAGAAAGCAGAAGATTAAGGAGGGGTAAGCTGGTTTTGGCTGCGATCTAAATTTCATGTTTCACTAACACAGAGAGAGTGAGAAATAAGCCCAGAGCCTTCAAGTATTGCACATACATATACTTCAAACAAACACAGATATTAACCATTCCCCAAGTCCTCTTTGCATCATAGCAGCATTACCAAGCTAATACAAGCATACATGTTTAGCACTGCATGTTAATATACATAGTGAAGGCAAGGGAAGCAAAAAAGGCAATGTGAAAGCTATGGAAATAGTCTTTAAATGAAAATTAGAAATCTCAGAAATATGATAATACACTCAGTCTCAGAAATTAAATAGATCAAGTTATGGAACATTTTTCAAGCCTCATAAGAAAGACTTAAAAATTTGAGAGACCTTGAGCTTCAGTTTGCTAAGAGTTGGCAGCCTCAAACACATTAAAAATAACAGAAAATCATTACATTTATAGGAACAAGGCAAAGAGTTTGAAATGTGTAAACTAATAATTTTGTTTCTTGTGGTAAAGTCCACATTCTCATTGCAAAACCATTTCCCACCCATCTTTTTGGCTGAATACATCAGAAGAAACATTAATTTTATATGACAAATTTTCTTGTCTTTTTCAAGTATTTCCCAAGAATCCTTATAGGCAATTGAGCTAAAGGTTAAAATAAAAGACACTGGTTCTGGAAAATTGATAATCATAAATAGTATTATCTTGATGAGTTCAATAGAAATAGATCATTAATTTAACTGGCTACTGAATTCTCAGGCTAAAGAGGCAGAATGACATCTGAGGTTCTCAATTTTTCTGGCACAGTGTGTTTTCTACTTCAGAAGCACTCCAAATCAATCTATGCAGCACATTGGTACCACTGCAAAGTGGAAAGCTAGTAGGTTACATAGTGTAGCAACAGTTCTCTTTCAACAGAAAAGTCCACAGAAACTTGCCATTATTCTTTCTCTTAATTTCTAATGCTGGAAACCAGGAAATACCTCTTTTTGACCACAATCAGAGTAATCACTGAAGGATAAAACCAAACTAATATTTTAAGAAAAAAAGGAATGAAAAAAAAGCCACCAAAATTGGGGGCAGGCAGGCTTTTTGCACATTCGTTTCTTTATAACAGTCTGTTAGATATAATTCTTCCTACAAGTGTCATTGTACTAAAAAAAAAGAAAATTTAAATTTAACATTTAAATTTACCAAAATACAAGTATTTTCCTATGGATTTCTCCCTCACGTCCAGCAGAGGGTAGCAAAAGAACAGATTTGTGAATTCCAGAAAATGTTCATCTCCACTGCTTTTCAAGAAGAAGCATATAATTAAATATTTTAAGATTAGGGTTTAAGTAGAAGTATACTACTCCTCACACAATCACCTTAAGAAGTTTCTTCTTGTAATCAAGAACTTAAATGCATATTTGCTAACCAAATGATCATTAACATGAGGTAATCAGCATGGAAAGTGAAGATATGTATCCTATATCTACCAACTTCAATCTATAAGCTAAAAATTCTATTAAGAGAGATTTAAAAAATACAAATCTACTTCATGAAAAAAATGTAGATCATTCTGTCTGGGGTGTACTACTTTAAGACTTCTATATCTGAATGGAAATTCAGCTTGGCTACTGATATCATGATTCACTTAGTAGAGGAAGGAAGTTGTACATTTTATTCATCTAGTCTTTAAGAAAGGCTTTGACACCATTTCCCAAAGCATACTCCTGGAGAAACTTGCTGCTTATGGTGTGAATGGGTACACTGTTTGCCAGGTAAAGAGCAGGGTGGATGGCCAGGCCCAGAGACTGGTGGGAATGGAGGTACATCCAGGTGGCACCAGTGAGGCTCCCCAGGGGCTCAGCACTGGGCCCGGTCTTGTTTACTGTTTTTATTGGTGATCTGCCTGAGGGCATTGAATGCACTTGCATTTGCAAATGACACCACGCAGGGTTGGAGTATCCATCTGCTGTAGGGTGGGAAGGCTCTGCAGAGGGAGCTGGAGTGGCTGGAGAGGTGGGCCAAGACCAGCACCATGACATTCCACAGGGCCAAGTGCTGAGTTCTCCTTTTTGGCCACAACAACCCCAAGCAGTGCCACAGGCAGGGGCAGAATGACAGGAAAGTGGCCCAGCAGAAAAGGGCCGGAGGGTGCTGGTGGCAATGGCTGAACATGAGCCAGCAGTGCCTAGGGGGCCAAGAAGGCCAATGGCATCCTGGCCTGTGCCAGCAAGTGTGGCCAGCAGGAGCAGGGCAGGGATTGACCCCCTGTACTCAGTGCTGGTGAGGCCACACCTCCAATCCTGTGTTCAGTCCTGGGCCTCTCAGTTCAGGGAGGACATTGAGGTGCTGGAGCATGTGCAAAGCAGGGCAACAACCCTGGTGAAGGGTCTACAACACAAGTCCTATGAGGAGTGACTGACAGAGCTGGGGTTGTTTAGCCTGTAGAAAAGGAGGCTCAGGGGTGACCTTATCACTCTCTACAACTGCCTGAAAGGAGGCTCTAGCCAGGTGGGAGTCAGTCTCTTTTCACAAGTAACAAGTGACAGAATGAGAGGAAATGGCCTCAACTTGTACCAGTGGAAATTTAGATTGGATATGAGGAAAAAATTCCTTATGGCAAGGGTTGCAAAGCATAGGAGGAGGTTGCTGAGGAAAGTGGTAGAATCACCATCTACAAGGTTACTGTAGGCCCTTTCAGATAATTACATATATATAATTTACTTCTAAGATGGTAGAGTGAGATGCAAGCTGCCAACAGGATATGTATTGAAGTCTAACCTATTTTGGGGTTTTTTTTGATTCAAAGACTTGTGCTAATTTTCTTTAACTTTTAAATGTAAGAGGTTTCATCATATACTTTCCCTTAATCACTGCTTAAATAGCTATCCTTATCAGTAAGTAACAGAAGACTCATTTTTCTGCAGACTGAATATGTCTTCTTACATTATTAGGATATTCAGAAAGTTAAAATAGTAATACAAAATTTAGAAGCGAAAAGAAAAAAAATATTTTTTCTGATTATGATTAGAGGGTAGCATTTCCCTAATAAGACCATCATTAGGGTATAGTTCAATCAAAGTATTTAAAAAGATAAATTATTTGCTGCCTTTCTCCTCCTCCTTTAAGCTCATGACTTTTCTGTTAGTATACAAAAAGCCATGAGGTCATAAGAAGAGTCCTTACTCAAGTACAGGGAAGTAAAACTTGATGCTTTTTTAAAAGGGCTATTGGAACTTCACAGTATGCAACACATTCCAACTGAAGGCAATTCCACTTAGGCCAATAAGTGCAGCTCAAAATACATGACAATAGATTTCCTGTAGAATTCTTCGAGGGCACAAAGGTCTACCTTGTTGGTCAATAAGTCAGTGTTTTTAGTTGATGAGCTTTGATCTTCCCTGTAGGAATTTTCTTTTGTGCTTAATCTTTAATGCAGGACTCTACCTACCTAAAAATCAACACTTAAAACATTTCTTTTACCTTTAAGAGAAAAACAACAGAAGAAAAAACACAGCTGAAAACTGTGTTACCTGTTCCTTTAAGGGTTCAATATTTAAGAAGTGACAGTTCTTTTAAATTCATTGCAGAAAATATTTAAAGATGCCTTTGGTAGAAAACATACATCAGAATAAAGAATTGTCCACTCAATATGATTTTCTGCAATAACAAATATTCTAGAAAGAAAGTCTTGGTCCAGACTGTACAAACATATAACATAACTACTACAAAACCTATCAGTTGATAAAAAAAATATTGAAACTTAGGAGGAAAGTAGCTGGTTAGTGTAAAGAGCCTATTTACAAGATAATATTCTCCAAAGACTGGAGACTTCTCAACCATGGGTGTCACTTAACAGAGAGGAAAACTAAATGTGCAGTAACTAACTCTAGTAACTAACTCTAGGAGGAGGCTACTGTAAGACCATTGTGATCTTCCAATATCCTACTCCCTCACCTAGCACATAATCTGACAATTTTTGCAGGTCCAGTAGATTCTCCACCAGAAATCCATTAAACCAAAATATATAAGAAGATAGACAAATTAAGACTTCAAATTTCCTGAAGTAAAGCTAGCCTTTTTTTCACACTTATATAAGCCCTTTCCTATCAAAAAAGGGCATTCACCTGTTCAGCCATTTCTGCAAAACAGATGTTCAATATTTTGTTTATCAAGTACACAGAATTCCAGTCTAACTGGAAGGTTTCATCCCTCAAAAATGAAATTGCTCAGTGACAGGGCTTGTTGAGACTAACAGCAATAGTAAAAAAACCTTACTTCAAGTTCTTTTAAAAGTCTCTTCTCTCGTTCAGTGCTGCATTTAAGTTCATTGGCCTGGCATCTCAGCACCTCATTACAGCCACTGTGTTCCACCTCCACATCTTTTAATTTCTTGCGCATATTTTGTAGTTCATTATTCAGCTCCTAGAAAAGATATAAGGCATTAAGAGTTACTTTTGCTAAAATAAAGTAGAAGGATCAAAACAGGAAAGAGTGCATCAGAACAGGTTAATAAAATCTAACACATTGGCACATGTCAAGCATTTACCCAACAACAGACATTCTTCATTCACCACCAGATAACATATATTGGCCCACAACTCACTACAAACATGACCTTCTGCAGTAATACTAAAATCAGAGCCAATTCTCCACAGGAAATTTTTCTCTAAAGTACAAGGCTGCTCCTCCAATCTGTTCTCTCTTGCAACTCAATGGCAATGGTGGAGAGGGAAACAGTTAAGTGCATTTGATGAAATGACAGAAATTTTATTTAGAAGTTTGTTGTTATTCTAACTGTTAGAACTTCAAATAAAGTAATGAGACATATGTTGGAAGTCACTCCCATAGAAGAAATATTCTTAATTTCTACTATTCTGAGGACTTTTCTCAGAAACTGAATTATAAAATTAGTTACATGAACTATGAATTTCTTGGAAAGATAAAATAACAAAGCTGCCCCCCCCGCCAATTTCTGCTTTTGGAAGTTGAACCAAGATACAGGTTGGTGTAATTACTAACACCACTGGACTCAGCAGGTCTGTGGAGCCACTATTACAAAATCCTCATTCATACTACACCAGACACGGAATAAAGTAGCCAAATAATGAGCCCCCAGTAGCCTAGTGCATATTTAAGCTGGGGATTCTAGAGGCCTTGAAAAAGAATAGTTTTGGTCTAGTGGACAGGAGTAAGCTTTTCCATAACTAGCATCAGAAACAAGTTACAAATCCAGTGACTTAGCTGGAAGACCTTTTGAAAGCCAATTACTTTCTGTACAAAACACAGAAAGATTATCATAAGTCCTCCTGTTCATTTATTCCTATCATTTATCATGGCAAGAGATATTTTGTGAAAATAAGCCAGTTGGTCTACAAATTCTGCTATTACTCTTACATCACATAGTCTTGTTCCTAAAAATTACTAATAATAAGGCATCTGCAGAGCAGGGAGGAGAAGGAAAAGAAAATGAATTATTAATAAAGAACGATTCTTCAGAAGATTGAAATTTGACAGAACCATGTTTATACATGAAGATCAAAGAAATATGAGTCTTTTCCAAAGTTTAAAACAAATTTTAGAAGTTCTTCATGACTGAAGGTAGAAAATTTTGGCCTCTTAAATATGACACTAAGGGATTCATGACTCCCTTATTTACACCTAGTGCCACTCCATTATCACCGACTAGTAACTGAAAAAATTAATTAATTTTCACTTTTTTTTCATGTGGAGGCACTATGTGGCATGATTTTTTGGCATTCTCTGAAAAGATAAAAAGGAGCATGCTTGTGAAACAAGTGAATTAAAAAACAGGAACCTCATTAAATCAAAACACTTCAAAAACAGAATCAAAATATTTCAAAAACAGTCTACCTGGATATGGAATAAATTTAAGGTAATCTTCTAACTTTTCCTGTAATACCAAGACAATGGAGAGGTTTCTTCCCATCAGCATGCAAAAAAACCAAATACTTTTACTCAAATTCACAACTATCATCTTCTCTATATTGGAAAAATATAGAAACATTTCTCTTCAGATTTATCTTCCACATATTAACAGAACTATGTCGAGACTTCAAAAAACTAACACCAATAGTACATCAAGCTTGTTAAACAAGTCAACATGACTTCAAAATCTTGAAGCCTCTGAACTTTTCAGACACAGTGTAACTGTATCAGCCTGTTCCAGCAGTTACCCACACTTGGAAGGTTCAGAAGGAAACCTACTTCACCATGCGAAAAAAAAAACACCTTTATACATACATGTGTATCTGTGTGTCACTCACACACTCACTATACATATATCCTTATCAAAAACATGGCTGGTTGGTTGGTTTAGACTGTGTATAAACAACACAATTTCACAAACAGTCCAAGGAAAAACTGAGTGCTTCTGTAAAGGAATACTATATTATGACTCACCACAAGATGATGCTATTGCACTTACTACTGAACTCCAACATCTTTTCCATGTACCAAACACAAGGCTAAGCACACTCAATATAGCACAATACAAAACTTCCTCTCTTAGAAAGCAGAGAGGATTACTTTAACTCCATATCATAGAGACACATTTTAGTAGATTAAATTGACTTCATTTCTACGCCTACCTGAGCATTTTCATAGCTAAGTTCAGACTTGTAGTTCACAAAGTGCAGGTTTAGAACCAGGATTTGCCATCCGGGTTTAGAATCTTACTTCCTCATACATATCAAGACCACTTTATGTAGCTTTCATCTCATAACTCAAAATAATTACAAATTATTTAAAACAGGACTGTAAATACACAACACTAAAGATTGGAACACATTTGAAGCTTTAGTTTACAAACCTAGACCCATCTGATATTCATCTGCCAAGTTAAGTCAGTTAAGATTTCAAACAACAACTAAGAAAGTCAAGTCCAGATTTAACATTCATGTATGTATGCTTTATTTCCAGGAATTTTACAACTATATGTAACTATAACTAGGGTAACGGGCAAGGGAACACTACAAAAACAAAGCAGAAAAATGGAACTATTTGCAATTGAACTAAATCCAAAAATTTTGCTATTCAAAGCAACACTGGTAGTTGACATCTAGTAATGAATCACATACTTTAGGAAAGAACAATTTTATAGGCTCAGTGCAATCTTCCAACCAAACCACTGCTTGTACAAATCACCTTCCACTTCCAAATCCACACACATTGACAAGGAATACAATGACCCGAGAAACCCACTGTTCCTTTTCATCTGAGGATAAACATCACTTCTAAGAGTACAATATACTTCTTAAAACATCATTATTTTCATACAGTATTAAATGCACTGAATAAACACTTCTAAACTCTATATACAAGAGACGAAAAGTCCCTTCCAAACGCTCCTCAACTTAAGTCAGTCTACTGTTAGCCAGAACACAGAGCCAAAGCACCACTCTTAGCGTGCTTTACCAGGCAACTGAATAAGAAAACTGTGTCTAAGAGTAAGTTTCCTCATAGCCTAAACCTAACCTTAGTTTTTCAAGCATTGACTTTGAATGAAAACTGATTCATGTTTCTGTTGGTTTGAGAAGGATCTTAGGGTATCACCTGTCAATGAGTTCACATATTCTACTCTGAAACCTTCTCTTTCTCTTCTTTTTTTTTTAACTATACCTTTACAGTTCTCCCAATTAGTCTCTCAAAGTACTGTTCAACATACTGACAAAATTATTGAGAGGATAAGGGAATTTCCTTTTTATCCTTCATTCAGAGAAAATTCAAATCAGTGGGGTCCTTTTCCACCATCAGATCTCTTATCATTAGGATAAACAGCACAATGCAACTCCTTTTGCAGTCCATGCATAGAAACACTATTCATCCACACACTGCCTGGGTGTCATTAGCGCACCACTCCTTCCAGACCTTGCCTTCAAACAGCTGAAGGATCAGTATACAGTACTTCTGAAATATACGTAATTCAGGGAGTGTCTCTGCCCTGTTTTGTTTTGCGAGCTGCTTCTACAGATGCCATATAGAATCTGAGCAACAGCATCCTAACAGGTAGGTCTGCTGTCAGAATTTGGCTATCAAGCTGCCAAGTAAATTTAGCATCATTTAGGAAGACTGGTACTGTCCCAGGCTTGGAGCTGACCAGCTGGAAAGAAAGTAACCAGAAAATTTTCTACTGCTTGAGCAATGCCCATTCCAATTGAGACAAGTCTGTCACATCTTAAAAGGGACTAAAAGGAAGGAAATATATTAAAAAGTTTATCTTGTAGCAGCAATCTGTTCTCTGCATACATCATGCAATTCAAATGTCTATCAGCCTTAACAAAGTCTCTGCATACACCTCTTTTTATGAAGAATAACTACAGCTGAATACATTCTGGTTTTTCATCACGTCATATTTTTACATGGGTAAGATACAACATATGTAACTTGTAATTTAAAAAGACAAAAGTATAATTGAAGTACAGTGGTGTAATTGCTTGTGTCCCTGTGAAGCAGACAAAAGTTAGGTATGTTCACTAAGCACTTCCACACCATAATGCTACATGATTTCTTCTAAACATATTTCAGTTTTGAATCACTTGACTGTCTAAAAAAGGTGTAAAAATAAGTTTGTACTTTTATTACATTTTACACATTTAACAGCCAAAGGATATATAAATATCAGCATAAATCACGAAATACGATGAAATTATTTACTAAATAACAAAATCCCACACTGCAGAACAGATTATAATGCCATGTCTTATTATTAGGTGATTTTTATCTAACCAAATGGCAGAATTTCCAACTTCCAACAAATGCTTACTTTTCTTATGAGGTATGAAGTGAATAACATACAATGCACAGCTTGAAATCCCATCATCACTGTTCAGGTTCCCTCAAAGTATGTGGTCTTCATATTATACAAACTGTTTTCATATTCACAGGCTATTGGATGTCATACTGGGGGAAGTAACAGGGAAATTGAATCAGGGGTGTTAGGCATCCTGATTTTACTGACTCAGTATCAAATATCATGATGGTGCAAATGGACTGTGCACTGGTAACTTCATTTTGGCGTTTACCATCAAAATCAGCCGAAACACATTTCTTTAAAGCAAGAAAGACTGTGACATGCCAAGTGTAACTTAATAAGGCTATGTTCTTCAGAAATACCATGCAGCATTTAGCTACTTGGGGGATGTGTTCCTACATTACAAAGACCTCAATTCACTACACACTTCATATCAAAAAAGTTCCAGCCATTATCTAATGCAACTTTCCAACTATTAATACACCATACCAGTAAAATAGTTTCTACTTCATTTCTTTCTTTAAGAAGGAATACATATTCATTGTTATAAATTCTGCTGATATCATCCTTCGCCTTCGCAAGTCTCTGCTGTTCTTCTTCCCACTTCTGTTGAGCATTGTGAAATGTTTCCTCAGTCTCTGTCACTTTCTGCTGAAGGTTTTCATTGATTACTATTGTTTACAGAAAGAGAGAAAGAAAAAAGGTAGAAGCAGCATGGCAAAACATATCCAGAAAAAAAAACCCAAACACATAATGATCATCAGTTCTTCTGTGTATTTTAATACCCAGTGGAACACTGCAACATTAACTCTCCAGCACTGGAGAGCACCAACTTCTCTAAGAAGAAACCAGCAAATTTTGTGTTCTATCACATCTTTCCCACAAGAACATAGGAATACTTGACAGATTTTAAAAATTAAAACACTTTTTTCTCTTAGAAAAGGACAAAAACCTGAGATAATTCTTTGTAGATCCCTTCCAAATCCGCATATTCTGTGATTCCATGAAATTACATCTTTATAGAATGGAAGACTTATTTTCAGATTTCTATATTTTGCCAGATTATTTCCAAATAATCTCGCAAATAATCTGAAATAATATTTCATTTTTTATATAGGTATTAGTCTGTATAAATTAAATTGGAGCTCAGTTTAAATGACAGTAAAGATAGGCACCTGTTCCATGAAAGACACTGTAGATAAACCTAAGGTAGGTTCGGTTACTGCTCCTCAAGACATCTAAATCTTCAGCCCATAAATGACTTGAGATGGGGAACATTGTATACACACTTCAGTGAAAGCTTAAATGCCATGGAAATCTCATAACCTGTAAGCATGACCTTCATAACCTTTATAGGAGAAAATATTTTACAACAGCTTTTTATTTTACTGAATACAACTAGCTGCATTGGCATTTAAGTCATCACCACTTTGCAACAGGATTTTATTTCAAATCCATCCCAGTTTTCTGACATTTCTTCCCAGTCAGAAAAGAATGAAATGAAGAGAGCACATTAAGATGACAGAGAGAATCAGTGGACACAATGACAGAAAAGGACTGCCAGATGGCAGAAAATCAACCCTGAAAAAGAACATCAGAAAAAAATCTGGAGCAAACACTGAAGGGTACAAGGAACTAATGAAGCATTCTGCCTGAGAAGATATGCTGGGATCATACCAAAGCACACTGTGAAGTGAGAAAGGCTCCAACTGGCAAAGGAAAAGAAGCAGAAAATTGCTAATTGCTAAAAAATTAAGCAGCAGAACTATAATTTGGTTTCTATGGCACTTGTCACAGACATAAAAAAAAAGTTTGAGAAATTTCAGCCAATATAATTTGTTGTCAATTGACAGACTGCAAATTATTGACTATGGTATTGAAAGAAACTAACACACATGTGCATTTAAGAAGACATCCCTTGCCTCTGTAAAGCCTCTCCTATCCCCTTTTTGTTCTCCAGTCCCCTCACCACAGCCTCACAGTCCAGTCCATTCAGAAAAGTGACAGTGAGCCCAGCAGAGTAGGTTCACTGCGCTGTGGTTCCGTCCTCATCAGCCCCTCCTGAAACAGGCCTCTTGGTACCTGCATGGCATGACTCTTATACTGGCAAGGAAACCAGCACACATGAAAAGAAACATGAATTTGCTCTAGGTGAGAAACTAGCAATTCAAATCTTCCATTTGTAATCACAGAGAAATTTCCAAAGGGGAAAAAAAAGCTTTTTTCCAGATTACTATCCTTAAGATTCATGATTTTTCATGTGCTTGCAATCCCTAAGATTTTTGATTATTCATGTGTTCTCCAAAGGAATGAAAGTTCAGCTTTCCAAACATCTTAAAAATACTGGTTACTTTAAGTACTAGCAAGATCCAGACTGTTTTGGTTCTTGGAAGGTTAAAATCTTCGAGGAGTACTCCAAACTCTTCACTGAATATCAACAGCTCATCCAACTCACAGATACATCTCCTGTACTAGATGAAATAGATAGAGTAGTTTAGGTAACTAAAAATGCACCTCATGTCCTTGTAAGAATGAGAAATCTCTCTGTTTGAGGAGTATAAAGGACATCTGAGTTTCTGAAAAGTAGCAAGAAATAAAAAGTCTACATAAAAACCTTCCACATACTATTGTCATAACACACATTACTATAAAAAAAAGAAACAATAACAACGAGAAGAAAATAAACCAGACATGAACAATAAAAATCTTGACACATTTGAAAACATGAAAGGAAATACACGTATGATGAGAACTTCTGGAAAAAAGCTGCTGGAAATAGTGCAAACAAATGAGCAGGAGTTAATTTTTCCTATTCTTTTTTCTTCCTTTTTTTTTCCCTCTGAAATGGAAAAGGAAGAACTACTGGACACAGGGATAACCTGGATGTGAAGATGGCCACCATGATTAAAGTTCTATCAGCACAGCACTGAAGGAAGAAATATCAGAAGGTGATGGGAAAGAGGAAAGAAGGGTTAGAAGGGTTAGCCAGTTAGTTCTATCCACACATGAGACAGTAACAGCTTTGTGAACTCCTATGAGTTTTCAAAAGCAGATGGATAAGAGATGGGAAAATAAGACAAATTCAAGAAAAACAGCAATAAACTAGAAAATGTAATTAAGTCCCTGCTTCTGACTTACCTTAATGACATGAAACAGACTCAGCTTTCATTCCATCTTTATTTCTTTGAAACCTACCTTGCAGTTCCACAAGTTTGTTTTTTGCATCACTTAATTCTTCTTCTGCAGTACACATTTTCAGATGGGCACCTTTTCTGGCAACTGCCAATTCATACTCCAGACCTTGTCGAATGGCCTCTCCTCTCTCAAATTCTGACCGTAATTTGATTATCTGTTTTTCATAGTTGGACACCTAGAAAATAAATTTCACAAAACTGTTAACAATGTTCCATTGAAGATGTGCAATACGTAACAGAAACACACCAACAGAATACTTTTTAAAGATACTTGGAATCACATCCACAACTGCCATCTTATTCCACTTGAATTTGAAATACAATCTTGCAACTGCTTCCTTATGCACATTTTGATACTGGTTTTTGTGAACTGATCCTTTTCCCAGATGAATTTCATGTACCTTAAACATACCCTTCCATTTTTCAAAAACGATACTACCTTAAAAAAATTTAGCATATATTACTGTCATCTTCCTGCACCTCAGAGGAAAAAAATGCCATAAAGAGAAACATATTCCAGATGATTTTCTGGTAACATTCAGAACAGTCATATTGGGATACTAGACTACCAGACATCTAGTAACTTGCAAATACACATACAAGCATAAAATTCAGTCCAATAGTGCTCAGTAGTCAAACAGATGCCTTTAATGCTAACACACAACAAACTAAGAATAGAAAACACTTCCAAAAGGGATCTTATACAGGCTGAGAAACAATCTCGGCTGCCAAAAACTGGATTCAGAAAACCAAGTTCAAGACATTCCAACACAAGAAGATGGAAAGTAAGATACATATTACCTCAGAACATCTACAAAGTAGCAATATTCTTGTAAACGAGAACCTCACACATGGGAAATCACCCACATTACAAAGGATTTCTTTGATGTTGTTGCAGCAAACTAGTACTGAAATGATGTAGCATTAAGAATGTACTCAATTAATCTTTTCTTTAGTCTGAATGTCAATTCCTCGACTAACAAATACAGGAAAAGGTGGGTGCTGAGTTGTAATCAGTTTCAGTATACTGCTGCTAGGCACAGTTCCCACAATTGCTTCCCACAATCTGGCAGTTGACAATCTGGTTTAAACTATGCTGCTGAAGAAGTATTATTACCACTGTAGGTAGCAATTCTGCTCTAAGCAATCTCCCAGAAGAAGTTGATGTGGATGCTCATTCATCTGGTTTTGGCTAAGTATAGCCAATAAAACAAGTTTGTTGTTCCATGTACATTTATTATGTGCGTAAGTACCCAAAATAAGAGAAGCCTGCTTGTCCCACAATGACTTATTCTTGTGCTTCAGTTAAATTGCTATTTTCCCATTGGCTTATCAACTGTGGTGTCATTGCAAAAAATAGATCCATGGAACTATCTGGATTAAAACAAACAAACAAACAAACAATCTCTTACTTTGAGCTCAAGGTGCACAAGAGTCTTCTGCACTTTGCTGTTGAGAAGCGCTCGAGTTACCTACCTCACCTTTAACTATTAACAATGACAGCAGAGGTGCTAACAGTATCTATGAACAGACATGGGAGGTCTGTGCAGTGATACCTTTCTTCATATTTTCCAGTTACAGACAATGCTTTTGATCCACCATCTGAGAATATTACTTCAATGAAATAAGATGACATTCATTCCAAGAGTAAAATAAGGCAAGTGAAAAAGACATCCTTACTTCTTGATTGTGTTGAATAGCCAAGTCCAAATTTTCTTTTTTAGCTTGAAGAAGTTTCCATTTCAGTCCTAAAACAGCATCTAATTCCGATTTATTGCTCTTCTGCAGTAGCTCACATTCCTCAATATGTAAGCTGCAAAATAGTATTGTTTTAAAGAAAACATAAGCATTCCTTGTAAGTTTTAATGTTTCCTTATTTAATTGTCAGATTGTGGGTCCAAAGCTCTATACATTCACTTAAGTAAAGCTATGCCTACTGTTGCTTAATATGCAAATTTTGAGAGATGTAAAAGCAGGAACTTACATTAGATATACACTCTTAATTCCCCTAAGTCGATTTAAGCATTCTTTTCATTATTTTTATTATGGATCCAATAAATTTCCAGGATGATTAAAAACATCATTTCAATAATATATATTAAAATGACAAGCAAGTTTCTGTCTATTTCTTCAGTAAGGCTCATTTTCTAACATGAATCTCAAAAGCATCACTGTCATACAACAAATGCATAAATGTGAAATAAATCTCACTCTTCCACATTTTGTTTTCAAAAATATATACATCTAAACTACAGATAAACAACTGTTCACAAAAAAAAAAAAATAAACTAAAAGGTGTAGTCCTGTAAAATACTGTTATTTCCACGACTTTTTCAGCCAAAGGAAAATCTACTTGGCAGGTAACAGGATTTGCCTCTGAGCATCACAAGCACTATCAAAATAACCAAAACAAGCTTTTATGTAGAGAGTGAAAAATTAGTATAAAAATACATATTTAATTAACTAGCTAAATAATCTTGCAATCAATTATTATAACTTCAAAGTGGACAACTCAAAGTATTTCAGGAGCTGAAACTCAGCCCTCACATTATTTGATATACATAATTTTTCAAATTACTAAAGCTATGTAACAATGGCTCTACTAATCAGCTGTTCCACACAAAAGTGAAAGGGCCACTAAATATTAATTAAACTGTAAAAAGAAACATGATTAAACTAACCAAAAAAAGTTGGCACCATTTCATGCAGAGCTGAAAATACTAAAATAGCTTACCTTGGTCTACATGAAGTCTTAATTAATTACAGAAAGAACAGTTTCATAAATTCCAGTACACTGGGTTTTTCTAAATAAAAAAATTATCGCTTTACTCCTAGATTTATGCACAGGCATCATTAACATTTTTCACGACTAAAACCTTTACCTGATGATATGTTTTCTCACATAAGGTGACTAACACAAATGTCATCAACAAGTGGAACAGTGTTCTCGATTAAATATAGCCTTTAAAGATATTAATAATAACAAATGATGAAATATCAGGTTTTTAGCTGTAGCCTATAAATACTTTATAATTTAATAAATTCTGTCAAATCTTCATTTAAAACCAAAATGGATTTCATCTGTGTGATCAGAATAATTGTATATCATCAGTACTTGGTCCACAGGGTGCCATGTACTTAACACATTTTATATTTTTAATATATGTAGGAGAGAAAGGTCATTAAAACCTACATGTACTGCAAGAAAATCACTGGCACATTATTAGCCTTCAGTATTTACATACCCAGAGGAACCAACACATCTCAAAGGGCAAACAATCAGTAAAATCCCATATCATTATTTTAAGCAACTCTTAGCTAATGCAATTAAGAAAATATGGCGGTAAGTCAGGAAGGAAGTAAAAAGAATCTGAACAGTGAGTGATACTTTTTCACTCATCCTAAAATCATGAGCCAGACACAGGCAATAAAAAGGGGACCACTATAAGGATCCTTAGGTGCACAATTCTCCAGGTGGAAAACACTGAAGATGCACATGTAACATAATACGTATACAACTTTTATGTTTAGCAAATTAGCATATCTAACAAAAATCCCCAATTGGAGATGTAAGTGGTAAGGTAATTTCCTCACAGTTCAATCTTCTTTGAATTCCCCTAATTTAGACAGGAACTAAATTTGATTTATGAAAATGTGTCTCAGGGACCTAGTTTCAACCTTGGTGTCCACAAAAATCTAACACTGGACCCCCAGGTTGGAGCTACTGGGAAATTTGTCTCTCCGTCTAATAGAGTAGGTTAAATGCTAGCTGCGAATACTATGATAGGCTACAGAGTTACAAATATATGTGTAAAGAATATACAAAGTATATAAAAGAAAAAAAAAGGCAAAAATCAATTCGGCATCAAGAGCACCTGTAAACTATATAAAAGGTTTGTTGTGGACATCATATAAAAGTTTGGTAGACCTTTATTTTCCCATGGCTGGGGAAAACAGATGAAAAGTAGGTTGTTTTATTCAAGGATTATACAAGAAATATCTATCTCAACAAAAAACAGCCAAAAACCTGGTGGCACCAAGATTAACAAAGCACCAGGTAGAGGGAAAAACAGGACCCAAACTGAAAGCTAGGGGTGACTAATGCAAAGAACAAGGATTAAAAAAAGGGTAACCATTTTGATAGTTGGTGGGCAGCAGGGAGGTTCATTCTACTTACTTAAGCCTGATATTTAATACTTCTTGCAAGGAGAGCACATGAAATGAAAGCAAGGGAACAAGTACTTTTTTTAAAGTAATTAAAAAAAACCACCTTCAAATTATAAAGGAAATTACTTTGGTTTTTATGACAATCAGCTCTTAATAAAGCTCTTCCTTTCAATTCTTCTATTAATTATGCAGGAAAAAAAAGAGTTTTCTGGAGATACCTGCACAATAAAACTTGCTCAGGGAAAAATTTAACTATGTGTTTAACTGGACCAGTAGTGGGGAAAAAAAAAAACCACTACAAAAAAAAGTTACATTAATACCACAACAGCAAATTAGGGACAGTATAGAAATGAAAAATGTGCATAAGAGCATGAAGACAAACAACATAACTGTAAGTACTGGGGTAAAAAAGCATTGAAAATAACTTCTTATGCACAGCTTCTAAACTTACAATATGATTAGTAAGCACTTAAAAATACAAAGCAGAAAAGCCTATTTTTGTTCTCAGTATAGAGCAAAGTCAGCAACTTAAAAAAAAGACAAGAAAACTGGCAGAATATTATTATGTTACCACTTCACTAATTTATTACTTCAATATTTTCAAATAAAATGAGAATTCTCCTTAATTAGCCACCTTATTTCTGTGGTATTTTCCTTAATCCTCACAGCATCATCAGCACATGCAGTAAGTACTTTATGGAAGCTTCATACTACCAACTGTAGAAGAGTCTTTCTTCCATATTCATTTACCAGTAGAAGTGCTACAAGCATAAAGCTCTTGGAAGCTTAAATCAGGCACAAAATCAGGCAAAATCCCCGGAAAGTTTGAAATCATGTATGATTTTCATTCTAGGAGGAAATCAGAGACTGCTTTGCACTTCCTTTTTCACATATTAATAGTTTGTTGATCATTAGTTTTGAATGAAAACACATATTTTACGAGCTAGACATTTTATCTAAGACACCATTTTTGGTACTACTTTAAGACTCTTTAAGAAAGCATATCAGCAAGTGAAACATCTTTTGAGTACTACAACACAGAATGCTCAAAAATTCACACTCACTTCACAAGTCAGCTAATTACAGTCAACAAAGAACATCACAGGGAAACAGTTTTCACTAGCTTGTCTTCCATATATGGCTGAAAATTTTGTAGAGTAATTTTGTATCAGAGAAACTTTCTTTCGCTTACTACGTTGCAGTGTAATTATGCTAAACTTCTCCAGTTGAAGAAGCAGTCCGTAGCCTGACTGCCTAACCAAAGTATCCATTCACTGAATTGTGCTATTTCTATACAACCAGCAGGTTCTTACAATCAGATTTTAAATTGTGACAAATAGCTCTCTCAGTTAAGATAAACAGAATGAATTAAAGTTTACTTTAATTGTGCCAAAGATCAAACACATATCAGGTTTAAAAAAATTAGAGCCATGTACCACACTTATAACCAACCTCTACACCCACAGCTACTGTAGAAAACCCTTCTGGAACACCACAACATTGTTCCCAAATGGAGACAAAAACTACCTCTGTCATGTCTCCTATACCCCTGTGAGAATTCTTGCACATCAGATGGCCAGTATGCACACCTGCAGTGATGGAGTGACTGCTGCCAAAAATTCAAGAAAATAACAAACTCCTTAACAGCAATGTAATATTAAGAAGCAGGCATTCTTTATTCAGCCAGATGTACAAGTAGTAGCTCCTCCTACACTCTTGCATGCTGAGTATAGTAAAATTTCTGATTATACACTGTATTTTACATACATATTCATTGATTGTCCCAGAATAAAAATACACATGATAATAATTTACTCATTATCATTTAAGTATTTTCCCTCTCCTTTAAGCACGTATTCCTGTGTCCTGGGGGTCTCTCTGGTAGCCCACAGTGGTCAGGGACACCAATGTCACAGCTGACATAGTCAAGCTGGTAGGGCACTGGGTGAACTTCCAGTTCTCCTTCTTACACAATGGGCATTGTGCAGTTCCACAGGCCAATGGTTGTGGGAGAACAACCACTGTGTTAGCTCACCTGGTGTAGACAATTTATCGCCCAGTAACATGACAACATCAGTGGACAAAGGAAAGGCTACAGATGGCATTTATCTCGGCTTCTGTAAAGTCTTTTGACACAGTCCTCCACAACATCCTTCTCTCTAAATTGGAGAGCAATGGATTTGATGGGTGGACTCATTGCTGGTGGATATGAGAACAGCTGGACAGTAGCATCCAGAGGATAGTGATTAATGGCTCAGAGTCCCAAAAGAACATCAATGACAAGTGGTGTCGCTCAGGATCCATACTGGGATCATGTTATTTAGTATCTTCATTAATGGCACAGACAAAGGGATTGACTGCTCTCTGACCAAGTCTGCTGATGACACCAAGCTGAGTGGTGCAGCTGACACACCTGAAGGACAGGATGCCAGCCAGGGGGACCTGGACAAGCTCAAGAAGTGGGCCCATGGGAATCTCAGGAGGCTTACCATGACAAAGTGCATGGTGTTGCACCTGGGTTGGGGCAGCCCCAGCAGCAGCACAGGCTGGGGATGAGCAGATCAGAGCAGCCCTGCTGAGAAGGATTTGGGGGTGCTGGTGGATGAGAGGCTGGACATGACCCAGCCATGGGCACTCCCAGCTCAGAAAGCCAAACATGTCTTGGGCTTCATCCAGAGCAGCGTGGGCAGCAGGGCCAGGGAGGAGATTCTGCCCCTCTGCTCTGCTCTGCTGAGAGCCCACCTGCAGGGCTGCATCCAGCTCAGGAAGGACATGGACTTCTTGAACATGTCCAGAGGATGCCAAGAAGTTGATGAGAGGGATAGAGCACCTTTCCTGAGGTAAACTGGTGCAAGGCTGAGGGAATTGCGTTTGTTCACCCTGGAGAAGTGAAGCTTCAGGGTGACCCAACTGTGGCCCTCCAGCACCTGAAGGGAGTCTACAAGAAAGATGGAGAGAGACACTTTACAGTAGCATGTAGTGACAAAACAATAAAGAATGGTTTTAAACAGAAGAAGAGAACGTTTAGATTAGATATTAGAAAAATCCTTTACTGTGAGAGTGGTGAGGCACTGGAACCGGTTGCCCAGAGAAGCTATGGACACCACATTCCTGGCAGCTGGCTCAAGACCAAAGTGCTCTGTGCAACCTCGCCCCATGGAAGGTGTCCCTGTCCAGAGCAGAGGGCTGGAATTCAAGGATCTTAGAGGTCTGTTCCAACTCCGGCCATTCCATAATTACAAGATCTAATAACTGTATTAACATGGTATAGCTTGCATATATCACACCGTGGCTGGTTCTTTTTTCAGTCTGAATTACACAATTTCAGAGATCTAGAAAATAAACCACAAAAACCAAAACTATATTGCTAGATTAAAAAAACCAGAAATGAAACTCACTTTCTATCTTCTGTGACAGAGT
This sequence comes from Melospiza georgiana, assembly GCF_028018845.1. Taxonomy (NCBI): domain Eukaryota; kingdom Metazoa; phylum Chordata; class Aves; order Passeriformes; family Passerellidae; genus Melospiza; species Melospiza georgiana. Next base: position 34,351,675 of record NC_080465.1, read on the forward strand.
AGTTGACTGGAGAGGATGAACTCATGATGGCCAATAGACAGCTTTTCAAGCTGCATAAACCACAAACTCTGGAGAATGAATTGTTGACTGTATATACGTTTACTTGACAAGTTTCCAAGATGATTCTTCCATATCATAAAAACATTACAATCTGTAACAGAGACAGGCTTTAATTTATTTGTCAACATAATGAAAGAATCATTTGTTAATACTCACAAGCAGTTAGAAAACAGTGTTACTACTATGTCATGTGAACAACTACCAACTATAATTTTACAGTTTTAGACATCTATGAGAATTGTACTTCTAATCCTTGAAGCTTATATACTGTAGATCAATATATACATATATAGTAACATAGCAGAATATCTCTTGCCAAGGTTTTCAGAATATCAGTAAAAAGTATTTTGTTCCCACACACTGATCCTCTATCTTGTAAACATATTACAAACTCCATTTCTCTTCAAAATATTCTATTGAAGATAAAAGTGTATACCATGATTGAATGTACTAGTGTGCTGTCTGATAACAGCCTTTAACACAACAAGTCTTCCAAGTGTTTTATGAACCTGGAATTTTCTATTTGAACATATTTTTATTGTATTAGATAAATCAGCAATATTTAGGACTAAACAGAAGGAATTCTAAATTGAACTGTAACTCCACTCATCTTTTGGAAAAAATCATTAATTTAGTGTCACAATAAAAAAGAAATCAATATAGACAACATATTTATAATGCAATGGATGACAAAAATTCCATTGCCTACGTCAAGTTGCACAGTCAACTCATTAAAGACCTCTTTTCATTAATTAAAGCAAGATAACATGAAATATAAGCTGTATTCAACAGTCAATGTTTATGAGCCATAAAGGTTTGCTTTTGAACATGGTAGCAGACGGACATCCATAATAAAGTCCAAAACAGGAAACTCACCTGGACTCCATTTTTACCGTCCCTGGTTTGCAGTCACATGTCCACAGAATCATAGAATAAGCTGAGTTGGAAGGCACCATTAGAACTATCAAGTCCCAACTCCTGGCCCTGCACAGGACACCCCAAGAGTCACACCAAGGGCCTGAGAGCATTGTCCCAATGCTCCTTGAACTCTGTCAGGCTGGTGCTGTGATCACTTCCCTGGGGAGCTGTTCCAGGGTCTAACCACATTCACCTGAGGGTGAAGGACCTTGTCTGAATATCCAGCCTAAACCCCCCCGACTCAGTTTCAGGCCATTCCCTCTGTCCTGTCACTGATAACCAGAGATTAAGGATCAGTGCCTGTCCCTTCCCTTCCCCTTGTGAGGAAGTTGTAGCTGCAATGAGATATCCCCTCAGCGTCCTGGAGGCTGAACAGACCAAGTGACCTCAGCCATCCCTCACAACGTTTTCACCAACCGTGCAGCCCTCCATTCAATGCTCTCCAATACTTTAATGTATATCTTATATTGTGGTGTCTAATGGCAGCAGTCGGTGTAATATATTAATATAAACTGATTTTAGTAATTCCAGTGGCTGCACTAGAAATATGGAGAAGAAAAAAAAATTCTGCTTCAATCTATAATTTTAACAGAAGATGCAGCAAAAATAAACTTACTTCTAACAACTCTAAGTTTTTGGTTTGGGTTTTTTCTTTGTTGGTTTTGTTTTTATGGAAAAGCAGTATATTCATATAGAATAGCTACATCTAGCTTTTGTGATTTTTAACATCTACACACTGGAATTCACCTTGGTACATATGTTCATAAAACTCAAAACACAATTGCCATGCAACTCGCACTCCTAGAAAAAACAGCATAGCTTTTTTTCTCATCTCAAATGAGAAAATAGCTGAAAACCTAATTTTCAAAGTATAGCCTGTAGTATAATTTCTAGACACATGTTAAGTTCCATTATTTGTGACTTGCATACTGAAAACTAACTTGATGTGAGAGAAGAAAATCTTGTCAAAGTACTTGCAGTACTCAACAAAGATGTATTGCTTCGATAAAAAAGAAAATTAGGTATGCTGGTATCAAGAAAAATGAGGTATCCTCTATCAATTATTCCAAATTTTCAGCTCACGTTAGTGGAGCTGAAAATTTGGAGCTGAAACCTTCAAACATAGCACTGAACACTAAAAAACTAGTTTTTTATACCACCCTTTTCTTAATATTTATTGCCAAAAATATATATGTGGCTTTATACCAACATTTGAAAAGTAGAAAATGAAAAAAAAAAAGGTGCAATTAAATAGATGCAGCAGAAAAAAAATCTGTCTCAAAATATAAGCAAAATCTCCTCTGACACATTCATACCACCCTGAAGTTTTAGAACTTTCTGAAATTATTTTTAAGTATTTTAATTACTTTGGGGGGTAGGGAAACAGGGAATATCAAATGACTGTTTTCTGGGAATGCTAATGATCTTGAATACACAACATCTCTCTCGTAAGACACACATCCATTGTTTACTACCACACAAATGGATACACTCCAAAAGCATGCTAGATCAATCAGGGGGAAAAAAATTGAAGGGGTGTGGAGTGGCTCGTCAAAGCCCCACAATAAAACAAAATAGCTAGGAAGTTTTTGCTTGAGGACGTAATACATTAGACAGATGTTACCTACAAAATTTGTGGCATATTATCCTCACGAACTTCTGAATATGCTTTACTAGCTTTATGAAGGCCATTGATTTAGACTGGATGTGGGGAAGATATTTTTTATTGTGAGGGTGTTGAGGCACTGGAACAGGTTGCCCAGAGAAGCAGTGTTCCAAGACCAGGCTGGATGGAGCTCTGGGTTAGCGGGAGGTGTCCCCTGCCCACGGCAAAGGAATGGAACTGGAGGATCTCCAAGGTTCCCTCAGCAAACTGAATCTAACCAAGATGTACTAACTTGAAACACACCAAGCCAGGCGGAACTACCACATCTGTGCTGCAACTCCAAGAGCTCACCAGTTTCGGCTGAACGAACCACCACCTTTCCTCTAACGCGAGCTGAAAAATTTTAAGCGAGCTAAAAACCAAAGTAGAGGTATCCCTTCGCACCGCTGGCCCCGGAGCGGCGCTGGCTGCGCGCACGCCGTAACGGCGGCTTTGGCGCTTTACCTGGCAGGAAGGGCTGAGGGAACAAGGTCAGAACAGAGCTCCAGCAGCAGCACCCCGGGGCCGCTCCGGGCAGCCGGGAAGGGCAGGGAAGCGCCGGGAAGGGCAGGGAAGCGCCGGGAAGCGCGGCGCCCCTCCCAGGTCCCGCCAGCAGGGACGCGGCCGGAGCGGCGCGCCTCCGCAACGGCAACTTCCGGCCACGGCGCGACGTCATCAGCGGGCGGGCGGCGCGCGCGGGCTGCGGCGGGCGCTGCGGGCTGCGAGAGCAGAACGTGCGATGGGAAACGGGAATGAGCGCCTGGCGGGAGAGCCAGCCTCAGGGGGCATGGCCTGGGCTCGGGGCAGCACGCTGTTCCCTCGTATCATCAACAGAAACCAACAGGGAAATGGGACGAAAGTCACAGCAGGGAGGATGAGGGAGATAGTAACGAGGTTGGCATTGCCCTTCTGGTCGCCTCACTGCACAAAGGGAAAGGTTTATTTGAAACAGCTCCGCTGAGAATTTCAAGACCCAGGTGTGAACATGTATGATGTCAAACAGCAGCAGCATAAGCGAGTGAGTGAACAAAATCCACCCCACCATACCCTAGAAAAGAGGACAATAGCAGTAATGTCAGTGGTACGGCCTTCAAGGTACAAATTGAAGTTCTAATAAAAATTTAAAAGCTCAAGTAATATTTTCGCCCTCTGAGATAAAGACTCAAAACTTAATTTCTAGTCTCTAACTTGATTTCTATAATTGGCTTTTACTGATGGTTTTTGTGCTTCTCCATTGTGCAGTTATTCTAAATGCCTAGTGCCAAATGAATTAAGTTCTTTGCCCAGGTTCACAACAATAGATTTCATTATGTTGCAGTTCTTTTAAAAGCAACATGGTTAGGGTTTTTTTGATCAAAAATACAGAGTGAAAAGGATGTCCTCTCTGCTGTTGTCTGATGAGTAGTCAAAAATTAATATGAAAAATGGCCTCAGTTAATGAAAAAATATAAGTTATGTGATAATATGAAAGGAAACAGAGACTTGGCATCATGTTTGAATAATGTGATAGGTTTTGGCAGTATAAAAACTTGGGAAATTCTGAACCAGTAGTAATATTAGCTTAACTGCCCCAAATGTCACACACACTGTTTTTTACATTGATTCACAAAAATTACTTTAGACACAATACTGTTGCTGCATGCATGTAGTTAAACAAACACTTTTCCTTCCTCTCATACTGAAAAATACATATCATATATAGAGTCATATATAGAATTATTTCGGTTGGAAAAGACATCTAAGATCAAAAAGTCCTACCATTAGCCCAGCACTGCCACGGCCACCACTAAACCATGTCCCTAACTGCTGCATCTATATGTCTTTTAAATACCACCATGGATGGGGACTTTTGTCCCAAGTGGTCATTCATTTTTGCATAGGAAGAAAGTTTTTTACCTGTCTTAACATATTGATGACTTTCTGTTTTTTATGAGAAAGTTGATTTCAGGGATATGACCTTTACCACCTTCAAGAAAATCGAACAGATCTGACTTGTTTAAGCCATCAGAAAAAAGCAAGAATAAAGTGGATAACACAGATGGTGTGAAATTTTACAGTTAAAGTTTATAAAGCAACATTTTGCATTTAAGGAGGAGAGAGCCTAGAACAAATCACAACTTGCTCTGTGGCAACTGCAGTGGATGTTTTGGGCCTGACTTGAGTTTCAGTATCAAAACTGAAAGGGGTAAGATAATTCTTCTCACAAGGACTTACGTTTATGCTCGAGTGGCACAGAGGAGAGCTGGCAGAAAACTGACCTGTAAAACTTGTGCATCAGACCACACACCAAAGATAGAAACTTGAGCATAAAATGGCTAGGTCTGCCCCTGCAAAATAGTGTAAGGAGTAATTTTTTGTGCCATACTGTGACTTGCAGGTGGGGCCATCACGTAGGACTAAACCCAGAGAGGATTGACAGGCAAGCTAATTTTTGATGCAGAACTGGAATTAGACGGCAGGACAAGCAAGCCGTAAGAAAGAAGGTAGTGGGTTCATATCTGGTTTTGACATCTTAACTTTGAAAGAAAGGTATTTGTGGGGAGGCTGGCGCTGGCTGATGTGCTCACTAAGGAGATCAGCTGACAGAAACAGGAGAGGAGGGCACAGTGGCTTGAAATGCTAGGTGAGGAGGAAGCTTAATGTGGACTGGTAAACAAACCAGGAGAGAATAAATATGAGAGGACAAGGGGAGTAACATAGTCTGAATTAGTAGCAATACTAGTTAGGAAACAAAACCAATCAACGAAACCAACAAAAAAAAAAAATCTCCACCAAACACAGGAAATAATGGCGACTAAGTAGCAAATAAAGATTCTGTTACAGACTTAAGAAAAATCAAACAACCGTGAGTTGTTGTATGCTGGGGGAAGTCAGGATATCAAGCAAGTAAGTGGCTGGGGAGTACCCGGGTGACACGGGCAGCTTTGCATCCGGCAGCAAGAAGGGATGAAAAGCCCGGCAAGGGAACGGCTCTGTAGCAGAGCTCGTGCTCGTGCTTGAGACACACGAAGGGCCCCGCGGGGACAGCCGCACTCGCCCGCTTTGGAAAGCAGATTGGCGCTCACTAACCACGCCAGCCTGTCAGCGGCTGAGCAGGGCCCATTCCCCCGTGTGCGGCGATGCTCAGCTCGGCTCCCGCCACCAACCCGGCCGGGGGGGGTCCCACAGCCGCGCCGCTGCGGGGGCAGCTCCTCCTGCTCCTCCTCCTCTCTTCCTCCCCGTCCGCCTCCGCTCCCTCCAGCGGCGTCGCGGCCGCTCCGCCCCCACCGGAGGAGGAACGAACCATTTTTCTCACTGCGGGGAGTGGGAGCGAACGAGACTCTTCTCATTCCTTTCTCCAACCCTGCCTCAGGTCTGACTGTCTTTTTCCTCTCTCGTGGCTTCCCGCATTTCTCCAGGCGTGGAGGCTGGAGCCAAGGCGTCTGTCGTAGGGCGGGGCGCTGGCCGAGTCCTGGCCGGCCCTCCTGAGCTACCCCGCCTCCCCTGTGCGGCTTGCCGGTGGTACCGGCCCGCTGGCGGGAGGAGGCGGCGCGGCTGTGTTTCCCGCGGCGGGCGGCGGGCCGGACGCCAGCGCGGTTGGTAGCGGCGAGTGCGTTACGGGCGGTGAAGCTGCGGGCGGGCGGGCTGGGAAGAGAGGGAGAGCGAGAGCGCGAGAGGGAGAAAGAGAAAGGTGGGTCAGGGGGAAGAGGGAGAGAGCGAGAAAAAGGGATGGATGGAGAAGGGCGGGCGGAGTTTCTTTTCCGCGCGCCCCCTCCCTCCGCCCCCCCGGCCCCCTGCAGCGCTCTCGCGCCATCGTGCCCGCGTGCGTGAGGGGGCGAGCGGCCGGTCGGGCAGGGGGGAGAGCGGGACAGGGCGGCGGGCGGTTCTCCCGGCCGGGGCGGCCTGGCCCTGCCCGCGGGCGGGCCCTGACGCTGCGGAGTGCTCGGGGGGTCTCTTCGCAGGGGTGAAGGGCGGGCACGGCGCAGCGCTCCCCAGCCGGGGGCCGCCCCCCCCCCCCCCCCTTGCTGACGTGCCTTCTTGTGTTGCCCTTCTCTGCTCTCTCCCGCCCCGGTGTGTTTATCCCAGCAGCGAGTGGCACCTCGTGTGGCTGGCGGTGCCTCGGTGGTTGCTGGAGGCGCAGAGCCTTTCCTTCTCTGAGCCCGGCTCGCCTGGCGGCAACAGGGCGTCACGTCGGTGAGAAAACATGAGCCGAGATTTCAAACCCGGAGACCTGATCTTCGCCAAGATGAAAGGTTACCCCCATTGGCCGGCCAGGGTAAGGCTCGCCCTCCTCCCCCTGCCTCGCCTCCTTCTCCGCGGGGTGCGCTCACACACCTGTGCTGAGCAGCGCCTTCAGCTTCGCCTCCTGTGAGGGAGGACACGGCTGGGCTCCCGGGGGTACAAGCGGCTTTGCAGTCAAATTGCAGATCCGTACCGTGAAAAGTAGCCCTCTCAAGTAGTCATTAGTTGTCCTAATTTGTGTAACGAGGCTTTACGGAATGAAGACTGCTGTATGGTAGGTAGCCTGACACTGGAGCATGTGCAGGCCCCTGGAGCTGTTCAATAACGGTGTCTCCAAATAACTGCTCTTGGCAAAAAACCCCCACGAATTTATGGCAAGATTACTCCTGCGTGGGCTATGTCTACTGTGCCTGTTTCTGTTAAATAGGCTAAGTGTAAGTGGTAACTTGTCCAGTCCTTTTTTGTGTTCTCTGTGCTCCAGTAGAAAAGTCATGCAAAGTTCTGGGACATGCTGTAGTTCTGGGACCACTGTTGGATGTGGGAATGGAGGTAAAAAGGTATTTATGCTGACTTGTAAATTGGGGTTCTTTTAAAGTTTATTATCCTTTTGGTAGTACTTCACATTTGGACTTCCATAAGTTATCAGGTCAGCATAAGGGTAGGAAGTCTTCCTGTTGCTTTTTCTTAAGGATGGGCAGTATGTGGATGAAATTGAATTGTGCCTTTTACCTGTAACACGTTGTAATTTCTCCTTTTAAGAGAAATGGTCATGTGAAAAGTATCTCCATAAACTGAAAGTAATGTAATTTTCTATTGTTGCTTATACTGGTTTTGATTCTGCTTTATTTTTTTACATACTGTTAAAAAGAGATCTAATTTCCTGATTTACTTTTCTGTAGCTTTTTTTATTCCCATTTTAATGTTACATATTTCCCCCTAAACTGTTCTTGTCTCTTACTTGATTTGAACTATAATAGGCTGTGTTTTTCCTAGGTGGATGAAGTTCCTGATGGAGCAGTAAAACCGCCTATGAATAAAATGCCTATTTTCTTTTTTGGCACCCATGAGACGTAAGTACTTTATATTTCAGGGTTATATTTTTTCATTTTAAAATGCTGTGACAAAAAATTATCTTCTCTGAATTTAGTGTATTTCAAGCTATTGTATTTATTAGCACGTCTTCCTAAATTGATGTGTTTTGTCAACACGTGATTCTGTAAATTTTACTTAAACTCTTCAAGTGAATGGTAGACCATAACCATGTATGCTTTGCTCATCAGAGGAAAAAAATTGTACCCACAGTGATGTGGCTGATTGGTTTTTCTTTTTATCTGTAATGAGTTTAATTATAGTCCTGTATATCGTCAAAATTCTCAGTACTATATTCTCAAAGAAAGTGCAATAGACAAAATTTGAGAGATGGACAGATAATCATGTACTGGAGTTGTTTTTATTATTTGTTTTTTTTTTTCCTGATGAGGTTTTGGGTTGTGGATGATCTTTTGTTTATGAGATCTGGAGATAGAGATGAGGAAGTACAGTTAGCTTCATACCTATCAACCTGCAAAATACTGATCTTTGGGTACTTTGAGCAGTGTTTTGTGGTGATACAGTATTTGCTTTGAGAGACTGTATGTCTTACACTGCTGAATTTAATAGAAAATATCCTGGGATTTATGTAGTTAACTGTTTTTGAAAATTACTCTGTTGCTTTTTAGCATGACTGGTTGGGTTACTGTAGATTTAAGGCATTATCAGATTCAGTGCTCAATTTTTTGTTTGAGTTGCCAAAAGAAACCAAAGCAGTTTAAGCCTGTATTAGCGTGCTTTTAATTCTTCTGGTTTTTCTTTAAAAAAATGGCAGATTTGAGTGCAAAAGTTGTCCATTTCTCTCATTTCATGGAAGGATCTTACTTTTTAAAACGGATTGAAATTGCTTAAATATGGTAGTTTGTATCCATCTTTAGCAAGTAAGTATCTTGCTAAGATGATACATTGTCCTGTTGAGTTAAAGAGTAAGCATGCCCTGCTGCTGGCGTTACTTGGTATTACTTTTTTTAAAAAGCAATTTCTGTGATGAAAAAGATACCTATATGCTTGGATCATGGGTTTTTGGTTTTTTTTTTAGCTAATCTCGTCTTTCAATAAATCTTTCAATGATAAATTTTTTTGTTTGATTGGAGTTTTTCTTTGTACGTAATGTTGTGGGTTAAGAAGAGTTCCTGGAATTCGATTCAAGGTTGCAAGGTTTGTCTTATCCATTGTTTTAATTATCATTTAGGATGTGTTAGGTTTCCTTTTTTTTTTTCTTAAATTTTTCACACAACAAAACTTTTTCTTTGGCAACTGCAACACAATACTGCTTTGGTTCTGTTGTTAGTGTTGTTGCCCACCCTTCACCCCTGCAAAGAGACCCCCTGGGCACTTCCTCTGTCATTCTGGATTGCAGTGGGGTTTGGGGCAGTTCCAAATAAGTTTGGGAATGCAGGTTGAATGTAAGGAAGACAGAAATAACTCCTCATCTAAAGGCTTAAAAACACCTCAGCAAGTTTTGAGAAGTTTTTTGTCCAACTTCAGATTTAGCATTGAGCTTTTAAGAGGTGTTTGGGTTTGAAAGATTTGGTAATTGGGGGCTTAATGTGTGAGGAATTTGAAATGGCTGTTCCTCACTCTGGTATAGTTACTAAATAAAGTTTTGCTGCGATCTAGTTTTTGTTAGGCTCTAGGTTCCGAGTTACTACGTTTCAGAAATCTGTGGAATACCAGAGAAATGTTTTGCCTCTGTTTCACACACATTACAGTGTATGGTGTTCCATGACCCACTGTCTCCTGGTGTTTGTTAAGCACATTACTTATCTTAAGGTCTGTAGAGTGATGATAGGTGAAACTTTTCAAGTTCTTAGTCTCACTCCTTACAGCAGATACCTATAAATTACAATAGGAAGGAATTGATTGGGTGACAAAGGAGACTGATGTTCCATGGCCTGTCATTTTGTTTAGGTTTTTAGCTATAAGTAGTGACTTCAGTGATCAATCAGGAATTATGTAGAGTTAACAATTTCTTGTACTTTTTTCTTGGGAATTAAAGTAAATTTGGTAAACTTGTTGAGTGCTATGCTTCTCACAGTTAAGATTTACACATTGTGCAAAGTTAGATACTCTATCTTCAGCATTTTAGTAGGCTGTGTATGTATAGTCTATCACACTGTAAGTAGTGGCAACTCTGAAAACTCACATAATCACTTTATCATGCTAAAAACTCCTGTGTAAAGGATGACAGGATTTCAGGCTGCATGGTTGGTTACAGCAGGAAAAAGGAACTATAGAGGAAATGGAAAGCAATACTGGTTTGGGAATAATTCTTATTTGGCTTCTAGAAATATTATTAATTGAGTTTATGAAATTACTGTGAGTAAGTCTTAACCTGTACTTTGCATTTTTTTTTCTCTTAAGTTTTGTAAAAGACCCAAGTGAATGTGTTTCTATCTAGGGAGAGTAATAAAATGAATTTAAATAAACACTTTATTTGGATATGTTGTGGCAATAGATCATATCAGTACAAATTTTGTTTGGTCACAGACAAACAGGTCACACTGAACTCTAGTTTCTGGACTGTCTGTGTTAGGGTAATCTCTTTTCATTCAATTTTTCTTGTCCCTTTTTCTTCATTGGTACATGAGGACTAAAGTGCAGCAGCCTAGTTAGCTTCATTACCTTTTCACAGTAGCTGTTCTCAGGTGTTTTTCAATGCCTGACAATATGGGCAGAGGGTTAGAGACTGGAAAAATGCTTACTTTTAGAGAATAGGGAAGAAGAGAGGCAAAGTTTTTCCTATTTTTGTCTCTCCCAGTTGCTCTATCTGCCTACCCATCTTTTTGGTCTGGGTAAATAAGCTTGGCAGGTGCACATTTCCCACACTGGCTGAACCCTCTCTAACTGTAACTTGCCAAGAGGTGGGTGATTTGCAGTCTAAGCTGAATGGCTTACTTAATACTTTGTGCATATAGATGAGTCTTTACAACTGGAGTAGAAAATGCTTAAGCTTTCAATGAGAGTCTATGTTTTTTCTCTTTTCTCTCCTCCTTTTATTGTAAGTCTGAGGTAGCTGCTTTTTTTTTTAAGGATAATGAAGGAAGTAGTGACATGGAGCTTAGAAGTATCTGTTTTAATTTACCATGAGCTGGTACTTCAGAAAGCAAGTATCTGCAACTTTCAAATAGTTGGATGTAATATAATTACAGTAACACAATGTCTAGGCATGGATTGAAACTGAGAATGTACTACCGAAGAGTACATTTTTCTGTTAGCAGCAAGTAGATTGGTACCTGCTGAAATCCTAACTACAAAAGACCGTGAAGGTAGATGAAATAGTCTTTGATGCTCTTCAGCATAAACTATAATACTGGTTCTCAGTATTCCCTTCCCTCAGTAAGGAGGGAAGTCTCTATTTGTGGTGGTAGTTATGGAGACCTTGGGGTGTTGCAGGCCAAAGTTTAGAAAACTAAGGACTCTAGTAGAATAGCTGTTATAGTACTAATGACTTTTATATTTAATAACTTGGTGCTTACTTCTTTGAAAAAACTAATGAGTTAAAATTTTGTTTTTTCTTTCCTTAAGGGCATTTTTGGGGCCAAAGGACATATTCCCTTATTCAGAAAATAAAGATAAATATGGCAAACCAAACAAAAGAAAGGGTTTTAATGAAGGGTTGTGGGAAATTGATAATAATCCCAAAGTGAAATTCTCTCATCAGCAGGTAAGCTATGCAGACTCTACAAATCTTTGTTGCTTTGGGTGGGGGAGGAGGGGAAATGTACTAAGTGTTTTCCTGACACAGAGTAATGACTTACTGCTGCTGTTTAACTGCAGGTTAGACAGAATTTAAAATAAATACTGTTTGTGTTTGGTGTCTTCTATTGATAGGATATGAAGAGATGGGGGTTGTTTAACTGGAGATACATACATACTTACAATTATATTTGTATTCCTGAAATTCCTTTGTAATTGTGTGACTGCTTGAAAAGTGGTGGGTTTTTTGGGGTCTCAGTCACTCTGCCGTGTATGTTCTAAAACCAATTGCCTATGTCCACAAGTATCCTTGTAAGATTGCAGTACATGCTCTCCCAGTGTGCAGTATTTTCATTCTAGCAGTTGGAGGCAATGTGATGTTTGCCTTTTAGCCCCTGTCACATGACTTAATTCAATTTTTGTCCATCAGTAGTTCCTTGTTTCTTGCCCATTTGTAAAAGTTCCAAGCTTAAACCAGAGCTATACAATGCTACCCATAAAAGGACCCAAATTTATTATGAAGACAAATTCTCATGCTCATTTTTTCTTTGCTTGCTCTGGACATTCTGTAAGCTTTTAGTTTTTTTGCTATGTACACTGAATGTATTCTGACCTTGGCTCCATTGGGTCTTCTAGGCAATGCTGCAATAATAATAAAAATAAATGCTGTCTTCTGTTTCTATTTGCTGTTTTTTCACAACATGCCAAGTTGTCATTGCAGCACCAATTAATTCCAGCTTCATACGATACCCATGTTACTGTGTTTCTAGTTTGAAGGAGAACATGGATAAAGCAAATGCAAATAATGCAAATTTGCTTCTGAATTTGTCATTCAACTGCAAAAAGGTTTACTTTTGATAGTCTTCTCCTTCTACTCTGTGCTAGGCATTATTAAAAGCAAGTTTTACTTGAAGTGATTCAAACCCTTTAGCCAGCTTTTTGTTTATTTGTGTGTTGTCCTTGTTGGTGCTAATATAGTACATCTGCAAAAGGCTTTATTTAACAGCTATGGTTTTTTTGAGGAGTAGGACTTCTGGTTATTTTAAATAATGGAAAGATTGGATGTTTAAGTATGCGATGTCCTGATTTCCCTTGGGATAGAGTTAGTTTTCTTAGTTGCTGGTGCAGTGCTATGTTTTGCATTTGGTATGAGAATGCTGTTGATAACAGTGTTTTAATTTTCACTAAGTATGTTTTCCTTGTTTAAGAGTAAACACTTTTTAGCAACAACTAAAACATCTGTGAGTTTTGAACATAATTCTGATACTAAATCCAAAACACAGCACTGTACCAGCTATGAAGAAGAGAATTACCTCTGTCTCAGCTGAATCTGGGTCTACTGGGGAGTTTATGGGGAAGCTGGAATTTGTTTTAAGGGTGGCAGAGTGCCTGAGATTCTTCTGAGGTTCTACCATCTTTGCCAAAAAAGGGTATGGAATAGGCAACAAAGCATTCAATTTGGTGTAGTTTAGTCAGTTGACAAACGCTTTTTGTTACTTCTTCTGGTAACAAGAAAGAAGGACAAAAAAATGGAGTAGGAGAAACATGCTTCCCTCTGGCCACATCTACTATAGCTTTGTTGGATCCCAGTGTCCTCTCTGGACATTTCAGTGTGCTCCCTGGTAAGACAGTGGTGGTATAGGAGGCAGTCAGGTGTGAAGTGGTTACTTTGTTTTTGGTGTTCCTTGTTTCTTACTCAGCAGGTGCAGTGTGGGCTCCTCCATGGCCTTCAGCCCTACCCCGATGTGTACCTTCTGTCTCCTCTCTACCACTGCTTGGCATTAAGAGAGCTTCCATGTCTCACCATCCAGGAGCTGCTATGACACCACCTGAGCTGGGGCTGCCACCCTTTGCAGCAGACAGCTCCAGTGATCCCACTGGGTGCCCTGCTGGCTCCCTGCACTCACCACACTCACACAGGCAGACAAAGTTTGCTTTCTGGCTGCACCCCGAGTTTCATTTAGCAGTCTCAGACATCTGGGTCCATAAAATAATTTAATCATTATGCAACTCCGGAATAACAGCTTGAGCTGGGTGTTGCCTGGGAGGGATCCTGGACAAAGGAAGCCCTGGACATTTGTACCCTCACAGGCTAAGCTTGGAAACTGTTGGGTCTTTTAGTTGAGTCCTTAGTTCCTGATGTCTTTGACTTTCCACTCACCTGGCTGGCTACTGTGCCCTTTGTATGCAAAGTTCAAGATCTCTTGTCTCCAGATCCTGCTGTTCACAGCTCAGTCTGCAATGACATGAACTACTTTCACTAAATGTAGTCCTTAACTTCTCTTTGGATTAGGCAATGGCTTATGTGTCTCTTCTTTCATTGTCCCTTCTTGACTGGCATCTCTTTTGCCTCAGAACTCCATGTGCCCTGTGCAGGCATCTTGTTCTGTGCACAACCATCCTTCTATCCCTCTCCCCTTTCTCCCATTGCTATTTGGGTGAAAGCTCTGTCTGTTCCCAGGTGAGGTGGGATGTTAAAGTGGGGCAGTTCATCCTTTGCCAGCCAATTGTGATCAACTCCAGGCAGTGATGGACTTGGTTCCGCCCATGTCACTGGCACCTGCCCACAAGCGTGAAGGATGTGCATAGTCAGTGAGGGATCTTGAAAGGGAAGGCAAGCAGTTGCTTATAAAAACTGAGAGTAAAGTAATGTAGATGCTGATGAGTAAATACTGTTTTCCCAACAATATCTTTAAGTGGAATAATGTAATATGGCATGCTAATATATTGCACTATTCAATGCATAGATGAACGGACACATTTCTTTAGCTGTGATCTTGGTTGTGACTGTATCTTGGGATATTCCTTGATCTCTATGTTTTATCTACATGCAACTCTTTGATTTTAAAGATTCTTAGAGTGAAGTTACACATTTAAAAATAGCAGGGAGGACAGTTCAGGAGCCAGAGCTTAAAAATTTAGGATGAGTAGGAAATTTTGTGTTCAGGCATGTAGCAGGTATGGTCAGAGGGAAGTGGGTGATCACGTGAAGGCTTAGGCAAAGTTGAACTTTTAATCTGAATACAAGATGATATTAAAGGGGCAGATTTGTCAGCTCTTAGTGTCTCTATACGAAGGCATTCACTTGAAATTTTTATTCTTTTTTTTGTCTTTTTGCTGGGCATATGTTCCAGTGTGGTTGTGTGCCCTAAGCTGTCCACCACCCTAACGTGGAAGTGGGGGAATTCAAATAAATTGAGAGTGAGATTAAGTGACCAAAGAGGTCAAATGATGGTGATCAAAACAGTAATTCAGTTTTATTCACTGTCAAAGAAGTGAGCAAGGAAGAAAATAGAAAAGTAGAGGAAAGTGAAGAATTGCAAAAAGTGAGAAAGGTAGTCTCCACCAGGAATCTGTGCATCCTGTGAAGATCCTTCTTTCCTCTGTTGGTGGGCAGAGCTCTGTTGGGACAGAGCTATCTTGGGTGGGCGCTGCTTTGTGGCACTGGCTCAGCAGTTTCACTGCAGTGGGGGAGCCATGACAATGGCGCATCGTCCTGGAATGACTTTATGATTTGTATCCCCATAAACCTGTTTAGCCCAGAAATAAGTTTTGCACCTTTAAGACTGCTTCTGAGAGCGAAGTGGCAGGAAGTTTGCCTTAAGCCAGGACACATGTGCACCGAGGTGCATCACATTCCTGGGGTACACCTCATCCCTGGCAGTGGCGCTGCCATGGATGCTCAAGGGCCATTGCTGCACCACATCTTCAGCTGCAGGGTGCTCTGGCACCTGGGTGTCGTGGTTCGCACTGCCGGCAGCTTAGGCTCAAGAAGCTGAAATCTGCTTCCACTTGGTAAATTCCACTGTGCACTCTGATGGACCCAAGCAGAGGCAAAAGCAGTTGTTCGCTAGCAGTTATCCACTGCATTTTTTATCTTAGTAAGGCCTTCTGAGAACTGTATTTTCTGCTTCATTGCCAGAACTGGAATGTTCTAAGAGCAGTGTTGATACTTTGCAGATGTTGCTTGTAACTGCTAGTAAGGGAGTTGGAGGGCAGAAAGGAGATTGTAGATTCAGCTGAAACCCAAACCCACTTCCCCAGTGGAGGGATAAAAAAAGTCAGGGGAGCTCTGCCAGCTTTATTTGAAGTAGCTAGTATGTAAGAAGGAGAAAGGCATGTACAATGTAATGGAAGAAAAAAGTGTAATTCAGGCATTATCTCCTCTGTAACTATGGTTTTAAGTGTTAATTCATTAATTATCTTACTGTAATCCTTTTTCTGCTTACATTTTCAGGAGCAAGTAGTTGAGCCACTAAGGATTTATAGCATTTTTAAAAATGCACTTCTTTACAGTAGCATCAAAAGTTTTATTTGATCAAAACATTTTTTTATTTTTTATCTCTTAAGATATATTATGCATAAGAAAATACACTGCAGTATGGTAATGTGAAAATGAGTTGTTACAGCATTAGAGTTTAAAAGTTTATTAAATAAATTGCAGATTAAATTGAAAACAGTGGAAATTAATGAAATATTATGTATTTAATATTCTTGTTCATCTAGTAAGGGATTTCTTGATGTGGTGCTTTCATAAGTAGTGTGTAGGAGAATACACCTCAGGTGAGGAGGGGATTTAGATCTCATTTCTGATGTGCTTTTTTTTTTTTAATTGAAGCCCCATCCAGCCGTTAACACTCCTATCAGTGAAACTGTTGAAGAAAGCAGTCAGGAGCCTGCTGAGGGAAGTGAAGAAAAAGCAGGAGCCAAAAGAAAAAAGTGTTCTGTCCCAAAAGTAAGTGATTGAATTTCTGCTTTGTTCTGGCTGAAATACTTTCAAGTCAAAACTGTATGGCCAAGTCTTTACTTAAATACTTTAAACTAACAGCTGTTTAATGTTGTAACTTGCCTGTATTTGCTTCTCTTCAGATATATTTACTGTAATACTTTTGTCCTTCTCTTTTCATTTTACAGTGCTCTATATGTTTTTTCAAAGTTAATTTCTTTACCAGCCTGTATTTCCACGTCATAATACATACTAAACTCATACAGTACTTCCTAGGCAGGAGAAGTTGGAAAACTGTAATTATGATCAAGAATTGGGTTTCCTTTTCTCCTTCTGTTTTTAAAGACTTTTTCATATTATAGACAGGTGTGACTCACTTTCAGTTGTGATCATTTATATTGAAAACTAGAATTGAGCATTAGATTCTGTCATGGGTGAAAGGGTACTTAAGTGTGTTTGCCAGAAAAGGTTTATAAGAATCAGCTTTAATTAGATCATACCCTTAATGAACTACTTACGATATAGAGAATCTCATAGCTGTATCAATTTAGCTCTTAAGCCAGGAATAATTATGCAGTAGTTTACACAGAGTTTAGTTTCTTTGCTATGTTAAGGTGTGCATACCTTAGTAACCTTCCAAAATGAAATTCATTTCAGTCTGAAACATCTTTGTTTCAATTTGCTGGGGCAGTACATAATTTATACTGTAAGAGGTAAAGCTTCCTAGCTTTCTGTACATTAAATGATTTGGTAGTATACTGCTTTGAATTTTTCTCTATTCTTGAATGTTTTGTTCATATGGGGATATTTCTCATGTGGCATGGGAGAGATACTGTGTGTTGTCAACTCTTCTCTGTGGTTTTAAGAATAGAATTCTAAAAGGACAAAAATTGTCATGTAGGTGGGATTGACTTTTATGGTATCTCATTTATTTGTAACTAATTTTTGGAAATTACTACTCAACATGATGAGCAGTGCCCTTAAATTAAATGTCAGACTACTTTGAATAGACTTGCCTTTATTCTTGACCTTTGTTTCCATTTGGATTATTTGCCAAGGTTTAATGTAGTTTTTCTGTAGGTGTTGCTGGCTGTCCTTCGGTAGTGATTCATAATTGCAGCTGCAGAATTTGCAGTGTGTCAGATACTTAGCAAATAGGATTAGTGTCCACTAGCTGTAATAACTTTGTTATTCAATGTAAAAAAATTCTTTGATTGGAGGAAAAAAAAATAGTCTTCTGGTAGTATAGTGATAGACTATGTTGAGAATGGTTTTGGTGGGTTGGAGCCTGCAGAATTATTGATGGATTATTTCTCCTGACTTCTTACTGCCTAGAGTTCCTTATTTTAGTTTTTGCAAGTATGGAATGTGAGGATGATTTGGGTTCTATTTGCTATACCTTAGCAGTGCTTTGAAACACATAATTTCCTGACAGTGTTAGCAAACCAGTGCTGCTCTTGCCTATTCATGCTGCCTGTAAAAGCATTTGTTCTTAGCATTTGCTACTGTGAGGGAAAACTTTTAAACTGGGCTGATTGATTAATCAGTTTGCTTCACTCTGAATTTATGCCTCAAGCAGCATGTGCTAGTGGGGATACCAGTGACTTAAGCTTCATGTTTCTCATCAAAAGTACTTCTAGGCTTTTCAGTGTTGGCACAGTGTAAGAGAAACAGGAAGTCATAGAGCCATTTAAACATAAAGGTGGAATGGAAGATCCTGACTGGGTCCTTTTGTATAGTTTTGCCTAATTAATCATCTTAAGGCAAAATACAGAGCAAATTTCTTTTTTTTTTATACACTATGTGTGGTAATGTAGCTATAACATTCCATTAATCAGCCCTTGAACTACGGCTTCCTTTGGTTTTAGTGAGCCAATTGTTTTTCTGTCTTAAAATTGTACTTTGTAAAAAGACTCAGTGATGTTACATGTCTTCGTGTAATTAGAAATACTGTGTAGTAGTTGCTTTGTTTAGTGTTGAAATTTTAAAAGCTATCTCCTTAAAAATGTAATTTTAAAAAAGATTCTTGAAAGTGGGACAAGCCAATATTATTCAGATTGAGAGAACTGATAATCTAAAAGACATGCAGATATATAGGCTGCAAGGAAATGTTAATTATTTTCAAGCAAATAATTATAAATGCTAGATTTTTCAAGTTCTAACTGCTTTCCCAAAACCAAAAGTAGAATTTTAAAGGCTTAAAAACTGCAACAAAACAAGAAAAAGTGCATAAATTACAATCTCACAAATTATAAAACAATTTAATTGTGGTTTGTTTACAATTTGGCCTGGTTGCAACTAGGATAGGGTTTGTTTTCTTCTTAGTAGCTGGTGCAGTGCTGTGTTTAGGATTTAGTATGAGAAAAGTGTTGATAACACACCAATGTTTCAGCTTGTGCCAAGTAGTGTTTACTGTAAACCAAGGTCTTTTCAGTTTCCCATGCTCTGTCAGTGAGCAGGTGCACAAGAACCTGTGAGGAAGCACGGCTACAACAGATGTCCTTGACTGGCTGAAGGGTTGTTCCCACAGAAATCACAGAATGGGTCAGGCTGGAAGGAACCTAGTCTAGCTCACCTTTCTGCTCAAGCAGAGTCATCCCAGAGGACATTGGACTTTCAAGAACAATCTGGATTGTGTCCAGATTGTTCTTGAATATCTCCTGAGAGAAAGTCTCTACAACCTCTCTGAGCAATCTTTTGCTTGGTCATTGCACAGTAAAGAAGTTCTTCCTCATGTTGAGGTGGAACTTCGGTGCACCCATTTGTGCCCATTGCCTTTTATGCTGTTGCTTGGCACTGCCAAGCAGAGCTTGGATCCATCCTCTTGGCACCCTCTTCCAGACATTTCTACACATTGATAAGGTCCCCCCTCAGTCACCTCTTTTTGAGGCTGAACGCGCCCAGCTCCCTTGACTCTTCCTCATAAGAGGAAGTAGTCTGGTACGATTAGACCTTTAATGGGCACCTAAGAATTGAGTGTACCTATGGATTTAAACTACTTTAGGGAAAAGCAGCCTGATGGCAATTAGCATGTTCTCTTTTCACTATAAAATACTTTCTAATGTGTTTTTTATCCTCTGTTGACTTGCTTTGCAGTTGTCCCCTAAAGGGGATAATAACTTGCCTACAGAAGCTGAAGCAGAAGAAAAGGAGATGGATACTTCAAAGGAAGATGATATACCTTCCGACAAAACCAATAAAGAAGTACGTGAGAGCTTTTTTCTGTGTCACAGAGAACATCCTAATATTATGTTTATTGCTGTAGATCTGTTATTAAGACACTACAATTATTACTACTGTGGCAGTTCCAGGAGATGTTTAATTGTGTAAAACTTACTGTGTGTTCAGACACATTTATACCTCTCACTGAAGATCCCAGAAATTGAAGTTTTCATTGGAGAGGAATCTTCTAGTCTGATTTGTCTTTAAGTTCAGTTAAAACAGTTGGAAGACTGTGTATTTTATCACTTACCACTTACACTTACTATATTGCAAATTAACCTCTTGTAAAGACTAGCTGAAGAGTCCAGACAGACTAAAACATCACTACATAGCATCTTGATTTAGAACAGAATATTATTTAGTATTTAAGTTATTTTTTTATATCTCAGGAATAAGTTGTAGGTATCAGATAATCACAGACTCATAGAATGGTTTGGGCTGGAACAGGCCTTAGAAATTACCTAGTTCCATCCACCTTCTCATTGACAGGAATATCTTTTCCTAGACCAGGTTGCTCAAAGCCCCATCCAGCTGTGCCTTGAACACTGCCAGGGATGGGGCAGACACAGCTTCTGCAGGCAACTTGTTCCAGTGCCTCACCACCCTCACAGTAAAGAATTTCTTCCTAATGTCTAATAATTTTACACTTTAATAATTTAAAAGCATGCAGTCTCTTCATGTACATTACAAGATTCTTGTCTAAATGGTGTGCCAGAGGCTTCAGTTGTGTAAAAAAAGTAGAATAAATGAAATATATCTTAGTTTTATTAAGATTCTTAGGCACATTTTTAATCTTCACAGGACGTGGTGAAAACAAATGATGCTTCTATTCCTAAAGCTGCTAGAAGAGGAAGAAAAAGAAAGGTAACAATATGTTTAATTACTTCACGTTACTGGAATTTTTTGGTGTGATAATACTGGATACTATTTCCTTTAATGACAGATTATGCATAAATTTAAGTGTTTGACACTCTGCTCCCCCTTTTCAAGTGTCTGAAAGATTTGCAGGAACGAAAGTTTTCCCAGAGTGTTTTATAAATATTTATTATTTTTTAACTTAATGTGGAATGTGGAGTCCCTGTCTTTCCCAAACAACTCATTACAAATAAGGAAAGATAATACGTAAACGATTGCTAAACTGCTAATAAAATAGCCTGCATTGAAGCTCTGAAAAATTTCTTTTAACATCTTCATCACATTGAACTAACACCTGAAATAAAAATACCTTTTTCACAAATTGTGATTTTTGTGGTCTCTACAACCTGGGAGAATACAGAGTGACTTTGAAAAAGGCAGTTCCAGCTGCTTGCTCAGCATACACTAGCCTTTATGTTCTTGTGGTCACACACCCAGCCAGATCTGGGCACTGACCCAACTAAAAACTAGAATTAAGTGGGGCAAATCTTAGTTTTGTGTTTGAAACCTTTCCTTCCAAAGTTACAGCTGATAGCAGGGATGGGGGATGAGTATGAAGTACCTGTGACCTTGGTATGTTTGTCACAGAAAAGTAGCATGCTGTATCTATACTCTAATTGTCCTTTATCCTGGACACTAAGCTCTTGACTGTTTTCTCCATTTGGGATTGGAGAGGGCAAAATTAGTAATACCTAAGTATAACCGGTCATTAAGTTCAGATACTTTTTTGTGTATACAAGCAATCACATAATAACATATTTCCAGAAGTTTAAAGGTTTTTGTTTAAGAAACGAATTGAGATATTGGTGCCATGTGTTTTTTCACCGGTGAAATTCATTCTTTAAATTAGTCTGAAAAACAAGCTGAAGCTGAGGAAGCGGCAACAGGGGCGGCAACAACTACTGGGCCAGTGTCTCCAAAAGTAAGCCCCAAGAGAGGAAGACCAGCAGGTAACTTTGGAAGAATGATTGAATTTTTTTCACCGCAGAAGTATTTTAGTAGAACTAGGCAGTACTTCCTCTGAAGTACTACAGAGTATTTTTGAATGCTTAAGGCAGATTTTACTAATAGATTGTAGTGAGAAAGCATCTCATATTGATGAGTTCAGGACAGGAATGGATCTGCACTGTAGTGTGGTGGTAGAACTTCTTGACAGTGATTTGTTAGCCTGAAAAGTGATGGAAACCCAAGATGTGGGTAAATCTAGTGGACAACAGCTATAAATGTAAACATAAGTGACTGCCTTTCATTCTCTAATGTCAGGTTTCTCATTATCTAATTTAATATCCATCTTTGTTATGCAACATGTGAAACAAATGTTTCATGTTTGCAACTACATAGATTGCAAAAAGCACAAGAATTAATAGCCAGAGCCTGTGGCTAGAAACAATCAAAGTTTTTTTAATTCACCAGTCAGCTAAAAAAACTGCCAACACTTTAACTTACAGAGAGATCTTGATTAAGTTTGGTACTCAATTAATTTGAATTCTGTACAGTAACAAAGGGGGTATATTTTGATTTAAGCATGGCTTATGTCTGTTGAGTAAGTATCTTGAGACATAGACAAGGAGCAGATGGTGGCTATGGACTAACCTGTTACTTCTGTATAACTCCTAGCTTCTGAAGTAAAAGTTCCAAAACCAAGAGGGAGACCCAAGCTGGTGAAGCCATCATCTCTTTCAGAGGGTGACTTGTAAGTTTTTTCTTACTATAAAGCTTTTTCATTGTCAACTGTGCTTCTCCTTATATTAAGACTTGTGCATTATTACTCCTTACAGGGTTTTGCCCTGTTAGTGTTCAGTATAAATTACTATTTGTGTAGACACTTTTCTAATACAGAGTTATTCAAGGAAGGACATTTCTGAAACACGAAAAGAAGAATCTTAATCTTCCTAACTTGTCCAATCTGTACAAAATTCCTTATATTATTGTATACTGAATGAAGAGGAAAGGTGTTTATTAAAAAATAAAGCAACATCATACAAAAATAAAATAGTGTTTTTCTTTTTGTACGTTTTTGGTTCAGAAATCTCTTCTGATGAAATCGCAACACTGTTAGTTATCAGAATTTTGGTGTTGCTGCCTACAGTTCTTATGTCAAGTTTAGTGCTTCTAGTAACTCAAGAAAACGTTGAATATAGGTTTAGTTTTCTATAAATTGGCAGATACCTGGTTTTGAAATAGGAAAAACTTAAATAAGTATACTTTATAAACCTAGTTTACAGTGTATGCACTTGGGGTCCTACAGACCCATCTGTGTATGGGGAGTCCATGGAGAATTAGCTTCTTGGGTGAGGATCTATGCACTTCTGTTCATGTTACCTTCATTAGGCCCTCCATACTGATATTTATTTGCTGGGGGCTCTTCCCCCCACACGTAGTGGGTTTTAATTTTCAGAGAAAGAGTATTTTTGGAGAGTCGTTAAGTGAATTAACTTCATCATTTTACTATTCTGTGGTTAAAAAGACCCAGCTTTCTGAATTAGAATGTTGTTCTTTGAAGTCACTATAGGTAATAGACGTGATGCCTAAATACTATTTTTGTTATAGTGTTAATGAAGAGGAGAAGACAAAGAAAAAAGGAACAGAAGAAAAACAGAAAAAGCAAGGAAAAAAAGATGAGGAAGGTCAGAAGGAAGAGGAGAAATCAAAGAAGGAATTTGATAAAAAAGAAGGAAAGAAAGAAGCTGAACCAAAAAGGAAAAATGTTGCAAAAGTGGGTTCTGCATCAGCTTCTGATTCTGAAGATGAAGGAGAAGAACAAGAAGGAGACAAGGTATAAATTTGCTTTCCTGATGAATTTATTTTAGAGGAAAGTAGTATCACTTGGAGATCTTTCTCCAAGTTAATGCTAAATCGTAATGACAGTAGGAGTCTGGTGTGGCTGGTGTACAGATATATAGAATAAAATTTTCAGAAGTATATTTTTCTCAAGTAATTCTTTCAGGAATTCTTTGAGTATTTTCTAAGAAAAGCATCTTTTCTAAGATGTATTTTTAACAAAAGATTTAAATGTCAAGAGGCTTATGGGTTTTTTTTTATTTTATGTTCCCTGGAAGACAGAAGTTGTTTTCCTTGGGTGCATCTGGGGAACATGTGGCTTGAAATCACATTTTTAAAAGGTACAAAACTGTTTCTAGCCAACAATTTGTAATGTCTTTATTTTTCTGGTGCTTAATACTCCCCTTAGCATTACCCTTTGATGCTTAGTTTTGAAAAGTAAAAAAGGAGAAAGGACTAATGAAATTATGTTTAGCTTCAGGGAAAGCCAGTGTTTGTCAGGCTGCTCCATGGAGCAGAGTTATTTCAAAGATACTTAGTTTCATCTGCTTACTGAAACAATAATAATGTTACATTTCTTTCCAATCCTAAAACACAGAAGAAAAAAGGGGGAAGAAGCTTTCCAGCGGCTCACAGAAGAAACACTGTAAGAAGCCAACATGAGAGAGAAGTAACAGAAAGAAAGCGTAAGCAAGAGGAACAGACAGAATCTGAATCGTGAGTCTATTTTAACATGTGATGCCTGCAAGTTGTAGGAATATTTTGAACCTAACAGGAGGTGAAACTTCTGAAAAAGTTCCAACCTGTTTTGCTCTATGTTCTACTTTTATCTCCCCCTGGCCTTTTTGGTTTTCTATCTTTACTTCTTTTTGAGGGGAAGGTGAAAAGCTCCTTGAACTAAAATGTGCCTTTTTGGGAAGAATGGAACATAGAAATTAAGTGATGTCTGTCTTTCAGTGATGTAGAATCTCTAGCAGAGGACAGGTATGTTCTCTTTAGAACTAACTTGAGAATATCCATGCGAAAGGGTTTTGTGTGAAAAACTGTTCAGGACAGCCATATATTTTTCTTTAAAATTTTAGAAAAAATTGGTAGGACCTGGTAGGTTGTGTTAATTCATGGTTATAGATTTTTGATGAGGTATGGAATGCATAGGTTATCAGGAAAGCATTTCCTTCTCTGTCTGACAGTTGGAGCACATGCTGTCAAGTAGAACAAGGAAAAGGTAATTACTGTAGTATTGCAAAGCCAGTTAAATGATACCAAGAACAAAGTTCATTTAGAAGACTACTCAAATCAAACTTAAGAATAGAGAGAAGATCCCATCAGGAACTTGGACAGTAGGACAATAGGAAGAAATCTGACTCATTCACTATTCTGCAAATGGGTGAAGAAGCTGCACCACAAGAGCTTCATGTTCTCATCCCCACCATTGGTGGGAGGGCAGAAGAAAGGCAAAGAACAAGGTAAAAATTTGGAGGGAAGGAATAAAATAAAGGTCCCCTTTACCTGTAACAAAAAAACCCTATCTTTTTCACATTCACTAATAAAAGTGTAGTTTGCTTGGGTATTTCTTTTCTCATGCTCCAGCCCTTTTTCCTCTTCTTCCTGTCAGTCCTCTGGAGACCTAACATAAATACTCTACCTACTTGTGGCAAACTTAAGCATTTCTAGTTTCAGAGATAATAAATTACCTTAATGTCTTTTAATATATCACTATTTAACACATGCTGATTTGATTTTGGGAATCAAACTGTCATGTATTGATTTAGTAATAACAATCAAATTTTTGCTTTTAAATAGCTGTCATATTTTATGCATTGGAGGGTAGATAGTTTTCTTTCAGTGAGATAAAGGAGAAGTAGTGAATGAATAATGAATTTAATTACAGCTGATGACTAATACCACAAAACTCAATATTGGTAAAACTAGTATAGGCTGATACATGTTTTGATTATTTTGCTCATCATTGTAGTTTCTATTTTCTGGTAGCTACTTCATTAGTATTTATTTAGTTAAGGTGCTTTGTACATGATTCTGTACATATGCAAAGTTTATCTGTACTGTTGAGATTGTGCTGCTAGTTGAAGCAGACAAGTTTTCTGTTCTTTATGAAAGAAACATGGAAGACATGCAGGCCTACATGTTTTATGTATGCATATTAGTATGACAGGAAGAAAACTAGTCACAGGACATTTAGTTATGATATGCTGAAATATAAAAATTCTAAAAGTAGGCTTTTAAATCCCTCAGTCAGACAAAACTGAGGGATTGTTAAACAGAAGTTCATTATCCTCTCTGCATAAAGAGCTCAAAAGCTTGCTTCAAAGATTTCTGCCTGTCTTCATCCTATAACTGAAATGGAGACTTTTTTTGTTGTTTTTCTTGAGTCTTAGCTTTATTTTCAGTGATACAACTGGGGGAAGATTAAGGAGGTTTCACTGTACTTGTAATAATTTTTTTTCTGTATTACTACTTTCTTCAAGAACTTTTAAATTATTACTGATACATTTATGACCAATTGTAAGATATGTATACTATTACAATTCTTTATTTGAGAAAATAGTCATAAAGGAACTGATAATGGTTAATCTCTCCATAAATTCCCTGTGGTAATGGCAAATAATTCTCCTTTTTAAAATGTTTTCTTTCTCCATAAATTAGTTCTATATAATGCCATTTCACCAGTTAATATGTTATGTTACTATGCAACAAAAACCAAAATACAGTTTGGAGATTACTTGTTTTTTAAAATCCTTTAATTTGCTTGTAGAAAAATGAGTATGGAGGACTTACAGCAGTATCTCAGCTGATTAATTTTTGTTAGGTTGTTCGTCCTTCAAAACCAGGATTTGGTTATTTGTGATTTTTGCATGCTCATGTTTTAGTAAAGATAATTCCTCGATATTGCATCTCATCCAAAAACTGGGGGGAAAAAGCAGGCTTTACAACATTGTAAAAAACATTTCAACATTTTTGATAGGCAGAATAAAGAAGAAGGCAAGAAAGCAGAAGTTAAGAAGATTGAGAAGAAGAGAGGTTAGTTGAAAGAATCTAAACCAGTATTTTTGATCATTTTATATTTTGAATGGAATTTCTTCCATTCTTCCATAAGATAATGTACTGCTGAGGGTGGCATGTGTGGTCTCAGTCTGAGGTATTTAATCCATGATTCTTCTTTCACATTTGTGAAACAATGCCATTTTTATTCTTCAGTGTTCTTTCTGCAGTGCAGTGTAGTAGAGCAGGTCTTTGCTTTTCTGACTTTACTGTCATTTGATCTTTTAAACCCCAGTCTCTTCTGTTTGTGAACCTGACAAAAAAGCTTTTATTCTTTGATATAAATCACTTCAGTCATTCCCATCATTTTTTCCTTTGTATCTTCTCATAACACAATACTCTGAGGGACCTCTCAAAACTATTTAGATACTACCTCTCACTAAGTAGGTGGCTTAGATTCAGATTACTGTGGTCTTGTCTGCTGACTGTCCTTCATAGGGATAAGGAATTCCTTTTTCAGTACTCCTATCTTTGAGGCCAATCCAAACCACTGTCTGTAATCTGTAATTTAGAGGTATAGTACAGATCCAGTGGCATGGACTCCACTCAACCCAGTGTTGCAGCAAGAGGGCAAATAAAAGCAATCCAAACCCATCCAAGATGGGTTTGACTTAAAGAAATCTGTTTGCTTGCACTATTGTTCAGAATATGTACTAAATCCAAGCAGGCATTCAGCATCTGAATTCAGGAATGCCATGTCCATTCATCTTTCACACTTCTGAAGCATGTGTACTGGGAACATTTTATTTTAATGGATTTGGACTGTAACTTGAATTGTGACCAGTTTACTGAAAACAAACCATCAATATCCCGGTGTCCTGTCATGGAGAGTCTTCCAGCTTTATAACTCTTAAAATTTATTAAAACCTCTCATTAAGCTGGCCTACAATTAGAGGGTGACAGCTGTGTTTTGGAATAGAAAAGTCTTTTCAGTTGTAACTCCTAAGGAGAAAATTGCGTGGGTTGCCACACAATTTATTCAATTTTAAAAAGCTGTGTACTTTTTTTCTGATTGTATTTATGTGTGCACCTGCATGTAGGATGTCTTCCTGTTTTCTTCTGCATTCTGTATGAGGTTCATTCTTGTGGAATTATTTCTGCAAAAGCAAAACCAATGTGTTAACAAATGTTCATGAGTATTATTTTTCATCTTCAGAAACTTCAGTGGATTCTAGGCTTCAAAGGATACATGCAGAAATAAAGAATTCCCTGAAAATTGATAATCTTGTAAGTATGTTTTTTTTAAACTGATTCATGTTTCAAATTCCAGTAGGAAATACTTGGCATGTGTTCTTGTTTTTAATTAATACTCTGAAAATGAAAGGCATTTTTTCCATATGAAGGATAACTAGTGCTTAAATGTGTTTACTGTGGGCAGTGAAAGATAAGTGTCAGCAAATGAAATCTGTTTTGTTTGAAAATGCTACATAATAAATTATTTACCAGAAGCATTCAGATAGAATTACATCAAATAGAACATCTGGTGCCAGGTCAGCTTGTTGAGCCATATGGAAACGCCAGGACATTGGATGCAGCAGCAGGATGCAAGTGATTAGGGCTCCAGTCCGACTCCACTCACTGTCAAGGGAAATCTGCTGCTTGTCAGGGGCTTGGAAGTTTGGTATGTTACTGGCAGATATTTGAGGCTTTCTGGCCTTATGAGTATTTGCTGCTGCAGATTGTCAGGTTGGGCACCCATGATACTGTCAGGGGACACTTGGAAAGTATCAAGCATGGCTGTGTGACTTTGAGGGTAATAGTAAAGGCATGGGGACCCAGGTAGTGATCCTTTATTGAGGAAAGCTGTCACAAAGGAGTGGATAGGTGTGCTAGGAGGTGGCAGGATCTACCCAAAAACAGTGCTGCCAGTGGGCTAGCCAGCCTAGTTAAAGAGCATCAAACTAGAATGGTAGCAGAGGAGGAAATGGTGGAGCAGGATGGCAATCAGATGTAAACAGATGTCAGCAGCATGATGTAAACTGACTTAGTAATCATCAGAATTTCTTTGCAGAACAGGACTGAAGTGGCATGATCACAAGCATCAGCACATTAAATGAGGAATTACTGGCAGCCTAGCATAATGAGGAAAACTCTCATAACCCTTCTGGAATGTCAGCACAACTGTGTTTCTCTTAGGGATGTCTGTATACTCATACATATAGTGTGAGGAGCTGTTGTGGGAAACTGGACATCTCTCTGCAATTGCAGGGCTGTGGTTTTATTGGTATCAGAGATTCGGGTAGAAGTGAGGTGAGCCTTGCCTTATATGTTTACAGGCTCTTTAGGAAAGATGGGAAGCGGGGAATACAAGATGAACGATAACTTTATGTGAGAGACCAGCTGAAATGTGTGGAGCTTTGCACTGGGAAGCTGATAAGCCAACTGGGAGCTTATAGGTTAGGATTAATGGGCAAACCAAAATGAGTGACATCCTGAGAATATCTTCTGCAGATAACCTGATCAAGGAGAAGTAGAGAATTTAGTCATCTTAAGATAGTGGGGAGACACCTTTGATTCTAACTGAAAGCTTAAAACATCCTAGTATTTGCTGAAAGGACATAGGACATGCACATAACACTACAATGCCAGAAGCTTCTGGAGTTTGATAATTGCCTAACACAGGTGATGAAGGAGTTGATAAGGCAAGACCTGATCCTCCAGAAAGCAAAGATCTGGTCAGGCATATGAAGGTGGGGGCAACCTTGGCTGCAGTGACTGTGGTAGAGAAATTCAGGGTGAAGGGAGCAGGATGAAAAGGATCACAGCCCTGGACTCAGGAGAGCAGACTTTGACCTCTACAGGGTTCTGCTTGGAAGAATCTCTTAAAAGACCATGCTAGAAGGAAGACAGGACAAGGAGACCTGGCTCACTTTTAGGGATTACCTCCTTCTCAAGGTTGATTCATCTTAAAGTCTAGGAAAATGTGGGCCTGCTGCTGAATGGGATATGGAGATAGGCACCCTAGTGAATTAAATAGGAGGTAACAAGTAGTGAAAAGTCTGAGGTCACCAGTGTCTTCTTGACTTCAGTTTGCTTGTACAATTCTGTTCAGGAATCCTAGGTCCCTGAGATCATGGGAAGATTAAAACAAGAAAACCTTGATGCTCAGAGGACAAAGATCAAATTAGAGAACATTTAGACAGAGATCCAATACAGAATAAGCATAAGAGTACCAGAGGAGCTGGTGATGTCGTTATCCATCCACTCCATTTTGTTTTTGAAAAGTCATGGTGATGAGGGGCTGGTTCCTGAGGACAGGAAGACAGCAAATGTCTCACTCATCTTGCAGAAGGAGGATCTAGGTTACTACAGGCCAGTAATTCTCACACCAGTCCCTTGAAATGGGATGGGACAAATCCTCCTAGAAATTGTTTCCAGTGATATAAAGTACAGTAAGAGCTCTGAGACTTGTCAGCATAATGAAGATGAAATATGCCTGACTAAAATGATGTCCTTTTGTGCGATGATCGGCTTGGTGGATGAAAGAATGGATATTTTTTCTGTTAAGATTAAAAAGGCTTTTGACACTGTCTCTCAGGACAGCTTCAAAGATAATCTTAAGAGGTCTGAACTAAAAAAGCGGATGAAAAGGTGGACTGAAAACTGGCTGACCAGCAGGACACAAAAAAACTAACTGGTGGCAGAGTCCAGCTACAGGCCAGTCACTAGTCAGTACTATTAAAACATGTCATTAAAGACTGGGATAATGACACAAACCACACCTATAGCAAGTTTGCAAATGATACAAAACTGAAATCAAAGGTTTGATGGGAGTGTTACCATCCAGAGAGACTTGAACAGGCTGGAGAAATGGGTCAACAGGAACTTCATCAACTTCAATTCCAGTAGTGCACCTGTGGAATGACAACCCTGTGCCTCCAGCATGGGCTGGAGACTGAGTAGCTGAATAGCAGTTTTTCAGAAAATAACCTAGGGGTATTGGTAGCCACCAAGCTTAGCATGAGCCACCAACACAGTTCTGCAGTTAAAAGTGGCTAATAGTTTTCTGGGCTGCGTTAGAGATGAGTTGCCAGAGTGGAAGGAGTGTGGTGGTTGTGCTCTACTTGGCACTGATGAGATACTGGACTGTATTTTAAGCTCCCTAGAAAAATAGAGACATGGACCTACTGTAGAGTGCCCAGTAAAGGGCCACAAAGATGGATTAGTGGCTTGGAGCATGTGTTGAAAAAGAGGAAGCCAAGAGAGCTGGGAGTGTTCAGTCTGGAGAAAATACAGAGAAAAGAAAATAAGCAGGAGTGAAGAAGTGTGGCATGAGGAGCAGGAAGCTGTTCCAGCTAGGGAAACACAGAGTTGTTCTGCGTGTTGGAAGCAAGGTTCTGGTACTGGGATGCTGGGGGACTGCCTTGTGCTAGACTTAATCAGTTCCAGCCTGCTCCAGTGGAGGAACCACTGCAGGGCATGGCGCTTAAAATTCTTGCTAAATGTTACAACTTAATTAAATATAATCTGCCTTTTATGGGAGTAGCTAAGAGACAACTAGTGTTAAATTTTTGTTGGCAAGTTTGACTATATAAATTGTTCTAAAATTAAGTACATAGTCAAATTCAGGAAGAATTAATTATGGGAGGATGTCATGGAATACAGAAGTTAGATTAGTACGGCTAATTAAAGATTACTAATATGTATGTACTAATATGTCTTCAGACTAATTCTTTGTTTATATACAGGATGTGAACAGGTGCATTGAGGCTCTTGATGAGCTTGCATCCCTTCAAGTCACAATGCAACAAGCTCAGAAACATACAGAGATGATCTTAACTCTCAAGAAGGTGAGATTTTCAGTGTTAGTTAATGTAGAGTATATGTTTTCCTAAATTGATACCAGCTTTATTTACTATTGGAGCACTCTGTCCAGTCTGGATCCCTACAGATCAAGAATGATGTAGACAGACTGGAAAGGGCCCAGAGGAGGGCCATCAAGATCAAAGGGCTGGAGAACCTGCCCTTTAATCAAAAAGTAAAGGGTTTAGTTCCTTCCTTCCTAGAAAAGTCATCACGTTATTCCAGCAGTTTAAAGGGCTGCTGCAAAAGAGAGGGTCAAGGCTTTTGTCTTCACCAGATGTAGGGCAATGGGTACAAGTTGCACTGGGAAAGGTTTCATTCTGATGCTAAAAAAGTTTGGTTTTTTTTCAGTAAGAACAATTGTTTTACTGTAACAGCCTCCTCAGGGATGTGGTGGAGCTCCATCTCTACAGGTTTTCAAACTGTGATGGGATCAAGGGTCCTTGATAATGTGGTCCCTTTCTTGTGAAGGGTAGGACCAGAAGATCTTTTGAGATCCCTCTCAACCTAGCAGTTCTGTGACACTTCAAGTGCAAAAGTCTATGATCTCATTGTAGGTTAAATTAATTTAAGCTAGCATGTAATGAAATTACACAGATATTTAAGGACCTAAGTGGAGCCTGTTTTTCTTTGATTACTTTGATTTCAGATACGGAAATTTAAAATTAGCCAAGTTATCATGGAGAAATCTACAATGCTATATAATAAGTTCAAGACCATGTTTCTGGTTGGGGAAGGAGATTCTGTTCTTTCCCAAGTACTGAATAAATCACTTGCTGAGCAAAAGCAGCATGAAGAAGCTAATAAAACCAAAGAACAGGGGAAGAAAGGAGCAAATAAAAAAACTGAAAAGGAAAAAGACCAAACAGGTAAGTCACTGTGGCTTTACTTTCTTGTCACATAAAAGACTTAGTCTCCATTATTTCTGAGCTAACTTCAAAATATCCTTGATGCAGGAATTTCACCAGTCTATGAAAACCTTGTCATATCTGAAGTTGTCAAGGACAGTACTGCTACAAATAACTTTCAAATTCAATGTAACATTTACCATGGCCATTTTATCTCAGTTGGCTAAAGGAAATGGCTTTTGCAAAAATTAGGTCTTGCAAATTTTACTTCTGTAAATTATCTAACCTGATTACAGAATTAAAAAAAAAAATCACTCCAAAACATGTGAGGTAGAATGGCATACTACCATTTAACCCACTTTAACCCAAGCCAGCAGCCAAACCCCTCACAGCCGCTCGCTCACTCCTCCACCAGTAGGATCAGGGAGAGAATCAGAATCATAAAAGAAAGAAAACTTACAAGTGGAGATAAGCAGTTTAATGGGGAAAGCAAACCAAGGAATTAATTCAGTGCTTCCCATGGGCAGGCAGGTGTTCAGCCATCACCAGCAGAGCAGGGCCCTCACACATAATAGGAAAAAAATGCCATGACTCAAATATATTCCCCCTTCCTTCCCCACTACTTCACATACGGAGTGTGATACCATATGGTCTGGAATGTCAGTTTGGATCATCTGTCTCGGCTGTGTCACCTCCCATGTACCCCCAGTTTCTTCCCCAATGTGGGAATATAAAAAGACCTTGGCTGTGTGTAAGCCCTGCTCAGAAGTAAAAAAAAAAATCTCTGTATTATCAACTTTGCATTCAGCACAAATCCAGAACACAGCCCCATATTCACCACCATGAAGAAAATTAACTCTACCCCAGCCAAGACCAACACAATGTTCTATTGCTCTAGTAGTTTTTTAGTGCCTAAGCTTCTGCCACTGAATGAGAACTTAAAACTGCTTAGTTTCCTTCCCTAGCCTCTTTCTATATCATGCATGCTCTACCATGTGTAGCAGCAACTTTTAACCACTTCTCTGCTACTTCCCGGATACAACTTCAGTAGTTCTTCAGCCTGACAATAAAGAAATAATAACTTATGGCAGGAGAATGTATTTATGCTCTTAACAGTACAGTTCCACATCAATCATGAGCACTTGTACAGCATAATATCAAAAGCTTTCTGTAGTAAGCAAGCTGAATAATAACTTTAAGTCAGTACTAAAATATATACATTTTTAAATAGAAGAACAAAATGAGACAGATGCACTGGAAAGCTATGTTGCAATATAGGAGTTCTGCTCATCTATTCAAGTTATTTAGATCCTTGATCTCCACACACACCTCACAGAAACTGCATTTACTTTGAAATTGAATCTTGGAAGCAGAACTGGGATGGGTTTTTTTTTTTTCAGAAAATCATTTAAAAGTTAACACCACACGGATGAAGACTAAACAAATTACTGTAACTGAGGTGCCAAGGATTCAACACAACTATAGTAGGAATATCACTATACTTGTAATTGCTAAAAAAGCAAGGATGATTAAAGTCCAACCATTTTCTGGTGAGAGAATGTGTGATGAAGTAGAGGTTCCATACAGATCTTTCCCCAAACCAGTGGAACAACTAATACATTAACAAAGCACAACTAATACATTAACATAGCACATAGCACAACTAATACATTAACAACGAAACTATATTGAGAGGCTTCCTGGGCATAGTCTGGCTAGCGAAGCCACTCCAGATAAGGTTAACACAACTTCAGCAGAACACACACAGTGGTATACCAGGTTGTTGCTCAGTCACACGGAGAATGGGAAGAAGTTCTATCAGAGTAGAGGAATATTTTATGGAAGTAGTTTTTTCTTTATTTGCTGTAAAAAGAAAATCTGATCTTTATATGCATTCTTTTGCCCTTTTAAAAACTGAACTGCTGAACCTTGACTATCTTCACAATGACAGTCAAGACAGAGAATGATGCTGTAATTGGTGGTACTTAATGCACAGCATCAGATCATCTGCTTTGTAACATGGTAATATAGCATTTACTGTTTTCTCGAATTCCTCCCATAGCCTTTGAGTTCAGAACTGATTCTGAGCAAGTGTAAACAGATAAACTGTAAAAATTCAGATTAATAACATCTTGTCTTTTTTTCTCACTGTAGCTCTTTAGTTTCATAGAGGAGTTCTTTTATAAATTTGCAACTTCAAGGAAAATGGACCATCACTTCAGAGAGTGACGTTCCTCAACTCACTTAAAACTCACTGACTTATGATACCATGGCAAAACATGTAGTCATCACAGAAATTCTAAAAGATGTTAAATTTTTCTGCTTTGACTTCACTAAATACTACTTCCAGCCTAGTGCTGCTTTTCTGCTTGAAAAATCCATGCTATCATTAAACACTTCTATTTATATAACTTGTATTTTGATTATACATAATTTGTTGGATTCAAGAGTAAATGAGATGTAATGGAATAACTTCATCAGTTAAAGTAAAAAGAATCCCCAAAATTAACTGATCTGGTTAGACTGGTAAAAAGAATTTACTACTGAAGTATATTCTCTCACTGCTCAGTATACAAACAAGCATTAGGCCTATGATCTGTAGCCTAGCAAGCACAGGAAGAACTTGAAATTGCATTAAAAATACAAACTGTTCAATTCCCATGGGATGAGGCACATTGTATGGGATGTTCAGAAACTGAAGCCCTATCAGTTAGTGTCTTTTGTATTGTTTCAGCTGCTTGGATATCAAGGTGAGGGGGGAAATATTTATAATGTTTTATTTGATTAAGGTAGAGAAATTACCGAGGGCTATTATAATACAGTTTTATTTCCTGCAAGTACCACTTTTCTGCTCTTCCATTTTAAAGGTTCAAAGATTCTGAATGGAGGGTCTGAAGCCCAGGACACCAACCAGTCACAACACAATGGAGAAAGTGCTGAAGAAAGGAAAGATAGGCATGAAGTTGGCAGTAAGAAAAAGTGAGTTAGTAACATTATTGAGCTGATGATCTGTTCTGCTCTAGTTTAAAACATGTAAAATAAAACAGCAGTAGATCGAAGCTACTTAACCATGCTAAGGTACTGTTTTCTTCACAGAGTTTACTCTCAACTTTAGAGAGTAACAGTGTGCAAATCTTCTGTTTAAGTTTTGAATGAATATTTAAAATATGTTATTTCACTTGCTGCTGTGGTGGAGACTTAATAAACATTACAGGATGTCTTGCTATTGGAGACAATTAGCATGTGGTAGACCTCGGCAAACTAAAAGCTTTTTCCTGTGTTTTAGGCTATTTAGTTGGAAGCAAAGGAAGTCTGAACCAAGTCTTGCAGAAACTAATGATATTTATTAATTTTTTGTGAATTCATGGATTGTCATCAATAGACAGCCACTGTAAATAATTTTCTACAGTTTGGCTATAAAAATTAGTCAAATCAGGCAAACTGCAGGCTAGGACCTAAACCTGTGAAATTCCAGAAGTCTGACTGGCTTATAGAGGTGGATGCACTTACCATTTTAAACACAAAGCCAGAAGAATGCTTCAATTTGTCTGGCATTAAGTTGGTTGCAGCAAAAAATATGTTTTGTAAACATAAACAACAAGCAATAATCTCTTGCAGAAAGAGAAACACTTAATAGAATTTAGTAACAAATTTATAGTGCACTTTGCTTTCTCCAGGCACTCTGCACCTTGGACTCAGAGATTCTTTTTGCTCAGCAGTATGTATTGGAGCAAGCTCCTTTCACCACGATCTTCATGCACATCAGGAGAAATTGCAGCTGCCTGGCATTCTTATGGCTATCTGCCAAGTTAAAATATAGACTGTTATTTACAGTAAGGTAAACTTAAACACAACAAAACAACACAAAAAACCCCCACTTAAGATAAAAAAATATCTGGTATTTACTGTGAGGCAGCCTCAGAAGTACTGAAGTGGATTTGGGGGTTTTCAACCAGTTATGCTAAATATTCACTTGGTCTGAACAAGCAGCATGCTACAGGAACACAGTGGAGTTACAAGTGTAAGTTCTCACACAGGTTATATTCTACACCCCTGCTTAAACAAACTAAATAAAATTTATATTAAGTGTGTGTGTGGTGTTTTCTCTGTATTTGAGCCCACACTCCAATGATCTTGGTAAAGAAACCCACTTTCCAAAAAAATACTGTACGGCTGCTTGGACACAGGGTCTGTGAACTTACTGGTAGCTAACAGCAACAAACTACATTTTTAAATTAACTCCTTGCAAACACAGTGCATCTTGAGAAATGCATCCACATGTTTGAATTCTAGCTCCATACACTCCAGCATACAAACTTCCTTTCATTTGGTATTTTTTCTACATTTTTAGTGCAATATATGGTTTCTTATAAGTGAGAAGCAAGTAAACAAAATAAATAATGTCCAGAACACCTGTGTGGCTCACTCTAAGCAAAGAGCTGGTAAACCTCTTAAATCACAGGACTGTATTAAGTTCTGAACATTTCTCTCTCTGCTAGAGGGAAGACATCTCTGTACCTTTCTGAAGATGTAATTCAGAAATTTTGAAAAAAGTTCTGTAACTTAAAATTTCTCATCTGATTGGCACTTAAGAACATTTTTCAGGATGTTTTTTGTAAAAATACATACTTCCCCACAAGGTTACCTCAGTCTTTGAGGATACAGTGGATTTCAGTGGCAGGAGGTAAAGCATGTTAAGTTAGAGCACTTTTCCACCTAAACTGACATACAGTACAGACACATATGGAGCTCTGAATGACTGCCCTTCACAGCCCATCACATACATCATAGTGATGCCACTCACTGCCAGCTTAGCTTCAGATCTGAGGGCATTGTTGGGGTAACATAACAGCTGGCACCACTAACAGCCTCAGTTCTCCAGACTTCATGTACTGCTGAGTGTTCATCAGCATCCTTGCTCTAGACTGTGCAATCACCTGGAATAAGCTTTGCTTGCTGCCTTTGTATGTGATCAATAACATTGCTTTATTTTGTTTCTAGGGCATGTGGCGAAGAGAGAGAGCTTGAAAAGCCAGCAGATGATTCTGCCTTTGAAAACAAATGACATCACTGAAGTTTTGTTGTTTGGTTTTTTAAATTACAAATTAAAGAGGATTGTTAAGTTTTGCATTTGAAATCTATAGACTGCTGAAATTCTAAATAATTTTATAAGCATAGTATTTTGAAGTTAAATTTTGTGGAATAAAAGTCCCTTTAATCTTGGTTTGAAAGTATTTAAACACTTTTGCCAATAGTTATATGCAGTATTAAGAGGTAACACATTTCAAAAGATGAAAGCTCCACTTAGAAAATGCTTACATGTTACAGGACTTAGAGTTGTAGTATATTTTTAACTTACTACTGTGTTTGTCTAGTTAATAGCAAGAAAAAGTGTAAATACTTCTAACTCTCCAGTTGCTTCATTTGTATAAAACCTCTCTTCCTATGATACTTACCTCTGTGCAGTTTTTCAACTCTTGTTGGGGATGTTTTTTCACTGTGTTTTGTAGGAGTTGAAAGCGGCATTTTTGTAGCTGTTACAATGTTAATGTATGAGTATACTTCATTGTTTGTTTTTTTTTTTTAATAATTTTAGTTCTGTTCTTGCAAAATGCCTTGTGCCAATTTACTGCAATGTGACTTTTATGGTTTGCTTTTGTTATAGTAAGTATACTGATAAGTGTGGTGTTCTCACAACAGAACCTGTTGATGCAGAAAACACTGTCTTGAACAATTTATGGAATTAAAGAATTTCAAACTGATTAAGACATCCTTGTATAGCAAGAACTATTCATAGGAAAAACACGAGTCTGGGTTTAGTACCATTTTGATTTTACTGCTTTGGCATTAACCTGGGGACCTCTAACTAGAATTTAAACAGAAACACTGGTAAAATGTTTAACTCCTGGAGGCATGAAAGGGAATAGAATGGGTACAAACCTCTCATAAGCGTGTTGCTTGAAACACAGACTTTGCCCAATACTGTAACAACTTGTTTGTAGTATTTGACAGAGGACAGCCGGGTTAGAAATTGGAGTTTGAAAATCCTGAGAATACACATAGAACATGCTGAGTTGAAGGGGACCCACAAGGATCATCAAAGTCCCAACTCCTGGCTCTGCACAGCACACCCCAAGAGTCCCACCATGTGCCTGACAGCATTGCCCAACCACTTCTTGAACTCTGTCAGGCTGCTGCTGTGACCACTGCCCTGGGGAGCTGTTCTAGTGCCCAATCACCCTCTGGGGGAAGAAACTTTTCTGAATATCGAACCTAAACCTCCCGAGACAGCTTCAGGCCATTCCCTTGGGTCCTGTCACTGATCACAAACAAGAGGTCTGTGCTGGCCTCCCTCCTCTTCCCCTTGTGACTAAGTTGTAGACTGTGAGGGCATCTTGCTTCAGTCTCCTCCAGGCTGAACAGACCAAGTGACCTCAGCCTTTCCTCAAGGCTCTTCACCATCCTCACTATCCTATTTTGGACACTCTCTAACAGTTTCATGTCTTATATTGTGGCACCCAAACATGCTCCCAGCACTCGAGGTGAGGCTGCCCCAGCTCAGAGCAGAGCAGGACAATCCCCTCCTCCCTTGCCCAGCTGTGATGCTGGGCCTGATGCCCCCCAGGGCAGGGTTGGCCCTCCTGGCTGCACAGCTGACCCATGTTCAACTTGCCATAAACCAGGACCCCCAGGTCCCTTTCCAGCCCTGCTTTCTAGCACTTTCATTTCCCAGTCTGTCCATACATCCAGGGTTGCCCCATCCTAGGTGCATCTCAGAATCTGGCACTTTCCCTTGTTGAACTTCATATGTTTGGTGATGGCCCAGCCTTCCCCACTTTATGAAGGTCTCTCTGCAGGGCCTCCCCGTCCTTGAGGGAGTCAACAGCTTTTCCCAGTTTAATATCATAGGCAAATTTACCCAGTATCCATTCAAGTCCTGCATCCAGGTTGTTAATAAAGAGGATGAAGAGCACAGAGCCAAGGGTGGAGCCCTTTGGAACCCCAATAGTGACAGGTCACCAGTCTGCTGTCACTCCATTCACTGAAATCCCCTGTGCCCAACCCATGAGCCAGCTGCTCACCCGTTTCACGAGGCGTTTATTGTGCTGTGCACAGGACATGTTCTTCCAGGAGGATACCGTGAAAGTATTGAAAGCTTTACTGAAATCCTAAAAGATTACTTGTTCTGGCTCCCCTTGTTTATCTAGGTGTGTTACCTTGTCATAAAAGGAAATTGGGTTTCATAAGCAGGACTTTCTTGTCATGAAGCCATGCTGGCTCTGACTGAAACCTGCATTGTCCTTCAGGTGTATTCAGGAACTCACAGAATAATCTCCTCCAAAATTTTAACAGTCACTGAAGTAAGACTGACAGGTCTGTCGTTTTCAGGGTGATCTTTCTTGCTGTTCTTGAAAACAGGAACAATGTTAGCCAGATTTCAGTTGACTGGGACCCCTCCAAATTCCCAAAATAATTCAAAAATCATTGAGAGACCTTGCAGTGACATCTGACAGCTCTTTTGAGTACTCTTGGATGAATCCCAACAAGCCCCAAACACTTAAAAGGGATCCACCAGATCCTGCATAAGTTCAGGGTCCACTAGGAGCTGATCATTCTCACAGTCCTGGTCCTCCGGCTCAGGACACTGGGACCCCCATGCCCCATAATCCATGCTGAAGAGAGGCAAAGAAAGCAGTAACATCTCTGACTGAGATGGTGAGGTGACCACCCTCATCCTGTAGGTGAGGGCCAATGTTTTTTCTGCACAATGTTTTTGCTATTGATATATTTAAAAACCTTCTTTTCATTGTGCCCACAGTTTTGGAAGCTTCAACCCCAGGTGAGCTTTGACCACATTAATGTTCTTCTACAGCAGGGAGCACCAACTCCATATTCCTCGCATGCACGTCCCCTGTCCTTGCCTCACCAAGCACACACCTTCTTGGTCTGCCTAGACTCAAAAAGAATATCCCTACTCGCCTAACCTGGCCTCCTGCTTTGCCAGGTTGGCTTCTGACATTTTGAGGTTGCTCACTCCTGCATTTCAGCTCTTGAAGATAATACCTGAAGTTAAACCTGCAAGTTCAATCACCATGGCAGCTGCAGTATGAAGCTGTCTTTGGCAGATGGCCACGATGATTGGCCTCCACAGACTGTGACTTCTGGCAATCTCTAGCACTTCACAACAGACTGATGTTAAGGGGAATGATGACATGGCTGTACAGCTTGACCATCAGATAAGCAGCATTCTCATTTAGCTTACAAATAGAGGTTAGTCACTATATGCTGGATTTAGTCATAAGATGTACTTTATTCAAACCTCAAGAAACTCAAACGACTTCCACTTGTACCCTTGAAAGTATTTCTGTAAAGATGTTACTGGAAATCCTCATATAAAGCATTTCTCATTTTTTACCATCCCTTTTTATCAAACCTTATACCAAAAAAAAAAAAAGGTACTGTATATTTGACAAGGATGCTGCATTGCCAAAGCCACCTAGTTTTCACACAAGTATTGATAAGCTAACTCATCTGTCACAACTGTTTCAGATATAATGGAGCACCTTGCCACTGCTTCAGAGTTGATTCAGATTGGATGCAGAAATGAAGGTCCTGATTGTGTGATGCAATCACTCTGTCCATACAGCTGCTTGGGCTTTTGCTGCCTTAATTTACTGCCCATTTACAAACCAGAAATAACTTAAATACACAAACTCTGACATAACTACAGAATGGGCCTTAATGGCCCTAAACTGTCTACTGAAAGATACAAACATAAGAGCTGAGACTAACTGGGCAGTCACTTAGTCTCACAAAGAACAAGGCTGATTGTTTCTTAAGAAAGAAAACACAGCTATGCACAAAATTTAAAGCAGAGTTAACTTCAACAACAGCATCCCTCCTTCAAGAATGGAGTTTACTACCACTTAAAATATTGTTTGAATTTCTTGAGGTTTGAATAAAGTACATCTTATGACTAGATGGAATGTGGAAATCTGCAAAATTCAGCATATAGTGACTAACCTCTATTTGTGAGCTAAATGAGAATGATGCTTCTCTGATGGTCAAGTCCTGTAGAGCTGTTCATCATTCAAGTACATAGAGGACGGTTGTGGAAATGTTACAAGTGCCTGGATAGCACTGGAAAATGCCATAGCACTGTTTATATGAATTATGTATTGCTTTGGAACTTCATATTAACATACAATCAGAGGGACCTCTCCTCTTCCTCAATACAGGATACAGTGCTCTGTATCACCTTGTCAGCAAGGCATAAACTTGCATTAGGGAGAGAATCTGCAAGAGATCTGGGAAGTTTGAAATAACTTGTAAAGGAAAAATCAAATCCAAAAGCCAACCACAGATTCAGGTTAACGTTTTTGAGATTCAGCTAGCAACACACAGACAAGAGATTATTAAAAAGATTTTTTTTCTCATTTTTTGTCATGAAAAAAAAAAACCTGCTTGGACATTTTCATCATCAAAATACTCACAGCATTTAATAAATTGCTGAAACAAATATCCAGCTGGTGTCATAGAGATTTAGCTACAAATGGGCATTGTATGCAATGCTGGATTTCACTCAGAGGACTCATTCAGAAAGACTTATCAAATCTAGACCAGACTGAGTTGTCCTGTGACAGCTTCTGGGATCTTTAGAACCTATGACTTAGTGTAACCTTTTTGTTCCATTTGTCATTCAAGATGCATCACTGAATATGAAAGAGGACCACATCATACAAACAGCAAGCTTCTAATACGATTCTTCTCTGTTCTGTAGTTAAGCACTGAATGCTCTCAACTCCCACACCCAGACTGTGGCTAGCTTCTCTCTGCCTTACTGGAAGTATGGGAATGACCCACTAAAATTTCTTAATCTGCAGGGACACCAATTTTGAAATATATTTGATCTTAACTTTTAATTAAGAAGACAAATGGGTTGTGTTAGAGACAGCATATTTGAGGCAAATTAATTTAATGAAAGAGTAAACTCATATTTTGCCAATCCCTTCTCTCTATGGCTAAAGAAGGAAAAAAAATGCCCCCACAAAAAAACTACTGATTGCTGCTTTAGAACTCAAGCTAGCTCTCTATATGATACCCCATCCAATACTAAAGAGGATTGGGAAGCCTGTGTATTTATGGGAGACAGCTGAAAGAGGAGGAGATAGGGGAAAGATGAGGAGTAGCAACTTGCGAGGCAAATGCTGAAGTTGCAACCAGAGCTGTATAGTAGAGGACCTTTAAAGCAGCTGCTGCAGCACCCCAAAGCAGCCCAGCCCCAGCAGCTGGACTTGTCACAGTTGTTATGGGCAGGCCATTCCATTTTCTGCAGATTCCTGAAGGATAAGAGAACTATCACCACCTTTTACAAGTGGTTGGTTCATTGAAATACACAGGCCAACAGCTGGCGGGCTTACTAGACAGGAAAAAAAAGAAACTTTTTTTTTTCCTAAAAAAAGCATGGATTTACATTCAGATGACTTAATACACCACTAGAAAGCAGTAAGATATGGGAGTGATCAATGGAGTCTCGCAAGTGCTTCAGATACCTGTGTTTCAAGACATCTAAGATAATCAATTCAGCACTGGCAGAATCTGCAGCTACAGGACTTCAACAGGATTCAGTTTGTCACTTTTCTGTGTGTGGATTGTCAGAGCAGGCTGTCTTCCCCCAACCAGAATTAGCTGAAGTTTTCAAAAGAAAGGCAGTTAGCTCTAACTTTCCTAAAACAAAGATTGCCACTAACATACTCTTAATTCCAGAAGACTTTAAAAAAAAGGAATATCCTCTCTTGACAAAGTTTCAGTTTAACAAGAGACTTGTAGGAACTACAAATTTGCCACATTTTAATTAAAAAAACATTACATTACAATAAAAGAATGATACTAAATAAAAAGGTTCACAATGAACACTCATACACTGTAAACAGCTGGCAAAATTATTTAAAAGGCAGGCTACAATTCACTAATGGTGAAATGCAGTTTCTTCTCTACAGAATCAGTCCTCAGAGTCAGAAACCAGGGACATCAAAGGCCTTCAGATGTAAGCTTTCATTTGTAGGAAAGACCCAAGAGTTTAACCAGCATTCTGAGCTTCTCTCTCAGAAAGCGTTCTCCTCCCTACAAATTCAGTGCCACCCATCCTTGTTCAAATATGGCAACTGCCAGAGTTTTCAAGGTAAGATATATACAGACCATCTTCTCATCCACAGAGGTTTACAAAGCCTTGAGAGCAGAGCTTCTTAAAGTCATGGTTTCTTTTGCCAGGTATTCTCAAACATCCATATTTACAGTCCATAGCATCCAAACTACTGGAATGTTGCAAAAGTGTATTACATTTTTGCATGCCAACTTATCTGTAAAAATCATACTTACTTACTCAGAAAAACACACCAGATAGTCTTCAAGTGCAAAGGGCTCCTTCCTGCTCACAGGAGAGGATTACACACCTAACATGAAACCCAGCAGTATGCTCAAACCTCAAGCTGTTCAGTGGTTTTAACAGCCAGAGCAACACATTCAACAATGTCCTGGCACATGTCAGTTTCAGTTGAAAATCCCAGGATCAACATAAGGATATGCAAGAAACTCTCCCAGTTTATTGCCTTCTGCATCATAATGGAGCATCCGAAAACAAACATCACAGAAGAAACAAGGATCCTCTGGTGCCAGACTGTCTCTGTTGGTTACCCACCTGCAGGTTACAAAACACAAGTGTATTCTTATGAGTGAAACACACTTGAGGCAAACATCTCAACATTTTACTCAGGATTGGGGATGGCAGCAACAAACAACAGTAATAATTTTATAAACACAAGGTTCTACCTATATTACATATCTCCTATCCCATGCATGCAGCTCATTTCCAAACTCCACACCCATTCCATGTCAACCCCAGCAGCTCCAGCAGCACTTCCTGAGAAACTCTCTAAACCTGTATTGCTGGTACAGTGCATTCAAAAAACAAAACAAACCAGGAATCTTCTGTCCACCCTTTGGCCATCTAAATCATAAAAGATAAATCTTTTTCTTCCTTAATGCAAGAAACTGTGAAATGGAGCAGATGTGTACTGACCCAAGCTCCTCTGAGTAATCAAAACCATTTAAGAGTCTAAAAGCAGGACCCAAATGATGCAGACATGAAAAGGTGAGGATTGCAGCACACTCCAGCAAGCACTGA
Organism: Melospiza georgiana; assembly: GCF_028018845.1. Classification (NCBI taxonomy): domain Eukaryota; kingdom Metazoa; phylum Chordata; class Aves; order Passeriformes; family Passerellidae; genus Melospiza; species Melospiza georgiana. Next base: position 34,395,846 of record NC_080465.1, read on the forward strand.
AGTTAACATGAACACAAGTTAACATGTTTAAAGAGGGCCTGCCATGGCAATGAGTAATTAATTTATGATAGCACTCAAGAGGCCACGACAGCTGAAGGCCTCTGGTGATTACAGATGTTATCTGCACAGATTAGAACATACTGGACAGCCAGCCAAAGCAGCTCTGCTGTCTACGGTTTAGCACGTCCCCACTTAAGCTTAGTGCTTAATCCTGGTTTTAATTTAATGCATTTACATCACCTCTGGTAATGCCCTCCCCATCCCATCCTTCCCCCATATTGACCCTTTGGCTCCACCTCCCCTTATGGCCAAATGCCTCACAGATTATATTGTGAAGGCATCCTCAGGACTCTGCTAGGAACACAAGGATGGACTCCCATCTCAGGGGGAATTGGGTCTTTGACTGATTCCAGAGAAGTCTAAGGCCAAACAAGCAAGACAATGAAGACACAGTTGCTGTGTCAAACAGAGGCTGAGAACATAAGTTTTCCTAAAGAAAAAATATTCTGCTCTTTTAAGGAAAAGGCAGAAAATCACAAAGAATTCCTTCAAGAACAGCTGTGGAGCACACAGTCTTCAGGTAGCGGTCAGGAGTTTCCTTGGGGCAAGTTAAATGCCTTTTAAAAATCTCCAGATTTTAGTATATTAGAATTGGACAGATCTATACCTGCATAGATGCTAGATTAAACAAAAGCACTGTATGATTTTTGGTAAATTATTTTGAAACATGTATCTTGCAAAGGAGGAAAACACAGCCTTTTCCCCCAAAAGCAGGATTTTCAAAGTAATTGATAAGATAGCCAAGCTCTAGATATGGAAAAGAGCATGAGCCAAATAATTAATCTCTTACTCATTTAGTTCTTTTGAAACTGCTGCATCAATTCCAAACGAACACTACTTGCAGGAAGCCTTTTCCTGGTTAGACAGAGGTCAACTGCTTGAAGAGTGAAGATTATTCTTATTACGAAATACATACAGAGCTTTGATTTTTACTATTTTTTAAAGTTAGCAGCAGCACCTAGAAAGAATTGAGACAACAATAGCATCAAGAATGTAGCATACCTTGCTGTATACATCTTGCACACAAAACATTTTCTGGTACATAGCCAATGTTTCTTGACCAGCAAGGGATACAGATTCCTATCCAGACAGTCATCATGATGAATAAGCCTTGAGGGAAACAAATAAATACAACACATGCAATAAAGATGTTGCCATACTGAAATTTATCTGAACATAAGCATGGACACTGAAGATAGGGTATGATTTAAATTCCTATGTAAACTCTGACTAGACTTCTGCTTAACATTTCTTAACATAGATGAAGATCTGGAGATAGACTGCTGGTTGCATCATCTGTGGATTTTCTGGTCACAAGTAAATTCAGTTTGTGCAGTAACACAGAAGTCTTCAGACCATCTCCTTTCTGTGGTCTTTTTAAAGCTTTTATTTCCTATGCAGACTAACAAACTATTGTCAGGGGAAATCTTCAGATAATTCATGTGCAACATCTATGCTTTTCTCTGGGTTATGCTCCTTTTGGAAAGCACCATGTATTATGAACACTTTGATACATCAGGCTCCTGGGAACAGAAAATTGCTCACTGCAGACAACCACAGGAATGCTCTCTCTAGTTATTCACTGAGCAAAGTCTACACAATGGTTCTACTGTTGATGTGGCTGCCACCTCATGGTCACTATCACATCACTTCTCTTCCTGGCCTATCCATCTCAGCCCACTATTTCCATTCCTCTTTTATCTTTTCAGTTCCTGCCCCTCAGCTTCAAGTTCAAACTAATTGTTCAGTTGAGTCCAGCCACAGCCTACAACATTCTGCCCCCTGGTGCTCCAGAATCAGGATGTAAATCTGCCACACATTGGCTCTACATGGAAAGATCTTCACACTGTGGTTGCCATTCCTGTTACACAGCAGTCATAGCACACTAATTGCAAAGCAGTCTTTGTATGCAAATGAAAAAGAAAAAAACAAGGAAGATTACTCTCTTTCTTTCAGAGATACTCCCATGTATATGGAAGAAAAATTTAAGCTCTGCAGAAGCCAGCAGAATAATCTTACAGCAAATAAGTTAGTCTAACAAACATTCAGCATGTAATGAGAAGGCTTACTTGCATTTGCCCAAGGACTCCCAAAGAATAGTTACTTACCTTATATCTGTGATTATAATGATGTGTTCACAGTTCCCTTGGTGACAGTAAAGGTATGGAAAGCCAATTTTGAGGGATAAATCATTAAATACATAGTCCTCCATCTTGACAGACTGAAGATTTTCATAGCCTCTATCAAAAGATTCTGACCACTCTATAATTGTTCTGAAAACAGAAAGGCCATCAGCATAGCAAAGCTATGAACTGTGAATACAGAGAAAAGATACCTTGGGGACATGCAAAATTCTTCACTGAGACATGGTTAAATGATGGAAATCAAAACATCTGGTAGTAATTTAAGGTGATTTCACAGCAATATTACAACACTATAGAACTGTCCACTGTTCTTGTGAAACATCTGCCTTTCAGTCCTCACCAGGCAGCTTCCTGAGGAGTTTTAGTCAGTGTATGCTCCTGATGGCACCCATCCAGGGTCAGACTGTTTGCAGCACAATACTTTTCAAGTAGTCCAATAATTCAAGTTACTAGCAGGTTATTTTGCCCCCTTGGTTAATGACTTCATTTCAAAGTATTAAAAAGCTTTCTTTTTTGATTTCATTTTTGTCAAGGAAAAACACAAAGCTGACAAGTGCAGTTACATTTCCAAAATTTAGCACTGGAAGGGCTACTGAAAATTTCTTTCTGGCTTTTCAGCACACTTCTACACACAAGGCATCTAACAAGCTGTGTACTCTACGACAAGCCCTTCTGTGAAGACCACTGTTGTTCACAGACAGAAAGACAAGAAGTAAAATATGGATTTCCCTGAAGTCACATACAAAGTCTGGCAGAACAACAGGGTCCAACAGTCAGCTCTTCCATACCAACCATTTTAAACATTTTGATCTCCTAAATCTCACTACCGTATCAGCAATACCATGCTTCCTTAAAATATCAAATTTCTTTTCTGATCAGTCACATAGACCTCGTGTTAACTTTACAATTAAGGCATTCAGCATATTTTCAAGACTGAGCAGGACAACCACTGCCACACAGCTGAGCTTGTCTTTCTGACACATCTTCTAGCTCTGATACATCTACAGGCAAGTCTTTTGATTCCCATCACAAGTAGGGAAGGCACTTAAAAACCCAGTACAAAATGCCACCTGTCACTTTACAAAGAAATCCCATCTCAACAGAGCAAAACAGCATTTGCAGGTTAAAAAATGGATTCATACTCTTTTCAAAAGAGAAGTGAATGGAAAGAATAAGTAGAGCAAGTAAAGTTAAACTTCTCTAAAAACCAACTCATCATGGCAAAACAGCAGGGAAAGTCCATTCCAGCTTAATATTCTAGACATTCCAGTATCTGTAACACCACAAGTCATAAACAAAACAAATGTTCCTTAAGGTCTTTCTTCCTCAGTCAACATCTACAAATATCGTACCTGCTCAGATCTCTGCACTCCGGGTATCTTTTATCATTATAAAAGATGCCTTCAAAATAGAAGAAGGCAGATTTGTAGAGATCCTGAGAGACAGAGAGAGAAGTCTCCATTAGTGTTATGAGAGAATAAATACCTTAAACAAGAACATGTCAAAAATCCAAGCATGTTAGATACCTAAATTATATTAAGAGACCTCATTCTACAGGTGTCTAAGAAAAGTTCTGTTCTGATTGCAGATGCTGGTGTGACAAACTAGGCTCATGTGATTGCCAACTACGCAGCTACTCTGCTGATATTGTTCTCAAGCCAGTACGGGTTACTTTAATGCTCTTATTTCAGTCGCCATCACAGAAGTTATGGACTTCTACAAAAACACAGAACAAGAACACAGGCATCACTGCACAAACTTAGTAATTGCAAGGTGCTGACTTTAAAAAAAGTACAATATTTTAAAAAATTAGCAAGATGCAGTGTGTTTACTTTGGGTGGCTACCAGATACCTATCCACCTGCTCTCACTCCTCTTGCTTTCCAGGACTGGGGAAACAAAGTAAGACAAGCAAGCTCATGGGTTCAAAGAAAGGCAGAAAATGAGAAAAAGCAAAGGCTGCGTACAGAAGCAAAGCAAAAAAAAAAAAGTTATTATTCCCTACTTCCCATCAGCAGGTGATGGTGAGGCATTGGAATAAGCTGCTCAGGGAAGTGGTGAGATCAGCATCCCTGAGAATGTTGAAAAGCTGTGCGAATGTGGCACTCAGAAATATGGTGTCAGGGTTTGACACTGGCACAAGGCCAAATGCCCCCATGAAAATACACCTTCTCTGGTGTCTGCTGTGAGATTTTGACCAGGAATAAACAAAGCAGGCTCTCACTTGAAAAAAAGAAAATTTTATTAACTAAACTACAAAAACAATTACTAAACTACACACAAAAGAAAAAAAAGAAAACACGAGGAAAATGAAAACCTCACAAAAACACTCTCCTCCTCCTCCCCCCTAAATTCCCAATACAATACATCTTCCAAAATCACCAGTTCTGGGTCCAGCACCACCCTTTAGAATGCTCAACTTTCAGTTCCTCAAGAGGAGAGGGAGTCCTTCCATGTGTCGTGGTGGCCTTTTCCGTCCTTGTTCTGGTGCTCTCACCACTGAACAAGAATCAGGGCTGCTTCCAGGGTTGTCTTTTTAAGGATGCTTTGTCCAGTTCCAGAAAAGCACAGTATCTCACCTTCTCACCTTTGGGACATATATCCTCCCCATATTTTATATAGCCCCTGGGGCCGAGGGGTACCCACACTGAATCTTCTTTGGCTCTGGGACATTTCTCCCCCTGGACTCAGTCTCTGTATCACACAGAAACATGGCTCTGTCCATGGCTACACAAAAGAGTCCAGCATAAAATGCCACTCGATCTTCTCCATTCTTCCAACATCTCTCACTCTCACTCTCTCTGATCCAGACCTTCATCACTCGTCTAGGAAGGGTTCATGTTCTGTGAAGTTTTCATTGTCCAAAAAGGGTTAAAAACTCCTCCGAGTGGCTGGACTCCTGGCTGCACCCCCCCATCTCCTCAGCCGGGCTGCCTGCTGCCAGCACATGTTTACTCAATTTCAAGGTAATGGCCACAAACACAGGCTGCACTCTCTCTCTCTCTTTCTGTCTGTCTCCAAGGGGGGGGAACAGGCTGCCCATTGCTTCCCGGCATTTCTTTACTTCTTCCTTCCACCCTTGGGGGTTGCCAGGCCTACCTCTCTCAGGCTGGGCCGCATGGCTTTTCCCCTCCCCCTGCCCAGCCAGCAACTGGGCCGGGGGAGAGACCCAACTCCTTCCCGCCAGAAACCCAAAGAGAGACTGCCAGGGGGAGAGCCCTGCTTTTACCCTGTGTTCTCAGAGGTGGATCCAATGCCTAGTGGTTGGGCCAGATGGCAATAATCAAATCTGAGCACCCATTGCCCCATCCACAGCATCCCAGAAATCCTGTTTCCGGGTCAAACCATGACATATGGTTTAGAGAACACGGTGATGGCAATGGAGTTGTTCTGGCATCTGGAGACTCTTGCACTGCTGGTATGAGTGCCATAAACTGTTAATGATCTTTGATGGAAGAGAATGTTACAAATGGACTGTCTACATGTGACAAACTCTGTAATTAAGGAAGAATTTTGAAGGATGACAGATTTTCTTGTGAGACACTAGAAGTGAGGTGATTGGAACTTCCAGGATTGCCTGTTTGACTTGTTTACACAGATGTGACCAGGAAGTGCTCTCATGTGTAGCTGTGCATGTGTGCATGCATGTGTGCAGGGGACAGACTTCAATAATTCTCTGTCACCTCAGTAAGAAGTACTTTGTGTTCTGATCAAATGCACACAGAGTTAATGCGGTGTAGAGTTAACTTTCCCCACAGCAGCCCCTGTGCATGCTCTGCATTTTTGGCAAAGGGGAGTCAATAATACACCAGTGTCCTGGCTACTGCAAAGCAGTGCTTGCACAGCTTCAAGGCTGTCTCTCCAAGTCTCCCCAAGACCAGTGGGCTGGGGCTAGGTGAGAGGCTGGGAGGGAATGTAGCTGGGACAGCTGACCCAAACTGACCCAAAGGATATCCCACATCATATGATGCTGCACTCAGCAATAAGAGCTGGAGGAAAAGAGGAATGGGGCATTCATGGTGAAAGCATTTGTCTTCCAAAGCGACCACTATGTATGCTGAGGTCCCAGGAAGTGGTTGGAACAGAATCGTAGAATCATCAAGATTGTAAAAAACCTCTGATATCATCAAGCCCAACCATCAACCCAGCACTGCCATGTTCACCACTAAACTATACCCCAAGTGCCACATCCACACATTTTTGAACACTTTCATGGCTGATGGTTCCACCACTTCCCTGAGTAGCCTGTTCCAATGTCTGACCACCCTTGCATTCTTAATAACCAATCTAAACCTTCTTTGGTGCAATTTGAGGCCATTTCCTCTCATCCTGTCTCTTGTCACCCAGGAGAACTGCCCCCTTACCTGGCTATACCATCCTCACCCTCCCTTCAGATAGTTGTAGAGAATGATAATGTCTCCCTTGAGCCTCTTTTTCTCCCTCAGCAACCCTTCAAGGACTCAATAAAGATTATCCGTATTTATTCTAAATGGGAAAACCATGGACAACCAGCCACTCCATTATCAGACCAGTCTGGGGATGCTTATTTATGCCCAGAGGTCTCTTTTAGCTATTAACTCTAGGTTGCCAAAACATGGGAAAAGCAGACACTGCTTTTCCAAAGACAGGACTTCTCAGATCATCTGCATGAAGACACAGTAGTAGAGATGTGTTTTACATTCAGACTCTTTGATTCACTTCTATCTGTTACTGTTACTCTCTCTGCTGCTGGCACAATACAGGAAGGAGTGGCTGATACACCAGATGATCCTGTTGCCAGCCAGAGGGATCTTAACAGCCCAGAGAAATGGGCCAACAAGAATTTGGTGAGGTTGAGCAAGGAGAAGTGCAAGGTCTCGCCCCTGGGGATAAACAAGCTGATGTTTGACTCTATGCTGAGGGCCACTCAGCTGGAGAGCAGCTAGGCAAATAGGACTCAGGGAACCTGGTAGATCCCAAATTGAACATGAGGCAACAATGTGTCCTTGCAAAAAGGATAGCCAATGGAGCAGATGGGATCCTGTGCTGCATTAGATAAAATACCACTAGCAGGTCAAGGAAGGCGATCCCTCAGTTCCCCTCAGCACTACTGAGGCCATACCTAAAGGCCTGTCTTCAGTTCTTGGCTGCTTGGTCTAAGAGAGACACGGACATACTGGAGAAAGAGTCCCACAGGGGCCATGAAGATGATGGGACTGCAGCATCTCTCCTAAAAGCAGTAGCTGAGAAAGTTGTGAGTCAGAATCCTGAAGAGAAAGCTCAGGTAGGGGAATCTCATTAACATACACAATACCTCTAGGGAGGGTGCAAAGAGGATGGAGCCAGGCTCATTTTAGCAGTTCAAGTGACAGGATTAGAGTCAATAAGCACAAACTGAAACACACACAACTCCTCCTGAACCTCAAGGAACACTTCTTCACTGACACAGGCAACTGAATATGGACAGAGGTCGACCAAGGAGGTTTTGCAACCTCCATCCTTGGAGATATGTAAAAAATGTTGGGACATGGTTATGAACAGCTGGCTGTAGGTGGTCTTGCTTGAGCAGAGGGAGCAGACCAGATGCCCTCCACAAGTCCCTTTCAATGTCAACCATTCTATGTTGATATTCTATCTAATGTCATATGATGTATAATCAAAATGACTCAATTTCAATATTGTCAACTAGATGATTGTTTTGCTCATACCCAGAGAATACGTAGCAGTTTTGGGAGAGAAGAATAATCTTCATCCCTACATATGATTAGCATCCAGTTGCAAACAACAAAGCACAGTGGGATGGTCTGGCTTTTTATTATTAGTGGGATTAAGCTATTACCTCTGGTGTTTCAGAATACAGCTCAAAATAAAATTCATTCACAGGAATATACCTACGCAAAACTCACTGCTTCTGTTTCTATTTCCTAGCAGTAGCAATGATGGTATTTTTCTTGATATTGCACAAAACAGATCACTTGGTAATGCCGCTATGAAGTATTTACTTACAGTGCAACCAACAGGCAGAACCAATGCAGCTGAATTTAGTGCTGAAGACAAAACAATGAAGCAAAACTCTGCCTCCCCTTCTATGTTTTCAAGACTCCTACACATGTAGAGGGGTCCACATAGAAAGTTTTACCTTGCTGATGTGCTCTGGTGCTTGATCTGGCTGACTGCTGAACTCACCACCTATCTGGAGGTCACTGACACAGGAAATCGAGTCTCTCAGTTCAGTGAGCTTCTGGCTGCCCAGTACAAGGACTGTTTGGAAGGGTTTGTGATCTTTATGCTACAAAGAACACAGAATACAAACCCCAGATAAATTATAACTTGTCAGCAACAGCACTGCTCTTCATTTGACAGCTTAAGGTCATTACTGGCAGCATCTGGCACATCACTTCTCTGAACAGCATCTTGCCACAGCCTCTCCTAAGACAGGTATTTAATAGTTTTATTCAGGAACTCAAATGTTACATTCTCCATCATAAAGTGCAGAAAAGACACAAAGTCTGAGCTCACTTATCCGAAATCAAGAAAAAGTACTTTCGTTTTCGTGTATTTATTTTCAAGTTTTGAGCTTTCTGTAAAGTAAATTAACTACTATGTAATTATTGTAAAAGTTTTGTTATGTAAACCACTAACCGAATTAAAGCCAGATTCTGAAAAAGCCTTAAGAAATTATCAGAGTTGAAGAGTTTACCACATGTCATCAGTAGATTCACTGATTTTAATTGCTTGGTAGAGCAAGATATTATCTGAATAGGAAATAATCAGAATATAACCCAGAGAATTTCATACCAACCTTCTGAAATATAAGAGGATAAAAGATGTTCAGAGTTAAAAGTAGTTCTCCCTCCTCAATTTGATCTGTTGGATCGTCTGGCCTCCTTCCAGTTGCATGTGACTCCTGGAAAAACATATGCACACACACATATATATATTATACTGGCAACCATAAATATACACACACACACAAAATAAACACTGGACAATGGTCTGAGAAATGCTGAGGAACATGAATTCATTTTTGACTATGTAGCCTTCTGAATTGGAAAAAGCCTATTTCCTCCCAGGCGGAAAGGTGAGAAACTGCTCCAATTACTGACTGCAAGCACGTTTCTTCATTTCTCAGCTTTGTTGCAAGACAGCTGGCTGCTCCTTGGCTATTGAGATGCCCCACATAAAGGTATTCGAGGCTGTTGTCATTCTGCCCTCTTGGAACCCAGCTGCTACCAACTTTCACCACTGAACGCTTTTATATGTAAAGGGAGATTGCAACCCTTAATTTGGGAAACACTAATCTAGAAAATATACACAGAATGAAATATATGAAAATTACAGTCAGTGCAGCACTTCCTCTTATTAGGGAAGCTAGACATAGCTGAGGGCCATAATTTCTCCAAAATTGAAACCCAAAACGCAGCACTGCCCTTGCCACGGTACTGTGTATCAGAAAAGAAACAAATGATCCCTACATTTTCATCCTGCTTTGTGTTTAAGACACAGCCCAGCTGTGAAGGTACTTTTCTGTGGCCGTTTCCTCCTTTTCCAATAAATTAAGAGTGTGGCACAAACACCTCCCACCAGCATGGAGTATTCCTGAGATTTAGTAACAGGAACTTGTACTCCTGTAAGACTCAGAGATACCTGTGCTCTCTACTTTGCACCTGCCTTCTTCATGTGACACATTCCAAACTCCTGCTCTCCTCTTGTACAAAGGCATAGTGGTCCCAACCACAGAATTACTCCTCTGACACAGCTTGCTTAAAGAATGCAATAAATGACCATGTGCTCATTCTTTCAATGCATACTGCAGTATTCACTGAAACCCTCTATGAAGGTTTCTGCTGCTAATATTTTCTCAGATATTCCCCAGACAAAGAGCCCAGCAGAGCACTTGCATCATGTTGTTTACATAATGTGCCTGGATCTCCGAACAGCTGAAACATGGTAACTCTCAACAGACCAGGAAACCTCAAGAGGAAAAACAAGTCTAACAGTCACATGAGGTTCTTTCCTCACTACACTTCTGTCCCTAATTTTTACAGCAGTTCATGGCTTGCTAAAGCCATGGACTCCAGCACTTCATTGTCCCTGAAAGAGTTTGAAGAACGTGCATATGTGGTGCTTAGAGACACAGTTTAGTGGTGGATCTGGCAGTGTTAAAGGTAATGGTTGGGCTCAATGATCCTAAAGGTCTTTTAATCTTAATGGTTCTATGAACATTTATGAAATGAGGTTTTGCTGTTTAGGACTTCAATGGTTAAGAAGAAATCATTAAAAAAACCCAAACTTATTATGCACAGTTAAAAAATTCCAATAAGGCTTTTCAGAGGCTGATGACTACACTCTTGGTTCCTGGTTCCAGTTTAGAATGGCTGAAAAACTTGGTTTACAAAGCTCAAAATTAGGAATTTACCACCACTGTGCTGCTACTATTTTCTTCTCTCAGCCCTACTGAAACCAGCTCACAATCATTCACACATTGAAGCTGTTTCCAACACTGGACACAGCAGCAAAACATTACACATTTTATCTAGCTCTATGTCTACTTCTAAGTTCACAGCACTTAAAAAAAGAAGTCATATAGTGGTAACAAGCTCCTCCTTAACTACATCCAGTACTAACAGACAGTAAAGAGCAGACTTCCTGTCCTATCTTTCCATAAAATGTCTTTATCTTTAATCATTACCAGTGAACTTGTATCTGCAAACATTTACAGTGTACATTTCATAGAGGTGAATGAAAAAGCAACCAGAAGTTGGATTTTGGTTCCTGAGAGCCTATAAGATGACAGGCAACTTACCATCTCATAAGTAAGAGTTTCTTGTCTGCAAGCCCGATCCACAATAATTGTTTCTTCTCTCCTCTCTAAGGCCTTCTTCCGAATTCTGAGAGGCAGCAACATAAGACAAAATTTCATTCAACAATTTCCACTTAGAATTTCAAGCATTTCATATTTTTAAATGACATAAACTACTACAGAGCAGCTTTCAAAGAGCAGGATTCCGGTCTGTCTTAGTGGGACAGACTAACTTAAAACACTCATCTCCTGACTTTCATAAAACCTGAGAGTGCACAGGCCAGCTTGTGGGTTTTTTCCCCCTCATGTGCAAATGACAGGTGGTTTGTGAGTAATTTTACACTCACAACAAAAAACAGCAAAATGTTTGAAGAGGTTTTACTAGGACAAAACTCTTTGTGACTTTTAAAGAAACTGTTTCAACAATTCTTTCCACTTCAAAAAAATTGAATTCATGTTCAATCAAAGCACAAGGAAAGAAACAACCCACAAATATTACTTCTCAGCCCCACAGCATGGACACTTCAGAAAACCAAAAACCAAACCTTCATTATCAGTTGTAGAAGAAAGAGTACCGTAAGTAGAATACCTACTAAAATACATGCATTTAACCACTACATGAACACCCAATCCTTAACATCCAGGGAAAGTTTACTTATCCTCCAGACCTCCACAAGGGTTTTCAGTAACAATCAGGCTTAACACTGATCACATTTCTAAACACATTTCTTTACATTAGTGCTATGTAAAGTACAGCAAAGGCCTGAAGTGACCAAGTTTGCCAGCTGATAGAAACCTTACATATATTGGTTATCCTCTGAAATGCACCAGATATATCAATAAATTCCATGCACAACCCAAAACTCAACAAAACAGAGTGGGCTCAGATAAAGAGGTTATTGGGATACAGCAGCAGGACTTACAGTCTGGCTGTTACAGAGTAACTGAGAGTTACTAGAGGTATGAGATAGGTTTCTTTGCAGGAACCTCACACACATGATTATCAGAAGGCCCCTGCACACTCCAAACTTAGGCACTACTTCAGAAGCACCTAGGTTCAGAAATCCTTTTCCAACAAGAAAGAAGGCATATTCTGTATATCTTAATAAAAAAGTTCCTAAGCAACATTCAGAAGACTCATACCAATGATGCCATCATAAGCTGGTGTTTCTGCCCTTATGGCATTTCTGTAGGGTGCCAGTAAAGGGAACAAGCAGCCAGCCATATTTCCCAACCCACCCCAAACAAGGGTACTGTGAGAGCACTGTAACAGCATACCGAAGAGTGAGCAGACTGCTGTCTTCAGGAATAACATCTGGGTCCTCTTCTTTCTCAGAAGACATTAACATATCAATGCTAGAACAATAAAAAAATAACAGAATCACAGGATCGTAGTACAGTTTGGGCTGGAAGGGACCCTAAAAGATCATCTTGTTCCACTACCCCCAGCATCATTGGCAGGGACACATTTCACTGGATCAGGCTGCTCAAGGGCAGGTCCATCCTGGTCTTTAACGCTTCCAGGAATGGAGCATCCACAAGTTCTCTGGGCAACCTGTTCCAGTGCCTCACCACTCTAGACAGTAAACAATTTCTACCTGATATCTAATCTAAATCTAGAGCTATCCCCTTTGGACACAGCAGTGATTTCTCACAGCCTGTGCAGAAGTGCAGGAACCTGGAGGTGGTTTCACCACCTGGTCCCATATATGAGTTCCCATTTCAGGTTGTGCACTGCAGCACACCAGATTCAGAGGAATCATGTACATCCCCTCCTCTCCAGTCCTTCCCAAAAGCATTTTGCATTAATCACAATAAAATTTTATCCAGCTTAAAAATAGTCTGAGGAAAAAATATTTAAAACAGAGAACGGCTTTGAATCAGACTTGATTGCCTTTGTCTCTCACTTTTGCAAACTATATGAAGGCAGGGATTACTCCAGCGCCTAAGTCCACCTGCAGTTTGGATCCCAGAAAACTCTTGTGCAAACCCATCTCTTTATGGGACAAAACTACCACTGGTGAAGTCCAGGGAAACTTCTTGGACTATACCATTTACCCTCAATAACATTTATGGTTTCTTTATATTCTTTTTCATTATAATCTTACAACATTCCCCATGTCAGCAATAATATCACTACAGTAATGAATAACCCTTTGGAGTGGAACTGCATAGGAATTCAAAGTAATTGAGAAATAGAAATCTGGAATCAGCTGTTACCAGCTGACAAATAAGCAAAAGTCAGAGACAAAATTTTGATTGTGGACAGATGGCTTTGTTCTGATGAGCCAATAAAGTCATTCAGTATTGACAGTAAATATAAATTTACTATTGTTCAGTTACTTACCATTCAGCAACAAACAAAATTTTAAACTTGCTGTTTCACAGTTTTCATCTCAAACAGAATTTTTTTAAGTTAGTGAGAAAATGGGATTTCTCTCAGAAGCAGTATTTTAAAAGGAACTTTGCAGTAATGAACCACAACCTCCTGGAAACAGAATGGATTTTATCCTTAGATTCACAGTTGAGGAAGTGGAGGCAGAGACAACCATGGTAAGCCTGCATCAAATATAGACTGAAACACAGCTGAGAAATACTAATCTAACTAACAGAAAGATGGAGAACAGCAGTTTGTAGAACACAGTTCAACCTTTTAGATGGGGCTCTTCTCCAGGCAGCATAGTGCTGTTATGAGCAACCACATAATCAAGGGAAGGACATCCCCTGACAGACAAATCAACTCACAACTGGCCCTTTCTGTAAAACTGACAACATGAACAAGTTATCCAAAGACTCCTGGCACATGGATCAGTGATCCTATACACCAAAGAGCCCAAGTCACTTGAATAGGTAAAATATTCATATAAATATACCATTTTGAGGAAATGACTTTGTATTCAGTTTTTTAAACATCACAGGAACTATATGCAGGATCTGAAAATGTTTATTACCTACCATTGTGAAGTTGCACTTGCATCAAAGGTGACAGTTTCCCATTTCCCTTCTGTGCCAGAACCCACCAACAATATGTCAGAACCTACCAAAAATATTTGTGCTTTTCTTTTTCCCACAGCCCTAGGTGGGATTTCTGGCTGTGCTATCTACACCATGACCATTAACTGCCTGTTTCAGAGAAAAAACTAATATCCTCGGAAAAGCTGCTATATAGAGATACCATGTAAAATAAGCACTAAAACTGCTTCCTCTTTTTCCTTGTGCGGAATGGAAGGCAGATAGTGTAAAGGGATTCTGACACTGAACCCCTGACAAATTCCCATGGAAGCTTGCAAGCACTGGTACTGCCACTTCTCACTCCTGAAAGTCAGAACGCCCCAATTTCTAAAAGAAAAGCAGAGCACCCTTTTCAGTATTGAAAATCTGTCTAATAGTTAATTACATATGTATTGTACCACATGCCCTGAAGCCTGGAAAGGCTTTGCTGCATGGCTGTACACACAGGCCATGCCAGAGCTCCCCCAGTAACTCCACTGCTGCCAGTGGAACCACGTAAGCAATACTTGCTCCATTGTCCTGAGGAAGCCAGGCTTTACAAACAGGAATTATATGCTGATCCCTTCAGAAATGAAGGCTAAGTCAGTGTCAGACACCTAAGACACAGAAGTGTGTGCAATACAGAGCTTTCACTAGGAACACCTCACTCCTGACTGCTGCAAGCTTGGGATACTACTGTGTCCCCACCAAGACTACTCCCTGCATGCATGACAAATTCACCCAGTGCACTCAGTTATAGAGAGGGGAAAACACTGACCATGCTGTTTAATGGAAACTAAGGAGAAGTGTAGGATGGTAATGAGGAACAACAGCTGAAAGTGTCTCCTGAAAAAAGTCAAATGCCAGGTGTTATGTAAACTTATGTCCCTTACAAAGATATTTTTAGATGATCAGAAATAAAAAGGCTAAAGAGAACTCTCTGGAAATGTAGACTTGTAAGCAGACTACCAATGAAGTTTTCAAAGTCTGTGACTTTACTTTTCCTAGATAATCTAGCAGCACAACGAGTTTTCTCTTTTAGATATTCAAAGATATTTTAGTATTTGGCCTGATACTTTTTAATAAGGGGTTACAGTGTTCATATTACTCTTTACATTGCACATATTTTAAAGGTAGTACTTTCATCACCTTTGAGACACTAATACCACAAGACACTAAATACTAATACGTTAAGACGTTAATGCTAGCTTAATGCAGCTTTATAACACATCCCAAGAGATATTTACAACTACCCCCTCTAATAAAACAAGAGGGTGAATTAGGGCTGAAGTTGAATGAGGTACCTGCAAGCCTCACCTCTCTTGACCTACCTAAAACCCACAGTGATCTGAGGCTTAGCCTGCCCTATACATGCAAGGAACACATCACACAGAAGACAAAACAGAATAACGTAACTCAGCACCTCCAACATTCAAGGACTTCAGTCACTCAAGCACCAATCACGGATACCAAGGTAAACTTCTTTGCTTACAGATTCCTGAGGCATTTGAACAAAGCTCAGAATTTTACTTTTTTGACATCTTGGTTATTTAAGAGAATTATGATGGAGTCTTCCAGAAAAAGATACAATTTTACATCTGTTTAAGATGAAAACACAACCAATCTCTACAATGATAATCAGCATACCACTTGAGCAATATGCAAGGCATTCTTACTGAGTCAAATGCAAGTGAGGGAAGACACAAATTTTTTCCTGCATTCTGTTTGCAGAAATGTATTACAGGAAGAAAACAGAATTAAAAAACATAATAATTACCCAAAACCAACCAAGCAAAACAGCAACAAAAATGAAGCATCAAATAAACAAAAACAACCCAACAAAACAAATAAAAAGTTAAAAAGAAAAACTCCAAAAAGCCCAAAAAACAAACCAACAAAAAAACCCCCAAACCAACCAAACAAAAAAACCCCCACAAAACCCTCCCATAATAACCACATTGCACTGGGGTGCTCAAAGAGTTAAACAGCATTTAAACATGATCCCTGTCTCCTCACCAGAAGACCCTGCATTGTCAGGAGTACTTAAACGTACACTATGCAACTATTCTGAAAAAGATCTAATGATGGATATTGAAAAACTTCATCCTGAATCCATGAAAGTATATTTTAATCCTACCTGATTTTAAAAATAGATGTAGGAGTATCCGCATCTTCCTGTCTCTCTTCTACCCCAAGAAAACCTACTTAATTTGTCAGATGTTTCCTCAGAAGTAGAGTCAGAAAAATCCGTGTTTATATCCATTACGTGTTCAATTCAGCACTTATAAAATTATATTTACACCAGTAATAAATGTGATCCCAGCATACCATAGAACAGATCTTGGTGTAGCCCAGCGTTCTCATCTCTCCTCAAGAGAGGAATATGGGCAGTTTAAGGCCGGTGAGTGAAAGTGATCCGAGGTGGCGATTTGAGGTTGGCAAATGTGAAGGAGGGACTCAAGAGGCTAGGGACATTTAATTTAACAGCGAAAGCACATGGAGATTACAGATTGGGATTTCTAGTCTGAACAGGGGAAAGGTCACACCAGGATGTGCAGGTTTAGCTTAATTCTCCTGCAAAGCCAACAAAAGGCTGCCAGATGATCAGTTCTCTCCCCTTCATAGACCACCAGTCTTTTTTCTCTTTCCCAAATGACCACTGTTCACAGTACACTCAGCCTCAAGCAGACAGCATTGCTCTGTAACACTAGCAAATGCAGACAGCAAGTGAAATGCAGCAGGTGTAAACTGAAGAAAGCAATACAGAAGAAAAAAAGCAGAAGGAATGAGGGGAAAAAAATAAAGAAACCACCACCTTGGAATTCAAACGAAAACAGCAAAGATAGGTTCAGGCAACAGAGCTGCCACAGAGAATAAGGCACAGCACAGGAGCAATCAGGGACAATCTAGACTGGAAGAGCTTACAGAGTAATTGTCACAGTTTCTGCTACTTCAGAATACTTTTTTTTTCTTCGAACCAATATCATCCTTTATTTTTACTAAGTCTAGTAATGGTAAAAATTTATGCTAGCCACCAGAACTGTAACAGGTGAAGCACAAAGTTATGCAGATAGGATCAGAACTCTGGCATGTCTTCCTTACTGACAGACTACAGGTAAATAACCAACTGTGATGCTTTCTACAGGAATTACGGCCTGAAATCAGGCCTCTTCTACAGCTGAAGGACACTCACTATCCACGTGACCTGAAAGCCTTCCAGCCATCGCGTGTTATTTGCTGCTGCCTCAACACCCACAAAGCATTTACATACCCCTGACTTCACCACCAGCCCTGAGAAAAACAAGTCAGTGGAGGCTAAAGACCGAGAGACACTCAACAGGTACTGTATGCAGCCAGCTACCCGAACATTTACCTACTCTAAACGATGTTTTTAAGGGATTCAAACTAAAAGAGTAGGCTTAGATTAGCATTAGGAAGAAGTTCTCTACTGTAAGGCTGTTGAGGCACTGGAACAGATGCACTGGAACAGAGAAGTTATGGATGCCCATTCCTGGCATTCAAGGCCAGGCTGGATCAGGCTTTGAGCAACCTGTTCTAGTGAAAGGTGTTCCTGCCCATGGCAGGGGGATTGGAATAAAATGATCTTTCAAGTTCCTTCCAAGCCATTCTGTGATTTTATGATTCTTTGTTAATACAAACATATGCCTGGCTTATTTCTTCGTATAAGGTATATGTTTCATTGTACAACTGCTGTCTCCTAAAACCATTCAGACGTTCAGGTGCCCTAAAGTACTTAACCTGTACCATGTTACTAAATGTTTACCCATGCAACTTTAAGCGCCAAACTGTTTGTGCGAATTCGCAGATGTAACAAGGTTTCCACAACTGGAGCACTACCCTCCACAAAAACTGTTTGCCTTCACAGCATTTTTGGCCTCCAGAGATTTTGGTGACCAACTCTTCATAAGGAACTGTACTACAAGAGAAGGAGTATTCAGTACAAATGAGAAAGGGGCAAATTTGGACTGGGTATTAGGAAGAAATTCTTTACTGTGAAGGGGGTGAGGCACTAGAAGAATTTGTCCAGAGAAGCTGTGGATGCTGGAAGTCTGGCAGTGTTCAAGGCCAGGCTGAATGAAGCTCTAAGTTATTTGGTCTCGTGGAATGTGTCCCTGGACATGGCATGGGGCTATATGGCTTCAAGGTCCATTCCAGCCCCCTGACAGTCTATGACTTTGTATTTACTGGGGAAACAGAAACAAACGCGTGCCACAGGTCCGGAAGAGGCTGCTCTGAAGCGGTTTTGCCTGAGCACCTTCCGCTTCTCCCCAGGAACCGCCGCGGCGTGCGGGGACAGCACCAGCCGCCTCCCCGCACCAGCGCCAGGCGAGGCCACCGGCATCCCCCTCGCACCGGAGCCGCAAATCCCGGCCTGCACACAGCCGGCCTGCCTCACCTGCAGACGGCGCGCACCTCGGCCGCCGTGCCCGGCGCGCAGCCCAGCGCCGCCGCCACGGCCGCGTCTTCCTCCTCCTCTTCCGCCTCCGCCGTCAGCGAGAGGTCGGGCGGCCCCAGCAGCCGCCGCCAGCCGAGGCCCAGGGCGCCCACGCGGAACGCGCGCGTGTACAGCTCGGCCAACTCGTAATCGGGCACCACGGCCGCCATGGCCGCCATGGCCGCCGGGCCCGCCCTGCGCCCGGCCCGCCACACGCGTCACGGGCCGCGGGCGGGAGCGGAGGCTGCGCCTGACCGGGAAAGGGGCTGCCCTGCCTCTCCTGCCGGGCGGGAAACGCCGGGAACGCTCGCTAGGGAGAAAACAGCTCCCGAAACAAAAAAAAAAAAAACAAAAAAACAAAAAAACAAAAAAACAAAAAAACAAAACAAAAAACAAACAAACAAACAAAAAACAAAACAAAAAAAACCACAAAAAAAACCAAAAAAAAAAAAAAACCACAAAAAAACAAAAAAACACTAAGCAAAACAAAACATAATACTGGCACAGCTTAAGACTGTCCTCTCATTCTGCCGCTTGTTATCTGGGGAAAAAGACTGATTCCCACCTGGCTACACTCTCCTTTAATATGCTTATTCTCCCAAAGTAAAAACTTAATGCCTTGGTATGATGAAAAAGGCTAATGAGATACATTACCTATTATCTAACACTGCTCATACCAACATGTAAAAAAGGATATATGTATATATATATATGTGCCAATCATCTGGTAGCTCCCCACTGAAGTACTGTGACAAAGCTGACATGAGCACAACCTGTTAAGTAAGACAACAGAGGTAAATCTGCTTGCCCTAACCTGATATAACTGGTTATATCGAACAGCCTTTGCACTTGCTTCAAGACAAAATATCAATGGAATCAGAGAATCAAAGTATGGCTTGAGTTCAAAGCGACCTTAAAGATCATCTAGTTACAACACTCACTGCTGTGAACAGTGGAAGACGTTGCTCAATTACCCTGTCCAGCCTGGTCTCGGACAGTACTGGGGATGGCACATCCACAGCATTTCCGATCATCCTGCTCCAGTGCTTAGCCCTCACAACAAAGAATTCATCTTAACATCTAATCTAAACTTGCCTTTTTTCAATTTAGAGCTATTGTCTCTTTTCTTGTCACTACCTGCCTTTATAAATCTCTTTTTCCTTTTTGTAAGCCCCCTTGAGGTACTGGAAGGCCATAGTGAAGTCTCCCTGAAGCCTTCTCTCCTCCATAGAGAACAACTATGAACAAGTCCAGCTATCTCAGCTATTCCTCTCACTTCTCTAACTAAAAAAATAATGCTGGGAAAAGAGGTGTATTATCAGATGGTGTTGAAACAAGGGGTGAAGATAAACCTGAAAAAGTTCATGAAAGGAGACTGGGTTTTTGCATGCTGTATGGAATGGCGGAATGCAGAGAGAAGGTTATGAGATTTGCCTGCTAGTTTCACAAAACAAAGTAGTATAGGGGGAGTTAAGAATGTAAGAAAGCTCAGCCAGAGCATATTTTGCTTTGCTTAGCAATAACAACGTGTCCTAATGCCCTTATACCTCCCCCAGCTTTATTCAGATTTGCACTGCATTTCAATGCTCAATTCTTTTATTAGCTCTCATTAACTTCTGCCTCTTAATTGTAGTTATTATTCCTCATTAGGAAAGTTTGGCTAAGCTCAATTTTTCCTGTAAGTATAGACAGTCTCTGTTTCCTTCTTCAGTTACACCCTCTGCTTTCTTCATCCATCACCTTTGTGCTTCATGACACTCCTCAGCTCTGCAAGAAGCTCTTGATTAAGAGCTATTGCCCTCACTTCCTGTTGCATCCTCCCTGAAACCTATGAGTTGTGCCATGAGGAATATCATTCCAATTTCCAAGGCCATGCCTGCCTTGTTATGTGTTTCTTGTTATTGCCTATGCTCTATTTATTTTATTTCCCCTTGTGCACTTGCAACATTACCTGAAATCTGAAAACACCCCATCGCTTATCTGATGTAGCCACATCTAGGGTGGAAGTGACAGGGCTGTACTGATCTAAGCACAGTGTTGACATAAACAGGTGGGAGGAATTTCAGCCAAAGAGTTGCAGGATTAAACCCTACTCTTCCAGAAATCTATCAGGGATTTTTAGTGTTCCATAGAAAGAAAATAAGATACTTCTTTCAAAAACCTTCCTTAGAAAACCAAATACTGTGGAAATCAGTGGGTAGGGTTTTTTTGTAAGACCATGTGAAAATGACACCACAGAATTCCCCACCACAAGGATGGTCACTGCCAAACACAACAGTGTCACAGAGGGTAGCAAGGTTTGGAAGGAGCTAGAGGCTGCTGTGCTGTAAGTATCCATGGTTTTAGTCATAGTCCCGTGCATTTTGACAGATACAATATAGTTAGATATATGAATTTCCCTCACTTCCTCTCTTCCTTTTCCTTGTGGTGGGTTTGATTTTGAAGTTCTTCTGTATTCATTAAAAAAAATCCAAAATTGTAAAATACACAGACCTCAAGCAGGAAGACTTAATAAGAAGCTCAGGGAATGGCTAAGTTCCTTGAAAATACCAAAGCTGGTAATTTTAAAACATGAATGGATAATACGTTTTCTGTTTTGTTTCCAAACTTCAATACTAAGCAATCATATACTTATAAAGCCACTCCACTCAATCCAAATCCTCTTAAGAACAAAGAGAGCTGTTTATTTTTATAGCTTGGAATTAATCTGCCCTTTATATACTAGGCATAAGGCCCATGGGCATTTCAAGGTTTCCAAGAAGTATTTACTTTTCTCTGCTGGAAATACTTTAATAATTCAATAATAAAGCCATGAAGGATGTATGAACAACTCAAGGAATATAAACTGCCGGTATTAGGCTGAATTCTGTCTTACATGCTGAAATCCAAAAGCATTGAAAGTACACTGAGTTGGAGAAGTGAAGATAGTATGAAAGATAACTGGAAAACAAACTAATAAAAGTACTGTACTTGCCAGAGGAATCGAGAAAAATTGTAACCTATGTGTATTCTGTATTTTGTAGTACTGTGGTATCCTGTGAGCTTGAAAGACTAATTTCCATGTTCACAATTACAGTTACAGTCAGTAAATGCTGTGGATGTATAACAACTTTGAAAAGCCGATCCTAAATGTTCCTGTGAATCTAAAGTAAAGAACCCTAAACCCCTGAGTTCCAGGCTAGTATCCTAACACAAGAAACACCCTTCATTCCTTTCTTGATTCACACAACTGTAGAAGCGCATAAATTTTGTGAAGCTAATCACATTCCATGTTAGTATGGAACCGTACTTCCTCTAACAGATATAGCCTTAATAAAATGACATGAGAATGCTTATTAAAGGCTAGTTTTGTGGCATAATCATTAAATTTTATGCTAGTCCCAGCCCTGTGTCGTGTCACTGAATTTACTGGGCTTGCACTTCAATCCAAGTGATGATCATAATGATCATCACTTAAGCTCCAGCAGGCGTATTATGACTAACAAACTTAGTATTTGTAGGTAGTCTAAATATTCCTTTGGCAAACTGGTGTTGAACGTTATTTTTATTCAGTGTTTTAGAATTTGCTTCGTCCTTGTTCGTTACACCAAGGTTGACCTCTGTGTTACCATTGTGCCTTGGCAGGCAAGGAACACTGTCACTGTTTTTTAAGCACTGACTGTGTCAGCACAGCAATTACAGAACTATGCAGAGGGCTGTAATTTTGGGAGATGAACTTTCAGCAGTTGTCAGTTTTTTCTTTGTCATGCACTCTACTCCTGGCCTTTGTTCTGGACAGCAGCACCCAAAAAACTGATCAAACCCAGTTGAAAGCGCTGCCCAAACCCTTCTGAGCAAGGATTTTCTAACTTGGCCTATGCTAAGCTGTGATGTTTATAGGATAATCTCACACAGGGGTGCACCAGGACAGTTGTTCCCACCAGAAGTGGAAACAAAAGGGAAGGTCTAGAAACATCTGTCCTGTCACTGCTTCCAAAATTCCCATGACAATGAAGAGTGGTCTAAGGGTGTAACAATCTTTGCGTCAAAGACTCTCAAAGTCAGCCAATAACATCTTTTACTATTACACCTGAACAAGAATTGCATTCCTAAAACGTAGCAATAGTTGGGACAAAACATATCTTACCTTACTTTTATAATAAATACAATAAAATATTAATGTATGGTAACACATCATAATGGCTCTACATGGATCTTTGTTTAAACATGAAAACCTGGAGGCAATTTGAAAGCTCTGTAACTAAAATATAATTCTGTCCAAAGACAGATGTTTAACTCACTTTTGGCTCAGTTCACATTTGGTTCAGATGATTTTTGCATCTCGTCTCAAAAGTGAGAGCACTTCCCAAGGGTAGCACATTGTTTTGCCAGAATATATAGTATGTTGTTTTGCTCTCACACAAGGTAAACAGAAACAACTAAAAAAACTCAAACCAAATGAAAACAAGAAAAAACAACAAAAAAAAAAAAAACAACAAAAAAAAAGAAACATATGTGATTGGTAATTTCTGAATTTTTTTCTGTAATTTTTTGGAATGAATGTT
The DNA here is from genome assembly GCF_028018845.1 of Melospiza georgiana. Lineage (NCBI taxonomy): Eukaryota > Metazoa > Chordata > Aves > Passeriformes > Passerellidae > Melospiza > Melospiza georgiana. The sequence continues at coordinate 34,418,822 of NC_080465.1, forward strand.
CTGAATTTCTAATTTTCTGAATATTTCTGTTGCATAACTTAATTGAGAATCAAATGAGTACAGGATGCTTTCATCTCATGAATGTTGAGTAGTCAGAATGATTTCTCTCAAGGGTTTTCATCTATCTCTAATGCTTGTTCTTGCCTGCCATTAAAACAGATGAAAGTTGAAGAAGAAAAACTTAAGAGAAAGATGATAATAGGGATGCATATAATCCAAACCAGATCAAACAGGGGTTTAGTTTTCAGCTGTTGCTGAACCACATCAATATGGCAGCTGAATTTGAGCAGACTATTACAATAAGCAATGAAGTGCGCCAATAGGGATAATTAAATTTAAAAATTGTAAGATGCAGGATATATTACGTAGTTGATCTCCCTTGGTGGGGTCTCTTTTAAAGGTTTATACTATACATATACATATACATATACGTATACGTATACGTATACCAAATACCAAATACCATATACCACATATACATTTTCTTCCAGGAAATTTATGCCAAAATTTTCCATCATCAAAAGTTTAGGTATTCTTTCCAGAAAATTTTATCTGAATCTCAATGACAGTCAACATGTCTTCACTTTCTGAGGCCAAACAACAGGTTTATGGCATAGGAATCTTTTGTGAGTCTAGCTAAGTAACATATCTAATGAAAGACTGAGAAAATATTTACTAGTACAATTTTACATGCCAGTTTGCCTAAGAAGGTGAAATAGTACATAAGAGGGGCAGATTTGGAGGGATAAGTTGCACTACAACAAAATTACTTACCCTTTTTTTCAGTGTCAGCTACCAGTGTGCTTGTACAAGACCTAAGGAACGATAAACTTCTTCCAGGTACTTTTTCTCTTTGAGTTGAAGTATTTCTTAGTCAAAGCATGCAAAGATTTCATGTGTCATCAAGGACTATAGCTGAGCTTCTGCAGGTTGTCTTATCTGATCCACCTTCTCCCTTTGGCTGAAGACTCAGTAACAATCTTTCTTTTGTAAATCTTTCATTTGCACTATGTGTAACCGCCCCCTCCAGTCCTGAACTTGCCTTTGAAAACTATGGGGGGAACCTGCTCACACAAATCTATAATTCGTGGCTGGAGTGTGTAATTTCTGTTTTATATGTTTGGAGGGCTGATTGCAGAAGTATTCAATACTTTGCTGGGAAAAAGAAGTTTATCTTTCAAAGAAAATCAAAACGCATTTGATATCAGTGTAAATGTCATTGTCTTGGAAATATGGAAGACTTTATCTATCTAAAAAAATACCCTGTTTTGAACTGTTATAATTTAGTTGTGAAACCTAAATAAATGAGCTTATTTCAACTAACTTGCCTTGAAATTTTGGTAGCCTAGAAATTTGATAGATAATACCCTTCTGTCTTTGACTTCAGAAAGGTATTTCAATGTACCAGCAGGGTAATTTCTATAGTTGTTTTATGCTATAGTCAACAGATATTAATCTGTATACTTTGGCATAATTAAAAAAAATTAATGAAAGCAAAGGAAAGAAATGGTTCTGAATAAAGACTGACTTGAAAAAACTCCAAATGAGCATTTGGAATGCTTGCAGCCTTTTTAAGTAAGAAGAGGGTGAACTAACAGATGCATTATCTCTAGTACAAAAGCATTTTAACACCATAAATTTTGTTATTCTTTTATGGTTAAGGTGTCCACTCAAAGAGATGGATGTAGTCTATAGACTGTATTATAGTTACTGTTTTTCTGACTTTCAAATCTAAGTATAGAACTCTCTGATGGTCTTTAAAATATTTTCTTCATCTGATTGGAGAACAAACTGTTATTTCTTCTTTTTTTTTGTTATAGTTACCTTTTTCTCCCCCAAGAGCCTTACTCATGGACAAAGACCCCATTTTGTCCTGTACACAGAACAAATAGAGAAAAGAGGACAGGACTATAGGGCATATTTATTGAGGAGACAGCTGTGACACAGTGCTCTGCCCACAGTGCCAGCAGTCATGTCTTACTGAAGAGTTCCTCAATAGTTCGTCACCCTATTCAAGTGTGACGATGATTGTTCTTGACGGCACTTGAGGGTCTTGTTCCCATCTTACCCTTTGTGCCATCTCCATAGATTACCCCTAGCAACAATTTTTGTGCTATTTAAACAGCTTTCTGTTACACCACATGATGATACCTCCTTGTTGAAAATTGGCTGTTGCCATTTCTTGAGAATAGTAGTAATGAATATTCAATTTTGCCAGGGTGAGAGCCAGAGTCTGTCCATGGACGTTTGTTTTCCCCCTGCCAAGAGTCAGTGAACAGAGTACATTCAAACAAACTGTACAGTGTTTTGGTCACACGTGTGTGCATCTGGCATAAATTGTGTGTAATTTTTCAGTTTGCTTTGAGGGGACCACTTTTGTTTCTTGCTTTATGCCTGATGTTCTTATGGTGAAGTTGTTTTGAAGTGGATCAATACTGTGTTTTCTTGTGCATCAATCATTGAGGCATCCTGAGTGGGGAGACTTAAAGTAACATACCATTGTTTAGATAACAAAGCTGACTGGAAGAATTCTGCTTCAAGCAGGTTCAGGTAAGGGCACCTTTTTTGTATAGTTATAGTTTTGCTTGGTAAACTCCACTGAAACTATCAGGCTGTCTGGTTAGGTCAGTGAGAGGCTTCCTAGCTCTATCAACATGAAGGCAAGCCAGTTTGCCTGTACAAACATATATTGCCTTAGGTCCTGAAGGGACATCCAGAGAGGTGTGTTTCAAGCCTTTTAGGCTGCTTCTTGCGCTGCACTACTCATGGTCTTGGTCCCTTACATCCACCTCTTAAAGTATATTAAGGTATAATTAATCCTTATGTCCAGACCAGCAAATCTGATTTGTCTCTAGTAGCTGAGTAGGTGTGATGGAGTGTTCCACTCTATATAGCATCCAAAACTCTTAAATAGAGACATGTTACCAATAAGCAATGCTGTCCACGAGAAAACTGCTTTCTATCTCACTAGTAAACAGTGTATAAAATCAGCAGGCTTGGGAAAAAATCACTTGTCTTCTGAAAAGTCAGGGCTAACATGGATTGTAATGCTAGCAATAGCCAAATAACATTCTGCAGTATACTGGCTCTTCCTTTGGAACAAAAAGTAATCCTAAAATTGTGAAATTTTTGGGAAAAACTTTTGGTTGAAGGTGGCTGCTGCAAAGAGTGAAATGTTGATGGGGAAAGGAGAATACATATCCTCATCATAGCATGTTCTGCTGAGAGTTTATGACTTCTGATCCTGATTATTAACAACTGCCCTGTGAGTCTTTTCGATATTTTAGCATGCAGACAATCACAGGCAGAAAAATCTCTAGCTATGGGTGGTGATTCCAAATGGTTCTAAATTTCTGTAAGTTTTGGTGTCATTGCACAGAACTGAAAACATGTGTTTTTCGTGCTGATTGTTATTTATTTATTGGATTTTTTTTGTTTGTTTGTTTTTTGTTTGGTTTTTTTTTCATAAATTGGATTTTTAAAAAAGCCTCACTGAGTGATTTTTTTACACCTTGTGGTGAAAGAATGTGCTGACTTGGGCAGGGGAAGAGTTAATTTTCTCTGCAGTGACTAGTATGGAGCCATGTTTTGGATTTGCGCCGGAAACAGTGTGTAGATGTTTTTGTTAATACTGACAGCCAAGGCCTTTTCCACTTTTCATACTCCTCGGCTGATGAGAAGACTGGGAATGCCTGGGAAGTTGGGAGGAGACACAGCCAGGACAGCTGACCCCAGCTGCTATCATGCTCAGTATATAAACTGGGGGGAAGAAGCAGGAAGTGGGAGGACATTTGGAGTGGTGGTGTTTATCTTTCCAGGTAACCAATATGCACAACAGAGCCCTGCTTTCCTTAGGATGACTGAACATGGGAAATGGCAAATAATTTCTTGTTTTGCTTTGTTTGCATGTGCAGCTTTTGCTTTACCTATTAAACTGTTTTTATCTCAATCCATGACTTTTCTAGCTTTTACCATTCTGATTCTCCTCCCAGTCTTGCTGGTCGGGGAATGAGCAAGAGGCTTTGTGGTGCTCAGTTGCCAGCTGGGGTTAAACCACAAGCATAAAAGTGAGTTTTGAAGCACTCTGTGATTTTATCCTGTTTGCAATGTGTTTTGTTTCATCACTGACTTTCTCCAGAATTCTGTGTTAAATTCATCATGCCAATCATCCTCTTCATATCTTGCTGTGGTTCAAGCTACTAGAAAGATTGTCTCTTTTCTCCTTATGGTATGACATAAAAGCTACATCCCACTTCATTATTAAAAATATCAGCTGTGTGAGGCAGATAGACTGTTCATGCTGCCAAGCAAATTAATTTGCCCCTCTAGAGCAGTATAAAAGCAAACCTTGATGTCTTCTGAATCAAATACACAGTAACCTCCTTCAACACAGGCTTCCCACTTTTTTGCCAACAAAATAATTTTCGATCTACTAAATAAAGACCAGCTGTTAGTGACATGACTGGCAATATCACACATTTTGCATTGTGCAGGCATAATTCAGGGAGGTACATTGCAATCAGAAACTGGAAGCTATTCCTCTAAACAAATCTATTGAATGCCAGTGATGATAATTATTAGTGATTACTCACTGATTGCAAATGTGTTCTAGATTTAGACATTCTAAAATAGGGACAGCATGGCAGTTCTTCACATGGATATGAAGGTTAAATTTTTTATTTTAACTTCTAACAATAACTCTTTGTTAGGAAAAAAGTAGTGTTCAGTAGCTGAAATCTGGACTGCCTAAGTTTTATAGTGTTTTATATTTACTTCAAAGGCACTTAGTATTTCAAGCTGAAAAAAAAAAATTGAACTCAAGGTGGTGGAGGAGGAAGTGTTGCCCTAAAGCCTGTTAAAATAAAGAATGTCAGATGAAAAATAGTAGAAGAGATTTAGACTAGGTCAAAGGAAAAAGGGAAGTTGTTACAATTCATTTTTACCCTGGAAGCTATGCTGCGTGACATTTTTGGAAGAAATCAGATCTTTTGTGAGACCAGATGGCACAGCTGGAACCTGAAATGGCAGTCCATGTGAAACATTTGAAAACTGTTTTTAATTCCTGCGGGTTTTGTTGCTGTTGTTGTTGCATTCTTTTCATCTGGAACATGGAGCTCATCTTACTGTGTGATCAGAGCAGCACTATTGTCAATGAAAGGGAGAGAAGAGGAATGCATAAGAAGGAGGAATGCAGTTTTCAATCACTGTTAGGCTTCAAGGGAGGCTTAATTAGGCAAAGAATTCAAGGAGATCATTCTCTGTGCCCCTCTTTTCACTGATCATGCAGGTAAGCTTTGTAGATGTTACAGAAAATTTTGAACATTAAATAGTGTCTTGAAAAGTTGCTTCTTCATTTTCTTACCAATGGTAATTTGGAGACTTATGTGATGTTTCAATTAATAAGATTTTCTACAACTAATACAATTTAATAACTATCTCTCATTGTTGTGCTAAAAAATATGCATTCTGGTAAACGGACAATTTCAACTGATTGAATTCTTTGAGAGTTACCATATATAACTAGACACTGAGATACGCAGTATGAAGAGGAGCATGGTTGCATTTGGCTTGTGCCCTCAAAGAATGACTCTAATTTGGTCATCAAAACACTCCTCTCCCTGGTTGCATTTGTACTGCTGCTTCTGTGGTTCCCAGGATGTCTGGTGTCCACATTCCCTGCAGCAACATGCCCTCTGGACAGCAGCTGGCTGAGCCTGGCCCTCCATCATGCAGGATTTCTTAACTGATGGTGCTCTCCACATCCTCCTCTGAGCCATGGACCAACCCAGTCATGCAAGGGAGAGGAACAAATAAACCAACACTGTTTGGTCAATTGTTTCCCTACACTCTCCTGTGTTTTCCATTATGGAAAAAACCAGTTTTGTGCTGCAGAAACTTCCCAGATGTGAAGTTCTGCAGAAACATGATAGCATCTTATTTTTGTAGCCAGTACAAGTAAATGAATTGCTGTCATCTCAGCTGTCCTATGTGTTTATGGTGTCCCCATATCAGAAACATTAACTTAAACCACACATTTTAAGTCAAGTTTAACTCAAACACGGGTTTAAGTACTACTGCTGCTCCCTAGGGGATGTTCGGTTATTATTAGCTAGTAAGGCTGCAGCTGTGGTTTGACTGACCCAAGGAAAAACTGTCAGTAGAACAAGAATCTCTGTGGTCTCTGTGGTCTCCTCACCTCCCACAGCTCCCAGTGAGAGGAATATGTAGTTATAGGCCAAGGCTAATCTGGAGATAAGCCCATTGACCTTTGGAGGTTGTGCTATCTGTACACAGACCTATTATAGGTAGGTAGTGTATATATATATTCTAGGTAATTATATGGTCTTATGTGGTTATGCAAATACCTGTGACAGTATCAAACCTAATGACACCCTGCTTATGCAAGTCAGTCCTCTTATGCCTTGTTATAGTGCTGTGGCAGGAAAGCCTGGGCAGCCAGCACAAGGTCATCCAGTCAGTATGTACCTGGACAGTCAGTAGAACTAGTTACCCAAGCTTCATACTAGTTCTCTGTCTTCTGTCTTGTCCATTCTATCCATCTGCCTTTTCATGTGGCTGCATCCCAGTGCTTCTACCTTGTTTTTCAATATTAATTTCCTTGCACACTGGCTCAAGCAGGAATAAAATCTTGCGAATATTTGAGACATGACATTGCATTTCCTAATCCATCTTTATAAGAAAATTTCAAAACCTAAATCTGCCTTGTTTGCAGCCAGTAAAGAAAACATAATCAGAGACACCATTCTTAAGCTTCAGCTTGCTGGATCTGTAATTTACTTTCATTCAAAACTGTCTAATCAAGAAGATTTTATTTTAAGGACTACAAATATATGCCCTTCTGCTGAGTAATCATTGCTTCAATGGGGAATAAAAAGCCTGCAAATATATGCTTGGCTTCACAGCATGACCTAGTGTGGTTCACAGCCATCTGTGTTTACAGTAAGATATCGCCCACATGCATTAGTCTGTAAACAGTATCAAACCCCAAAGGTTTTATTTTTTTCTCCTTCACTCTTCATATATACTCTCCTCTTCAGTGTGTCTTCATATAGAAGACATAAGTGTCTGCAAAAACACCTTTTTTTGAGGTCTAGGCAATCTAACAGTTCTCTGAGCTAGTACTTCAAAGATGCCATTACAATATTAGTAAATAATGAAAGAATTGCTAGTTAATTGTTGTTAGTACTAGGGGAGCATTTATTAGCTGCCCAAAACCCTACCTGGTCCTGTAGCAGTGGTTGCATATTCAGACAGCCAGTGGATATTCAAAACCCAGTCAAAATACCAATGACAAAACTTCATGAGTTTCCCAAATGTGTGAGGGGTGTTGGGGTGTTGGAACTCCATTTGAGTTTTGGAAACTCTCTATTTCTCCATATCAATTGACTTCAGACTGTCAGCAAACTCTTTCAAGTCAGTGCTGGTGCCAGGAACAGCCATAAAATTTATTTTTTAACTCTGTTACATTTCTGCTAGCCTACATTTGTGAATATGGCCTAAAATACAAGATTTAACCCCACAGATATCATTGGCAAAGAATGGAATTCAGATCAAGTTAGTACTCAGTATTTTTTATAAGGTATTAAGAGCACAGGCACATTTCAGGTATCATACAGGAACACATTTGTGGAATATGTAAAGCACAGCTATTTTTAACATTTTATGACCTTCAGGACAAGGAAATACTCTTGGGCTTATCCCTGTTCATAAAAGACACATTGCCCACATCTAACAAAAGAAAATTGACTCAACCGGGAAGGAAGTTCCATAGTTGTTGAAAAGATGAAGAAATTCCAGCATATTCTTACATCACAGAATTAATGGCCATGTGCAGCTCCTGAAGCAGTCTTGGGCTTGTCCTGCATTACTATTCCCTGCAGAACCACTCCCAGTGAATTGCTGCTGCCATGGAAGAAGACAAGGCATTTGGTGAGAGGGAATCTGAATGCAAAACATCTCCATGACTAGTCTTTGTAAATGCATATTATGCATGATGCATGATGGGGAGCAACTCACCGATTGCTGTCAGCCAACTTTTCCCTTTTTTTCATTAAGTCTTTTGTGACCTCCAGGCATTGACTGATCTGATTTGAAAGGTCAAGGTTTTGGACGGCACTGCAGAGTCTGTTGCCTGCTTACCACATGCTTCATTTTTGGCTTCCTTGAACTGATAAGAATAATATAACTGCCTTGCTTAAGCCTTAACTATTTCTTATCCCCCAAGTGTATTGAGAATAAAGCACTATGAATCTAATTAAATATGAGAACTACTTAGGAATTACCTTAAATACATGGTTAAATAAAGCAAATATGCCATCAAACTTGGGCAGATACAAGAGGATGTGATAGACGACCCAGCCAGAATGGGCAAAGGCAGGTCCAGCCTTACCAGTCTGATCTCCTTTTATGACCAGCGGATCTGCCTGGTGGATGAGGGGAAGGCTCTGGCTACCATGACTTCAGCAAGACCTTTGACACTGTCTCCCACAGCACTCTCCTGGAAAAGCCGGCAGCCCACGGCTTGGACAGGAGCACCCTTCACTGGGTTCAGAACTGGCTGGATGGCTGGGCCCAGAGAGTGGAGGGGAGTGGTGCCACATCCAGCTGGTGGCTGCTCATTGATGGTGTCCCCCAGGGATCAGTGTTGGGCTCAGTCTTGTTTAATATGTTTACTGGTGATCTGCATGAGGGAATTGAGTCTGCCATTACCAAATTTGCAAATGACACCAAGCAGGGTTGGAGTATCCATCTGCTGTAGGGTGGGAAGGCTCTGCAGAGGGAGCTGGAGTGGCTGGAGAGATGGGCCAAGACCAGCACCATGACATTCCACAGGGCCAAGTGCTGAGTTCTCCTTTTTGGCCACAACAACCCCAAGCAGTGCCACAGGCAGGGGCAGAATGACAGGAAAGTGGCCCAGCAGAAAAGGGCCGGAGGGTGCTGGTGGCAATGGCTGAACATGAGCCAGCAGTGCCCAGGTGGCCAAGAAGGCCAATGGCATCCTGGCCTGTGCCAGCAATGGTGTGGCCAGCAGGAGCAGGGCAGGGATTGACCCCCTGTACTCAGCACTGGTGAGGCCACACCTCCAATCCTGTGTCCAGTTCTGGACCTCTCAATTCAAGAAGGACATTGAGGTGCTGGAACATGTCCAGAGAAAGTCAACAAGGCTGGTGAAGAGCACAAGTCCGTGAGGAGTGACTGACAGAGTTGGGGTTGTTTAGCCGGAGAGGAAGAGGCTCAGAGGTGACATTATCACTCTCTAACTGCCTGAAAGGAGGCTCTGTCCAGGTGAGGGGTCGGTCTCTTCTCACAGTCAACCAGCAGTAGAACAAGAGGACACAGTCTTAACAGGAGAGGTTTTAAGTTGGACGTTAGGAAGAAATTCTTCATAGGAAGGGTGATTAGATATTGGAATGGGCTGCCCAGAGAGATAGTGGAGTCACTGTCCCTGGAGGTCTTTAAGGAAAAACTGGATGTAGACATGGGGCCATGGTCTCGCTGACATGAGAGTAGGTGTTCAGTGTCAGGTTGGACTCAATGATATCAAGGTCTTTTCCAATCTAATTGATTGTGGGATTCTGTGGGATTCTGTGATAGACCAACAAACAGTATAGAGAAAAGGACACATCAAACAAATGTAAGCAAATTACAGTAAAGAAATCTATGATGATTTACAATATTTTAGGTAATATCTTATGCAATGGAGAATGAGAAGTTGTTTATCCTACTGGCCTTCAGCAGTTGGTGAAGTAATTGCCAGCAGTTTCAACAAGTCTGTCTGGATGGGTAGTCCTATAATAACTAACTCACTTTGCATTCATATCTCACAGTACTTTGTCAGTGCACCCATATTCTGAGTATGAGTTGATACTTCATGTACTGGAGTTGAAAAGGCCTGCCCTGGCTCAGTCATGTGATGCTGAATTATTTCTCAGAGTGAGGACCCTGGAGAAATATTGAACTGTAAAAATCCAAAAGTAAAATTAGGGCTTTTAAAAGTGGGAAATGAGATTAGATCAGTTCATGAAAAGCTTTGAAGTAGTCTAAACTTTGCCTTCTAAGTGAAATAAAAAGAGAAAATATTTCTTCTTCTTCTTAATAATGATTATGTTCTTCAGTTAAAAATTAATTTTGAAAGCTTTTTCAGCTTATCAACGTAGAAACTAGAAACAGGCAAAATATTATCTAGTCTATTCATGCCTTTCATTCTGCTGCAACACAGAAAACCAAGTCTATTCTGTCCTAGCAGAATATCTTCTTGTTCAATAAAAGTAGTTTTGTGGTTTTGAATAGAAAAAGTAAAAACTATGAAAAGTCTGAGCTGTCTCTTTATCAGTATGAGCCTTAATTTTCTTACCAAAAAACTGTTCTCTGCATAACTGATGGGAATACAAATCACCTTGTCTCCCAAAGGATCTCATATCTTGCTACAAGAACATAATTTTTTTTTTGTCAGAATACCTCTGTGCCCAGCTAGTTTATTGCTCAGATGAAATCTTCTCCTCTGATCTGCCTGCAAACCAAACTTGGAACACTGAGAAAATATTCTCTTTAGAGCTTGTATATTACCTGACTACATGCTCTTCAATGTTTGGCATTTTGCTGATGCATGAACAGAAAATTTTCTTTAGGTTATATGTGGCCAGTAAATGAAATGCTCATTTGGGAAATGTCTACCCTCTATTTGCTGTTTTGACATCTCCTGGGCTTGTGCCATACAAGCTGAGGACATTAATCAAGCCGGAATTCCTTGAGAAAATTTATCTTCATTGCAGACAGAAGCATCCATATGAATTCCATCCATCCATGAGAATTTCTAATGATTTCATGGCTTTTCAAATCAAAGTAAATGCATAATCATAATACACTGATTTCCCTGTCAGTTTCTATGTGTAGCATGTAGTCAGCATATGGCTAAACCAAGTATTTTCACAAAGAGCATAGGTACAGGAGGGGTTTCTACAAGATTCATGAGCTAATTTGTCTCAGAAGCCCAAAATTAGCTATAAAAAGGCTGTAAGTTTACCAGATGCTTGCTTTTTCTGCATAGTTCTCCCCTAGTCCACTTATCCTCAAATCCCTTTGTGAAGTATTTATCTTCATTTCTTTCAAAGAGTCTGCCAAATCAGTGGACAAGTGAGCTCCCACAAAATACTATGTTAACATTTTGCTACAGAATGCATACTTTCAGCCCTAATGGAGGAACAGTGGAAAACTGCTGCACACCAGAGTGGCATGGAAGCATATTAGTTTGGGCACACCATCATCCTGACATGCCTACAGGGCTCTTGATTAGAGCCAGATCAGATACAACCAACATAAAATGTGGACAAGGCAGGCTTGGATTCATCTATAACTCTATCCATACTCTAAATCTATTAATAAATTCTAACTAATAAAGTAAATAAAAAGATTTAAAGAAATTTGTTACACAAGTCTTGCATTTTTAGGACTTTTAAATAACAGGTGGTTTGAATGAGCTAATTAAATCGTGAATGCAGTTAAAATTCAAAGTAAACTTAAGAAGCAAACTACTTGAAACCTACAGTACTTGTATTTAAGTTACTAATGGATACTGTTCACTCTAACAAATATCAGTAAGAGAATACACCAATTCACATTGTTCTTAATATGTGTCTCTTTCTCCATTGGCTAATGTAGAATTTTGAAGCCAGAACACTTATATTTAACCTTCAGGAACTCTTACTAATATACTAGCCAGATGCTGTTATGTACAGAACAAGGTTTTTGTTCTCAGATGAGACACCTTAGGCTTTTCTCAGCTAAATGTATGTATTTGGCTGCAAAATACTGAGGCAGTTCCTTGCCAAACAGCAGCAAAATCTTTTCACTGAAGACGGACCAGACCTAGCATTACAGTAGGAGCTTCTGAACATGGCAGCCTACATGACAAGAGGAAGGAATCATGTCTGTTTTGTAGGTCTGTGTTTTTTAGAAAAGGCATCTATAATGTCAATAAACTGTCAATCAAGAGGAGTTAAAATACAAGTATTTAAATAAATAAATCAATAAATGTATTTTCCAACAGTATGAAGGGATGACCTTTGAATACAATTTAACAACATAGTCTCTTAGTAAGGATTCTTTTCCTTTGTAGGAAGAATAACCTTGATTTGTATATGTGGCATTTTGTATTTTGTCTCAGTGATTTTATTTTGGTGGGGGGAAGGAAGGGGTTGCTTTCAGGCATTTCCATTCCCTGATGACTTGGACATGTAGCAACCATCTGTTCAGCTAGTTCAATCCTGAACATGTTGTCTTTAGAGCAATGAAAGAACAACAAAATGAATAGACAAAAGATGTGACATATTTTCTGGCAAGTATATATTTGAAAACTTTTGTTATTAAGGCAAAGAACATTTCTGTAAGGTGCATTTACAGCTTTTTCCATTGCTTTTCAAATAGTACAGTATGTGATGAAAAAACACATTGGAAAAGACTCAGCTACATAAGTAATATAATTTCAAAGATGTCACTGTCTCCAGTTATTGCAGGATTTACAGGAAAAAACTGCTCCATTTCTTGAAGCTAATAAAAGTATCAAATGACAAAATACAGTTTAGATTGTTAATAGGACCAAAGGTTTCAAAGGGAAAAAAGAGCAAATTAAAAATTAACCTTGGTGCAGCAAAGCAGGCACATCCTTAAGGGTTTATTTAACAAGATATTCTGCAGGAAGAGGTGTATCACTTACAATATGGCATTCAAACATCAAGCATCATGTTAGTGTCAGGGGTAGTGATGGCACATTAATGTATTTTATTATCTAAACAAATACCATAATGTAGTGTGGCTTTTTATATCTTAACAAAAGGACAGCTGGATGAGAACAGTCAGAGGTCATTTCTGACCTCTATTAATCTATAATTGTGTGAAAATGCACTTTGACAAGAGGTTGAGAAAAACCCCATCAAAATACTTCCAATGAGATGAAATGTGATCATGAACAGAAAGAAGCTTAGAGATAAGAGTGGGAGAAATACAGAGAATATCTTGCTGAAATAGCACAAAACTGCAGGAGAGGAGAGGAGAGGAGAGGAGAGGAGAGGAGAGGAGAGGAGAGGAGAGGAGAGGAGAGGAGAGGAGAGGAGAGGAGAGGAGAGGAGAGGAGAGGAGAGGAGAGGAGAGGAGAGGAGAGGAGAGGAGAGGAGAGGAGAGGAGAGGAGAGGAGAGGAGAGGAGAGGAGAGGAGAGGAGAGGAGAGGAGAGGAGAGGAGAGGAGAGGAGAGGAGAGGAGAGGAGAGGAGAGGAGAGGAGAGGAGAGGAGAGGAGAGGAGAGGAGAGGAGAGGAGAGGAGAGGAGAGGAGAGGAGAGGAGAGGAGAGGAGAGGAGAGGAGAGGAGAGGAGAGGAGAGGAGAGGAGAGGAGAGGAGAGGAGGACTGCAGTGAGATGAGAGGTCACACACCAAGATAACTTCCATCAGGTGCCGGAAAGGAAAGGGTTAATCATCTGGCCCGATGTAAGGAGTTATAGGGGAGGCCTCTTAATCCCTTACTAAAAATTGCTTTTTGTTGGATAAATGAGCAGAAGAGGAGAAAAACAGAAAAGAAAACATACAAAAGCTTGGAAAAGCAAAGAAAACTTATCATTTTTATTTTGGGTGGGGGGAAAGGGAATGTGTTGGAATGTGCTGGAATGGAATAGAATGAAATAGAATGGAATGTTAGAGAGTGGTAGTGGAGTGGAACAGGATAAGAATGTTGAGAAGAGAATGTTGACCAGTTACGAGGCGTGTAGGTGATGGGATGCCTACCTGCGCTTTGAAATATAGTGAAATGCCAGGTAGATCTTTGGCTTAGTTGTTTAAAATCACAGAAAACAGAGAGACTTTTAAGCCTTCTAAAATATAATAATGCTTTGGTGTTTTGTTTTGTGGTTTTGTTTGTTTGTTTTTGTTTATTAGTATTCTGCATGGCTTATTGATTTCCTCATATATCATCCTGTTGAATCTGACCTAGTACTCCGAGGTTTTGCTTGGAGGTCTGTACTTACATGGTATATTAGCTGTTCATAAAGTGTGTGTCTAGTGCAATCTTCTTTAACCTTCAGCTTGGCTGTACATTCAGCAGAGGGTGGATCAGATACTCTGTGACTTACACTGTTATGAAAAGCTGTGCATTGGCTGTGGATAAATCCATTTTAAATGGTGTCAGCCTACGAACAGCTTGACCCCACCTGAAGGAGGAGAAACGTATGTAAATGTTGTGGAGTATTTTTTGTTTCTAGGGCTAGAAATTTTAAGTAGCCTTTCTTGGTGGCATCTTTCACAGTTCTCCCTTAGGAAGCTTATAAGGGCCTACAGAAAATAATCCAAATATAGTCCACAAGTTAGAGATAGCACCTGCAGAAATGTTGATAGGATCTATTATGCAAACAATGTCTGTATAGATACATTGGTAAAAGAACTAGAGGCTGCCTGAAATCTGTGTGAGTTAATTGCATTATGCTTTCACTGAGGATCACTTTTACAACCTGGCTTAGGTACACAGAAACAAGTCACATGGTAACCAAGGCAAACCTCTGTACCATGTCCAAAGTTCATTGTTGTCCTCACCCTGGCTTTGTGAAAGACACAGGGCTTCCCTGAACAGAGACTTCCTCATGTGTCTTTTTCAAGATCCTCTTTGTGCTGAATATTGCCTCTGTAATATTTGCCTCATGCTAGTATGGTGAGTGAAGGCAAATATGTCTGTTTGACAAAAAGAAAAGGCTTTGCTTCAACATAACCACCACTTTTACATATGGAAACAAGAGCTGGGAGTTTGAAACCACTCTGGTTCTCTAAAAGAATGCCTAGCAGATAATGAAAGTCTAGGTATTCAAATAAAATCTCTGCATATATATATTTGTGAAAGGAATAACACTGAGGTTCTTCCCTTCCAAATAAAATTCTTGAGAAGTCTAACAAACAAGATTTAGATGAAGCAGCTTACTGCGGGTAGAACACTTTCACTCCTAAGTGTAACAACTCAGTACTTTAAGCTTTGCTTTCTGTCTGTATCTGTAAATCTGCAGAACATGAGTACTTTGGTGTTTTGGAAAGCCAGCTTTCTTCCATGTTTTTCATAAAAATTGCATGTTGGTGTGTTGATTCAGGTCCATAGTTCAGCCCTTTTGGGGTTTTGTTGGGGCCCAAGGCCAGACCATGTGTTTTGAGCACACTGACTTACCTTACTCTAGTGCCTTCAATTGTTGAATTTACTTAGCTAGGTGAGCTGCTTTGTGTCTTGCTACACCCTCCTTTCAGTTGGATGTGGGAAAATGGGTGCTGGGACTGAGAGTTATTTTTCCTTTTAGAGCCTAGGGTAAAACTTGTTACAGGATTGGGTAGTGTGTGTGTGTATGTGCAGGAATTGAATTTATCTTAGGATCTACCTTAGCCTCCTCATACCACTACACATATGCATCAGTGCACTCTCATGTGTTTTAATTTTAAAGGGATTACTGCTGTTGCTATAGTAATGGCTGAAACATTGTTTGTGTCACGGACTAGCTCAGCTTGTGGAAAGAAATAATATTTTCATACTGGTTCCCATCAAGAAGAGGTGTTGCTTCACCTCAATTGGCAAAAAAAGCGCTGGTTAAAAAACCCCTAATTGCCTAGAGTTATCGCACAGCAGTTGTAATCCAAAGGGAAATACATTGTCAGCAATTTTTTGTTCTTGGCTGTTATATCTTGCTTTTCTTTTTTCTTTTTTTTTCTTTCTTTTTTTTTTTTTTTTTTGCAAAATAGTATCTCTGACAAGTTGCTTCAAATATATATGTCTGTGGTTTGCTTTTTTATTTTTTAATTTTTTTGCCAGCTTGTAACTCAATGCAGCAGTAAGAAATTTCATTCTCTTGATCTTGAAAGGTGCTCCTCAAATATGGTGATTCTGACTCTCAAAAATATTTCACAAGGTGTTTTTGTGGGTAGAGTCACATGCAGTTTGTACTGCTCAGAGTACTCACTGTTCTAATAGGTAGTTTATGAAACAGTACTTCTCAAACTAGGTGGGAGTCAGTTTCTGCCCTGCTTACTTGCCTTAGCTCTATCAGGGAACCAGGTAATTGTTTAATGAGTGTTATTTACAGCTTTGCTGTTTGTTTGAGTCGAAGAGTAACCCTACTGGAAAGCAGCTGTAGGACTGCCAGGGCAATTTTCTAGGCTTCTTTTACAGAGAGATTATTCTCAAGGATTATTTTCTAGTCCTCAAGAAAACTGTATCAGTACCAAGTGCTTATACTGTGGTGGATTTTGTTTTTCTATATTATCTAATCATAAGAGGCAGAATAGGACTCTTCATCATTGTAAAATCTGTATAATTGTTTAAGCTCAAAACAACAGAAAAAGATATTTCTTTTTCCAAATTGTCCCATGAATTCTTATAATGAGGTAAATTCACAGTGAATAGCTATACTGTGAAAGGATACACTAGAAGAGTTATCAAATGTCCAAACAGTGTTAACACACAGAAGCATGCAAGTTACGGCTGTGAAAATGGGGAAAATGTAGGCAGGCTTTTTCTGTGTGGGAATTCTATCCAGATATACCTGACCGAGGAGAGCAGACTCTCAAGGTCTTGCCTTCTCTGTCAGATCACAGCAAAATCCTTTCAACACATCCACTGGAATGTTCCCTGAATACTCTTTGAAAGATTAGTAATCAACTCATAATCTTCTTAGTTGTTGCTGCAAGACACCTATAGTCAAATGGATAGAAACCAGAGCTGGCTGAGAACTGCTGCAGGCTCCTCAGAGGATTTAAACCTATTATTCTTGTTCATATTGCTTCAGAAATGGTGGGTTTGGTTTTGTTTTTACAAATGGAAAACCATAAGAGAAATTTACAAGGAATTTCTTTAATGCTTACATTTCAAGTGAGAAGGGGAGGAATTATTAAACTCAATTAAAGCCAAATGGGGTGTGGTTTTGAGATATCCTTTTTGACTACTTGACTATTACATTATTAAGTTACTTTAGTAAAAGCAAGCACTGTAGAAGCTTCTAAAAGACCAAGCAAAACTCAGTAATGGCTCTGCCATTCTCAGGGCTTGTATTCAGACTTCAGTAGCAATTTTCATGCCTTAGCTACCTCAATCAGGCACGATTTGATGCAGTCATCTCCTCCGCAATTATTTTAGTACACATCTTTGTTCTGACTGGAGAAAGGCCATTGATATATATCACCCTCAATCTGCCCAAGAGTGTAAGAGTGGGGAAGAGAGAATACAGTAATATAAATGAAACCTATCAAGAGCTAATTTTGACAAAATGATATACTAGTCCTTGGTCTTGAGTTTGCTGAGTACATTAACTGAACCTCTGACTCATGGAGCTACGTCTTCCACACACAGCAACCACCTATGACTTAACACTCTGCACATTAATGAGATTCCCCAACCTAACTTTAGAAGTGTTGGTGCTATAGTACATTAACAGTTTCTACAAAAACTTAAATGATCGTGTTCATGTTAAGTTTTTATTCTCTGTTGCTAGTGCATAACTGCTTAGATATGTGGCTTCTGCTGAATGGCATAACTAATTCTCATCCAGATCTTATGTATTAGTTGTTATCCTACACATATAATGCATATCCCACAGTATTCTGTTAAATAATAATAGTGGTTAAAAACTGGGTTTCAAATGGAGATAGTATGCTGCTCTAAGCTAAAGGATACCTCAAAGGGATTGCCTCTGAAGTTGAAAAACAGAAAGAGAATCATGTCTTCAAAAGAGAATGATAACTTGCAGAATAATCTTTGTGAACAGCATAAAAAAGGTTTCAGGTGGAGCTGACATGTGGGCAGACATGACTGTGCTGTGAGTCAAATACAAAGCATGTATGAGCCTGTCTTCTGCTTTTGCATGACTAGTATATTTCATATGCTTCAGTTCAATCCTGGAAAATATTAATATCACTGGAATATCTTCCAACAAGTTGCCAGTAAAGAAACGCATTCAAGTGCAATATGAGAATGGGAGAACAGTGTGTCTGTGGTACCCTAACTGAATTTTGCAGGAAAGGTGAACATATTTATGCCAGGTTTTCCTCCCCTTTTTACTTAGCTGAGCTGAGTAAAAATAGCAGATACATCAGAGCAGTCTATGTAAGATTAGTAGGGACACTTCAGTTGTCAGTTTACATTGAAAGCCTGTACTTTTGCCTGTTCTTAGACTTCAGGACCTATCTAGACTATATTCCCAAATCTTACAAAAAGCTCTTAAACTGTATCTTCCTCCTGGTTAGCTGAATCTGTTCAATTCTCTTTCTCTGTTAATCTCTCTCTGGTTCTAATGGAAGCCAGACTAACAAAACTATATGTATTTCTTAACAAGGGCTGTGACAGAGAACCAGAGAACCAGTAGGACGTGGGCATCATGCTACTACCTGCCTTTCAGTTGGCATTGACCTCAGCTGGCAGAATACAGAAAAGCGGAAATTGGTATATTTTGAGCAAAGAGCATTATGATACTGTGAACTAAAGACAGGACAAGGTGAGGTGGGGGACTCTAAGACTTCTCAGAGAACTGTCTGCTTTGTGAACTTTCTTTCCAAGCAAGAGCCAGCATGGTGATGAAGCCGCTCTTCCCCAGAGCCTGGCCACTGGGAGCTGAAGGGCTCTAAGCGCAAGTTTCTCCCGGACATCCGAGAGTGAGTACCTGTAGGTCACTGACACATCGGAGCGGCAGGGGCCACCCGAGGCCCCTCCGCACACGAGCACAGCCCGCGCTGCCCTTCCCTGGAGCGGCGGGCCGGGCGGCGCGGCACTCCCCGGCGGAGGCGGCGGGGCCCGGCACAGACCGCCAGTCCGCCACCGCTGGGTCAGGTGTGCTGAACCGGCCCGGCTGCCGCTCAGGTAACCCAGGCACTGGAAAGGACACCGCGGGAACGACTGCGAGAAGCTTTGCGGCACCTCGGTCACTGAAGCCGGTCACGGTGGCGGGAAGCCGCAGCGTGGCTGGAGGTGGGGCTGCAGGACGGGGGCTTCGGCACGAGTTTGGGACGACGCTCCGCTTCCTCCAACCCGTCCAGCTGCACTCTCCGACCGCTCCCGGGTCCGGCAGCCCCGGGACATCCCATGCCGCCCCAGCCGAGAGGCAGCGCGGGCCGTGTGGCGGGGGCGGACGCCGAGGGCCGGCGGGGCGCGACCGGCGGGGGCGGGTCCTGCCATGCAAACGAGGGGGCGCGGCCGCCGGAGGCGCGGGGCGGCCGGGGCGGGAGGAGGCGGCGAGCGCGGCCCCGGACGGACCGGGCGGGAGCAGCGGGGCCGGGCCAGAGCGGGCCGGATCGAGCGGGGGCGGCCGGGAAGGGCGTGGGGCGGTAGCGCCGCTGGGCTGGGAGCAGTGGCCGGTGCGCGGCGGCCGCAGAGATCTCTCGCGGCGGGCAGCGGAGAGGGAACATGGCGAGCGTAGGAAACGGCACGGAGGAGAGCGGTGGCGGCGGCGAGGAGGTAAACGGAGGGCGATTACCGAGGGGCTCCGGGCGTGCGGACAGCGAGCGGCCGTCCCCGCCGGCGCGGCGGCGGCGAGGGAGATGTGGGCAGGGGCTCCTCTGCACCGGCCGTCCCGGTCGCCCACCTGCTCCGCGGTGGGGGCTGATGGGCGGGCGGCCGGACAGGATAGGGGCAGGCCTGACCGCCGGTCTAGGGGCGAGTCCGTCGCCTGGAGTTGGGGAGAGTTGTCCCGGCAGCGGGGCCGCAAGCGGCCCCTTGCCGCGTCCCCCTCATTTGCTTCCTTTTCTTCTTCATTTCTCCTTTTCCCCCCCTTTTTTCTTTTTTTTTTTTATTTTTAAATTTTGTCTTTAACCCCAGCTCCGTGCGAGCGTGCCGCACGGCCGCTCCGGTGCGCGTCCCTCCCGGCGGGCGGGCGCGGGGCCGAGGGACAGGTGCGCGGCAGCGGCCACCCCCGGCGGGGCGCACCGTGAGGCCGAGCGAGGCCTCGCCGCGGGGGCGTCCCGGAGCGCCCCGTGGGCCTGGGGTCTTACACGAACACTGCCTTGGAAATGCAGCTCGTCATAGCTGTAGTGTGCGTAAGATGCGTTTATAATTTCCCCGTTGTTTTATTAAAGGTCCTTCAAACAGCCCAGACAGAAATGCCTCCAGACGATCGCTTAAACTTGAAGATTGTCCTTGTTACACTGTCAGTGTAGAACACCGGTAGCAGGATTCCTTGACAACACCTCTCAGAAACTGGTGATTGGAAAGTGTTCTCCTAGATGAGCTTTGAGAATGGTACTGCCAAACTGAGGCAGTTTTAACTGGAGCGTGCTTTTAAACACAGATACACAGATACACGCAGTCCTGGCAGGCACGTGTGGGAATACAGACTTGATTTTTGACTGCACAGTCTACAATGAGCAATTTTAGTGTTGCATGCTTCCAGCAGCATCTTCAGGAAGGTTGGCAAGGCAAACCTGCCTAAATTTTGCTGAAGATACTTTATGAATGAGTACTCAATAATACATGCTTTTTCAGTGCGCAGTGTGTGAGGTGTGGCACTGTTGAGATGTGGCAAGTGTCTAAAGTCTACGTAGGACTTGCTATGCCGTGCAGTTCAGTGGAACTAGCTTGTTCTTGGTTAGGGAATGGGAATGTATGTTAGCCTGTATTTCAGAGCATGCTGTGAAAGTTTCTATTTCCTAAGGTTATATGTGGCAGCAATGAAGAGGATGTGAAATGCTTGAATTTCATTGTATACCAGAGTGAATCACTGTGAAATGATAAAGTCATCTCTGTGAAGCCGAGATTTTTATCCAGTTGGGAGAAAAAAAAGTTATTGACTAGCTCTTGCAGCTCTCTCAGTGAACAAATAGTTGGAATTCACAGCTGTTGAAACAGGTATTCAGCAACTTTGTTGTAGCCCAGCTGTTCTGTAAGAACAGTGGGAAAGAATGTACTTCACTGAGTTTGATGTTAAATGCTAATGCTTTTTCAGAGGAAAAGAAACTTCCATGCAAAAGACCAATAAAATGAAAAGGTGGGCATAAAAGACCATGAAAGAGGCGTTATTTGAGCAATACCTTGCAAAAAGTGTAAAGTTTTCTCAACATAAGCCTAAAAGACCTCATGCTCTTTGCATGTGCCTGATTTGCTTAGTGCTTGATCCTTTGGAGTCTGAAACAGACCTGTAGTGGTAATGCAGAAAATACTTTGATTTTTCCTGGTCAGATTCCAGAGTTCAGGAGGAGAGGGTACATGGTTATCTTGGGGATGGTCACTGCTTTTGTAAAAAAAGTTGTCTGGACCACTGTGGACTGTCTTTGCCTAGTCAGTATAGTTAGTATGTCAGTATATGTTCAGTATAGTCTCTTTACTAATAAGCTTGTTGTGATTTTATGCGCATGGTAATTGTTTTTGAGTGTCTTAGCTTTTTTTTTTTTTTGGTGTTTACAGAGGCTGTGATGCATAGATACAGAGGTAGCAGCAAACCTCTATAAGCCTTTTTTTTTTATGAGCTACATGCATCTAAATACTATTGTTTACATAGAGCACAGCAGATGGGAGCTCTGCTTCCTGATTTAAGTGTGCGTGCTTACTACTATATAACGTAGCTTTTAGCATAGAATTTTGCTTTGCAGGGACTTGTGAATGCTTCTTCGCCCCTGAAGCTTTGAAGAGGAATATGTTAAACTAAAACTGGAAGTTGTTTCCTACTTAACAGGACATAGACCAGCAAGAACCTTTCTTCTAAAGTCCAAGCATAAGGTACCAGGTAGCTGCCTCTTGCTGTAGTCTGTCCCTGAATAAAATTTGTGCTTTTCCTGATGCTTCTTGCAGCTCAAGGAAGTGCCAGATACCGTGGGGTTTTTGTTTGTTTGGAATTTTTTGTTTTTCTTTTTGTTTGTTTGGGGTTTTTTTGGGTTTTTGTTTTTGTTTTCCTGATTTATGTCTCATTGGCTGCAGCTGTGGCTTTCCGGTGGGAACAGGGAGAAAATGGCATGAAGTGTAAATAAATCTTTGGATTTTTTAAAACTAACGTAAGTGTATTAGTCCATTGGTGGTTTTTTGTTTAAAGGAAAAGAAACCTGCCAAGAGGAACCAGAGACCTAAGACTAAGAGGCTGTATCAATGAGATAGTGCTGTGGGTATGCCATCTAGGGAAAAAAATAGCTCTTAAACTCAGTATTTTCATGAGTGCAGTGTTGCTTCTGTGGTGTTGAAGTGTGTTTGTGGTCATTCTCCACTATGAAGCAGTTTCCTAAATACTATGTGATCAAAGTGTTCACCTGTGGTGTGGCCTATTGTGAACTCAAACCTGATATACCATCAACGCTTAAACTGCTATATGACACTGAATTCACCCCTTAAAAGAATTCACAATGGTATTCATTTGGAATGAGTTATATATACAGACATACTTACTGTTAAGGGCAAAGTAGCATTCCCAGCCACTGGAGAGTCTTCAAGCAAAACTTTAATTCTTCTCCCCATCCACCCTTTTCCCATCCCCCCTCACTGTCTAAAGATTACTTAAAATAGCGGGCCAGATCTGCTTCCCTTTAAGTTTACTCTTTGCTGCCCTGGTTTTTCAAAGTCTTAAAGCCAGCTTAATTGGTTACTTGGGGATTCCCTATCAATTAAAAAAAATTAACCCACAAACCCAGTCCAGGTCCTTGTGAATCTGAGGGGTGTGGCTGGACACAAAGGTTTATGACTGAGAAGCATCTAGATGATAAAAGAATTCCTTGCTTGGCCAAAGGGAGCTGGACTAAGGATTATTTACAGATCTGAAGGTGTTTTGGTGCCCTTGCTGTGGTAAACTCTAGGGTTTTGTCCTGACTTTAGCTGGGGTAGAGTTAATTGGTGTAATGCTGTGTTTTGGATTCAGTATGAGCACCCTGTGAATAACAGTGACTTCTAGTTGTTGTTAGGTAGTGCTTACCCTAAACCAAAAATTTTCATGAGCTGCCAGCAGCTGGGTGCACAAGAAGGTGTGAGGGACCGTGTCCAGGACAGGTGGCCTCATACCCTTGAACACCATGCCCAATATATAAACTGGGGGGAGTTTGCTGGAAGGGGCCAGTCACTGCCTGGGGACAGTCTGGATATCAATCAGCAAGCAGTGAGAAATTGTATTGTGGATCACTTCTTCCTCTTGGGCTTTATTCTCTTCTCCTTCCCCTTTTCTATACTGTTGTTATTATTATTAATTTTACTTTATTTCAGTTATTCAACTGTCTTTATCTCAACCCATGGATTTTACTTTTTCCACCCAATCTTATTCTCATCTCACTGGCCAGAGAGCAAATGAGTGGCTGTGTGATACTTGGTTGTTGACTGGTGTTAAACGAGGACAGTCATTTTCTTGTGCCAAATAGGAGTTCAGGTAATAACAAATCTGACTAGAACATGTTAGAGAAAATTTTTAAAAGCATTTGTTGTATTAATGGTATGGGAGGAATACAGAGATGCTGCTCCCTGTTGTAAGGAGAAAATTTGTGCATTCAAAGCTCAGGGGGAGTTGAAGATGGCCAGGACTGTCAGAACAATAAAAAAAGGTTTCGTCCTTTGATACGTCAGTAGCAAAAGGCAGTGCAGAAATAACGTTGTCCCATTACAGGATGATCACTTCACAAACAGGGACATACACAAGGCAGAGATGTTTAATGCTTTCTTTGCCTCTCTTGTCAACACTGAAAATGGGCTAAGCGTGTCCCAGCACCCTGAGCTGGAGGACTATGGCTATGAGAATGAAAAAGTAGCTGGATACCCAGAAGTCTGTGGGGCTTGATGGAATTCAGCCAAGAGTACTCAAAAGAGCTGGATAATGTCATTCATCACAAGATCTCTTTAAATGAATTTTGAATGGTCTTGGGAATCTGGAGAGGTCCCAGTCAATTGCAATCTGGCTAACATTTTCTGAAGAGATGGGACTGCAAATGTGGTCCTGGAAACTACAGGCCTGTCAGCCTCATTTCAGTGACCAGTAAAAGTGTGGAGAAGATTATTCTGGGAATAATCTTCTCTGCAAGCATTCAAATACAATGCAGGTGTCAGTCAGAGCCACTATGGCTTCATGAACGGAAAGTCCTACTCCGTACCATCAGAGGAAGAGAAGATCTTTAAATATGTCAAGAAGGTGACAGACTCTAGCTCCATTGATGGGCACTGCAGGTGGAGCAACTCTTACAGGTATCAGTCATTCATATAAACAAGAAGAAATGGACACACAAGTCAGCTCATGGTAAAGTAGGATGAAGCAGGGCTATCGCAAGAGCAGGAGGAAAAGACAGAAAAGAGACAACAATTCAATACCTTATCCCTGAGTGAACTGTGGAATATATTCCACCCATCCTGGAATTTTAGAGTAAGGAAGTAGCTGGGATTTCTTTGCACAGAAGGGGGCATTACCAAGGCAATTAGGAAAAGAATACAAGTTGTCAGCTTCTGGAGGATACTCCTGTCAAGCGTGAAGGAGTGAGGTATCCCCTTAAGGGAGATGTTATGTGACACCCAGGCTAGTGGATCACCATGTCCAGCGCCTGAGGGAATCAGCCATGCTAGAGATGATTTATTGTGACCAAAACAATGTGCAGCCACCCACAGATCCAGGTGAAATCCAGAGTGCATAACTGTTAGGGGTGGCAATATGAGTGGAGCACACCATGCACCATTGTTGTGTGCCCGTTTATTGGTGATAATGAGACAAAGCTCGGTAGCTGCAGAGACAAAGAGGCAGTGGTGGTGGGCAAGGTGCTTGTCAGCTCTGGCAATACTGAGTCCCTGTGGACCAGAAAAAATGGTTGAGAAATGGGAAAAACTGTTCCAGAAGTTCCAGCAACAGAAAAAATGACAGATCCTACTCCTCATCTGTACGGCCCAGTATCTCTGCTATTAAGTGTTCTTTGCTCAAGTGAGAGCATGTAGAGGGTAGACACTGTGGGTTGCTCTGTGTTTTAGTCTGAGGGATCACAGAGCAGGCATGAGAAAGTGGGATGGAAAACCTACCTTGAAGTCTAGAGGCACTGGTACTTGAGTTGTAGGAAGATACAATCCCAAATGGCTTTTTTTACCAGGAAAATTGTTCTTCCAGTCTCCAGTTTACCAGAGTGGAAGATCTTATCTTACTCCTAATTTTTTGCAAAGAAATTCTAATCTTATTTTCTTTATATGAAGTAAGTGGACAGTCCAGTGACCAGGAGTGGAGGGGCCCTGATCCAGCCAGGTGTAGGAGAGGGGCAATCATGATTATTAGACTGTGGATCCGACAACCTAGCATGTCAGACCCATGGGTGTATAAGGCTCTAGCAGTCACCAGTGCAGAGTCAAACTATTAAGAACCCACTTGTACTTCTGGTGTGACAAGGGCATCCCAGTAGCTGACTGTTGGAGGCTGAAGTGAGCTTGACTGGGAGTGAGTGGCAAAAGCACCTTACTGTGATGACCCCTGAGGCCCTGTGCATCCTTAACAGAGGCTACCTCAGGAAAGTACATTTCAAGGACCTAAAGGGTACCAGTGGTGCTTTGGTGTCTCTGCCTAGCACCAGCAGAGACCATGATTCTCACCCAGAAGCTGATCAGCAAACTCCAGAGCCAAGGAGTGATCAGCAGGACCCACTCACCCAGTCAAGTCCAAGGGAGAGTGGAACTAAGGGACAGTAGAACTCTTGTGGCCTGACTGAAGTCATGCTAGCTCTGAGTGCTGCTTTACTGGACTTGCTGGGACTTGAATAACAGCTGGACTCAACGGCCACCAAGTGGTGCCACAACTGATATTATTAGCAGATTTTTCTCAATGCCTTTGGCAGCAGTGTGTGGGCCAGAGTTCACTTTCGCTTGGCGAGGTGTCAAGCACACCTGCAACTGACTGCCTTAGAGTTGAAACACAGCCCTGCCAGGGGGATGGGGTGGGGAATGTGAGGTGTGATGGGGTGAAAGAACATCTATGTGGTATTTAGTTGCTGGCTTAGCTGTAGGTACAAGCCCTGACTTGTATTAAGGACAGCTTGGCCAATTCAGCTAATCTGTGCTTCATCTCTAAACTAAGCTATTAAGGAAAATTTAGGTAATGAAGGTCTTATGATGCATGTTGTACTCTCTTGAACTGCCCAAGCAGGGATAAACACTGTATAGGCTGGCTTTACCAGCCTGGACAGTTTATCTTCAGAGCTAATTTCAAATGAAACCAGCATCGTCTTTAATTCAAAAGCCGGTTAGTACTTGGTTTAAGTACTCAAGAGTTTCATCCACTGCTGCAGCAGCTGCTGCACTTATGATTAAAGAACTTCCTAGTGGTATGCTTCTTTACATCAGTAGCTTTCTATAATAATGAACTTAAGAATAAATTATAGAATGTGCAGCACTGGCTATTTTCTCACTCATATTTATACTGAGGATTCTTCAGCAGTCTCAATAGTAAGGGATGGTGGTAGCTGCCCTTCCACAGAGACTTTGAGAAACTGGAAACAAGCTGTTGTGGTGCCCTTTTCACCTTAAAAACTAGAATGTGGTGGAAATATGGAACTGGGAGGCACTGGTGGGGGTGCTTTCTCTCTTGAAGGATAATTTTTTTTTAAAATCCTCATCTGACTTGTATGATTTTGTTTCCTTGAGTACACTTTAGTCAGCTGAAGAATGTAAAATTTGTACTCTTCTTGCTTGCTTTTTCCAAAGTGTTGTGCTTTGGCACATGGCTCATCCATTTTTCCTGGTTCTGTGTGGGCTCTCCTACTGTCAGAGCACATTGGCATCTAAGATAAGGACCATTCTATTTCAGCAGCGCAAATGGAAAGCTAAACAGGACTAGTAATTTCTTTTTTATTTAACAAAATTAGGTTCTTGTCTGTACTTCCAAGATTCTGAAGTTCCTAAGTTCAAGTAAAACTTTGCTTTACTTAATAGGTGTACCTGTTGAGAGGTACTGTTTCCTTGTGACTACTGTTCAAAATAAGCACGTGTACTTCAATTTTATACTACATATGTTGTTCTGAGATGGCTTACTTTTATTTTTTGCATTTTTCCATTTCTTACTTGCTTCCTAGAGTCATGCATTTGCATTCCTTGGTTGACTGTGACCAAATCTGAAAGTTAATTAGGCAAAAAACCCTGAGTCTTTACTGATTTACTAGAAGGAAAAAGGAGTATGCGGTATTCCGATTAAATTTTCTTCGTTAATATTCACTATTGTTAACCTGTGAGTTGATTCTCCTCAGAGCAAGAGCTAAAGGGTACAGAAGATACGGGAAAAGGTGGAGTCACTGCAAAAAGCACCATGTGCCTCTTAGGGAGACAGATCTGATGTAAATGGTGAAAGCTATGTACCTATGAAGTGAATTTTAAAAAGGAAGTATATTTTGCTTTTACTTCTTTTCTAAGTTTGGTTTGGTTTTGGGGTTGTTTTTGTTTGTTTAGGTTGTTGGTTTTTTGTGGTTTTTTTTTTTTTTTGTTAGTTGGTTGTTTTTTTGGTTTTTTTGTTTGTTTGTTTTTGTTTTTAGTGTTTTTTTTTCCTTAGAGAAAGGGTATGAGGTGGTGATACTTAAATGCTTACTTGTATATGAATGGAAAAAAGTATAACCAAAAGGAAGAGTTAGCTTTTTTCTAAGGTTTTGGGTATTCTTTGTATATTGAACTGGTGCTATTCTGGTGTGGGAAGTAGAATCCAGTATCTTTTAATGTAGCCTTTTCTTGGAGCAGTGAAGGTTACTGTCACTACAACTGTAAATTGTACAGTTGCCTTGGTAATTGGGCTAAAAATTTGCCAGTCATTGTAGAATCACAGAATGTTAAGGGATTGAATGGACATGAAAGATCATCTAGACCCAAGCCTCCCAGCCAGAGCAGGGACAGCTCCCATTAGACTAGGTTGCTCAAGGTGCTGTCCATCCTAGCCTTGAACACCGCCAGGGTTGAGCCATCCACAACTCAAAATTAAGACAGGTCTGAACTGTTTCTACCACAACCTACATGGAAAGACCATTCTGTTTCATGTATAAGCTTAAAGGGGGATGTTTTTCTTCTTGTAGTTCCAGTCAATCTATGTGAGAGCTATGACTTTGTGGAAACACGTTTGGTTCTGCAAATGTTTTTTCTTTTTTTGCTGACATATTCGTGCCAGTATGCTTGGAGAAACCTCTAGACCTGATGAGCTTGATGAAACTGCCAAGTTGATGCCTTGGCTTGGATGAAGGTTCTTGCTAGGCCCCTCTCTTGGCAAAGTGGTTGTGTGTTGAAAGAGAAAAGGAACCTGGTTGCTTCTTGGCAGACCATACATTATTTAGCAGCATGGACCAGGATGACTCAATATAGGAGTAGGTGATAGACATGCCTGATCTTGTGCCTCCTGTCTTAAGTAAATCTCCCAAAGATTGCCTGACCATAAGGACATATTTGAAACTTTCCTTACTATTGCAACTAGTACGGTTTTCTTTTCCTGAAGTTCTGAAGTAGTCTAAGAGTTGGACACACATTACTATTAGTATGTGTTCTGATTAGAGCCTGGACATGGCCAAGACTTGTGTGCCACAGTTAGCCAAGTGTTCACTTGAATAGTCAGAAATGGGAGAGTTTGTGAGAGCTGAAAAATCCTTCTGCTTTTTCAAGCCCTCTCGGGTTCAAAAAAAGGTTTCTGCTCAGTCAACAGTAAATATCACAGACATGTGGACTTACGCGCATACACCAAGTGCTAATGGTAAAGTTTTCTTATCAAGCGAGTAAAGACTTGCTTGTCATCTTATTCTGGAGTAAGGAGGTAATGCTGTTACCACATACTAAGGCAAGATAATCTACTGTCTTAGTAGCAATGCTATTGTTTGTTGTGATGCAGCGAATGAATTGTGCTTTTATTCCAGTTCTCTAAAGCATTCAGTTTGCCACAGAGTGGTATATAAACTTCTGCAAGCCAGTGTTTGGCTGTGCTGCACTCCTCAGATTTCTTGTCATCCCCAGAAGTCAACCTCACACGCACTCTTGCTCTCCAGAAATCCTCTTATTGGAGGGTGAATGAGGACAGTCTGTCATCCAAACAGAGAGGAGGTTAGTGGAAAACCTGTTTCTGAAAATAATTGTGTGTCTGTCAACTCTTGGCAGCACTGGTTCTTCTAAAAAGTGTAGTGTTGGGTAGGTGAGTAGGAATACTTGTCTGTAACTAGTAGTAGGCCAGAGGAAAGAAAAAATATTTCTATTAGTTTTAGTTGAGGGAAGTGGGATTATAGTGATGATAGAATATATCACACTGGCTTTTATTTTCACCAAGAAATAATGGACTAAGATGAAGATGTTTTGTCTGGATTCTCTCCCTTAAGGCTGTTGTTACTAAATCCATTGGGGCAGTTAGTTAAACTTAATGGCTTTGTGACTGTGTAATTTTGTGTTTTACTTTTTGGTTTTGGTGGTTTTTTGTTTTTTTTTGTTTATTTGCATTTTTGGTGGTGTCTTGTTGTTGTTGTTGTTGGTTTTTTTTTGTTTTGTTTTGTTTTTGTTTTTTGGGGGTTTTTTTTTGTTGTTTTTTTTTGTTTGTTTGTTTTTTGTTTTTTTTGTGTTTTTCCCCTTTTCTGCAAACTTACTATTTCCAGGGCTGGAGAATATTTAATATTTTTCTTTTTTTTTCTCTTTAGCATATATAGTAATTTATGGTTAAACAGCTACTCTAAGGACCTGTGGCAAAACTGGAGATAGGCTACTGGAAATATGGTGGAGCGGTAGAATTGCCAGTTGTGGATTTGGTAAATCCATCTCTTTTTAGGTGTATATTATGGTATAAGCCCAACTGACAGCTCACACAGCTATTTGCTCACTACCCCACCAGTGGGATTGAGGAAAGAATCAGAAGGGTAAGAGAACTCATGGGTCGAGGTAAAGACAGTTTAATAGGAAAGCAAAAGCAGTGCACAAAAGCAAAGCAAAACAAGGAGTTAATTCACTCCTTCCCTGGGCAGGCAGGTGTTCAGCCATCAAAGGAGAGCGGAGCTCCATCACAGGTGACAATGACTTGGGAAGAAAAACATCACCACTCCATAGCGTGGTGATGTTTCTTCTACTTCTTCTACTTTCTTCTTCTTCCTTCCCTTTACGTACTGAGCATGATGCCACATGATCTAGAATATCCCTTTGGTCAATTTGGGTCACCTGCCCCTGCTGTGTCCCCTCCCAACCTCCCATGCACACCCAACTTCCTCCGCAAACTGGAATACAAAAAGCAAAAAACAAAGCAGAAAACAAAAACTTGCCTGTGGGTAAGTCCCTCTGAGCAATAACAGAAACATCTCTATGGTATCAACTCTTGTGTTCAGCACAAATCCGAAACACAGCCATATGCTAGCCGCTGTGAACAAAATTACCCCAGCCAAAACCAGCAGAGTGAGGCGTCTTACACAGATGTTCAAGGTTCTTCTCGCTCAGCTGGCTGGAAGGAGCTGAGTAAACATGCAAAAACTGAAGTAGTCCTCATTTTTGACAAAACCCTCCCACCTTAATTTGGGGAATCAGTAATTTGTTACAAAAACAATTTAAAATAATGACTTTGAGAAAAGTAATATATAATAGGGGTTGACTTTTTTCATAAACTGTAGCATAACTGAATACTTATTGTAGTACAGCTTTTTTGGCTCTTCCCAGTAAGAAAAGTATTTTGAAAAGTAATTCTGTTAGCTGCATTAAGGAAGAACAATAGTGTTTGAGCCATTTTAATCTAAATATTACATTATTTTTAATAGATGATGAAGATGTTCATTATTATGTTCCTTTTCAAGAGAAATGGGAAAACCTTAGGAACTCAACTTTGGAGACAAAGCAATCTGCCTAAATTTAAGTGTGTGGTTGGGACCAGAGAAAGAATTTAAATGTAAGACTTGGTGCAAGCATATTGCTAAATAATATTTAAATCTGTGCCATGTTCAGATGGAGAATATTAGCAGGAAAAACATATGCAGCTCTGAGAAATACAGTTTAATATACCTACCTGTGTAGTCTACTTCCCACCACTGAAGTAGCTGGCTTTGTTAAGGGGTGGTCTACTCAGCTTCAGCAAAGTTTTCTTAAAACCATGGGAAAGAGACATTCAGTAGCAGCTCAGTGTCTGTTTTTTAATGTCATTTGGATTGAAATGCCGCACAGTTGTAGCTCTGAATAATATGGGGTAGCTCATGGCCATTCCCTTCTCGAAGATGACATACTTGGTTTGATGCTTTGCCAAAGTGCTGTATCTTCTGCTAAATGTGAACTATGTAATTTCAAGTCATGTTGAGATGAAGGGATGGCCAAAGTTGTATAGTTAAGCTTCAGAGTGAACATTTTTCTCCGCAAATGACACCAAAGGAGTCTTAAAATCCAAGACCAAAAAAAAAAAAAGGAAAAAAAGTAGGTTGTTTAAAAGTCCATTTTCCTTATTTGAATGATAGGATTTTTAGCTGCTGAGTTCGTTAAGTTATATTTGGATTGGAAGTGCAAACTAAATGCAGATTTTTCCAGTTTTGTTCTTTTTTGTGAACTGGAACCAAATATAGGGTCATGTTAGTGTCACAAATCAGGTCCCCCATAGGAGGGTCTTCCTGGAAATCATGGTCTGTATTTATTATCTTCTGCAGTTCAGAGTTCCACTGTGAAAGACTCCTCCTAACTGCTTTCTCAGTTAGTGCTTGTTGTGAATTTGTACACTGGAGTACTGAAAAAGTGCTTGTAATTTTAAATAGTAATGTTTGTGAATGAAGAGGAGGATGTTCAGGGCTGTAAGGGAAAGTAGGCAAGAAGTTATTGGGTACATGTTGAAGTTACTAGTTTCATGCTGAATCAGCCAGAGTGTTCATCTTACAGGTATGTCATCACAGGTAGCTGTGCATGGGCACAAATGAAGGAACAGTAAAGAAAACATAATGGGGACAAAAATTAGACATTACTTAGTGGTTTATGTGCTTTCTCTGAACAGCGGTCTGAGTTGCAACATGGAACACAGTTTGTGGTCCTGTTACCTAGTTTTTCTACAAAAAGCAACTTGTCTTGGCCAATGGGATTTGTACAGTTGCCTTCAATTCCTGTCAGTGTTTCTGTGTGGGTGTTTTCTTCTGGTGCAGCAGAGAAAGGAAGTTGCCTGACATCACTGAAAGAATTGACGTCCAGTGTGGTTAATATTTTGGCTTAGTTTCTTTTGTTTTTTAAATCCACATAACATGTTGCTTTGTGTTTGATGTTTGTGGAAGTCCTCTGGTGTGAGGGAGACATGTCGAGAGGAAGAAGGGGAAGCTGAGATTACATCTTGTGATGACAGCCAAGGATATAGGGCTTGCCTGTACAGTTGTCTCTGAAACATGCTCCTCTTGTCCTTGACTGAAAGTTTTGTGTCTGATCCTTTTTCTTTGTTTTAGGTCTGGTCTTTGCTGTAGATGAGATAAAGCAGTTTTATTCTGGGAAGGTAAACTCTGTATCAGTTTTGTGGTTTATATCTTTGTAGATCATACCATAGTACTTGGTCTCTTCAGTTTATGTATGTGAGGTCTGGTAGCTATTGACCTTAGATTTTATTAGTTGCAGAATTTGGTCTAAATGGTATCTTTCTAACATTAAAAAATAGTCACCCTTAAGTGTTTGTGTGAATGAGTAATTAAAAAATCCATGTGAAATTTCAAAAACTTCTGCAACAGCATCCACAAACTGATAAAAACTTTCTAGTATATAATGACTGTGTGCTAAAATGAAAATGGATAAGGATAGTTGTATTAGGTAGAGATCAGCTATGATATAAGTAGTTTCCTGGCAGCCTGGAAAAATTGTCTGTGTGATACTTCCCTTTCCATAATTTAAAAGAAGATCTCTACACCTCATGTAACATTTTTGGCTTTTTTTCAGTTCTGTGTCTCTGGGTGCTGGTGGAAGGAAGAAAGGGTGCAAGGGGAGGTTGAGTGCTTTGGATTGAACCGTTGTGCGGTTCACGCAGGATTTCCTTTGGCAACGTGTGAGTCATGAGAGGCAGAGACACTTACTGCGGTGTGGGCTTGCTGCAGAGGAGCCAGTGCTCTGATTGCCCATGAGTACTCTGGAGGAGGAGGAGGAGGGAGTGTGTGTGCATGAGCAGCTGCCTAGAGGCACTGACAAACTGTAAACTTACAGTTGTGGTAAAGTGACCCTTTGGGTAGAAGGAGTGATACATCTGGTAACAACTGCTTATTAATCCTGTCCTTGTTATTACATGCCAGCTGGATCTTTGAAAGGCTATAAATTCCCCATGACGTCAGTAAGCTGTACTGGGGGGTGTGCATGCTGGGGAATGGAACTACAACTGTCTGTCAGATGTTACAGCTTCCGACTGGGAAACACATGCTGCTTTCTGTGCACTTGTGTAGTCCATTTGTTGTCTCTGTTCTGGATCCTGCAGTACCTGAAGAAATACCATGCTCTGCTTGGGGATGGACTGGAGGAAGAATTGACATTGGGGGAGACATGACAGAAGAAGTAAAGCTGTAGACTTACATGGACACTTGGCACATTACCAAAATTTAGGGGGGCATTAATAGGCTAACTATTACTTTATGTTAATGAAATTTTTGTGTTACTTGTAGGGTTTTTCTGTTTTATTTTCTTGTAAGAATTACTGTAACTTCAAATGAGAATGTGTTCTTTTTGTGTTTGCCTGTAAGTAGCCCAGGAAGAACTAACACTTTAGCTTACTGGCTGGTTAAGTCAAGATCTGATTCTGCTTAGTGTAATTTAATGTGACATTTGGTCTGAATGTGACACCGTATTTCTGTGTTAGGTGTTTGTCTGGCTTTTTTTTCTGGTGTAAAGAACAAACTCCCTAGAATGCATCTAAAGTAGTTAATCATTAGTTAATTTTTTACTAGTAATGTTTTTGAATTACTAAAACCTTTTGACAATGCTTTTCTGGTAATGAAAATATATAAAGTAGTTTTCAGAAGAGATGGAAGCTAGTCTTGCACAGAGAGAACAAGCCGTGCTCTGGACAAAAGTCGCTGCTTTCATCTTGCATTACAGCCACTTTTAACTGTAGATAAAGTTGATTTCTAAAGGTCTCTTCTGTTACTGCAGTTAGTACTGCTCATGGATCAGAAAATATAGAGACTTTGAAGTTCTGAAATAAGAACAACTTATTCAAAAATAGGGTTGTTGGAATTACCATTACTGCAGCAAGATCTTCTTTTAAAGGAAATGCATCAGTTAAGAAAAATAACTTAAATTGCTTTTCACATAAAATAGAACCTTGTGGTGCTAAATATGCAGCAGCTGCTATTACAATTCATATTCTTTACAAATGAGTGATCAGCTGTATAGTCAAGCAGATACTTAACCAGAGGAAGACAGGAGAAGGTTAAAACCTAAGATAATAATTTTAATGCCCCTTTCATCTTTTTTTTATTTGTTACAGGCAAAGCTAGCCTTTATTAGTTACAGGGAGATTGTTTTTAATATGAGGTAAACCTGTTCTGTTCCCCAGCTTGGGGTCATCTCTGTAATGTATTAATATCACCAGTGGCAAAGTAATGTGTCTTGAATGAGATTTAATATAGGATTGTTGATTACATTGTAGTTTATAAACATTCTGTAACACTGTCAAAATAGCCCTCTAGGAAAGCTGTAATTTGATTTTGTCTGCATAGTCTATATTAAGTGCATGGTGAACCATAATTAGGGTTTTTCCAGGTGGCTTTAGACATCTCTTGGAAGTGGTAAGTATCAAGCATCTTTATATGAAATTGCTTCGTGAAGTCCAGGACAACACAATGTGCTCTTCGTCTAGCTATCTATACTTTGCTTTAGTGGGAAGTAGACTCCACTGTGTCTGTTTCTTATGTTGAGTAAGGACTGTCTCTTAATTGTAACTGCAGCTTGACTTTCTCTATGTCTTTGTGTTTAATCCATCCTATGTGTGAGTTACGTGTCAGTAAAAACTGTCGGGTTCTGCCTCATCAGTCACATTACAAACACTGAAGTATGGGAATGAACGTGGAAAGGTTAGATGAAAATGCTAAATAGACCTACTCTTGTGAGACAGGAGGCATGATACTCCACCTCCAATAAGAGCTGTTTTCTGTTGTTTGTTAAATGGATCTTCCAATAATATTTTTCTTTCCTCTTCACGTAACTTTTATTTTATTTGGTAGGTTGTGTTGACTCAAGTGAGGGCAAAAGGTATCTTGGCTTCTTATCTACTGATACCCTATCTCTTGAAGTGATAACATTTCATTATCAGCAAACTGTCTAGTGATCCTTTGACTAAACTGAGCTGAAGTTTCTGTGGATGTTACTGAGTCATGGAAAGTTAAACTTGATGAGAGAGAGCCAATTCTGAACTAAAATAGATGGTAGGTCACTGGCTAGGAAATACTAACCTTCCCAGATTGTGGAAGACCAAGCTTTTTGGTTTGAGTTCAGTGTGGCTGGTAACTTTCAAGTTGCTCATGCCTTGACTGCCTGTGTTAAGAGAGTTAACTTGCTCTCTTTATGCTGCTCTGCCTTCAGTTAGTGTCTCAAAGTACTCTCTGCTTGTGTCTCTGAAATTACGTTGTGTCCACCTCTTTTATCAAATGAAAAATAATAATGAAATTGGAAGCCAACCGAAGTTTATTGAAAGTTTATTGTTAAGCTGTGTGGCTTAAAGTAGGAAAAGCCTTATCAGATTGGTCTTTCAGCAGTGGTATCTCATCCATGTTTGTGTCCAGTGTCCTGGAAAAAGAGCTGTAACTAGTACTTACTCATGTTGGAATTATTAGGACTAGAAAGATGTAGTAGAACTCTTGCTAACTTTATAAACATAATAAATAGCATCCTAAAATTCTTTTTGATTTCAGTGGTGTTTTATGCAATTTCTGTGGAATGACTGAATGATGGTACAAGATTTTACAAAAAACTGATGAGCTTGACACAGAGTTCTTGAAATACTTAGAGGCTTGTCTGCTGCAAGAATTAATTTGACTGAATAATCTTTCTTTTGGCTAGGAAGGACAAGCTTAGTATTTTCCCTTGTGTAGTATCTGTTTTGAGAAGAATGCTTTTGTATTCTTTCAGTCTTCTCGGGCCCTGTACTAGCTTTTGTGTTCTTCTCAAATTTCTCTTTCTACTGTAGGAAAAAGAAGATGTATCCAGACAAGCTGATTGTATTTGCCTTTCAGGTTAGGATTCCTTGGCAATCAGTTTTGTGTAATGAGGTTGACCAATAATAGAATCATATGCAATATTTGCAGAGATTTTCTATGAGGAGTGCACTTTGGTGCAAATGTAATTAATGTTGAACTCTTGATTATGTGGTTTGTTTGTTCTGTTGTTGTTGTTTGGTTTTGTGTTTTGTTTGTTTGTTTTGGTTTGTTTATTTTTCCAGTACCACTTTCAAACAGATAGAAGCTACATGACACTCCTTTGGTCTTGGGGGTGCCCAGGGAGGTTTGTGTGAGACAGACAGAAAAGGTGATCAGCTAGGAAGATGAAAGCTTTATTGCAGCAGTAAAGTTCTATGCTACTATCCTATTCTTCTGCCTCTTAGAAGTGCTTCCTTTGTAGAAAGAACTGCAGGTTGAAAAGGAAGAAGAAGCCGCTGTCAACACTAAGTAAAGTTGTCCTGGTGTTTAGCCAACTTTTAACTGAAGCTCTATTATGTGTTCTTCAGCAGCATGTTGGATATGAATCTGATCATGGATAACTGTTGACAGCAGCCATTTGTATGTCAATTAAAGTAGTCATAATGCTTTACTTGGTGAGTGTGTAGCTGAATCTGCTGATTTTCCCACTTTCCAGTCATGAAGGAAGGATGCTGTTTAAAACAGTAGAAGCTCGCCCAGTTAATAGCTGGTGAGAGTGATACCAATTTTTAAAATGTCACTGCCCATCTTTACAAGTAGGTTCAGAAAAACCTTAATCTTGAGGCTGCCTTTGGTATGCAGCCAGCCTGACACATGTGACTGCAGTTCCTTTGGCTGAGGTTTGTTCTTGGTCTTGCCCGGGTTTTTACAGTATGGCTGTCTAAGAATCATCTGGCTGCATGCAGTTGAAGGCAGAGTAGGAACTGTCTACTTTCTGTAACATGTTGGTTAGCTGCTCTTAATTATAACAGTTGTTTCCATTGCAAATGTCTGTTCTGTGTAAAAACTGGAGGGTATATATATTTTTTAAAGACTCAATTTTCTTGTATCTTCTGGAAATTTTTGGGTGATCAGCAGCCAAAATCAAAAGGCCAAAATCTGTGTTCCAGACTGTAATGGGGAAGCCTTTGTTCTTGTGGTTACTGACATCTAATTTTCAAGCTAAATGACACTGAAATGTTTTAATTTCTAATTGTTCATCAGCTCTTTAGTTAACTCTAGCAAAAGTGAGTTTTACCTTATCAGATCCACATTTCTTCTTGGTGTGTGGATGTGTCTCTGGCGTTGTAATATTTGGTGTCATTTTGTTTTTGTGGTTTGGTTTTAGTTTCTTTTTTTTGGTTTTTTTTTGTTTTTTTTTTTGTTTTGTTTTGTTCAAGCATGACTCCAAACCAAGTTTTGAATGTCTCATGTTCTATTTAGATGAGAGTGAATAAGTAAGTCTGAATTACCAAGTCTGTTATTTGGCTTCTCACTACTGAAGTTCTTCATCTGCAGTAGAAAACACAGCTTCTCCAAAACAACGACCATTGTCTGTACACTCAGCTCTCTCGAACAACACTCTTATTTTAGGCAAATAATCTTGAGAGTTTTTAAAAAGCAGATGAGTTATGTTTATAGTTCAAATCAAAAAATCTGAAATAATATGTAACCACAAAAATATGTGCTTTTTTTTTAGAGAAATAATTTTACTTTTTACTTTTCATGTGAAAATTGGTTGTACTGTGTAGAGCAGAACTTATGCATTTTCATTCCATTCTTGCTGCCTCAAGGCTATTTCTGTCTCTGGCAAGGGGAAATAATTTTCCTGTTTTGTAACAACTTCATCATCTCCTTCCCCTTTGAACTGTGTGTTATTCAGTTGTTTCTCTTCCAAGGCTATTAATTGTTAATACCTGGATCTGGTGTCGAAGTGTCAAATAAAGCATATGTAGGTGACAGAGATGAAGACTGGGAGATATCTTTTCCTTCCTCTGCTCTCCCAAGTTGTTTCTCTGCCAAGATAGCATTGAAATGATGTTTCTCTCCTATGTTGGGGTTTTTTTTGCCTATAAACATAAGGATGTAGTTTAACTTCCATTTTATTTTCTACTGGCTTGTAGAGTAGATTGCTCTTTTCTGTAAGAAACTGCTATGAAGTCTAATGAAGCAGTAGTTAAAAAATTATGATTTTTACGCACTATATAATGCAAAGTTTTGTCAATTCTACAGAAATACTAGGAAGTGAAAAGCATCTTAAATTTTTGAGATGAAACCTAAATTTTATTTGGCTCATCAAAATACATCTTCTTTACATCAATACTTTATGAATTAGCTGAAGATACATCACAAATAACCTCTTGGATCCTGCTGTAATGCTGGGTATTTTGTTTCCTAACGTATGGGAAAATATGTAGTACTGAGTTGTGTTTTCTCATGCAACTGCCCATTTAAGCAACAGTTGTTCTGTCCACTGCCATCCGATCTTTATGGACACCTTTCCTGCATATTAATAGATGGTTTCATAAGTCAAGTTCTCAGAACTGCTTCTCTTTTTTTAGTTCATGCAGGTACTATCTGCAGTTTGTAGATGTGTGTAGCTGTGTTACCCTACTTCTCTTAACTTCAGATGAGTCAAACCCAATTTTCATGGCTGGATGTATTTATTTTGGACTGAACAGTCTCACAAACTAAATTTTCGTCATTTAAGACCGATAAGTTGCTCTTTTGTTCACCTCCATTATTCTTTTTTTGTGAAGTAGTAATTTCTGATACTTAATGCTTTAGAGTTGTCCACAGAAACCAGATTTGTTAACTGATGTGCAACAAGCTAATAATTCCACAAGAGGGACATTGATTATTTATTTTTTTTCAGAGTTGCGCAAGCCTGGGTGCTCAGTGGTATTCCACAAGTCAAGCATGCCCTTCCAGGCTTCCCATGCCATTATTTAGGCGCGGAGTTGAGTGTTAGCAACCTCCCAAGTACAGCCCCTCTATTTAGTTAATGATTTCCATACAAGTTACATAATCACAGGGATGGGTCTTCACCTGAGCAAGGGTCTTCCCGACTCGACTGTCTGGGAGTTGCGTTGGTGTTCGTTGTTATTATCCAGCTTCTGTTAGCAGTTCTCAGTTCAGTCAAGTCAGCTAAGTGGAGAGATAGCATGTTGTTGTTTGGTATTCTGGAGTAATATTCTAAGGAGCTTTCATATCGCTATAATGTTTGGTAACTTTTAAATGCACAGTGTTTTTAGGTTATCCCTTTTGTGGACCTGAAATGAAAAATTCTTAGCCACCAGTTTCTTTGAATAATTTTTTATGTAGTCCTGGCTAAGGATAAGGAGAAAAAAAATAGTCATAAAATTTCTTAACAGAAAAGGGGGAGGGGGGACGTGTATATATTTATATTCTGTTCCATTTGATATTAAGAGTATATGGTGACTGCTGACTTAGAGAAGCTGTTTGGAAACTGGTTTCGTCTTTGAAACTGTGAGAAACGACCCTCACTTTTAAAATTTTAACAGCTTTATTAAACCTTAATAAAAATTGCAACAAAGGACTGAATAAGGAAAAATTGCAGTCCTGGGAGTCCCTGTGACTATAAGCCACATGCTCCTTTACAAACTGCAAACTTGTACAAGCCTGTGGAAATGGGACTAAGATATCAATTTGCAGACTAACATCCATTACGTGCAGTCTAACATCCATTTTGCGTACAGTGAGAATAGGAAGACATGGGAAAATTCAGAAATACCTATGGATTGGCTTTTTGGTTTTTTTTATTGTTTTGCTGGTTTTTGTTGGTTTTGTTTTTTTTTTTTTTTTTTTAACATAGAAGCTGCCTTCAGTGACTTTGTTTTCAGCGCCTTTGAGGAGTCCCTTGAAAGTCTGTGACTATTCCCTATGCATATGCCTTGGTGTTTGGGGAAAAAGATTAAGGTTGTACTTCATCCTTTTAAATGTT
Organism: Melospiza georgiana; assembly: GCF_028018845.1. Taxonomy (NCBI): domain Eukaryota; kingdom Metazoa; phylum Chordata; class Aves; order Passeriformes; family Passerellidae; genus Melospiza; species Melospiza georgiana. Next base: position 34,458,801 of record NC_080465.1, read on the forward strand.
TGGACAGCCATTTGAACAGTGTGAATGACAGGAATCAAAACTCAGAAGCCACCAGGCAAAGGAGGCGTTTAGCTAGACAGAATGCAGATTCTCTCTCTGTTTCTTCCTGAATGGAGGTGCTGCCCTTGTATGAAGGTTTGAAAGAGCCTGCAAAAGAGTCAAATCACAGATATTTTTTCATGTGAATTTCCAGTCATTACTATTCTTTATTAAGTACTTGACAGTTAAAAGTACGTTGACTTTTGCTTTTCAGGTTTGTTCTCTTAGGAGAAATGGAGTTGTGCTCCAAAAGCTATAAGTGTGTTTTGCCGTGTTTGTTCTGCTGAATTTCTTCTTTTGTCTCCAGAAGTGTCTAAAGGAGGCAAGTAGTCTTTAGTGAAGGAGTTTATTAGAAGACTGGTGACTGCTGTCAGTGTCTGGGGTGAGACATGGGTAGCATAATTTCTGTTCAGGATGTTCCTGTTGGTTTCTATTCAGCTTTTTGAAACTCCAGTTTGCCACAGATCAGGAGGATCATTTAACTGGCTTTTTCAGAGTTCTTTTAAATGGCTTTTTCTGAGTTCTTTCAAGTTCTCCCTGTACTTGGCTCTGATGAGACCACTATTGAAATTCTGTGCTCTGATTTAGTCCCCCTCATTCCAAGGCAGACAGTGAGGTGCTGTGGCATGTATAAAGAAGGACATGGAACTGGTGAAGGGTCTGGAGCATAAATCGTGTGAGGAGGGGCTGAGGGAGCTGAGAGTGTCTAGCCTGGAGCAGACTCCAGAGGCTAAATGAAAAGGGGTGTATGGAAATGGGGGTTAGTCTTCTCGAGGTACCTTCCCGGGATATATTAAAAATCTGTTCCATCATGCTTCTAGTTTTTCTTAAGGAAAGAGCAGAACACACAATTACATGTGGGACATAGTTTTTGATTGAAGAGTGACTGAGTAAAGTAGAAGTCTTTGGCTCAGAAGAGAGGTGAGTCGGATAATGTAACAAAAGCTTTCAAAATTTTAAGAAAAGAGTAAGTACAAATTGATTCTTTATTGTTTTTGAATAAATAAAACTAGGAATTGTTAAACAAAGGTAGCTGGAGCCAGGTTCAAGTAGAAATTCTTATTTTGCACAAAATGGGTATCAGGCTCATGGAATTCCTTACTAATTTTATAACTCATGAATAAAACAGAGTCTACATGCGCTTGAGGAAACTGGTATTTGGAAGGAACAGAGATCTGTTGACAATCACGTGATGATCAGACTGTATTTAGGCCTTGAATACCTGGGGTTGCCAGAGGCTGGAAAGTGTGAGGTGGAGAGGGATTTGTGAGGGAGTGCTGTAGCCCATTTGTCCTCGCTACACAGTTCTAGAGCCCAGTTTTGGAAACTGGATACAGAAATAAATGATCTTTGAGCTAAGCTGTTCTGCTTGTTTTTACATTTTTTACATTTGTGCATTTCTTCCTTTATTTCAATTTGAAATTTGAGTCTAGGTGGAAAGCAACAACTTCCAGATTTCTGGACTAAGCTGTTGACATAACAGCTTTTAATGTGGGAGCTAGCTGTATGTGCATGCTATCTGTCATGCATTCCAGACCTCTTGTATGTACTCTGGCCAACCTGCATATCAGGTATATGCACCTTTTGTTTTGTGTGTTGATTATACTGTTCAGCTAGTGCATCCTGACGTGTGCTGCACAGACTCCTGAGGCATAAGCCTGTATTGCCTTCTGTGATTTACATGGTGGAAGCTTAGAATCTAAAAAGGAAAACATCTTTGGTTTAATTCAGCTGTAGTCTGATGTAGTAGCCCATCGGAAATATCTCTGTATAATGATTTGCAGTGAAAGCTTAGCAAAGAGTCAGTAGACTGTGACTATTGTGGTGATTACTGTCTATTGCAGAAGTAAGTGCTATCTGGTAATGGTAAATTTCTGCTGTGCTACAAAACAAATGCACATTAGATTGAAACTTCTTTTTTTCTTCTGCAGGAAAACTTTGAAGATGCCTATGAAAACATCCCTGTGTAAGTAGAATTTTTTTTTTAATGTATGTTTTTGAAATTCCTTATACAGAAATAGAATACTGTGCGCACACCATTCCAGGGAAATATAATTTTATATGCACTGACTACATTCACATTTTTCAGAACAGTTAAAGTCCTCAAGAGTTGAGAAATGGAAGTATGAGTAGGTTGATATATATGATGAAATATTTGTCAACAAATGTGACAAGTGTAAGGAATTAAACCAGAAATCTAGTAACTGAGTTACATACTGACAGCTTTAGACATTTTTGCATGGTGAAAAAATATAGTCACTTAACGTTATTGGGAAAATTTTGGATCATACGTTATGCAAGACTATCTAAGCAAGATTTTCAAAATGGAAGTTGCTCTGTCTTATAATATACTGCTGCACAGATGTTTTCCCCTAATGGAGTGAGATAGTCATTTCTCTGTTGTAAGATCTCATGCTGAAGCAACAACTGTCTTAAACTGTGATGAAAACACATTATGCTGTTTGTACGTGGTTTTAGTTTTTCTCCAGGATTTTATTGCATTTTTATGCCATGAAACACATGAGGAAGGGACTTTTGCTGATATCCTCAGATCACTAAAACACTTCTAGACCCAGCAGTAGGTTTGGACTGAACTTCATGGCCAAAACATCCATGGCCTTGGAAAATTGTATTTTACATATTGCCAGACCCTCTGTTTGTATCTTACCTAGAATAGTAAAGTCTGATCTGTGTAGAACTGAGAAAAATTAAGCATTGTTTCTTGACACTTAGAAGGAAACAAGAACCTGGTATGTTCAAGTTGGGAATTCTTCATGTTAAAGATTACTTACTCTTCCTTGACTGCCTTGCAGTTTGTCCATGATTGGGTAACTTATCTCTTCAGCTGCTGTTCTCCCCTGGGACAGGGACAAGAGTAACTCTGAAATGATATGTGAGACTATTTGTCCAGTGTTCATTTGTTCCATGAGAAAGTGGTTTTGCTGTTTTCTGTTGATGTCTGAGCTGGGCATGGTTGCTTATTTTTGGCATGTAGAGCCAAAATAAATAATAAATAATTTGTTCTTCCTGAGTGTCTCTTCTGTGTTCATAGCTGACTTACAGGTACACTTTTTATAACACAAGTTAGGATGTCAGTTTATTCTGGCTAGTATTGCTTCCATCTGCAATAAGCATTGTATAGAAGAGTCAATGACAGATGATAGAGAGAATATTAATGGGCAAAAAACGGTGTTGTTACTTAACATCACATTGAACATAGTGAATGTGTATATTTTTTTGTATCTGGGCAGGATTCTTCACTGGATTAGACTTGCCTTTCCCAAATTCTTTCAAAGATATGACTGTTAAAAAAAACGTGGCTAAGAAACTGAAAAAAAATCTTGGAATGTTTTCTGAAAGTCTTCCATCTTATCTTTCTTGAAATGCTTTGATTGTAGTTTACAAATGATGCTAGTAGTTTGCCTGAGGGAAAGCCCTTTGTAAATCTAATGCCATACTGGTTGTTCCTGAGTTTTCTCTATCTATGAACAGAGAATTAATTGTAGTTTTTTCATTACTATATTGAAGCAATGAATGGCTCGAGGTTTAAGTTTCTGGGAAGCTGTGTTTGTTTTTTTTATTTTGCTGTTGTTAGTGGTCACGTTCTTAATTTTTCTGTGTCAGTGTTTCATTTTCCTCTGTTTTGGATAGGAAGGTGACATTGTTACAGCTCTGTGATGAGATGCCTGGCATTGGTTTGAGTGCTTTGTTGCAGTTAGTTATATCTTATTGAATTTAACTAAAATGGACCTTTTTTTATGGGGAGTTGGGTCAACAAAGACTCACATTTACTTTTGAGATCAGTTTTGGTTCAGATTCTGTCAGATCATCATGGTGGTTTAGAGAATTGGGAAAGAATGTGTAACAACCAGATCTTCATGTATTTCACACACCACTCTGCAATTCTTAGTGTGAAATATCTATAGAGTAACACGGCTCTGTATTTTGCACCAGTAGATGCTAGTGAATGGTTTTTCTAATCCAGCTTGACTTCAGCTTCTTTTAATATTATTGCTTACCAACAGATACCAGATTGTGCAGGTTAGATGTTGAAAGGGCAGTAAGTTACCTTAATATGGTAAAATCCTTCCTTAAATCCCATGTGCTGGCTGTCATGTCTGAGGACAGGCCCAGGAGAAAATCAGTCTTTGCTCCAGTGGTTTAAGTGTATTAGATTCTCTTTTGTCATCTTCTACTCATGGTAGTTACTGTAGATATAAGCAGCAACTCCAAAACATGTAATGATCACAAAATACTTGCTTTGTAGAAACATGAAGAAACCTTTAAACAGAGGTATTTACTGTGAATTTTGTTTACTGGTACTAAAGGTGAAGAAAGACTATTACAGTAGGTCACTCTGCTATTTTACTTAAAGCAAGCACTAGCATTTAATATCTTCTCTGCCAACAAAAGTAACTGAGTTTTGAAAGTAGTGGTTTGGTAGCAACACTTCATAGACCATCTTCAATCTTCCAAAGATAATAGGTGGAATATATGTCAAAGTAAATTCACCATTATCTGTTTGTGTTAACTCAGAGCTAGTTTGATTGGCATATTCTGTTGTAAAAGGGACTGAGTAACTAGAGACAAACTGTGGTTTCTGTTGTGGAAACTGAAGCCTCTGACAAGAAGTTTTGTTGTGGTAAGCTGTTTTTTACCATTTTTGCACTGGAGTGTTTGCTTCCAAGTTTTGGTCTGGGTGGATGTGTTTGACTGAGTTACCTAGTGCCTGCCAAGCATCTACAGATACAAAAACATAGATATACATACATAGATGGAGCAGATTTTGTGTGGTTTATTCTTTTATGTAATGCTTGCTAAAAATGCCTCATCAATACCTAAATCTTACTGTGGAAAAACTACAACTTTAATTTCAGTCTCACTAAACAAGATAATTCGCTACTTCTCTATTTTTTCAAAATATTTCTGCTACCTTAATTTCAAATAATTCTGAAAATCTCTTCATAGAGAATTCTGAAAATCTCTTTGAATCTTTGCAGATATTCATGTTTTCTGTTGTCAAAGTGTAATTTTCTAAGTTATATTGTCTTTGGCTTTACAACTAGATTGAAAGCGGTTTGAGTTCTCCAACAGTTTTTAACCATCACTGTATTATGCTTAGGATGTACTGACCTTGCCACTGCTATTTTGATTTCTGTATATATTTTATCCTCTGAAGTTCTCAATTTGTTTAGAACATGTATGAAATTATAATTTTGTTTCTATTTCTGTCCATCTCATTTTACTTACTGTTCCTTAAAATGTCATCTGTATGTGAAAGGAATAAGTAGCCATCAAGTTATGTTTGTCAATTCAATCTGCCTTAGATTGCCATGCAGTCTTTCTCTTTGAGATAAAGGCAAAGATAGTGCCTTTGTTTACTAAACCAATATCAGAGGCTTATGTAAATGAATAGCAGCATTTAGAGCAACTGCTCTATCTATATAGCTGTGTGGTTATGTAGATGCTCTGTATGAAGATGCTCTGTCATAGTTTTTGGGAAGAAATGCAGTAGTCTGCCTGATGGCTTCAAGCAGCTCATATGAAGAGGAAGTCTTGATGTTGTGCTATTTTTCTAGAAATTTTAGACACCAGACCCTGTGTCATGTCATCAGTGGAAAGAGAGTGAGATCTCACTTAAATGTGTTTAAAACATTAAGTATTGGAAGAATGGGAGCTTGCATTCTGTAAGCAAAGCAGACAGATGATTTTTGATCAAGAATGGAACTCCTGGGATTTTTTGTCTTTATCAATTTCAGCAGAAAGAGACATACTTGGTTGATTCTCTTTTGCATTTTCTTTGCCTGACCGAAGTTGTGTACTGTTAATCCTTGATCCTGCCAAAGCAGCTCTGTGTGGTATTACTGGGGTGATAGATTAAGGGCCAGAAGTGTTTAAGGAAGTTAGAGCAGGTTATCCTTGTAATCTTAGATGTGTAGTTAAGATTTCAGTTACACCTGCACATGTGAGTGTTTTGTCCGTGAATGAAATTGAACAGTTAAGGAAATGGCTCTAAATTCAAATTTTAATTCAGCAAGCCAACAACTTTTAGGGACAGTTCCTGTCTTCCTAAGTTTAAACTCACATTTTGGCATTGTCTTGAGATGGTGAGAAGCAGCTGTGACAATTTAAATCATCAATATTTTATTTTCTTATGTTTGACCTTCAAGGTTACTGGCAAAAAGTTCGAGTAATGGCAGTTTTTGTGTCTAGAAGATAATATTTTTATAGCTGCATAAATATAAAAACATGACCCACTAGCTACTTTATATTGTGAGTTTCAAGATTTGAAAGAGCAGTAATGATACAGCAGCCTTATCTCTCTAATCTTTCCTCACCCCAAACAGTTCTAAGATTATAGATTTTTAAACTTGGGGGGGTTTCCATTGGTTACACGCTTTCATGGTTACACATTTTCATGTCTAAACACCTGTTTATTCCCACTACACCTTTTGCCTGTGCTTTAAGATTTCTTTGTGCTTGTATTTCAGTAGAAAATGTCAGGCCACATTGTGCTATTGTTTGTATTGGGATCTTCTGTTCACTTTGACACGTGTGTTTCCACTTGTGTTTGTAGCTCCTTAGAAACCGAGGAGAGGAGGTAGACAAAAACCCAAATTCAAAAAAACCACAGAAGTGCCCAAAACTCTGCATGTTTTCCACACTCTTTTATTCTTTTTGCAAGGCTTTGCTTAAAAGCTGGTGCACAAAAAGATATTACAGCATGTTTTTCTGTTATCTCACGTTCACCAAAAGAAATCTGTCTTACTTGAGCATAAATATTTCTTTGCAGTTCTGTGGCTTGTTCATTCATTACAAATCAACGTTGTGGCTTTAAATTCACTTAATTTTTAGAGTGGGACTTTCTGGAGACTTATGGAATCTATTTAAGTGTTGTGTTGGAATCTTGATATTATGCTGGAATACATTATGATATCTCTGTTTTCTTTCTTTAAAGATCTTTCAGGAAAGTAATGTTTGTTCTGTGCTTTGATAAAGATTGCATAACACTATTTGTGGCCCTGCAGCTCAGGAATTGCCTTATCTGAATAACTTCTGAGACTTGGAAAGTGATGTAGACTTTTGGATTTGTGGTGCAACCATTAAGATGTAAGTGCTTTAGACAAGAAAATGGAAAGATGAGTTTTAACTCATCAATGAAGAAAAATAATAAATTAGTCAGAATGTGTTGAGAAGCAGGATTGTTTTTAAGGAAAACAGACTGAAACCCAGATTTGCCTGTGTAAGTGATCAAACAAACAAAAAAAATGACCTTTTTTTTTAATAGTGTTGCTTTGGTTATGTCATGTCCACCCCTTCCTTCCCATATGATTAAATGCTGTCACAGAGTGTTTTGGGAATCAATCTGTGTGGAAGGTTTAGTGTATGTGTATTAGTTCATTTTCCTTTAAGTCAGTTGAGGGGAAAATGTTTGAGCATGGGTTTGTATTTGCAGACAGAAGGCTTGTTTTTGTCAGCTCTGTGGAAATGTTCTCCTGACTCACTCAGCTTTTTCTAGAAGGTAGTTTCTGAGCCGTCAGATGTGGACTGTCTGAACCTTATCCTATGTTAAAAACAGAACACTCTATGTTTTGTGGGGAAATTGAGTTGACTTCTTTGTGACTGGGCAGCCTCGATTAAAACTTGTCTGTTCTTCATGTGTAAACAAGGTCACAGAAATCTTGGCACTTTTACTTTCCCTGCCCCTAATATTGTTATGCAAATGGTCAGTTAATATACTAAGTACTCCTTCAAATGACATGGTGGAGAACTTAGATATATATCTCTCAACTCCTTGGTCTTTAACACCACTCGTTCAAGTTTTATGGAAAATGTAGAATGTCCCGATTTTAAAGGTGCTGTTGTCCATAAATTACAGGTGTCAATTTCATCTCTTTGAAAGGTTTAAAAAATTCATGAAACCTCTTCCACCTGATCATAGCCCTTGGTTCCAAAGGTGTTGTAGAAAATACTGTGTAATTCTTTCCTAGTATGTTACAAATAAGAATGTTTTAACAAAAGTACATTGTTTAAATAAATTGGTTTGAAGTATTACTGCTGATATCTATTTCGCATGCACCTGAAATAAGTAAATGCAAACCTGTAGTTTCCATTTTATTCATTTTTGTGAGTAAATAACAGTAAGCGTAGCTAGAACTAGATACTATTAGTTCAGTTGCTACAGTTTTAAAGAATACCTTTTGAAGGTACTAGTGGAGGACATTGTGTAATTTTCTGCTGCTTAGCTCCCATGTATTGAACTTTCATCATATCTCATCTAGAGAGATTAGACCAAGGGGGATAAAACTATCTGTGTTGTAGCTGTTTTGCTTTTGACTCCTGCTTTCTTCTGTGGCAGCTGATATTCATAAAGAGAATTGTTTTTTAGCAGCTGTCTGTGTTAGTGATTTGTTTTGGTCATAGAACTCTAGCTAAAAATTTGGATTTCTCCGGGAAAGAATGTTGAAGGGTTAATTAAAAAAAAAGGGATGTTTGAGTACTGTCAAATAAAGAAAATCAAGCATGAGCTAGTTATTTTTCTTCAGTGTTCCTTGCTATGAACTCTCATATATTTGATCTAGTTTTCCTGCAGTTGCTTTAACATACTTTACTGCAGTTTCATTAGCATACTTTTCCTTTTTTGTCTTTAATTTTGTCTTTTTTTTCTTTTTTTTTGTATTCAGCAAATACAAAGGTGACTCCTTTTTTGTCTGTAAATATAAATTACTCTGCGTTCCTCATGTCTCCATTTTCCCGTTGCAGTTAGGAGTGATGGATTAGAATTAGGCTGCAGCACAGATTGGTAGAATCTCCCAGCATCCTCTTCCTGCAGAGGCATCAGCTTCCAGCATTGACTGTAGCTGCTGCCACTCTCACTGACATTTCTTTTGAATTCGGCTATGGAGAGTGCCTCTCTTGCCAGCTGCAGGCATGGAAACTTTTATTCTTTTTGCTTGATAACTCATTAATGAAACCTCGTGGATATTGAGAAATAAAACAGAATCACTTTTCTCTTTATGCATTTCTTTGTCTTTTTGCCTTTTTTTTTTTTTGGGGTGTGTGTGTGTGCGCACGGTGGAAAAGAGTGAAAGAAGCAGCACTTATTTTTACACAAGGACTGTATTTACATACCTGAAGTTAACTGAATTAATCCTGTAAGTATATTATCTCTGCCTAATAGTTCTTGAAATCATGAATGTGGTAGCAAGATTTATGGTATTTTGTCTGTGAAAATTTGCTTTAGAATGTATGTCAAAATACAACATTGTTATTTTTATATAGATTTCCTTGAAGATAAAGGGAAAACTATATATTCACAATGGAATTATGAAATAATTGTTTCTCCTCTGCACTTCACAGTGGTGAACAATGCTTTTAGAGAGCAGAAGCTTCTCTGCTGATGTCAGTGCTTAATCAGCTCAGATACTGTAGGTTGTAGAACACTGCAAGGTGTGTATTTTGGGATGCCATTCTTTAAAATGTGGTAATTTAAGGACAGTATCAGACTTAGAGCTACTTTTTCCATTTATAGACTATGTATTCTTCTCTTGGTAGCTGTGCTCATTTAACCATTTGAGGTTATATAATTTTTTACTTAAACATAAATAATTAATTTCATGGGATGCAATGCAGTGCTTTCAAAGTATTGCGTGTTAAGTATAATGCAGTGTGCTTTTAGACACTTTAGTTCAGAATATCTCCAGCATAGGCTCTAAGTTCACTATGTAATAAATACAAGTAAATTGGTTTGAAGTTTAGGAAGAGTGTCTTGCTAGGATCATGATGTCCTAATTGTCTCTTTGGATCTAGGCCAATATTTGTGTGACGCAGTGTTAGTCCCATAAACATCTGGCCTCATCTGGTGTCCTACTTGCAGCATGATTTTCTTTTCCCCATAGCAAGATAAGTGAAATTTCTGTTCATTTAATGTAAAACTTGTAGTGAGCTGTCATTATTATTCGTATATGCGAGCTCTCCAAGGAGGTTCCTTCTCAACCTATTTTCTTGTCAGTATGCCTTATTTGGATCTATTTTCTAGCAGAAATGTTCAACAGATCAAAATTATGTATTTTTTTATGGTGGACATCTACTTGTCTGTATCTACATGCTATATATTAAGTTTTGGCACTATCGCTCTCTGCCATATTCAGATGATCATTTTTGTACATCATATTGCATACAATGACCTCAGCTTGATTATTTGATACAAACTATTAGTCTGATAAGGAGTATGCAAATACAGTAAATTCTCAGTTTACCTGCAAAGATCTCATGTTAAAGCTTACATCTAAAAATACTGAGTCCCATTCAATAAATCTGATAATCTTTTATACTTCTGTGTATTCCCATTAGTGTTGAACAGAATAGAAATTTAGAATAGAAATAGTAAATTGGATTTTTCTTCTGCCTGCAGACCAGTACTGACACTTACTTGATTTTTCTGCTTTCTCAGGTAGACTTGGTCAATTCTAAATGCCTGTGATCTGTTTGTTTTCTTGGCAGTTTTTAAGCTTACATATTTTTAGGGTCAAATTCATGCTGGAGTGGTTTGAAAAGGTTTAAATAGGATTATTTTTTAATCATTTTAGTGATCAGATGAACTGTGTATGCCTATTCAGTTGGGTAAATAGTAACCTAAGGAATTGGCATGTCTTGCTTTCACAATATGGGTGAGTCCTTATGGTAAATTTGGGTCTCTCTTTCTGTCCATGTGCAATGCAATCTGCTGTTGAACTTAAGAACTTGTTGTCATATAAAACTGCTGATGCTTCTCTGATGATAAAAAACCACCTGACTTGAGGTGAATTGATTATTGGCTTACTGAATCTGGATAATGATCTGTCAAAAACTGGAACATTTGGCTATGCTCATGTTTCTTTTTAAAAATACAGATAAGACACAAAAGTGGCTCAAAGTGTAGCCTGTGTTATTTTCGGAGTAGTAGACTCTGTTGGCAGTGGTGGGTTGATGGTGAGCCAGCAAGATGAGCTTCATCTTGGCACTAGATCCTGTGGCACCTGAGATTCAAGCAGATGGTCAATTTTGCCTAGATTTTCTTCCTTCCTGCTTATTCTGTTGCTTTGTTGCCCCTGTAGAGTAGTATGTGAGGATATACACCAATCAGTATTTTCTTGTGATATTCAGATGCTGCGTTGGTAGAGATATGTTGATAAGGAAAATCCATGTTTTTAATAAGACAGATGACCAGGAAAGTTCCTTGTCTCATCATCTGTCCCCATTCCCTCAGTCATTGAAATATTTGGAGGCTGAACCTCTTGATTGCTTTTTTGTAGTCAGTTGTTAGATTACCATGAAACAGTACTCTGGGTGCTGGGCTGCTTTCTGACTGGAGGACAGTCCAGTGCATGCCCTCTTAAGTTGGAGATTGCAAATAAAACTTACATGCAGAATATAAAGCAAATAAACATTTGTCTCCTGACACATGGTGATCTGACATTTATATTTCAAGATCTGATGAGACTTCTAAGAAGGAAGTTTTTTGTAGAGAAAGGTTTTGTTTGTTTGGTGGTCTTTTAATGCATTTCATTTGTAAGACAGCATTACTAATCTCAGCCCTACTATGTTTGGAAAGCATAATACTGTCCATATACATTGCCCTAGCCAAATGACCTATCCAAGTACAATCATCAGCCTCTACCATCCTACCCATCCTCATACTAACACTCTCCACCTGCAAAGCAGGCACAGGGCTGGCCCTACTAGTAGCCTCAACCCAAACCCACGACTCTAATCACCTACACAACTTCAACCTCCTGCAACGCTAAAAATCATTGCCTCCACTGCAGTACTCCTGTAGTGCATTACTGCTGCTGTGAGCAGTAATAATTCCTAAAATAGAACGTTGTCACTTGTTGGTAAATCTGTTAAGTTTAGAAGAGCTAAGACTGAGACTTCTAGTTCTAAAAAGAAAGAGAGGGCAAACACTTTTCCTAAAATACTAGCAGGTTTTTCCTATGCCCAGCTTCTGGTCTGTAAGACAAAGCTGTATCTGCCATCTTTGCCCTTGCCTTGTTGCTACATTACATGTAACATTATACCTGTTAATGTATAGCAATGGATCAAATAAAGTCCTCTCTTAGTGAAATTCCAGTAGTCTATGAAAAGCTATCAGACTCACCTTTTTTTGACAATGCTAAAGTATAGATAAAAACTGTGAAGTAATTCTCAGCTGATTTCGGTGCATACTATTTTAATAATAATTTGTTTTCAATAGGAGCACCTATCTCCTTTTTTCTCCTTCAGTTATCTCTTCTCTTCTCACTGTTTTTCTGAGAGCTCTCACTCCTTTTCCACAGCTGTTTGTTTTGAAAAATAGTTTTCCATTCTTTCTCTTTATGTATACAAATGTGTAATATCAGCTAGCTACTGTTTCTTTTTGCTTTGAATCAACTTTTCTGCCACAACTGTAATCTGAGGCAGAAGAAATTATTTAAAAAATCCTAACCCAACAATAAACAAAACCCCCAAGCAATGAAACAAAACCCCCAGTGGTATTAAAGGAAGGAAAATGGCCTAGTGGTGAGTTGGCTTGATCATTCAAAGGATCGTATGGGTAAGTCCATTAGTATTGCAGCAATGATCCCGAAATTCACTGATAAAGATACAACTAGCTGGCTAAATGCTGCTATCTCATGGGGAGGTAGTGTTGAGGAGGGAGATGCAACTGTACTAATCTGAATTGCTTTCTACCATGGTCTTTGCTTTGGTCTTTGGTCTTTGCATATTACCAGCTTTGTGGGCGGATAGTTGTCTCCAAAAATTCAAATGGAAGGTAGTACCAGGGAAGGGCTTGGGTAATAACAATGCTGTTTGTCTCTCTCTGCTATTGAATAAGATTTCAAATACAGTGTAAGGAAGTCCTAAGGGAGGAATAAGTGAAAATAAGTGTGTTACCCTGATGGTTTTGCCTGAATACCAAGCTACATAACCTAATGTAATTTAAACTAAATGACCGTTTAGGGGGTGTTTTGTCAGTTGTGTGTTTGCTGGCGAGATTTTTGATTATTTTTGTTTGTTTCTTTGTTTTCAAATTTGTGTGATGTTGGGTACATTTTTTATACCAGGCTTTTAAACTAATTTCTTTCTGTTTTCAAATTTGGCTAGCACAGTTTTGTATAATTTTGCTGCCAGTTGGGTTTTTTTAAGTGAGTGGTCAGCACACAGAATATTGCATGCATTGGTGAGGTTCTGGAACAGTGAAGACTGTGAGCCTTCAAAGGAATAAAGTCTGCCTGCATTGGCAAGAAATTTTTTTTCAGTGCTTACCATAAATATTTTATTTACCTAAAATTCATGCTTCTCATAAGAAGGAGTGTATACATCATGAATGCAGAATTTGCTGTGGAGGTGTGACTAGTGGATTTAATACCTGGGTAAAATAAGTTACTGTTTACTATACTGACCAGTTGACTGAAGACTTTCTGTATTAATGGTAATAGCCTAGGACAGGAAATGCTTTATATAAATTGCAAATTGTTTCATATGCCTAGCGGTATGACTTAAGGCATTTTTCTTACAGCATTTAGCCATTTTTCTGTTCTGTGTTTATAAATGGTGTTGAACACTGAGTTTTAGATTAAATGATAAAAAAGTTTGCAACAATTTTTCTGTTCTCATTTTAAAAATATTGATCACGTGATCTTATATTTCTCCAGAATTATCAAGGACGTAATATACTTTAGTATCTTTGCAGCAAGAAATGTTCAGCTGTGAGACAGGTTACTCAATTTGATTCTGCATTTCTGAATTATTCTCTGGGTGAAAGGTGTGCATGGCATGCCTATAGGCGAAAGAAGAAAATTTTAGCTTCATGAGGCTTGCCTGATGACCCTTCAGAGGCTGAGTCCTGTACCTGTCCAACAAGATACTGAAAGACATATGCCAGCTGTAGCATTGTGTGGGATTGAGGGTTGTGTGCAATTTCTTGCATATGTCAGTTGTCCCTCAGAATAATGTGCATTGATGAGAATTCCTTAGGTTCAGACTTTATACAGGAATTATTCCTAAAGGTTGTGCATTTCTGCTTGTATTTGTTTAAACCAAATCATACAGAAGTCTCTCACTTATGAGATATAGAGTAATCCCTTGTATAAGAAAATACAACCCAACTAAAAAGCTGTTTTGAACATTTCCTATGTGCGTGGATTGTAATACCTTCAGCCATCCTTCACTAAGAACTCTAGAACATAAAATGTAGATCTAACAGACTATCTCAGTAGGATTTTACAAGTTATTTTGCTTCATTTCATGATGCTCTTGGTGGGCTTTTGTCATGAGCACTAGTGCAACCCACTGCTCTGTTACAGGAAGGCAGTTCTACAAGTTTCTCACCTTCGGTGTGATGACTTGTGCTGCATCTTTGTGCAAATGACTAATAAAAGTGATAGCATCTAATACTGTCCTTTAAGAAGGGATTGAATCTAAATTTTGGTACAGCACTAGACAGAAAACAGGTATTACTGTTGTTGGGTATATGAGTGATGCATGAGAGGGATAAGATGCAAAAGCCATTTTTCTTTTAAAATTACAAACTTAGAGGTGAGAAGTCCAGTGCTTTCAAAACATGAAGAAAATTATTTGAAGAAATATTTCCAGACAGAAATAATATCTGAGTTGTCTGTATGATTGCTCAGGTACAGTGAATACACATGGGTCTATGCTAGTCTTTATGTGAAAGTGGTTCCTGTTGGACATTTCAAATCTTTGCAGTTACTAGCTGTGCATATAAAAACATCAAATGCTGCCTTAAAATAGGTATTTTAAGGACAAAACATCAGAAAAACGTGTTCACAAGGAGATAAGCAATCCTGCAAGCTTTTCAGACACAGGAGACTGCCCTCTATTTGGATGAACATTAAAAAGGTATTAAGAGCCATACTTCACTGGTGTTTCCTTAAATAAACACGATATTACTCACAGACACACAGTCTGTGTTTTCTACTTAAAGTTTATTGAAAGAATGAGAAACCTTACAGAGGAAAGGTGTTTATCCAAGAGGAATTGACACATGTCGGTGGAAGATAAAATAGTCAAAGAAAATAAAAGATATGGGGTTTGTATAGTGTTTTACAGAGCTAGGCAGAAGGAGTCTCTGCCACAGCAAAGGAGGATTCCTCTTTCTCCTTCACGGAGACTGAAGTAACAGTAGATTATAACAGGACTTCCAGTGTTTGAATGTTTGAGGACTGACAGAAATCAACAAAGAACCTGTTCCTTAACAATTACCTTTTTCTTAATGTATGATTTTTAAATGTTGCAGAAATAAGGATGTTAGTATTCTTGTCCTAGTGACATGCTTCTAATCTGAAGCATCATTTAAAATTAAAACACGGCAAAAAGAATTCTGCCAGGAACAGACTTTTGCTGCAGTAATACAAGGTGTCTGAGCCATTTCAGTTTAAAAAAAAGAGTAGTAATATGGTGGTGACAGTTTTTCAAATGTTTTGGATTACTGCTGTATAGTAAAACCAGGCAAGAGGACATCAAGTGCATTTTCGCAGTGTGAAGTTATGCAAGACATGAACATGAAGTGATGTTTGATTTATTATGTCTGTGACCTGTAAACTGTGATGTTTGATACTGTAATTTTAGTCCAGCTTTTGATGCTGGCTGGGAGAAGGTCTTCCAAGGAGACTGGGAGTGAAGCAGTGTGCTTCAGCAGGCTCTTCTGAGAGCGACCAGCGCTCTTGGGGTCCAGAGCACACTTGCTACAATGGCTGACAAAAGAGGGGAAGGTCTTTGTTTGGAGAACCAAAAGCTGATTATTGCTTTGGAGGGGGTCCAGGGACAAAGATGAACTTGGGCTGAGTGGCACAGAATTTTATGTGGGAAAAAGGGGTTGATCTGAGGGTCAAGGACCAATGGGAACAGGTGGAAGTGGTGCAGAGCAGAGACAGCCGACCAGGGGAATCAGTAGAGTAATAGGAATGGAGCACTGCAACAAAGTGGGATCAGGAGAGGGGAGAACATTCTAGGGAATGTACAAATATGGTGAACGAGGGCTGAACTGGGTGGAACAACTGTACAAACTAATAGAACTCAAGACATTAACATGTGCCTGCAAAGGCCTATGGGAGGGAGGCACTTCTCACCCTAACTGTAGAGGGGTGTTTCTCCTTGCCTGCTTTGGCATCTTTAGGGCTGGGGCATTTCAGCCCTAGTGGCAGGCCCTGGGCCCTCTGCATGGGAGGGCTGGATTTGAGTTTATTTTATGCTAAGCAGGCATGGAAGTACTCAGCTCAGGGTCAGGTGTGTGGAAAAAGCATAGTGTGGTTTGCACATAGTTCCCTTGGTATGTGGAGGGAAGAGAAAAGGATTCCTGTCAAGTAAAAAACTTTAAAATTATCACTGTTCTTGGACATTACAAGGGATCCTAAAGTTGAAGTAGAGCAGTTTACAAAAATAGTCAGAGCCTTCTAGCCAAGAAAATGAAAGTATGGGATAGATTCTACTGAGGATCAACTGTTAATTCCTGTTAAGAAGTCATGTTGTGGCTGTTTAAGATAGTTACTCTTTTTGATATGGTAAAATATAAGCAGTTCAATATTGAGTTTTCTTGAACCAATTCATTGCTGCAAAGGGAAAGATCTACTTCAGGAAGCATATAAACATTCTGTATAGTGACAGTATCAGATTTTGACAGCATATTATGACTATTTGACTTAACAATCTTCCTACAGAAGACAAGAACCAACTGAGAGCAATCCGTTTTAAAGCTGTTTTTGTCATCGTTAGTTTGGCAGTAAATACTCCAGCACACACTTGGATAAATGCTGTTCAAGAAGAGTACTACATATGGTAGCTTCTTGCTGCCGATATTGTAGTTCACACACAAGGTGATACTTATTTAAGTTTATGAAAGTAAATGCCTCTAAAATACTTTCTTTCTGATTTAGCTCATCTAAATGTTAAGGGTCACTTGTTGGCTACAGCATTTATGTCCTGGGAAAATTTTCTCTTAATTGTAATGCATCTTGTTTTCTTGATACTTGTACTCAAAATAGAATTTTCTCCATATTTCCTGCATTTTTAGAAGACCTTATTTTTCCTTTAGTTTGTGTCAGATTTGCATCTTAATATGATTATCTTAAAACAGTTATTGCTAGTTTCACTTTTTTGTGGTCTTTATTACTTAAAATTTTGCTTTATTCTCACTAATCATTACAAACATTTTAGTAACTGTAGTGAGGCTACCTTTGATTAGAACAGCTGAACGAAACCAATTTGCTGGCAATTCAGTGTTGTTTATCAGATAAGGCTGATTATTTTGGCCGTATTGTAAAAAAAGCCAACAAAATGTTTTAGAAGTTTAAGAACTAAATTCTTCAATCCCTATTCATGTAAAGTGTTGCTTGAACACTTGAGTCTAGCTGATGTTAAAAAGGTGATGTGGGACCCAGTTCTAAAGATTTAATATAAAAGGTGGAAAGCACTGATAGATTACAGGTAAATTTTTTTCTGCAGTTCTCCCATTCTCCTGAAACCCCTTCTAAGAGAAGAGTTGGTAAATCACTGCACCTGGGGTGATTGTTAAAAGCTTACTAAATCTTCTGCAAATACAAAGATAGCCACATATACCAAGTTAAGGTTCAACTTCAGCTATATAATAGCTTTTCAGGAATACTCTTAGACTAAACCCTGATGTAGAGAGATGCATGTCATTGCCTAACTCATTACTCATGTGTACATAACTTTTAAATACTAATGCACTGACTTTTCCTTTTTTTAGGCTGGTAGTTATGCTCCCTTTTTCTGTTAATCTACAGAGGGGGGAAAAAATGAAAGGAACTTAAGTTGTAAACTGTTCTGATGCTTTAAATTAATAATGTTTTCGTTCTTTGTTCATCTTGAGGACTGTTGTCCTAATAAGTGAGTATTCCAGTATGTCTGGGGTTTTCAGGTTGTATTCTTATGCTTTGTTTCTGTTGTGGTTCCAAGTAGCTTGTTAGAAGAACCTACTTAAAGTTGCTAATAATTAACTTGCTTATGGACAGTATATTCCCACTGAATTAGAATAATTTCATTAGTTTATCATCAAACACAAAGTACACAAACTATTGCTGGGATTCACAACATTTCCTCTTTTTTCCTGAAAGAAATTTGAAATAGCAGTGAGAGGAAAACCTAAAAAATGCTATCTCTTGGGGAAAAAAATGCCTAAAGTGTCAGGACTGTAATACAGTAGCATTTTATTCTCCTTGTAATGTAACGTTATTATCTTGCTGTAACATTCAGTATAGCACAATTTTCTGATCCTTTTTATTTCATTTGGCTGGGGTAGCATTAACTTTCTTCACAGTGGCTGGTATGGGGCTGTGTTTTGGGTTTGTGCTGAACATGGGATTGATAATACAAGGAAGCTTTTGTAACTGGTGAGCAGGGCTCACACACAGCCAAGGCCTTTTCCACCTTCTGTAATGCCACATTGGTGAGGAGGTTGGGAGGGCACATGAGAGGGGCAGCCAGCATGTATTTCAGAGGTGCAGGTCCTGCCTGACCAACCTGGTTTCTTTTTATGACCAGGTGAATCAACTGGTAGATGTTGTCTGTTTGGACTTCAGCAAGGCCTTTGACACTGTCTCCCACAGCACTCTCCTGGAAAAGCCGGCAGCCCACGGCTTGGACAGGAGCACCCTTCACTGGGTTCAGAACTGGCTGGATGGCCGGGCCCAGAGAGTGGAGGGGAGTGGTGCCACATCCAGCTGGTGGCTGCTCATTGATGGTGCCCCCCAGGGATCAGTGTTGGGACCAGCCCCATTAAATATCTTTATTGATAGTCTGGATTGGCAGATCAGGTATGTCTGCGGTAAATTCACAGATGCACCAAATTGGGTGCAAGTATCGATGAGCTGTAGGGAAGGTAGGAGGGTTCTGCAGCAGGACCTGGACAGGCTCAATCGATGGGTGGAGTGCAACAAAATGAAGTTTAACAAGGTCAAGTGCCAGGTCCTGCACTTTAGCCTCAATAGCCAGTGCCCCAGGCTGGAATAGAGTGGCTGGACTGTGGCCAGGCAGAAATGGACCTCAGGGAAGTGACTGACAGCAGCTGAACATGAGCCAGCAGTGCCCAGGTGGCCAAGAAGGCCAAAGGCATCCTGGCCTGTGCCAGCAACAGTGTGGCCAGCAGGAGCAGGGCAGGGATTGACCCCCTGTACTCAGTGCTGGTGAGGCCACACCTCAAGAGCTGTGTCCAGTTCTGGTGCCCTCAATTTAGGAAGAATGTTGAGATGCTGGAGTGTGTTACGAGAAGGGCAGTGGAGTTGATTAAAGGTCTGGAGCACAAATGCTGTCAGATGTGGCTGAGGAAGCTGGGGTTGTTTAACCTGAAAAAGAGGAGGCTCAGGGGTGCCCTTATCATTCTCTACAACTGCCTGAAAGGAGGCTGTAGCCAGGTGGGGATGAGTCTCTTTTCACAGGCAACCAGTGACATGACAAGAAGACTCAGTCTTAAGCTACACCAGGGGAGGTCCAGGTTGGACATTAGGAAGAATTGCTTCACAGAAAGAAAGACTTGGCTTTGGCGGCCCAGGAAGGTGCTGGAGTCACCACCCTTGGAGGTGTTTAAGAATCAAGAGTGGGTGTGGCTCTTTTTAGCATTTAGTGCTATGGCCTAGCTGACACAGTGGTGTTTGATCGTAGATTGGACTTGATCTCAAAGGCCTTTTCCAATCTAGTTAATTCTATATGATTCTGCACTTCAGGTGATCCAAGCTGACCAAAGGGATATTCCAGACCAGAGCATGACATCATGCTCATTATATAAAGTGGGAGGAAGAAGGAAGAAGGGGAGGACATTCACAGTGACAGCATTTGTCTTTTCATGTCACCATTATGTGTGATGGGGCCCTGCTTTCCTGGAGATGGCTGAGCACCTGCCTGCTCATGGGAAGCAGTGAGTTGATTCCTTGTTTTGCTTTGCTTGTTTGTAGAGCTTTTGTTTTCCCAATTGAATTCCCTTTATCTCAACCCACAAATTTTCTAGCTCTTTTACCCTTCCACTTCCTTCCCACCAGTGTGAGAGTGAGTGAGCAGCTGCATGGGGCTTGGCTGTCATCTGGGATTAAACCACACGAGTCTCTTTCGGTGCCCAGTGTGGGGCGCAAAGGGTTGAGATCAGGAGGTATCTGACTAAAGTGTGTTAAAATAAAATTGTTATAAATATTCATTTTATTGGTTTAATAGTTGCTGGTTACAATATGGATTTATTTGCTCTCATACTTGTCGTATTTTGTCTATATTATCGAAATAATTCCTTACTTGCAGTATGTGTTCTGTGTGTTGTATTTTATGGAATGGGCTTATCACATGATAATGTCGTTGCTCACCAGCGTGATGTGTCTGTATGCAAGATTGCAGGCACCTTTGTGCCTTGGGAGTCACCTGCTGGGAGCAATTAATAATCACATCTCTGGTTTTTTGGTTCCTCAGAGGAACAGCCTATGAGGGAGACACCTTCCTATATCTTTTTCTCCTCCTTTTTTTTTCCTTCCTTGTCTTCCAGGCTGGTAGTCAAGATTTTAAAGATTCCTGAATATCCTTTGACTGCCCTTCAAAACAGCCTGGGGTTTTTTGCCAGGAGCCAGCATGTTGTTGCATATGGTTCAGAGCTTGTTTAAGGTCAGACTAATAACATGAGATCTGCCCTAAAGCTGGATAATGCAGAATGACAGGGTGTTTGGGGTTGTATGGGCCAGTACCTAGGGCAGTGAGCATCTTCAGTGTGCTTGCACCTTTACTCCTGATCAAATGCCGAATCCAGAAAGACTACTAAAATTTTGAAAAAAGTTGTTCTGTCACGATGTTCAACACTGCTTAGTACCTGCAGGAGAAAAAGAAGGTCTCTAAATATGACAGTGAGATGACAACAGGCTCTGCAGCTGCTCCAGCCACCTGAAAGACACTGTGACTACTCCACTCCCACCAACTGTGGCGATGGCACTGAAACCACTGAAGGAAAGAATCAGCGTGGGCTGGTGTTGGTGGACCCTGCACAGAAGCAGAAGAAAGATACACCAAAATCACCCAGTCAAAAAGCTTTAGCAAAAAACAGTCAATGACAAGGAGAGTGAGGATGATGAAGCAGAACCATCACAAGGGTGATTTTTCAGAGCCATTATCAAGGCCATCACAGGAACCAGAAGTGACATGAATTGATCCCTATCCCTGAGGGAGCTATGGGAGACATGAGAAGATTTCAGCAGTCATCCCTGACTATGTTGCTGCCTAGCTAGTGTGCTGGTGGGACAATGGAGCCAACAGTGTGGAATTGTGGTTATGGAGCCAGGCTGAGATCACTTGCCAAGGACCCAGACACTGACAAAGCAATGGGGGAAAAGACCTCTGGCCGTGATTCTTATCAAGTGTGAGGGGGTGAAGGTATCCCTGTAAAGATGATATTCCATGTAATTTAGACAGATGGACTGCTGTAGAGAAAGTGACTCACTTTCTAAGGGAATTAGCTGTTCAAGAAATGAAGTATTTTCATGTGGTCAACACCCAGGTCCCCACAGAGCCAGACCACATCTTGTGTCAATTACTCATGTTGCAGAAATTTCTATGAAGTGTAGCAAGGGCACATGAAACAGTGCCTTTGACAACAGTAATTTGGAAAGATGATGGATGCACCACCAACAGCAATTGATGCAATTTGGCAGCTCGGGTAATATAAAGACAGTATTTCTTCCTCCATCACAGAATCTGTGGAGAAGCTAACTGATGAACTGATGCAGGAGCTCCAGCAACTCGGAGGGAATATGTCATACACCCCATCTGTGTGAGCCTACATTTCAGTAACTGACAGCAGGTATCCTCTTTCTTTGAGAGAGAGGATATAGAGGATACACACCATGGGGCACCCTACGGTTTTACCTGCAGGACCATGGAGAGGAGACAAGGAAGTGGGATGGATGGGAATACCTTGATTGTAGATGCACTGGTGTGGGATTTGCAGGGAAAAACAGCCATAACTTGAAGTTGCTACTTCAGTCTCCAGTAAACAGTTTTTCAGGCAGATTTTTCAGTCCGATCGTACTACTGACTCTGTATATGTACGCTTGACCTGGGGCCTTTGGGGGTGGTCCAGTCTGGCTAGCTCTGGACCCTCGGGCCCTTCACAGTCTACAAGTAAAAAGTAAAAGACTGGAGTCAGTCTTTCTCCTCGGGACGAAGGTCCCACATTTATTATGGAACTATTCCAGGGGATCTGGGAGAGAAAAAAAGAGATCGAGAGTCTCATTGTGGGAGCTTTTAAACCCAGGGGAGGGGGGGTGGAGGAGAGGTGTCGAAGCCAATGGGATGGAAGCGATGGGAGGGGTGAGAGGAGGAATGACCTGGGGAGAGACCACCACCACCACCAGGGGCTTTGGGGGAGAGGGGAAAAACAGAACAAACCATGTGATACAAACATATTATTCAGTGCAAAATACCAAACCCATTGCAAGACAACAAATAAATAAACTATTTAATGCAGTACAACATATGGAGAGAAGTACAAGTCCATTTCTGCAAGATAATAGTAGGAAACATTGTGACCAGTATTGAAGGGGCCCTTCCTCCACCTAGGGGAGGAAAGAAATAACCAGGTTTATTGGACTGTGTGGGTTTGATGACCTGGCACAGGAGCCCCACAGGAGTACAAGGCTTCAGTAGACAGTGGTGCACAATGTACCCTAATGACATCAAGCTGCATAGGGATGGATCCATTTGGATTTCTGGGATGACAGAGCAATCCAAAGAGCTGACTGCATTGGAAGCTGAGACTAGCCTGACTGGCATGAGTGGTAGAAGTACCCTGTCTTGACGGGAGCAGAGGCTCCCTTCATCCTTGGCATAAACTGTCTCAGGAGAGGATATGTGAAGGATTCAAAACGCTGCTGATGGGCTTTGGTATAACTACCCTGTAGACTGAGGAAATTTCAGACATCCCTTTTGCTCTTGGGCTGAAGAACAGCAGGTGCCAATTGCCACCACAACTGTGCACTAGGAACAGTGTCTCACAATCTCACTCTCCAATTTCCATTTATAAACTAATTTGTCACCTAGAGAGCCACAGAGTGGTCAGCAAGACCTGCTTACCTTTAACAACCCTGTATGGCCAGTATGAAAGTCCAGTGGAGAGTGGAGGCTGACAGTAAACTGTGGCTTGAATGAAGTTGTACCACCTCTGAGTCCTGGTGTACTGGATCTATAGGAACTTCCATATGAGCTGGAGTCAAAGGAAGTCACATGGTGCCACAATTGATACTGCTGTTGTGTTTTTGTTAGTCCCTTTGGGAGTAGAGTGCAGGCCACAGTTTGCTTTTGTTTGGAGCTGTGTCCATAGTACCTGGAATTGACTGCCAGTCAGAATGAAACACAGCTGTATCATCTGCCACAGACTGATGAAGGCTGGAACAAGGTGAAGCTCTGAAACACCTGCAGTGTGTTAATGATACCATTTTGTGAGAAAATATAGTAGAAGGAGTTTTTGAGAAAAAGAAGCAAATAATCCAATCCTTTTAAAAGCTGGTTTTGCCATAAAACAGAATAAGGTAAAGGGACCTACACAGAGATCCGGCTTTTAGGAATCAAAATGGACATTGTCAGATCCCAGTGGTTTTTATTAAGGTAACAGTGATGTCTTCAACAACTAGCAAGAAAAAGACAAGACTTTCTAGGTGGTGTGGGATTTTGTAGAATGCACATTCCAGCTTGCAGTCTGATTGTAGCCCTGTCTGTCAAGTGACCTGGAAGAAGAATGATTTCAAATAGCCCTCTGAGCAGCAACAAGCCATTGAACAAATCAAGTAGGAAATAGTTCATGCTGTAGCCCTCGAGCCAGTCTGAATAGGGCCAGTCTGAACATATGTAAAAAGCAGGCTTTTTATTGCAGCTGGAGAGAGTGGACCTACCTGGAGCCTCTGGCAAAAAGCACCAGGGAAGTTTTGAGGCTGACGTCTATGTTTTTGGAGCTGAGCATACAGAGGATCTGAAGCCCACTATACTCTAACTGAAAAGGAGATACTGACACCTTTCAGAGATGATTGGTACTGACACACACAGCTTCTGGCACCAGTTACCTGCGTTGAGTTGGATGCTCAAAAGGACTAAAGGCTTTGCATTGATCACATAAAGAGTTTGGATAGGAAACCCTTCTCATCCAGGAAACTTGGAATTAATCATGAGCTGGCCAGAAGGCAAAGATTTTTGGAATGTCACCAGGCTTGCGCTGAAGAGTCCCAGTACATAATAATTTCCCGGAAACTGAGAAGCAATATGCCTTGTTTACTGATTAATCCTTCTGCTTGTGGGAAAGCAGCTGTATGGAGTCCCCTATGACAAGTCACAGAAATTGCTGGAGGAGAACATGAATTGAGTAAATAAGGAGAGATGAAAGCCATCCAATTGGCCTTAGACTTTACTGAAGGAGAGAAATGGCCAATGCTTCTTTTTTTATACCTCTGTACTGATTCATGGGTGGTCGCCCTATGGTGGGGGTGGCAGCAGTGGAAGCAGAATAACTGGCAACCTAGGGGTAAACCCATCTGGGCTGCTAAACTGTGGCAAAACATTGCTGCCTGGTTGGAAAATTATCTTGGTTTGAAAAGACAGGTGTCTGCTAAGGAAGGCAGGAGCCTCTCTTGAAATGGAAAATGTAAACCCCCTCCTTCAGAATTTTTATGATTTTGAAATTAAGGGGCTCTCAGGCAAAGATATGGGAGTAGTAATAACAGTTATTAGGAAAAATAAAAAACCACAAAAAAAAATGCAGTAATATAAAACAATACTGACAGAGTCAGAATACAACCTGACACCCTGTTGGTCAGGCTGTTGGTAGTAGTCTGATTGAATGGTGGCTGCAGTCCTCTTGCAGTGACAGATGTGGTCCTATTGAAACAATGGTCTTGTAAAAGGGTGCAGGTTTCCTCTGAAGGTCCAGTGGCAGTGTAGATGGGCCTGGTCTTCCTCTGGGAATCCAGTGGAAAAAGCTGCTCCTCTGGGAATCCAGTGGGAAAAGGCTGCCTGTGGTGTTCCAAATCTCAGGTTATGTTCAAGTAGGAATGCTTGGCTCCTCCCCCTGGGTGGAGCATCTCACAATGGGATGATGTAATTTTATCAGTCATACAGTGAGGCTCAATGGCATATTAACAGAAAATATCTTCCTGGAGGGAGGATGGGTTGTGGAAGAGATAAAGAAAACTGCCCCACCTGGTTTTAGCAAGTGGCCCAATTAACAGAAGATAACTGCCCACTTCTGACAGATGGCAATAGAATTTACACCCCCAGCCACATCTTATATTTGCAACTTAAGACAAAAGGCTGTTACCAAGGGTGACGGACAAAGTCATAGACTGCATGGATTCAACAAAAAAAAATATTTTTTGGACGTTTTATGAACATTTGACAAAGGTGTTCCACAGACTAGGGGAATGATGTCTTTCTCTATATCTGTCAAAACAGGTAAGTAGGGAAGGTGATAGGGTATTGGAAAGTGTGACATTTGGTGTGACATAAAGGGTATGGAATAAGGGGTGGATGAGTGTTAGTTTTGGCTAGGGTAGAGTTAACCTTTTTCACAGCATCTCGTATGGGGCTGTGTTTGGATTTGTGCTGAACATAGGGTTGATAATATGGAGATATTTTTGTTACTGCTGCTCAGGGACCTCCCTGATCACCACCTCCCACATCTAAGGCCTTTTCTGCTTTTCGTGTAGTCACACAGGCAAGGGGACTGCATGTATGTGGGAGATTGGACAGAGACACAGCAGGCGCAGGTGACCCAAACTGGGCCCCAAAGGGATATTCTATACCATTCGACATCATGCTCAGTATATAAAGTTGGGAGAAGAAGGAGGATGGGTGGACATTTGTAGTCATGATGTTTGTCTTCTCAAGTCACTGTTATCTGTGATAGGGCCCCCTGCTATCCTGGAGATGGCTGAACACCTTCCTGCCCATGAAAAGCAGTGAGTTAGTTCCTTTTTTGCATTACTTGTGTGTGAGGCTTTTGCTTTCCCTATTAAACTGTCTTTATCTCAGTCCATGAGTTTTCTAGCTTTTTCCCTTCAGTTCTCTCCCTCATCCCACTGCTGGGGAAGTGAGTGAGCTGCTGTATGGGGCTTGACTGTCCCCTGGGGTTAAACCATGACACCAGGTGTAAAATCCATAATAACATCATGGAAGTAGTGTTAACTTAATCTGCTCTGGGTTAGATTAAAGAGTATGTTCATGTAATGTACTAAAATGTATAAAGTTCCTGTCCATTTCAGGACGGGAGATAAGGAAAAAAATAAGATAGAAGGAAAACAGCATGAGTCAGAAAGAGAGTGTGAGTCAGCATTACTGACTGAACTGTTCGCTAGTCTGGTAACTTGCTGTAGAAATTAGTTTGTGATGTTTCAGGAGTAGAAGAGGAAATGTACTTATTCTGAGCCACTGCATAGAAATGCCAGCAAAGATAACCAGGTTGCTTCTGAGTCAGTGTGCTCCTTTCTTCTGACTATTCCGCTATCAAGTTAGGAATCTGAGTTGCAACAAATCCTTCTGGTTATGTTCTTGTGCTGCAGGATGTAGGAAAACATTAGAAAACATATGTGGAGAGTAATGAAACAGGAATGAGGAAATTTCTGGTAGAGAATATGATTCACTTACCAGAAATGACAGTTTGAGAAAACTGGCTTCCCAAGTTTTATGTCTGAAGTGGCAGAGTAACATCATTTGCATGCTTGATGCAGGGAACATTAAATGCATTAACTTAAGGAATACTGTTTGCATTGTCTGCAGACTTTGGTCGCATGTAGGCAGCATCAGGGGAACGAGTCTGTAATAAAGGGAAAAAAACACGATAGCCAGGTGCTAGAGAGATATGTTTCTTACCCATTTAGCTGGGAAAATACAGTTTTGTGTCTTTACACAACCGTGGTTTGTGAGATCACTTTGCAAGTACTGATATACTGTGGTGATACTCAAGCTGGTGGTGTGATGGGATTTGGGAGCCTGATGGCAAACCACCCATACATGCAACTAAAATGCTGTCATGTCCATGGGTGTGTTAAATGAAATAAAGATTAGGTTTTCTGTCCAGTGGAAGTTCCAGCAGTTTCTGATTGCAGAGGTGGAAGTGTGCAGATTTACAACATACAAGTACAGAAAATGTATTTCTGTTCATTAAGATGAGGCTTAGTAAAGCAGTTGAAAACAAAACGTTGCCCTTATATCTTGGTCCTTGCCTTCGGAGAAGTGCTACAATGGTGGAGTACTGTGATACTATTTCTCTGCTCATGCTTCTCATGTGGGAAGCATACTGTTTTGAGGCTGAACACCAGTATATTGAAACTTAGTGTTTTAAGGCTTTCATCAGTTGTTAAATTACCTGTAGTTACCAGTGGTCTATGTTTCTTCAGATTGTTTTATGAACTGTATGATTATACATGCCTTGTTTGCCATTCTCTTCCCTCTCTTGACTTCAGATCACCCTTCATATTCTCCATAGTATGTGAAGCAGAAAATTGCCTCACAAGGGGTTTTTCTGTTCCCATGGCTGACAGAGTTCTTGGCCCACCACAAAGTTAGTAACCATGCCTGCAAGGAGGAGAGGACCAAAAGAGCCATTAGTCCTCTGTAATTTTGAAGATTCCACGCACCTTAGTACTGATCTTGGCATTTGTTTGGGGACAGACCTGGAACAGGCCACTGCTTCAGTGCTAGTCACAAAATAATTGTAGTGTGCAAGTATGAAGAAATAAAAACTAATTCTTGGTGTCTAGTAGGTATGAACTTCAGTTACTGATGTGGTGGTGGTGGTGTTTTTTATTTTGCCACTAAAGACAACTAGTGCCAATTTGGTATTTAAAGGAAGGAAAAAATCCCTCCCCACTCTCTTCCCACCTTTTGTTTTTACCTTCTTGAAAAACTTTTGAAAGCAACTAACCCATTCTTCCTAGCAGGAAAGGCAGAGCAAATGGAATGAGTAATCTAACTAGGCATGGACCAAGTGAAAAGAGTTTCATTAGACACAGATGTGAAAAGAAGATACAAAAGCATGGGAACGCACAGAGGGTAGGGATAATGTGTTATTAAGGGACTAACTCAGGTCCTTGCTTGTGTACTAGGAAAAAAATCAGCCTTTAAATGTAGTTAAAAGTACTTATTTGGAATGTTTTTGCTAGCAGATGATATTCCTGGAATTATTTAATAAAATTGAATGATTTAAAAAAATTTTGATCTTTATAAGCCATTTCAAGACTGTTCTTTGGAGGGCAAAAAAGCCCCCTGTCCAGTCATATTTTCATATTTTCACCCCACTCTTTGTTTTGTGCGTGTCTTAACTGTTAGAGCAGCTGTACTCCTCTGTTGTTCTTTTCTTAAATTCCTCCTTTACAGTTCTTCACTTCAGTTCAGTACTTAAATATTTATCTCATTGACATGATCTGTTGCTTACCACTGCTTAACTGTACTTGGAGAAAGCCCATTATCTAGTTTAAACCTGTTGTTTTAAAGCTGTAGAGAGATTATCTTTTCCAGATCCATCTGTGCACATTGATGGCTGTGTAGCCTCTGGCAGTATGTCACTGCCATGATTGTCAGTTTGTCCCAGGTTTGGCCCACGGAATAATCTGTGAGTGCCCCTGAGTATTTCAGACAGAACTGGCCAAAGAATGTGTTTGTTGAGATGGGTTCTGCTTAAGCAAGTGCAAGTGCTTTTACTTGAAGTGAATTAGGATGAACAAAAGCTATTGGCATAGCTAGGTTTCTGACAGAACTATTTGTAGTGTACCTGTTCGCTGTATGTGTCTTTACTGATTTTTTTAGATTAAAATATTGTCTTGTGACCTCTTTTGAGATTCTAATATGAGCACAGAGTCTGGAACAGCATTTCTACTGATGGGAAAGATTGAGAGCTTGGACATGATGATAAAATTTGAGAATTTTTCTGGTAAGATTAGGAGGACAGAGCTATAAACATCACTTAAATAAGCAATGCACCTGTGTAACATAGATAAAGTGTCAAGCATATGCTTTAGTTTTGAAAAATTAAATTACGAAAAAATCACCGCAAAAGACCTGTGTTGCATAACAAAAAGGCATTTAAAATATTTTTGTTTATATTTACAGTTTGAGTAAACTAAGAATCTGTTTTTTAGGGCATCCAAGATGGATCTCAAGTGTGCTCTGGAAGAATGTTCAATGGCACTGAACTTATTTCTAAACAATAAGTTCTCTGAAGCGCTGGAACTACTTCGTCCATGGTGAGATTCTGTTATTTCCTGAAGTTGTTGTTTTAAACAGACAGTATTTAATACCCGAAGGTTAATTTAAAGTGTCTGAAGATAGTAATTTTAATTTATTCTCTTTTTTCCAAAATTTCTCCATATTTATGGTTTTTTAAACTTTTTTTTTTGGGTCATTAAAGACATCTAACATTGTTTATGAAGCACTGAATTGTGATGTTGTAGAGTTGATCACTCTAGCTGTCTGTCAAGCAGAGGGGAAAGGCTGGGGAGCAAGACCATATTCAATGCATCTTTGATCAAATAATTTGTAAAATGAAACGGTTTTTGACAATACAGAAAAGCTGGAGCAAAGCTCCAGAATAGTCTTTTGGTTATGTTTTTTATTATGTTTGACTTTGGTGCTTATCTTTAAGCTCATCTTTTTATGTTCTGACTATTTTCCTTGTTCCCCTGTTGCCTTTCTTCCACTGAGAAGAAAAGTATGGCAGTGCAGATGTAGGGAATTAAAGAATATGGAGAAGATCACAGATGAAACCTGTCTTACCTGTGACTTCATCAGGAGGCAGTCGGAGTGGCTGATCTTTAGGACTGGGATCTGAATCCCATCCACCATTCTTCTCTTGTCTGTGTCTGAAAGGGGCACGTGGTATTGAGGGATGTGTTGGCAAGAGGGATATGTAGCCAATGTCAATAGAGTGAAGTAATATTCTCCCTCTGTATGGTGCTAGTAAGAATGGATTAAGAGTGATATGTTGGTTGATGTTGTACAAACAAGCTCAAAGACAGCTTTAAATGAAACATCAGAAGGATGACGCAGCTATCAAGTGTTTGCTTTTAGTGGTCTGGAGAGCTCATGTGAGGAAGGCAGTAGGCCAGGAATATTATCTCTTAGAATTAGTTGCAGTTAAGCTCAGTGGAAGATGATATTACTGTTGGAATACCAGGATCTTTCTTGCTCCAAGGTCAGGGAAAATAAAACTCAGGAGACGTTGTTTTTGAAGTCTCACCCTGAAATTTATTATCCTTATCTATTATGAACTCATGAGATGTGAGCTCTCTCTAACAAGTCGAGAAAGTGAGCTAAAATGATGTGTATTCAAGGCTATTTAAGTCCTAATTATCCAATAAACATTTGTAGATTATATTATCAGATCTGTTACTTTCCTGCTTAATTCTTCCATCTTTTCACAAATTTACACAAGTGTCTCTGCATTTAATTTTGTATTGCAATGTAAAGTGTTGCTTAAATGCACAACATTCATGTTTTCCCTAGGTCCAAAGATAGTATGTACCATGCACTTGGATACAGCACTATTTTAGTTATGCAAGCTGCAATGACCTTTGAACAGCAGGATATACAATTGGGGATTTCTACAATGAAGGATGCTTTGCAAACCTGCCAAAGGTGAGCCCAAGCAATCCCAACCGTAATGAGATACTAAATCCAAAAAGTATTATTTGTGACATACCCCAGTTCTCTGTATGTTTTAAAAGCAGGCTCTTGTCTGTATGAGAGTGGCCTAAATTTGTTAAGGTGGAGTAAGTCCCACTACATTACTGGTGAAGATATTTTTCAACATGGTGTTGTGGCAACAACAGACTTGTCCTGTGTGGGTATTAATAGCTACTACATTTAGTTAAATGATTGTTTCACTGTGTAGACCTACACATAAACTGACATTTTTCAACTGTCTGAGCCATTGGCATCTGTGACCTCTTGTTTTTCCAAAAGTTTCAAGGCCTGTATTTTGAATTGTCCCCTCTCAGCATGCAAACATCTTAAAAAAGTTGTTTCCAAAGGTTGGACCAATAGTCTGATACAATTAAGCTTGTACTAAGGTTTCTGCTGAAAACCAAATAAGTTTTTGTTGTTACAAATGTGTTTAGATTACCTTAAAATTAACGATTAAGAGCAATTTCTGTTGCTCACATCAGAAATTATCTGGACTGAACCTTTTGCTTCTGGTCTTTCTTTGAACAGCAAAAAAAAAACCTTAGAGAACGGGTTGTGGAAGCTAAAGTTTAAACAAATCTCTTCTTCAATATTGGTTAATCTGTTTTATCACAATTATTTCCCAAAAAATGACTGCCAAATATTAGTTTAGACATTTAACATTATCATCATCTTAGCCATGGCAAAAAAGAAATGAGAAAACATTATCAGATGCTGTCTGAAGAAGAGAAGGAGTCAGCAGTTTCTGCATCTTTTTTGGACGTGCTATCAATTTGCAGTTTCATCTGAACTGTGTTGTTTAGTGTGTCTGAAGATTAGATGTGCCTCTAATTCTAGACAGCTGCAGTACAGGATTTCATCTCTGCAGGATATAAACTTTAATTCATGAGTACTCTGGTTTAGTCTGTCTCAAAACTCATAAAAATGCAAGAGAAAGGCAATTAAATGTTCAAAGTTGAAGAATTACCATAACTACATGTACCTTAATTGACTCTTTTCTTGTGTGCATTATGTTAATGTGTAGTGTTATAATCTTCTTCTCAGGATCCCACAATTGTCAATGTGTAGTGTAAACAAAAATGATAAGCTAATGGTTAGTATTTATAATCAGTGACTCCTTGGCTTACAGAGTGCATTCATTTTCTGAATATAGCATTGTTTCTCTAGCTTCTTCATAATGCTGAGTCGTCTGTATTTTTTTTCCAAAAATTAATTTTTGGAATTAAAATGTGAGTTGAGATCTCTTGGAAGTAAAGTGTGTGATTTTGTGGCATTTTATCTGGCATAAACCACCATAAAATACTGAAACATGTTTGTTGAAAACAGAGCTCCTTTTCATTTTTTCATTCTAATTTTGTGTGCATGTTTAAGAAACAGAAAAACACAATTCATAAAACTCTGAATTCCAGTTAAAGTGTCTTGCCCAGCATCAGTGACACCTCTGTAGCTAGTGAGTGGCAGTGGGGTTGAAGCTGTCATGCATTTAATGTAGATTAATGGAAATTGCAAGCATGCATTTAATGTTGGATAGGCTCTTTAGCCTAGAGGCATACAAGTCTTTAGACTACTGAAAGAATTGAAACTGTTGACACATGATCGTTTTGCTAAGAATCTCTGTAAATTTTGGTTGGAAGTTTTTAAGAATTCCAGTTATTAAATTCAGGTTTGTGTTGAAATGTATGGCTTTCTTTTCTTCCATGCACAACCTATTTAGATTCAGGAAAAGAAGCACAGTGGTGGAATCCTTGTCCAATCTAGTTTCTAAACAGACAGTGGATCAGTTGACTGAAGGTAAGTAGTTAAATAACACAGTTAAAATAAAAAAGTGAAAAAAGCTCAAAACTATCCCTGCCAATGTATACAAATATGCTTAATTCTGACTTTACTCGTGTCTTACAGTAATAAACATGCAAATCATGTATATAATCTTTTCTAATTTGAATGCAAAGCTTCAGTGGAGAATTCAGGCTAATGGGGTTTTTTTGTCTCTGAGCATGCATGAATTAAGAAAGGAATGCCTTTCACAACACATTATAGGACTGAAGGGAAACTTCCTTTTTTTGACTTAAGAGAGCTCCCAAAAGTTTAAGAACCATTGACTCGGAGGAGTACATCCTTGTCATCAGTTGCATTGGAATCTGTATATATTAACAAGTTTTGTGCTTGTCTGTTTTGCCTTAAGGTGTTTTGGGAAATGGTATCAGTACATTGTTCATGGCTCTGAAAATGCTGATCTCCTATTTCTGATTCAGGCAGAGTCAAGTATGCATTTTTTTCTAACCTGGCACAAGAATCCTCTTTAATACTTGGACACATCAAACTCACCACGTATGCACTGTACATACAGCAGCCTTGTGCATGTGGCTGGTCTTGCAGCATGGGTGCAGAGCAACTTGTGTCATGTGTGTTAAATCAAATGTACTTTAGTGCTGCATGAGGACAGAAAGTCTGCCTGGGGCTTTCAGTTTGTTAAGCATGATTTGGTGAAAACCTGTTCATAATGTCTCAGTGGATGTAGGAAAAGCCTGAACCTCCATGAGGGTTAATATTCATTTACAGAAATTTCTTGTAAGATGTGGAAGGAGGCCTGAAAGACTGAGTTGCAGTGGGCTCTTAAGCTTAGAATCAATGAAAATTGTAGGAGACCCATCTACCAGAATGTCAAGTAGCTTTTGCCATAGACTGAGTTCAGCTCTGACAATGTGTTGTCTGAGAAGAAGGGAAATAGAAGAATTCTGTTGGGATTTCTGTGTTAGAGCTATTACTCAGCAATTACTGAAATGGCAACAGCAGAATTTTGCTTTTTTTTTTTCTTTTTTTCTTTTTTTTTCTTTCTTGTCTTGGCAGCATTTTGTTTGTTCCATTGACCCCAAGAAGACAGTATTGACAATGACATTGCTGATAGTAAATAACTTTTCTTTCTTATATAGAGGAAATGCATGCTGAAATCTGCTATGCTGAGTGCTTATTACAGAAAGCCGCTCTCACCTTCGTACAGGTAAAGTCAGTTTCTCAACAAAAGATGTGATGTTCAAATAAAAATTTTTTGCTATTGAATGTTATTTCATGGCAGCAGTTGAAAGTATGGTAAATCTTGAGCTGCTCAGCAAAGTTCTCTCTTTGTTTGTATGAATAACCAAAGATGATATTCAGATATCAAGGTATTACCCTAAGGTATAAACATACCACCTTTTAAACATACCTCCTGTTTTATACAAAATGGTATGTTTAAATGATTTGCACATTGGATCACATTGGACAGTGTCCAGTGCCTGCATAAAAATATTTTCAAGTATAAGGAAGTGTATTGTTTGAAAGTACAAGTCATTTTTTGCATGAATGAGTAGAATGTTTTCCAACTAACAAAACTTCAGCTGATACACATGTGTAATTTCCAATTCCATCTTGCTCTGTGTGCATATGGTGTCAGGAATAATAAAGTAATGAATGCTTATAAAATGGGCATGCTTAGCATTGCTGAGGTAACAATTCAGCTCACAGAAAGATCTGGTATTTTATACTGTGTGGTGCTAGTGATTTAGGTTGTAATTCAGGGACTTCATGCTACAGAGTTTTCAAATTCAATTTGAAACTTGATTCCTGAAAACAGGAGTTGTTCATCATACTTTTTGAAGATATGTGAGTGTTTAACAAGTGTTTATTAAATATATATTATAGATGATCTTTTCCAGTATAAATTATGAGAAAGAAGCGAGGCACATAGGATACACTAAGGTCAGAATAAGTTCCTTTTGCTTATGACTTAGGAACTACTTGATTTGGCCAGAAGTGTCAGGAAATACTTTCCTGTAACTAGCTTGCTCCTTTACTAGCCATGTGGAATCAACCCTTCTTTTATTTTTATTCGGTGGGTGGAGTCTGTTTTAACCATGAAAAGAATGTCGTTGGAGGTGGTGAGTTAGGACAGTATAAAATAATAAAAAACCATTAGATGTATATTTTCTCCAAAACACCACATCTGTATTGCTTTTGACTGTAATACCCTACTCTGCTGATTGCTGTGCTGCCTCATATTTTTCATTATTGGCTGATCATGATTAGCGTTAGGATGATGATGATGATAACAAAAATGTAAACATTCAGAGGGAAATAGAATTCTTGTACTGAAACACTTGCATTTGGGTGTTCAGACTTGCAGACAAGAGAGATCAGGAGTTTTAAAATGGTAATCTTTTTATGAAAGCAGAATTTCCTTTGGTTGATCATTCTGAGGCCTTTTTTTGTTGCTCTTTTCATTTTCCATGTTGTTTATACTGTTCCTAAGTATTTAAATTTGCATTTCTGAAATGCCAGCATCTTCCCCTTTTATTTGAATTCTAGGAGAAAAAAATTCATCCTGTTGAACCAATATTTTGCTTTTCAGGAATTTAGTTTTGATGGCAAGTGCATTGTGGCTTTGTTTTGGTTTGGTTAACTAACTAGAGGTTAGTAAGGACATAAATTGAAGAACACAGGTAGTAGCTTTTGATCAGCAATAGTTTCATCTGTTCGAGGGATTTTTCAGTTTGTCTTCTGCCAGTTTCTATAGGGTTCCTTGTGTGTGTCAGAATCGCCATTTCCAAATGTTTGAAACAGTTCCTGCAGCGCCATCTGGTGGAGAGCTTTCTTGGTTCATTTAGATGCATCACACATTCTGCCATAACTAACACTTCGACTTTCTTTTTCACCTCTCTCTTCAGTTTTAGAATTTGTAATGTGCACTAAAGAAATGTTTCCCTGACAACTTAGAGCAAGTGTTAATGTCAGTCTTAGAGACACATCTAGTGACTGAAAAACGTTTTTAGTGTTTCCTACTATAACATAAGCTTATTTATAAATTTATATGTAGCTGGAGGATTTTTATGTATGTGTTATGTGTAATATGATCACACAATATTTTTCTTCCAGGATGAAAATATGATCAACTTTATCAAAGGTGGCCTGAAAATTAGGACAAGTTATCAAATATACAAGTAAGCTATTAGAAAACACTTGAACTCAAAAGTAATATAAGCAGTTGGAGTGGCATTAATACTCCCAAAATACAAAGGAATATTTTTGTATCTATCCTAGTCACCAGTCAGTAATTTCTATGTTGTGTTTCCCCTTCCCTCGTTTTTTTCTCCATCACAAGGGAATGTCATCAGGTGCTACAGACGACTCAGGGGAACAAAAGCAAAAATGAAACGTACTACCAGTTTGAAGGAGGAGTGAAACTTGGAATTGGAGCATTCAACTTGGTATGACTTCTTCTTCTACAGAAAGGCCATTGGGTTATTCTGTAGGACTGTCTTTCTTTGTATATGTGCTACTGTAACTGATTTAACATTTACACATTTGTAAAATAGAGATATGGGGTTTGGAGGTTTTATGCAATGTGAAACCAGCATTAACTTCTGAGTGTGTGCATGCTTTCTGGGATGTTTCTGTTAGTTTTTTCTGAACAGTTTAGTTCTCTGGGATTAACTAATACCTCTATTTCTGAAGTGAAAAGGGAGCTGCATCTACCTGTGTGTAGCAGGATTTTTAAAGATGCTTATGCTGTGGTTACAAAATGCCTGGAGTGACTGTTTAATTTTAACTCCCCCATGTATCCCATTCTTTTACTTCAGTGACATACTCTAGATTCTCATAGATAATTATACATAGAAGAATGAACAGTAGTTTACTGAGTTTGTGCAAAGGAAAATTGCCTTTTCTTTACAATTTGCTACAGTTACCTTTTCACATCTGTCATGGCAATAGTTAAAGCTGATTTCTGCCAGTATGTTAATTTCTGTATCATTCTAGATTGGAGATGGCCAATTTTAAGTCTGGTCAGAAGAACTCAGGTTTATCTGCACCTGACTTTAAAATTCAAGCAACTGTGTTCATAAGTGTTCTTGCCTCTCCTATTCTTCATGGAGTCCTCTCAGTAGGAGGCTTAACAGAAAAAGTGTCTGATGGGCAAAACGTATTAGGGTGAATGGAGCTTTCTAAAAACTGACCCTCAAGTTGACCTGCTTCTTAATGCTATGGAAAAGGTGGTTGTGATGTTTGTACATTTTCTGTTGTGTAGGATGTGGAGGATGCAGTAACAGAGGGAACAAAAATGCCTGTGATAGAGGGCTAAAGCATGATAGCAACAGCTAGTATTTCTAAAACCATTATGCTCACTGATCTGCTGATTCAGTACTCCCACAAGAGGAACAAGTAGAGCCTCTGTGAGACTCCTAATAAAATGAAATAATAGTATGGTGACATGGCAGTTGTAGGTTGTGAGTCATACTAAAATAGATTAGACTTTCATTCTAAAAGACCCACAGTTTTCAAGCAATTTTAACCAGCTGAAGATAGAAAACTCTGTCATTCTCTAAAGAAGCACAGCTGGACTCTGTCTATTTTCATGCTGGATGGTCAT
The DNA here is from genome assembly GCF_028018845.1 of Melospiza georgiana. Taxonomy (NCBI): domain Eukaryota; kingdom Metazoa; phylum Chordata; class Aves; order Passeriformes; family Passerellidae; genus Melospiza; species Melospiza georgiana. The sequence continues at coordinate 34,495,924 of NC_080465.1, forward strand.
CAGAATTCTGAGCATGCATGTTTACTTTCAGGTTCTTTCATCTTTTAATTTTTTACTAATGTAAAAAATTTTTACTAAATTTTTACTAATGTCTAATAGCATTTAACATAGTAGGTGGCCTTTTTGGTTCACATTTATAACAATGTAACTTTTTTTTTGAAGTGTACATGTTTACAGTTATCTTTTTATTTTTAAATGTATTTCAGATGCTGTCACTTTTACCAGGAAGGATCCTCCGACTTCTAGAATTTATTGGATTTTCTGGCAATAGGGTATTCAGTTTGATACTTGCTTTTTCAAATTAATTTTTTCTCAGATAAAAGACTGGATGGATTTAATGCCATGTATTCCACACTGGAAGCATAATATTGATTGTTTATCAGTATTTTACTGTTGTTAAAAAAAGAAATGGGTTAGATGATACAGGCATAAAAGCACATATGGTGATACTCCACTCTTTAACATGCATGAGAAAGGACCAGTTTACTTAAGAGGAGATTTTGCCAATGCAATATCCTTTCCTTTTGGTGATCCTTAAGTAGGGGATATCAGCTTCTTTTCCTAGTTGATGTAGTCAGAAATTGACATTCCTCACCAGTAACTGAGGGAAGAGTTATATTTCTACATTTTTCCACACAAATCCCAGCCCATTTCTTTGGGGAAAAAAAAATTGTGAATGTCACGTGTCATCCTGGACTCTAGGTACATCTTTCTCTCATGGATGACAAAAATATTTGTAACTTGTTTTTTAATTATTTTACAGCTCTTTAAAACTCCTTTTGATGCCCATAAGAAATGAAAAACCTAAAAAATCCTTAAGTAAGAAATTGTAATGAGGTGACCCACAGAAATGCACACAACTGAACTTCAAATTACTATAGCTGCAGTCACCATATGGTCTTATTGCTGTTAGATTGTCCACAATATGGTTCTCCTGCTGTAAAATTAGACTTCAGTAGAGACCAGTTCATTCCATTTCTTCCTCCGTAAAACCTGGTTCTTGCTGAAGCTTTTCCAAAATATCTATTTTTCCCTGACTAAAAATGCAGTAAAGGCTGGAAGAAAAGAATGGTTTTGAAATATCACAATTTTTTTTTGTGGGGTGCTTGAATTCTCCTATAATTCATCAAGTTGCTATGCAATAAAACTGATCTGTTAATATTTGTTTTGAGGCAAAAATATGTTTCTGAGGAGTCACTGCTTTTGATTAGGGAAGCTGTGAGCTCAACATCCCTCAGATAGTCAAGCTGTTATGTAATGGGTCTAAACAGAAACGTAAGGGAAATCTCATGTGTTAAGATCTGCATAAGGCTCCATGAATCTGGATCTGTCTTTAGACATTGGTGTATCAGCAGAGGTAATATTTTGGTCAGAGCCTCAAAATAGTTGACTTATGGCTGACTTGATGGAAGAGAATTGAGGATAGCCAGGGTTTTCAGTGGAGGAAGTCTCACGCCAACAAGTAGCACTGGAACAGCTGAGAGAGTTTCCCACCGCACATAGATTGAAGGATGTTATTCTGAAAGGTTGAGTCAGAACACAGTGGGGAAGGGTTGTAGACCTGTGTGTCTGCATGGTTCATGTGGTGTTCCCATTTCACCAGAGCACTGAAATGCATGATTTTATTAAGAGTTAGATTAGTCTTCTTCCTGAGTGCTGTTAGCCGTGACAGAAATATTTTGGTAGAGGGTTTTGTTGGATTTGAGATAAGTACTGAATTGTGAAATACTTACATCTGAAGGGAAAATTGAATTTTCATTAGCCAGAAAAAATTGATAGTAACTCTGTATACTTATAGTTAATTCTGCATGTGTTTGTGATATTTCTTAGGAGTTGGGCCTCTGCCAACTACGGGAAGGCGCATCTGGCAGCAGTTTGAGGGCCATTCTGTGTACTTTCACCCTGTTGGTTTATCATACTTACGTCTCCTTAATCCTTGGTGAGACCCACTGTGTAGCTTTTCAGTCATGCTACACCTTATGATAGATATTGTGATTTATTTATATAACAGAATTTCAAAATTGTGGCCAAATAGGAGTTTGCTGTATACTTAATTATGATCTAAAATTAATATCCATGACAAAGTTGTGTCTGCAGAAATAGTGAGGGTAGATAGCATTATACCAACATCTTGCTCCATTTGCAGGGCTGTCTCAACAGCAAAATATTGCAAAATATTATTAAGTACAGGAAAATAATTATCCATAAATTTAAATCAGATGTTGTGAAAACTATCTCCAGAAAAAAGCTATAGAACCAGAACTAACTATTTTTGCCATTTAGAGCTGGAAGTCGTAATTAATTCTATATGCTTCTTTACCATATATTTTCTCATTCTTTAATATTTAAATATTTTAGTACTTGTCCCTCAGGCTCATCAGGAAATTAAGGAGAACTTCATTTCTTCCAGTATCACTTGTATTTCATTACTGATTTCAAAATTAGGAGAAGAGGCAGCTGAGGATGTTTTCCTATCTTGCTAAAGCAATTAAAGGGATTTAAAAATATAACTAGGATCAGTGATGGAACAGTCCAAAAAATATTCCTATATTGTCTGTAATTTTTTTTCAATTTACAGACATTTAGTATTTTTAAATCACAAAGTATTTTTGAGACAAGAATTTAGTTTATAGAAACACAAGATGATGAAATAATTCTGCTTTCACATAAAGCTATCATCCATTGATCTGTCAAATAAAATGTGAAAACTTGGATTCTTTTGAGTACATTGAGGTTGGTTTGTTACGTTTTCTAGGTACAGGGGAAGCCAACCTTCAGGAAGCAGACAGTCTCCTCGAACCCTACCTCCTGAAATTTCCAAATGTGCGTATTTCTAATAAATGTTATAACAGAAATGTATTTCCCTATGCTCAAACTCCTAATTGGTTATTTTTCTCATCTCTTTTCAAGGGTTCCATTATTCTGTTTTATGCTGCCAGAATAGATATACTGAAAGGAAATTTTGAAAAGGTAAATGATATTTTTTTCTAAAATTTTTGTTTAGTGTTTAGCCTGAGGAGTAAAAACAATTAATTCATCTATGTATCAGTTGGACTGATAAGTATGCTGTTACCCCTGTTCACATTCACTGTCAATGTTGATTCCAGCCCTCTCTCTAAGTGAGACTGAAAGGGAAGTTTATCTCATTTTACTTGTCAGGTGTTTTTCCACCTGGGTGCTAGGTAAGAGCTTGTCCTGTAATTAGACAGTGCTCTCACATGGAGCTATAATTGAGCCAGTTTTCATCATTCTTCCTTAACTACTTACTCATAGGCACAGTTGAGGTTCCAAGACTGCATAGCAGCCCAGCAAGAGTGGAAACAGATTCATCATCTCTGTTACTGGGAACTGATGTGGTGCTACACCTTCCAGCAGGACTGGCTTCGGGCATATCGGTATGCAGACCTGCTCAGCAAAGAGAGCAGGTGGTCTAAGGTAAATGGGCAGGTGGACATTGTTGTGGTGTACCAGTGGTCTCTACAGTTAAAGTCACTTTTAATTTTGCACAATAAGTGTAATGTTTGCCTTCCTGAGAAACTCATAAACAGAGACACAATGGGACCAAACTGTTTTAACTGGGTGGTTAAGGATGACTTTTTATTTCACATTTTGAAGCAGCAGAACCATAAGCAGCAATGCTTTGGCCCCTCCAAAAATGGAGGTGCTTACCCAGGTTGGGAGAAAGAAGAGGGATGGGAAAACTGTAAACTTGTGTCTCGAGTCAAATTCTAATATTCACTAGTAAAACTTGGCTGAAGAAATTGTGTTTGGTGTTTATAAACACACACACCTAATCTTCAGATGCTTTGTGGCACAAAATGAGAAAGACTGCTGGGGACAGGATCTCACAAGAAAAGCTGGCCTATCAGATAACCTTTTCCTTGTAAAAATGTTTTTCACGGTATGAAGCAAGCGCAATGAACCAAGCCAATAACCTTTTATGCATTATTATTATCTGTTCCTCTATAGATTACTCTTTTATTATCTTAATGAAAAAGGGTATACATCTAATTCTTGGCAAAAGAGGAAGAGAATAGTATATTCAGCATGAAATGCAACTGTCTTTAATAGAATTACAGATTTTTTTTCCCTGCAAAAACCCAGTTATTAAACATTCCTTGAATCAGTACCCAGATATTTCCGTCTGGTTTTTTCATGTCTACAAGTAATAGATCGTATAATAACAGTAATGGACTTTAGAACAGTTAAGTCATTTAACCTCATCTCTTTGACAGTGGTTTGCATAATAAATTCTCCTGTTTTTTGCAGGGGATACCTTTAACTTTCTGACTGATATAAAAATATAAATACATTAAAAATAAACTTACAGCATAAATTCTGTGACAAAGGGAATACTAAACTTTTATAGTTATATCTGCCTGAGAATTATGGGAATACTTTGCTACAGCAATTGGGTGAGAGATTTGAGTCTTTAATGTATTGATTAAACACAGAAAATCAGATGTGGTAATCTGTTGCTGTTTCTTTTTGAAACAGGCAATATATGTATTCCAGAAGGCAGCAATTCTGTGTATGCTTCCAGAGGATGATTTGAAGAAGACTGGTGAGGACATAGTGTCTTTATTCAGGTAAACTTTTATAAAGCAGCTGAATGTGTACTCTTTGTCCTCCCATGTCTTTATCTTATGTGTTTTACTTCTTGCTTATAACCATAAACTTTCCATTTTTTTCTCTTTGCCTTTAGCATAAGAATTGCTTTTATCAGCAAAGATAAATCCTGCAGCTCTGGTCTCCATGGTGTAAAAAAATTTTAAGATGTTAAATTTCAGAGGATAACAGCAAGTCTTTTTAGCTAAAATGAGATGAAAAAAAATACCAACAAAAAACTTTTTTTTTTCCATTTTCCCTTCTTGTAGACAAGTGGATGGTCTAAAACAGAGAATTGCAGGAAAATCTATCCCGACTGAGAAGTTTGCAGTTAGGAAAGCTCGACGCTATGCATGTCCTCAACCAGTGAAGCTGATATTACCTGCCTTGGTATTTGTTCTTGCTTTGTTTTCATCCTTTTCAAAGAGAAAAGAAATCAGAGTAGTTCATTATACAGGGAAGGAATAATATTGTCAGGTATTATATGTCTGCATTTTAAGTTTTTTAAAGAAGTACTGCATTAATTCAATGTGATTTTGGTGAAAAGTATTAGAGACTAGATCATGCTACCAACTAAGCAGCAGTATAAAACAAGTGCCGTATTTTTCATGTGAAAAGCTCAGCATACAGAAAACTGCATTAATGTTCTTTAGGTTGGTAGGATTTTAGTCCTTGTCTTCTAGACTCATTAGGAAGTTAAAGAGTACTTTGGTACTTTCTGTTTTTCTTATGAAAATGAAGTGTGGTGGTTGGTTTTTTGTGTTTTTTTTATTCCCCTTGTATTGAGTCTGATTAAAACAAGCAGAAGCTGAAGTAACTTTATGAATGCTATTCTAATTTCCTGTATTTTAACATCAGAGTGATTAGTATTGCACAGTCTGCTTCTGTGTGCACAGCACTGATACTTCTCATATGTGTATGCTAAAATCTTTGTATGTCCATAATTTACCAACAACTGTGCATGAAAAACCTAATTCAAGAAGAAATTTCTTATGTTAATGCTCATTGATATAGATGGAGGAGTCTAAATAAAAGTAATCCTCTGGTTCTAAAATTCATTCTGTATTAAATTGCATGTAGAGGACTAAGTAAAATTTGTCTTGGGCTTGTACAGCAGAGTGCTTGTAAGTTGTGAATATATGTATTTGGTCTTGCTGTCAAATTCAGCATTCTGTTTTAATTTAGGAACATTCTCATCATGGACTAAGCATAACCAAACATAATGTATGGTTTATTTCAGTAAGTATAAATTAGACAGGACTACAGAGTTGAAATAATCTAGCATGATGTAGTTGATGATGTTATTAACATTGTTTCAGACTTTGATACAACCAGATTTTTTCTCTGTCTGAAAATGTACATATTTACACTACAAATGCAAGTGGAAATCTTTCACCAATGTATTGTATCAGCTTCAGAATGACATTAGGCATCATATTTCAGAGGTGTAATTTCAATTATGGTAGAACAAATGATACTCTAGTTTGTAATGACTGAGTAAAGATCTTGGCAAAGCTCCTTGTTGGTGAGCATTAACCCTTATTCTCCTCAAGTTTTACAATGTAATAATGTATCAAATCAAGCTTATTGCTTTCTGTTGTACTGAGCCATCTGGGAAGATATGTTTCCAGGATTTGCCTTGATTTTTTTCCAACAAAATTTTGTAGAAATTATAGTAAAATCATATGTTGGATGTGCCTACTGGAATCACATTTTTATCCAGAAAGTTTTATCTACCTCCAGTTTTGTCCTGAATGGCAGGTAATTGTCTATGAATTAGAGCATTTAGAGCGTGGTTTTGGGTGCATGCTTACATAAGTATGCTGTATATACAAGAACACACTCAAATGCAAATTCCAAATTTACCTATCATCCTTTAGAAAGAACTACTTTTAGCTCCTTCTTTATTTTAGGTGGCAGGGACCACAAGTTTAATCTAAAGCATCTGGTTTTGCTGACATGTTATGTGGGTGATGGTAAACTGTCCTGATAAAATCTGTTCAGTTTAATTTCTGAAGATCTGTGAAAATACATGATAGTAGAATCCGTTAAAAAGGCATCAAAACATTCAACTCTTAAAAACACAAATTGCCTTTGTCAGCACACATTCAGTGTAATTTTTCCTTTCCTATTCATAGATGTGTTGTACCAAAACAAGCTTTGGTAGTATTTTATATACTCAAAAATGTTCCACAACAGCCTTTTTAGAGGCACTCTTTAGTTAAATATTTATGCAATTCCATGGGTTGTTCTTACCTTTTTGTGTTGGTTGGTTGGTTTTGTTTTTTTTTTTTAATCAGGAAATGATGTATGTCTGGAATGGATTTGCAATTGTGGGCAAAAGAGCAGACCTTACTGAAAACTTACTGGTAACAATTGAGAAAGAAGAAGCTGCTCTACAAAATGAAACTAGTAAGTGATCAATTAAGGTGGAATTAATAATCTTATAAGAAATGCTGACATTTTTCTATGCTTTTGTCTTCTTATATTCTGTGATGTAAGTGTTGGCTTTGACAATGTTCTAATTAAGTCAAAGTATGGAAGTTTTGGAGCCTCACGAAATTTAGGCATGGTTCTTCAATATGTTCTTTATGCAGTGTGATTGATGCTGCAGAAGAATACAGAAAACTCAGGGACATCAGGTTATTGGTTACAGAACATGGCTGGTCTAGCTTATTTTTTCTTGTCTTTGAGAGTGTTCTTGGACCATAATCTGCTAATATCTTAAATGTCTGAAAAATATTTTTTCTAAACCAATTCATATCATGCTTTATTACATATGACACGTGCTGCAGAGAATATGACAAAGTATAAAATATTTGATGAAGTGCTATGCATTAATGAGTCGGGTTTTTTGTTTTGCTTTCTGGCAAAATTTGCTAGTTGTAAAATTAAATATACTTAATGAATAAACTTTGACCATGGTTTTACATCTTGGAGTAATGTTTAGAGAATCAGCCCATAATTTACTCCTAAAAGAATTTAAATTCATTTATTACAACTGGTTTACTGCATAAGTACTTGATTTTTGTCAGATTTTATCAGCATAGTTCTTTTACCTGTCATGTGAATTTTTGGGGAGAATTCTCTTTTGAGTTTTTCTAGAATAAATGTCATTTTTCATGTGAATCTTTTTAAATGATAATTCATTAAAATAATTTTTATTGAACGCAGATTCTACTCACATTAATGAACAATTTAGCAGTTTAATGGTTGTATGGTTTAGTGGTTATGAACACTAAACCATAAGTCACACTTATGAACAATTTTAGTGGTTAAAACAGCAATTCAGAAATGTAATATATACCTAAGTATGATTTATAGTGTAAATTGAGACGATGCATAAGAAATTATCCAGGGACCTGCAAGAAATTTATAGTGGTCAAATCTGGATGATATAATAAACCAAATGAGAGTAACCTGTATGGCCATGTTTGAATGGGGTTCCTTTATTTTCTGTGTTGCCCTTCACTTTTCTGCAGGATCAACAGTGTGCCTTTTAAATCTCAAGTGTTTTCCTTTTTTCTTGTAATATTAAACAAAAGTGTAGTGACATGCAAGATACTTGCAAATAAAGTAATTCCCCTGAGTTCCACATGGAGAGTTCTGACAGAACCTGTTGGAAATCCAGTGCTGTATTGTGCTGTGATTTGTACTAGAAGTGCTCATCTGTTGTAACAGTGAAGTAAATTTTCTATTGAATCTCTGAGGAAAGATGTACAAGGTACCAAAATTAAAGCAATGGAGATAAAATCACTGTGTTTTTTCTTATGGAAATTCACTGTTTGCAAATAGGATATAGTCTGGAAGTGTATATACTTTCTGGGTTCTTTTTTTAGTAATAACTTCTGTCAGATGTTATTTTATTCTGGATTTCATAGATGTGATTTTGATCTGCTTTTAAAGATACTGATTCAGTGAAAATAAAGAGTTGCTACTGAATTCCAAAAAAAAAAAAAAAAAGATTAAGGCTGCTGACAAGGTTACAATAAAATTTTAATAGACCATTTTTAGTAGTAGTAATATCAAAGGATTGCTAAGGTCCTGTGAAAGAAGGGTGTTGATTATACACAAAGGTCATTTTGGGATTGAGACTTCATAGAACTGTTTTTATTTCATTTGTTTCACATGAACAGGCACAGCATGGGATCTCTCAAGGACTGAAAGTAATTTTATGTTGTATAGAGCTGAAAATAGAGATGGTAGAAGGAACAAATGGAGGACATTAGAGATGGTGTTTTTATTTTTTTTTCCCCAGAATTTCTGGGAATCTTTATTTTTTTTTTCATATGCAATATATAAAAACAGATTATTTAACTTCAAGAAAAAATAATTTTTTGCTTGTTTTTTTTAATCCTGGTATTGATACATCCTTTGTTGTAGACCACTGCAGCTGCAAAGATGGTTCTCCCACATTTATTGCAAGGTTATCTGTGTTAAATTGGCCTGTGCATTTGTTATTTGTGCATTTAGTGTTAATGTTTTAGCTTCTATACTTTTGGGAAATTAGAGTACTAGTTGAAGTTGTTAAAGACTGGTGAGCCCGTACTGACATCAGTGCATGCCCCCAGTTATTTCAATGAATGAGTCCTTCAGGAGACAGTCACAGAGTCCAACACCTTAGCCTAGCAAAACAGGCTAGAGAGAATGCAAAGTACTCCTGTGCTGCACTTCTGCTGTCCCTAAAAGCACAGTCTGTCAGTTACAATCTATCAAGACTTTCTGGGTTTAAACACAGACAGAAATAAGGCTGAACATGATGGCAAAGCACTTTGCGGAGTCCTAAAATGCATTAGTCTTGCATGTTTCAGAACTGTTTATGTAGGATTTCTTTGGCAGACTATTAAGGAAAAAAATAATGTGACCTTAGAGAGCTGGTAATTAGTTGTAAACAACATGATCTGAAGGGAGAGTGTTTTGCTTCTTGAATTGTTAATGTATGTAGTGCCATCTGTCTATCCATATGTGTTTTCTTTCATTTCTTTTCCTTCCATGTACCCAGCAAATGCTACAAACTAAGGGAACTAAAAAGGATCACTCTTGTTAAGTAAATTTTGAATTGTTTCAAACACCCTCTTTCATCTGGTATTTTTAGCTCTATTGAACATAAGACTTTCAATGAAGTTTTTCAAATATTATACACTATTACTTATTTTCAAATATTTTTCAAATATTATACACTACTTCTGAGGCTTCTCAAACATTAGAGATGATAAAAATACTAGCAAACATTGTTTCTTGAATTTGTACCTGAAAATGATGCTTTTGAAGAGTTCTGTAAGAGAGTCATGGCGTGGTTTTACAGGTTTTTTATGCTACTGTTATCAGGGGGAGCTGTTAAGATAATATGATGGTTCCTGTCTCACTGTAGTTTTAGCTATAAAGAAGTAAGAAGTCTTTAAGTAAGGCAAGTAAGAAATCTTTATACAATGACTATTTATGTAATGTAATACATTTAATTATTGACTGTTTAATCTTCAGTTAATGAAGTTTATGCCCATTTGTTGGATGTTTCAATTTTTCTTATTTCTTCTTTGCCTGTCTTTTAAGAGAAAGATACAGATGTCATGGGTGCATCTTCTTTAGTAAGCAGTATTTTAAACCATGCCTGAAGGATATGTACATTTTGAGGTATAGAACATAAGAAGCAACATCCTGCATCTGAATACATATTCCGTATTGAAAATCTAATTTTCCTTTTCATGATGTCTTCAAATTGTTTGACATATCTCACTTTCACTGTTAGATCACAATGAATACTATGTGGATGATGTGTGCATGTTGCAGCTGCTGAAAGGCCTCTGTCTGAAACACTTGGGAAGACTCATGCAAGCTGAATTATGTTTCAGTAAAGTAATTCAAAGGTAAAAAAATAACAGAAATAGATTTTCTAGTTTTTGGTGACATTTCTGATACTCCTGTTGCAGCTGTCATGTTAGAATTTTGACTAAATAAACATAATGTTAAGGATCTGAAATTAAAATACCTCTGCAAGTAGTTAGAAAACCAGAAAACTTTACATGTATTTTTCTGTAGCAATTTAACGCTTACTGTAGCTTTGTATATGTGGTGTTAAATAAATAAATAGGCTAAATAAATCAAACTGTCAGGTCGTATCCAAATACATTTGGAATTATATTTGCAGAGCTACGTGTAAGTAATGACAATACAGATAGGTTTACTGTTCGTTTGGCCTAATTTTTTAATTCAATATTTAGTAGTTAATGCTTCAGTTCAGTAATTAATGCTTCCCCATGTAGATGAGAAGTTGTTGTTACATGTTGCAGTTGAAGACTGGTTTCTCCTGTGCTGTGGATTTTCGGGCGTCAGCTCCAAAACATTTGTGATAGCTTTTCTATATGAAACATGAGTCCAGTACTGGTTGTAGTTGAAAATGTCTTGTAAGTTTTTAGGTATTTGGGCTGAAGAAGCATATTTACATGTGCAATATTTCTAACAAATTATTTAGAAAAATTAATAATGGAATTTTTTATTAAGAATTTGTTGTTGAGTTATTGTTAATGTGTTCTAGTTCTCTTGCCATCTTGTTTTCTCTTACAGTTTCTAAGGTCCTATATGAGTTTAGTCAAGCACATTGCGAGTTACAGGGCAGAGGGGTTTGGTTGATTGCAAGTTAAAGGAACACTATTTCTTAAACATCTTTTTCCAAAGGGAGCTGGCAATGGGCAGGCTTTTGTAGCTGAGGTATTTAGAAAAAAACTAAAGACAGCAATTCTTCATAAAGTGTATGTTTTGCATGGGTGAGGGTAAAAGTTTTCTGGTGCATGGAGTACCTACATTTTGTTCAACTTTATTTTCTACTACATGTTTAGGGCTCTATGATGCTTCAAGACTGTTTATCAATTAACCATTAAAAAAGGGTTCAGAATGTGTTTTCTGGCTATGTGCTGTTACAGGCAGTGATTGCTTTTAAAGTTAACTAGTCACTTAAACAGGGTTGTAAGTAACCATTTTGGTATTTTTTGGTTTTTTAGTGAGAAGCAAATAAAATATGATAGCTACTTGGTGCCATTCACGCTGTATGAATTGGGTCTTCTGTACAAACAGCAGGATGAGACAGAAAAAGCAATAAGATACATAGAAACTGCAAAGTAAGTGGATTTTTTTTATCACCTTGTAAATTAAGAATAACTGTGTATTTGCAGCATTGAGGACACTTGTTTTTTCTTCCTGACAGCTTCCTTGCAAAATCCAAGTAATTATAAATCTCTGTTCTTGATTTGCAGGACTTGTCCAATATAGTTGAATTTTGCAGTTCCATGAAACTGCAAAATTCATACACAGTGGAGTAGACAGATTCAAATAAGACACAGTATGAAGGGAAAATGTTTACTTCTTGTATGGGCTTCAGAGATGCTGAGGGTCCACTGCATGCATGGGATGAAGCTGGAGAGTCCAGGGAAGGGATATGTACCATTCTGTCCCAGAGGGCAGCTGTGGGAATTAAATCTGTTCCACTAAAGGCGTTCATAAGAGAGGTCAAAGGCCACTACACCTGTCTGATCACAGCCCTTTTTCCTTTCACATGGTGTTGCAGAAGACCAGTTGAGAGTTTAATTAAGTACTGTAGAGCAGCATATTTGCATTATCTGTAGATTGTAGTATAAGATAGAATGTCCCTTGTGTTAACAGAGAAGTAGCCCAGTCTTGTAATAGTGTCCCCTCCTGGTTTTTTTTTTTTTTTTTGCTCGTTTGTTTGTTTTGGGGGGATGGGATTTACAGAATATGATTTCTGTAGATATGATGTTTATTACTCTGGCTTAATTGTGTTCTGAGTCGAAGCCTGCATTTTCTGCAAATACGCTTTTCTGTAGTTAGAAAAGGCTTTGGCTTGTCTTTTCACAGCAAATTTTAGTATTTGGGAGGGCTGTTAAAAGGATCAAAATAAGTGAAAGAGATGCTAAGACATGGATTCAGTTTATGAGGACATTTAATTTTAGTATTGGTCTATGTTTTCTTCACTCAATTTGTGGATGTAGTTTTAAATGTGTCCTAACTAATCTGTGTGTCAGTCTCCGCTTCCTGTTGTGGGAATAAAGATTGTTAACTTACAAACATAGGAAGTATAAACAATTCAATCCAGACATCTTTTTCTTAAAATAAGTTGTCTGTTTTGCAGAAACAACTACAAGGAATACTCTATGGAGTCCAGGTTGCACTTCAGAATTCATGCAGCACTTGACAGCTTGAAGGTGTCGCCTGCTTCAACACCTTGAATGAGAAGGGATGCTTTTCATGCATACAATAGATAGCCTACACAATCTTTTTTTAATCATAGAGAAGAACATAATGATTGTTTTCTGTCACTTCTGATTTGATGTTATTCTTTTAGACTTTTCTGTATGGCGCCTATACTGTATCTACATGCTGTTAAAGAAGACCTTATATTTTGTTGATAAAAATAATTTAATATTTGACTTGAATGAAAGGGGGATATTTTTAAAAAAAAAAGGTGATGGTGCAATAAAGTTTAATGAAAATACTTTATTTTTTTTATATAAGAACAGATGCAGGTTATGCAGTGAAACTGGTGATAATTTCTGCATTTTTTGAAAGTTTTATTTTCTGCAGTGCACTTGAGACTTTTTTCTCCTCTGGAACAAAAATGCAATGTCTGCAGATAACCTTACTCACATTTTTTTGCATACTATATTCTGAAATTTGTGTTCCAGAGGAAAGAATTAGTAATTTTTGACTTAATTTTATTTTGGGAACAAAATTAAACTGTGTGAAGTGCAATATTTTTACTCTGTCAGATGAAGCTAAGCAGGGCTACAGTTATAATGTCTTCGCAGGTCTGTTTCATTCAAAAGAAACATATATTAGGAGATATTTTTCACTTGTAGAAAAGCAGAGCTATAAAGGATGTTATGTCCTTGTTCTCAAGTAGTCTTAAGTTGATCCTGACAGATTTATTTCACCTGTTTAACAAAAAACAAAAAGCACTGAGAACAGTCATTTTGAAACTTACACAGGAGGTCTTTCCCAGTGAGAAAAGACTGGGAAATTTTGCCTGATGTCCACCCCAAATAGTTCTTGACACAACTGAAACTGATTGTTTCCCATCTTCCCTGTCATGGATCTGGAGAAAGGATTGTTCTTTCCATTTTTAAAGCAATCGTTTATTGGTGGATTTATGTATTTTCCTAATAACAAGTTAGAATTCATACTAACAGAAGTTGATTGTGCATCAAGAAGTGAATCCACTTTTAATCTTGCTGTTAAGAAAATGTGCGTATTCTAGTCTAATTTCTACCAAAAATGTGCAGTAAAATTGAGATACTTATAAGTGCATTTTTCCTTTCATGCTTCTATGCAAACAGCAGTATGAAATTGAATTTCCCATTCATTTAGATATGCAGATTCTAGCTGTCTGTTCCTAAAAATAAAAATATATATCTTTTTTATTTAAGTACACACCAAATAACTCTTCTTTCACTAGCTGTTGCAAAACTTGCCATTTCCATATTTTATCCATGTTTGGTATGTTTACTTCTGCACAGTAAATTCATAGTACCTGTGCTCATGTATGTGATTCGCTGCCCTTAACTACCACCTAAACAAAATCAGGACGAAAGAAATAGGTGAAGAATGTGTCCTCAGTAAATGAGTAACTGAAGTTTCTAATTAAACATTCAATATGATTTGTAGAAGTTCTTCTCAGGTTACTGAGAACGCAGCTTTCTTCTATGACTTATAAATAATGGGGTCATTTAATTGCTTATAATTCTGTAACAGAGTGGTATATTTACAGGAGAAGTAAGAGTTTAAAAATATTAGCTAAATAAACATAATGAGTCTTTCAAAATGGAAACCTGATCCAAAGTATTTCTTTGTTGGTTGGAATTTGTGCCTATTGTAAATGTGTAACTTCAGTTATTATGTAAAATTATACACATGTGAATTTGAAACTTAAATACCCAAGACACTGAATTAGTGATAAAGTATGCATGTTTATTTTCAAATATATTCAGTTGACTGTAGCTAAACCTCAAAACAGAGATTAGCTGTCAAATGACTTCTCTAAAGATTTACCCATTTATATATATCTGATTGTAGTGAGCATAAACTCATGTATTTTCAGAAAATACTTTGATGCATCTGTGGGCATTATATGTTCAGTTTAGGATTATTTTAGTTTAATCTGATTATTAGATTGGGGTCTGATTTATTTTTCTGTAGAAGGTGGTGGGAACAATTACCAGTAAAACTTCTGTAATTTGTGTTGCAAACAGTACTTCATTTCAGGAGAGTTGTAACTGGGACTACAGACTCTCAGGGCGGAGCATGATGTAGTCTCTGATCTCTTGTTTTTGTGGGGAGTGTCTTACAGCTAATATTTTAGGGGTGATTTGAGATAGAAATCAAAACTAACAAAAAATGAACAGTGATCTCCCTTAGAAACTGATTTTTTCAAAATTTAGTACAAAGCTTCAAGAAGCAGTGTACTTTTTCCATGGGTGATGTTACTGACTGAAGAGACACGCTTATCCACAAAAATTTCCAGTACCCTCTGTAGTGTTTTGAGCACCCAATATGAAGTGCTATTTAGAGCTTGCCTCCTTTCTGTGCTGCTGTTCCAGGCTTGGCTAGAAAGATTGACTGATCAGATTTGTTACTTTAGGCTTTATTCTGAATGGCTTTTTTCCAAGTTGTTAACAGTGGACATACAAATGTGTGAGAGTGATTTGTTACCCTTCAGTTAAGGTGGGTCTCCACAGAGCTGCAAGAGATGCTTAGTTTTCCAAATGCTGCAGAAAAGTGCATGTCTCCTTGACACAATGCATCTGTGATGCAGTATTATTTAGGACATTATGCCCGAGTTAAGTGATTCCTGTCTAAGAGTTCATACAAAGGATCTGTGGCTTTTTGAACTTTTTTTTTTTTTTAATCTGCTATATTCTGTACTGGGCCTTAAATACAGCTCTGATTTAGTCTTAACTGCTGTTTGTAATATTCACCACACACGCTCGTCCTCCATGGGAATTTTGACTATTGTGCTGAGACTTAACTAAGCAAAGCTGATAATTTACCTATGATGCTATAGCCTCTCTTGATAATAGTAGGAATTATAATATATACAAGAGCAAATTTAACTTTTTAGTTTAAGCAAGAAAGGCTGAGCTTACAGTTACATTATGACAAAATGTTGCTTATAGTTCTTTCCAATAATAGATTTTTTTTAAGGTAAGCAATAATAAATTGGCCTGCTTATAGGACAAAGCTTCTCTTTGATTAAGAATTGCCTACTTAGAAACTATTACAAAAACCTTCATGTCTGTGCATATCAATCAAATATTAATCTGTTGACATCATTGTACTACAGTTTGTAAGTCTTTATTCATCAGAATAAAGAATGAATTTCTGTTTTTAAAAAAAATTGAAAGCAAATATATGTTAAAAGAAAGCTGGTGCAAGATTGTTATATATCTGTTCTAATACACATGGGGTAGCAGCTGTATGTAGCACTTTATGGCCATAGAAATGTATAACAATCAGATCTTTTTGTGTTTCTAAAACACCTTGCAATGTAATGTGTAAAACAAGTAATTTCTTGTGACAAATTCCACTTAGACTTTGCGGTTATTTTATTACTAATCCTAATGTCTCATGTCTTTTGTTTCTGTATATTCTTACACTGCCTAGTGCAACAAAGAATGTTTGTATTTCCCCTGGTGCTGCAGTCTCTTTGCTTGTAATCTACTGAGGTTTTCACATGTTCTCATCTGGTACTTGATGAGTAAACAATGAGGGAAGAAAAACAGAAAATGAGGAATGAAGTATCTTCTGGTTTAAAGAGCATGTAGAAATGTTCATTATTATGGGCTGGATTTACTTTTCAGAGGAATAAATCACATATGCTTGTGCTACCAAGTGCTGAATTTGGCACTGTATTTTAGTTGTATGTCAGGAACCTCTAGATGAGATTTACCAAAGCATTATCATCATAAGGTCTGATCTCTAATTTATAAATGCTACCATAAGCATAGAGTTCTTATACAACCAGTCCAGACTGAGTGGTTGTATAAAGCTGTCAAGGACAGCTTCTGACCTCTTGTCAAGGTCTGTTGAGTGAACAAAGGGTCTTTTGAATGTAGATAGCAAATACAAAATAAGTTGCAGGGTTTCTCGGTTTTTTGGGAAGGTTTTGTGGTGCTACTCGTGTTTTGGGATTTTTTTTAAATTGTGTTCTGGGTTTTGATTTGTATTTTTCCCTGTAATCTGGTAATAAATGCTATAGGACAGCTTCATAAAGAAACAGTGTGGCTCTTAACTTTGCAATTTGTAGAAGAGTACCTTCTGGGAAAAAAAGTCAAGCGTTCATGGTTAGCATGACAAATTTAATGCTTAGTGATTGCAAGATTAAATACTTTCCTTTTTGTAGTAGTGTAAGCATGTACTTGCAATGTGTAGAGAAGCTCATGTCAGCTGTAATCCCAGGTAGGAGCACCTTCCTAGATTTAGTCACTTATCTAAAGAGAGAACTTCTTCAAACACATAAGCAGTAGGAGATGTTTCTGTCTTTCTGTGTCAGGTCTTCTGTTCCATGAAAATTGCAGTGGTTGAGATTCAGTATCTGTGCCATTGAAGCATGGAAAATACTTAGTGTTCACGTCATGTGACTGGGAAAAGTTAAGGTATTACTAAAATCCTGCCTTAGAGGTTAATGGTCTTACCTGCTTGAGCATGTAAATGTGGACCTCAAAACTCAATATTCTGACTATACAGTGGATATAAGAGTATATAAGGATAATTTTACTGATATGCTTAAATGACATGTTACATCAGTATTTGCAGTCAGGGTGGAAGGATGTGTAAAATTAGGTTAATGCTATTTATATAGCTTATGTTAGGCTTAACTTGTTCCAGAGCATTAGGTGATCTTCAGAATTAAACTTGGTTGTAGAAAAAAGGGCAGTATGAATTTAAGTACGATTTTATTTTCATTACAGATTTGCTCAAGATCATGGAACTTAGATCCAGGCAAAACACATTGCCTACATATGCTCAGTACAGATATAAAACTTTCATTTGTAATACCCCACTCACCTTGATGAGATTGTTTCTCTTTTAAGAGAGGTTCTGTATTGCATGCATTGATGAACTTCCATAAGCAGTATTCTACAAAGGAATCTAGCTGTAGTTAAAATTTCATATGGTGTAGAATATGATGCTCAAGCTTTACTTAAAAAAGGTGCATGGCTCTAATCTGCAAATTCTAGTCATACCAGTAAAGTCACTTCAAATCCATCTGTATTAGTTTTACATAGGAACATTGAAGACTTTTGACAATGAAAACATGTCAGATGTTCTTTCACCTACTATTAATTGGTTTTGCACTTTGAAGAAAGTTTAGACTTTTTTTTTTCTATAATATGCATAAAATTCAAGATAGGTTGCTTTTCACAACCCAAAAGGAAAGTATTCCTCCTGTAGTTTACAGTAATTTCATTAGACTGTTCATATGCTGTGGAAGCAACTTACTTCATTTATTGCAAGCAATAATACTAACAATACTGTAATCATTGTGCCTGCTTCATAATTAATTTTTGGAGTGGGAGATGCTTTAAATCAGACTTTTGTGAGTTGGAAGAAAAGGGAAAAAGGTGAAAGTGAAATGTGTTATGGAGAGTTCTGAGTGGCCATAGAAGATGAACAGTAACATCAGGATGTTACTTTAAATGCAGTGTACTCTGGAGGCCTGTGAGAATACATCTAATGAATATCAAATTACAGACTGTTTTTCTACAAGCTAAGATTTTAATAGTTTAGGCAGAAAAAAAATAAGCCTTGCCTGAAAAATGAAACCTGCAACCCAAAATACTGTATGCTGTTGAGTAATAACAGTTCTTACTGAACAAGTCAGTTTTTAAGGAAATCTGTGGAAGATCCGGATAAGCTAATTGAAGATGTTGGATATGTGCTGTATGTGAAAAGTTACTTATAGAATGTTACATATTGAAAAGGACCTTAAAGAGCATCTGGTCCAACCCCACTGCCTGCCATGGGCAGGGGCACCTCACCCTAAACCAGACTGCTCAAGGCTGTGTCCATCCAGGCCTTCAGCGCTACCAGGGATGGGCATCCACAGCTTCTCTGGGCAGCCTGTTCCAGTGCCTCATCGCCATCACAGTAAAGAATTTCTTCCTAATCTCTAACCTAAATTTCCCCTCCTTCGATTAGTACTCATTCCTCTTTGTTCTGTCACTGCAGGTCCTGAATCCCCTCCCTTGCCCTGCAGGCCAGGCAGGTTTTTTTGATACAGCCAGGGTTGGTTTGGTTTCTGGGCTACAGTTCATGCTAAGTTGTTCATCAACCATCCCCTCATGTCTTTCTCCCTAGGAGATCTCTCTCTCCTTTGATAACCTGTGGGAGTTTGAAGTCAAGCAATCTGTTTAAAATCAAGTTACATATTTTCTTGTCCACTTCTGGTTTTCAGTGCTACTTGGTAAATTGGTGGGCCTTACATTATGAATATTCTATTTTCTATTTTTTTCCTTTTTGTTGTTAGTTTTTATTAAAGCTTCTCTGTTTATTTGATATATTAACCAAAGGACATGTTGCAAGAAAGATACTGGTTTCAGTACTGCAGAATTTAATTCAAATTTTACTGATTGAAATTGGCAGGACAAAAAATGGAATTCTGGTTTCTGAAACAAGCAAGTTTCCTTAACTTCAGGAATCTTAGCTATGCAGCTAAATGAGATGAGGTCCACCAAGCTGAATATCCTATAATGTGTCATCTGGAAATTTTGTCTTGATGGATTTTGGAAACTGTTACACACCCAGTCTTTCTGGTGTATGAAACCCCGGTGAGAATTTGTCAGCATCTGTTTTCCTTCTGGAGAATTCTGCAGCTGAAAAAGGAGCTTTCCTTTAATTTTATTTTCCTTGAATTTTTTTACTGCTTTCCTAGGACAGCAAAGTTGAAGTCTCACCTCTTTGCTAGATTGTCTGAAATTGGTGTGAGTCTTCAAAGAAAAATCTCCTCTTTTTCACGAGTGTCTAGCTCCATGCTTCCCTGGAATAATGTGCAGCTGAGATACCTGCTTGTCTTTGCTGGCTGTGGCAGTTGGCCCCATTGATGGGAAAGAGGATAGCCACTAGGAAAGGGAGGAAATGCAAGAGAGATTCATGTGTGAAGGATAAGTAGGAGTTTCTGTGGCACATGAACAATTGATGTCACCTTAAACTATGGAACCAAATAAAATAATATGAAATGATGAGGACTTCTATCACAAGGATTGACAGAAAGGTGTCTAGGAAGAGAAATTATAGTGCAGAGTACTCACTTGCTAACTAAATGGAGGCAATGTAGTCCAGAGGTGGTGGTGTCCTAAACAAACAAAAAACCAAAAAACCCACAAACAAAAACCAAAAAGAAAACCCAACCAACCAACAAAAAACCCCCAGACTGCTCACTTTGCAACAAGGAGAACCTGTGGGGGTGTTACACAATTTCATAATAGCTCTTCCATCTGGAAGTTCTTAAGTTACACTGTTGTTTTTGTAGCATGGCTCTGACAATAGATGAAAATTTATAGCAATTGTATTGTTAACTATTAAAAACATTGCTTGTCAGAAAATAGATCAGTGTAGCTGTAGGCTCTGTCTCCCAGCTATTTCTTTGGGAACATTTAAGGAGCACTTAAACTGTCTTAACTAAATATTGGCAACTACAATACTGCTACCCAAATTGCGTGGTAGTAGCCTGGTCAGTAGCCCTGCTAGATCTCACAGAAAAGACTCTGCATTGTAACTCCTGGTCTATATGTGCCAAACAATCCACCATTATCAACCCAGTGTGTCCATATGGATTTCAGTGTGCTTGGTGCAACCTGGCTATCTGATCCTGTTAACTGTCTTCTGTGACCAGCTGTACTGTATCACTGCACAGCATACATGTGGCTTTGGTTACCAAAGTGGCCTTGGAAGTATCCTGCAAGGTCTTGTGAAGAAACCAGGAGGTCCCATTTCGTTCCTGGCATCGTATGGAGTTCCAGAGTGCCCTGCTGTGCCATTTAGCAGTTTGTTGGTGTAACATTTTTTTCTCCTCCCTTAGTACCCTGCTGGCAGTCAGGCCCTAGGAAACAATACACCATCAGCAAAAGCTTGCTTATATTGGATTGATTCCAACAGTGTTTGTGGAAACAGCTGTTTATTAACTATCATGATACTGTGTCTGAGCTTTTTTGGGGCCAAAATAGGACTGTTTTAAGGACCAAATTCAAGTCTCAGCTATATGCACTTTGATTCCTTTAAAACCACTAAAATTGTCTCTCATAGATGAGAGAAAGGCATGTATGTTCTAAACAAAGTAAGATAAAACAGCAGTGGAAATAGTGTTCATTGCTTCTCTTTTATTTACAGTGTGAAGCTATCCTTGTGGTAGCTGACCATGAGTGCATGCCACATAAAATCCCTTCTTTTTGAGACTTGAGGCAGAAGTTTGAGCACTATGCAATTCAATCCAACCAGAAGGCATGGAGGGTAGAAGTATTTGGCAGGAAAATAGTTGTTATAGAACAAAATTTTGTTTACTCAACCTTATTTTGTAGGCATCTTGTCCATCTTCTGTAGCAGACAAGAGGCCCTTCATCACTTGTAGATTTCATCCTCCTTTTGTGACTGGTGCCTTTTATGGATCTTCCAGGGTTCAGATCTGGAAAAGGGAACTCGGAGGGGTGGTGGTCTTGCTCAGAGAAAATTTCCTGCTCCCCTGCTCCACTGTCTTTGCCTGCCCTTAGCAGGACCTAGTTTATCTTCTCTCTCCTCTCCCGACTCCATGAAAGCTCAGGGCTTCATCTGCAGGTTTCTGCCTGGCTCTCCCTCTGTGCCAGGTGAATGGGGGGAGCAGACAGAGTGGCACGTCCAGCAGCTCACAGAGCAGGGAACTGGCACCGTGTATTGAATACAGATTCACCAGGGGTACCGTGCAGAGCCAGGGGAGCAGCCCATATCCTGGCACCTGGCTTTGCCTGCCAGTGGCTCACATTGCCTCTGGCTTGGCTATGTGTGGAAGTGACCCTAGTTAACGGCAGCTGTACGTGGCGAACATGAGCAGGGACAAGTGAAGTGACAGAGAAGATGCCAAACATTACAAGGTGCCCTTGTAAAAGGAAAGAACCCCAGCAAACAAGAACCCTGTGTTGTCTATCACAGACCTGGTTTTGGCAGCAACACGTGCAAGAGACTGCAGACTCACCAGGCCTTGGGCTGATCTGTCAGGGAGGTTGCTGCAAACCTTAGAATGGAGTGACCCTTCTAGCAGCTGGGGATCACAGTCACTTCTGCTGGCCAGAAATGCACTTTGGGAACTGGGCTAAGTAGCTTCTGTGGCAAAACTTTCCTCTAAGCAGAGCACCCCAGGATAGCATTCTCTCCAGTCTTGAGCTGCTATTTTGGCACCTGCCTGGAGGTGAGGTGCATCACATAAGCCATTTCTCAGACTCACATGAGAATGCATTAGCAAAATGAGAATGCAATAGCAAAAAATGACACTGTGAACTTGCTCAACTGCAGAGTATGAGATACAGGATGGCCAGAACCATAGGTCAGCAGAGAAAAGCAGCTTTCCTGCTGAGTGTGGGATAAGCCACCGTCAGTGAAAATAACCTAGTCACATCCCACAACTCTGTGTTCAGGACAGTGAGATAGCAGCAGAACATGGAATGACCCAGTTTCAGCATCCTCAATGACAAAATGTTCATCCTTGCTAATCCCTGATCACAATTTGCAGGGGGAGCTGGTTGTTATCAGAACATTTACTGATGGTCATGTGAAAGTAATGAGCATGTTCATGTGTGTAAAAGCAGAGCTTGAGCTTGAGATGTTCCACACCTCTTCACATGCTTCTCAATATGAGTACAGCAGAAACTGCAGGCTTATTGTGCTGTCCCAGAATTGCAGTGACTGGCCAGGGACTGTGGAATAGCACCTGTCATGGGATCTTTCAACCTCTTGATTTTTCTTCCCCTCTACTATCTTTATATTGTTCCAAGAAAATAACTTAAATGAGCAGATCAGCACTTCTTGGAAGGGAAAGACTCTATTCCTCAGGGAGGGCATTGGCTGCCAGAAGCTAACCTCACCCTTGACAACACAAACAACAAAGGATTCTGAAATTACACAATAAAAAGGGTTTGCTCTTCACAGGAGCTAATTGAAATTGGGAATACAAAATGCTGTGGGAGTTATTTTCCAGGATATGAAAGAAATAGCTGTAGCTATAATAAGATTAGCAGAAGCTGAGAAATATGTACAGTGTTACTGAGGACAATCTTCTAATTGCTGGAGAATCAGTTGGAGGACTGAATACAGACATCTGAAGGTTGTAGAGAAAGGTTATTCACAGAGAAAACAGTAGTCTCAAAGGCAGAAAGCAAGATTTGAAGACTGAAAAAATGCTATTGGTATCACCAAGGTAAAACTTCTTTAAAAACTGATGATGTGGATTTGGGGCTCCAGAAACAGGTAAATTGGTCATTGCCTTTTTGGCTGCATTGCCTGCAGGTGCATGAGTACATGACAGTGAAAATGCCAGCTGAGAGGACACTTTGGATTGGAGGTCCATAGGTACAGTACGTGACACATCCAAAGCAGGGAGCTGCTCTGGGGGGCTGGACAGCCTTCCTTCGGCATTTAGGGTGGGAGGGGTAAAGAAGTATCTGAAATAACATCGGAGGGGGTGGTTGAGACAGATGGATGTTAATTGTGGTCAGACCTGTCTGAGTCTTGTGCATTGCCCGTTTGGATCTCATGCATTTCACATCTGGGGTCTGTTCCCATTTTGGAGAAAAGCAGGAACGCCACTGTGGTGGACACATAGAGACTGAGCCTGGTGCTGTCACTAGGCTTAAGGTTCCTGGTGCATGGATGTCTTGCTCCACCCACAGAAAAGAAAGCAAGCATTGCAAAGCTTCAAATCTGCAATTTTCCTGCTAGGGGATTGAAGATAGATGTTGAAAATGAGACAGGAATGTGAAGCCGGGGCTACTGAGAAAAGAGCTGTGTGTGCTGTGAACATGGAGGGCAGCATAGCAGTAATCAGAGAGGTGGTATCTCCTGACAACTCCTTGCTGCTCTTGCTATGAGAACCAAACTGTGTGGCTTGGAAGAAATAAAGAAGATCTACAAGAAATATTAGCTAATAAAGCACTACAGCCAGATGGGCATGAAGCTGATTTTATGGGACATTCTGCTGCAAATAAATTCCAATTTTACATAAAGATTTTAATGTACTTGAAAACTAAAATATTCTCCTCTAACTTAATTATCCCACCAGAAAGAAACCCAAAGAAATGTAGCGTGCACAAATCTATATTATAATCTTGCACTGACAACAATAATTTTAAATTAATTACTTTTATATTAGGGGCCAATGTTATAAGATTTTCTTAAAGCAAGTTTTCCAGAAGCCACTGCTATCTTCTTCACTGAAGAGGAGTATGAGAGGACTGAGTATGCCAGCTTTGCTCTGGCATTACAATTTGATTGACTAGGAACATCTCAGCAGGAGATTCAGTTTGCCTCCTGAAAAGGTAAGGCATTCACTCAACCAGTCATTTTCTCAGCCTACAGTCTGGAAGACCAGCAATTATGCTTTTCTACTGGTGCTCTGGCAAGCAGATTGCTCTTGCCCTGCGTGTGTCAGAGCCCCATGAGCAGCCCTGATGAGTGCCCTGATGACTGCGAGGCTCTGAGAGCGCTGGCACACAGGCTGACAGCAGTGGACACCAGCTCAGTGCGTACTGAATTAGCCTTTGTGTGGGGCTAGAAGCACATGGACTGTTGCATGTGCCGTTCCTGGAGCCTTGCAGTAGTAACATCTTTTTGTCAAGAAGTATTTCTGAGTTTTAAGTTGCACCAGCCAAACACAGATTTTCTATCTGCATATGATGAAATATATCTCCATATTTATCCATGTGGATATTATTCTGCAGAATCGTTTCTGTCAGAGGTGAAGACTTTGAATGACGTTACTCATTAACCAGAACCTGGGACTTTGTTCAGCATCTTTGTTTTATTGTACATGTATTTCATGTACATCTCTATTAAAATGTATTTGTTTGACATTGGTTGCTATGGTGTATATATGTGGACAGTCTTGCAGCTTTAGACATACATATGAAAATGTGTGCATAAATATATATGCTATTTAAACATGTATTTAAAATACTTCACCCTGACAAAGCTTACCTGCTTGGCCTGGAATCTGGTCAAAAGATACAACAATATAAACTACTATTTGTGGTGAACTAGTGGAGGTGCCAGTAATTTTTGGTGTTGGATATCCTAAAAGCCCTACTTGGCTTGCCATCTTCAAACCCTTTGAAGTAAGGTTTGACAGAGAAGATGCTGAGCTGACCTGAAGGCATATGTCTTGCAGCCAAATCCTTTATGTTACAGAAGTCCAGCACACTTTCTTTCACTTAGATTCTTCCTTGTGAAATATATGGAGTTTCTCCCGTGGATTGGGATGCCTCTTCATGGTTGCTTCCCAGGGATTTATATAAAGGGGAAGAAATATTCCATGAAAAGAACTGTGGCAAGATACATCAGAACTTCTACTTAAAGTTTCTTTTGCTAACTTTAATAAAAAATTGCTTTAATATAGTGCATTTTTCCATTTTACATCATAGATGACTAGTTTTTTAGCTTTTGTACTGTAATTAATTTTGATACAGATCTTCTGGCTGTTAATTTCTTTTAATAGATAACTCATATTTTATTAATATATCTGATTTGCCATCTTTAAAACTTGTGGGACATAGTTATGAAAAAAAACCTGTTGAGAGGCTAAACTGAGATCCAGCTGCCCCAATACTCCTCTCTCTGAGATGCAGTTAATACAGCAGGGGGGTTTTCTTGGCACCTTGTGACTCAGTGGCAGGGCTTCTTTAATAGATTTTGTCTGAAGCTCCCACTTCACCCACAGCACTGTCCAGTGAGCAGGCAGGGCCAGTGATTTATGCTCCAACAGGAGGCAGATGAAATCTGCTGTGGAGCTGTTGCTTTCTGCTATGCCAGGCAGCAAACTCATCTGTTAGCAGGGAGGTAAAATTTACATGAGGCTTTATTTGTACCCTCATGACCAGGTGCTAAGGAAAACTAAGATGGACTCTGAGTCTTCTGCACCTTTTACTTTCTCGTTTTTTGTTTTGTTTTTGTTTTGTTTTTTCTTTTTCTTTTTTTTTTTTTTTCCCATGGCTCCATTAAGGTTATTAATATAATTTTTGTATTTATATGTATTTTACCTAAGTGAATGTGAAATGAAAGCAACCCTGTCACGCTCAGTGATGTCTCCACATCCTGTGTGAGCACCCTCTGCCTTGCTCCAGGGCCGCGTTGTGTTCTATGTGTTTCACACTAAAGTATGGTGAGAGATCTTCGCAAACCACAACAGATCTTTCTGGACTTGTTAGCAGGCTATATTTCTCAATGCTCCTGCTATAAAGGCAGACTCTTCATTTCTTAAGAGTACTTTTTCTAATGGGCCCGTGAGGCAAATATAAATTACCAATATAATTCTAGAAATGGCTACAGCAGGACTTTTTATTACCTAGCAGTTTGTGACTTAAAACATCTCATCACCTCAGATTTCTGGGAAATTATGTTCCTTGTTGAAGCTGGGAGTATTTTTTTTCAGTTTATTCTAGGTTTATAAGGCAAAATCTAGGACTGATTCAGGGTAAAACACTGCCTTTAAAACTTTATGTATCGAGGAGAAGGAGGAGAAGTATTTCTGTTGTTTATTTGGTCCTTTGGAAGCTGTATAGAGGTACGAGAAGCCTTTATGAATAGTCTATGAGAGTAAATATGTCTATAACATCTAATAGCTTCAGCACAATAAAATTTTTTTAACCTGTTTTTTCTGTTATTGCTGTGCTGTGCTTTCCTCAGTAGGTGGCAAACTTCACAAACTGTAGCTGGGTGGATTTTTTTTTTTTTGCAGGCCTTTAACCTCAGATAAAATAACATGTGCTGGGAAAGCTTTGCTTGGACCTCATCCAAATAATATTTGCCCTCTTTCCCTTGCCAAAAAGCTGCCATTTTTGCTCCTAATTCAAACATTTTGTTTTCTGAACTGATCTGTGAAAAAGTGTATCGCTGCTGCAATGGAGTATTTACTCTCTGTCTGTACTGCTTTTTGAGATTAGTGAATGAGCAACAGCAAAAATGTTCCCTTTTTGCTATTTAAAAGGAAAAACAACGTATCCATGAAACACAGGTGGAGTTTGTTGCTTTGTTGATATGACAGATCAACAATTAGTTAAAATAAGAACAAAGCACTGCTTTTTTTTTTTAATAATAAGTATCCTCTGTTGCTACCATTTTTTTTAGTATCGTTAAGTGTGAGGTAGCCCATGAAATTCTTCATATTACAGAAACGGGGATCATCTTCAAGAAACTTAAGAGGTTCCTCTGGCACATAACAAAAATGACTCCTGTGTTTCAGAAACCATGGAATCCAATTCAAGCAGTGACACAGAGTAAGTGAACACATATCCTGTTTCACACAGGTGAAATAGAGAACAGGCTATGCCTTGGGACGGACCAGTGACATTTCTGCTAACCATCCATGGGTTTTGCAGAGGAACTTATGTCTCAGGAGCATTTGAAAAGAAAAAGGTGGGTATCTGATGCACAGGGGCACTAAGAAAAGAGCTGAAAGCATAAGGGGCTGTGACCTGGCTCTTTCCAAACACCCTGGAAATATTTGTCATCGCATTCACAGTATAAGACATTGTGCATGTAATGCGTGCATTTTTCTGTGGCAATTTTTTCTCTGGTGTTTCATCACTAGAAAGAGGTAGTGAAGAAAACTGTGGAAAGAAACAAGAAGCAAAAGAGAGATTTTTCTGAAGATCTGAAAAGGACTAGGGAGGTTCAGTCCCTGGGATGACTGTTTGGTTGAAACTGTTGTTGCAGCTGTTCGGCTTGTTTTTAACGACATTGAATTTAGACAAAGAACAAAGGCCCTCTATTCCTCTGCAAGCAAGTCCTCTGTGGGAATGTTTCTGGGTCTGTGAAAAGAGATTGCTTCCTCATTAGCAAGAATGAAGTGTGTTGGGGGGGGGGGGGAAACTGAAAACAGTCAGATTGGAAAGGAGCTGTAGTCTGAACTGGAATTTGCTCTTCTGAGTGGTAATGATGACAAGCCATGCATCCAGTGGCAGATAATTTCATTACGCTGTGTGCGTTTATTTGTGTTTCCAGCCATGAGATCCTGAAGCAATGATGGGAGTTGTTTTAAAGCCTAACATCTGCTTTTTGAACTGGAGGACCCAAACTTACAGCATACATTTAAACTGAGCAAAGCATATTGGCTTGCTGTGGGAGAACTCTGTTAATACTTTTGATCCAAGGATGAGAAGTCTTTACTCTCCTTTGCAGCCCTTGCCTCGCCCTTCCTTTTCCCTCACCATGTATTTCTTCATCCTTTAGCCAGCAGGCTCAGTAGATCTAATAACATAATCACCTGGTGTGATCATATTCACAATATAATACCCTGTTTTGTGCTTCTCTGTACGCTGCATATTCCCCACATAACCTCTCGATCCTGTCCAAATTTGTGTTCATCTTAATCATGTTACCTCCTAAAGTTTAAGGTAAGATTTTTCTCTCCATATTCTGGCTCTATTGTTTCCTCCTCTTTTTCCCCATGAACTTTCTGCATGCAACTAACTCCTCATTTTTTCACCCATACCCTCAGTTTAGGATGTGGCAGTTACATGTCCTGGGGGAAAACCAGCCTCAAGAAAGCAAATCAAAATAGTAGGAGCTCATAGCCTTCCTGAGGAGGCACAGGGATCTGTGCTAGCACACTAGCTCTGCTGGGGCTAAAATGGAAGACTAAGATGCATTCTGGTAAGGAATAAACAGTATTGTATGTGAAATACAAGTGCAGGATACTACTGTAAAGGAAAATGTTCCTCTCCTAATCAATAAGAAAGACTCAAAGCTCAGAAATGGGGAAAGGTTCTGCAATCATGGTCCTTAAGGTCTGCCTCTGACTGTTGTTATAAGAATGAGAAAGCTTGAGCTTTATAACTCACCACCTGGGGAAAAGGTGGAAAGCAGAGATGATGCCTGGATATCAAGGCTTGACATGTCCACAAGCTTCTGGGGCACCAAGCCAGAGGGGAAACTGTGTCCTTTCAGGGCAATCCCTTGTAGCCAGCTCTAGAAGAAGAAAGAAGGAGGCCCATCTGGCTCCAACTTAGCTCATGCAGTCAGTTGGTCAGGCAAGATGAAGCGGATGCTTAAGAGGCATGAGGAAAACGGGCATCAAAACCAAAGAGTTGGAAAAATATTTGGGGTAAATTCCAGGGAAGGGTGGAAGAAGATTGAGATACATATGTCAAACTGAATGCTGAGAAAGATGATGGTGAGGAGGAACACCTATTGTGGAGCTCATGCTGAAGAGAACCATGTCCCATGGGAAGCCCAGCTGTGAGTGTCTTGGGAAATACAATATGATTTATAGGGTGGAAGGAGATGGTGGGACCATGGGCGGTAGGGAACATTTTCCTGAGGATTTAGCTGAAGTATACTCATCTGCCCATTGATATCCAACCAAAAGTAATTGGTTTCTCTGCCCCTCTGGTCCCTTCAGGCACAAACCAAGGTCCCTCAGAGGGCTGGGCTGACGGCTGTGCTGACTAGAGGTTTATCCAAGCTCAGCCACCATCACCACATGTGCCTGCCCTGAGCTGCACACAGGCCAGCTGCGGGGCAGTGGAGGGGCAAGGGGAGGTGCACAGTGCCAAGGCTGCAGCCCCAGCTCCTCACGGCACAGTCCTGTGGCTGCAGGAGCCATCAGCCCCCCCAGTGCTGTGTTCCCTGCCATGCGAGAAACCATATCAGGCTTCAAGGGTCTAGGGGTGTCTCCTGTAACACTGACCATGGTCTGCTCTACTGCTCAAGACAACCAGAGATTCACAAAGGGCTGGCTTGGCTGTCTCTCCCTTTACCCTGGCATGTTGTGGTGCGTGTGTGTTGAGTTTATTGTATTACTCCCCCATTTTATGTATTGTTTCCCCCTGTTTAATGTAAATGGTTCTGCCCTCCCCCAGTTTAGCCCTGCCAGTTATGTTATTCCCATGGCAACTCCCGCCATTGGGGTTGTCAGTTCTTTTGGTTATATAATTTCTCCTCCCTCTCCTTCCCTTATATGTATATTGGCTCCTCCTCCTGGGCCCAGTCAATCACCCCCCACTCCTCCCAGCTTTCCAGAATCTTCTTTTCCCTGGGGGTTGTGGTTGGCTGAGGTCCCGGGGCCCCTCCTTTACTTTGTATTTATTGGTTTCCCCCTTATGTCAGTTATGTTAAGTTCATCCTTTCACCCTTCCCTATTGGTTCCCTGTAAATCCCTCCCATATACACCCCCTTCCTTTAAAACCTCACTTTTCCCTCCCCTCAGTGCCATTCCCTGGTTGGTGCTCTTTGGTTGCTTTCTCAGGTTCATCAATAAACTGACTTCACCCCCAGTGAGTGTGCGGCTCCTTCTCTCGTCCCATCGGCAGCGAGTTCCGTCCGCAAGCCAGCCCAGCCCGAGGCCTACAGACGCCGAGGGGGGCTGGCAGTTTATGCAGCTGGGTGTCGGCCTTAACCTCAGCTAGCCGGACATTGACCTTATTGGCCACATACACCTCGCCGCACAGGCACAGGCTTTGGGCTGGTATTTACAGCTGGCATCAACAGTGCGGTTCCTGCCCATGCAACCTGTGCCTGCTGGTGGGAGAAACTGAAGCAATATACACTGCTATCACAGGCCAGGATCTCCTTCTTCTGCGTGTTGTCCTGGTGAAGCCAATGTGTTTACTGAAGGAAGGAATGATTCAGAAATCCTGATTGGGTGTTTACTGACATCCTGTGAAATCTGACAGGGTTCATGCTGGAGAAAGGGAATGCTTAGCCCTGGCTCCATGGGGGTTGAACACAGAGAATGCAACTAACAGCACAGTGAGAACTTTTTCTGCCTTATTGTGGCCTTGTGATTGGCAGTGTGTAATGTCACACACAGCTGAATAAATGTTGGCTGTGATACAAATTGTTTTTTCATGTATGTCTCAGTGATATCCCAGGTATTTAAGTTTTCTTTTCCACTCAGTGTATTACTGTATGAGAGAAACAGTGGAAATTAATATGTTCATATACCTGTGACTGCTTTTTACTATCTATGGTGCTTCTTCAAACACATTTCAAAGTAGTATTTTTAATTTATATGACTTTCAGAAGCTCTGATATATTTTGTCTGGCTTGTTGTGTTTGGTGTTATTTGTGTATTTTAAATAGATAATCCTCATCCTTCAGTTTATCTATTAGCTGTGCAGTATCAGAGCTCTGTAAATTCAGAGTAGCAAGTAACTGATTGCCAATTTTTCTTCTGAATTTCAACCATGCCTCCTGTCCTTTGCTGTGGCATTCTTGGGTTTTCATGATCCTGTTTCCTCTCCCACTTGGAAATCTGATCTGACTACATTGTTGGAATTTAAAGCACGAAAGCACAATTGCAAGTAACTTATTGCTAGTCTGGTCATAATTTCTCTTGTGAGTTGTAGTTATTATCCATGGCTCAATTGACTGCTCTTCATCCATTAGTGATAGAGATGCATCATTCAAGTAATGAAGCTATTCACAAGGCACCTGTCTGGTCATTTATAAGATAGAAGATTCGTAAGCAACATTCCTAGCCACCTGTGGGATTTCATTATTTCATTCACTCATACAAAGATCAGAAAAAGTCACCTTCCAGAAAATCAGTACAGGAATTAGGAATTAGATATAAGTTCAGAAAAAACTTAAATGTCTTCCCATGAATACCAGTAATTTCTTCACTGGGAAGGGGTGTTCTTGCAACTTATTTCTCTGGAATAGCTTTGTTTAGCACACATTTGGTAAAAAGCTACAGTTTTCCAGTGTTGCACTCTTTGCTGTTAACCTTTGTGTGAATTCTCTGCATCAGTTCTTGTGACCCTCCCTAGGATTATTTAGATAATTTGAAAAAAAATTATAATTAATGATTATTCAAATTAGTAGTTATTCATTATATGCAGGTTTGAATGGAAAGACCTGAGGAATAGAGTGAATGTTACCCTTATAACTAGAAGTGTATCAGGGGTGAAGTATATCAGGGATCACTACTCAAAAGGCAGACTTGTACAGGTGCTTTTTAGGGACAAAAGTCCCTAAAAAGCTAAACTAGT
This sequence comes from Melospiza georgiana, assembly GCF_028018845.1. Taxonomy (NCBI): domain Eukaryota; kingdom Metazoa; phylum Chordata; class Aves; order Passeriformes; family Passerellidae; genus Melospiza; species Melospiza georgiana. The sequence continues at coordinate 34,527,765 of NC_080465.1, forward strand.
GTTGGTGCACTATGGTGTTAATTTGATTGGCCTAGCTGCATTTACCGTTTGGGAAGTTACTGCAAGAAATAACTTCAGAATCATAGTTTCACAAATTAACACTCAATATATGAACACTTTTTTTGGAGCATTTAACCTGTGCATTTTGGTGAGATGAAATGTTTCAGTGTCGTTCATCTTTCTGATTTTGACCAGTATATTTTACTTGAAATATACTGGTCAAAATCAGAAAGATGAATAACACTGAATAACACTGAATAACAAAATCAGAAAGATTAATAACACTGGTCTTCATTTGCTATAAAGAAAAACATGCACCCAGTTTGCCATAATAAAATGCAGGATAATGACTTTGTGAGGTTTGACTGCTCCTGCCATTGTGTATACCTTAACACTGATATGAGGACAAAACTTATAGCCAACAAGCCTTGTGTTTGCCAGAGTTCAACTTGTTTACCCATAAGTCTTTAATTCCTTTTAATCAGAATTCCAGTTCCTATTGAGCAGTCAAGCTCAGTCATCCAGGAAGACTGGCAATGTAATTTTGCAGCTTTTACTCCCTCAGTTCCCACTGGCTGGAGGTCTTGCTGATTAGCTAATAAAGTGCTTTCTGGTCTGCAGAGTGGAGGAGGAGGAAGTCTTGCTGGTATTGTTCTTTCATTACTACCTGGAGATGTTATTCTCTCACACGTTTTCCCAGTTCCAGGGTAATGTAGGAATCACTGTGGGAGTTCTTGCTTTGTTCACTGCATGCCTCTAGGAAGTGCTGCAACTGCACCGTAAGTTTGTTTGGACTTGTTCATCAGTTGATGAAATCTGTGCTACATAGTGAGCTTCGCCCTGCAATGAGGTGCTTTTACAGAAGCTGTTATTTGGCCTATCAAAATTTATGGTATCAAGTAAAACACTTCCAAGGTCTGTCATCAATGGTTGCTCTTTTTTAATGCCAGATATTTCACTGTTCACTTATGACTTCAGAAGATAAAGTGGCAACTGGAGTTTTCATGCAGAAATTTTCAGGACACCAAGATTTTTCAGTGGCAATTTCTTAGTTGTCTCTGAGCGAGTTTGAGATTGGGGTTTTCAAGGTATTTGCATAGTACCTGTAATTCAGAGCTTGGCCAATGATACCCATCTGGAAAAGCTGAGAAATACTTAAGGCAATAACATTGAATCTTTTTACATACATTGGGGTTATTCAAACCTATTATAGTAAAAATATTACCCTTAACTAGTACTGGAATCTATCTACTACTGAGTCTGGCTGTGTCCACAAAACAGAGAACAGGAGTGGTGGGGTGGGGTTGAGATTCCAAGAATCTTCTCTTGCATTTTCTTCCTGCATCCTTCATGTTTAGGAGCAGTTTTAGTCACATGTAGCCAGCTCTGGCAAATGTACGTGTCCTCACAGTGGTGAAATAATAGTGAGAGACAAAAATTGGTACTCAGGTTGGCATGTAAAAGTAGTTTTTTCTTTAGTTTTCTGTAGTTACAGTTTAGCAATTTTCTGTCAGTTTGATTTCGCTTGTGCTTACTTTCAATAGATACTTTTTGAAATGAAATAGGGCTTGGAGAATGGAGGCAAATAGATTATCAAGAAATTGAGAAAAAATTGTTTGTTTTTTTTCTAAAAGCATCTTGAAAATAAGCATAATCAGTTAAACACTGCCAAGAGCAGTGTTTTAGATAACTCAGTTGCAATTTACTTGAGTTGTGAGGGTATTTTTGGTGGTGTTGTTTTGTTTTTTGTTTTTTTTTTTAACTGTTTATTTGTTAGTTTGGGTTTATTTTTTGGTTGGTTTTTGTTTTGTTTCATTTGTTTGTTTGTTTTAAATATTTTTGTTTCAGAGAGTAAAAAAGTTTTAAAGTTCTATATTGGATAACTACTGCAACTGGACAATGTTTATGTGACTTTGCAGCTACGTCTCCAGATGTAAAGTATCTCCATAAAAATAGGAAGACTTATTCAGAAGACACAGGCTGAAGTTCCTCTTTCTACAACAGAACAAACACTGACTCTAATAATATAGGAACTGAATTGTTGTTAATAATGTTATTATTGGGAGCTGTTCTTATTCTCATTCTCATCTTAAATGTGTATTTTCCAGAAGATTGCAAAAATATAATGAATCTGCAGTGGATCTCTGAAGGGTTTCATCCTCAGCTGAGGAAAAAGGGGTTGAAAAGAGAGGCAAATATACATTTTTGTTCCTCTTCCTGCCCTCTGTTCTGTCCAAGCTTTCCATGGACAATTGACAACTGCAAATTCTGTCTTATACTTAGCAGCTCCTGAAGGCAGTGTGGCCATATACTTTTGCTAAACAGATGATCATTTTACACCTGGGTTCACCAGGTTGGGAAGGTGTGAAAACCCACCACAGGGTTAGAGGCTTTTTTCTGCCAACTCTATGACTTTGGAAGAATTTTTCCCCTAGTGAGAATGTGTGGCCCCCTGCAACATTATATTTACATTATCTGTAATTTTCAGTTTCCAGATCTAGTAAGAATTTTTGGTGTTGTTTTAGCTCTTGCCAGCTAAGATACTGCACTTCCCTCCCTTTGCCCTTCACCAAATGTAGCTGCTTGAGTTCAATATTCTCTTCTCTGAGATGCTTTTAAAAAATCTCTTTTTAAAGTGTGAAAGCCATATGTGCCTTATCACACAGACGATCATTAACCAGGCCAAGCCTTTTGGCAAGTGCCCTGGAGCCTGTGAGGTACTGTGTCTCTGGAGATGCTTTCCTTTTTCATCTTTTCAGTATCTCTCTGCCTTTTGCAGGGATCTGGCTGTAATTTACAGCTGGCTTAACTCAGAGAATGTAACACAGCTGGAATTTCATCTTCAGCTGCTCTAGGAATAAATCACATCCTAGGTTTCCTTATCAGCCATGAATGCTGTTACTGACACAGAACAAATTGCTTTACCCCTGTACCAGACAAGTTATGGGCAGAGATGTCAACCTGAAATGCTTTTGTACAGTCCATGTTTGAATTACCTCATGTACGGATGTAGATTCACATGAAAGGGGATGAAAAGATAACTGACTTTGACAATTCAGTACTGTTACCTTCGGTTCACTCTTGTATTCCTAAGGTTTTTTTTTTTAATTATAAATTTGAGTGAAAGATAAAAAAATGCACCAGTTCACAGGATTTATTTAGTGGCCTTCAGGATCATTAAACATAGAATGTGGTAGGAGGATGCTTACTCAGGATTTTTTGCTATTAATGAGAAGCCTGTGCCAACACTTTTTTTTTTTTTTTTTTTTTTTTTTTTTTTTTTTGTAGCAGTGCTGCATTTTAGTATTAGAATGGATACTGGTTTTTATCATCCATTGTAGAAGAAAGTAAATTTGGGTCAGAATGAACTGGACTACTAAAACTGGCAACATTCCATCCAATTTCTTTAAAGAAAAGTTGAATTTCTCTACAAGTATAAACTCTGTAAGAAATCTATGTAGCACTACATAAAACACTAGAATAGGAGATCCAGTGAAGACTGAAATTCCACATGAGCAAAGTAGATTAGCAGCTTTTGATGGCAGAATATAGCCCTTGTGCTTGCTCCTGTGTGGTGATCTCCTCAGGGCAGGAACATATCAGCTCCTTAAAAACACAGCTCAGGCACTGGTGCAGCCATATTTTACAAATACATTCCCCAATAAGTGGATAAGTAAGTGGTTTCTGTTGTATTTCTTTCTTCCCCTTTAAAGCTTTAATGGACTACAAATGTCATGCGTGGAGGTAAATAGCAAATCTTTGCATGTGAATAGATTTCTCTGTTGGCATGGAAAGCAGCTGTCTCCTCTGGAACAGATATGAAGCTCTGAATAATTTTGTGGTTTATTTTAATTTGTGTTGGGCCTTATTTTAGCTTTTTTATTTCTGTATGCACAAAGCTGTGAACAAATACTGTTAAGTCTTAGAGAATGTGGAATATTTTTACAGCATGCTGAAATGCTTGCCTGGGAAAAACGATTATTAATAAAATGTAATGCACTGAAAATTATTAAAGGCACTTTACTTATTACATTTTCTGACCATCTTGGGAGTTTTAGTATCTGTTAGAAGAAACAAAGGATCTGGAGTTTTTCCACTCCTTTCAGTATGCTGAGTTACCCCAGAAGTGGTAGGGCTGTTTCTTTGTCACTCTTACCAAACACGCCTTTCCTTCCACCTGTGGAGAACAGGGTGAGTGAGCGGCGTGTTAAAAACTATGCAGGGAAACTGTCTGTGCTCAGTCACACTGAGAAAACTGCCAGTTCTGACTAAAACAATTAAAGTAGATTAATGTATGGTCTGAGGGAGATGTTCTTGATGTTTCATGGCTATCTGTATTTCATGGAATTGCCTGGGAAGCACTAAAATGACTGGCTGCCTATTGTGAGAGCAGGTCTCCATGCAGTTTGTTCAGCTCCAGCTGTCTCTGGCTGTGCTAATCACAGACAAATTTCAGTAGCTCGGGGTACATAGGGTGACTTTTCACTGTTTTATCTTTGGGCAAGGTAAGTCATGGTCTGCGTTGAGACTGCTAAAACTTTCTAAGACTGTCTAGGAAGACTTTTCTCCAGATGGGGATATTGCAAGCAGTACAATGAGAGAGACAGTACAATGTCCTGAGAGACAGATCGTGGTCCTGGGGAGGGCTACATCCATCACACAAACTGGGCATGATTGGAAAAAATGGGAGGAGCCTTTTTCTTCAAGAGAAACTGAATTTTCCAGTCACAGGAAAGTGAATCAAGATGAAACTATTAATAGTATTGCTGGAAGTGAAATACGAGTGTTTTTAACACCAACATTTAGGTTTGTCCTCCTGCTTATTTTGCTCAAACTTCCAGGGTTACTATAGAAATAATTAATTGAACATGATGACTTCTTCAACTTACTCATGGTTTTGAAAAAAGAAACACATGTACTATGCAGGTACAACACTTAAACTCTGGATATCTTATTAGCAAGTGTTTTGGTGTTTTTTTGAGTTTTTTTGTTTGGTTTGGGGGGGTTTTTTTGTGGATTTTTTTTGTGTTTTTTTTCCTTTTCTCTTCAAGAGGGTACACTACACATTTGTGTTGAATTAACACAACCGCTCTTCCTATTCTATGGGAGAAGAGACCCCTCCACTCTTCAGGAACACAAAGGAGATATGTTTACTTTATCATGCCATGTTATCAACATGCCACTTTATCAACCTACAATTCTTCTTTCTGCAAAACAAGCATCTTTCAGTCAAGTGAATTTTTGTGTGTTTAAACACAAAAAGCACTGAAGTTATACAGTGAAATCTGACTAGTAAATATTTAATGGTTTTTAACAGGAAACAAAAAGTTTGACACTACAATTATTATTTTATTTTGTGGTGGACCAAAATATAACCCGTAAAAGAAATTTCAAATCTGCTTTTTTGACTTTCCTGGCTCTTATAAAGAGCTGGCCTTTTCTACTCAACCTTAAAATCTCTGATTTTAAGAATAGTCTCTTTGCTTGTTTTCTTTCCTGATAAGCATCAGAAATAGCTGCTCTGCTCAGTGCTGGTTCTGGTGAAGGATGTCCTGACACAGAAAAAGGCTCACATATGTGTTTTCTGTGTGTATTCTTTGACTGATGGGAAGATATCTCAAAGTATTAGCCAAACTGCTATTAAAATCAGGATAAAAAGCTGTGATCAAAAGCTTAGAAGAACCCCAAACTTAGAATTTCCCCAGGCTCTCTGTATCTTTTGCCTTCCTTTTCTTGACTCCAGTGGGAAAACAATTTTCCCAGTTTCCCTTATAACTTATATTTGAAGTGATCAAAATTTAATGTTCTGACCTAATTAGAAAAGAGTTTCAGCAGCAATAGACCTACTTCTCTCTCATACACTTGCACCTTTGCACTATTAGTTAAAGGATATCCAAAAACTCCTTTTTTTTTTTTTTTTTTTTGGCTTCCTATTTTTATCCTCCGCATTCCCCTAAAGGAAATTTGAGTGAAAAGATGAGAAGAAAGAGACAGGGAAAATAAGGTTGTAAGCTAGCAGGCAAAATACTACTTGGCTTTTCCTACAAAAATATTCTGGATGGGCCCCTGACCCCTGAGCTCCCTCTGCTCACTGCAAAAATTATAGGAAACATTTTTCTCATGGGGAAGGAGCAAATTTCTTCCAATGTAAGCAAATGCTTCAGCGATGTAGCCAGCAGGAGGTTACAAAGCAGCATTAGCAAAGAAATGTGTTTGCAGTGAGTAGCATTATGTTTAATTTCCTAAACAAACAGTTCATTTTGCTGTTAAACTGTAAATGATGTAACAGGTGTCAGCTATGTTGATTCTTGCCATTATTAACCGTTTGTTATTTTTTGGGAACATTCCTGTCCAGCTCCTCCCACCTCCCATCTTTCAGAAATGTGCTTTTCATTATCCTATATCCTGTTTCAGCAAGGCTGAGAATGGCATGCTAAGTATGGGTGTAACACAGGCCTCCTGATTTTAACAATGTTTGGTATAGTTAGTGAAGAGAGAGTGTTCTCATTACAGAATTAAATTATATAGTGCAAAGACAGTATGAATAGTAACTCTGGCATTTACTTTGTTTATGAAGGGTGATATATTTGCTCCATATGCTGTTGTCTCCAGCATTTGGCAGTGTTCTTAGCGAGAACTGGTTTGGCTATTACAGCAGAACAGAAACTTGGGGCCCCTTGGACTGTAGATATTCAAGAAGTCATGGTCTTGGTTTCAGAGAGGAATGCTGAAATAGCAGTAGTCCCTTTAAATACATTTAAAGACGTTTCTTATATGCAATTTATTTCTGTTTACATGAGATGTTATCTAGAGGATGCTAAGAATTTAAACATCATTCTTCATTTGTGCTTACTGGGAAAAGCTGATTGTAACCATCTGTTGTAACACAAACTCAGAAAGGGATGACCTTTCCAGTTTCAAGTTACTGCCTCCCTGGTCTCACAGCCCAGCAAAATGAGAGCAGTGAACACGCTGTTGCATTGCTGGGCCCTGGCTGAGCCCTAGGTAGGATAGAGGGGATCCTTCAACACTGTGTGAAAATGAAAGTAGACATTGCTGTTTTACAGTGCTGTGTGGTTGCATCCAATTTTTAAATGAAATCAACAATCCATTTGGCAGGGTTTTTGGCACTGGGAGTATTTCTGCTTTGTTTGCTAATAGTACTTCTACTGAATTGTTGATAAATGATGAATTTTGGATCCCCTGATAAACTCTGAATAGGGAGAACAAGATTTATTTCAGTGAGGCTCCATGGGAGCTCAAAGATCCACCTAGGCAATGATAATTTTTCATAGGATTACAGGTTGGATACTAGGCCTGCAGGGTAAGCAGCTTGTTGACTAGTGCTTAAAATCAAGATAACTGAAGTTTCCTGGTTTTGAAGCAGATTGATAGAATATGGTTGAAATGAATATACTGTTAAAAATACTGCATCTGGTCTCACTGTCAGGCCTCTGAGGGTGTGCTGCTGTCACCTGAAATCCTCAACAGCTGGCACCAGCAAGGGGGGGATGCCAGATGCTCAGCGCCTCTGCAGATCAGTGCATTGCAGGAGGACATCCAAACACAGGGCAGCCAATTGCCACGTCCAAGGGAATTTCCTGGCCCTGTCTGGTACCGACACAACTGAGAGGGATTTACTATGACAGGCTCTTGCAAAGAGGAAGATGTTAAAAATTGTCAGGACACAGCTTCAGGATTGAGAGGAATGAGGCTCCAGAGGGTTTTATCCATGACTTGAATGAAGACTGGGAGGGAGAAAACATGTGCTGAACACATTACCACAGAAGACACAGGACATCAATTTGGATTAAGAATTTTTTATTTTTTAAAATTATTATAACTTCAGTAAGAACTTCGCCTTCTCTTTTTGGTTTGAAACACAGTGACATTCTGGTTTTGGTACAACATGTTTGGTCTACTCAAATAAATACTTTAGAAATAGAGGTCTAAAATGAGATTTGGCTAAGACTGTTGGCTTATTTAGAGACTTTAAAAAAACATTGGTTAAGGTTAAAAGGCATTTTTTCTATTTGCATTATTATCTTCTTGATGCTCAATAAAAATCTGTGGATTCTAAGGAGTAAAACCTGGTCCTAAAGGAAAAAATAACTCAAATAATTGTCAGGTCTTACTGATTTTAGCAGAGATGGTCTTCCATCTCAAAGCTGACCAGAATTCTGTGGTTTTGTAGCTTTCCTGCACCCCCATTTATAACAGTCCTGATAAGGTCAGCTTTGGGAATAAAGGCACAGTATTAGAGGCAAGATAATGGTTTCTCTCAGACACATGATTCCTTTTGTCAGTTGTTTTGTTGGTCAGTATCCTGCATCGTGCTGGAGAAAAAAGGGAAAGGCAGGAAAAAGGAAAAGACATATGACGGAAGTGAGGGGTGTCTGCTGGCCAACACGAACTTACTTTGAATATTGAAGTCAACATAGAGTTTACATTAAACACTGAAGTCTGGTCAAGAACTTGCCCTTAATCTTCAAGAACTGCCCTTAAACATTGCATATAAATGTAATTGGCTATGCTTCCCTGAAGGCTAGAAAAGCTGGACTAAGCAATTCCCTGCTCATGCGAGTCCCTCTTTTGGGAAGGAAGTCAGCTGTATTAGGAAGATGCAGCAGTAGAGAGAGATCAAAGATATAAAGAATAAATTTTTTGTTAAAAATATGGAAACTATCCAAAATTTGCTAATGTACAGTTATTATCAGTTTATCAGTGCATCCCTCAGTTGTACTAATGACCCCCCCCTTTCCATCCAGTAGTTTTGGTATTTGGTTCTAAATACCATGCTGCTTTACACTATTTTTTCAGACCATAGCACAAGGTAGTTAACAGCATATGTAAGTCATTGCCTTCTTTGGCCACAAGCAATATATAATTTCATGGCTTGTACATCTGAGCTAAGTGTTTGTAGGATGTGGTCTCTCTGAAATCTCAGTTTTTTGTAGAAGTGCTATGGCAGTATTGTTAATGGAGGGAATAGGCTTGGTGAAAGGAAAGAAATGTGCACTGTTAGCTGTTTCCTTACATTCCACTCTCATCCCAGTGAGACCTGGCAGTTCACAAGAGAATGTTTTCCTGTCAGACTGGGGTGACAGAGCAGCCCAAGCCGTGCCTGAGGAAGGAAAGCTGTTTGCAGTCATTCACAGCAGCTGGGTCTGCCACAGCTGGGATTTCTGCAAGCATCCTGCTCCTGCACCTTGAGCTCCTCCAGGTCCCATCTAGCAGGCACCGTGTCTGTATTTGTCACGAGGCTCCAGCTCTCTCTGTGCCCAAGCTGGTGAGCACAGAGGCAATGAATTTCCCACTTTGGTCTGGAGCCAATGCAGCACATGTGGGAGGAGTAGTTCTGTCCGATTTGTTTGAAGTGTTGCCCCAGCAGCCCATGTTCTGGGCTTTCCCAGGACACAAGCAGTGCACAAAGTGTCTCCCAACAGTGGGACCCAACAGGGCTACTTCCCTCTGAAGTCAGAGCTGGAGGATGTACACTATGGATGTGCTCTAAACAGTCAGTAAGGGAAGGATCTTTGAACAGTGTTTGCATGGCTTCTTCCTGCAAACTTAACAGTGTATGCATGGCCATGCAAGTGGCTTCAACTGAGGAACCCCCTCACTTAAGCACACGCTTCTCCTCTCAGCATAGCAACCAGACTCAAATTTCTCATGTTGAATGCATGGAAAGAGAGATAAGAGTGTGCTTGTTTATTTAAAAAACAGGGCAAACTTATCTTATGATTTCAAACTCTTTTACATCAATAAAACTTTTTGAAACCATTCCTTCTACCTTTTCTTAGGATGAAAGAGTAAATAGCAGAATACAATAGCCTCAACATAATGAAATTCATTAAAGACTGTGAGTCAGGATCATATCTGCCACCACAGGTAAGAGATCTTTGATACTGCCTGTATAATTCCCTTCTGTGTGATTCCAGATGTGACATGAGTACATGTCTTAAAAGGATCCAGCTACAGTTTTTGGCTAGGTTCTTAACAGAGTTTTTGTTGATGTGTGCACTGGTTTGTTATAATAAAGCTATTTGCTGCAAGACTGAACAGCTCATAAGTGCCACTGGTGAGTCTTTTGGCTTGTCCTGGTTCAAACTTTGAACATTAGTGATGAGAAGTTTGGTACACTTTTTAAATGATGCACATTTAAATATGTCTCTTTACAATTTGAAATTGTGTAATTGTCCCAGACAATTTGACATGCAGTCTACAGATTTGTGACATTAAAACTTTTATTTTTTTAAGCCAAGATGTATTTTAAAAAATGTTTTTTTCAGGTTTTGACATCTCCTTAAGTATCCAGTTGCTGCATGTAGTGATGGGCTAAACTGCTAAGGGAGTATGTCCTGTCAGTTCTTTCATCTGCAGAGGACAGGATTATCTCGCCTCAAAAGCTATAAAAAAAATCAGTTCAGAAATTCCATCTCACTAGAAAATGAACGAATATTCACCCCCTGAAAAACTCTGGTGTAAAGTGAGCCCCTTCTGCGCCAGCCAGGCAGAGTTTGCTCAGCATGGTGGTGTCCCACAGGACAAGCTTCCTTTGGGCTTGCAGCCACGCATGTCTTCAAAGAACTTAGTATTCTTGAATTCAAGGTAGATTACTTTTTCAGATCGCTCAGTGTGACATTTAATTCTGGAAAAAGCCATTTTCCAAAGTTGTGGGCAACTGAGACATGCAATGCAAATACAGGTGCATGCATCACTAATTTTCCTAATTACAGCCATGCACACTGTAATGCTGTTAAGGCTGAATAGGTTTCTAATCACTCTGCCCAGGCTCTCTTTGGCTTTCTATTCTGTCTGCACTAATAAAGTTATTGTAAATTTCAGTCTAACAACACTTGAAGTGTGCCCCAATCCATCCTATGAGATGAGGTTTAATGAGACTTTGAGCAACGTGGTCCTGTAAAGGACACTTCTGTCCATGGCAGGGGGTTTTGGATACATGATCTTTAAGGTCCCTTCCAAACCAGAACACTGTCATTCCAGAATTCCATGAGGCTTGTTGGTGGCCTGGAAGTTCTGCAGCTGGTTCAACATATGTGATGTAGTGCTCTCACTTTGGATCTAACCTTGGCTACCTTTGGCTTGGGAAAGGCAGAAAATGGGACAACTTTCTTTGTCCCTCATTCATATTTCTGTTCTTTCACAATATCCCAGCTCTTTATGCAAGCATCTGTTTTTCTGACCAACACCCTACACTCCTCAAGAGACTTTGTGCTTTTTCACTCAGACCTAGGCTGGCTAATTTAAAATTCTGTTTGGACATACTGCCACTGCCAAGAGAAAAGACACCTCACATAATCATTCACTGTCACTCTGTAAAGAACCTCAGCTGGAAAGAGGTTTTAAATGAAGTATATTTACTTCCTTCAGTTTTTTTTTTTTTTTTTTTTTAGCTTGGCTTGTCCTCTGACCAGTGCAAGAAGGATGGTTCAAGAAAGAAACAGACGCTGTGAATAAAAACTAGGCACTTCCAGGTGAAAATGAAATGGACCTACATTTGGTCATTTGCAGACTTAGAAAAGAAAGACAGCAAAAAATAGTGCAAATAGTGAAAGAGGAAGAGAAGGTAGAATAGATTTTTTTTTAAAGACTCTACCAACTACAGTGACTAGGTGCTGAATTTTTAGAAAGTCTCTGTTCTTCATAACATGTCTAGTGTTTTGTGATGTCTTTTGCCGTTTCCTTTTTCATATATGGATGCTTATGAACACAACTCACAACACCTATTCAAGATTCTTTCTCAAGACATTAGAGGTTCTTACTTAAGAATTTTCTTCTTCTCTTTGTACTATCTACTGTAATCCTGAGTTCTTGAAAAGAAAAGGAAAGAACAATTCCTTGCTTCCAGTGACAAAACTTTATTGCATTACTCACATAATTTCTTATAAAATTCTTGCTGATCTCCATCTGCTTGTATGCATAAAGATACAGGTCTGTGTCAGGATGGGGAAACATTTCTTTGGTCTCAACAGACCATGTCTTATCACAAATGTGCTGTTGAGTAGAATGTTGAACCAAAGGTGTGTGAGATGATGCTGCTGGCCATAGCTGGCATCTGGGTTTCAAGCTCTCTTTTCCAAGCCAGTCTTTGTTCTGCTCTCCTCTCCTTTTCTTTTTGGCTTTGTCTCTCAAACCTCTCGTGTTGCCCTTTCTGTTCTATCTTCCTTAGGTCTGCATCTGCCCAGATAACAGAGGGTACTGCTTGTGCCACAGCTGGGCTTTGATAATAAAGTAGAAAGATGACAGGAATACCCACCTGTAAAGTGGAGATATTCTGGAGGAATATCCATTTTTCCAGTTGCTGTGTTTCATTCATTACAAGCAAGAATCAGATCTGGTGCTGTTAGAATTAAAATAACACATCTTCCTAGAATTCCCTAAGCTGTCCTCAGCAGGTGCAAACTAGTGTGGTTTCTTTTCTTCTCCTATCTCAGAAGGCTCCTTCAATTTTCTTTAATTAACCTCTCATCTTAATAATACCTTAGTTGAATGCCAAGAAATGAAAATTCTTCAGAAGTAATCTTTTTAGAGGATTATAGCAGCTTAAAGCACTATTTTGTGCTTAAAGACTTCTGCATGCCTTTGGAGCAGTTAGGGATTGCAGAGGTTTTGGGAATGTGTTGTCACACTTAAAGCACTGCTGTAGGTAAAAATGTACACTCCAGAGGCAAGGGAGGTTCTTTATGAGGATCAGCATTCCTGGTTTTTAGCCTGCATGCTCTGCATAGAATGATTTCAATATTCCAAAAAGTATGGGTTTTCTGGAACTACTGTTTAAGGTCAGGAGCAGTATCTGCTATGCCTTAGACCTACCATATTACGCTTCTGAGCATAATGTGCTCTGCATTCGCAGAACTTACACCCTGCTGTAGAATACAAAAATAAAATCTGTGACATTGTTTGGAAAGCTCTTTTTGCAGATCTTTCATAGTCAGAGGCAGAGCGAGCTAAATAAGGAAAGCCAGTGAAACTTTGGAAACATGAACTGTGATGGAAATCCATTTGTAACAGCTGTGGTCTAAATCCATATGTGGTTTAAAGCCAAAATAAAGGCCCTGCCCCACAAAAGGCTCAGTTTTCAAAGACTGGATAAAAATCTCCAGAGTCTCATTAAATTCACTTGATTGATCTCAATTAAAACAACTAAGTAACCTTTCCTGAGTGCAAATTACCTTAATAGCAATAATGTAATATTCCTAAAAATCTTTCAGTTTTAAGTAAATTGCAATTGAAACAATTGCCCCTTTGCATTAATGAGGACACACGGTCTGTGAGATTTGGTTGAATGCTTGGACATGTAACAACAGACTTTAAAGAAAGAGAGGGAAAACGTGGGCATTTTTAACATGCATTTTGAAGCCCAGTTGTGAGCACTGTTACAAGAAGTGGGCAGACTGCCAGCATGAACCAATCCTTCATGTGTTTTGGGATTATTTTTAACCATTTTTAGCCTACATTTTGAACACATAGTGTTTACCCTTTCCCTCCTATGCATCTTGATGTGTGAAAAAATGCTTTTTCTATCCCTTATTAGGTACATTAAAGAACAGGCCAGCTCTTTTCTAGTGGGAATATAATTATTTCCTCTACCACAGGGATATTGCCATTCCTCCTAGGTCTTCCTTAAGTGCTACTCTACAATGGTGCCAAATTAAATATTTTCATGGTGCTCAACTTGTCTAGGAACTCTGTGCTCCATGTAAGACATTGATGTATTAGAATATTTTCTTTAGAAGTTGTATGAAGAATGTACTGCTGCTATCAGGTATTGTTGCTCACACAATAAAATTTATGTCATGTAGTAAATACCTGGAAAATAATTGTATTTTTTCCCTCACAATGTAGCAGATCTTCTTGTACAGCCTTCAGAGTAGGATAAGAACAATTCTTTTTTGTTCCTTTGAGAACCTCATCCTCCTTACAGGAGTGTTGACTGAATGTGCAGATATCAAACAATGTGGGTTTAGGCCTTTATTATCAATGTAAGTCAAAATGCAAAAGCAGAGATGGGGCTGTGTGTGAGGTGTCTCGTGTGTGTGTGTGTACTCTTGCTTACCTTGTGCCTCAAGTAAGGTCTTCTTTAATTTTTCAAATAAAAGCCTGTAAAGAAAGTGGCTGATTTTGACTGTATCTTGTTAACAAAAGCTTGCAGAAAACTTTTAACTTATTACCTTCATATCAACAATCTGGACCACATGATTTTACTAATAATTGATAAAAAATGTATACTGTGCCTAAGTTTCGTCTATGGGAAACATAACTACACTATTTCCTGTGTGGGCAAACATTGAAATGGAAAGACTGAGTGTTTTACAAAAGGCTTGTCTTCTCTTCAGTGCTCTGGCATTTATCGAGAAAAGCTTGGGTAATTTTGTTCTATCCTTTAGGTAATGTGACCTTGATAGATTGCAAAAATTAATTGTAGTTAAGAAGTACCATAAAAAATGGAATGCTAAGTTCATTGCTGCAGTAATAAAACCAGTTTGAAGACAGCTTCTGCAATGATATTATTGATTAATGTGTCACAGGCTTTAAAATAAGCTGCCACTGTTTTAATCAGCCTGTAAGGACTGTTATGCTGATGCTCCCAATCAGACCATGGTACAGTACAGACAGGCCATTCATCACAGTGAATTAGAAGTTACGTTTCAGCAAGCAAAACCAGAAACATACAGGCTCACCCACAGCCATCTACACAACTCAGAGGAGACAAATACTTATAACAAGGTTTTCTGAAGCCTGATAAAATGTGTGGTCTGAAATCCAGGACAGTACATTACTCTAATAAGAACATTGTACCTCAAGGAAAATTTTGTGCATGGTGGTTTTTTCCCTAGGGAAATATTGGCCAGATTGTATCATATTACACATTGTGTAGCTTCGAGTTCATTTTAATTTTTAACAGTCATCTGTTTTCTTCATCTGTACGTAAACCATGCCACAGGAACATCTGCTGGTTCTTTTCTTTCTTCCCACTGACTTCAGTTTTGCATTTTTATATTGTGGTTTTGTCTCCATAGGAGGGTCAAAGTCAGCTTGCTGATTCAAAGAGGGACCAGGGCAGACAATGTTGCAGCACTACAGCTGTGCTGGATTTGACTCCTGCAAAACAACCTGGAAGTCAGTAGCTCTTCCCCATGCTGTCCCTCTTGCCCTTGTCCCAGTGCCCTGTTGCTGGGCTGAAAATGTTTTTGTTCTATATACTTAAAAAACTCTTTAGGTCCCTGTGCTGAGATGGATTAGGGTAGTCTGTCCCTGTACTGGCGCTTTGCAATTCACTTTCTGTGCTCTGAAAATTAGGGCTGTCAGGTTTACTCCTCAGGGTGCACCCATGACCCACTGTATTATAGCAAATTTTACTTAGAATCTCATCAGCCAGTTAAATCTGATGTGAATCTCATAACAGAAAGCTGGAGAGACATCTTAAATCCTATTAGATATTTAATAATTGGTAGGATTTTGCCTATACTCTTTGTCTTTCTTGCTGTTCTGAATGGGAAAAAATAAAATTATGATTTGAATACTACTGTAGTGGTGTGTTTGTGTGCATTTCAAAGGAAATAAAGTAGCAAAAATGGGGACAAAAAAAAAAAAAGAAAAAAAAAAGGGAAAAAAGAGAACAACAAAGAGCCAAAGAGCAAACATTAGTAACAGCAGCTTAGTTTCTGGTCCCAACAGACTTAACTGGGAGAAGGGGAAAAGAAGATCTGGAGCTGACTGGCAGAGAAACATCGCTGAGTGTAAACACTACAAGGCATCTGTGAGTGCTTTTATCATACGAAGCCTGAAAGTATTTGTAATTTGTGACTCTGCAGTCAGGAGCAGTCTTGCACGCAAGGAGTGTTTGTTGTGGATTTTCAGTACAGAGAAAACTACAGCCAAGCTGACCAGAAAGACTGGAATTTCATCTATCTATCTCCCCTCCCCCTCTCTGCTTTCTCTCTGTCGCTCACTCGTTGGGTTTCTTTCTCTGCCAGCCTTTTAAAACAGAAATTACTGGGTCAGTGACATACATTTTTCCTCTTTTTCTAGAATGATCTCATGTTCAGCCTCCAGCAGAAACGCTGCTACCTGTAAGTATCTTATTCAAGTTTGTTGTACAAACTGAATGCTGTGGGGTTTGTGGTTGTAATAGTGCTTAACAGCTTGCAGAGTTCAGTTTGTTGCTGAATGCTGCAGCAGAGCAGCCAGACAGTAATTTTTGAGCTCGAGATGGATGAAAGCTCAGTTCTAACTTTGAGGAAAGCAGGCACTGGATTTTGCCAGTGGTTTAGTAGAAGCTAACTTGGAAGTTGGGATTCCAAACAGCTTACTTTATCCTAATTTGATATAAATTTCTTAACCATGCTGGCTTTTTTTCATCAGACATAATGAAACTTTGTGGCTTTAAAAGCTTGGAAGAGCTAAATAAGATTTATTTGCTTAGAATTGTCTTATTAATGAGAGACACAAATGTGATAAAAAGCTCTGAAACATATGCTAAAACCTTTTGATACTAGTAAGTCATTAAAAAGGATATATTTCATTTAGTTGGGATAACTTATTTTTTAAATGCATGTTTTAAAATCGTACACTTATTTTGCAATAGGGAACTGTCAGCATTTTTACATTTTCATCTTCATTCAGACAACTGATTAATCTAAAATAGGAAGAGGTTTATTAGTCATATGCATGCATAAAAGTTTACATGTGTCCCTTAATGTATGTGCTTACAAAGATTTTACATTTCCTGCTGATTTCTATGTATTTGTCTGGAATCATCACCTTTTAAAAACAAGTTGCTTTTACTGTGTTTTGCTGAGATATTCCAGCAAATTCTGCAGAAAATTATACACTGTTTCTTCAAATGGTTATTAGAAGGGTATTTTTAAAGTAATGTATTTTCTAGTTAGCGAATTCTACTAGTCACAATCTCAGCTAACTGAGGATTGCACTTTACCTTAGGCAAAATGCATCTCTGCCGTTGGCATGGGTCCAAGGTGCAACTACTTACAGGGTGTTATCTGCCATTCCTTAACTCAGCAAATACCTTGCCAGATACTTAGCTTACTTGGTGACCTGTAATTCCTGTTTGTGTGCATGGAACAGAACCATTAAATAGCAAACAGTCCAAGGGGTGCATGTGTTAAGTGCACATTCTCCTAATTTAATACCTCACAATCCTTTCATTGCCCCGTGCCAGATTTTAATTACTATAATAACATTAATCTTGTTTCCTAGAAATCATGGAAAGCTCTTGCTTGTTTTCTTTAAATGTGTCCTCAAGAATTTTTGTATGTTCTTTCTGTTTCTTGCAAACCTTTTCTGGTATTAATTAAAACAAATCAATCCAACTTCCAACCTACAACAATCATTCTCCATTATGCCCTTCCAGCTTCGCGAAAGCTTAGGGCAATTTTGATCCATGTGCTGAGGGTAATACCCTGGGAAACCAGAGATTTTGTCACATGCAGAGAAACTCTAGAAGTCTCATCCAAATCCCAATGAAGGCTTTAGGTGTCATTGAGACTTGGCTCAAAGCCACTTGTGATTACAGGTATTTTTGTCAAGTTTTAGTTATTAAAGCTGAGACTTACTGGTGCTGTGTCAGATTTTACTTTCAGTTCTTTTGTGTTGGTAGATAGCTGTCTAAATAATTTGTATTAATCTTTTACTTACATCAATGTAGCTCTGCTCACAATCAGACTCACTTGTTATGTTTGCAATTAACCATCTTAGATCTTAGCAGTCAGATGGCTCTGCTTTTTCAGCTTAGAGTCAGCATATGATTTAGGGTGAAAAGGACCTCTGCAGGTAACTGTGCCTACCTCTTTTCCCAAGAAAAGCCAGTTTTATGGAAAATTTTGCTCCAAACTTACATCAAGCAGCTTGGGCCTTGATTAGTTGTTTATTAAATAAACCTTGCTGTTTTAGTGTGTTTGTATGTCTCTTCCTTGCGCTCCAGGCACTCTTCTGTCAGAAGTCTAAAAATAAGCAATAAGGCTTCTCTTCTTCAGGCTGAACAAATCCAGCTGTGTTGGCCCCTCCTCATAAATTAAACCTTCCATCCCCACTGAGGAATAACAGCTCTACATGCTATATTACAGAACTGACTGTTTTGCTTCTGGGACCAAAGCTGGTAGCTTTCTGTGAGCTTGTACGCACACAGTGCACCTGGAGTTGCTCAGTTGTTTCAGTTGTTTTGGCATATAGACAGACCCTTAGAAAGAGAAAACAGCTTAATTTCACCTTAATTTCCTTCTATGTTGTTTGTGAATACCATTATTTCATTACACCACTACATAATATTAAATATTTTGGTGCACTTGGAATTAAACAGTCCCTTAGTTGTATGTCCTTTCTGGAGACACAGGTGACGTGGCAATGGGTAGCAGAGGAGAATCAGGTTCAGCTGTGATATTAAGGGCAGAGAAGTAAGGAGATTGTAAGGAAGTTCAAAGCAGCCACAAAATGTGACAGTGGCATCACCAGCAGCTGTGTATCTGCTGAAGAGCAGAAGACTGTCAATCAGTATAAGTACCATGTAGCACACATAACTTCATTGAAGCAATGACCTTCTTTACAGATAGGGAGGATGTTAATGCCTTGGCATTCACCCCAAAGCCTTCTCATTTTTATTGTCATTATGTGTTGAAAGAATCTCTTGCCATTTCATCTTGCTACGATTTTTTGTGTAAGTAATTGAGAAAGTGAGGTTGTACTGCCCAAGGTCTTCACTTGGCCACCTCAGGAGACAGTCCTACAGCATCCAAGCAGAGGCCAGTGGCTGCAACATGTGGGGCAAACATACAGTGATACAGGAGCTCTGTCTGCACCTTAAAGTAGTCAAAGCAAGACTGTAATACACAGTGACAAAGGGGCCAAATTTGTAGCAGAGAATATCTCATACATCCACCATGAAATTGATCAAAATGCTCCTGATTCCTCTTGAACACTTGCTGTTCTGTTTTAGATGCAGGAAAGGGCAGCATAGAAGCCACTGCCTGCACCCAAGGTTTAGAGCTGTATTCCATGCTGGGATTTATGGGGCAGGCACCAGAAACAAATGAAGCAGAGCCAAGATGCAGATGTCTCTGCATGAGTGTCATTTTCAAACTGGTGATGAAGCTATCTCTCAACTTTGACATCATTTTATGATAGCTATCCACATTGGAGTGGAGAAAGTCAAAATTATCCAGGCTTTAATTTTATAATTTCTGATGAGGCGCCATGTAAGAAAATGCCTGTGAATAAAGCTATTTTGCACCATATTTCTGTGCCTCAGCCTGCTATTATGGAGCAGAGAATAAGTGGCATTGTCATGAGATGCAAACCATGTATCAGAGTCATTAACTGTCTGTTAGCACTTTGCCAGGTCCTAGTCTGAAACTAAAATTTCTAAATGTTTTCTTACCTGAATTTTCTTCATTCCTCTTCCACTGGCTAGAATTCTACATTGTCTCTCAGATTTACTTCAGACTGGTATGGTTTCAACATTTTAAACCAAAATGGAAAGACTTTCAGATAAATACCTAGAAAACTAGAGTAAAAATTTGCATTCCAGACTACATAGTCAGCATACATCTAACTTTATATGTATGTGAGACTCATTATCTTCAATCTTAAACATGTGATGAAGTGAGTGGATCTGTCATGTTTAACTTTTGGAAGTGAATAATTTTACAGAACTTCTGAACTGCTAGTTATTTTTAAGTGAAATTTAAATCTGGGTGGATACCTATATTCAGTTACAGGCTGCTTAGAAATTCATTCTGCCAGAAACAGTACAGTGAACATTTACCTATTAACAACAACAAAGAAAATAAAGACATACAAGAACTTGGTTTTTAATTCACTTTCAGGAAAATTCCCTGTTGGTTGTAAGGTTGTGGCAAACAATTAGTCAGGGCATCAAAATTTTACAAAAAGGAATGTTGACGCTTTTCTGTCTTGGAATTCTTATGATCTTCTCAAATTTAATTAAATCAATATCACTTCCTGTTCTTTGTGCTGTAGCTTCAGTTACTTTGGAGGATTGTAGAAATTAGGCTTTTAAAAGGATTTCAGTAGTGCTTGTTTAATGCCAGAAAAAAAAATTTTCTTATGAGGTTATAAACATGAAAGATGAAGATTCACTGTAATTAGGGGCATGAGAAACTTGTATAATTTATTTTCTATATTATCTTGTCTTCTTTATCTCCGTTGATTTTTTTCTCAGACTTAGGGGTTGTCTGCTATTTTCTGATCATGTGTGCACTGAACGGTATTGAAATGAACTGCATTTGTCAAAAACAGTGGAAGTATTTTTTATGTTAGTTGTTTTGGTTTTATCCCTATAGTTGCCTGGTTCCTTATAGCAATTTCTTTCTCTTGTTTTTTTTTTAGGATTAACAAACCTTGAGAACACATTCATCATTTTGTAAGGCTTGACCAATCAATTTTATAAAAACCTAAGGATATTTTGAAAATATCTGCCCAATAACTGCCCAAATTTCAGTCAAGGAGAGCCTATTAATAGAAAACATGCCATACATTTTTAATCTGTGACTAATAATGCCTTAATTACATGGTGAAAGTCTGCTGGTGGAGGAAGAAGACTCCTTTTGTTAAGAAATTTTTTCACTGAAGAAGGCTGGCACCCCCCAGTAATATGAAGCCCTCTGAGAAAGGCTGGCTGCTTCTACTGTTGCCTGTCGTGTTAAGAGTTGTGTGCTCCTCCTTTATTAGTGTGAACCTTGGGGTGAAAGTGATGAAGGGACAGTCTGTCTTCCTGTCAGAAGAGGACCTCAACTTTTCCATCCCCAGAGAGAAAGATGTCTGCAAAGTAGAAGTGATCAGTGAGCCAATAACACAGAGGGTTGGGAAACTTACTCCACAGGTAATTGGGCTCTGTTTTTCTGCCTTGAGTATTGGTGTGTGCAGGTCTGGGAGAAACTACAAGAGGCTGCTTGATTGATTTTTGTTCTTCTTTTGGGTACCGACTAAAAGGCATGAAACTGAATGGGGTGTGGGATTCAGCCTTTTGCTTAAGTGGACAGCTGGCAGAGAACTGCAACCCTGAAATCCAAAAGCTGAGATCAGTAGCATGAGTGCACAGAAGTGAGTCTGGTCAGAGTCTCCTTTCACAAGTGAAGAATGGGTATTTCAAAACTTCCAGTTAGGAGATATCCTCCAGTCTCTCAGCTGCTTATTTTTCTCCCATGAGGGTAGCCAGTGCCCCTTGAATAATGCACATCCCACTACAGCATTTTGAATTTTAGTCACGGAGCCACTACTTAAGGACCAATTAAGAAAAAATAATCACATACAATAAGCACTTTGTGTGCATCATTGTTTGTTCTGCTCTGCAACAGCCAAATTGTTAGCAGATGGCAAATACATTAAAACTCCCCTGTTTTCTTTTCAAATGTCGAGCTTGTAGAAATAATGAAATATATTTCACATATGACTTTTCTGCTACTCATCTGCTTTACAAATTGCCCACCTGAGTTATAGCAGGAAGGAGCTGAACACAGTTTTCATGAAGATGTAATGTTATAGACAGAAGATAAATGGTTTTAATGTCATAACTAAGAAGGTTTTGGAGTTTGAAAAATTCTGGTTTGTGCCACAGCATATATTTTCATGTGCTTGTATATGAATATAGTTTTTAACCTCCTTTCCTGGGTTTTTGGTGTCTTCTGTGAAGATAGGTGAAGAAGCACCAATCTCAATAGATTTTTCAAAACTTCTGGCTTGGTCATCAGTATTATTTTTGCAAACCACTGACAAGTACTTCAGCTGAATCAGCCCTCCTAAGGAGCAGAGGCATACCAGGGAAACCAGGAAGACAATGTGTGATCTTCTCTAGAGACTGCCTTAAGTAGTGTAGTGCTTCTGCAGAAACTACCCAGGGCTTGTTTTCTGCCAGCCAGGGACACTGAGCTTAGTACCCCACCTCTACTTCCCCAGTGCAGGCTGGTCCTTGGCTCCCACAAACATAGAATCATTGAGGCTGGAAAGACCTCGAAGAGCAATGAGTCCAACCATTAACCCAACACTGCCAGGTGCACTACAAACCACATCCCTAAGACCTACTTATATTTAATTTTTTAATGTTTCCAAGTATGGTGATTCCACCATTTCCTTGGGGAGCCTGTTTTAATGCCTGTTTTAATTGCTTCAGTAAAGAAATTTTTCATAATATACAACCTAAAGGAGAGGAAGAAAGGAGGGACTTACATAGTGAACCTCTTCTGTAGGTAATCTGTCTGGCTGAGGAGTAATTTTGCTTTTAACTTCTGCCTCAGCTTCTATGTGCAGTAGGACCCAGGAATTTTGAAATAGCCACTTTGTCCTGTGTAACCCAACATCTTCCAAGCACATAGCTTTACAAGAGGTCCCAGGAGACGTGCATTCACTGCACCTTGTTTTCCAAACAACCTCCCCTCTCCCAGCCTCACATCTGTTAAGCACCTGCCCTTTCATGGCCCTGCATATCTGCCCAGGCAGCTGAGTGTGGCAGCTGGAGGCACACACGTAGAGGGAAGAGCTCTGTTGGGCTGGTGGCCCCAGGGCACCCGGCTGGACAAGGACTGTGCCTGCTAGTGGTGCCTGAGCTTTCACCGTTCCTGAAAAAAGGTGCCAGAGACCAGATCTCCTTGTGCCACTCATGGTCTTTCTGCAGGAAATTCTGCAGCCGGAAAATGTCTCTGGTATGATTTGGTTTGCTTCCATTAGATTGGGTAATGTTCTAGGAATGTATGACAATTTAATTATAAATTGTAATTGAAAAGCAGTTGAAGTGGAAAAATCCAAAGCCCAACAGTAATTAGGAAAATATTTAGATTTCCTTTGTCTTACCCAGTGAATTTATAGACAGAGTTGCCTGTTCATACAAAAGGAAAACATATCAGGAAACATAAACCAGATGTTTCTTTTTTGCAAAGCAGATTGTGTCTAAATACATATATAAACTGACTGTCAGTAAGTGGTAACAAACCTTTGTAGAAAGGTTCTAAATTTTCCAATCTCTTGTTACCAATTAAGATGTGCAACTAATGATGTCTTAAAAATAAGGACATTCATTCTTTGATATGATTTGACCCAGTAAGATGCATCCTTGAGTCCTGAGGGAACTGGTTGATGTAGCTGTGAAGCCACATTCCATAATATTTGAAAAGTCATGGCAGCCAGGTGAGGATGGCTACAGTAACCATCCTATAAAAAGGTAGATCTTTCCTGGGAATTATTGACCTGTCCGCCTCTGCTGTGTTCCTAGGAAAATCATGGAACAGATGCTACTAGAAGCTGTGCTAAGGTGCACGGAGGACAAGGAGGTGATTCAGGCCAGCCAGCATGGCTTCACCAAGGGCAGGTCCTGCCTGACCCCCCTTGGCTCTCTGTGATGGAGTGACTCCATCAGGGGGCAAGGGAAGGGCTCGGGTGTCTTTTATCTGGAATTCTGTAATCCCTTTGGCCTTGTCCCCTACAACACCCTTATGAAACCAAAATCCTACTGACTTTGAGGGCTCTAGACTGATTTATGTCAGTGAAGAATCTTACTTTCAGTGTACAACATTAAGCTTCTGAATCTACCATATGAGTGGGTTTTGTATATAATATGCATTTTTTTCTTTCTTCAAGATAGCATACCACATAACTACTTCTTAATTTTATTTTCCATTTTTGTAGACTATCACATAAAACTATCCATTTTATTACTTAAATATCATGTTCCTTTATATTAGTTTGTATTAAGAAAGAAAGGACATTAAGTAAGAAAAAGGAATATTTTTTGGTTTTGTTTGAAAAATAAAGCAGAGTACATATTTCTACAGAATTTGAAAATAATGCACAACAGAACAGCCACAACATAGTCAAAATTTTAATCATATGAGAGTAATTTTGTTTTCCACATATTGTTCTTGTCCTTCCTTTCTAAGCAGACCCAACAAATAAAACCAAGTGTACTTTCCATAAAACCACAGATTATTCCAAGAGGTTAATCCACATATATATATGTCTGAAAAGCAACCACTTCATCACTTAAAAAAACCCCAA
Organism: Melospiza georgiana; assembly: GCF_028018845.1. NCBI lineage: Eukaryota > Metazoa > Chordata > Aves > Passeriformes > Passerellidae > Melospiza > Melospiza georgiana. The sequence continues at coordinate 34,551,810 of NC_080465.1, forward strand.
AAGACAACTAAATAAAAGAAAGACTGTGTACAATGAACTTCTTGATGAAAGTTAAAAGCAGGCAATAAATTTTAAAATTGCTTGGAGTATAGAAAAATTATCACATTGCTTGAGCACCTGAGAATGGCTTCAGTGGAAGTAAACCCTTTCACTAATAATGAAAGCTGAGAAACTCCAGCTATTCTTCTGTTAAAGAAGGATGTAAGTTATATTTCTCTGTAATGGTTAGAAAGAAACAAAGTTCAATAATTCTTAAATTCTTTAATGTAAATGTCATGAGGTGCTTCAGTTAAGCATATATTAACAATTAATTTAGAATTATTACATAAGTTTTACACTTAAAGTCAGAGCATCCAAAGATTTTCTCTATGAGTTACAGTTTCCGTCAAAATTTTAGAACCTTACTAAAGTCTCTCAGCCATTTCACCATCGTCTAAAGTGGTTAGGGAATGAACACAGTTCATGCAAGGCATTTGCACGAATTGGCTCAAAGAATAATTTTCATGATTTTTTTGTCATATTTTAAAAAATTACTGTCATTAAGAAATTGCCTCTTCTTTTTTGAAAAAAAAAGGTGGCTAGTCAGTCAGCCATATACATATATTAACTGCTATTAGTTATGGCCTTATTATGTCTGTTAGTAAATGTTGAACAAATTCCACTTTAGTCTGTGGAAGTCCATGTAATCATTTGTGAATACTGCCCCAAATAATGCAATGAAAACTATGTTTAGATTCACAGTGAAGATTCACTTAAGAAATGCAGTGATTTTGGTTTCTTGCTGGCTAGAATATGCCTTTTCTCTCTGTAGATATGAAACAAGAGCATGTCCCATCCTCCATGGACTGTGTAGGGATTCCCTTTTATCACAAGGTTGACACAGTCTACCAATGCTAGGAACTTTCAGCTGGTGATTCAGTAAAGAAACAATACTGCAAGGGAATTTTAAATTGTCAGTGTTGCCATTTGCAGTATTTGAGAACATGGAAATTGTATTCCTCAGAATCCAAATCCCTTTTCCAAAGAATGGGTGTGTCAAAGCAATCTTTTTTCTATTTGCATCAGGCATATTTCCTCATTGCCTTGCTTTCACAAACCAACCAACCATTAAATAAATCAATCTGCCTGAAAGAAGTGTCTGCCTTAGATGGTTAAACTGTGGCCAGACAGACTCCCAGATTTTGCTTATATCAGGTATGTTGTCAGAATTAGTCCGTTTTGAATTAGCTGGTAGGAAAGCATAGGTATCTGCTTGCTTTTGTGCTGTGGATTACATTGATTTTGGGGATGGATGTTTGTATGGCACAAAGATGATGTCTGATCTAGAAAAGAGCAACTGGTACAAAGTCAGTATCACAAAAACTAGGAACAATTCTAAGTTAGCTGTGTCGTACTTTTTTGGTAGAATTGTTGTGGACATAAAGCAAGATTTACTATATAATCAAGCTATTGTCATGAGCAACTTTAAAAGTCAATAAGTCTCAAATTATAATGCTGGAACTGCTGGCTTTTCAGCTCCACTGCAGTTGTATATACTGCTCGATATATCCACAGCCTTAACTCCACAGGCTGCAGTGGTAAAGAAGGTGAGGTCAAACTCTTTGTTGTACTGGGGAGGGACTTGGCAGCCTGAAACAATCAGATACAACCTTTGCCCTTCTAATTGTGGCATGCAGGCAGCCCCAGGTCATGTGGTTGCTCTGGCTCTCACTGAGGGATCACAGTACTGGTGAATACCCATTCACAGAAACGAACTGCATATCAAACATTCTGCTAGTCTGGTTCCAGGCACTCAGAGAGAAGTGGAACAGGGGCTGTGAAGTTAACTTCTTCGGCAGTGTGGTGCCAGAATATTCTTTCTCCTTCATAGGTTTTTGACTGCCACTTCCTTCCTAATGAAGTCAAATATACCCACAATGGATGTCCGATTTTAGATGAAGACATGGTCATGCTTAGGCTGTACAGGTAAGCAGCACCAGCAGGTCACACTTCACTGTTACCAGGAGCCCAGCTGACCTTAGGAAGAACAAGCAGTCCATTTTTTACAGTTAAAGCATGTTCTGCTGTACATGATGTAACCACTTAGATCCACTAGCTGCATCATTAGTCAACAAGTGACCATCTGTTTACAGAAACATTTCTCACAATGTATTGCAGATATGCTCATTTAATGTGTATTATGTATTGCTGGCTTATTACACACAACCAGTGATTTTTCATTATGCTGTGGAAAGTGGCAATAGCACTTTCAGAATACTGCATGTTTGTTCTCTGTTGTCCTGCTGATAGGGACAGGTACTCTCATATACACACAGAGAGTAACATCTTCACACACACTCCCTTATAAGAAGGGGAATTTGGGCACCAGGATCTATGTTATGGTGATTCAAGGCTTGAGCACACAAGAGAGAAATCAGTTCAAGTAATTCTGTTTCAAAGATGAGGACAATGCCCAGATCACAAAGCAACAGAAGATGGCATGAAGCATAACTGATTTTCTTCTGTCCTTTGCAGGTTTACAGAAACAGAAACGTTTGTAGAAACATTCACCCTTCACGTGCAGTTACTTGAGCCAGACTGTAACATCATAAAAATGCGCTCCCATGCGTTGGAGGTCCCTGAATACTACGGTCTGTCCAGGGTGATTGACAAGAACATCCTCACCTTTGATTATGACAGGAAGATAAACTTGGACTGCACCATTTCCATAATCTCTTCCGAAACTCACCTGCCTGCTCATGGCCAGCTTTTTGCCCGGAAATTGCAGCAAGGGCAGTTTGGTGGAGATCAGCCATGGAGCCTCTTCCCTGGCACTAGTATGACTTGCTTTTGTTGTTTGCATTAGCACCTCCAGAGAGGTGCAGCAGATTAAGTCGGGAGCAGTGGGCTGTTTCAGACGTGCTGTGTAACAGTGGGTTGTGTGAAATTTAATGAACAGTTTGAGCTATTGTGGCACATGAAAGGCACATGAATTTTTTGTGAGGCACCATGCAGATCAAGATCTGGGTCAATAATTCCTTGACTGGATTCTGGCCATGTTTCTGGCCCATAGATGTGCGTAGGACCAATGTGACAACTTTGCGTGTGCCAAGACTCAGTAGAAACAGCACAGGTTGTTGCTGGAGGCAGCACCTAACCAAAACACCAAGGTAGGATGGAGTTGGAAGACATCAGAGGAAAACAAAATCCTGTAGGAGAAATTAGGGAAAGGAGTCCTCCTTCTCATCACACTGTCTCTCTCAGGGTTGCTTTAGCTACATGGGCAGGTTCCCCATGGTGGTTCTGCTCTGGTAACTTTCACTATTGCTTTTGGGTTACAGAGCACAACCTGGGCCAGCAGTGCAGAAACAGGAGCTGTGCACAGGGACTAGGAGACATTACCAACAAAAAGATGAGCTGTGAAGAATTTCTGAGGATGGGAATTCAGTATCGACACCTTGATCCCCCCTCACCTGACACTGATTATATTCCTGTGAGGTTGGATCTCTCAGATAGCAGAAGCAAAACTCTGCACAAGGTAGGTTTTTATGCAAGTTTATAATGTCTGACTGTCATCCTGTGGTTTCTGTTGTTGTTTCTTTTTTAATAATTTTTTCCTCCTTGTCACATTTGAAGAGAGATGGGGAGCCTTTAAATCTTTTCAGTTCTTAGAAATTTGCCAGCTAAGTTAATGAAAGGCATTATCTCCATGCCTCTATGATTAGACCACTATGGCTAGAGAGAAACACCTCTGATTGATTACTGTCAGACATAAGTAGTTTATCCTGAGAGAAAAATTAATTCTGGCATAATTCCACAACTTCTGTACAGCATGATCTGCACTGACTTCAGCATACACAGTAATTATAAGTTAAGAGCTCTGTGAACATATTCAGTTAATAATAATTAATAGCTTGTGCATGTTTCTGTCAGATAAAGTTATTCATTAAACTCACATCAAATTAAGGAAGTCATTTCAGCCTCAAATTAAGGACACAAATAAGACTAGTGAACCTGAAAGTCATATTCTTGATGTCTCAATATTTACTCTAGGCATTTTTAATTAAAATATTTTAATTTTTCTTTTCAAAATAATTATTGCTTTAACATGTACCCTGATTTGCTGTGTGAAGCTAGAAGAAATTTGATTTATTTTTTCACTTTACTTTGCCTTTTCAGTTGTCTCATTTTTTTTCTGTTGTAGACAGAGTATGCATGGCTCCCTGTTCAGATTAGAGGTGCTGTTCCCAACCAAAGACCCAAAGCTGCCCCAATGGCAAAGTTCATTCTGGAAGTAGATCAATTTATTTTAACCCCTATTACAACCACAACCATTGATGCTGAAGACAATGAAACTCCAAAGTCCCTGCTTATATTCAACATCACCAAGCCACCTCCACGAGGCTTTATCACTCACCTCTCTGACCACACCAAACCTATTGGCTCCTTCACGTGGAAGGATCTCAGCGACATGCTCATTGCTTATCAGCCTCCAAATAACAGCCACTCAGAGAGGAGGAATTATGAGGTAACAAGGGGATGTGTGAACATTTACTGGCTTTCACCTCCTTAAGATTATGTAAAATGGAAATAAATGTAATCACATGTAATGAACATTTTTCAGGGGAAAAACGTTTTTAAAACTATATGCAATACAGGAGCAGAGGCAAAATCTTTTACCACTTTCTCCTATGACACATCATCTTAACTAACACAAAATAGATGTTTATTGCTCATTCCATAAGAATTTCTTTGTACTGAAAACCTTTTATCCCCTCTGACTGAGAAATACCTAAACAGGTTTGTTTTTTTTTTTAGTAGGAGGAATAGTGAAATAACAGTGCTTTTACTTCTACCCAAGAGGCTTTGGAAAGATCAGTGGTGCCTTTTCCACACAGCTTTTATCCCTGCATGATGTTACTGATCTCTGTGACCTGTGCAGAGGTGACATATTTAAAGTCGTGAAAGATAGACCAGGTAAAGGCCGGGATTGCTCTTTGGCCTTACAGCCTACCTGCTGTGATAATGAGGGTTTAGGGATAACAAAAAAGGGCTCCCAACAGTTCCTGCTGGGAGTAGTAAAAGCATGTCACTAACACAGAGAGCATGATGGAAATGATGAATGAGGTCAGACTTCTGTCTGCAGGTTCTTGAGTGAGTTATGAAATACTGTCTGATAAGTTACTTCAGGAATTATCCAATCAAAGCAAAATGGTTGGTACTAAAGCAATAAAACTGAACAAACAAGAAATCAGAGCAAGATAAACTGAGGAAATAGTCGCCTGGAAAGCAGAGCAAGCAACAGCAACAGTAACTGGCAATTGATGCTGGCAAGACTTGTCTCACCTTTTTTTTCTTGGCTCTCACAGGAGCCCCATTTCCTTGTTTCCTAAAGTGAGGACCAGACATCCTACCAAAACATCTGCTCCTTAAGTGCCTCATCTCTGTTCTGCTTTCAGCATTGTCTGATTGCAGGTTCAAGAATTTGACAGTTCTGGAATCTGAAAGCTCAAGAGTTTGATTTTTTTTTTTTTAATTATTTTTTCTGCACTAGTGCATATATTTTCTGTCATACCTATTTCGGTCCTACACATCTTAAAAAATCAGGAAATGTCTCCCTCACTTTTTATTAGTACTACTTTAAAAAAGCTGTATATTAATTGATGATTTAACTACCCCCAAAAAAATGAAAATTACACACACTATAAACTAAGTTTCACAGAATTCACTGCAAAGAGCAAAGAAGGTTCAGTTTTGTGCAGAACTTCTGTGGCTCTTTTTAGAAGCTAAATCAAGTTTTGTTTATTAACATATTATCAGATAATAACCTGTAAGATCTCTCAGAAGAGAATGCACTATATGTGTTTTGGAGTATATGTGTTTTTGTTTCCAGTTTTCAATAAGCATTTTATCTGTTTTCACAACAGGTGGAGTTTGAGGTGCATGACTTCTACTTTGAAAGGAGTTCATCAATCACTGTGCATCTTTCTATCAGAACAACAGATACAAATGCCCCACGGGTTTCGTGGAATACAGGTGACATCTCTTATGCTAAGTTAATTTTGCTTCAGAATCAATAACATTTTGGCACAAATATTTGACAAAGCTCTAAAAATCAGATTTACACCTGGAGTCTAAGGATCATTAAAGTGAAGGAGCAGAAATCTATTTTCCCCTATATCCATTTTGGAGGGAACATGTTACAACAACTTCAAAAAGATCTAATGTCTTAACTGGAATGAAAAATAAAGAAAAAATAGAGTTACAGGAAAACTGTGATTTTTTCATATAGCATTTTCTTGAAGAATGGACTGTACATAAAAAGGTATGAATATTAAGGGCTACTCCTATGGAATAGGAAGAATGGAGTAGCACGTAGGAAAGACCAAGGCTTGTTGGTGTTGTTTAAAGTGGAAGTGTGCAAAAATTAACAAATAGGAAAAAGGGCATGATATACCACCAGCATTTAAAGCCTGGAAACCTTACAGGGTTAGGTCTAATTCAAACAGATTTATAATGCCTACACTGGAAAGGGAACAGAGTGTCTCATCTAGAGTGCATTGATATTTAATCATCAAAAGGAAAAAATATAAGATCAAACACGTCTAGAAGGTAACACCAGGGAAAGTGCAGTTTTCCTATGGTAGAAAAGGAAAGGATCTGAGCAGAAGGTGCCTCATGTCTTCCAGAGAAACCTCACCTGACATGACTATCTAATTAAGAAGGAGCACCTGTCCTCTCTCAGGAAGATCAACATATGTTTTTAACTCACTAAAAAATCTAAATGCCCAGTTTCAGACATTGTGAGATTTCAAGAACAATGCTCCTGTCAGTGCGAATGTCCAGAAATGTGCCTCATTAGATTATCAGATAATTAGAAACCAGATGTCAAGGAATCCTGCCTTACCTTTCAGATACCCCTCCCTGTGAGCCACAATTGCACTAGCCAAGACTGAAGCGATTGCACTGCTGGGACTGAAGCTATCCACAGCAGGTGGCTCCAGTGATCCAATGGATGTCCTGCTTGACTTCCCACACTCACCACACACATACAAACAGACAAGTTTCTGTTACTGGCTCAGTCTGGGTTTCCCATATTGGAATCCTTGCTGTCTGTTTCCTTTATGTAATTTAACTGTGGTGCAGCAGCACAAAATTACTTCAAACTGGGTATGCAGGGAGGGACCCCAAACACAGGAATCCCTGTCTTTTATACCCCCACAGTCTGTGTGTACTTGTTCCAGTGGTGATATTTGTTCTTGTTGCAGTCTCTGGGGGACCAGACAGACCCCATGCCCATTGATGGTTCTTTGCCTGGGGCTCCTGATGTTTCCCTCCCCCCAGGACACAATGTGCAACTTACACATGAAGCTACCTGCAACATCAGGATTGGTTATTTCTCTGAAAAAGATTCCTTAAAGACAATGAAAAAATTCAAGTATGTCAGAAGCTGTTATCAGACTTTTAGGTGGCCTTAAAATCATAGCATTATAGAAGTATTAAGGTTGTAAAGAACCTCCAAAATTATCTTCATCTGAATATCACCACACCCACTAAACTATATCATGAAGTGCCTTGTCTGCTTATTTTCTGAACACTTCCAGTGATGGTGACTCCACTACTGCCCTGGGGAGCTTGTTGCAAAGCTAAATTACTCTTTCAGTGTAGAAATTTTTCCTAATATCTAAACCTCCACTGGAATGCCTTTCACACATAGATGTGCAGATAGAATTAAATATTCTGAGTTTTTTCCTCTGGTTGGAAACACTTTTAGAAGTGTTAGATGCTGACAGTGACGTAACTCTCTGCTGTTTGTAGGACTCAACCTGCTAGAGGGGCAATCCCGACCCATCACATGGCAGCACTTCCAAATTGTAGACAACGATGACATCCAAAATGTTCGCTTGGTGACAGTTGATGGCTTACAGCATGGGCAGCTCTCAGTCAGAGGTAGGTAATTTCAACTGCAGAGACTGGAAAAATCTCCTCTGTGATAAAACAGCAGCTCTGCTCCCTCTGCTGACCACCTTCCCCTGCTACAACCACGCTAGGCATGCGTATTAAAACAGGAATGTTCAAAAAATTCAGTATTTAAACCTTCATTTTCTTAATGTATGTTTACACTCCAAAGGCAAAATTTTAAAGAAATCAGCTATTCTTTCATTGAGAAACATGACTTTGAAGAAACACAGTCAATACATTTTCAGTTCTTACATTTTTGCTTGCAGATGTTTAAGAATGCCAAGTGATTTTGTTTTGTTGGCAAATACAGACAGCATTTGGATATAGTTGTTACTGGCAGCTTTAAGGTTTATTTCAAAAAGTTGAAATTAAATTAGATTTCTAACTCATTAGCCTTCTGCATTATCAATATCACAAGTTCTACTCTCCAGCATATCTGTCATCACAGTGCTTGGGGAAAAGGTTATGTAATGGAAATCACTTTGCTCTTGGCAGGGTGGGAACATGTTGCCACTATCAATGCTGAGATTTTTTGATAGTTGAATGTGTTCATGTAAAATGCATAACCTAAAGATGTAAAGAAGCTATTTAAAGGAAGAGAAGGGTGGTGTTTTGAATATAGCAGATACAGACACTACTCAGAAGTAAACTTAACTCCAGGGAATTCGGACAAGTAGTCCAGTGTGGGAATCTATAAAACATCAGGAAGTTTTAAGAAGGCAGTAAAAAGACAGTGTGTGCAAGATCATCCTCCTGCAGAGCTGCAGGCAGGAACTGTGTGCTGGCAGCAGTGCTGGGTGGGTTGCAGCAGGGCTAGCAGTGCTGTCTCTCCCCAGAGACAGTGCTAGGGAGGCTGTGCAGCCCGCCAGGGCCCATCTCCTGTGGCAATCCTGCCTGTGCATACTGAGCTTGAGGGTTTCTCAGGCTACCATGCAGCAGCCAGAGGTGGGTATTTTATCTCCAGTGACTGTGCCTTATTCTCTTTTGGCTCTCCTCATGCCAAGGAAAACATTACCACATATTCTGGGAATTGTCTTTTTTTTGGCAAAACCTTAGAGGAAAGCCTGGCTTGTTTTCTTGGTGGCCCTGGGGAGATCATACCTTTTAGTGCCAGCTTGCAGTTCATGAATCCTTTAGCTTGCCTGAATATTTGTCTCTATGCATAACATTTCTAGTGAAGCAGAGCTATAAAACTGTCTTATGACAGACCATAACCTCAATATACCAAAATCCCTACGTCATTATATTTTACTTGAAATGAAGTCCTGATCTTTAATTATAAAAATATATATTTGATATATTCTTTAATGCTTAAAATGCCTGTAAAATGCTCTGATAAGAAAGTAGAAATTAAAGTGGAAACAATCACAGTTAAAAATCCTTGATGTCTCCACATACCTTTAGTGACATTTGGAGGATTTTCTCTGCTGTCACAGTTACAAATTTTGCATTCTTACTAGCTATTCCAACTCCTACAACCTTTTTTTTTTTGATAGGTGAAATTGCGTTTGATTTTTCTAGTTAGCAACATGCTGTTCATCTCTCTCCCTCAATAATCTTCATATTAGTGGAAAGATACTTTTCTGGGCTGAACCACACATTTTTGATGCTTTTTCTTCCACTGTTTTAACAGGAGGGAAAGGATTCATGTTCACTGTCTCTGACATTCAGGATGGAGTTGTCCACTACCATCATGATGACAGTGATTCTACTAAGGACTTTGTGCTATTTAGAATTTTTGATGGCTCCCACAGTATTCGCCATAAGTTTCCAATAAATATCCTCCCTAAAGATGACAGCCCTCCATTTCTGATCAGCAATGTAGTCATTGAAGTTCATGAGGGACAGACAATCCTGATTCAGCGCTCCATGCTCCATGCTTCGGACATGGATTCCAGTGATCACTACATACTATTCAATATTACCAAGCCACCACAAGCAGGAGAAGTCTTGAAGAAACCAGGACCAAACTTGCTAGGTAATGAAGCACATCCACAAATTTTTCTTTGTCATTTCCTTTTAAAAATACAGTACATGTTACAGTCAGACACCTTATTTTGGCTCAGGACAAATAGTGGCAATTTTGAACTTATTTAATTGTAGTGTAAAACCCCAACACTAATTAATGTTGATCTCTGCACTAGCATAACTGTTCCTATGTACACAATTTATCCTGTAATTTTTCCATTTTGAGTCCATTTTCCTGCAGTCCTTTACTCCGGAAAAAAAAAGTATTGGTGTGAGTTAGTTTACATGCAAGGATCTGTGACAAAGTCAGAGCTAAGACATGATCCTAATCATGCTAAATGATGAGAAAACTCTTCTTCCATGTAATAACCCATAAATTCCTGTGCTAGGCTGTAGAGGCTGCTAGTCCTGCAAATTCTGTTCTGACTTTTGAACAGGGCTTTTGGCCCGTTTGCTTCATTTTTGAATGATCTTTAACTGACACAGAAAAGAACTTGATGGTGATCTTCAGAGAATGTGGAAGACAATGAGAGAACATTTTGAAGGACTTGCTCCAGTTAGGGTGAAAAAGAGGACATTATACTTCTCCAGTTACTTGGACAGCTAACTGCATAACTTTAATGTAGTATTAAAATCATGGAGTATTCAATAGAAGATGAATTTTTCATTTCAACAGGGTATTCTGTCAACAGTTTTCTTCAGAGGGATCTATTTAATGGAATGATTTATTATCATCATTTGGGAGGAGAAGTATTTGAAGATTCCCTTGAGTTTGTGCTATGCGATAGTCATGACCCTCCAAATCTCTCAGAGCCACAGGTATGGAAAGGAAGCATCTTTGCGGTCTCCTGAATTTTTTCTTCAAATGGCTAATATCTTACATGTTCTGACAGGCTTTCAAATAAGACTTGTATAGATTTTTTCTGATGACAGTCATCACCAAAACCCGTGTTCTTTAGGGCTATTTCTTGTTCTTGCTTTCAATGGGGTAATTCTCCCTGGCTGATTAAAGTTCATCAAAAAGACTTCTTCCTATGCTATAAAACAAAATGTTGAAAGCAAATCATATTTGGGGATAGTACAAACAAATTAAACAACCATCCTGAAGTCAACTGAGAATAGACTATTTTTTTATGCAAAAGTCCAACATGCTAAATTTAACTTTCAAAAGCTTTGCCTTTAACTGTAAACACCTCCATTAATGATGTGTTGATGATATGACATGACAGCCACATTCTGTATCTCACAGTCCAGTGATCCAGTTCTGTGTGCTTGTTGTTTAACAGCTGCTTGGGACACTCTCTTACTGAGAGCAATGGCTGATGATTCTGCTGTCTCCCCAATTGCAGGTGATGATGGTACACATTATCCCTGTGGATGACCAGCTGCCCAGAGAAGCTCCAGGAGTGACCCGCCACCTGGTTGTTAAGGAGACTGAGATTTCTCACCTAACTAAGAAACATCTCCACTTCATAGATGTGGAAGAGCAAGACAGGGAGCTCACATACACCATAACCACTTCCCCATTTTTCTCTTGCACCCATGGGTAGGTGCAACCTGATAAACCTTTCAGATGGGACTGGGGAATAACCCATGTAAGAGCAGCAGCCTCAGTGACAGTAACATACTGGTGCCTCAAGTTCTTCCTCTGTTTGCTGAAAGTGCAGGTGACAATAGTTGAATGCAGTTCTCCTGCTGATGATTAAGGGTAAGCTAGAGCCTGAAGCAAGAGAGTAATACTCAGAGTAATAAAAAATAGGTAATTCATAGTTGAACAAGAAACAAGAAGGAGTAAACCTTGTGAAATACTTTCCTTTTGTTTGATATGAATTTTACACTGACTTTTGGGATTTTGTACAGCCTCAAGCACAAGACACAGCACCTCTTCTAACAGTTAGAATGGGGCTGACCTGTGCCTGCCCCAGACTGAGACCAGGAGGTGCTGCAGCTTTTTCAAAAATATGTATCAGACACTCCCGAATGTGGACTAGGAAGACATGGAGCAGAAAACAGGCAAAACACACTATGGGAGCAAGGGAGGTATGGAATGAATGAGTGCAGTAGCAGTTTACATCACTGGTGATGTAATCTCATTAGAACATCAGCAACAATTTGCTAAACGAAAAGATTAAAATCCAGATATTGCATGGTTTAAGCTGAAGATTAACACTTGCAATTTTGACCTCAAGCAGCAAAGGATCATTACGTAGCTGGGAGAGCAGGCTATTTTCCTAATCAGTCAAATAGCCACATGGTTATCCAGTTTGCTAGTTACAGCTGTTGGAAAGCTGGGTTGCTGGAAACCAGTTAATTTCAGAATTTATAAGATGCATGAAACTAGAAATAATTAATTTTTCCACTTAAAGATAAATGCAGGTGTGTGAGTAATAATAATAATAATAATACTGTGATAGACTAGACTTGCAGGTGGTGTAAATAGTATCTGAGGTGTGTAGAGACACACTCACAGTAACTTTTGCTTATGAGATGATTTTTCATGATCATCCTGAAAAGTATTTCTTTTGGTCAGTTTTCTGTGGTAATGTTAAAATGGATAGCAAGGATGGAAGAAAGGAAAATATTTTTCCTTTCAATGCAGGTGGAAGTTTGAAGCTAATTTGAAATGCAAGATTGAGCTACATAGCTATTTTCCTTGTTCTTTGGTATTGCTAGCCAAGATGTGACGCACGTGTTTTTGTGTAGCTACTCAGATGCTGGGAAGCTGTTTATGGTGGACACGATCCCCAAACTGGTCAAGGATCCTACTGCTCTTGCACTGCGGTCATTTACTCAGGTTTGTTATGCTACCTGATACCGTAATGAGTTCTAAACAATTTTTAAAAGTTACAAGTGTATAGCTTTTATTTGACAGGAAAACGAGAGGTGAAAACTGAGGAGCAGTACTATCACAATCTTTGCTTCAGAAGCTCGAAACTCTGCTATTCCAGTACCAGATTTTAAAACAAATTTCTATCATGTTTCAGTTTTTCAATATGTAAACATAAATATCCTAAAAGCAGCAGGGGGCTACAGTTGCTTGGTAGGCTGAATTTGGCTTCACATGATGAAAGAGGAATGAAAAAGTATGAAAAGTGTGGAAATGAGATCTTGAACATTTTCTTGCTTCATCACAGTGTCTCCTCTAGTAGATACCAGTAGTGCTGGATAGAACAGGCTGGAACAGACTTTCTCAGGATTTTGTAATTCAGTTTTAATGCATTTGTAGGTTGACAAATAAGAATTACTAAAGTGACCTGTTTTATATCCTGCTGTATGGTTAAAGTGGCATAATGATCATTGCAGAACCATAATGAGAGTTCTGACCCTACAGAGGGTGCCTAATATGGGTATCTGGATGCAAGATTTTAATGTTCCTATCACTGACCTGTCCTTGCCATGAAAGAGAGGGCATGCACTTACTATTCATACTATTGAGGGCAAAATCAGCTGCTATGGGAGATGTTAGTTTTTATGAATTGTTTATTTTAAAGTCACAGTTAGAAAAGGTCCTTGGACCACCATTTTGACAGGGACCTGTAAAGAAGTTTAGGCCATGACCTCTGCTATCACTTCTAAACCATATCAGTATTTCTTTGCTAGAAGTTTGAGTACTTGAACGTGTACTCACCTAATTTATATTTAAAGATGCATTTAATCAAGGTATGGCTAGTAGCTAAAGCATACAAAATTTCTAAAGTTTATTTTGATGGCTGGATAGCACCTAAACAGGGGAGGATAAAGATCCCTAATGTCATGGATTATGAATATCCCCCCATCATCTTCTCTTACATGTACCCTTCTTCTCTTTTTGTAGCATGCTGTGAACTATATGAAAGTTGCTTACATGCCACCCCTGCAGGACATTGGACCCGAACCTCAGCAAGTCCAGTTTGTTTTTTCTGTCAGCAATCAGCATGGAGGCACTTTGTATGGGATTTGCTTCAATATTACAATTCTTCCTGTGGACAATCAAGCCCCAGAGGTAGGGCAGTGTGTAGGGTAGGAAAGTGAGAAGGAAGGACTTGGAAATTGCTTTGGGTACAAACAAAATAAAATGTTCTGATTTTACTGAGTTAAAAAAAGAATTTTCCATGGTATCAGGGTTTCAGAGTCTTGCACACAGCTTGCATTGGGATAGAAGCACCAGGTGAGTGCTTCTCTAGTGAAGTCTAGCGAGTGTGCAATGTCATTTTCCTTGATAAGCAGAGGACTACCTTTGGCATCTATGTATCTGTACAAAAACATATATGTTTTGCATCTTGGTTAGCAAAACTGCATCCCTATATTTTGTGTTGCTTATGGCCTTAGGAGGTCTGAAGCCTCCAGAAATGGGATGAGAACTATGATGCACATGTTATAGCCCACTGTTGGTAATTTCGTTAGCTTTTTCTAACACAGCAGAAAAGAGATATCCTTTGGCATATTTTTTTTATTGTGTCACACATCCTTATAGCACAGCAAATGGGAATAACCCTGTTTGGTGTGTGTTTAGAGGTGCAGCAGCATGGAAAGCTCAGCATTTCTCCTCCCTGCAGGTTTTAGCAACCCCTTTGAGAGTGCAAGAGGGTGGCACGACCCCTATTACAGAGGGACACATTCTCATCTCTGATTCTGACACGAAAGGAGAGCATCTCTTCCTGCTCCTGCAGAGGCAGCCGCAGCATGGGGTGGTGGAGCTGGATAACATTCCCGTGAATGGAGGTGACAGGCTTTCCTGTGAGGACCTGCGTACCCTGGCAGTGAGGTTAGAAGAGTGGTGGCTGTCTTTTGTGGTAGCTGAGGCTCTCACTTGAATGAGCTAAAGCCTGAAGTGGTGCAGAGCTCACCATAGCAGTGCTCACCATAGCTCTGGCAGAGCTGCTCCAGAAGATTGCTGGCTAAACCTTGGGATTGCAATGTCACCATGAAATGAGCATTGAGTGGCCAGGAAATGGGAGTCAGCATGTCTGCTGTAAATAGATTTCTCTATAAAAGCACTGCTTCAAGCAGGTGAGGAGACAAATTCTGTATTCAGCCATGAAGTTCCTGTGAAGAAGACACTGGTGCTAGTTTTTTTCTTTTAAGAAAGTTGTGTGTTTATTAAGCTTGGTTTGTTTACAAGAAAACTTTTTTTAATATTAATTAATGTAGAGAAGAAAATTTTGCTTCTTTATTTGTGGCAAGAAGAAGACATGACACATGCATGCAGAGTTAGAGCTCCCTGGCTCTATTTCCATCTTTTAGAAAGTAGGGACTCACCACAGTCCTGAAATACATGTTTTACTAAACACCTCACAAGCAGCCAGGACATAGATGACAAATCCTTAGGGAAATCTTTTTCCTGACTGATGGATGGTTTATTTTGGGAGTTTTCTTCTTGTAAGAGATCCCAAAAACCCTTTGGAGAAACTCTGATTCAGAATCAGCAGGGTTAGGTGTACACCCTTACACAGAGAGGGATACACATCGTAAGGCATGACCAGAAAGCATGGATTCTTTTAATCTGTGAAAAATTTGTGTAGCTCTGTAATCTTTTTTCCGCAGATATCGTCATGACAGCTCTGAGACTCTCACTGATGAAATTTTCTTTGCAGCCTCAGATGGCATCCATTTTGTAGAGTTCATCCTGCAGGTCAAGGTCAGTGTGTGGCGTGTTTCTGAGAGCGATTGTCTGTGTGGAGGCAAATGGTTCAAAGCTTGATTTTTGAAAGTCCTTGCATTACCTTGGAAACTGGAAGATAATGCATATGTTAGACTTCCATTTCAACCCTAGGTTTCAGGTTAATGTGGCAAAATTAAGAGGAGCTTTGACTTGCACTTTGTACTTTAACTGGGGTTTTTTTTTTACTTCAGCTGGTTTCTTTTTGCTTATAGAGAAAGCTCAGTGTACTCTGACAGTGGCATCAAACTGTTAGCTTGAGCTGCAAAGCAGTGTCCTGAAACAACTGGCTTCCACTGAAATGAACAGTAAGAAAACCTTAAATTATTTTTCTGATTAGGTGTTGCCTGTGAATGATGAGCTACCTGTTATGCAAACAGGCCTTGTTCCCGTGCTCCACTGCCTGGAGGGTGAAGAAGTTGTCCTCTCCTCAGAGTACATTTATGCCACAGATGCGGACAGCGACGACATGGAGCTGGTGTTCATGCTGGCCCGCCAGCCCCACCACGGGCTAGTGAGGAGAGCTGGCTCTGCCACGGATCGTTTCTCCCAGGCTGATGTCATCGCTGGTTTAGTCACCTACACGCACACCAGTAAGTGAGCTAAAGACACAATTAGAATGAAAGGCGGTCAGACAAGTATTATTAAAAAGTATCTTAACATTTTTTTTGCAGAATTCCAGTAGGAACTTCTTAGAAACCGTGCGTTGTGACTAGGGAAAAAAATAAACTGGCTTTAAAAAAGAGCTGTCTGATAGACAATCAGCAAATGTTTTAATATGTAATCCAAATCCCTGCTTGAACTGAAAATTATATTTGAACAAGTATATGAAAGCACCATAATCCAGGAGGAACACTTTCACTGTTGCTGACAAAATGTCTTGGGCTTTTTTGACAAAATTATTATTAAGTACAAACTACAGTATTTTGATGTGCTTTATGACAGTAAAACCCCCCATTTTTACTTCTTCCTTGCCTCTCCAATCTAGAAGGCTATCTACTTTGGACTCTTCATAGTCTTTCCATGCCACAAGATAAGTTCTGAGTTTCATAAAGACAAAGAAATGTTTAAAATGCTTTATTTTGTGGTTTTATTGTTAGTACCTTTTTTTTATTTTAATTACTGGCAGAAATCAAGGGCTGGTAAACTTCCTTTCTTACTTAAATTTATTCTTTCATTGTGATTGATTTATCCTTTCTACGTCTCTGAATAGCAGCTTTAGTGGTTTTTTTCCCCTGAAACACTCTGGTTTTCTCTTTAATGATTCTGTAATTCTGTGTTAGCATGGAGAATAGATGTGGTATTTTCAAGCCTGGCACTGTCTAAAACGAGCAGCTGGTATTTGAAAAGGAAGTACTTAATTGTGGCCACCACCAACAAACTTTTCTTCTGCTTTCTAAAGACATCACAAACTGTATTTCAATGACAATATTTTTCAGGGGCAATGAAGTTTTACTTTCAAGGATGTAGCGTTTGTGGCTTTCATTTCCAAATTTCTAACATTAAATGTGCTGTCAGTAGGTATTACAAGAGAAGTCGGGGAGTCACTTTCCTTTCAGGCTGCTTATTAATGGTATCTTGCAGCAATGCAAGACACAGGCTGCCAGAAGTGCTGACAGCTGGAATGCTCTGAGCCCACAGATGCTTCTTGCAAGGGGTGGCAGTTCCCAGTGCTGTATCAGCCCACATTTTAAATGTAACTGCATATAGGCATAATATACAGTACCGTAATAAAGTACAGCCCTTGTTATAGTCCATTTTGTAAGGATAAGAAGCACATAAGAACATATACATTACTTGCTATATTAATATTTTTCTTTTGGAAGAGCATGGATATTACCATTTGTCATAGAGGAAAACATATATAAAGGAAAGATTTTCCTACATTCCTTGAGAAGAAGTGCAGAAAAAACACTTTTCCCACACAATATAAATTTTTGTACATACATTAGTGCACAAAGAACAGAATCTTGAGAACAATTAGCTGTGTTATTACAATATAACATAATATCATAACATTACAATTATAACATTATAATTACTATAGCAATACTAAGACTCTTTTCTACATACTCTTATTATATCATAGAAGAGAGCTGGTTAAAATTAATTATTAACAACAAACCAAATATCTAACCAAGCAGCACCTCACCACTCAGAATTAAGAATTCCAGTAATTTTGCTGCTGCTTTCTTTTTCTTCGGACTTGATGTTGAAGACTGGCCTTGCAGGATAAAAATTAGTCTTCAGGAAATTTTGATAAATAATTTCTTCTAAATATTTTTTCACAGGTGGTGAGATTGGCCTGACTCCTTGCATTGAGATCCTAACCTTGATTGTCTCTGATGGCGAGGCTGGCCTAGATGTGACAGACTGCTGTTATGATGGACTTCCTTCCCCCCCAGTTTCACGTGATGATCCCTTTCCTGTCTATGACCTTAACATCACTGTGCTTCCAGTGGACAACCAGCCTCCATCAATTTTAACTGGTGAAAGCTTCTTCTTAATACAGCAGTACAGAGGGGGCTACCCAGTGCTGTAATGGCTACAGACTCAGAGTGGCTTTTTTTTGTTTTTGATTTTTAGCATTAGAAATAGTTAGTTGAATCAGCATACAAAAGTTTTGTATCAGAATTTTCATCAATTTTACTTTCATTTCCTTGTACAGTCCAAACACCCAATCCAGCTGCCAGTGCAAGTCTGAGCTGGCTGTTCTTCAGCTGCATGCTTAAAGCATGCAGTTAGAGATAAGAGCACTCAGATCTGCTCCCTACCATGTCTGCATGCTAACTGCTGCATATGTAAGCTATGGTCTAAAAGTGATCTATATCTTGTCCTTGAACTGAACTCATGGCTCAACAATTATCAGGTTTATACAGGGCAAAAGCATAATCATAAATAACCATAAATAGAGATATTTATTTACCTGTGTTTGTAGAGCACAAAACAGAAATTTGGGACAGAATTACTATATTTAATTATTTTAGCAAATAAAGACACAAGCTATACATTAATAGATATGAAGCCACATTTTCACAACTACACTTCAGAATCTAAGAAATTCAGTTAAAATGGAAGTAGAGTTCATAATGTACATCTAGTCCAACTGCAGCCCATTATGTGAAATTTCCATCAATTTCCTGGGCTTTTTAGTGTGGTCTGTGGTGTACATATTAAAAGTATGTTTTCTATATGCTTGTGTCTTTCAATGTCATTTGTTTGTAAATATCAGGTATATGTTATGTATCTCAGAGACTATTTAAGCATATGTATGAGTAGTTTTGTAATTTGCAGGCGCTCACCCAAGTAATGTTCTGGAAATGAAGCATTGTCCCAGCAGGGAAATTAAGCAGTGATGCATGAGAAATTGTTCATTACGAGCAATTCTTAACAGCTCTCATGTAATTAATGCTCTGACAAACAGAAGTAACAATTGTTCTTGAGCAGTATATAAACCTTAGCTAATAACTTAATCAGTAAAATAATTTCATGATCCTCTTCTCTACTTCTGTGATGGCAAAAGCAGAGATGTCAGTGAAAGCAGAGAAGAAAACATTAAAACAAACCCCCTCAGTAATTCAGTATTTGTTGTGTTTCCGCCCTTTGTTATTATTTCCATTCTTATTACCAAAAACAACAGTAAAATCAGCTCATGATCTATAATGCTTAACATGTTTTTTGTGCGCAGGTGCAAGCTTTGTGGTGGAGGAGGGTTCCTCAGCAGCCCTTACTACCAAACATTTGTTTGCCGCTGACCCTGACACCGCTGCAGATGACTTACAGTTTGTGCTGGTTTCTCCTCCCCAGTTTGGTTACATTGAAAACATACTGCCTTCTCCTGGCTTTGAGAAGAGCAACATTGGGATAAGCATAGGTAAGTCTTAACAATTTAGGATAATCAAGCAGATTAGATATGGAGGGCTTGTGGAAAGCTCTGCAGTGGGCTCTGGTGGTGCAGATGCAGGTGTGGGCATTCATACAGACTTATGAGGAACGCAGGTGCTGACAAATGAAGAGCAGTGGGACTTTGTGGAGGAGTTCAAAGGGAGACTAAAGCAATGCAAATGTGAAGAATCGGCCCTTGAAGCAAACAAGGCAACAGTTGTTTTATGCATCCTGCTGAGATCTATTAGAAGACACAATATGAGATACAAATCTGCTCTCCCTGCCTTCCTCTTCAGTCCCCCATGAAAGACTCCAGTGTCCCTTCACCTACACCTCTGCCAATTAAATGCAGTAGCCTGGGTGCCACATTTGTTTCCAAGGCAAAGTTGCAGAAGTGCTAGAGGTGGTGTTTGACTCAGATGACAACTTCCCCTGTCCACTTTCAAACTGTGAAAGGCAGTTTCACCCTCAGCAGAACACATTGTGACATGATTTGTAATGCTATCAGCTTTTACCAGGCATCTTCAGCTGGAAACCTGTAATCACTGAGTCTTTAAGTTCTCATTTTTGTGGTCTGTCAGTCAAAATGTAATTAGAATAATATAATCATAGAATCGTTAAGCTTGGAAAAAGCATCTTGTCCAGCGATTAACCTAGCGCTATCAAGGAATCTTGGACCTTGGACCTCAGATATTTTCCTACCTGTTTTTTGAGTTGGTTTCATGTGGGCTCAGTTGTGCAGTCTTAACTGAAAAGTGACAAGCTTCAGAATCCCACCTGAAGGAAAATTATGCATTTTTGGGGGTAAAGGGCTTGTTTCCTGGAGTAACATGCGCAATGTAACTCTTACCGTCAAAAAATGACAAAGAGCTTAAAAATTCAAGTTACTTATTCTTTGAAAAAAGACATAGTTTCAATTATTTTGATGCTGGATTAGACTAGGAGACATGAAAGTATTGTGCTAACTCATTTTCTTTTTAAAATCTGTAGGTTCATTTCAGCTGAAGCATCTGAAAGCCGTGAATATAAACTACGTTCAAGCCAGGCACGTGCGAATGGAGCCAACAGAAGACAAATTTGTACTTTATGTCACTGATGGGCTGCATCGCTCAGCAGAGACTCCATTTTTTGTGCTAATCAGTCCAACCAATGATGAAGTTCCAGAATTCATAGCCAGGAATATTACTGTAAGGAAATAAGCAATATGTTTGTCATAGAACTACTTTAACCAGAAACCACTCTTTAATATAAATAAGAACATTGTCCTTCTGTTCCTCTGCATATTTCCCTTACTTTTTGTTGTTCAGCCTACTTCAGGAAACAGTCCAGTGAAATCCCATGTAAACCTATAAGACAGAATTTCAGTGGGATAGGAGCAGTGCATAGATCTTGGAAACTTGCACTTATGTAAAAAGAAGTGATCAAATCTTTAAACAAATATGTGATCTAGAAAACAGTGAAATTTTTCATCTCCTTCTGGATTCCTAAGAGCTTTCACATTTTTACTAGAGTATTTTTAAATATTTCTTGCATAGCTTCTCCCCTCTCTGTAGACTGTCATTAATATAAATAATTCCATGAACAGAGTGTAAACTTACTGCAAAGTAAAAAGTGGATGTATAAATCTATATGCATTGACATTTTTAGATAACTTTATATATTGAAAGGCTTTCCCCTTTTTGAGCACTAGATTTGGCACTGATTTAATGCATTTTCTATTAATCTTGGCAAAATGATCTCCTTATCGCAACTTCTCTCTTTGTCACTATAAGCACTTTCTCTGTCTCTTGAACTGGTTGAAGTCAGAGGTTGGTTAAAAATTTCCTTGGTAAGGGTGGATGGATCAAGAGATACACTTATACACAAAAATACTCATGAAACCATGCTACAATTCTATGATTTCTTTTTATGTAAAAGAATTGGATGTTTTTTCTCTCACGTTCAGGTTCAAGAAGGGGAGATGAAAGAGCTGGATCTGTCTGTTATCAATGCAGTTGATCTGGATGTGCCTCAAGACCCTCTGGTATTTGGGGTTGTGCAGATGCCCTCATATGGGTTCCTTATTAACGGTGTTCACGGCAGTGATGTTCTGCACTATAAAGAGTTAATTAACCATGATCACCACAGCCATGCGTTGCTTGTTCATGCCTTTTCCCTGGAACTACTGAGGAATGGTAGGTGCAGCATTCTTCTTACAATGGTCTTTCATTATTTTGATGAGGCAAGTGGCACACCAAAGAAATATTCATAATTTATTTATTTACTCGCTTGCCTTATGTTTATTTTCAAGACAATGTTTAGGAATGGAAGTTGTCCATATTTAATGCTGTCCTTATCTATTGATTTTAGGAACTGTCTATAAAATCATCCTGAGAGACCTCTGTATCGAAAAGGGTAGTAATATGAGTAGGAAAATCATCTGTTCTGAAAAGAAATAAAAGGAATAATGTAACATAATTTAACATCATCAAATAGATTTGTAAATGTTTTACAGTACCTAGAATAGAGAGACAGTAAGACTGATTTAAAAACACATTAACTGATCATGAGGTTTCTTCAAATGATCACAGAATTGTAAAACATTTTAGGTTGCAAGGGACCTTTAGGGGTCAGCTAGTCCACCTCCCCTGCCGTGGCCAGGCACAAATTGCACTGGACCAAGTTGCCTAAAGCCCCATTCAACCTGACCTTGAACACTTCCAGTGTTCCACAACCTCTCTGGACAAACTGTTCCAGCGTCTCACCACTCTCACTGTAAAACTTTTTGTCCTTATGCCCAATCTAAACCTACTCCGGCCCCTTATTATGTCTACAGGCATTGGTAATAAATCTCTCTATCTCTCCTATAAGCCTTCTTTAGACATTGAAAGGCTGCAATATACCATATGTCTAGCAATAAACATACAAATTGGGATTCCACAGCTTAGCATGAGCAGTCAGCCTGCTTTAAAGCAGCAAATCTGTTTCAAGTACATGTAATGAAAAAGTGTATTTAACAGTGCACGGAATATGGTGGATCCCTCCTGACTGTGGCTATTTAGTAAAAGATGGAATCTATCACTATAGAGGAGCATTAATTCAATAGCGTCATTCAAATTTCAGTTCAGCCCTCAAAAACCAAGGAAAGATTTTTTGTCTCTCTGTCTAACATGAGCCTCCAGAAATATCAGGAGTCCACCCCAAATTCTTCTGCCTTCCCAAGTCTTGGTTTTGACTTTGTTTTTTGGCTTTTGCCTGTTATCCACAGTGGTGATTGAGCCATCTTTAGCCTATAACATCTGATTGTCCATGGTCATAGATACAGAAGAAGATACATAGAAGCCAGCTGTCCTTCCAAAGGCTTCTTCAAAGTTCCCTGAGGATTATTTAAAGCACAGGAAAGTGTTGCCTGGCAGTTTCATCCTCTCTATAGTTCCCATAGAATAAGGAGAGGAGAAGAAATGCACCTTTTTCAGATTGTCAAAGAATCCTTTTTTGGACAGTCACTCCTTACTTAGGTCAGGCTGGTGACCCTGAGTCAATAGTATGTTGCTAGATCACTGATCAGCAATGGCTCATCAAACTCATCTTCTGATAGCTAAGGCAAGTTTGTTGTTACCCTAGCATATGGAGAGAGGAGATGGAAGAAAGGTGACTGAAGCAGAGTGAAGTGATGAGAGGGATTTTGCAGGAAAAATAAATATTTCCATTTATTTTGTCCCTCTTCCTCTCTTTCTCCCGTTTTTACCCTCTTCCTGCCTCATGTAGGAATGAAGCTGATGTACATGCATGACAACTCTGAAAATCTCACTGACAGTTTTAAAATTCAGCTATCAGATGGAAAACATAAAGTCCTCAGAACCATTTCAGTAAACATCATTCCGGTTAATGATGAGAAACCAGTGCTGAGCAAGTAAGTCACATGTTTCTGTTCCTGGCAGTGGGATGTTTAGACAAAATGATGGAAAAGAGAACAAAACACCAAATCATAGAATCGTGCCATTGTTAAGGTTGGAAAAAGCCTTTAAGATAATCAAATCCAGCCACCAGTCTAGCATCCCACCATGTTTACCATTAAACAATGTCTGGTGTCTGATGCAAAGAAGAAGCCATAACAATCAACAGAATAATGTCAATAAAAACGTTCCTGTATAGGTCTCTTTCTATCAGCCTATTTAACAAAAAATTTTTACTGAAAGGAGAGCTTTAGTGTTGCTTACTGTTGCTCTACATTAAGCAAATAGAGGAAAAATAAAAGTATGGGGGGAAAAATTTTGGTTGTTTCTTTCATAAGTTGCTTCAAGGTGTTTGCCAGCTGTTGTACCTCTGCTGAACACTGACCACCATGGTTACAGCTTTTCTCTTCCCTAAGACAAAGACCTGCCTAAAATACCTCTCTGAAAGCAGCTCTGGATTTTGGAATGGGAGGATCCACAAGGCTGAAGCAGGGGAAGGGCTTTCTGAATATAATTCTCTTCTTTTATATTCTAAAACTTTTCTCTGCCATAATTCAACTGCTGCAAAAGTACACACTAACTTCCCTTACACTTCAAAGCTAGGAGTCATAAATGAATTAGACATGATAAGAAATTGCCTGGCAGACCATATAGATAGATAGGCAGCTGGCTGCAAGAGAGCCAAACCTCCCGGACATTTTAAAAAGAAGTTTATCCCTTGGGATTTCCAGCTGATGACTTGTCATAGAGCATCAGGACCTCCATACTTGTGACTGTTTTCCAGCCCCAGACTGACAGACAGGAAGCTAAGAGTCCAAAGGTTTTGTGGGAATAGCTCTGAAACTCTAAAGTTTGCATTTCAGAATCACAACTGCTTCTAAGGAGGGAATTTCTGATCCGTCAGGGTATTTGCCTACTTTCAGATCAGAGTGATTATTATTTTTTTACCAGGTACAGCTTCCTGCAATAACAAATGTCAGTTTCTTAGTTAAAAAGATTTTCAATGACCACATAATGCTAATATTTGAGAATTTTCATTTCGAATAAAGAGTATAATTTATGTATGCATATATTATATACAGATAATTATTGATAATTACCTATTTGTTCCTGACATGCTATAGCTTGTTGATATGCCATTTTCCACCCCCTCTCTGTGAAAGAAGATGATGAAGTGCAAGAAGTCAAGTGTTTTTGGCTTTGCCCAGCTATATCCAGAAACTGTTGCTTCCTTGTCTAGCAATATTAGGTCTCACCACTTGCCATTCCTGTGGTGAACAATTTCATAGATTGAAAAATTTACTCCCAAAATAGCTATTCCTTTATAAGAAGAAATAGCTGTTGCCCCTCCACTTAGATGAGATGTGTGGCCAGTGTTTAAGCAGTATGCTTTAGGAAAATGTTCAATTTGACACTGAGGTGATTTAGCCTGCCACATTCAGTCACTACATGTTCACTATAGGCTCACAGAGTTCCTTATACTAGTGCAGTTTTACAGCTGAATATTGGGCAGTACTTGAAAGCTTTTCTTAACCTTTTGATCTTGGGGCATTGTCCACCCCAGGGATTTTCAGCTCTCATCTCCATTAGTTATGGTCAACAGACTGAAGAACCTGTGATGGGATGTTTTTGCCTGGCAAACAGTGCCTCTTATTCAGAGTGATTGCCAAAACCTCAATCTGTCACCTCTTGGATTGCATCCTGTAGCAGAGAGTGCCCTTGGGGAATGTAAAGCCTTCACACATTCCTCTTGAGAGCTTCTTCCCAAAATGAGATGTGGGTGCTAGAAGGAGTACAGAGAAGAAGCCACTTAGATATGGTTGTGTCTCCTACAGATAAAGGTGAGCCTTGAAGACTAGTTGTTTGAAAGACAGTCATTTCTTAAATAAGCAATCAGTCCATTAGAACCACTATTGCTGTGCTTTATATTGGCAGTAATAATGCAATCTACTGGTTTACATTGTCTTATTCCTATAAATTGTATAAAGGTGAGCAGAATAGGGTACAGGGGAATAAGAGATGTGTTAAATCAGTGTTTTAGGTATCTTTGTTGTTTCTTACCATTATAAGGAGAAGCTTGTCTGCACTGCTTGCCTTTTTTACTCTTTTGAACTGAAAAAGGCACCCTTCTTCTATTCTCTCTTAAATCGTCATTTCTCTCAGCATTTGGTTAATCCATATTTCTGGCAGAGAAATTACATGTTGAAAAGGTTCCTTTATTGCATCAATACATGACTTTTAATTTTTTCAGGAAGAACGATATAGAGGTGAACGTAGGTGAAACTCATATAATTTCTAGTGCTGTTCTGTCAGCAGAAGATAAAGATACCCCCAGGGAGAGAATTTACTACTTATTTGAAAGACTTCCAGAAAATGGTCAGCTTCAGCTCAAGGTTAGTCTTTGTACTTCAACAAAAAGCAGGCATGCAAAGAACTCTCTCTTTTTAGGGCAAAATGAAGTTCATTTTCCTTTTCTCCCAAATGCCTGTCATATTCTGAAGTAGACAGCTTGGCCAGTTTAATTGTTGAAGGAGCAACAACAATGGTGCTGTCCCAGAGGCTTTGGCATTAAAACCCAGATCCTGAACAGGAGAAGGTGGAAGGCAAGAAACATGGCAGACCAACTGAGGTGAAAATTGAGAGAGATTCTGGGATAATAATCCCACAAAGGGGGAAAATCAAGCTGGGGGGAATGGGGGAAGGTCTCTGGTTAAAAAATCCAACCCTTACTTCAGTTACTTCAAGGTTCAGAAAGCATGGAAGGAGTTGCATGTTAAAGAGTGAGTAATACCCCACCAACTAGAAGAAAAGCACAGCGAGAAAGAAGGGAAAAGGAAGATGATAGAAAAGATGTGTCAAGAGGAATCACAAAAATTAAGATTAGAAATGGAAGGTGAGATGATAATATGTTGACCTAAAATAAGAAAAAGGAACAAAGATTGAAAAAAATGCCACTTTTAAATAGTGTGCCTATGTGATAGAAATAAAATTCTGTTTCTAAATCTTTTGAACTTGGAAAGCATTTTGATGCTGGATCTCAACATCAATCTGTGGATCACATGAGATGAACTTCATGGATAAGTTTAATTTAGGGTACTAGGCTATCTTCAGAAAGGCACAGAATTTTATGGTGTAAGTCGGGGTTTTTTAGGTTTTTTGTTTTGTTTTGTTTTGTGGTTTTTTTGTTTGTTTGGTTTTTTGTTGGGTTTTTTTTTTTGTTGGTTGGTTGGCTGGTTGGCTGGTTGGCTGGTTGGTTGGTTGGTTGGTTGGTTGGTTGGTTGGTTGGTTGGTCCAAAAACCAACCCCAAATGGTTTTTCTTTTTGCAGCTGAGGACCTCTGGGGCTTAAAACTCCCATGCTCCCTGAAGCTATTTCTCATACTGTTTTAGTTATGATTTCAGATAGGATCAAGAGCAGATTTGTGAAATTAAGAAATAGAAAACATAAGCTGGTTCAGGAACTATTTAATTTTCATCTTGTGTCTGACTGAGAAGTGTGCATAAAATGATTTCCCAGAGTAAAAGTGGCTAAACTCCATATTCCTATATTATTAATGATCATTGTATCTTCTCCAGCCTTATATCTGCTGGAAAAAAACTCCAGTTATTTGCTGCCCTTCAAAACATACTATGAGGAAAGAGCCTATAGAAGGAAAGCCAGGTAGCTGCCACTAACAGCCTATATAACTACAAAGAAATACAATTAACTGAGAAGGATGCGTGGGTGATTATCAGTTAATGAAGGATGCTTGTGTTTTCTAGGTAGGACAAGGATGGGTTACTCTCCTAGCTGGAATGAAGTGCACTCAGGAAGAGCTGGATATGAACCTTGTGAGATATGTCCACACAGGAACTGCGGGGTCCAAGAAAAAAGACAGCTTCACATTTTACCTCTGGGATGGGTACAACAGATCTCCAGCTGTGGACTTCTACATAAATATCAAGGACTTGGAAAAGGGTAAAGATCCACTAAACTTGATGTTTTACAGTGCCTGTTTCTGAAACCAAGATATTTGAGTATGTGTCCTGATCCTTTCCTTGTATAGGCTCTGGCCAGTGTTCCTGCAGATCCTGTAAATTTAACTGCTCGGATTTCACAGTTGGCCAGGTCCTGGGATTTGAAAAGGCTCCACTGAATACAATGTGTTCCACCTTGCTTCCCCGGACTACCAGCTGCTTTGCAAATACAGCTAAACATATCTTTCTGAAACTAGCTTTATGTCTGAGTAAAGCAGCACAGAAAAATGGCAAGAAAATAAAAAGTAGGCAAAAGACTTCAGAAACAGCTCTGTCTTCCAGATTATTCTACAGTCTTAGGGTCTCTCTTTTTTTTATTTCCTCTCTATTAGAAACATAAATGTTTACCTCACAATGCTAAGATTGGAAGACGTGTCAAAAGAGTCTGTGGTCTCTTCATCCTTGGCCTCAAAAGGGTAATAGTTTTTAGGTTCCAACAGGATAAAACCCCAAGCATTGTGGCAATGGCTGATCTCATGGCTGACCCTGCTTTGAGCAGAAGGTCAAATAAAGATATCCTGAAGTCCCTTCCATGGTGAATTTCTCTATAATCTTAAAGTCTTTTAGTTTTTCTTACCAGTGATGGCTTTCCTGTGGCTTAAAAATGCAGAAGAGATCATCCAGTTCAACATGACTATTTTAGTGTTGTTTTGTCTATTCTGCAGGAGACATTGCTGTTTTTACAAAACTCCTTAGAGTGCCAAAAGGAGACCACAGCTACATTACAACTGATGTCCTCCTTGCATTGGATGGTACTGACAGGCCAGAGGAGCTCCTTTATGTGATAACCTCCCCACCCCAGTATGGACAAATAGAGTATGTCAGCTATCCTGGCATTCCCATTACGAGCTTCAGTCAAATGGATGTAGCACGGCAGATTGTCTGCTATGTTTACAAAGCCAAGGCAGTTGTTCATGAAGATACATTCAGGTAAGGGGTAGTACCCCACCCCCTAAGCTCTTCCCCTTGAATTTTTGAGGTATTTAAAAAACCTGCATTACGCAACTCCCAAAAAAACACCCAAACCTCCCCAAAATAATTTATTAAAAGAGCTGGAGGCTCTGTGTGAATTCCCAATGTTTATATAGCACATCTATTTCTACAGCAATAAATATAGTTGGGAATGCATTGAAAATAAATGAATTTTCTCATTGACTTTGAAAACATAATCAGAGACACATTTACTCAATACCAGCTTCAACATTATTACAGCACCCGGACATACTCAGCTGTTAAGATTTGAGTGAGAGAGAAGGATTGAGAACATAGTTGGTGGAATTTTCCTTTGGTTTCTTGCTACAGCTGGATGTAGTAAAGCTGGTCCATTCAGGTATTAAATAAAAGCTTTCTTATCTGTGAGATTATAATTCATCATATTAATTTGATTATGGGTTTTTGAATCCCTAAGTATTCTGGAATATAATGAAAACCAGTGCACTTAATCTATTTTGACATTATCATTGGCATGCTATTTTGACATGGAAATTCATGTAGACTCTTGAAATTTTGAGGTAAATCCGTAGGTTTACCTACAGGCCCAGTTCAGTAGCCTAATGATAATTATTTTCACCTATTTCTGAAATTTTCCACTTAGAACAGTTTCGACTAGGTGCATTCATTTTGTTCTTAAATGAAGCTCTCTTGGTTATAAAGTAGAATGATGCAATGAATTATCATCAGATAAAGAGCAGATGTTCTGTGGACAGTTTTGTAAAAAGTTCAAAAACAGGGAAAAGATAAAGCTCAAAAACAATGAAAATGTTTCTAAAAGAAGAATGCTTACTTTTTGCTAATATTGGTAATTTTCTCTGAAAACAGCTTTTGACAGCAGATGGACTTACTGCAAAATTCAAAATTAAGAGATTATTATTTTTCATTTCTGACTACTAAAAATTGAAGAATTGACTCCTTAGAGCTGAAATTCAGAGAAGACTCCTTTTTAAACTCTCCTAGAATAGACTTCTGATCTGAATGGCTTTTTCTGTGAGGCATGATGAATTACAAGAACATGTTGCATCATCCAATTTGAGAACTTTTTTGCAGACAAGTCAAGCAAGTTGGGCATGGAGACATCAAATAAATCTCCCTATGATACTGGGTCAGGTAGCATTGTCCAGACTTAACCCAAAAGTAATTCTGAAACTTTCCTCAGATTAAATATTTTTAACCATCCCTTCCACTGCATTCAGTGTGGTGGAAATTCTAGTTAGGAGATTTGTCTGATTCATTTGTACTCACTACAGAAAAAGTGAGAAAATATTCCCTGGTTTTATGTTTCTTAATTGTGAAACATGTTCACCAAAACCAGAATTAGATTATTCAAGTAAGATCACAGTCATGCAAGCCCTAGTTTGGGCAGTGTAGTATAGTGGCTTGTGTCAGTATGACTCCCATATCACACTATTAAAAACAGATTGAGCAATTTTAGGCAAATTGCAAGTGTTTAAATAAACCAAATGTTTTCTGTTTAGACCAATGGCTAAGAAACAAACCAGAAAGTCAGTCTTATTAAAGTGAGGTTATGCTGCTTTAATAAATATTGATATTTGATAATTATTTTAATCCAAATAATTAAGTTCCTTGATGTTATCATTTGGAAAATAATTTGGTTTTGTCTACACATATAAATATTCTGGCAGAACAGTATTATTATTTCAACAAGGAATTAATTATATGGGTAATTGTGGGAGGAGGAGGAATTAACTGACCAGATTTTTACTTCCCACTAAAGTACTTCCTTCAGACATAAATTTACCTGTATTGTTTGGTGCTGTTGGCCTGGAAGAAAGATTTGGCAGTGCTTGTTTGGACAGATGACTTCAAGTGATTAGCAACCTGACATCAGATGCTGGCAGCAGAATGCTAAGAGAACATGCTAATGTCCTCCATTTTGACATGCTGGCTCGATTTTGTAATGAGTTGGCACTATTTATGATTCCATTTTTATCCTTTAAATGCCATGACAGATGGTAGGTCCTGTAGCCAACTCTATTGCCATCAAACTGCAGAAAGCATGAAATGTTGGTAGTTGTGAAATCAAACCATGCAACATGTCCTCCAAACTTTGTCTGAGGATTGTATCATAAATTTTATCAGAGTGAGAATATTGGCTGCTCTCCATTCCCGAGGAAATTACAAAGCAGAGATAAACTAGAAATAAACAAATAACCAAAATATCCCAAAGTGCAGAAGGACATCTTGGACACAGGCAGTTTCATCACCTGTGAAACTGAGCAGTGAATGAAATTCATGGTAAATTTCAGTCTGATGTATCCATGCAGGAGCTTTGTTCCTATCTGGCATTCTGGAGAAGGCTGGATAAATATTCAGATTAATTAACTGAATTATCTAAGTCTTTCACTAAATATTGTTTGAGACATCATCCAAACATTTTTTTACACCATCAAAAGAATGAAAGAAAATTCACTTCTGCTGCAATGCTCCAGGCATTTTGAGAGAAGGTTAAGGTTTTGACTGAAGATGTTTTACCCTTTTTCTCCTATCACAGTATTTATCATCATTATTTTAGTTCTATATTTGATTTCAGATAGTTTACAAATAGCACAATGCTTTTACCATTGGCACAATAGCATTTGGTCAGTGTAGGCAGATGTCTCTGGGTTCCCAGCTGGGAATACCATCCTCAGTAAACATATTTCAAACTGCTACATAGTCCCTGGTCTGCCTATGCTCATTCCCATCTGTTTCATGGTACAGTGCCAGTTTACAAGTGATCAAGCTCTAATCATCCAGTGTTGGTGAAGGCAATGAGGAGTTTTAGATGGACAGTCTCTGTGACACAGTAAGCTGCTCCATGACCTACCGAAAGTCACTCCCATTCAAGTCATGCAGCAATACACTAGGTGTTGACCCTGTTCAAGGTCTGCAGTCAAGAGACCAAGGGGAAACAGATAACCCACTAAATGTCAGCCACTCCCCATTTCACTTAAGTATGGTAGAAGAGTGTTACATGGAAAGCAGCCAGCGAGACTGGCCCTCATACTGGCTGAAACAACTGTCCCATTCTAGTAGAGACAAATTTCTTTGCACACTAGACTCTGCTCTGACTCAGGCAGAACCAACCTGGGTGAAAAACCACCTTACAAAATATTTTTGCATGTACTGTGCAGCATAACCACTGAAACTTATGTAGAAAGAGTAACTCATACATGCTATAAGTTGATGGGACATGAAGGATGGTGAAACATTTTCAGAGCAATTTTTAGTTTCATATATCCTCAAAAGTTTTTGTTTCAGGCATGAAAATGTTCCATGTAATTATTTTCAGAAGAAAATACATAAATAATTATCTTGCCTGTGAAATCAAAGATGAATTTTAAAGGCTAAAAGATTGGCTTTCTCCTTGTTTTTTCCCACAACTAAATTTAGTAATAAATTTCTGCAGACCATGCTGTCACACATATGGCAAAAGCCCATACCCAGCTGGTAGGCTTCTGTCATGGTTTTACTGCAGCCGGCAACTAAGCACCAGGCAGCTGCTTGCTCCCTCCCCACCTGGTAGCACTGGGGAGAGAATTGGAAAGGTGAAAGTGAAAAAACTCATGGGTTTAGATACAGACAGTTTAATTGGTAAATTGAAAGCTGTGCACACAAGCAAAGCAAAACAAAGAATTCATTCACTGCTTCCTGTGGGCAGGCAGGTGTTCAGCCATCCCCAGGAAAGCAGAGTTCCATCACGCACAGAGTGACTTGAGGAGACAAATGTCAGCATTCCAAACGTCTCCCTCCCTCCCTCCCTCCCTCCCTCCCTCCCTCCCTCCCTCCCTCCCTCCCTCCCTCCCTCCCTCCCTCCCTCCCTCCCTCTTCTTCCCCCAGCTCTATACACTGAGCATGCCACTAGATTTTCTGGGATATCCTTTGGGTCAGCTGTCTTATGCCCCTTCCCAGCTCCTTATGCACTCCCATCCCAATCACTGGCTGTGCAGTGTAAGAGGCAGAAAAAGCCTTGATGCTGTATGAGCACTGCTCAGCAGTAACCAAATCATCCTTATATTATCAACACTATTTAACTGTATTTAGCACAAATCAAAACCATAGTTCCATACAAATGACTATGAAGAAAATTAACTGTACCCCCGTCAAAACTAGCAGAGCTTCCAACAGATTTTCGCCAAAGCTTTTCTCTTAGTTTTGAAAGGAAAACTATGTGTAGTGAATAATCAAATCTTTAGTGTATCTAAAGAAACATCACTACTTGACATCACTTCTTGAGAGAGAACAACAAGAAATTATGTGGCTATTGATAGAAATTCCCAGCATGGAAGAAGAGCTGTACAGATATGACCATTTGATAAATTTATGCTATGGATATCTACGTTATTAAAATTATCCTATCAACTTGTACAGTTCTGCCCAATATCTTAGCATTTCAGTGAAATTTTGCATGACTTCTGTAAAGAAACATAAATCATATTCTACTGAATGGATGAAAATTTAAAGATAGAGTTAGTGCCTAAACAAACCCATGAAGTGAGATAAGGCTGAATCTTTCTCCAGTATGGTTTTTCAGATAGCTTTGGGGGCATTGGGTAGAAAAGATTTGTAACAGTGAACAGAAAGACACCCAAACTAAACAAAACCTGGCAGGTCATGCACTTAACATACATCTTTCTGTAAGATGTAGGTGCTACTGCCAGGTAACCAAGTGAAGATAAATTTTAAGGATTTATAAAATATGTACACCAGAAGCTACAATAAGCCCCCCTGACAGCCTTTCCTCTTAGATCTGTTCCACCTGTACCTCAGCTTCCAGTTGAGATCAGCTCCGCTATGACTGTTGATGTTCAAGGCCTTTCCTCTGGCATCTGCTCAAACCCTGCCAGTGCATTGTAACTCCCGTCATAATACCTGGCTGTCTGCTCTCATGTTTTTATGTTTTACATCCACTCCACTCAGTGTCTGGGGTTGTGCTTCACCCAGCTCTTCTACTTTTGCAGTATCAACACAGGCAAGTCCTGTAGTAAAGGTCTGCATTATCATTTCCTTTCAGTACATGCTGAATCAAGAACAGATGCTGAAGACTGCCTTGCCTCTCTTTGCCAGATTCATCATCAGCAATGGACTGAGGACTAAGCATGGGACATTCAAGATTGCCTTGGAGGCAGCTGACCAGGCTTTGCCCACTCTATCTAGGAACATGGGGTTAAGATTAACTGAAGGAGCTATGGCACTTCTTACTCCTGATGTACTGCAGCTTTCAGACCCAGATACTGCGAAAGAAAACCTTACCTTCCTCTTGGCTCAGCTCCCCCAGTACGGTCATCTCTATTATAATGGGACCGTGCTACTGCAGTACAATTTCACACAGCAAGATGTGGACAACAGGGATGTTGCATACAAGCACCGAGGTGGGAATTCCCAGACTGACAGATTTACATTTGTTGCCTCGGATAGGACTAACCAAGGCTTCATCGTGAATGGGAGGGTGCGGAGCGAGCCAGTGACATTCACCATTCAGGCAAGTGTGATCACAGACCTACTTAAGAGAGATGAATAGGATGATAAAGCCAAAAATGTAGCAGTTGTGATGACAGCTGGTACTTGCTGTAGTCTCTGATTTAATTGTGTAGCTTGTATGTTTTAACCTGGGGAACTAACTACTTACCAAATGCATAAAGATAAGCAAGTAAATACTTAATACTTGCATGCTAAAGTTTTTACATAGGAATCTTCACTATGGGAAGGATAGAACTTTCTGCTGCTCTGCTTTCCCACTTGGTGCCTGATCCTGTGATTTGCACATATGGGGGTGTGAGTATGATTGCTGATCTTCATGTCACAGGAATCCTGAATTACAGCCACTTTGCTTCCCCACCTAGACATCCTGTCCTCTCTGAGCTTTCCTCTCTGTGTAAGATGCTCTGATTCTTCTTTCTTTGCTAGAATCTTTCTGTTCACTTCCCGTTTCCTGTGCTTTCAAGTCCTTCATACTTTGTCATAGGCTCAGATTTGTTTGCTGTGATTTTTTGTATCTATTTATGTGGCATGGTTCAGTACACAAAGTATGTCTGGTTGCACTGCATGTCAGAATTCTGTGTTTCAAAACCCTGATGCTAATGAAGAGACTGTTAATATTTCCTGATGACAAAGTTTCAAGTTATACAACCAGTGAGGAATACTACTTCAGCAGAGAGTGATATATGGAACAGCAACAACCATTGTGGACTGCTAGAAGGTTCACCAGAATTTGTGAAAGATGGAATTGTTATTACAAAAAAGAGGTGACAAACCTTTATCGCAGTTATCTTTTGCTGTGAAGAAAATTACATAAACAAAGAGGGCTATGGAGAATGTGGGACATAAGGTCAGAGGTATATAGAATTTGTGTTTCACTCCCCAGAGTGTACTATACCCTGCTACATGTGGCAAGTGATGGGTAATCTGGACCTGGAAACTTTTCATGTGAAGTACAACTTACCTAGAACTCAGGGGTCTGCAGCAGACTGTGAGCCAAAGTGGATATTGCCACCCTGATCTGGCTACTGCTCTTTCAGCAAAAGCAGGACAGAGAATATCCTGATGTTATAAAATGAATGTCTAACTTTGATTTAGGTGGATCATTTGGACAAAATGGCACCAAAAATTACTCATCTCCATTGTTTTTCTGACGTGGAACTGCTGAAGAATGGCAATTATGGTATCTATATTACTGCCAGGTCCCTGAGGGCATCTGACCCCGATACAGAAGATGACAAAATAATTTTTAAGATTTTGCGAGGTCCTCATTATGGCTTCCTGGAAAATATAACGACAGGTGATTTCTTTTATAATCTCTATTATGGGCCATACCAGACCAGACTTCAAACCCTACCCTATTAATATTTGCTTGATAGAATCAAAATTTCTTGGCAAACTTTGGGCAAAGTTTGACTGTAATAACAAAACTTTGACAATGAAACCTGAGTCTTAAGTTTGTTATGAATCTTCAAAGAGTTTAAGATAATTTTTAATAACTATTGAGAAACTTTTTTATTTTTATCAAAAAAAAGATTAATATTGAACTTGGCCTTTTGATAAACAGGTTACACATAAAGAAATTGGCAGGGGCTTATAATGAACAGATATTGCTGTTTAGCTGTAAACATACATGTCTCAAAGTTCAGATACTCAACTAAAAGAAAAGTTGAAAAGAGTCTATATGATCTACATGGCTCTTATTAGCAGGATTTTCGTTCACCTGCATACCATTTGTCTTTCCTAGGTGGATTCATTCAGGATGGATTTAGCCAAAAGGATTTAAACAGCAAAATCATACTTTATGTCATCAACAAATCACGAGAAGTGAATTCAGACAGCTTGGAATTTCGAGTGACAGATGCCAGTGGAAACTCTGCAGCACCCCAAAGGTAGCTCCAGTCCTTGGTGACATGGGCTGTGCTGCGCTGTGCTTGCCACCCCTTGGGGCAAATGAACAGGTGCTGGGCTTGAAGCCACGCAGACATGGACATAGCTACAATTCAACCTGCCATTGCTTTTGTAAGAGTAGAGAAGATTTCTCCTCCTCAAGAAGGTGAAGCCTTCTTGAAGCCTTCTTGAAGCTCAGCAAGGGTTGAGCTGCAGGTTAGACTGTGTCACAGTTCTCAAGGGCCTCCAGGCCTTCACCAGGAAACATAATGCATTTAGTGGGGTTGGGCATTTGGATATCTGAGATGCTGCATGCTGAAGGATGGAACTACCGCTTCATGAACATGGTCCTGCAGCTGCAGGTCACTCTTGCCCTTAGCTGATGGCAGTGCATTTTTCACTAGCTTGACATTACAGTGGATGGGATGCTCTCAAATGACAAAGCTGAGTGCCATATTTCTGCAAAAGAGCACTGAAAGAAGGTGGAGAACACACAACACCTTTGTCATCCACTGCATGTATTAGGCACACCATCCAATATATCCTTGTGACATACCATAAGCCTCATGTAGAAAAATTAGAATATCATCTGAACTGGGCTTTGATGATAAAAGCCAGAAGTGCAAATAGCTCTTCAGTAGAGGCAATGCTTCTTTTTATTCCTGAAAATAGGGCTAAGTGTTCAACCAACTTATTTAATCAGAAAAAATTGGAAAAAAAAAAAACCCAACAAAAAGCCCAACATGCTTTTTCTGGGCTAAAATGGCTGCTCACAAACCAGGACTCATGGTGAAGAAAGAGAAGCAGAGAGCTGTACCCAGGGGCAGAGCACTTCTCTGCACACTGGAGAGAGGACAGGGACCGAGCTGAGCTGGAGGCAGCATTTAGGCAGTTATGTGCTGTGCCAAAAGATGTCCCCATACACAAACACATCTGAGCATGGACAGCCAAGCTGCTCTGTGCTGGCTTGCAGATGAAAAATCACCATTATGTGATGCCACTTCACGGAAAATGCAGCTCCTTTTAAATGAATGACAGTGCATAGCACAGCTTTAAGAGAAGAGCAAAGAAAAAACTCTTTTGCAGAAAATAAGTGTTTCAGTGAAGTTATCTGCCAGTAGATCAAAGGGGAAGTTTAGTGAAAAATAGCATTTTAATATTGGATTTAAAAGCTTATGAGGTATTTTTTCAATTTAAAGTAAGTTATCACCTAATGGTAACTGTTTCAAAATACACAATTTATTGTTCATGTCCCAGCTTTTATTTGAATGCTGCTGGACTACATCTGGCACATCCATCCTCTTTAGCAAAAATAAAGCAAATCAGCTTCCAAATGGGTTTCCCACAAAATCAGAATCAGAGGGTAGAGGAGGACAGGAGAGAACTTCCACTGGTGATAGAGCTAGTCAGCTGTGAAAGGCCTAGAATTTTGTATTAGTAAAGTACAAATTGTATATATCTCAGCTTATTTTCCTTCTTTGCAATCTCATTCATCCTTCTCTGAATCTTACTAATTTTTATTACAGCTCTAAACAAAGAAAGATCTTTATTGGCGATCCTGTGCAGCACACAGTCTTCTGAGGTTCACTGCCCCCATCCTCCATAAAAAATTCTAAAATTCAGTGCATAAGACACCTGGAATCAGATAGGGTAAAGGTTGAAGAGTGAAGTGTGCCAAGTACTAAAGTAAGGGAAGAAGTCCCTTGCACAGAGGCAGAAAAGTCCTAGAGCATACTCTGTGTGCTTCAGGATGAGAGATAGAGGATACATGAAGGCAGATGGGTGGAAAGGAGGATATTGCTGAGGAAAGACTGGGGAGTGAGAGTATAATAAAACTGCAAGGCTAAAGGGAACCAGGATAAACAGTGATTAACTTGTCTAGGCCTATTTTTGTAATGGACAAACTGCTCTTCTCAAAGTTACTGCAGAATCCCTCTGGCTGTAAAATAAGGCTCAAGTTTGGCTTAGGGTACATCAGGGCTAGACTGGAAGATTTATTACTGCCTCTTCCTAATCAGTTAAATCACACAAATATGTTAATTTGGAGACAAAGACTCAGTATGTGTATTGGCTAAATCAGCAGTCGGGAGAGAAGACTCCTCACACAGCCCTTGAGCAGCAGGGGCTGGGGGCAGCTGGCCAGGTGGCTTTGCTCTAAACTCACATTCCTTTCTCTCCCACAGGCTGGAGCTACGGTGGTCTCGAATTGAAATGCTACAGACTGAATATGAGGTGTGTGAAAACACAGGAGTGGTGTCTCTGAAAATCACCAGGGCAGGACACCTGGGGGAGTCTGCCTTCATAACCGTGAAGGTAAAGCCAAAAGCCAACAACCTAATTTAATAATAATAAGTGCTGCCTGTTATTTTATTCCTCAGATGTAAATATAATTCAATAATCATCAAAGAGGCCATGTGATTCAATCCATACTTACTGGGACATTGTCCCTGCTACTACAGATGGCTGAAATACTTCTGACAAAATTTCTTGAGTCTTAAGTAGAAATACTAATTAACCAAACCTGGAATGTTTTGGAGCAGCGTTTCAGTTTTGATGAAAAAGCAGAGGAGGCAGTTTCCTCTGGCACTGTGCTCAGAAGCTTGGTTTCCAGGATCTGCCACTTTAAAATCCAGGTTTTGGGCAATCTGGGGCCTTGGGGCTTTTGTTTTGCCTTCTCAGGCTGGAGGAGCCCAGGAAGTGTAGGTACTTCAACTACACAGCCATGGCAGCCTTCTCCATTTCACCCCCTACTGCCCACAGCCAAGGGAAATTCCCCTGTACCTTCAATGACTGCCTCTGTCTAATGTCAAAAAGACTAGACTGAAAGCTCCAGGCTATAATTTTGTAAAGCAGGTTTTGTGCAACTTGCCTTCACAAATTTTATCTTTCCTCATAAAATGGAAATTCCAGTATTTTATCAGCTCCCCTTGCTAGAGAAATACCATTTTTCCCTCTCAGAGCTTCTCAGGATTATAGCCCTAATAAGAAACATAATTTTGATTTTTCTTCTACTGAAATGAGTGGGAATTTCGCTAATGATGCCCTCGGGGAACCTCTTGTCCTACCCTTCACAGACCTTGGTGATTCTACTCCAGCAGTCACTTGAAGCAGTGAAACTGATTCCAGCATCAAGAGCAGGAAACATACGCAGTATGGAAACTGGTGTTCTCTGGTGCCTCCTGTGAAATTTCAGGGAATTGCTGGAATCCCTGTATTTACATATGTAGGGTTCACATTTATCCTAATGAGTCTTTGGGAGTGACAGAAGGCTCTGTGCAAAAAAGCTTATTTCAAGATACCACAAAGGGCCAAATAGGGAAACATGGCCAAGTTGTTGCTGCTCTTCTGAGATGACAGGATGTGCTTTTCCAGGAGCCAGGTATGGCAGGGTCCCCAGGCATGGTGAACAGCAGTGTTACCTGGTGTTGTCAAATAGCAATCTCAGAGGGGAATTAGCAAAACTTTAAGATAGGGATTTTTTTTTTATGATTAATTTTTTAAGCCATAAGCAAGAACAGAATGACAGTTGCACATAAGAAGGTTTACTCTTCAGCTCTTTATCTTTTTCCCCAGCCTAAGTATATATATGGGTTGGCCTGTCTATTTGAGACATCCAAAGTACCTTCTGGATGCAGCAGAGTGCAGTGGTTTGGTGAAAAGAGTCACAGTGTAGTATTTACTGTTTGATTTCTTCTCAGGTCAATGAAATATCTGCTAGGCTGGGAAAGGACTTCACAGTGACTCCATCCAACCTTGTTCAGTTTGATCCAGGTATGAAATAGTGTACTGAGTAATTCTATAATCAATTCACTGACTTTAGAAGAGTAACCTCTTGCTTTGGAGAATGAAATCTATTACATATCTACAGCTAGAGAAGCTGAATAGTATTTAAGACTTGAGCTCATTTTTTGGGAGTGCTGTGGGCTTCTTTAGTGAATTGGTATCCTAATTATTTGGCATGAGATTGCCCACAGTCTTTTACTTTTTTTACAATATCAAAAGTGCTGATATGATGTCTCCTGATCTCCCAACAACTAGGCTGGATAGGACTCACCCTGAGCTGATCTGTGGGATGCTTTAAGGACTTCAGTCATTATAGGTAAAGCCCCGGACACAGGTCAAATTTAGACAAAACTGAGAACAACTTAGGGTATTCAAGATGTCCAAGGCCCTATTTCATTTACATACAATACTGAAGTTACCCAGTAAAGACAAGGAAACAAGAAAAAACAATGGTAAGATTTGCCTAAATGGTTGCACTTCAGTCTAACATGGTTTTTGATCCATTTGCAGGTATTTTAAATAAGTGCTCCATCTTTAAAGTTAAACTTTTCAGATACAAACTCTATGATACATTTTCTCTTGAAAATCAGTGGAAGTCCTAAATCAATGTATTACAGTGCAATTTTGCACATCTACAGCAGCATTTTGTTACAGTGTATGCACTTCAACTGAATCATCATTGCCCAGGAACGAATTCAAACTTAATGTTATTTGGAAGAACAGCAGGAGTCCAGTCAGTCAGTAGGAGTACAATAGCATACACAATCTACTCCACTCTAGCTGCAGACATGTTAATTAATCTATTTCTTTGACACCCTGATTGATTGAAATAGCACTTAAAGAGTAATTAAAATGTTTATTTCTGTTAGGAGTATCAACCAAGATGTGGAATATAGCAATTACCTATGACGGATTAGAGGAAGATGATGAAGTCTTTGAAGTAGTTCTGAACTCCCCTGTGAATGCTGTTCTTGGCACACGGACAAAAGCTGTAGTGAAAATTTTGGACTCAAAAGGAGGTATTCTCTTTTGATCTTTGTGACTAAAAAGGTGGGACAATCTTGGCTGAATAGCTACCTATTTTCAACCATGAGTTGTTCCTAACATTCACCATTAGACCAAACTGCCTAATTTATTTTTAGAGAAAACAGGCTTGACACTTGCAGGCCCTTTATTCTGTCACAAAATCATATGCATCCTCACAGGATGAGAAAAGCAACGAGTACAAAAGGAGAAAAATGCCAGGAAAGAAACCACTTTTCATAACAACATGTGTTCAGTTTGCGTTTTCTAAAGTGGGGAAAATTTGGTTTAGATCCATTAGGTTTTTTTTCCCCCAGTTATTATTTAGTTGTTATACACCCTCTAAAAGAGATTTACTTTTCTCTCAAAAAGAAATGTAGCAAATTAATCTATCTCTTAACAATATATTTTCCAATACTTAAAAAGCACAGTCCATAACTTCACAGCAAATAGTTTAGTCTTTGAAGGCTGCATGATCATTATGTTTTTCAGCAATCAAATGTGGAGTGCCTGAAATCACACCAAAAAGGAGGCAATTGTAGAAAGAGAATCATAGGAAAATGGTAGAAAAATAGAAACAACTAGAAAAGCAGTTGCAGCCTCTGACTGCTGAAGAGTGTCTCTTCTTCTGGTGTTTAGTGAAACAATATTTAAAATATCCAATGCAATGCAAAATATCCATATTGCAATTAATTAGGATTCATGTTACAAGAAGCCCCTTTAAAATTTCAGATTTGTCTTCTAATTATTCCTAGTGTAAATCAGGACTTCATCAATGCAGCGACTTCTTTGAAACAACAGTATCCTGGATTTCCAAGAAGAAGCTTCTCTGGAGATGATGAAATATCATCAATGGTAGTTAAAGATACCTGTATATTCATGACCAAAAACCCCAGCACTTCAAAGCCCAGTATAAGAATGAAAGCAGGTGTTTTCAGCAGATGCTTGGTTGAATTCTGACCTGTGGGTAGACAGATGCATCACATATAAAATCTTATAGAGATAGTAGTTGTGGTTACAGTCATAGATAACCCCAAAAATGAGGGTGACTGAACAAAGAGCAAATCAACTTCTTCAAGTGAAAGAATCATCCAACTTTTAAGGAAAAGCTGTTTATGTGCCCATGTGAACATGACCAGTTTGCTCATGCAGTTAAAGCTGACCATCTGCCATTTTCTATGCTTTCAGGTCAATGCAGCTATTCCCATTCTTCTGGCCAAAGCAAGCATGACTTCTGGGGGAGAGGCACGCTGTTTCCAGTTTCCTCAGGCTCCTCATCACCTTCCAGGCCTGGCAATGTTTCCTTGGAAAGGATCCCACTGCCTTCTTCCAAAGGGATGAGAGGGCATGGAGGGGATCTGTGGCAGGAGCACAGCTTGGTGAATCGGTCAAGGACCAGGCTGAGAGTAACTGGAAATGGCAGAATAGTAAGACACTTCTGTAGTTTAGTGATGAACTGATTTGTGAATTTATTGTGATGTGACATCTTCATTTAACTGTCATTTTTGTAGCAATTCTATCTGATCACACAATAACTATAAACTACATGAGTTTGCTCTGAGTCAGACCTGGGGCTATTTAAAAAAAAACTGTAAGGAAAAAGCCAAAAAACAAACCAAACGTTTTGAGGATCCATGTATGCAAGAGAGGAATAAAATCAAGACTTGGGGGAGGAAACAGGCATGAAGCAACTTCAGCAATTATGAAAATCCCAATCTTATAAAAATTATGGGTAAGTTAGAAGTTGGTGGAACCAGGCAAAGCTGTGCATCTGGTACTGAAGTTATAAAGCTGAAAATACTGTTAGTTTTAACATGGAATAGTTATTTAAACCCTTTCCACTGATTCTCCTGCTTAAGCTATATTAATTTAGTTAGGTATTCAGTAACTTTCTGCTATTGTGACCTTAAAGATTACTGGAATCTATTTTTATGAACACTGAGCATTACACTTGTAATTTGTGCTTTTTAATGGCTCCTTTCAGAAATTATATGCTTCTATACTAAAAGAGAAAGAACTAAACCAAGACATGCTCTGCATGACATATAACCTAGTAATAAATGTTGCATAAAGTCTTCTTGTTTCTATAATCCCATCTCATTCTTCTGTTCTACATTTTTCAGGTTCCTCCTTCATCTGTATTTAGAAATGAAACAGATGTGATTTTCAAAGTAAGAGTATTATGGGTGTTGGTTGGATATTTCCATGATTTCTTTCTGATTCTGCTCTTTCTAGGCTTTATCACTCCTAATAATTTGTTATGTCTAATACTTTATTTTTCTATCTTTCTTTTTCTTTGGTGTAATTTCCCTTTATTTGTGATAATTTTTATAATAATTATTTTTTATTATTTTTAATTTAGTTTAAATAAACTAAATTAAAGAGCTCCTTGTATGTACTAACCCTTTTTCTCTCCTGTTCTTGTGTGATACTGTAAAATGAAGTATCATGGGATTGTATCACTCAAAATAGAGGATGACACCTCCTCAGCTGAAACCAACAAGGAAGCACAACCACAGATAAATGTAATCTCCTCTAGGAAGACAGAAATCCCACTGGCTGATAAGGCAGAACTTGCAGCTGAACCAAGATCAAGACATAAGGTATGAAATCTTTTTTCCATGGGCATTTTCACCATCTGTTTTCAGTCGTGTTGTTTTCCAAAATGATTTAACACCTAGAAGAGTTTTCATGGCATACAATTTTAATATAAGACCTAATTAAT
The DNA here is from genome assembly GCF_028018845.1 of Melospiza georgiana. Lineage (NCBI taxonomy): Eukaryota > Metazoa > Chordata > Aves > Passeriformes > Passerellidae > Melospiza > Melospiza georgiana. The sequence goes on from NC_080465.1 coordinate 34,595,088, forward strand.
CTGTTTCATTTCACTTGCTTTGTGTAATTATTTTCCTTCAAATACTCAAATGACATTTTCTCTTTCCAGGACTTTAACACTTTTCAAAAGCCTTGTACACCAGATTTAAAGGGTCTCTTGCATTATGAAGAAAGAACACAGAAATTATTTCAGTGTGATGGGATATCATGGAAATTCTGGAATTCCCAAGGCAAGGTAAAAAAGCAGCCATGTGTAGTTATCTACATCAGAGCATGGAGTCTACGATTGGTGATACCCTATAGCAGAAGACCTGTTATTTACTTGAACAGGGCATAAATGTTAACCAGATTCAGGTTTGCTTTCAGCGGAAACAAAAGTTTCCCAGGAATATGATGAGGACTTGACTGCTGTGGTTGCCTTTTTCTCTCTGTCATCCTCAGGTGCTCCTGGACAAACCACATGAGCACTAGTGTTGTGGTGCTTGGGACAATGGGGACATAACACAGTCAGTGAATGAAGTCTGTGGGAGAATAGGTGGAATTTAGTAAAATAAGCTTACTTAGGTATTATGTAAACATACTTTCCCCCCACCACTTAAGATGTCATGCTGAAATTTGTTGCGCTGCTTTCCTGTACAGAGTACAGGAGACAGAAAATGGTGTTCAAACTAATAGAAAGTCTTTAGAAGAATTTTGGAAGTGAATCCTACTGTCACCATCAAAACTACTAATTATAAACTGTAGGATCCTCTGTCAGGCATTATTTGTTTAAATCTTTTAAGCAATGCTCTATTTTTATTTATAGACACCAAAGTTCATGCTTGGTTTAATTCTGGACACTAGTGCACAGGCTATCTGTGCATAGATAGAAGTCTGCTTTACCTCTTCCTCTTTTATTTTAGGAGGTAACTATGAAGAAATGTCCCTCTGGATGGACTTACCATGAGGGCAGCTGCTACTTCCTGGTAGTGAATCACAAGGTCACCTGGAACATCGCTGCTCAGGCTTGCAGAGATCAGTAAGAGACCATCATGCATTTGCTGTACAGCGCTGTTGCCCTGAGACAAATGATGCTCTTGAGACCAAATTTATTTGGATAAGCCAAGCTTTGGCTACTCTGCACAGCTCCCCCCAAAATTGCACAAATCCTGGGATTCAAACACAGTGGACCATAGAAATATTAGTCTCATAATGCTTCAGGTGGTTGTTTCCCAAAGCTGTCCGTCTGCAGTGAGGATATTTTTCTAATGGGAGAGTTAGTTCAGGAGAAGTGAAAGTGGGAGTCAGTAGAGACTCAGAATTTAATCCTCTCTTACCCACCACTTCCTTGGCACTACCTCCTCTTGATATAGCAATGGTAAAATATTGCCAGCTCCTATGTGCCTCGCTGTATTCTTCTGAAGATGCAGATTTGAAGATTCAGTAACTATTTGAAAACTTTTACATTCAATTTAACAGTGTATTTCTGACTTTTTAGGGATATAACAACAACAACAGTAATGACAACAATAGTAATAATAATAATAGCTGTCTCAAAGTAGGAGACAAAAAACCTGTCAGTCTTGTTTTCTGGATACATGTTTGAGATTTTGGCTTTAGGGGTATTAGGTTAGCACTGGAAAAAAATGTTAGCCATGATATCGTGAAGCTTGTCCAAGGATAGGCATGCTCTGTACCTTGTCCTGAATTGTGAGCACCAGGTTGAAAACCAATCTGAAAAATAGGAAGGGCTTAAACAGACCTCTCCATTACTCCAAAGGAAAATTGAAACAGGGAAGAGTGAGAAATGATAGAAACAGCTTATGTTCCTAAAGTAATGGAAGGACATGCTGAACAGTGAATCATGGCCAAGCATGCATAACAAGCATTGATTCATTCCACTTAGTTATGCCAGATTATGTTGTCTTGGTAACAGTCAAAAGAAAAGTCTTGATACTACTACCTTCCAGCTGATGGAAGATATTCTTTACTAAAGTGTAAAAGTCATGTCCTCTTGTGAGCCAGCCCTAAATATTGTGTTAACACTTGGTATACTTACTATTTCAGCTCCTGAAATTTTTTGTTATTGTCTGCTTTTATTATGCTACTTGTTAACAAACAACGCTATAAATTGTGATTTTTTTTTTTTTTCTGAAGGCTTCAATAGTGAATTGATCTCTTGGAACCATATGTCACTCTTCTGGGAGGTGTATCCTATCTTCTAAAAGAGTGTAGTCTTTGTGACCCATATTTTTTGTAGGTGGGAGCTTCTTGATAGTGCAGTGTAGATACTAAACGGACTAAAAGTAAATAAATGTAAACAACAGTAACTAAAGTACAGTGTTAAAAAAGCTACACAGAAAATCAAGGCATATCACTGAATCCACAAGGAAATGAATCCTACGGCAGTGCTAATTCAATTAATGTCATACTAGCATAGACTAAGGAAGATTTATCCTAGTAAATGGAGTACTCCTTGCCTCCATCTGGAACTAATTTACAAGAGTACAGCTCCAGGAACATGCTAAAATGTGGTAAAAGTACATAACTTATTAAATTTTATTTTGTGCTTTTCCCCAGCTTCTCCAGCAATCATCACCACCACTAATTGTAGTGTTTCTGTTATTAATATGCATTCTATTGACATTTAAATGTTTCCAACAGGGAAATAAAACTACCATGGAGATCAGCCCTCAATTTTCAATAGATCAACAAACTAGATATTAAATGAAAATATTAGAATTGGCTTTTAGTAAATCAGCCAACTTTCATGAAAAAAATAATAATTTTTTGACTACTACAAAAAATGGCATAATTTTAAGCCCTATTCATTTGTCTTGCTAGAATTTTTCTATTATGCAGGAAAAAGAGCCCAAGCATTTTTGAAGTTGATTCACTAACAGTCTCCTGCCCTACCCTTTTTGAGACAATCTTGCAATTGTGAGATGATGGACTTGGGAATAGGCTATACAAAAAGTATACAGAAGTAGGCTAAAAAGTGTCTGGACAAGGGCCACAAAGTTGATCAAAGCACAGTAAAGCCTGCCATGTGAAGAAAGAAGACATGGGTGAGCCCTTTTCACTGTATTTCAATATTTAGAGGGTAGCTAAGAAGAGGATAGTGACTCCCTTTTTACAAGGAGTCATACAGAAAAGATGAACAGCTAGGAGAACAAATTATTCCTGGGAAGATTCCAAGTACACACAAGGGAATTTTTTTTTACTGTGAGATCAGCCGTTAGAAGATTCTCCCCAGGGAGATAGCAGATTCCCCAACATCAGACACTTTCAAGGTTTAGGTAGACCGAGTGCTGGCCCATCTTGTCTGGACTGTCCTTTTGCCAGATGATCCTTAGAGTTCCTTTCAACATGATAGTTTATGATTCTGTTCCTTCACAGTAATGTATTTGTTGTGGAAGCAGTTGTTGTCTAGACATAAGTACATATACATGGGCTAATGCAGGCCTGTTTGAGTTTATATTGATGTACATTGTATGCATTTGTTGCAGGTGGTATACAACCCTTTTCTTTAGTTTTCATGTTCAAGGGTAGAAGCAGACAAAAATAAGTGCTTGTCTTGATGCAAGTTTCTATATATCAGTGTTAAATGGGATGGGGGAACAGGGAATCTCAGTTAATTGCTGTGAAAATCTTGCACTATTTCTAACCCTTCTCCAATTCAATGGAGAGCAAGGTGGTTTAAGAACTCATTTCTCTAGCTTTGTTTGTATGCATGAAGAGACTCTTGGCAACCTGAAGAGAAGCATCTGGGGGATATTATGGCTGAGTGATCCCACAGCAGTCTGATTTAGAAGCAATTTCAATGATTTATGCCACAGCTCTTGTTTATCCAATAGGAACATGTCCTCCCCAAGGGTCAGTACAGCAGGACTCACTTGTGTGTGAGATGGTTTCACTGCTGCCACTGAAGGGATGGAAGAACTGCATAGATAGAACCCACAGTTGTGTCTTTTGCCTTGTTAGTCATATTATACCTTCATCTTTTTTGAAGTTGAACATTTAATTAAAGCTCAAATATTATTAGGTTTCAGATCCTGTACTGCTAGCTGTGTAAGGCAGGACATGTTATTTTGTTTGAATAGCTACATGTGGCCCCAGTCCTTCGGAATTACAGGCAGAACCACATCTAAAGTAATACATTAGTTACTTCACGATGGCTCAGTGTTCCCTAGGAACATCAGTCCTCTTCTAGTACTGGTTTTCTAAATGGTTAACTCATATGTGTGTGACTCCAGCAGAGGAATCCAGGTACCTAGAGTAATTTTAAAGGCCTTGTGTATGCTGTCTGGCTTTCAGCTGCCAGTCTGGAAGTGCAGGGCTTCTGCAAGCTCTGCATCACGTCTGCCACTCTCATCTGAATGTTCTGAATGATAGGAGGTGTTGTAAGCAACACGAGACACCTATTTCAAGGCATCAGGATAACTCCCTAGGTGACCAAACAAAAGACTGAGATAAGCACAGTCTTTCAGTCACCCCCCACACCCTTCAATATCAGAATAGGACACACATTTACTGCAGCAGTTCAAATAAAATGTTATGTCCCATGGAGACCTTCATACTTAGTTAAGTGTGCTTTTGCCATTGTTAAATTTGCCAAAATGGTACAAGACTCTTAAATGCATCAGGCAATTTAATAGAAAATCAGTAAAGTCTTTGTGCTAAGTATTTCCATATAATATTTCAAGGTCAATAGCTACCTAAAATGCTTCCTTAATTTGTGCAACTGCTCTAAGATAAAGGATGCTCTTGACTCAATAACAAAAATTATAAAGCATGCAGGAACAATTTTAAATAGATGGTTTAGCACAGAAAAAAGTGGTGTGTGTGGGTTTGTTGTGGCTTCTTTTGGTCTTTTGGTTGGTGTTTGTTTTTTGTTTTGTTTGGGTTCTTTCCCTAATAAGGCATAATAACTCTTTATCTTGACTAATTTACATGAGGAAGTGTTAGATGCACACTCCATAAATAACATTATCTTGTAATTTCCGGTGTCTGATCCTATGCCTCAAGGTTCAGTGAGTAACATTATGGAAGTGCTATGTTCTTTCAGGATGGTTTGCATTTCCCTAAAATACACAACCCCCCTAAACAGGTATAACAATTAGAACAGTTGTTCTCTCTTCAGTAATTTTGTGTGTTTGTGAAGCTGTACTTAGAAAACACTCCTACAGAGAAAATATTAGGTTAAATTGTAATTACTGTAGTGCTTTCCTTTCACAGTGATGAAGTCTCTCCCTGGTACGTGGATTGAAGTCTGAAACTGTTATTGCTCAGACTACGCCTGTATGTCATAAATAATAGAGCAGTTACTGACACATATTGATGCTTTTTGGTGCATAATGCTTTATGCTCACCTAAAGTAAATTACTTAGTTCCTGGGTTTTGAGTGTCCTTAAGCAGAACACAGATAAAATGCTCTATTTTTGTTCTTGTTCACCTAGTAATGATACCAGAGAAACTGCTGTGCAAACCTCTTCTCAGGTCCATTTGGTCAGTGCAACCACAGCCCCTGGCAGTCAGAATGGAATCCTGCTGCTGAAGCAGTTAGCCTGAGAGGACAACCTGAATTAGCTATGCCTGCTTTCCTGGACTCTGTCTGTAGGAGAAGATGGAGTATGAAAATTCCCGACAGTGTTTGTCAGAGTAACAGCTTTGCTCCTAGCTCACTAGAGATTCTATGCCTGGCAGACTGGCCCAGAAGGGTGGAAGCCTGTCCCAAGGGTGGAACAGGCACATCTTACCCTGATGAGAGGCAGAGCTAAGCTCAGCTGATACCTTCACTGGGTGCAGTTTTGGGGGCCTCTACCACAGTGGGTGTACAATCCTGACTGCTACCAGACAGTTTTGAGGCTGTTCTGCCACACCTTTAGTTGAGGAGAGTGTACACAGGTGTCAGTGTGAACCTTTCCATGCTGTTCTCTGGTGGCCCAGGAACTCAGAGTGCCCCTGATGGGCCTGTTGTTACTGCACAGTGCCTGCCCCAGGGCAGCTGTGATGGCACAGGCAAGGGCTAACACCCAGCTGACCTGCTGGCCTTGGCAGATCCACTGCAGCATGGAGTGCAGCACGGAGCAGAGGGCAGCTCCATCCCCTCCTGCTTTGGTTGGCCTGCAGGGATAATGGAGGATGACTTTGCAGCAGGAGCATCCCCCCTCAGAAAAAAACAATTAATTTATTTCATATCCTGGCCCTGTGGGCCCAGATTAAGGAATGGTCCAGATTTTGTGCGGTATGGACTGTGCAGAATATTGTGGACTACTACTTTGAATTATTCTCATGTAAATTTTTCCTGCTCCCTTTGTGTGGCATCATATGAAATCCATGGGATAAGTACTCTTAGAAGACATACAGGGCAATAATGGGAATGGAGCTCCAGGCATGGATCTTTAACTAGGTGGCATGCTTAATGGTGGGCTTTCACTCTAACATCTGCTCATGGTCTCCATAGTGAGCTCAAGTCTGCCATGCCATTCTTCAGGCCTGGTTGCTGCCCCAGCTCCTAAAGAAGAGAGTTATCACTTCATCTGGAACAATAGTGATCTTCTGTCTCTGTTATCTGGCAAAAGAAATGAAATTAGTAAAATATCCTTACAATACCATTTACTTATTCTAATTTTAGAAAAGTTTTTTTTTTCCTCTGTTAAAATGTTTTTATGAACAGTGTTGTTTGCTCTGGCCCTATCAACTGTCACCCAGGATATTCTGGGAGGCTGAAGGGGTTGGCATCGCTTTTAGACTGAGCAGCAGTCAGAAACAGAAAATATGGGACAAAATAAACATCAGCACCCGATGTTCAGCATCAGAGGGATGGCAACACCAGGTGTGACATGTAAAAAGGTGATATACCAATGCAGACACAAAGATGGATAAATAGGAAAGTGGAGCCACTGATGGCTGACAGTTCCCAGCAAATGTGAAGAATGACATTTGTCTCTTAATGCCTAAAGATTTAGCCCAATCTCTAAATGGCTTAAGAACAGCCTGCTGGTGCTTGTATATTTGGTACTGGTTGGAAGACTTCTCAGTGGCAAGGCCACTCAGTGGCTAAACTTTGCAAATCCTCCTTTGGAGCTGGCAAACTATAAGTACAAATGCAGAACAGAGCTTATGTGTTGACTTAATTCAGAAATTAGTCTGCTTAATACAAACCAAAACTACTCTCCAATTTGAACTAAATGCATAGCCACTGCAGATAATCCTCTGAAGAATGTGTTGCTTTCCAGATGGCAAATTTCTTGTGATGAACAACTGGGGGAACCCATGGGATACCTGCATTTACTGAGTGCAGGTTCACAGGAGGATGGAGAAACAGAACAGCTCAGCTTGTTGAGGATGTTCTGTTTGAAAAGGATGAAAATGCAAAAAATAAAGGGTTGGGATAGAGGCAGAGGAAGGAAATGGAGGGAGGGGAATGATGCAACAACCCAAATGTTGATTTTAGAGGATGTGTGTGTAACTTTGACAGGGGAGATTTAGATTAGATATAGTGAGAAGGTTCTTCACTCAGAGGGTGGTTGGGCATAGGAACAGCCTCCCTGGGGAGGTGGTCACAGCACCAACCTGACAGAGTTCAAGAAGTGTTAGGGCAATGCTCTCAGGCTCATTTTGTGGTTCTTGGGGCTGTCATGTGCAGGGCCAATAGCTAGACTTTGATGGTCTTTTCAGTCATTTCCTACTCAGGACATTCTATGATTTTCTGATACTATCATTACTTCTCAGAACCAAATTACCACTTAAATGTATTATTCAAGGCTTCAGTATTGTCAAAATATTATTTTAAAAAGATATCTCCTGCTCTATTACCAGATAGATGAAGTTGTATCTTTCAGTGGCTTGGATTTCAGTGTAGGATGTTTATTATTTTATGGAAAATAAGGTATCAATAATTGTGCCAATAGTTTAAAACACAGTTTGTGAGTATGAGGCACATATTTCCTGTATACATTTCCTTCAATTGCCAAACTGATTTAATTTTTCTGTTAGAGAAACCAGATTAGGACTTTGGTTCCTCCCCAGGTAATCCACAATTTTAAGACTTCATCTTCATGTAATTATTCCTTCATGCCAGTAAGTTGTGGTTTTCCTGTGACTCATTATTTATATGCTTTATAGTAGAATCAACACCCATTGTTGATAAGTTGATGGGAGCTGTCTGTCACTCTGTGGAATGCTAATTACTCTGCCCTCTCTCGTTGAGCTTAGGTACCTGGGGAGTCTAACAAGTGTAGCTAATGAACAACACATGCAGTGGCTGTGGGACTTCAGTGGGAAGATGCCCTTTTGGATAGGCAAGTATATTGGCTGCAAGTTCTCTCTGCAGATTGCAGTTACTGTGCATGTTGAAAAGCAGAAACTGCTGTAGCAGTTCAAGCCCAGATTTCAAACACTGTATTGTTCTCATATTTCCGCTGCTTTATTATTTCAGTGCAAGGCATAAACCAAAAAGCCATAATTTACCTGGCTACTTTTATAAGTCTTTATCAAAAAGATGTGTTTATCATGATGTCTGTTGCTGGACTGTTTTTGCCTTGAAACCTTTCCTATTTTGACACAAGCTGAAGAAAATAGTTCCAGCTCCTACAATTTTGTTTATCTTGTCTTTCTTTCAACTGTTATTATATTTATCCCTAATTTAGCTTTTTCTTTTATTTTGTTTTAACTTAGATAATTATTTTTGTTACTCCTAATTTAATGGGGTTGTCTTGTGTTAGAAATCTTATTAATTAATTAGATGATAAGCTAAAGAAAATTTCATCATATCATTTCAGATTTAGCTACTTCTTATTAGGCACTTAATATTTAATGAGAAATTGAAAGAATTTGGATGGGTCTTAGTGCATCCTTTCTGTGAACGACTGCCTTAGCTCATATACTAGTGGTACTGCTTTTTTCTAACCTCGTTTCTGCTACACTGTCCTCAGTGTTGTTCTTTCTCTCTGATTCTGGACTGTGATTATCAGCTCTTAGTAATTTGCTGAGATGGACCTACTAGGTATACTAAATTAACTTAGAAAAATACAGTTAGTTTTGGATCATGTTTAATGGTATCATAATTCTGCTAACTTGAAAGAAGTAAATTTATTTGACAAAGATAAAGAGTACAAGATTGTTATGCCAATTATGGTCTCTCACAAGAAGACAAGTCATGTCTGAAATTATGCCATGCCTATTGGTCTTAGAGGCTAGGGGAAAAGATATGTTTTCTATTGTACTAATTAACACAAACTAGTTTTACAAGTGTTAATTTAAACAGTGTAAATCATGTCCATAAAGATCTGTAGAATTTTATATTCAGAAGAAATCTGAAGGCATATGATGCTGCCCAGACTCCTTGCTATTTCAAGTATCGAAAGAGAAGCCTATGAGGTCATAGACATGCAATAAATGAAAGGAGAAAAAAACATTTTAGAGACGCACTATTGCAGAGAAGTGCGCTTTCCTTTATTCATATGGCACTAACTGTGATTCAAGTGAACTAATTAAATCATAAATTGTGTTTTGCTTGTGTTCTATCAGATGTTTTCTCTCAGCATGCAACTGTATGCATTTTTTAATAAAGAACAACTTATAGAACAGCATAACTCTCTTGGCATCTGGCTCCAGTGACAATAAACACCACTGATTTGTCTTACTGATTTCACACAGGTTTGAATGACCAAGTCAATCCTGGACACTGGGAGTGGAATGGAGGAGAGCCTGTAACCTACATAAACTGGAGAAGAGGCTCCTACCACTTTTCAGTGAGAGGAAGAAATTGTGTATTTGTGCAGAAGCGAGGAAAATGGCAAGCAACTGACTGCAAGAAGGTCAAACCAAACAGCTATATATGTTCAAGAAAGTTGTAATGGATGGAGGATGCCTCTGAAAGAATATGGACATTCATGCTATTTCAGTATGTTAGCTGTGTTAGAAAACCATTCTAATCATCAGCAGGGCTTATTTTATATGCTGTCAGAGGTGCAGATGCACTGGCAACTAACGAAGGTATAGAGATCAGATGCAAAAACTAAGCCCAGGTTAAGGTTTTGAAATCTCCCCAAAGACTTTGATCTGCCACTTACCTATGAGTATTTTTATACCAAAGAGCTGGGTCTCAAGGCTTTCATCACACTTCTGTGCAAAAGTACTTTTTCTTTAAAGAAAGTACCATGTCAATTGATTTGCTTGCCTCTTAAAGGAAGAGTTGTGAACTGCAGTTTTACTCTGCAGTCACACAAAGAGGAATGCTGCTGGGGCTGGAAGTAAGGGTAGACAGTTGCCTAAACTGTCTAAGGGTAGACAGTTGCCTAAAACCAGATCTTTTGGGTGATGATGTGAGTGATGTCATGTAAGTACTGGAGTTTGCTTGGTGGATACCCAAGTACATCTTACAAAAGTACCAATGGCTGGACACTGCCTGGTGACAGAGTACTAACAGGAGCAAGGCCTTGTATTTCTTCTACCTCCCCAGGCCAGCTTCAGAACCTAATGGACCTGCCCACACCGAGTTGCATCTGTTTCACATTCCTAAGCAAAAATTTTCATTTTTTTTTTCCCTGGAACTGCAGGATCGTGTTGTAATTTTTAGTGTAATTAAATAATGGGACATCTCTAAATCAAATCTTACAGCAAATGATGATTTATTAAAAAAAAAAACCACAACTTAATCCTAGGATATTATTTGGGGATATTCACTGATACATGAACATCAATAGGATTTATATGTGTGTATAAACCAATGTAATCATGAGACATATTTCATAGTAAAGCAGCTATGGCTTTTGAAAAGTATTAATCTAAGTCCTTATTAGGGATTTTGAGGCTTTTAAAAATAATTTCTAAAAATCCAGATTTATTTGTAAGAATGGCTTAAAACTCAGCAATTAATAGGAAAAAAACCAGCTGGCCAGAACTTATTATTTTAGAAAAATACGGTTGCACTATAACCATTTTGTAACAATATAGTAGATTTATATTTTACCCGTCAAAAGCTTGCTTTTTGAAATTTTTACTGCCAGCCTTAAAATTACAAAAAAAACCCCCAACCAACCAACCAACCAACCAACCCCCAAAAAACCAACCAAACAAATAAAAAAAACCAAACCAAACCAAATCAAAACAACAAAAACAAATCAAAACAAACAAACAAAAACAATGAAAAACCCAAACAAAAATGAAATGAGGATCCAAGCATAGGCTTCCTAAAAAACAAATATTAAATCTCCTCTTAATAGGAGCCAGTGTGTGGCAGCTGGTTTGGAAGTGAGTAGGGTGAATTTGCCCCGCACCTATGAACCCTCATCCTTCCCATCTGCCTGCCTGCTGCTGGCAGTTGATCCCCCTTGCTCATCTGTTCAGCCAGCCTCTGGATCAGTTTTGCAACAGAGCTGCAAAACCTCCTTCTTGTGCTGCTCATAGCAATTTCTCAGTCCTGCAAGAGACAGACAGAGTAGAATCACCTCTGCTCTCTGAGCTAAAGGACACTTTCAGGGGTTATATCTTCCTCCTCTTTGCCTGTGTCATGCATGGGTTACTCATCCTTCCTCCTTACCTGTAACAAGTTATATCAACACGTGAGCAGCTGAACAGTCTTTGTATACAGGAAAGAGCCTCCCTGAAATACTGCTGCCAATAAATACGGGTGCATTGCAGAATCAGAGAAAAAACATACTGGGGAGGGAAACTCCTCACCTTTTCTCTTGCTATCAACAGATGCAGACAAAAATATTTCCAGGATTTTAATTTTTTTTTAATTTTTCTTTTTATTTTTTTTTTATTCTTTTAGAATTTTTTTTTAAGGTAATAATTATGAGGAGTTTTTAGACACTTTTGCTAGAGAGAAACTCTTTTGTTTAAGGAGTTTTCTAGGTCAACATAGATATGCTACTTGTCTCCAAACCAAGTACTCCTGAATATCTGGTTTTAGACCTGATTTTATTCCTGAAATTTTTCATTACAGAAAAAAACAAAGCATCTAAAAACGCACTCTCAGTATCTTTTAGTGGTGTATTCTGGAATTCCAGGGAAAATTGACTAACATAAACTTTTATTTTTTAGGGCCTTTTTAAAATAAAAGATGTAGAATTTATTGGTGCTAATTTGATAAAACCTATTAAGATTATTCAAATCTCTCCCAATAATTTAATAAATTAATGATATCAACAGAGTGGGGATTTTGACAAAGGTGCATGTTACTTGATCAGTAACTAATAAATGACCCATGCCATCTGACACAACAGTGACCTCAGGTTTGCTTTTGAGAGTAGGGGAAGTTTTCTGTTTTCTGTACTTCATTTGAACTACTTTATAGTGACTTCTGCGCATGAAGATTTTACTACACAACAGATTTTTAGTTGTGCGAACTGCATGAGTTTACTGGCTTAGTTTTGTCTGAAACAATACACTAATGAAACTAAAATTCTTATATTGCAGAGCAAGTATATTTCTGCCCTGAGAGGGCAGCTGATTTTTTTTCCAATACAATTAACTGCTCCAAACATTTAATTAATAAATTTCATTTTTCCTGTCCTTAAATAGGTATTTTTTCACAGATCTTTACTTCTTTTATTGTCATTGTTAGATACTAGAGTTCAAAGAACAAAACACACTCAAATCCGGGAAGGCACAAATATTTTTTTTCTGTTGACATAGGAAATTATGGCTTCTAAGAAGTTTAGAAAGGATGGGCCTACAGTTCTGAGGAGCTTTGGGGATTTTTTAATCTTCAGCATTTTTTAATTAGATGCTGAGTAAACTCCAGGAAAAATCAGTATTTAGGGGATCAGCACTATGAGGAGTGATATGAGGAGTATTTCAAAAGGCTGAAAATAAGAAAAAGGAGCATGAAATTCTGGTGTTCACATATGGATGCCACACTTTCTGGATAAACAAAGGATTTATTTCACCCGAGCTATCCATAAATACATACCCAAGAGCAACAGAACCAAGATGCTAAGTGAAAAGAATCTAGCAGTTATATTAGATTTATATACAGGGATGGGCTGTGTGAGCACTGTGTGTGCTTGTCACTTTTAACCACTTTCACTCCCTGTCAAATATCTTTTAAAATGTCAATATTTCAAACAAATTTTACAGGGAGGTAGTTAACTCAAAACCAATGACTGTGGAAAAAATGGATAGGCAACAGGTCACAGGAGCACTTGCTCTGAACCAAAATATTCTAAAAACTTGAGTTTTTACTAACTTTATATATATATATCAAGTATTTAGTATGAAAAATATCAGAAAAGTTTTCCAGATCTTCTTCCTACATATGGATACTTCAAGCCTTTATTCACTCAAATTATCAAAATAACTTTGAGAGATTTATGCATAAGATTCAGTGACTACTGGTGATTCTGCATTATTTACATCACAAGATTGGTGCTATGGTAATTTTTCTATTCAAAACACTATATGTATTGTCATGTTTAACTCTGTAATATGTGTTAATAAAAACCCAAAAACATACTTTATTGAATATGAATTTCTTAATTTCAAAATTGCACAAAAACTTACTTTCTAGTGATAATGACTTTAGTTATTAATAGAAATAATATAAATGTATAATATAAATATATAATTATAGATATTTATACATCATATAAGATTTTATTATTTATATTTATTTATATTTATTTATATTTATTTATATTTTATATATCATATATAGACATAAATTAATTATATTTTTATATTATATATATTATATTTTATATATAAATAATATAAATTTATAATATAAATGCCCTTATAGTTAAGCATAATATAGCTGCTGTTTACTCTGATCAGCTTCTGATCAGTTTTTTCTTCTGTTTGGGCCAATTATTGAGAGAATGCTATAAGGACATTGGTACCATAAGTTAACCCAACATGAAAGACAAAATGCTGCTTATTTTGAGCAATAAATCTAAGAAAAGGTATAGGTCTGCAAGCAGATATACAAGAAGAAGAATGAATTCAAGCAAGACTGCCAGTCTATAAAAATTATTTAAATATGATTCTTGATTTAAATAAGGATGTGAAAAAAGTCCTTGTCCCTCAGAAACCTCAGCCTTCTTCAGAGGAAGTTCTCCTCCCTCGTTGCCCTTTAAGAAGCTATGCTAACTGTAGTATGGACAACTCTGTGTTACTTAAATACTGTTCTCAGTGTCAGTACACTTAAATGATATGAACAAAATAGCTCTTGTTCCCAAGACTTTTTTTTTTTTTGCATAGAGGTAATGTCTTTTTTTTCAATCAGAAGTAGTCCTGATCAACAGGATCTAATAGGAGGAATCCCATGGTTTAGAGGTACAAGGGAGTCCAGGATAGCTGGTCAGTATTCAGCATTCCTCCCAGCTCAAGACAAATGGATCCCCATGATCAAACAATGGTGGCAGGTGACCTACAGGGATGAGCAGAAAGCTTCTAGCAAATCTCAAACAGGAAATTATGGAAAATGGAAAAAGGGAGAGGCTATATGGGAGACCTATAGGAGTATTGTGGGCATTCTGGTGATAGAAGATATAGAGAAGGCAGAGTAATTGAATTCCTTTTTTGCCTCAGACTTCACTGCTGTGGCCATCCTTCAGGAATCCCAGACCCTGAAGGCAAGAGATGAAGGTTGGAGAAAAGAATACTTGCCCTTGGCCACAGAAGGTTTGTTTAGAGATTGGCTAGGCAGACAAAACCACAAATCCATGGGCCTGATGGGTTGCACACACAGGTGCTGAGGGAGCTGACAGATGTTGTTGCTAAGCCCACTCTGCATCTTCTTTGAAAAATAATGGAGGAGAGCTGCCTGATGACTAGAGTAAAGCCAGTGTCACTTCCATCTTCAGAAAAGGCAACAAAGAGGACCTGAGAAGCTACTGGCCAGTCAGCCCCACCTCCATCCCTGGAAAGGTGTTGGCACAGATCACTCTGGAAGCTGTGATCCAGCACATAAAAGAAGAGAAGGTCATCAGGAGTAGCCAAGATGGACTCACCAAAGGCAAATCATGTTTGAGCAATGTGATGGCCTTCTGTGATGGCAGGGCAGGATGGTTGTTGAGGGGAGAGCAGTGGATGTTGCCTACCTGAGCTTCAGCAAGGCTTTTGACACTGTCTTCCATAAAATCCTCATAGGTAAGCTTAGGAAATTGTGGGTTAGAGGAATGGACAGTGAGGTGGATCAGGAACTGGCTGAAGGCAGAGCTCAGAGAGTCATGATCAGTGCAGCAGAGTCCAGCAAGAGGCTTGCACATAGTGATATTCCCAAGGGATCAATATTGGGACCAAACTTATTCAACTTACTTGTCAATGACCTGGAGGAAGGGATCAAAGGCACCCTCAGCAGGTTTGCTGGTGACTCCAAACTGGGGCAGTGGCTGATGCACCTGAAAGCTCTGCTGCCATTCAATGGGACCTTGATCAGCTGGAGGGCTGGGCAGAGAGAAACCTGGTGAGGCTCAACAAGGGCAAGTGCCAGGTCCTGCACCTGGGCAGGAACAGCCCCAAGTGCCAGCACAGCCTGGGGCTGACCTCCTACAGAGCAGCTCTGTGCAAAAGGACCTGGGACTCCTGGTGCATCACAAGCTGCCCGTGAGCCACCAGTGCCCCTGTGGCCAGGAGGGCCAATGTCATCCTGGGCTGCATTGGCAAGAGTGGGGCCAGCAGGGCAGGGAGGTGATCCTCCCCCTCCACTCAGCCCTGGTGAGGCCATTCCTGGAGTGCTGTGTCCAGTTCTGGGCTCCTCAGCACAAGGGAGACAAGGAGCTACTGGAGAGGGTCCAGTGGAGAGCCACAAGGATGATCAGGGGTCTGGAGCTTCTCTCTCATGAGGAGACACTCTGGGAGCTGGGATTGTTTGGTCTGGAGAAGACTGAGAGGGGATCTCACCAATACACAGAAATATCTTAAAGGTGGGTGTCAGGAGGATGGTGCCAGACTCTTTTCAATGGTGCCCAGAAACTGGTTGAAGTACAGTGACCATAAACTAAAGCATAAGACATTCTATCTCAACATGAGGCAGAACCTTACAGTGAGGGTGGCAGAACACTGGAACAGCTGCCTGGGGAGGCTGCAGAGTCTCCCTCTCTGGTGACACTCCAAATCCACCTGGATGCACTCTTTTGTCACCTGCTCTAGGTGACCCTGCTTTGGCAGGAGGTTTGGGCTGGATGATCTTTAGACGTTCCTTTCAACCCTAATGACTGAAAGGGTGATTCTGTGATTAAGAATCTGGTATCTGAAGAATTGCATATAATCAGAGTGAGCAAAAGAATATCCTTTTATGCATATAGAAGAAATTTTAAGATAAGTTTGCATCTATTTTTGCATTAACTAGAAAAAATCTTGTGTGCATCTTCCTTGGACTATATTACAAAAATTTTGGTGGTGGTATCAAATTCTTCAGTAAATAACCTGTGTCTCTCAAATTATTCACAACAATCTAGGAAGTTGCATCTTCCTGACACTGATTGTCTTTGCCCAAACTCTTTTTCCCTGTCCCACAGGTTTTCCCAGTGTCTTTCTCCCTGTCCCATGCCTTAGCAATCTGCAGCAATCAGTTTCAGACCCAGGAGGATTCATCAGGCTGGGTCTGGAACTGGATACAATGTCAGTTTGGCAGCACATAGTGCCTGTACCATTCAGAGACAGAATCACCCATTGTGTCCTCTGTATGTACCTACAGCCAGGGGAACATGGTCCAATACATGTGAAAGGACTAGTCCCACTGAAGCCATAAAAAAATGTTCTAAAGTAACAGCACCTTCATTTTGGCTGCCGTATGAAACTTAATGCTGTTCATAGTTCTGTTGCCAGAACACAGAAAAGAAACAGAGAAATGTTAACAAGGAAACATAAATGAGTGGAGAAAGAAACAGTGCAACAGAGGACTTGAAACATAGGGGAGTTCATGATGTAGAGTAACTAAGGCTGGAAGTACAAAACTAAACAAACCTATTGCCTGTTCTTTCATCTCATACCTTGTTAAGAGACTCTTGCTTTCATAATTAAAAATTTCCCATGTGGCCTGTATGTGATCTGCTTCCCTGAAACTCAGTAAAACAAAGACCACAGATGGCCTTCTTTGATAAGTACAATTATTGGAGAATAAACTGCATAGTGATAATTCATTAGTTCTGAGGTCTTCATATGGGGTCTGTGAAAGATATATCTGGATACAAGTTTGTCTACATCAGATGTGCTTCAAAAATTACAAGATATTGAATTGGACTGTATACATATAATCAATTTTAATGATTTTATCATCAATCATGGTATGATGAGACTATTTAGCTCAACAGAAGGCAAGTAATTCAAGCACTGCCCAAGAATTATTTTTAGGCATCAACTAGCAGTGCAGATAATGTCCATTAATGACTGAATAAACTCCAGCTTTGAAACAAATGAATAATACCATTTTGCATTTGCATAGCACTCATCATCTATAGACCTGACAATTTTAAAAGGATGGGCAAACATTCACAGTGACTATTTCTAGTGAAAACAGAATGTCCTGAATAAATTGCTACTATGAAGGTAAACTAAAGCCTGCTTGAAAGACACTGCTGCATATAGCTGTAAGATTTAATAACTAGAAAACAGTGAAAACATGTTATGCTTATATGAAAGGGCAATCAGGCAGGAAAACAAGTTTTTAGAAAAGAAACAGCATTTTTTTTTGTAGAAAGCTGAGATTAGGTCTATTTGGAACATAATGACTATGTACCCAGTCAAATGCCAGTAGTCAATTACTGGCCTATGCAGTCAATGTCACCACAAAGAGACTTGCAAATGCTTGCTATTTTTAACTTCAGAATGACTATCTGAGCTTGCTGTCTGAACTGGGATGCCTTCCTGAGAGCCTAAGCAGAGAGGCTAAGGAGAGACCTGCTGCCTCTACACAGTTATATAGGCAGCCGACTTCAAAACAGATTATGGTAGTATTTAGATATTGAAAACCATGTCCAGATGTACCATGTCCCATATCTTACCCTTTTTGCCTTGTGGAAAGCAGCCATAGATATTACAGGCATGAAGGAACAGTGTTAGACTTTCTTAGCAGAACTAGAGCTGGCATGCTGCTTTTTGGTGTCATCAGATCTTAAGTAACACTATCCCAACCCCAGGAACTAGAACTGGCCTAACCTAGTAGTGAAGAGAGCTCTTTTATCAGCCTTTGGGTTGCAGACCAGCTTGCAGAGTGACTTGCTGACACCACTTTGCTTCGGTCTTCTTCCCTACCCTTCTGTAAATAATAATTTTTACATTTACATCTGAAGGTCTCAAAGGCTTCTCTTCTTGCTGTATGTTACAGGACAGGAGTGGATTCTGATCTTGAAGAGGCTTTTTTCATTGCCATTGCACTATAATGTAACATTAGCAGCAAAACATTTCTATATATATGTCAATACTAAGATTTTTATACATTCTTTGTTAACAGTTACACTGCACCCAGGCCAGTTTAGTTTAGGTAGTCTGGGAAGCCAAATCATTCCAGTTCTACAATTGACTTAATTTTTATCTGTGCATCATCAGAGACATCCTTAGATGACCTGCAAATATGTATCTTGCTTCAAAAATTTCATGTTTGAAAGACATTGCTGGATAGTTTTGTGTGACTGTTATCAATACACATAAATAAAATAGATAAAAGGTATTTTAGCTACAAAAATCAACTGCTTCAGTTCAAATTGTTGGCAAACACAAATATGATGTGTGGAATCAAAATGCAGTTCTAGGCAAGAAATTAATTCCCTGAAAATCAAAGTAAAGTAACATCATACATCTAGTACACACAATTTTTCAAGAATAATACAAACTTTAGAGTCTTCTGATAGAGTTTCATAGAAACAGGAGCTGTGAAGATTAGCATACCTAAATGGCAAATTATCTGAAGCAGAATTTCTTTTTTTTATTTTAATATTGGCATCACTGTTTGCAATATTTATTGAAAATAACTTTTTTTTCTCCCAAAGCTTTTCTCTATATGCTGTTCTAGCAGATTATTTTTTTTTACATGTTGCATAACATGGTAATTATGCAAAAGATGCCTCTGTTTTAACGTCTAATAGTCTTTAGGCAATTCTGTTGAGACTTTGATAGCTAGAATCATAAATACCTATTTTTAACACATTTTATTTAAATATTCATTTATCATTATCACTTGACAGGATGTCTGGAGTGGCTTTGGTGCCTGAACAGGATGTAAGAGAATCTTTGAAAATGCAGGAAGCAGAGTTTCTTCACCTTAAGATCTTTTGCTCTGTGCTAGTGACATGTCTGTACTCCAGCAGCTGCAAACCTGCTGTGAGGAAGATGAAGTGAGGACTAGTGCTTCCTGACAGATTCCTCTGACTGTCTGAGCAGCAGTCTGTTAGTCATGCAGACCTTGGGTCATATCCTAAACCTGAAAGTCCAAAGTTAGACTTAACTTTTGAAAACACAGTCTCCAGATTGAGCTTACTGCTTCAGCAACTGTTTTGCCTTTTCCTATCGTAATGAAATAACACTCCCTGTTTTAACAGTCTCTGGCTGTATGGAATAGAAAGTCAAAATAAACAATGGAGACCACACTGAACATTCTAATACACAACCTCAAATGTTTACTTAATTCCTCAGCCTAAACTAGACACCTTATCCAAACATTTCCCCCTGTTGACTCCTGTCCTCCACAACATCCTGGGTTACTAGATTTAAGATAGGAGCTTCTAATACACATAACTCAGATTGAAAGCAGAGTTTCATTAGCACAAACTTCACTATCATAATTGTAATCTACAGTAAATGAATGCAATTAGCCCCACCAGGGTCTCTCCTGAGCCCTCCTCTCCTCTGCCATAACCTCTTGTATAAAGCTAGCATACTACATTCATTGCAAAAGCAGCAGCTCTACAAGGTTGCCCTTCCCAGGATCATGTCACTGCTTCTGCTTCAGATGTTAGTGCTCTCATGTCTTGGAGCCACAGAGCTACAGAGAAATTCACAGCAAAGGAAAAGCAGAGCGCCATTTCAGCACTTTCTCTACCTGAACAAAAATCTGTTTGAAAGTCAAAGTTCTCCTGAGCGGACAAGTGAGAACCCAGTAGGAGTTGAAGAGACCCTGAAAGTACCAAGCTTTTTTGTATCAATTCCACAGACAGCATCTGGAAGTGAGAAGAAAGAAGAGAAAAAAATGTCCAGATTCATACTTCCCAGTGCAGGACTCCATGCAGACCAAAACCCAAGAACCTGGGCTGCATCCAGAGAGACCTCTCCTGTGGAAAACCTCTCTCCATCCCATTATTCCAGCAAGAAAGAATCTGAAGTTCCCTACAGAAAAGATGCCAAGAAATTCTGGGACCATTTCATGTTAAAGAAAAATTCAGCATCTGAAGAGGTTGTCCTGCCAATCAAGACCAATGAAATGCACCAAGAAAACTGCAGAACCCTGCCTTTTGCCCAGGTAAGAACAAGTATCCAAGATCAACAAATATGCCTTTCCCCCGTCTCTTGTAATCAGCAACTAAAGGGACATGGGTTATTTAAGTAATTTAAGGCCTTCAGAACACTTGATCAAAAGTGGCTGAAAGACTCTGATGAAAAAGTTTAGTCTGATGAGGCAAACTGTTGAACTGCAGCACTGGAAAGCCGCAGACTCAATTTTTATAGAGTTATTTATTATTTTTATGCACAGATATTCAACATGGTCTAAGAAGGGAGGAAACTGACGAGTAATTATCCATTCAATAAATATATATCTCAACTGTTTGTACATCTGAATTATGACCTCTCTCTCTTTTAATATATACATATATGTATAGCTATACGTGTGTGTGTGTGTGTGTGTGTGCGCGTGTGCATATAGAAACTCTCAGAACAAGTATTTACAGGAAAAGCTGGTTGTTCTCTTACACCTAAGCAAGGATTGTTTTCTTCTGTATTAATTAGAAAACCAATGCTTATGTCTAACTCTATGCTAAGAATTTCAGAGAACTGGTAAATTGTCCCATGCATAGATGAAGCCATTCTGTCACATTGTAACATTAAGACAAGCAAACAGTATAGGTAAAAGTGCTGTATTCCTTGTAAATCACCATCAATTCTCAGTGTTTCTGTAACCATGTAACCAATTCTCTGTCCTTTCTGTCAAGGACTACGTCTTTTCACATCCAAAACTAAATTTATTTCACACAGACATACATACATACAGATGTTGCCTAGAAACCTGTACTATTTGTTCTGAGAAGGAAAAAGTGCAGTAGCTTTTTTGGGGTTTTTGTCCCTTTTTTTTTTTTTTTTTTTTTTTTTTAACATTAAACTGCTTTCTGTTTCAGGGTGTTACTCATAACAACTGTGAGAAGGTAACAGTGCAGAATAATCTGTGTTTTGGAAAATGTAGTTCGTTTCATGTTCCTGGTTCAGAAGATCATCTTTATACCTTCTGTTCACGTTGCTTGCCCAGCAAGTTCTCCATGAAGCGCCTGGATCTCAACTGCACTGATTCTGTTCCAGTGGTGAAAGAAATCATGATTGTAGAAGAGTGTAAATGTGAAAGTCGGAAGATTAAAGACCCTGTGATTGGGACTCTACTGTCAGACTTTTATGAAAATATACATGAGCACAATTAACTTGCGCAAAGAACCTCTGAACTTGATCATAAGAATTTGCCAATGAAAAACAAGTTGACATCACTCCAGTACAAATAAACATTAAAAATGTAGACTTTCTACATGATTTCTGTTTCAACAATACCTTCACCTAAAGTGTAACAAATGTTTCCTTGCAGCTGTTAAGGAAAATGAGGTGAAATTACTGGGCTTATATGTAAAGGTCTTTGACAAGGGAAAACTAAAACTTTTCCACCCTTCCTATCATTGTTTGTTGGATGCTAGTCAACAAAGACTGAATTAACATGATTTATCTGTGCAAAACCTGAATGTTGACTTGTTTTCTTTGCCTTTCCTTGTGAGGAGTGCCAATATAGCTCTATTGGCAACAAAGATGAGATTTTAGTCTATTCCCTACAAAAACGGGTCTACTTTTGCAGCAAGATAATGGCTGGAGAGTGTAAAACATAAATGGACATGAGGTACATAGAAAGCTGCAACTATTTAATGTCATGCTGATTGAGCTCAGTTGGAGTTCAGTTCTCATTGAACTAATATACCACACAATTTACACCAATAGATAATGGCAAGGGGTATTTTGCCATAGAAACCACTTGCTCTCTTTTCCACATGCCTGCATTCACTCTGTACCTTTATTTTTACTTAAAGTGTTCAACCGCAGAAAGAGAGAAAAAAGCCATACTCCTACAGAAAACATCACAGATAAATACAGTGTTGTTATTATTTAAATTCACTGTGGAAAGACAATGCACATTTTCCAGTCTGATGAATTTTTACATTGTCACTGAATCTAAGATAAAATTTAAATAATGTTCTCAACTCTTAGACTACAGCAGAAAAGGCATTTGTGTGACTGAAAATCTGAGGAGGGCTTTATCATTATAGCAATACCTTAACAACTTTACAGGAAGAGCTGAGAGAGCCCTGCTAGGAAGCACTGGAGTCTACTGCTAGGCAACACAGCAATAGTGATTATTAGCTGAACTACTGGCTTTCTTGCTCTCTCCAGCTGCTTCACCCTGGATTTCTCTTGCAGACCTGGCGCACCAGACAGAGATCAGCTTCCAGCAGAAGAATTCAGCATATTTCTATGCCAGTTTTTTCAGTCCTCTGGAAATCTGCTCTCAGATCTGGGCTGCAGTTGTTAAACTGTCCAAGCTCTTTTTTAGGGTATTGGAAATTGGAAATAGCTTATTCAAGGTCAAATTCTGTGACCCAAGGGCTGGGGTAAATGATTCCTTGTATTTGAACTGCAATGGAATTAGAAATAACTTAATGTTCTTTCAGAAAACATGTGCAGCATGGCTTTGAAGTCCAAGGCCCAAGTTGAATATTTACTAAAAATTTCATCTGAATTATATTCTGATACTGGATGTGAAGCTGTTTCCTTTTGCAGGTCACTTGCAGTGAATGAACTAAAGATTACTATACAGCTACATTTTATTACATATAAACCTGTTTTTAAATAATAAAAATTGTGTACTAAAACTCAAGCAAGTCTTCTCTATACTCTTTTATATGAAGGACTGATGTGAAAACTATATATGGCTGTTTATATTCTATATATGATGCCATTCCAAGTAACTAGATATCAAGGTTTTATAATCCCTGAATTGTGTGTGAAAATTGGTGTACATTTTTAATCAAGCCTAAGGAAGAAACCCACAGCATTACAGTTCACAAACCTTTTCTCTTTATTGATGATTTTCTTTAATCTGAAAAAAAACTTGTGTTCTGAGATGTTTTACTCAGAATTTTTGACACATGTTTTAAAGCTGTCTGAATATATAAGAATGTTCATCCACTTTTTTTTTTTTGTTTTCTGAAATGCAAGTATGCATTTAGATTTGCAGGAACCACTTGAAGGTAGGATCTACAAACACTCCCAGTAAAATCACGTCAATTAAAAAGAAAAATCTTCCAATCTTGTAATTTTGACAAAACTGATGGATATAGTATAAGTTTATCATGATGATGTCTGAATAGAAGCTGTATTGTGGACTGCAAAGTATTCAGCCCAATTTTTAAAGCTTCTTCTCTGTGCTGAAGCATTACAGCAGTCAAAGAAAGCTATTCATGTAAGGAGTTTGCAGGATGAGATTCTTAGTGTGAATTTGCACAGCTTAAAAGTAGGTGAAAAGAGGTAATGACAGCTGTAGTAATTGCTAATTAGATTAGAGCTGTAGGTTTTTTGGATGCACGTTTAATTAACTCAGCAATGACTGGTTGCACGTAATTAGCACAGTATTTTGCAAAATCAATCAATGTGTTAATTGGATCAGATTTCTCAGCGTTTAAAAAATCCAAATTAGGAATATATTTTATCGAGGGCCTAAAGAGATTTTGCTCTCTGGGCATAATGATTACCTCTACAAGCAGAACACTGTGGATTAGAAAGGTGAGGGGTGTGATCCCTATCACTATATGGATGCTTTCAGTAGTAACATAATAGCAACAGACCCTAGTTGTGTCTGCTCAGAGCTTGCATGCGTTCTGTAATGAAAGCTTTTCCAATGCAGCTATGCTGATAAGTGCTGCTAAGGTGATCTATTTTAGAGCACTTGTGCAAACCTACTTACAGAACAAGACCATAGTTGCAGAGCTCTCTGAAAATTCTAATCAGTTCCAAGCACAGTTTCTACACTTCTGCTCTTTTATTTGTCCCACTGTCCCTTTTTCAAATGGGTGTGCTTTGTGTAGAAAGTAAGTGAAGTGCTGTTTTTTTCCTACTCCTTTAGCAAAAGAAATCTTCAATCCATGCTATTTCTTTAAGTGTCAATTTAACACAACCAGCTTTAATGCCTGTAAATACATCAAATACCAGGTTTACATCAACTTTTATTGAATTCTGCACAACCATATATTCTAGGGAAAAGTCTCTGAAGCTGCACTTCACACTGTGCTTGGTACTTTTTTCACCGCCTATGAAACATTCACAACTAACCTCATGGCTCTCAGCTGACTAGCTTTTACTGGCAGGTGGTGAAATTGCTTGCAGTGCTTTCTCCTAAATTTACTTACTTGCACCTTGCTGCAAGAGCAAAACAAGACTCCTTACTCAGGCAGAAGCTCTCTGCCAGCTGCATAATCATGTCTGGAATCATAATATGCTGAGCATAATATGGGAAGGGACACCCAAGGATCATTGAGTCCAACTCCTGAGCCTGCACAGGATATCCCCAAGAGTCACACCATGTGCCTGAGAGTGTTGTCCAAACACTTCTGGAACTGTCAGACTGCTGCTGTGACTACTTCCCTGGGGAGCTGTCCAAGTGCCCATCCACCCTCTGGGGGAAGAAACTTTTCCTAATATCCAACTTCAACCTCTTCTCACACAGCTTCAGGCCATTCCCTTGGATCCTGTCAATGGTTACCACAGAGATGAATGTCTACCCCTCTCCCTTCCTTCACAAGGAAGTTGTCTTCCAAAATGAGGTCTCCGTCAGTCTCCTCAGTCAGGCTGAACAGACAAGTGACCTCAGCTGTTTCTCATAATGGCTCCTTCCCTCCAAGACCCTTCACTATTTTCACAGGCTTCTTTTGGATGCTCTCTAATAACTTAGTATTTTTCTCATATTCAGCCGAGCAAACCAGCCCTCAGCACGGGAGGTGAGGCTGTCCCAGCTCAGAGCAGAGCAGGACAATCCCCTCCCTTGCCTGGCTGGCCATGCTGTCCCTGGTGCTCCCCAGGACAGGGTTGGCCCTCCTGGCTGCCAGGGCACTGCTGACTCAGGTTCAGCTTTTCATTGACCAGGACCCCCAGGCCCCCTTTCCATGGTACTGCTTTCTCTTGTTGAACTTCATACGGTTGGTGATTGCCCAGACCCCTGATTTGTCAAGGCCTCTCTGCAGGGCCTCCCTGCCTTCAAGGGCATCAACTCCTCTTGGTTTTGTATCACCTGGGAACTTGCTTAGCATCCCTTCCAGTCTTGCATCCCAGTAATTTATGAAGATGCTGAAGAGCACTGGGCTGAGGATGCAGCCCTGTGGAACCCCACCAGTGACAGGTCCCCAGCCTGATGTCACCCCATTCACTGTAATCCCTTGTGCCTGTGAGTCAGGGGCTCACCCATCCCATGAAGTGTTTATCCAGCTGTGTGCTGGATATTTTGTCCAGAAGGATCCTGTGAGAGACAGCATCAACGGCTTTGCTGAAGCCAAAAAAGATTACATCAACTGTGTCCCCTTGGTCACCTGTGTGTGTTACCTTGTCATAAAAAGAAATCAGGTTTGATAAGCAGGAATGTCTCCTCATGAAGCCATGCTGGCTATGACCAATGACTGTGTTGTCTTTCAGGAGTATTTCAATCCCCCTCAGAAAAATCACCATAACTTTACCAGGCACTGAAGTGAGAGGGACAGGACCCTGAGGTTTCTGTCTTCTGCAAGGTAAGTTCTTTGTCTTGCCCTTCTTAAAAACCAGACAATGTTCTCCAGCTTCCAGTCAGTTGGGACTGCTCTGGATTCCCAAGACCACTCAAAAATCATTGAGAGAGGCTTTGCAATGACATCAGCTACCTCTGTGAGGATTTTCAAATGAATCCCATCTCATAGATTTGCAGGGATCCATCTGGAGCAGCAGATCCTGCACAATGTACTCAGAAGTATCTGCTGTGCCAGATGGTGCATTTCTAAGAGGTGGGGAACTGGGGCTACTTCGGGTCCTCCACCAGACACTTTACCAGTAGAAACAGGAAACACTGGTAATGAATTATAAATATTTTGCATTTTCGGTTGTCCTAAACCTAACTCCTTGAATATCTGGTATGTAACCACCAACTTCAGCTCACCTGAAATCATTCCCTGACAGCTGTGCACAATCCTTCTGCTCAAGTGAGAAAGAATGGGGATGAAAAGACTCTGTAGCTGGCCCCAATGCAAGAATATTGAAAAAAGGTTAACTATCCTTATTGAGAACAAAATTGTCCTGTTTAGAGCACCTCAGGCTCCATGGCATCAGCAAACTGTATTTTCACTTGAAAATTAAAATTTAACCAGAAGCTAAATACTACTACTACTACTACTACTGATTTAACAATGATAATGGCAATGACAATAACAGTAATAATAACAATTATAAAATAATTATGATAATTACAGCAATAAGAAATAAAAAAGGACAAGCCCAATGCTTCTCTAAGGGTTTTTCTGAGGCATTTTCATTTTTCCTTGTTTAACTACTGCTTTTACCAGTCATTTAATCTGACATTCTGCTGGTGGCTGCAGCCCACAGTCAGAGTGTTCAAACTGAGCTGGCATGTACCTAAGCTGCCTTCTGAACAAGCCAGTATCTGCTGAAGCTTTTTCAAACTCACCTCACTGAGGAGATGTGGAACATTCAAGCAGTCTGTTGCCCTGCCTGGTCTTAGACAGCAACTCTTGGAGGAAGAGAGTCATGAGAAGAACTAATACTAGGACATCTGCAGATGGACACTATCTGAGCAGAACTCCTACACCACCAAAGATGAAAATTAACCCCCTAAATCAGAGTGCCTGGCTACCTTAGCGCTCCCTTAATCTATCTGGGCTGCAGGATCAGGAGATTTCACCATGTCTACAATTGAGGCAGGCAGATTAGAAAATATACCTTGTCTTTG
The DNA here is from genome assembly GCF_028018845.1 of Melospiza georgiana. Classification (NCBI taxonomy): domain Eukaryota; kingdom Metazoa; phylum Chordata; class Aves; order Passeriformes; family Passerellidae; genus Melospiza; species Melospiza georgiana. Next base: position 34,622,199 of record NC_080465.1, read on the forward strand.
ATTTTTCTGGCTATTAAGTAAAAGAGAAAATGGAGCCTGAGACACATTTTCCTTTAACATCAACAGCCTCATCCTCAATATGTCACATAGTGATATGTGGGCCACAACAGGTTTTGTTTCAGCATGCTGTTTCTCTGACACAGACTTTTTTCTACATGATGTAGATCTTCATGACTTCAAGAATTCTGCTCCCGTTTTAGAGTTTACAACTGTGTTCTGTGTATGTTACCAAGGTTTACAAGTGAGCAGTGCAGTGCTGCTGCAGAAATGTGGCAGCAACAAATTTTTGAAGCACCCAGGAAACTGAGGACTGCTGAGAAGGCTGACTTCTCAGCTCAGTATGTATCTGTGCACAAAAAATGTCCTTCCTGCATGTGGTCAAGGGGCACAGTTGGGCTAAAAATGAATCCTGGATAACAGCCTCAAGAAGGCAAGGGGCTTGTAATCTGTAAGAATCGTGGGAGTCACAGTGCACACTTCTTTCTTGCATGTGTTCCCCATAACAGAGCCTCAGCTGTTACTGCACATGGCTTGATTTTAGCAGGCTGATTTAATATTTACAGAGTGCCAATAAAATTTATAGGACGACAGCTGGTGGCTCCTGTGGTAATTTATAAACAGCAACAACAACACAACACAGACATCAGAAAATCCAAGAGGAATTCTGTGCCATTGTGCAATATTCAGCATTGAAGAAGGTGAATAATTTTGCAGACTTCTAATGATCTTTCTGTAATGCATCTATATTGGATTTTATTTAAATCCATATTATGCAAAGCTAGGACTCCCATAGGTATGTTTTCTCACACAGAATGTAGTTAATCACAAAGACTCATTATCTATCTATCTAGATTTGATAACCTGGCAAAAGAGTCAGATAATATCTCCAGGTCAAGACTTTTCAGTTGGGAAGTCCAGCACACAACTGCCTGCTTTTCCTCCTGCAAAGTGCTTTCTCAAAAAAAAAAAAAAAATTAACAAAAGGGGAATGCTGTGCTATGACTAAAAGAAAAGACCACTGCCCTTGTTCCATACCCTAGGTTTACATCCCATTCCAGAATAGAAAAAAATATAACCTGCCTGGCAGGACTACAGGTCTAAAGACTGGTCATTATCAGTGTACCACAGCAGAAATGCAAATGCTTGGTATTCAAATGGAAGACAATATTACTGACTGATTCTTTTTCATTCCATATGAAATCACACTATTATTCTTTTCTTATATTTCCATTTTACTTCCCAAGAATATGGTTTTCTTTAAATTTCTTGATTGTTTTGTTTCGGGTTTTTTTCCCCATTGAAATGAATTCTTCAGTGAAAAATTTTCACAGCTTATTAGGTCTTTTATATATAGACATAAATATATATATATATATGAAATTTGTCATGGAATAGAGCCAGAGGCTGTTTTTGGTTATTTTAAAATATTTATAAAAGAACAACTTCAGTTTTTCTTTTCCCCTTTATAACAGACATATTAACAGTCCAATTAATAAGTCTATTATTTTCAGTGTTACCTGCTCCTACTGACATATACAGATTGTTCTGAAAGATTTGATTTTTTCTGACCTGATCTTCTCTGAACCTGGAACATACTTCTTCCTTCTTCCAGACAACCTCCAGTTTCTGCTACAAATAGAGTAATTTTAGATTGAAATGTTAACAATTGCCCTGTGTAATATTTTTTTAATTTTTATTTGTCTTGTTTTTGTTGGGTTTTATTTTTTTTTCCCCCGGAATAATCGTGTTATGATTAAGTTTTAGGAAGAATCTGATCAGTAATAAAGGTGAGTTTTCAGCATTGGTAGTCTTCACAACATTACTCTTCATCTATTTCATCCATCATTGTGAAGGAAAACTGCTCCAGGGTAAGAGCCCATCAATTTACAGTGGGAACTATGCCATTCAGACAGATGGGGTACCTTTAGATAGCCAAAAAGATCATATATGTTCATCAGCAATGGGTGCTCGAGGCATGATTCCCAGCTGGGAACACTGAAAATTTTGTATGTTACAAGCTGTCGGTGGCTCTTACCCAAAGGTAATCCCTTGCAGGTCTGAATTATCTTTTTAAAATGTTGACTGGCTTCTGCGGACAGGTAAGGGTTCTATGTGAGCAAGGGGCACAGCACAGCAGGCGACCTGAATGTCATAAAATGTTCCAACTGGTCTGAGCTGATTGAGGGGAGAGGCAAGGATGCAAAGCACAGAGTTACAAGAGTAGTTCTTCCTTCATGAGCATGAAGAAGTTGTGTTTAACAAATGGTTGTGTTTTACAAATGGTTCTTATCACTTTCATGCATTTATACACAACATGATTTGACCACGCACCACATAACCCACATTCATGCCGCTATTCTGGAAAACAGCAATAAATCTGCGGTGTCACCATCCAGCCGACTCTTTCTTGATTTAGGTGTCCCAGGAGTTGGTCTTGCTACAACCACCAATGCCAGCAGGGTTTTGCTAGAGGTGTTGAAACTACTGGGATTCTGATGTTATCTTCATAGTCCAGAGGCATTTTTCTTCTTCATGGGTGGCTTTATGATTCTGAGAGACAAGACAGAATATAAGAGGTCCTTATCTGCAAGGTGGGGGTGTCCTCCTCCTTGCAGTGGGATGGGGCCTTTCACTTAGCCCGTGAAACCATGATTATGTGCTATACAAGGTAATGCAAGTCTCTCTTAATGAAGCTAGTGTTATTTTATACTATTAGCTTCAAGCTATGAGGCCTAGCTGGGGCAGCTGCCAGATTCTCCCAGGAGCAGCCTGGAGACAGGAAGAGACCTTGTCTGCAGGGCTCATTCTTCACAGGGATTGCAAAGGGACGCTGCAAAAATGAAAAACGGAAAAGGCTCCTGCTGACTGAAGTCTTTGCTCGGGAACGAGCAAGTGACAGCGAGCTCCAGCCCTGGGGAAATGCGGCTGGTCGGGTTTCCCACTGGGCAGGGCAGACCACCCCTCCCGAGCGGCTCCTCCGGCGCTGCACACACTCAGCACACAGACCCCTACGTGCCGGCCGTGCGCCCGCCCCTCGCACAGGAGACCAGACGCCCACGCCCCGCGCCGTGAGGGGGGCAGCCGGTTCGGCTCGGGCGGGTTCGAAGGGCGGCTCTGCCGGCGCCGCTCCCTCCCTGAGGGGCGCGGTCCCGCCCGCCGGGGCGCTCGGAGCGCGCACGCGCGGCTGGAGCGGCGGAAGCCCACGGTTGGTTCCGCCGCGTGCCCGGGCGGGGGGCGGCGCGCGCGACCCCCGCTGGCCCGGGAGCGGCGCCGCGGGCGGGGCGGGGCGGGCCGGGCCGGGCGGGCGGGAGGGAGGGGCGGGGGCGGCGGCACCGGCACCCCCTCGGGCACGGCCCCGCCGCGGCGGGCATGCTCCTGCGGGGCTTCCTCCATCGCTGCGCCTCCCCTCCGGCGTTGCTGTGGTCTGTGCAGGGAGTTGGGTAGGGAAGCCCTGAGCAGAACTGCCGGGTATCTCCCCAGCTGTGAAGTGAGGAAATGGTGCTGTCGCTTTTATGCAGGTCCAGGGTGCTGGTTGCCCTGTAAAGCAGGAGGAGGGTGTTCGGTGATACTGAGGTGGTAGTAGGAGAGGCACGAGGTTTGATTTACTGTGTGTTCAGCGGCGCCGCACAAGGAAATGCAATGGCCTTGGCGTCCCTGGGTTTCGCACTTTCATTTCCCGGCTCTCGCAGTTAAGTGAGATGATACAGCAGGTCTTCGCCTCAGACTGATGGTCCAAACAGTAATGGTCTTATAGTAATGTGCATTATCTGTCTACAAGTGGCTGTTTGGTCAGCAGTGGGTGAAGATAGATTTGATGGGCTTGTGATAAAGAGGGTTAGGTGTGCGTATGTGAATGTCAAGCCACATCCCTGTCCAAGCCCAAGTGACAATTTTTATAGATGAAGTAGTTGTTTACAGGTATGCTTTGCTAGATCTTGTCAATGAAAAGTAACTGGGTGGGAATGTCTTGCCTACCTCAACAAACCTGTCAACAGCCACCTAGCAACTGCTTTGTGCCAAGGTCTCTGCTGCAACCATCCATTCTATAAACACGAGAAATGCCAGGTGTGTGGGGGTTTGTCATAGCACAAATATGCTGTTGTTTATGTTACCTGGCCATTCAGATGCCTATTCTGTTTTGTTAAACGTAAGTGTTGCAAGAAGCTTAATGGCAGTTCTATTCTGACACGTGACATCCTTAAAATCTAGTTTGTAAAATAAATTCAGTTGGTTGGTTCAAGTCCACCTTGTTTATTCCCATTAAAGTGTATTTTTTGTTTTAGTGTCACTAATCTTTGGCAGTAATTATTTAGATTTCAGGAAGGTCACTGGTGTGAAAATGCAGCGAGATCCAGAAATTAGGGAGGTCTGTTGATTGTTGTTGTCTTGCCCTAGTTATCACAAATATTATGAGAAGTGGGCTCTCTTGTGTTTCTACTCTCTGTTCTTTTTTCTGACTTGCTTAGGATACAGCCTTTTTAGAAAGTGGTGTTTCTTCCACTCTCAAAATATGTATTATGGTGCATAGTATTGTTCAGTTTGTGTGGAGTCTTAAAATTGTCTTTCATGGCAAGCAATACAATGTTACTGATCTGTGTTGTTCTGTACTTGTTTAAGACTTGTGAAAAAAGCCCTTAAAAGAAGTCCTTGACTTCTGCAAGTCAAATTTCAGAAGTCATACTTTTCTTAAGAAGCAGGGCTACAGTGAGGCACAGTTTCTAGTTGTGTATCAGTGCAACACCCATGAATGCACGAGAAACAGGATGTCCCCAGAGCTGACTGTTGTGCTTCTTAGGCTGAGAAATTGAGTACTGCTCTTGTTGGGTGTATTTATGAAATACAGTTTCTAAAAATGTTTTGGGACATTCTTGATGCAAAATGATATACTTTTTATTTTTCTAAGGTTGCATTCAAATGAGTCTATTAAAGCAATTTATATTTTACCTTAACATTTCTGGTTAGCACAAAACTTTCTTGACTTTTCACCTTCCTTACTCATTCTGTGGTCTTAGTATTCTGTGGATGTCACATGAAGAGTCATATTGCAGGTGATTGTAGTGAATAAAATACTGAGTTTATGATATCATTGATGGAACTGCGCAGAAAGAAAAGGGTTAGGGAAAAATGCTGCCCACGCATCCTGTAATAAAGGTATTTTTTTTGGAAAGGCAAGAAAATTCCCCATAATGTAGGGAAGACTCAGTCATGTTTTAGTGCAGCTGAAGCTTTTCATAGGCACAGCTCCTGTTGGCTTTCAAATTATTTGTATTTGAGTTATTTATTTAGAAGAAATAGCTATAAGTTAGGGCACAAGGGAAGAAAACCACAAAAGCTCTAACATTAGTGCTCTGTATTTTCTCCTAAACTATTTAATTGGAAAATTACTTTGCTTGGAGAATTTCATTGCTTGTGTGAATCCTGAATGTATGCAGATATAAATCACTTAATTGTTTTTCTCCATTTATTTGTTGTTAACCTTCTCATAGAGTTTTTTCTTTGCATATTGTAGTTTTTCTGATCAGAAATTATGAGTTTTGAAGAACAAAATTATATGAGATCAGTCATATGTTTCTTTTGGCACTGTATTTGAAAGAGTAATACATTCACTTTGTTTGTGATTTAAATTTTAATCTAGTACTTCCTTCCTCGTTATGAGATTTTGAAGCTCTTACTTTTTCTTTATTCCTCACACGTTATATATTTATGCATGGTACATAAACCAAGGGAAAGAGGGGGAAAAATCACTTTGCCAGAGTAAGTCAATATATTGACATCATTTATTTGCTATTGCTGCTGAAGTATAATGAAAGAGATAAAACTTAATTTATGATTATAGGAAACAGGAAACAAATGTGTTTAACTGAAACAGATTGGCAGTACTGCTGTTTTACACAGACATTTCTCTTTTAAAAAAATATTAGACTTTTGAAATGGCCTAGAACTGAGATTTGAGAAATTCTATTTAGAATTAACGTGTTTGTTTGGAGACAGCTCTACTCAGTAAGGTGGGGTTTGAAAACCAAAATAGAAAGTAACCTGTTACATGCTGCCTTTCAAACAAATGATAATGGTTGTTTGCATATCACACTTTCAGGAGATAGAGAAGACAGATGAAAAATCACCCTGTCTTGAGAGTGATGTCCACATTTGTGTAGTTCTTGCTTAATTCTGGATTTTGCCATCCAAGGTATGGTATTGAGCATGGCGGAGGTTTGTTTTGGTTTTCTAATTATAAAAGTGAATATGGTCATGCAGGCAAAAGTAAGTTACTTAGAGATAAAAATTTGGGATGTATTTTCTTGATAGGCATTCTTACTGTTTTCTCCTGAATCCCTCTCACTGCTTATTGCTCACACATGGTACAAGTAGGTCACTCAAGAGCAAGTATTTCATTAATTATATCTCTGTTTTGTTTGTTGTGCTGTTATTCTGAGGAAGTGCTGTGAAGTCATGGAATCTCTGCTGCTCTAGTAAGATGGAAAACAGATGGATTCCTCAGTGGTCAGCAGTGTTTCTAGCTGCATTTGATTTTTTGGCATCTATATTTCTGTTAGTCTGCATGATTTTCCCTTTGTAAATTCATGGTGGTTACTCCCTGTCCCCTTCTTGTCCTTCATGTGTTTGAAAGTAGTTTCCAGGATTGTTTCCTTCACCTTCCCAGCGACCAGAGTGAGGCTAGTAGGCCTTTAGTTGCCTGGTTCCTCCTTCTTGTCCTTGAAAACAGGATTTTCATTGACACTTGTTTTCTTGAGTCTTCTGTAATGTTACCCATCAGCATAAAACTTCCAAACTTAGTTGAGAATGATTTCACAATGACAAAACCAGCTCTCTCAGCGCTCACATTGGCACCTCAGCAGGTCACACGGAAGTGACAGGTCCAGTTCACTTACAAATTTGTTAATCTGATCCTCCCTCACTCAGAGTAAGTGTTTTGTTTTCTACACTTTCCCATGGGTCTCAGGGACCTGGAATTCCAGAAGGCAGGTCTTAACCATGAAAGAGCAAAATAAACAAGGTGCTTTGACAGTTTTGTATGATTTTGATACTTTTGGCAGCAGGCTGGCGTTTCCTCTCTAGCCTTCGTTATGCTGCTCATGAACCTGTACAAATCTCTCTTGGAATTTCATATCTCTCACCAGATTCAGCTCTAGGAGGACCTTGGTTTTCCCAACTCTATCCTAGTGCACCTAAGTGGTGTTCCTGTGTCAGTTATGCACGCACACTTGGTGCAGTCCCACTTCGCCTTGGTTTGGTTGGTTATAAGATCTCTGTTTTCCCCATCATCCTGCATCCTTTGCTTGTGAAATGTGACCACCAACTTCCTCTATCATCATTCTTTGTTTAAGCGTTCGCCAAGCTGATTAACCAGCCTTTTGGCAAAGATGCTCTCACTCATGTAATTTCAGGTGGGTCTTGTTCCCCTTCACCCTCAGTGTTTGAGCCTTATAGGAGGTTCTATGGATGTAAATGCTGCACAACCACTTGCTCATTTGCAGGATCTGTCTGCTTCTCCTAAAGTTCTTCCCCTTCATCAGCAGCATGAATGAGATACCACTTGTCCACTAGACTTTGGCCAACATCCTGTTAACTGTGTAGTCATGCTTGGTAAACTCCTGGTCTCCCCTGGCTGTGTCCATGGTGCCTGAATGGAAGAGCAGCTAAGGGTAATAGACTGAGGGCCAGACTGCTACCAGCCTCAGTAGCAGTCAGTCTGTGGTATCCAGGACCCGTGCCCCTGGCAAGCAGCATACTTTGCCAGGTGACACGTTGGGCCAGCAGGAGTGTCTTTGTCCCAGAAGCAGGGACCCATTGCTATTCCTTATCCCGTGCTGTTCCTCATACCCAGTATGGGTGCTGCTGCAGGACTCAGGCACAGATGGCTCAGAGGATTTCTTGGAGAGAGCTTGCTGTCCATGTGTGCTGCCAGGGCTCAGAACCTGCTCTGTAGATCAGAGCTGCAGGCAGAACAGGAGCTGTCCTCCTGGTGCTGGAGCTCAGAGGCTTGACATGTCTGGCTTGACAAGCTGAGACTCTGCTTGCTTCTCCTCTTGTGGTGGGGGTTTCTGTGGCTGCAAGAACTTGGTGGGGATCTGTATGATACTTGAATGGGAACACTGTTACATTAGAAAATAACAAGCAAAGGGTGATTGTAAATAACACAAAGGAGAAGTGTGGGAAAATGGCAGCTTGTTTGAGCCTGATTTTGATTAGACATCTAAAAGAAGAAGAAAGGAAGACAATGATTTTTGTGAATAATATTAAGTAAATTTTGAATGCATTTGAGGACAGTCAAACGTGAAACAAGTAAGCAAAACCCTTGGAAACAGAGATGTTTGATAAACAAAATTTTAGTGGAACAAGTAGGAGCTGAAAGGAATGGAAAGAAACCATCAGAAATGGAACAAGATTTCTGAAGCCCAGAAACTGGGCAAACTAACGGGTAAGAGAGTAGATTGGGATTATATGTGCATTGCAGTAATAAAATATGTATATGAAAGTAGTCTGACAAAAAAATAACAGTAATAATCCCTTCCGTCATAGTTGTGCTGGATAGTGGTTAGGACTTATTGGTGGTTAGGTGCTGTGTTATTGAGATTGGTTTATGAAGTTCAGAAGTTCACATTGTAGGACTTGGTGAGGTTTCTGCAGTCTAAAACCAAAAGGAAATCAGCCCACTAAAGTGTAAAGATGGAAACCTTGATGTTTTAAATGTGATTAATAGAAAATGTTCTATTGTGTGATATTTTTAATAATCTGTGTGAAAGATGTCAGGGTAATTACTCCTTTCTCCTTTGGTTTGCTGTTAATGTCACGAAGGACGTTTTTTAAGCGAGGAAACCCTGAATTCTTAGTGATACTTTTGACTATTTTAGCATAAAATCTTTAAGAAAACAACCATGAAATACAGGGGAGACTGCAATAGATAGGTGGGGTGAATCTTTGTGGAACATAAATAATTCCCTATATTTCTTACTTGCTTTACAACCTTTTTACTTAGATGGAAGAGTTTTCTTTGCTGCTGCCACCTGACTGACAGTTGCTGTTTTACCTATTACTTAATAGTTTACCCAGGTAGTGGTTTTACTTGCATCTTGGTGATAAATGTTGCTTCTTGGCCAGATATATCTAATTAATGAATTCATAAAATGTTTTGCATGGTGCTCAAAAAATGTATGTGAAATGTTTTTTAAGTTTTTATGTAATTCCTTAAATCAACAGTTGATAGTTTTTTTCTTTCTTACTTGAATGTACAAATTTGAATGTATGAACTGTATAGGTTGCACTATACTACTTAATTTACTCTTTTTTAAAAAAAATATTTTTTATTTATCTCTAGGATTATTGTCTTGGGCGTGACAATTTATTATCTGTTTATGTTCAATGGGGCTACGGATTCACTTTGTGGTTGACCCTCAGGGTTGGTGCTGCATGGGCCTAATTATCTTTGTCTGGCTGTACAATACAATCTTCATCCCAAAGGTCATCCTTTTTCCTCATTATGAAGAGGGAAATATTTCAGTTGTGGCAGTTTTGTGTAAGTAATTTTAACTTTTTTCTACTACTAAAATAATGCTTCTACTTAATGTACATTAAAAAAAAATCCTATCAGAAAATAAAAATTAGGGTGAAAGTAAACACAAAAGGTAAGATAAAGGGTAAATGTAGTGGATGCGTCTTATGTTTTTGCGTTCTGAGAAGCTGCAGGACTTAATTTTGGGGGTGTTGTTGTAGAACTTGTTTTTGTGGAAACTGGTGAAAAGGCTGAATGTAGCTTTCAGGTCCTGTACTTAGAACTTGTTGACAGGATTTCAGGTTCACATCTGCGAGTGCCTGTCAGAATTTGGTGCGATAGTAGTGATGACTGGCAACAAGCTAAATTTTGTTAATTTTGTCATATGTCCCTGTGTGGGTTAGCTCATACAGGTTTGGCTCATAGGTTTCCTGGGGAAAAGTCTTGAATTATGGCTGGAAGAAACTTCAAGGTGAAGATGCACTGTTGGGAATACCTTCCATATGGGGGCTTTGAGGTGTGATATGATTGGTGTTTGTGTGGTAAGATGATGGAGGAATTTCTGAAAAACAGTAGTATGGTCAAAGTAGCACCTGCTGGTGCTATCAGAACTGTTTACTACTTTTTTCACTCTATTTATTGGGGAGTTCCTAATGTTGTGTACTTAATATCAAAAATATATCTGGAATTGAATGAGGAGGCTGAGTGTTTTCCAGCTCAATTCTGGAGCGTCTGTATTTTTTGATACAGTGTACTTTGCATGTATGAAAAAGTCTAACAAATGCTTATTTATTTTTTTAGGTTATTACTTCTGCTCATTGTTTTGTATAGCTTCATTATTTAGAGCCTCAGTAGCAGATCCAGGAAAACTACCTGAAAATCCAGAAATACCAATTACAGGTACATTAACTTGATTCTACATAATTGAATGAAAGTTATTTTAATAGCCTCAAAATAATTAGGAATAAATTTGTGTTTGTGAGACTTATTGGAAACCATGATCTGTCCTTGCTGAATAAAGTTACTATGTCACTGTTTTAAAGTTGTAAATTTCTAGCACTTTTCCTTGTGTAGTTTCAAAACTTCTTTTTCTTAAACTTGTATTCTACCAGAAATTCTACCATTCTTCAGTTATGTAGGACCTTCTGCTAGAAAATTTTTCCACAGGCAGATTTTTTTTGCATTCTAGACATTCAAACATTATGCGTATACTACTAACTTGATAATATTTAATGAAAAATGTTTATAGATAGCTAGCTATTTTAATTCTATATCTTTGGTCTTAGTAAATTTATATGATGTTGAAAATGGTGTTGCAAGGTAGTCCTATGCTGGTTTTTACCTGTGTATTTTTTGCTGGTTTTTTTCCAGAGTCTTATGATTGTATGAGCTGTTAAAAAACCTAAACCATGGTGCTAGTTAGACTGCATTTGTATAAAGTAGTGACTTAAACTTTCTGTCCTTGCAAATTTATCCCACAATTCCTGTATGGTATCCAGTGCTTCAGAAGTTGGAGGAAATTTAAAACCTTAATGATTCTCCACAGAAAAGTACAGTATTTTTATGAACTGTTGGGAGCTACTATCTAATGCATAGAGCTTTTACTTAGGAGTTTAGAATGGAGTAGGGCTGTTAAACGGCATGAGCTTTGTCACATTAACAGGTAACACTTCATGAATGAAGAAAATGTGTCCCATCCAGTGAGGCTGAATGCTTCAGTCTTGTCTTCAGATATGGTGAATGCCCAGAATAAAATTTTGTTCTCTTTTCCTGATGTTACTGAAAATCTAGGATGATGTGTTTGGAGACATGATCTTTTTAGCCTTAGTGCTGATGATATGATGTGCATGAAGTAGACAGTTTATTGTAGAAAGGAGTGTATCTCCCTGGGATTCAGATGTGTCACCACTAATTGCAAAAAATCTCATCCCAGTGTTCTTTCTGCTTCTGGCAGCTGATCCTTTGATCCAGTAAAACATCAGGTGTTTCAGACTTGGGTTCTGGAGTCAGCAGTTTTGCTGCAGGGGGAGCAACATGGATTTTGCAACCTGAATGGAGAATGGAGATCCTCGCTAGTTACAGACAGTTACATTTACTGGAGTTTTCATTTACTATCAAAGTACCAGGAGCAGTGAAAATTCCCTTTGTACACAAAGAGCTTTTTCTAATGTAAGGTGTCTCTTTGCATAGATCCCCAAACTTTGGATGCTCCATTCAGTCCATACAGCAGTCATACTTAATAAGTCTTCCGAAGGTGAAATGTTTAGGCTAGGTCATGACTTTGATATTTTGATTTGGCGCCTGATATATCAGGGTATTGTACTTTTGGAGGTAGTGCTACAATTTTCTGGTGTGCGCTAGGCTGACAGGAGGATACATTTTTACACAGTGTAAATTGTGTTAAAAATGAGTTGGGGTGTTTCTGAACTCTTCTGGTATCTACCCTATTAGTGAGTGACACCTTTGTGACACTGGATTTATGCAAACAGATTGTAAATCAGTTTCCATCTGTCATTATTACTTGGTTAATGATCTCAGATATTGGGTTTCTTTACTTCCAGTGTCCAACTGTTATTTTGCAAGCAAGAAAGACCAGATTAGAGCTGCCTGGAGGTGTCTCAGAAGTGCTAAATATAACTTTATTTTGTTTACATTGGGACAGTGTTTTACAGTATAAAATTTCAGAATGTCCTACTGTAAATATGAAGCTTTTTTTCCCTTTTTTTCCCTCTGTCCCTGAGATATGAGAAATTTTTGTGCCTCAAAAAAGATTGTTTAGGTAGAAACAATTTGAACAGTCAAAGTATTTCTGTCATCCACCTGTTTTCCTTAAAGACAGAAAATATATGCTTTTGTGACTGGAAGTATTTCAGTGTTAATCTTATTGTTTCCCATGTGAAGATGAAATTTTTGAACATATAATTTGAATTCTGCTTTTCAAAGAATTCCTCTAATTTGAATGGTGCATTTGAGATAAATAATAGCCAAGCTGAGCAATCGTACTCCTGGTAGCTTCAGCTACTCAGTATCTCTCGATATTAGCTTTTAAAGAATCTCACATCAGTAATTTAAAAATATTATATATTTGTATATACAACCCTAATCTCAATCTCTTTCTTTGCATGTCTTATATGTAAAATTGCATGTGGTGATATGCATGTTATTAAAATGCTTTGAGATGGAAGATGCTCCTGAAGCGTTCACTGTGTGTCATCTTTTAGTTAGCTAGCAGAAGCAGTATTTCCTCAGGGGGTACTGGAACAGCAGTGAGATTGTATCCTGATTGTGTCTAGCAGATAATTTTTTTCACAGTAGAAATGTAAGGAAATAATTGAGTTAGTCTTCCTTGTCTGAGTAACAGGTTTGTTCTGTAATACTTACTTTGTAGAAATTTATAGGAAGAGAGGGAATTTTGGAGATGGAAACTGGCATGGAGTAGCAGTAATATCTTCCAGTTTAATTAAGGTCACAGTGGGAAAAAGCTTTTTATGTGGTGCTTATCCTTCTCAGATCATAGTAAGATTTGTTTTTTTAATTAGAGTTACAAACATACAGATTTATTATGAGTACGCATTGATTAACTGAGTTTAAATCTCTCTAATGTGTCTTTACATTTTCACCTAGAGCGAGAGCATTGGGAGTTATGTAACAAGTGCAATATGATGAGACCAAAGCGTTCACACCATTGCAGTCGCTGTGGACATTGTGTGAGGAGGATGGATCACCACTGTCCATGGTAAAATCAGGACATTTCTTCTAATTATCTACTGTTTTAGTGAATCATTCTGAAATTTGTGGTCTTGACTGCTGCTCATTTTTCCTGTGTTTTTCCCCGTAGTGCTTAATCATTTAGACATATAAAGCAAGGAAGTAATACATTTGAACTTTCCTATACCTACCAGTAAAAATCAGAGTAAGTGAAAATAAACATTTTTGAAAGAAGTTCTGAGTTATAATTTTTACAAGACAAACTGCAGAGTACAGAAATGATGCCAGGATTCTCTTACATTGGTTTAGCCATTTTTCAAACTACCTTTTTTTGTCAAGTTTTTCTACTTCAGAGACTACTACTAGTATAGTGCTTTTGTCACTCTGGTTTAGCTTGTTGTCTGTGCCAATGCTCGTATGAATTTGCATCCATGTAACTTTTGATCTTGTACTTAATACAGATAGAATCCTTGTGTTTCCTTTACACTTTTCATGTTGGAATATGCAGGAGTTTCTGAGTATGGATGCCTTTATTGTCTTCTGTGCCTTTGGTTCATTTTTAAGTCATATTTCTTTGTTACTGGGTTAGCCTGTGATCACATTTATTTTAAAACATTTGTTTGTGTTTTTGCACTCTTGTAGTTTACAACCTCTGAAATGTATTGAGTAGCAGAAGATAAGACATATTACTGTGAAATTTCACTGAGTTTCAAAAAATAATTTTATTACTAGATTTTTACTTCAAGTTGCAGCAGTATCTTTGCTATATAAAATTACAGAGAACTGTGTCTCCTGTTCTAAGCAGTGATCTCAGTAGTGCAATCTATGCTTTAAGTTGTGGTGCAAGGGATCCAGTAGTTTGCTCCTTAAGAAATCATAAAGTTTTCTATTCACAGTATCATAACTTTAGTATTTGTATTTCTGTTTTTATATATGCATGCTTTGTTTCTCTACAGGATTAATAATTGTGTTGGTGAAGACAATCACTGGCTGTTTTTGCAGCTGTGTTTCTACACCCAGATCCTTAGTTCCTATACACTGATACTTGACTTCTGCCATTACTACTACTTTTTGCCTCTGAAAAAAGAAAACTGGGTAAGAACCTGTTTTCTCTGTGAAGGGAACAAGTAGTATTGCAATGTAGTTTGTGTTGGCTTTTAGTTACCGCACATTTTTGGTAGCTCAGTTTCACTCTTAGTGAAGAGAGTTCAACTAGCTGTATGTTATTAAGTAAGCAAACTGATTTACAGTAAGTAACAAAATATTTTTATGAAAGGGCATATGAGTTCTTTGTGTTAAAAGCACAACATTAGTTCTCTTAGGAATATAGGAAAGGAGGGAAGAACCAATTAGCTTTCTTTGGAAGTGATTATCAGTACTGGAAAGAGTTAAGGTAACTACTTTAGATGTATTAAATTTTCCTTTTACTTTTTCCAAAGTAGATTTATGCAGAATATATAGCTATCCTAATATCATGTTTTAAATAGCTGATACTGCTTTTTTAAGAAAGAAGAACACGTGATCATTCTGCTAGGGGAAAAATATACATTGGTTTTGTAGCAGTATTTTCTGTTGCTTTGAAAAGGTTGTGTGGGTTCAGGGAGAATTAACTTTGGTTTGTTTCATGTGGTCTAACCAACTGGAGTAGAGTAAAAAATCAAGGACTTCCTTCCCCTATGAAACTTACATTGTAGAGCTGCTATCTGGTGCTCATTTATGCCTATTATCTGTAGTATTCAGAATATTGAAGACGGTTGCTTGAAATTTGCTCAGTGCTTGAAAGTTCTTTCTTTATAAGAAAACTGTTATACTATCTTGCTTATGAAGAACCATAAGAACTTAAAGCTTAAATCTGAAATGAACTTTGTATTTGTAGTGGACTATAACAAATACAAGTACACGAAGGAGAAAAACCTAGAAAACAAGTTTAAAACATTTTCAAAATTAGGTAATGTTCCAAATGTCATATGAGAATAAGATTATCTCAGATATTACACTCTAAATTTTGGTGAGATTTTTTCCAAATACTGAAGTGCAGAAGATTTTTAAATTCTGTGTCGATGTGACACCCCAGCATGCTCTCTGCTGGCGATGTCATACTCATCTTTCCAGGCTACTGGAACCTGACCCTTCACTGTGGGTAAGGCACAAAAAAAAATTTCCATTTTTTTGAACAACTAAAGTTTGTCATATGATTTTGTATTCCATGTTATATGAGAATTTCACTTTGTGAAAAATTCTGCTTCTGGAAAAAGATGCGACATAGTCTTCCAAGCTTCTTACTTGTTCCTGTGTCAGTCTGAACTGGGTGTGATGTTCCCATAAAAGTGTATGTGAAGATGATGTGGTAAAGGAGAGCTGAAAGTGTAGGAAGACTGTATTACTTGGTTAATCCAAAACTGATAAAAGTGCTATATTCAAATTCATAAATACCAAGTTTTTATTATGTATAACGTTCCAAAGTTGAGGATTTTTGTAACTCGTTCTTGAAATAAATTGTATTCTAAAGGAATTTAATTATTTTTTCCATCTACATCAATACTTCCATTTAAATCATTAAAGGGATTTTAGAAATATGGAACAGAAAATAATTTGCTGTCTGCTTGGAGCACCTTTCCATAGGCACTGAAACAGACTTGTTGGCCTCTAATAGTATAATGTCATGATAGGGTATTTCCTTTTTATTGTGAATATTCCCTGAATGCATTGTTTCCTGTAATTACCCTGTATTAGGTAACATGCCAAAGTTCTGTCTGTTAGCCTTGCTTTTTAAAAGTAGTGTGAAAAGTAACCAAATTATTTGATTGAGGGTGGTCTGTGCAAGAGAGGGAAATGGAAATCATGTTTGCTTCAGATACTTTACAATACCTAAGGAGGTGATGATAAATAATTATTAATAATGACAGTTCAAAAAACAAGTGTGAATATGTATACAACTTGTACTTGCCGGTATTTGAAGTTGTTTGGAGAGAGGCCTAATTTTAATGCTCCTGCTCCTTTGACAGGTGACAGGTTAGAAGGCAGAACACATGCAACAATTATTTTAACCCATTGTAATGTGTTTCCCTGAAGAGGGGCTCAGGTTCTTGTATTTGGCTGCCTAAGTTTACAGAGAGCTGTGGAAGAAATTGCTTACTTTGCTCTCTTTTGTTACTTATGTGAACACTTCAAATGGCACTCTTCCTTTTACAAAGTGGATCTGTGCTATAGTATACAGTATTCTGTGCCCCAGAGAGGAAAAATATGTTTATACAATATAGAAAAACAGTAGACACAGCAGGTCTGGGCTGTTAAGACCTTTGTTAAGTATAGTGTAACACTAAATAGTATTTAGCTTTCTCAGTTTTTCAGCTGTAGAATAGGAGAGCACACAGCGAAGTAGAGAAAACTGAAATAGTTGTCATGCTTAGTCAACATATCTGCCTGGAAAACAACACCAGAGCTCCATGAGGCAGTTTTTTTTTAAGTGCTGCTGAGGATGTGATGCTGTATAGATTTGTGCCATGGAATAATTAGTCAGAACTATGTCTTTTTGACACCAAAGGAACAGGACTGGTGAAAAGATAGGCTTAGTAGTAGTTAGGGTTTTAGGCAAGCATTCAGCAAGATTCTTTTTATCTCCTTTGTATCAATTAAAGCTGAGATACCACAGCATTCCAGAGAGCGCCGTACCTTCAGCCTTTCACAAAAGCACAGTTCTTTGTTGAAATTTTGGCTGTAACTGGGAGCTTACATTTTCTGAATTTGCAGGGGCTAGTGTTTAGAACAGATTCAAAGAACTGGATGATTTTTTTTTTCCAAAAAGCCATCTGGAATAAGCTTATTCTTGCTCATTAAAATACTTGTGAATTTTTTGGCAGTGTGCCTTCATCTACATTTTTATTCTTCAGATATAAAGTAGTACAAAACACAGAAGTTGTAGAATTAAAATTGCTTTTAGTGTTGTTGTGAAATGATAATTTTATTACAGTACTGATTAAGGCATTATGCAAATTTGGCCAGCATGTTAGTAGCTCTTTCCTAATTCGAATTTGTGGATTTTTTTTAAAGGGTCAAGAAAGAAAACCCCAAAAATTTTAAATTAACTGTTCTGAGTTAAGGGTGGAAGCTCTAAAGGTAATGGAGGAAGCTGTTTCTGTAGAGATGCAATCTTTCAGCTTCACCTCTTACTGCAGAAAATTGCTTCATAGTAGTCTTAGTTCTTGTAACATACACTGCCAGAAATTTAGGTTATGGTTGTTACCTCTGTTTGTCCAGTAGGAGGAGTGCAATTACTGCTAGAAATAAAGGAGATGATAGTTAAATTGATTATGTGGGGTGATAGCTCAAGACAAAATATATTGTTCAAATAAAATCAGCATATTAGTTCTTCTGCAGGCATTGGTGATTTGCAGAGATTAACACAGGAATATTCTTACATCTTCATGAAAAAAATGTCAGGAAGTCTGTATATTTTAGGAAGTAGTCGGTCTTCTGAATAGTGAGATGAGAAGAATAAATACTAGACTTACCACTACATAGTTGCTCTCTCCATGGCTGTGCTGGCACAGATTCTAGATACAGCTGGTCAAATTGCAAAAGTAAATGCTTTTGGCAGTATATTTTACCTTATTTATAGAAGGCTTTTAATATTTTAAGCAAAAGGAATTCTGCTGATACATTCTGTTTGCTAGAAATTTTGCTACAATAATTGTCATAGCCAAACCTCTTAACATATAAAAACCTGGGCCCCTTTGCTCTGATTTAGTTTTATTTTGTTCCTGTTTCTGCAATTACAAATCATTGTCTTTGCTTTGGAAAAGGATTTTTTGCAGTAATATTAATAGTATGCATTGACTAATATTAATGAAAATCTGGAAATATGTATCATCCAAAGTCCATTTATACTGTAAAGAGAGTCTAAAGGAAACTTTTTCTCTTTTTAAAAATGAAAAACAACAAAATTTTTCTTCTCAGCATTCTGCAAAACCAACCCAACCCTGCTGTCCTTCACTATAGTTGTAAGAACAGTACATGAATATTGAATTAAATCCTTCCTCTTTCTTTCTACAAAACCTGCAGTCTATATTTTTTAGTTTGCTTTCTGGAAAGCCTGGCTTTCTTTTGTATTATGCACTATTTTTGTGATACCCAAGTTGATAGACTGACTTCATTTACCACTGAGCACAGACAACCAGGTTATCATGTGTTACACAAAATATTGTTCACAAAGAAAAAGAGGGCTTTTTATGTATTTTCTTGTATATTAATCTCTGTGTGTGTCATATTTCAGTAAAGAATAAAGATTGAATAAATTAATCTTCCATTGTAAATGAAAAATTATGAAGATGATCTCTTCTGGAACAGATACGATAGTCCTGTGTTGCCTGCCAAAAGCTCTGTCCTCAGGACAGTATGCTGCTTTAAAGGAACTATAAATCCTTGAAAACAGTAACAGTAATGCACATAGCAGGGACTTGTTATATGTTTTTAAAGGTTTTTTTGTTGTTATTGTTGGTAGGGGACAAAGAGAGTTGAATTTGGAAGTGATGGACTACAATCTAGGTTTTTGACCTCTCTCCTGTATGATAGCATAAAGCCATGGTAGCTGTTGTTCTAGTCAGTGGTAGCATTGATTCTAGGGGTCATCTATAGTGGTTGATGCTCACAAATGAAGATGAGGCATGTTTTCTGCTGTGGGGTTGAGGAAGTCCCTTGTTTATCTGTCCCAGAGACTTTCTGTAGACTGTTTTGGTATTGTCTGTTGAGATAAAGATACCAGGTCTTGTGGTTTGTGTCCATTTTTCAACATAATCCTATAAACCTACACATGTTTTGTGACAAGTTCTTATTGTTCACATTTCTGTGCATTTTTATGGGTAACTAAGAATCCTTGCAGTTTTACTGGATGGATAGAAGTAGCAGCTAAATGGAATTTAGAAACCTTTGGAACAGGCAGCAGCCAATGGGGAGTGCTGTGTGGTGTGGTGTAGGAGAAGTAGAAAGGCAGTGGCAGCAACCCATGTGAACATGAAGTTTTGGCAAACCACTTAGGCTGTGGAGCTGACATAAAGAAGATTAGAAAGAGGCTATGTGAAGGAAAGCTCTCATGTTGTTAAGAATATGCTTTTAGCATCTTTGCCAAGGCCATATATGACAGCCAGCCTGGCGCAATGTGGAAAAAAGCTGCTGTGGAGCAAAACCCTGTTGTGCTATGATAGTTGAATGTTCATGCACTGGTGATGTCAGCTATCTGTGTGTATGCTTGATGGCTCAGCCTGTACAGTTCTTTCTGTTAGCAGAAGTAGCCTGCACCGCAAACTCCAAAATCACCCTAAGTCAGTACTCACACTGCACTGATATTGGTGAATACTGTTGAACAAGAGGATCTGTTCAAAACACATTGAAAGAGGGATTGGTTGATTATTGACTAGTTTTGATTAGTTATAGTTTTGATTGGCTTTCTCATCTGAAAAAGAGTTACTGTCTAAGTTTTAAAAAGGGATAATAAAACCAACTTGCATTGAGTTTTCATACAAAGCTGCAGCATCCTGACTACATTATTATTAGTACTATTATTTTTTAAATGGTCTTTTCTTCTGTTTTCATGGAGGTAAATATTTCTGTTCCCAGGTAGAATTGTGTAAATCATTCTATTATTAAAGTCTGATTACCAAAAAGCTCAGTTACTGCATATACTTTGGTTTTCTGTAGAAAAATGTTGTCTTGTCTGTAGAGATTTGAGTGCCCAGTATTGATTTCCAGTTCATAATTGCTTAGGAATTAATTTGCTAGGGATGTGGAAGAAGAGAGAGGGCCTATGGGAGGATTGTAGGAGTATGGAAGGGAATGCAGGGATACAACAAGGAAAGGCAAGGCCCGTTGGAATGAAGTCTGTTGAGGGATATCAAGGACCACAAGAAAAGCATCTACAAGTATATCAGCAACAAAACAAGGATTAGAAAGATCCCCACCAATGTGGAGATGCTGCTGAATTTAGATGGGTAACCTGGTGACAGAAGACACAAAGAGGGCAAAGTGAATTACTGCTTTGCCTCAGACTTCACTGCTGTGGCCATCCTTCAGGAATCCCAGACCCTGAAGGCAAGAGATGAAGGTTGGAGAAAAGAATACTTGCCCTTGGCCACTGAAGGTTTGTTTAGAGATTGGCTAGGCAGACAAAACCACAAATCCATGGGCCTGATGGGTTGCACACACAGGTGCTGAGGGAGCTGACAGATGTTGTTGCTAAGCCCACTCTGCATCTTCTTTGAAAAATAATGAAGAAGTACAACTAGTAAAAGTTGTGTCTTACCTTGCTTTTCTTTAAAGCTTTCATTAGCTAATGGAAAGAGAAGTAAAGAATAGTGTGACTGCTTTTATTTTGAGTTGATTTATCTTTGAATTAACTCATTCAATGAGTAAGAAGCATTAAAAGAAATGGAAATTAGTCTATTTTCTACAGCAGCAAGAAAGGCCAGTATAAACAAGTGAGGGGAGAGGAGATGAACCATTACCATAGTTCAGAAATTACTGTTGGGGATTGTTTTTTGGTTTTGCTGCTTAACTAGTGCTTTCTGCTTGTTCATTAAATACTGACTTTCTTCACAGCTTTAGTAGGCAGTTTAAACTTTTTTCCTGGGTGTATATTTTGAATCTTCATGGAAATTACTTAAATGAAAAATTAGATTTTTTCTTTTTGCTAAACATAGATTTTTTTCTATTTTTTCTTTTTGCTAAACATTAACTGTTCTCTGTATAATGAAAACCCAGTATCCCTCTTCCTCAAGTTCTAGTGGTTGAACATAAACGGGGGGGGGGGGGTGTTTTTTTGGTTGGTTAGGGGTTTTTTTTGTTTTGTTTCATTTTTTCGTTCAGTTCTCTTCTATATTCTGGTTGTAATATAAAGTTCACTTGAAAGGGTTTAATACTTTCCTGCCATGATCTAACTTCTGTAAAAAAACGATGTGTATATTCGAACAACAGCTCTGAGAACATAAATATAACTTAAAAGTAAGAGAATGGGGTCTGAAATCACAGTACACCTAATGCCATGTAAAAATGTTCTTCTGTGATAAAAATAAGGTGCTCTATCCTTTGAAGATATTACATAACATTCTGTAATACTTTTTATATTTTTTGCTGGTTGAGAATAGACTTTCCAACGCAGCTGATTGGATACATCCATATTTCTGTGTGCCCTGAAGCATCTGTACTGTTCATCCTTATCCAGAGTCGCAGCAATCCAACTCTAGGCCAAAATTTAAAAGTTGGAGATAAGTTTATGTTGGATAATAGATAGCACCACAGTAAGAACCATCTGGTAGGGGGTAGTTGGACTTTATGGGTACAATCTTCAAATGTCAATCTTGGAATGTTTGTTTTCTTTCAGAAGAGGTGATGTAAAAGTGAAATGAGCTGTGCCTGGTAGCCAAGTTATAATAAACCAGACCATTTAACAGGAGTAGTTTTCCTGTATTATATGGCTTGTTTGTAGTAGTTTGGCACAGTTTGAGACGGAAGATTCAGAAATAATCCGTTTGAGCTTGATCTATTTCCAAAACCTTTACTACTTGAAGGAATTTTTTTAACAGTCTGGCAACATAAACCCCCAACTGTTAACATGTATAAAGAAAATATTACTGGTTTCTGCTTTTATAACATAAATAGACCAATGATGTGTGATGTAGCTCAGAATCCAATATTTGCCTTCAGCTTTAAGGCTTTGAGAACACCTCTTACAGCTTATTTCCGCTTGGTTCAAAGACTTTAATTAATTTGTAACTAAATTAAAGTCTCTCTCTTCTTTTTGTCTTGTTCTAGGATGTGTTTGTATTTAGACATGAACTTGCTCTCCTAAGAATATCTGCCTTCATGGGTCTAATAATATTAGGTGGAATAAGTCGACTCTTTTACACTCAGCTAATGGGTATTTTCACTGTAAGTATCTAATTTGAGAAGTATATGTTAGTTTTATTTTCAGTACAATTAGTCAAAGCAGAAGTGTCTAATAATATCACTTCAGTCAGTTTCGTGATTTGTATTAGTAAAATGGACTCATACCTTGTCCTGGAATTGCACAGTGTACAAGATATGTAGTTGATTCTTGTTTTTATTTTAAACTCTTGTGTAGCCTGGTCAAAATTTATGTGACAGTGAGGCCAACTGATAAAATCAAATTTTGAGAACAGAACAGCATCTTTGTTAAGTATTTTGATAAATATGCTTATGTTCATCTCTTTATTTGCTAAACTCTGCAATGTAATCGTGCTGTTTACAGTCCAGGTGGGTATTCTGCATTTAGATATACAGAAAAAAATACCCTCTGCATGGAAAAATTTTTCAGTTAAGTGAATTTGATAACGTAATAAATACTTGCAAGAAACACCCTTTATTTGGCATAACATCCTGTTCTGTACATTAGAAGTTAATAGCTGTCAGCAAATTTTTGAAGTTGTCTTGAGAATCCATACAAATATTTAAAATATTGTTCAACATGACAGAAAGAGTACATTAGTTACATTAGTTACATATACATGTTGAAAGAGTCTGATATGGCCTGCTGAACTTTTTTTAAAGGCAGTAATGTACAACACGGCAGCATATTTTCGGCTACAACTGTTGGAGATCTGCCTGAGATTTTACTTTGGAATGTTACTTATGAAGGTTTGCATAGCATTAACTTTTGTAGGTCCATAATGGAAAACTTCCCAACTGTATGGTGTAATTCTTTTGTATTGAATAAAGGAAAAAAGCCTACAGTGTAGTTTTAAATTATGTTAGATAAAGCAATAATACTGCTTTTTGGTTTTACTGTATCACTTTTACATATTTACTGCCTTTTGCTTTTTCTGTCATGGTAGTTACACTGTCTATTATTATTACCATTATTACTGTCTATTATTATTACTGTTCCCCAACTACTCTACCATAATGTGTTTTACACATGCTCTCAACCCCAGCTCAGCAGATTGACCTTTGTGCACCTTTACTGTGTGCCTGATTTCTGTTCCGGGGTCTTGCTGACAGGTTTTCTCTTCCCTGTTTAAATGTTGCCTTTATGTCTGCATTATCTAGGGCTGGGATGTTTTCCTATACCACCTCTAAGGTGGCTGTCTAGCTGATGTGGTTAATTCTGCTCACCAGTAACAGGTGAGACAGAGACAAATACTTAGTGAGCCTAATTGTTAGGTACTGAAATATGGATGTTGTTTTAGTTTCTGTTAAGTGGATATATGTATGAAAAGGATCAAAAAACTCATCTGATCAGACTGCACTAAACCACAGATAGGATACAGAGGAAAACAAGAAAACCAGACCCTAAGTTTATAATTTTGTTCTGTGTGCTGCCAGAAGCTGGACTAAATTTTAGCAGTGACCATCAGCACCCATTCAGGTACTATTACTGGATGTGAAATATGACCTCTCAGACTGAACGTGTTTCTGTCAGATATACCTGAAACCTGGGCTGTTTCTGTTCTGACACAGGATACTAACTGCACTGCCACTGTAACAGGCATGAATGCCCGGTTGTAACTTTGCTGTCCTGAGCCTTAACACTTTCAGGCCTCTGTCGCCACTGCACTCTATAAACTGCTGTAGTCTTTTTTTCTCTGTCTGTTTTACATACCATGAAGTACATCCTATTCACTTACAGAGTTGGCAGCTACACTGGACTCGGTGTGGGGTATAGCATTTTTACCTCCAGTTTTTCTGCTGAAATCATAACTGTTGAGGTGCAGTATGTCTGGATAGTTTTTTCTGTTGTCTTTGCTGAGCTTTGTGAAATAACCATGCTACAGTAATTGTGGATGTGGATGGTCTATGAGAGGCAGATGGTAAAAAGTACAGATCTTCATTAGGGCCTCTTATTGCACCCTACCTGTTGCCCCAAAAGCAGAAGGGCTATTGTCACATGGACAAGTTTTCAGGCTTGGTGGGATTGCTGGGGAAGTAGAAATCCATTACTGGTGTATCTCCAATATTAATTCATTCACACTATGTGGATGCTGTTGCATTGACTCATTGAAGAATGTAGGTCATGTAGTCCAACCCCCCCTCAGAGCATTTCATACCAGCAGCGCAATTGTCTTCTCCCTTTTCATTCCTTTCTTTGCAAATACAGAATTAGGAAGAATAAGTAATACAGTTGTTTTGAGGAACTCTGCTTGGCAACAATTAGTCAGACTTCAAACAAACAAAGCAAGTCCGTTTGGTGCGGTTGTGATTAGTCTACAAGTAGTGTAAGAACTGAAATGAGCTGTATATTAAATGTGGAATTTGTGATGAAATTAACTTACTATAAGGTATAGATTAAAACTTGATAGCAGAACCCAATCATGAAAGTGTAATATGAAGAAAAGCACCTTGAAACAAACTTAAGGTGCTTGAAGGCATGGATATGCAGTTAAAGCATTCACGTCATATGAATTGCTCCATGGCTGTTCTTGAAAGCATTAATTTTAGTGATTGCTAAAGCTGCCTAGAGATGTGTGCAAGCGACAAGAACATGGACCTTCTGATACAGGCAAAGCAATTCTTGTACTTGTATGGGAGAGCAGGTAATACACATTTTTGTAGTTCATGCTCTTGTGCCTCCTTTTTGCAGTTTAACATGTACCAAGATTAATTCCGCAACTCCTGGAAAAAAAAAAACTGGTTTTAAATAGTAGAGACAGTAAGTGTTGTAGCTCTGTGATCTAAACTTTGGTGGGTGCAAACTGCTGCTGAACAAGTCCAGCAGGTTCATTGGTGTTTAACATTACAAGTGCTGCAGAAATTTTTGGAAAAAAAACAAATCTAAGATTAATCAAACTTTAACTCTTCTGTAACAAGACTGCCTGCTTTTCCAGAAGGTAAACTTGCTTGACCATCATTACATAAATTTCCAGAAATGAAGTCAATATCTGTTGATATTGGTAATATCTATTTCAAGATGCTTGGAAAAAATGTGCTCTCTGGTAAGAATGAAAACTTTGTAAGCTGTGTACTAAAATTTGTCTCTTACAGGGAGAATGTTCCTGAGGCTGTAGTGCTTGATAAGGTGATTAATAGACTAAGTAACCTACCATGCAGTAATTTCTCTGAGTACATTTGCCACCACTGTGATTGTGGTATCACTGTTAGGGTATCATTAGCACAAGGCTATTCATAACTCATTTGGAGGTCCAAGAAGCCAAAGAGCAAAGGAGGTGACTTCCTACAATGAGAGAAGAACAGCTGGTTGGCAAAAACTGTCCTTAGAGGAACTTTTGACATGAATTGTTCTGATGAAGAGGAGAGCAGCTGAGGTGGCCTCTGCATACAGGATTAGTGCTTTCTCCCTAGAAACTAGCATATGTGAAACACACTTCTGTCAGAAGGGGCACATGGCTCTTCTCGTCTTCCTTCCCCAGTTGCTTTCTCTGAGCTTTATTTGCCTCTAATTTTGTTATCATCCTGAACTTTGATACTTCTTCTAGTATGAACTTTACATTACTGTTGGGGAAGTTTTATTTGGATACTTTTGAAATAGAGGTATCTAGGTTCTCTCTAATTCATAAGCCTCTGAAATAGGGAGAAATTTAAAATCCTAGTTTAGAAACTCTAGGATTCTTAAGAAGATACTCCTCTTAAAATCTCATCAACAATTAGTATTTTTACTTAAAATTATTCAAGTTTTTACAGAACTGGATGGAAAAAATTGGTTTCACCCATGAATTAAAACACCGTCAAAGGTAATTTCCAAAATGATTATGCATTTATGTTGAAGGCCTGCCTGTCTCTAGTGCTTGTTACTTCCTTTACCACTCCTCTGTTTCCTCTCATTTCTTGTAGAGCAATTTAGAATGTTATATTCCGAGCCTGTGTTCTTACATTCTCAGACACCCTGATTTTTAAATGGCATTCTTTGAAAAGTAGAAGCAAACTTTTGAGTAAAACAGAAAAACATACCGGAAAGTGTGAGTTGCACCTTACAAGGGTGCAACTCTTTTACTCTCCTATAGAAAGTAACAATTTTAAAGATTATTGTTACTCTTTACTTCAGGGCCTCCTTTAGCTGCTTGTACTTCGGATTAGTCTTTGGCCGGAATCACTACAGGTAACAAAATAGCTGCAGTATAGACACTTAAAGCTCCATGAAGGTAGAGGTATGGGTTTTTATTGGTGCTTTGTCGTAAGTCATAGAAGTATGATTTATAGGTAAATTATCAATTTGTTTTAAAGTGATAATTTTTACTAATATATAATAAAGTTTTACTAATATAATAATAAAGTTTTAAAATCTTCTGGGGAAAAAAAATACAAGACAATCTGTCTTGTGCAACAGTTGCTTGCACGTATTAATGACATTGTATTAAAGTGACAAAACCAAAGTTTATCTAAATTTTGCACTAAAATTTTATCTAAGTATTTTGCACTTAAGCTAGAAGAAAGTGTTAGAAGGATGTATTTGTGTTACTAATTTTTATTTCCATTTGATTTTTTTTATGTTGTTACATGAAATAATACAATTTATTGGGAAGCTAAATCAAATAGTACCCAGAAACTTGCTTGCTTTCTCAAAACATATTTTCTTGACATGTGTTTTTCAAGGATTTTTCTCTTATTTTTATATGTAACCAATGTTTTTTTATCTCGAAAGCCCCCATAACATGCCTATTTATTCATAGGAAAAGGCATTAATTCACCAAGGGAAAAAAGTGTGTTTTATCCACTCCAGATTGTTTCTGATGTATGGTTGTTGAAGGTATAGAGCTCTTTTAAAAAGAGTGCTTTGATTCAGTCTTTTTAAAAAAGGTGGAATGCCCGGGATGCTCGTGTGTATATTAATAGAAGATTAGCCCTGGCTTTTGCATTTCTCTCACTCATGTTCCATTATGGTTTTAAGAAATTTTTTCTCTGTGTCTTTCATGTTAAGAGTTAAATGATGATAAGCCCAGTTTTTCTGTTTATACTGCAGGATTCTTCTGTTGATTATGTATGATCTACAAGGCATTACTACAAAACATGTAAAAAATGACATGGCATACTGTTTTTTAAACAATGGCTTTTCTGATTATTTCGATATTTGTTCCTATCTAGTGAGGTTTTAAATTGCACCAGACACTGCTAAGAAGTATTCCATTTGTTGACTGCTTTTTAAAAGCTGGTACCTTTTGCATAGATGAGATTTTCTTCCTCTCAAGAACTGTGGTATTCTTTATTTTGTTGGCTGCCACCTGTCTGAAGCAATCAGCCACTTCTTTCTCTTTCTCTGTACAAAAGGAAAATCCTGTCTTCCCATGGATGGTGGAAGGTAACAGGATAATCAGTTCAACAGTGATCCTCTGATGTCATTGTGGGAGCCCTGTAAAAGCGGATTATCTGTGACCCAGATAAAATAATTAGAAATTACTTGGACACTTACAAATAACTGATCTACTAATCTCATTTCCAAAGTTAAAAAAGGCCTGTCTCTCAACATAACACTACCAGATGTTTCAGTTAAACAGCATCCCTTGCAGAGACTAATCTGAACCCTAATTTTAAAGGATTACCTTTGATTGTTTTTATCTCAAACACTAAACAGTGTTTTCATTTTTCCATATGTTGTAACAAACTATTTCTATGGAAGAAAATTCTTCCATTATGGTCCATTAAATATGATTTAATGTGATTTATGCTAGTATTGCAGAGGAAAACTTTTCATTGAAATTATTAACTTGTAATTAACTTGTTTCTCTGGGGCAGAACTTGTAATTAACTTGTTTCTCTGGGGCAGAACTATTTAATGGATAGGCCTTTATAAATTTAATAGATACCATGTGGCCTTTGTGCAAGGTAGTGGATGCATTATCATAAACTAAGTGGACAGTGTCTTTATTAATTTAATTAATGCTACCAGGGTTTCCTGTTAATTAACTGTTTGAATGGTGTCCAGTGATATGCCAGTATCCTCTTCCATCAGTACTTTCTGGATGTGGAAAAGAGAAATTTCCCTTTATTTTCTGTAGGAAGGATAGAAGGGAAAATAGTGTTTAACAGCCTGCCTGGTGTGCAGTATGGTACCTATCACATACATTTTTCCCCTTAGAAACTTTTAAAAATGTTGATACTTGCTTTTTATTGTTGCAGTGATTCTCGTTTTCACCTTAAATTAGGAAGTGTATTTTACCAGGTAGTTTTCCAATCTTTTTTACAAAGATTGTGTTTCAAAATAATGAAAATATTGCTGCATTTATTCTGTTAATAAAATCAAAGCTTTTTAATTCTTTCTGTATTTGTGTATTGTATGGTATTGATCCAATGCTCATTTAATATGCAGAGTGACAAATGATCTAGTTCTGCTGAAATGCTTTTTGTCTTTAATAATAAGTATCTTGTAATTAAAAATATTTGCAGTCATATCTTTAATCAGATAATCTATTAATTACTATTTTGATTAGTGAATACTAAGGGCTTTCCTGTTTTTTCAAACATGGCAGAAGTGTAATCAAGGAACTATTAATCCTCATAATTAAGTTTAGCATATTAAAAATTAGGATTGGTAGGGGAAATTAGGGTTTCCAGGCAATTGCATTCTTTATGTGGCTACAATATAGAGCAAAATAATTACAAGGGAAAGCAAAGCATACATAAATTATAACCCCGAAAGAGTAACTGGAAATTACTAACAGAAAATAAACTAATATTAACATTATCTGTCTTCCTTGTTATTCTTATCTCTTCCCCTTCTCCTGTCTTTACCTTTAATCCACCTATAGCTAGATCTCCTATAAGAAGACTGCATGAAGTTCTATAAATTAAATTGTCAGGAATTAGTAATGTCCTGGTCTTCGAATATGAGTTTGTTAACTGTGTAAATTCTTTTGCACCTTTACCTTATTTCTCTCAAATGGGTTTGCACTTTGTTTAGCATTTTTATTAAATGTACTCTGACATCTTTAAAGACATATTTACATAAAAATAAAATGTGGTATTTATCTATTTGCTAGTTTATTTTTTAAAAACCTGTTTTTTATGAGCTATTTAAAATGTAGGAATAAATAGAAGTGTAAGACATTCTAGGGAGAAAAAGATCACATCACTTTAAATTAGCTCACTGTATGGTCTTATGTAAATATGAACTTTTTTTAAATTAATAATTTACATTATTTTAAGGAAAAAGTGCAAGTTAGAAAATGTAATTGGATTTTAAATTGTGCAAGGAGTACAGAATATCATCAGATATGTCAGAATTATCCCTGGTTTATCACTTAAAGAAGAAGTCCTTTAGCTAATACATTTTCCTAATAGTAAAGGTAGTACCTTTAACTACTTGAAGATAAGTAACTATAAAAATATTTGAGTGTTCCAGGGGCTGAGTACATTTTGTTTACATGTTGCTTGTCAGATTTAGACATCAGACTATTAAAATGACTTCTGTGTGAAGATGATCAACAGCTATTTCTAAAATATTTTTCCCTTCTATTTTTATCATATGGTACTTGTAGGGATCAATAAATAGAACATGTTTTGTCCTGTCTCGTGTTATGCAGCTATCTGCACCAAACATGCTGTGGATTTGCAACAGCCTGAAGTTAAGAGATTTTATGGTGCCTCCATTTTAGATGGTTTCTTGTCATTGAGTCAGTATCTACTAGCCAGTAAAAAAATTATTTAACTAAATTAATTAGAACATAGAAGAGTCTAGAACTATTCCCTTAGAAGTAATAGAGTGTAGCTTTTTTTTCATTTAGTACATGAGTCTGATATAGGGGTTTAACCTTTAAATAGAACTAATAGTTCTCAGACTGAACATAGTTTTAATTGATAAAAATAACTATCTTATATGAAAAGTCTAGATTAAGGAAAGAATACTGGCCAGAAGTAAACCCAATATGTATTTAATGCCAAAATAAAAGAAAATTTATCAAATTCGATGTATTCTTTCTATGTTTAGTATTTTCTATTCTTGAGTTGCTCATCTATCAATTACATGCACACCATGAAAGGATGCTAGACAGAAGATAAAAAAAACCCTTTATATAAAGGATGTGTTGTCTTGAACTTTTAGATAAAAGCAAAGGCTGCAAATCCAGGAAGGCTTGCAAGTTTTGTTTTCTTTATGCTTCATCATACTTTTCTGCTGATTCACCTACAGTGAACATTTGAAAATAATAAAAGTATGGCATAATGCTTATATTCTACTAGTGCAAGTGTTTAAGAGAGCTGTAATGATTGCATGTCTCTTTAAGCAAACACAAAAGAAAAACTGAACCAGGGATTGTAGCTACATGCTTTGGAGTTAGTCCTGTAAGTTACAAATTGCAGTTTATACTTTGGAAAATGTGAATCAATAAGGGAAAAATATCTTTTGCGTGTGCTTTTTTCATGATGTGTTAGTTCATGATAAAACCCATCCTATAGGACAGTTGGTTAACTGGTGCATGTGATCTTTCTAATTTATATTTTTTTTTGGCAGTTGGTTATGCTAAATAGAAGCATAGATGTGAAAGGTGCACTTCTCTTTGGAGCTAATTTGGATGCATTCATTTGTGAGTGAATCTGAGGTTGGTTTGCAGAACTCTGTCAGTGCTTTTACGTACATTCCTTTCTCTCCATTCTTCTCCTTCCTTTTACATCAGTCTTAGTTGTGGCAGTAGCTTACTTAATTTAGAGTAAGCAAACTGCTCTTATGGATCTGTAGTATATCCTCAGAGTGAAAAAAACTCATATTTTTTCTCTCCTCAGAAGAATCTGAAAACTTTGCCCTTTTCCTATTCCTGTGTTTATTTCCTCTTAAGTTCTTTTTCCTGTCTCACTAAGGTGTGATTTTTTTTCCTGTAGCTGCTTTAAGATGCTTGTCATTGGGTATGTATCTCTGAATAAACAGGTGCAGGAGCAGTTTTTATTTCCATTCTGGATGATGCCTTTTGGAATCTAGATGATCCATCCTGTCAAATTAATCAGTTGTATTTGTCAATTTCATCTTGTATTCAATTTCAAATTTCAAGAAATTTTTAGAGATTACTAGGACTGCATAGATATGTGATGTTTGCTCATACCAAGTTATTTTAAACTTTTGGTTGAGTGCCAGCACTCATAAAAGGTTTTAACATTAGCATTAGCTTTGAGTCTAGAAAAAAAATCTTAGCACAGTTCTATTTGTATTAATAGTAATCCAAGCTGATAGTAGATGCAGACAGCCAAAGCCTCTTAGGCTGAACACAGTAATTCTGATGTTGCTGCAAAACCTTGGTACACATCAAATGCATAAGAGAGATGATACTCTGATTGGAAGACATTTATGAGATGTTTTAATGAGCAGACCACCTTTTCATTCAGAAGAATGGTGATTATTCTGGTCCTTTGTCTGCAAAAGAAAAAAAATTCATGTCTGAGAAAGAAGCCTTAAATAACAGGTCAAAACTCAACTGTGGTACTCTCCTTTTCCGTCATCTCCTGTCTTCAGAGGGGCTACTGACTTTCCTGGGGTGCTGTGAAGTTTCACTTTCATGTGAAAAGGTAAACTGGTTCACTCTCAAATGAAAGCAGATTTCAGATGAGCCTGTTTGGCAGCAGTGTGGGGAGAGGGCAGGTATGAGGGTGCAGGGAAGGTATTTTGTTTCTTAAGTTCAGTCACTAGTACTTGTTAAGCAGATAAACTTCAAAGCAATGTTTCTTTGCTAGTTTGAACCTTTTAAAATGTGGCTCTAAATATTTTTTCATGTTGAAAAAGTATCCAAGAAGCAAAGGACTCGCTGCTCAACCCCAGTTTCTTTGCTGTAAAGCAAAAGTAATCTGAAGTGTATGTTGCCATTTTAAGGTAAGGGGAGGGAGGAGGGAAACAGGCAGGCAATAAAAGAAGGGAAGGGAAGGAGGAAAGAAGGGAGGGAAGGGAGCAAAGGGAAGAGAGGAATGGGAAGGGAGGAAAGGAAGGAAGTTAGTTCCTGCTTTGGTTCTTTAACTTAGTTAATTTACAGTTTGGAGGGGAGCAGACCCTGAGAACCTCTCACATCTTGAGAGGTTCTCAGGGTCATGACAACATGCCATAACAACATGTAAAACTAAGTACAATCTCCAGGTTTCAATCTGTGATTTTCCCCCAAAAAATCTCAAAACCTGTATTTTAGGGAGTGGTACAAGTGTATTAATGAGTAAGCAATCTGCAGAAACACAGCAGAAAGCCATGTTTAAGATATTTGGTGATGTTACCTCTGCACCCAGAGCTGGTTTAAAGGCCCCTCTTTTGAAATGATAGAATAAATATTCCATAGCTACATGTCCATTTAGAGTCTGGAATAGCATGTTATTTTACAAAAGACCATTTGCCATTATTGCTTTCAAATATGCTAATACTATTTTGTACTATTTGATAAACAGCTTTGAGTGGACCAGAGAATAATTCCTAGAACTGAGATATTTTTGCAGTTACAAAAGGAACTATAGCATCTCATGAAAATGGTATTACCACTTTGCTGAAATGCCATGGAAGTAATCTCTTGTTTACTTAGGCCTTTTTATTCAAAAAGCCATGTCTGAATTTTTGTGGTAGGGAAAGATGATGTTTTCTCTGACAAAGGCTGAGTAAAAAGCCAGTCCAAGAAAGCAAAGTATTCCTTGGCTGTGAAGTTGCCCTAACAAGGAGAAGGACTTGGGTAATGCCACGCTAGTGGCAGGAGAGGGAAGACAGGCCTATAATGTGAGAGGAGCAGCAGTTTATCTGTGGGAATCAAAACAACAAACAGTGTTTACAGTTTTCTCCTCCAGTCCTTTCCTCCCTCACTGCTGAGTGGATGTTAAAACCCACCTAACAATGGGGCCATTGTGGTTTATGTAACCTTGGCTGGGCATGGCTTCTCTACACAGACTTCTGGGCAAGAACTTGTGCATCCTGGTGAATTGACATGAGAAAAATGAACTTCTCTCCTTTGCTGTATCAGCTGGATAGGTTGTGGACAGAATTAAGATTTTTTGCTATTTAGTGTGTGGTAAGGGATCCTGTTCCAAAACACTTAAGAGCTGGGAAGCAGAATACAAAAAGTTGGCAAGGGAGTTGGGGCCAGCCGCGTCTGGTGGAGCAGGAAATCAGCTTCCTCTATGTTATTTCCCACTCACATTCCGCCCTTCCCCCTTAAAACTTCCCCTAACTGAAAGGTAGGGGTGGAGTCCCAGCAATGCCTGCACTGAATTGCATGCAGGAACAATCAAGGAGCACAGTGTGGTTTTTAGTGCTAGGGAGTGTTTCAGATGACAATGAAGTAGCAGCCTAATTAAACCACAGCCCTTTTCTGTCTGTATGTGGTTGAGGCAATTGAGATTAGCTCTTGGTCTTATTCAAATTCTACTGTAATTTGACAGGTACATTATGTGCATGCCTGAATCAGTGAAAAATGAAGGGAAATACCAAACTACCAATAAAAAGGAGTTGAAAGAATGAAGAATATTTCAATTGATTGTGTTTTGAACTTCGCAAGTGATTTCAGGGTGTAATGAACTATGAATTTATATTGAAACTCCCTACATGATACTCACAAAGGAAGCCTTTTGGTGAAATCTGTAGTGAAAAGTGAAAAAAACCCACCATTGGTAATTTAAAAAGTTTTGTTTCGGGGTGATCTAAGCTAAAACTGATCTGTTACTTACCATGACATTTTATAATTAAAGTATGAATTTAAGTTGCTCTTATCTGCAGGATTGCCTTCACTCTGCACATTATTAGCTTTTATATTTTAAGAGAACAATTTTTATATTTGTATTTAATGATAGGAACTGTAGAAACTCATGGTATATTTTCAGTTGTGCTGTTTGTGTTATAATACTCACGAAGCTAATGATTTTAAAACTTCTGACTAGCTCCTGCTTTTCAAAATACTACATCTGTTAATGACTGCATTTTACTAGCTTTGTGGTTATCTCTGTGGGATACTCCAAGTCTGGAATGAGTGCTTGTGGAAAGTATGGCAAGAGTGGGCCTTATACACATTGCTCATAAATGTCCTGTGCATTAATTGTAATATCTGAATTAATTTTTGCTGTAATAATGCTGAAAGTTTTTGTTGGCATTCTTTGGTATTGTAGTCAAACTACACAGTATAGTTTCATATCATGCCTATAAAAATAATTTAACAGACAGACTGAGTTAAAATTTATATGTATAATCTCACATTTATTTAAAACTAATATGGCATATGTGTAATATGCATCCTAATGAACTAAAGTCAAAACAGCGTACATTAATAATTAATTCCCTGGTGTGGTTACTTGCTATCATAATGACATTTTAAAAGTTTGGAATGTAAATAAATACTTTTTCATTGTGTTATTTTTTCTCTTTAACAGGACACTACAAGTATAGAAAAAATGTCTAACTGTTGTGAAGACATGTAAGTTCTGTAAAATTCCTACATTGCTGAAATGCTAAGGGAGTAGCTCTTTGTTAAGATGATTTTGCATGGTACTGTGCGCTGTACTTCCTATCTGTAGCAGCACCTCACTAATCTTTTTAATAGTGGTTGTACACAAAATAGCTGCATGTTGTTCCCTTTCTTTCCCTACTCAAAGCCAGTGGAACTATATTTTCTTTTCAGAAGTACAGATCAAAAGATACTTTCTGCAGTGTTTTGACATACATTTCATTCATATTGAGGTCTCCTGTGCTTCAAAAGTTGCCTTTGTTTGATTGATGACACAGATAATTTCTGTTCTCCAAAGTTAAGTCTCAGCTGCGCGTCGTAATGAAATAAAAGTTGTGTTTGTGATGCTTGGACACATTTCATCAGAGTCCAGTATTGGATTCCCAGCCAGCCTACATTGTTGTAGCTGACTGAAGTGCGCTGTGGGCATGCTGTCTTTCACTAATAATGCTGTCTTCTGTAGATCGAGGCCCCAGAAGCCGTGGCAGCAGACCTTCTCAGAAGTTTTTGGCACTCACTGGAAGATCCTGTGGTTTATTCCTTTCAGGCAGCGGCAACCACTGCGAGTTCCCTACCACTTTGCCAGTCATGACTAAACAGATGGATGGTGGGCACAGATGGGTCCTCCATGCTGGAAGTGCATTACAGGTTTTATGATAATAGGACTGTGACAGTCTTCAAGTCAATTAAAATCCAGTCATAGGCATCACCGTGTGGCCCAGGCATTATTTTAGTTATGGTCTTGATTTTATTCTGAAATTAAGGCAAGTTAAACAATCAACTTCAGGCTTATTTTCTTTCAAACTAGCTTTCCGAAGAGATTCCTTTTGTCTTTGAGGTTAATACCAAAAGCAAACAATGGGAATGTAGTCTTCATCCAGTTTGATACTGGTTCTTTCTTTTTCTTCCTTTTTTTTTCCTTTTCTTTCTCCTTCTGTTTTAATTTTTGTGTCGAAAGCACTGAAGTTTACATTGGTGGTTAGCTTTCTCACTAAGTGTCTTATTCTGCCTTGAAATTTTTTTAGAGTTTTTATCAGTAGGTCAGTCTGGATAATAATAATGTCTTTTTTTCTGCTGCATATGTTTAAAATTCCATGATTCCATGAGTTATTTATGATATGCAAAAGTAATCCTGCAGCACTGCACTATAAAAGGTAACATTGAAAGCTGAAGCAGAGTACTTCCTAAGCCTTTCTCAGAGAGGTTTTGTAGAGGCACACAAATGTGTGTGTTTACATAGAGAACAGCTTACAGTTACCTTCTGGCCTAGATATGATGTTAGTGAAAAGTGTTCATGTCTTTATGTCAATGAGAGGGATTAAATATTTCAGGGTAAACTATGCAGATACTATGCATGTTTTCCCTAAATCCCAAGGATTTGAATCAGCAATAATGAACAAAGAAGTTGCATGGTGGAAATATTATAATGATTACTTTTAAAAAATATAGATGTAGTTAGTTGGCATAATGTGTCATAAAGAATAGTATATTGTCAATAAAAGTTTAAAATTTTATATTTACTTTTCTTTAGTCTTGATTAGCTGGAATTGGTCTAAGTGTTTGTATATTTAAAATAAAATTAATTAATATTTATACATATTTATAGATTTGCTATTAACACGAACATTGAAGTATATAAACACATTTAATAGGATACTATGTTAATGTTGATAGCGTATAAGTGTGGAAGTAGTTAACCAAAGAAAGCGTCTTTCAGATCTGGTAAAATGATAAATATTTCCAAAGTACTAGCTCGGTCTTCCTGTCTCTGAAAAAGTTATGTACCTGCTTTAGCTCTCCGTATCTATACAAATATTAACTTCATGATTGTGAAAACTACTATGGATTTCTAGGAGAAATTCACAACTTGGTGTTTCCAGCTATGCTGCTTACTGTGTTTTTTGAGTAGTCTAACAGGACTAGGAACCCCCTTAAACAACAGCCATGCAGCAGGACACAGTAAAAGACACAAAATCAGGATTTTATACATGTAGATTGTGCAGAAAGTAATAGTTTATTTGTGAACAGTTACTTCGAAAAAGAAGAGTAAGAATTTTCATGACTGGTGTTCGCAAAAAATTTTTAGATCAACTCTCTTAAAGTCTTAGTACAGTTAGTGCCAATCTTAGGTGTCCCTTTATTGAATTAACAGATTTTGATAATCCACTGAAAGTTCCAAGAAGTGCATCTTAAAAATCACTTGAACTTAAAACTTTTGTAAATGTCTAACATTTGATCCAACTTTACTTTTCCTGTCCTATTAAAAACAGATGCAATGTTTCCTTAATTTAAATTTAAGCCTAATGGTCAGCTATTTTCCTTTTTATTTTTCTCATGCCAGTTGTAGTGAGGTTAGGCTTTCTTTCAAGTGGTATTGACATATTGGCAGCAATATTTAAACAAAAAGAAGCTTGAGGAAATGGATTAAAAGACTGAAGCAGTGCTTGAAGCAGTGCTTGAAATTGAAAGGAATCTGGATATACATAATAAAGTAATGGCTCTATTATGTTCTTTTCCTTTCCCCCATTATTTTAGTCTCTGGAATATACAGGGAAATAATATTTAATTTTCTGTGCCAATATTTAAATGTTTCATGAGCAAAGCATAGTTTGAAGTTTTTAATGCTGTTCAGTTATCAGAGCAGTTTGCACAGTTCTGAACCTTATTCAGAAGGAGAACCAAGAATTTAACTATTTTTTGGTATATTTATCATGGGGCATATAATTGTGTGTTCTGCTTCCCAGTATTACTGTTTCAGGATGGAGTATCAGTTATACTTTCCAGCAAGTGATGTCTGTAAAAATCTTGCCTGTTTCTCAAACAAAAGTGCTAATTTCACAATTTCATGTTATCAAATGTTCCCATGTTGTTTGATTTCCTTTGAAATCTACTTTTTCTCAGTCTCCTACTCATCATAACTGATAATATTCATAATAATTGATAATATCATAATTGATAGGCATCAATTTGCAACATGATTAAGACCGCTCATTTTTGTCCCTTTTCTTTTTCTAAGTGTTTGGGGGACAAAGGGGAGAATTTGGAGAGTCTTGACATTTTAGGAGGTACTAAATTTTATTCTTTGAATGAGAGGCATCTAAAATGGTAAAAGTAATAATTTTTTTCTTAATTCAGCTGAAGTACCCTATCATGTTATTAACATTTCTCCAAGTAATGTTTCTGAAACTAATTCTCAGAATGAGTTGTTCTGTCAGGAAAAATCAGACTTTATCAACCAATTTAAAATCCTTCAGACCTTGAAATTCTTGAATCCTTTGATCCATCACTTTCTTTCCCTCCATAAGGAAAGAAAGTCTTCCTTAGAGTTCTTTCTTTTAGTAAAAACTGCAATTTCAAGGTTGATTAGTGTTTGTCATTTTTATGCATTAAAAAAAATCTTAAAGACGGTCTTACTAAATTTCATCCTAGTATAATATCCGAACAACATGTACTTTATTAAGAAAAGTGAATCTTATCTTCTGACTTGGCAATATTTGATTTCCTGAAAGGCACAAAGAGAACTTAAAGAACCAATGAACTCCTCCCTGAAAAAATTTGCAAGTAGCTGGTTTATTTACAGTGTGGGATAACTTCTGGTAGGACCGAAAATTGTTAACTTGCTGTCTTCTCATAATCAGAGATTTGAGATTTCATTTGAAAAATGCTGATGTCTAAAATAAAAGATATTTTATTAAATAATATCTGTGAATCTGTCCTCTGCTCTGTTGCTTTGAAGGAGAGATTCCATCACATAGCTGGTCTAGTAGTTCAGGTACACAATAATTTTCACTCTTGAGCAGGAGTTATGAGTCTTGAATTTTCACATACATGGAGTTTTAAGAATAGATTTTCTATGCATCTGTCTTTATTAATATATTTAACTTTTAAAATATGTTCTGAGCTGTCCTTCAGATATTCGTGAGAATTATTTTGACTAATTGGTTTATAAATGCATGGTTAATAAAACACCAAGTGGAATGTCATGTATCCTGGTTTAACACCAGTCAGCAGTTAAGCACCACAGAGCCACTCAGTCATTTCCCCCCAGCAGGATGAGGGGGAGAATTGAAAGAGTAAAAATGTGAAACTCTTGGGTCAAGAGTCTAGGTTTCATAGGTAAACCAAAAGCTGTACAGGCAAGTAAAGCAAAATAAAGAATTAATTTGTTGTTTCCCATGGTCAGGCAGGTGTTCAGCCAGCTGTAGGAAATCAGGGCTGCACCACACGTGACAGTGACTGGGGAAGACAAGCACCATCACTCCAAACATTCATGTGTTCCTCCTTCCCCGAGCTTGTTTGCTGAGTGTCACACCATGTGCTGTGGGATGTCCCTGGAGTCAGCTGGGGTCAGCTGTCGCACCTGTGCCCCCTCCCACCTGCCTGTGCACCCCCGGCCTCCTTGTAAGGA
Source organism: Melospiza georgiana (assembly GCF_028018845.1). Taxonomy (NCBI): domain Eukaryota; kingdom Metazoa; phylum Chordata; class Aves; order Passeriformes; family Passerellidae; genus Melospiza; species Melospiza georgiana. The sequence goes on from NC_080465.1 coordinate 34,661,164, forward strand.
GCAAAAAGGCCATGCCACCGTGTTTCCTTCTCGCTCAGCTGTAAGGAAAGCATTCCTGTGCTATCAACACTCTTCCCAGCGCAAATCCAAAACACAGCCCTGCATTAGGTCCCTGAAGAAAATTACCTCATCCCAAACCAGCAGACCATGACAGATCACATTGTTGTTTGCATTCAGAATCCAGGATATTTAATTGTTCATGTTACCATGTTTGGTTGATGAGAAGCTCAACATGACTTGGTAATGTGTGCTTTCAGCACAGCAAACCACCTGTTCCCTGAGCTGCATCATAAGAAGTGCAGCCAAGAGGCTGAGGGAGGTGATTTTCTCCCACTAAGAAGTTGAATCTAATTCTAAATTAGTTGAAGTATTAGGATCTCAAAAGCAACAGTGTGGTGCTGAATGCTGGTCGGCACTGCCTTTGGGAAGAACAGGTACTTCTAAATACACCATCCATACTTAGGTAATTTACTACATGACTGGATACTTCAGAAAACGTTCCTCAAGAGACTTTTGTACTACTTTCTCACTGGCTGAGTATTTGCCCTTAGGAGGCATTGAAATACTTGTATCTGTGGACTACATAAGGCCTAGGATTTCAGTTCTGCTGAAATTATCCAGTGACATCTTTTGTCTTGGCCAGGCTATGGCAGAGTGTTTAAAACCTCTTGTAGCAACAAGGGCCATCTAAGTGTCAATGGTGTACAGAGGTTTTCAAGTTAGAAAATACGAAATTTAACTTCTAATTTCTGTGCACTTCTGGGGATTTCCATGCACATTCCCTGGACTCATATCTGTATATCACAGTGGTTTGCAGACAGGAAATTATCACTCTGTCTCTTTAACAGGAAAATTTTTGTAAACTAACATTCTGAATTTTGTAGCTGAAACATGGGCATGTGATTCAGTTTTATTCATTTGTTCTTAGTTTGATCTTGACTGTTTTCAAATAAAGCTGAATGAAGTTCCTACTGGAGTTGAAAATTATGAGGTCTAACACTGATTATGCCTGAATGGTAATATACGAAGTGAATGACTGGATAATATCAGAACAGGAAAGCTTACTGTGGTATTCTTTTAATCAAATCTGAAAATGCATGAGTATGTTCAGCTATAAGCATTGTATTTTTTTAATTTATCTTTGTTAATTTGATTCATGTAATGTTTCTGTGAGATTTCTTAAGATGGATTAAAATTATGATTTATTTTTTTCATTCCTACTGAGAATTTTTTGTCCTGTATTTTTATGAAATCTTATTTTTAAATAAAAAAATAAAAATTTTTTTCTCTTCACTGAATTTCATTTACATTGATTTAAAATTGTGTAAATTGTTTACTAATATTTTTCAGATGTTTGTAGATTTTTCTAATTAGGTTATAAATTACTCCCACTGCTGTATATTTTTATTGTAACAAATGAAAAAGCTACAATCCCAAATGACTCTTCTGAAAAACTGAACTGTGAAAAATCACTGAATAGTTAGTGAGGTACTTACTATCTGAGCTTTGTTGTTTGCTTTAAAGAGAAGAGCTGAATGTTGGTGAAAACATTAAAATCTTTCTCTGTTAGGAATAGTCTATCAACTAATGTTGGTACACAATACTAGTTACAGCACTGGTTAATTTTCTTGCCTATAGTTACAGCCAGAGTAGGAACCTCTGATGTCGGTATCAATTAAGATTTATATAAATTGCCATTTTTCAAATTACAGAAATAGAGTTTGGGGTTTATAATCTTCGGCTTGCATTATTTATTTTTTTTACAATGCATTAGCTTGTTCATCCTTGGAGCAGTTTTTGGTAGAGTCAAATGAATCTGAATCAGCAGCTCTTCTGTTTTGTGTACATGGGAATTTATGTCAGATTTTGATGCAGAAAATTTTCACACACTTTGGTCTATTTCAAATGAGATACTGGCATTAAAGAAGTAAAAAGAAATGCAGCAGTGGCCACAGGAAACAAATTTAGAGAGCAATCAAACAAAATCTGCTGGGTGTGGTGCAGTAGTCTCAGCTTTAGAAGTACAGGGAAGATTTTAGACACCTGGGAAGATCACTGCAAGACTAGTAAACCCAAGGGAAAAAAACAGTGGTTATGTCTGCAAGGAAATGATTAGCATAGCTGGACTTCATGTGTCACTTCATGAATCAGGAGGCACAAACTACTTGGTGATGGTTTGTGGTACAGGCCTTGCATCTTCTGTTTCAAACCAAGAACCGGATTCAGCTAATAACAGAAATAAAAATCACTTCCATAGCAATCTTTCCTGGCTTGTATGAGTGCATGCCAGCTTTTCAATGTGCGGAAGATGAGCTCTATTCCAAGTTGCCCATAAAAGTAATTTTAAAATGTACACTCCAGTATTTTTAGTGCCTAAGGCTCCTGAAAGTACTTCTTGATGTGTTGCTCCTGAAGGTATTTCTTGATGTGTTTTGTCAATTTATAAACTGAATGAAACAGTATTTTTGAGTCTATAAATTTAAGAGGCGTCCAGGTAGCACAGATGAACAAATACATGCAAACAGTCCTGTAGTCTGATTTATTACTCATATGAGCCAAAATAATACTGACGTGGAAGTGCAGTAGGAGGGAAAATTTGACCTTGTGTACTTCAAGCTGAATAAATATGCTTGAGGAAGGATGGAGGATGTGTTAGTCTGAATAAAAAGAAGCTAAGCTAAGCTGAAAAAAACCTGGCCATAATTGTATCAGTTATAGAACATTTTTTTGTGTGTCTTCTAGTTTCACAATAATTCTCTCATTACACTTCCCATCTCAAAAACCTTCACTTTGCTGAAAGATTAGTGTGACAACAGACATGTGGAGCAAAGGCTTTGTGTGGAGTAAGCCAAAAAGCTGTATTTCAGTTGCGCAGAGATAAACATAAAATAAACTGGATATGTGCTGCTGAAATGTAGCAACTCTTTCAAGCCCAAGTAATAATTTATTTCCAAATACAGCATGATTTTGCTGTTTAGGATATGCTTCCTGACCTCATTTTTATTCCATGAAGCTTGTACTTTCCTGTAGCTGGGGCCCAAACCCCCAAAAATCCAGTCTGTTGGCTGCCATAATGGGCTCCTCTTTTTTGGTAAGTATAAGATATGTCAGTGTGGACAGTGCAGAAATTTGAGCCCTTTAGAGGTGGAATGTGATAATTTGTTTTGCTGGCTGATGGATGCTAACTCACTGGGTTAGACTGCAAGTCTGGGGCTCAGAATATCTGCCTTCAGTCATCGGCGTGACCTGTGGTTCTCCTAGCAAAGACACCTGGGTTTCCAACTAGGGAGTTGTGCAGAGCTGCAGTGCTGAAGGTGTACTGCCCATGTCAGAGAAATCTGAATAGTGCACTTCAGAAGAAACAGCCATATCCCACACGTCACACAAGGAAGGGATTTGGCCCCCTAACATCCTAGCAGTGCATAGGTGACTGGAATTTGAAGCATATGTGTTTTTCAGCTCATTCCCATGAGCTTCTTGGATACACCAAGAAGAGAGATCACATAAGAAACTGTGTTTAGTTTTCTACTTCAAATTTGGATTAAATTTAAGAATAACAGGTGTGCATGTCATGGGAAATAACCTGAGATAAATTTATTTTGCTTTCAAATATTAAAGCTTTATATGTATGCCTTTTTATAGTAAGTACTTGTACTCCAGAAAATACCTTTCTGAATTTAATTTGGCTATTTTCTACATAGTTACATATTCAGGGCATATTCCTACAAAAGCATAAATGCAGAATGTGTATGGGTGAAGACTAATTCTAGTTATTTTTCACTAAGAGCCAGGACTGAAAATTTTTATTGCAAGTCTCTTCATTCACCAGTAGTACATCTTCAGCATCATGAACTGTTCAGCTTTATGTCAAGGTTTTTTAATCTGGGACTGAAAAATCAGAATTTATTTTCCGTGTTCTACCTCAATACTCCCAGAACAAAAAAGCTAAGAAGTGTTTTCTTTAGACTAGTTAAATGATGCCTCTTAAATCTGAAAAAATATTGCTACAGAGTCAAATGCAACAGGTACTACTTTCATATCCTTGGTTAGTGAAAAGCCACAGCAACATGGGTGAACTAGGAAAGGAGCTGCAATGGCTTTTCTGCTGGTCCAAGTGTGTTCTTCTATATAATTCTTTTTTGCTGCATATTGGAGAGTTGGGAGCCTTGTTTGGTGAATAAAGCATGTATTTTTAACCTAATGTTGTTTTAAGATAGCAGAAGTAACAGCACCGCAGCCCCAGCACACCAGGCGCAGATGAGGCTGCAAAGGAGTCTGTGAGTAGCAATGTGGGTCCGTGACCCTTTATCTTCTTGCTTGTTTTTGCAGATGAACAGAGAGATGCAGCACAATCCTCCATATCTCAGAGTAGCATCTCCCTGTGGGCAGGTGATAAAATTTTTGTTGCTAAGTTTATATTAATTTTCAAGTAATGGCAGTGAAAAAAAAAGTCTAACTTGATCTTTTCATCCTTTCTGCTGCCATCAGTTCAGCTGCTCTTGTTCTGTTAAGCACAATTCCTTGGAGTTTTCCTGTGGAATAGCTGAGGTATGAATGGGTGCATCTGGCTGGGACATACAGTGCACCCTTCCTGAAAATTGCCTAGAGATCTTACTTTTCAAAAACTAGACATTTCAACTGTGTCAAAACTGCGGATACTTGGAAGATGGAGCACTGATGGAACTGTTGAAGTTTAGCCATAGTCACGTGCAATTGATCAGATTTCTAACCTGCATGTCTTTTTTAAGCAACAAAATGATTCTGAACGTACTAGCCAGCCAAATTGATAGCTATGTACCTCGGAGAGTATTCTCATTAAAATACAAGTGCTGTTTTCTGAAAAATTAATTCAAAAGCAGTTGAAAAGCCAGAGGTTAATGTTATACTTAAGATATGCCACTCCCTATATATCTTACTTTATCTGCTTAGAAAAAAGAAAAAAGAAAATTTATCTGTCACAGTTAAAATCAGTGAGCATGTATGATTCATAGGAACAATTTTCCAGTTTTGGAGAAGTCTGAATGAAACCATTATTCTTACAAATAGATGTTGAATTAATAAACACAGATGATACAGAGCAGCATTTAGTTGAAACGATTATCTCAATTACATCTCTTTTGTTTGAGAAAGTCAACAATGGCAAATTTTCTGACAGTTATTTGCAGCTGATTCTGATAAAAGATTAAACTTTTTTAAGCACATTGTTTCTGTTTATCAAATTTTGGGAAAAAGGACACATGAATGAGTGAAAGAGCAGTTTGTTTTCTCATGAAAGATAGGCAGTAAATAACATTAATGTATTGCTTAAAAGGGGTTGGAGAGAAAGGTGCTATGTCTCCATCTAGGAGAATACTGATGAGGCTCCATATGTCCACTTACCATTGCTAGGTCTAGTAAGGGTTTTGGCAAACGTACCTTAAATGCACTTTTAGTTATAATGCCTAAAGTCTTTGAATGTGAAGGTCAGTATTGTATTACGTCTCTGGTTGTGTACAAAACCAATGCCATGGATGTTGAGCTGTATTTATTTATCATGTAAAATGAACAGCAGATATGCAATGTGTAATTAGTTTGTGAGTAGGACAGCAACTCCAGGTTTAGTGAACTCTTTGCAGAATGTTATCTCAATCCATATGTTTTGTGCAGTTATTTTACAAAGCCCCAGGGACATTTGCAGGTAGAAATCTTTATCATTAACTATATATGTTTCAGTTATTATCACCCAGAGGAGCTGGCTAGGTGGTTAGAATGATTAATTCAATTTGTTTAATATGTCCTTAGAATTTTAAGCTGCTCAGATGAATTGAACTACATTATTATATAAAGTCCTTTCAGAAGCAAGCTTTAAAAAACAGACCCTGCTGAGACCCTGGAGCAGTTTTCAGACAGGTAGTAATTTTCCCAGATGTGAACTGAGTTAAATGTTATACTTCTTTCTATTTATATACAGTTTGTTCTTCTCTGTTGTAGCTTGCTGTTCTGTGCTTCATTGGGGTAAAGAAGGATGATGCACTGAAAGAAATGGGGCTGGCCTCTTATAGTGCTGCACCACTGAGCTCCCTGTGCACTTCTAATTACTCATGTTTGCTCTTCCCTGCAGGTTTGTGGTGCCTAATGGGGCAGCAGAGGATTTGTCAGTTTGTTGAGTTACTTCATACTCTGCCCACAGTGTGCTAACCTTTATATGGTAAAACTGGACAAAAGGAAGATTCAGAAGCACATGAATATGAAAGTAAACACCTAAATAACAGGGCACGTCAAAACTTGTATGAAGTCACAATAGCATTGTGCACAATAGCAATAGTCACAGTAGCAGGCATTGATAACTATCCACATATATGGATAGGTAGCTAAATCACACACTTGTAGTCACAGGGATACTGATAACTACTCAGTTAAAAAGCTAGTGCTTTTGTTGGGAAAACTTGATCCTCCCCTCTGGCATCAGACAGATACCTGTGTGAGCTCCAATGATCTGGCACCAAAACTTGAGGCAAAATACGTCTGCGTAGACCCTTCACACATCTGGCTTGCCTACCATGGGCTGCAAACTGAGGAATAGCCTGAAGTGCTGTTTGCTGGAACAGCACCAACCTTCCACAACTGAGCAGGGCAGAATGTAGAAGAGATGATCATGGCAGATGCAAGCCTTTTAACAGCAGGACAGACACTCCAGCAGAAAAAGACTTGCAGAGAAATCAGAGGTCTTACATTAACATCTTACATCTGCAGGGATTGCCTGTGTGGGAGTCATAGTGGTGATCTCTTGGGGGACCAAATAGAAATTGACCTTATGGCAAGGGAGGCATATGCTCAGCTGTGGGACAGCACAGCCTCTGTGATTGACTGTGGCAGTAAAGACTCTCACAGTGTGCAGCTGAACACTGTTTAAAAACCTCCTGTGCTTCCTGCCTTCCTGCATATATTAACTCATACAGGTAGTGCATTAGCATTCTTCACAGAATGGTGCTGGGCCTGACCCAGTCTGGTGCTGAGTGAAGTCAGAATTCTTGCTTAGCCTCAGGAGAGGATTATGATTACTATCAACATTATATAAGGAAGTCTCCTTTTGCTGAAAAATGCTGTCAAAAACATTGACTGGTCCAGTGGAGTTAATAGGAAGTAGAGTTCCTAGATATTTTAAGTAAGAACTTTTCTTTTAGTCCTGACCTGTTCTCCCCCTTTTCTCACTTCAGCTGAAAATCATTCAGGTGAAATCAATTGCAGCTACGCTACAATGCCTCACCCTGCATAAAGCTTAACCATACCTTTGTAGTTTTCTCTTTACAAGCAGAATGGGCTTTCAGACTGTGAACTGCATGAGGATGTGAAAGATCATGAAAATGCTCATCATGGGGAAATCATTAACCATCACTACCTGGGCAGCCAGGTCAATGAAGATAACCATAAGCCTTACTCAGAGATAAGCCAGTTAGCTACACAGATACCATTGGATTATTCTCAGCAGATACCTACGATGCCCCCCAAACCAAGGAGTCTTCACTATCTGTGCCTCGTGTCTAATAACAAACCCCTTTTACATCATTCTGCCAAAAACATCAACATGAAATAAAGGATCTAAATATAAATATCCTTGGAAGAAACTATCTGGAACAGGGCCTTCACCTTTCTTTGCACTTCACCTTCTCAGTTTTGTTTCATCAAAGAAAACTGGTGGAGACCATATTTTCTGCCCCAGCTGTGTCATCTCTGGTTTGACCAGCACTCAAACCAAGGCACCTGCCATGCCCAAGTCCTTCTGCCCTGGGGGAGTTTGCTGTGAGGGCCTGGAGCTGGTATTTAACCACATGGGAAAATCCCTGTCCCTCAGCCAGTTATCCATCACATTCTTCCCATCCCAAGTATGGTTTGCAATACCAAGAGGTTACCTGGACAATCTCTAGCTAAGGAACAATGATTGCCAGTCACAATTCAACTCCCACATCTCCTTACGCTCACTGAGGTAAGTAGTCCTCATGCCTAACCTGCTGATAGAAGGCAGGCAGAATACTCAATATATGTGGTGACTATGGACTCAGTGTCAGACCTGCTTGCTTTAGGCAAAGTAGCTCCAGAAGCCCTGTTGTGCGATGACACTGGCTGGATGCCAGATGTCTACCAAAGCTGCTCTGTCTCTCCCCTCCTCAGCTGGAGAGAAAATATAATTAAAAGCTAGTTGAAATAAGGACAGGGAGAGATCACTGACTGATTACTGTCGTGGGCAAACACATCCAGCTTGGGGAAATTAGTTGAACTTATTACAAATCAAAATCAGAACAGGTTTGTAAAAAGTAAAACAAATCCTAAAAACACCTTCCTCTCACTCCTCCCTTAATTGAGCCTTCCCAGGCTCAATTTTACTACAGATTCTCTGCTTCCTCTCCATCAGTAGTGCAGGGAGGCAGGGAATGTGTGTTGTGGTCAGTTCATCACATGTTGCTTATGCTGCTGCTCAAGGAGAGGAGTCCTTCCCCAGAGTGGAATCCCTCCCACAGGAGACAGTCCTCCATGAACTTTTGCACTCTCAGTCCATCCTTTCAGCTGCAGTTCTTCATAAACTGCTCCAGCATTAGTCACTTTCCACAGAGTGCAGTCTTTCAGGAACAGGTTTCTCCAGTATGTGTCCCAGAGGTCCTGTCAGCAAACCTGCTCTAGTATGGGCTTCTCTCCCCACAGGGCCATAGATAAAGTGGGCTTTCCATGGAATCACAGCCATCTTTTGGGCATCTGCCTGCTCCTGCATCCTCAGTTGGCTGAAGGTGGATCTCTGCTCCAACATGGAGCCTCCATGAACTGCAGGGACAGAGCTGCTCCATGGCTGCAGGGGAATCTCCCATCCCGTGCTTGGAGCACCTCCTTCGCCTCCTTCTGTGCTGACCTTGGAGTCTGCAGGGCTGTTTCTCTCTTGCGGGCTGCAATCACTTCTGTGCAAGAACTATTTTTTCCTTCTGTACCTTCTTTTTTTCTTCTTTTTCACCTCTATTACAGAAGTGTTACTGCCATTGCTGGTGGGCTCAGCCTTGCTCAGCAGTGGGTCCATCTCAGAAAAATAGAGGAGGCATGTATTGCACCCAGAAAATACGCCAATCTACTTTTTGTTTGGAAATAATTTATTTCCATGGCATATTAAATAAAGGAAATCCAGCTACACTTTTTTATTAATTTAATATCTCCAGTAATAACTGAGTTAGCCTGGAGATGTGAAGTACTGATCAGAAATTGTGAGGTGTGAGAAGAATGGGATAGAGCTAGCTGACAGAAGAGCAGCAGTTGTGAACTGGTATCTACGTGGCAAATGTGGTTTCTCAATAGTGTGAGTGCTATGTTTGCTCCAGAGGCAGGTGCTGGCTTTGAGCACCAGCAGCATCCCCACCACTCCTGCCCACCTTGAGTGCACTCAGCAGGGCTGTGAGGGCACAGTGTGGCACTGCAGTCTTTGGGCACTGTCATGCAAAAGGACCAGCATTTCATGGCAGTGAAATGGCAAGGAGTCACTTTAAGGGGTGGGTTTGGCTTCCAAACCTTTACTGCTTGCACTGTCCTAGGAAAGGGGAGCAATCCGCTTTGGTTTTTTCAGTACCCATGCCACCCCCTCAGATTTGCAATGCAGTCTGGGGTAAGGGCACTGCTTTCCCTAGAGCCCTCTGCTTTTACTGGCTCACAGTGAGCACCGTGTAAGTGTTTTGGTCTTGGCTGATAGAGCTGTTTTGGCAGCCACTGAACTGGAGATGGGCTGTAAGCAAAGTACCTGCTTCATATCCAGTTACAAAAGTGCACTGTATTTGATAAAGCCTATCAGTATGCCCCTCTCTTCAAAGAGAAGGTGAAAAGAATCCATCCTTTCTTCTAAGTAGATTGTGAGCAGGCAGCATAATGGCCTCCATTTATTTCTGGGGTTCTTAGCACTACATCTCAGGGGATACAATTCAGATTTGTATGATTCTCACATTGCTCATAGGGATGAAATCCAATCCACAAATGCAATGGATGGAGTATTATCATATACTGAACATTAAAGGCTACCCTCCTCATGAAACAGGTAGTTACTGAAGAAAGAATGCTCGCGTGAGACACATAATTCTTAAATGTCAAACGTTTGGGGTTTTTTTATGGCAGGTGTAACTCCACCTTCACATTTGAATAATGGTTTTCCTTTGGGAAAAGTATTTTTAGACATGAAAAAAATTACATACTGCATTTTAAAAACTTTTTAAAAGAAATAAATGTAAAAGAATGCTAGAAGTTTAGCATGTTGATTTATTGTGCATTGGATTCATTATGGCACATTGATTATTTCGATGAAAATCATGCAAATGAATAATTTTGTTACATTTTTCTTGTACAATTTAACATTCCAGTTCTGGGCCTGTCTCCATCATTGACTACCCGACTGTCTTCTGCCCAATTTGCAATGCACGATAGCCCACAAGGATATATACATATATACACAAGGTGCATCAGTTCTTTTGACATAATGAAATTGTATCATTATTCCTTTTTCAAGTTAAACAATCATATTTGCCTTTCAGTTGGACTGATGTGTGCTTTTGAATATAACAAGGGCTTTCACTTTGCCTTGCTAGTCAGCACTGCAGATACATTACCTCAAAAAGCTATTAAAAAAAAAAATACTTTAGCATTGCTTTTGTTCCTGAGTGTCATCGGACCAGGACTGAGTCTCCAGCCTTTTGGAAGCCAGTTTGTCCACCCAGATGGTACCTGCCATCCTCTGTTTTCTGCCTGTCCCAAAAAGTGCTGTGCTAAGCCTGGAAGACTAGCGGGCACTTGGGACAGGAGAAAGAGTAGGAGCGTTGGAAGAACGCTCTCAGACGCCTCCCTGTCAGCCTTCGCTTTTACTCTCAGTGGAAATGCTGCGGCCTCCCCTGGATCCTCCGCCAGGAACCTTTGTAACTCAGCTGTGGAGCTCTTCATGTTCCTGGAAGTATCCTGCCATGTCTTGGGCACTCTGGAGCTTCACAAAAGAAGAGGTATTTCTACCCACAAGAAAGAGAATGCTTAGAGGGAAGTGTCTAATTTTAAGATGCCCAGAAAACAGCTCAATAGGAATGACGGCTTTTCATCACTCTGGAAGTCAGCAAAGATATTTCTTGGGCAAATACTGCCATGGTTTAATTAATTTTTTAAAAGCTTTATTTGTCTCTTCACTAATGTCAAATGAGGAAAAATGGAAAGGCTGAGCAAAGTTAATAGCAGGTATTCCCCACCTCCCCACCCCCATTACTGCCACATTATACAGGAATAATCCAATTTATATTTTCCAGGGTACGTAACTCAGTCAAAGGCAGCAGATTGTCAGGCTTTTGCAGCCACGTCCTGCTCCCTTAGTAGAAATGAAAAGACCTAATGCCATTAAGAATGTTTCTGTGTGAGTTTATTTCAACGGGTTTTGCAGCTGCCAATAATGATGCATTAAAATATTTACCAGAAAACAGCAGGAGAAACAGGAAAGGTACATGCTGAGGAGGATGGTGGGGAAGTCTCCCTGGGTTCTAGAGATCAGCAGTCCTTCTGGATTCCCAAGAAGCTCTGAGGCAGGGCTGTATGTACCCCTGACCAAAGAAGGGAATGCCAAAGAGGCTTTCCAACACCTATCTAAAACTTGTAAAATCTGTCATTGTAAATAGCTGGGACTGATCTCCCAGCTTCAGCCCATCACCAACGAGTATGTGTAAGTGTGGAAGAGTTTGTTTTCTACAATTACTTAAATCTACAATACTAATTTGTGTCTCTGTCCCAGCACTGCCTATCCTCCAGAGGAGAGTAGTGTGAATTCTTACTCTGAGCCTATTAGTAGGTGTTGGAACCTTATGGAAATAAATGAAACATTCCTAAAGGTTCCTTCTGGGTATGAAATGGAACTGTTCCCTGGAATAGAATCAAAAGCTGAGTAAGCCTAGAGAAAACAAACCTTACAAAAACCTAAACCTTTGGGGAAAAGCTAGATTGGCAATTATTTCCTAATGGAAGACAGATATTAGAAGTGGGTGAACTTGCTTGCATTTAATTTATTTTAAATTAGAAACAGATTTTAGTTCTGCCAAATTTTATATTTTCATATATGTCTTCTTTCCTTTGAAAAGATTTTAAAAATGCTTAGCCAAAAGAAATTTATGTTAAATTCACTTGAAAAATTAATTTGAATAATCCAGCTCACTTGAAAATTCAAATTATTCCACTTTAAAAAACTCCAGACTTATATCAATATGTAAGCCTGAATTACCTTGAAATTCATTGCTATTATGTAACAAGCATATTGTACTGTATACTTTCTTCAGAAATCTGTCGTTTTCTGAAAGGAAAAAGAGGTCATCTGAAAAAATTTTGTCCAATAGCATACACCTATGTTGGTTATGACTGTATCTTCAAGCTGCATAGGAGATGTGGTCCCTCCACATATTACAGCATTTAAAAAGTTCCACCTGCAAAACAGACATGGCTGGGAGAAAGGCAGACCTCCCAGCAGGCAGGAGGAGGCATGGGAGCAGCGTGTGTGGGGGAAGCACTGCAGGCATTGTTTTCCTGGGTGCCAGAAATCCCCATTCTGCCTGCAGCTAATGCCAGAAGGCAACATGCCGCAGCAGAAGGGAGGCTTATCATTAACTCTGTCTTTCCTGGATGTACAAAAGCAAATATTCATGTGCTGCTTGTGGCTATAGGAGATGCATAGTCTTCTTGCAACTTCAGGAGCTTTCTAGGATGGAGCATCTCCACTGTTGACTGACTTAGTAAAAGACGTTGTTGCAAGATTGCATCTGCTGTAGGCTGGACATCTGAGAGCAGCTTGAGACCTCTCAGCTAGCTACAGTGTGATAAAACTTTTATCCTCTTTTAAGCACAGTGAACTGGCTCATGATTACCTAAAGTGTGGGCTCACACTCCCAGCCGTCACAGTGCTGCTGGGGATTTGTGAATTGCCCTAGTAAGGCAGATTAGTGGCTGAAGCAATTGGTCTCTTCACCTGTGGCCGGACTTTGGTAGATGGGAAACTGCAGAGAATCTCCCTCTTCAACATCAGTCCCATTTTTCTCTTGAGCTGGCAAATATGCTTGTTAGGAAATTAGGGGTGATGTCCAGGGTTTATCTCACACCCACAGTTGACTGCTGTAGGCCCAACATGATGAGCATGTTAGTGAAGGCCACATGAAAGATTCAGCCTCAGGACATCTGCCTGTGCACTGCTTGCCAAAAACTGGATAAAACTCTGTTGCTGGTGCTCTCCATACCTTATAATGTTTATCACAAAGCCAGGCTGTTTGAGCAGGATGTAGGGTACAGAGCTGGAGTTAATCCTCCTGTGCCCTCTAAGTGCGCTGAGCCATCCCATAGCATATGATCATAGGCAGACTTTACAGTATTCAAAAATTTTCTCATGTCCAAATTGATCACTGTGACCTAAATGAAATTAAAAAGGAAACATCCTCATCTATTATACAGAAACTCTTCTAGAAAGAGAACTGTGCTGATTTAGGGGATAGGGATGGCCAAAATCCCCATTAATTTTGGTCTGACTTCTTTGATGCTGGCCTCATCAGTGTATTTAAAACAACTGAGAAACTGAGGCTGCAAGCCAACCTCAATAGCACACAGGGAGAAGGGAAAATGGCTCTTATCTTTTGATGTACTGGGTGCTGCTACAGAGCTGTTCTGTTTTCAGCATTCTGGGCTGGCTCAGGGGTTCATTTCATTAGATGCTGTCAGTGTTTCAGGACCTCAGCAAATGGGCCCTTAACTCAGGAGTTGATCTTGTGGAAATAATAATAAAAAAGAGAAAAAAAAAAAAAAAAAAAAAAAAAAAAAAAAATAATAATAATAATAATAATAATAATAATAATAATAATAATAATAATAACAATAATAATAATAATTGCTGTTGCTTTGTTGTTATTGCTGTAGTTATTGTTGCTATGCTAAAGTGTTAATTTTAAGGATAAAATTTTGGAGATGTGGAGAAGGTGATTGCTTTGATATGGTTTTTGCTAAAGAGGGATTTATTGCTAAGGTATGTACAGAATCTGCAATACTCCAGTAAAACCTATGCTGATCACTTCATCCAGGACTGGCAAATCCTGGTTCTTCTTTATATAGCTTTTAAATGTAAGCCAGGGTTTATGGATTTCCTCTGTGTGCTTATGTAAGTACTTTTTCTTTTCTGCATCTTAAAATAAAGTCAGAAAAATTTGTTCTTCTAGGCTAGTCCTTCCTTCAGGGAATGACAGATTTTCCATTAGGGAAAAAGCCCTGCAAGGAAAACTTTGAAGGAAGAACGCCTTTTCACCCTGGAGGGTGAGAGTACTTAGAAGAGGTAAATGACCTGAAGCTGTGGGGCAGAAGGGAGGTGTGATTAAAATAGTTCCCTGCCCACTTGTTCCCCCCTTCCCAGCTAGATCATCCAGAGCAGAGGAAATCAAGAACATCCATGGGAAAGGGAGGAGGAAAAGTCTGCATCACTTAAATTCTAACTGCTGAGGACTTACAGTCTTCCTATTTCTCGCTAAAGCTGATTGCAAAGAGTTAAACTGTTTCCATATGTCCAGTTGCGGAGTTTGTAGCCTTTGGCAGCCCCGGCTGCCCCAGCTGCAGCTGCTACCTGTGTGTTCCCGGGGCGCGCGCCCGTGCACGCGTGTGCGAGCGCCCAGATCCACGTGTGCACACACGTGTGCTCCGACCTCTGGGCCAGGGCCCCACCGCGATGCTGAACCTGTCTGTCCTTCTTGGGGAAGATACCAATTCAGAATAATTTCTTCCCCCTCCTCTCTTGCACTCGGAGCCGGCCATGGATCATGTCAAACAATATACAACTGAGAAGAATGCAAATAAACTTCGGTCTGTGCAGCCCAGCAATGCAGCCAGCCGCCCACTTGTGAGATACTAAACTGGTGTACACATGATACACAAAGAACGCTGGCTGGTTTCACCAATCCCTTCTGACAAAAAAAAAAAAAAAAAAAAAAAAAGAAAAAGAAAAAGAAAAGACCTGATCCTTGTCTTCATATCAGTGAGGTTGGAGTTCTTGCTAATAAAGGAGCTTTTCCCATGATGCAGTGTGATAAGGATTGGCCTACATGTAGCCCAGCAAGCCACTGCTGATGTTTTCTTGATTAGGTGTCTTATCTTCCATTGAGCTGCATCTGATGAAGGTTGCTGACAGCGTAATGGCAGGAAAAGCATCGGACAGCTCCATAAAATGGCAGCTTTGCTATGACATGTCAGCCAGGACCTGGTGGATGGTAAGTTGGTGTGATAACTTTTTTTTCCTCTCCCTGGAAGCATTTTTTTTTCTTTTCTGAACTCCTCCTTCACTGTTGCAATGCACGTGCTGCAAAGTTCAGAGCGCACAGTTTGCGGCTCCAGCTCAGTGACTCTTCAGAGCTCCTAACATCACAGTGAGACAGACAGGATTTCTCTGCTGCTGTAGGGGCATGGGCCTTCTCATTAAAACAGCAGCAAGTACAGCATGGGATTTTTCTTTTACTTTCTCCATTTTATTTCTCCTCCTGCTCAGCTCTCTCTCCTCCTTTTTTTCTTTTTTCATTTTTCCTTTTTTTTTATTCCTTGCCACCCTAGCACCCTGTGAAATGCAAATTTTTCAGTTTGTCAAGCTACTTGGTATGAGAACGTGAAGCTGGAAGCAGTCACGGTAAAAAGAAAGCAGCCTTGTCATCATGCTCTTGGCTAATTGTTCTTGAGTTGGTCTTAAAAATAGAGCAATCTGCCTCTTTATTCTGTTTCCTCTGAATAATTATTTAGAAAGTGCATTGTATCATGTTGTGAGCAGCCTCCTAATCACTATGCGATTGTCCCCCACGCTTCTCTTTAATTTGGAGTCCTCCTCCCTACCAATGAATGCAGTAACTGGAGCAACTACTGATTAATATGCTGCTTGTCATAATTAAATTTAGTTAATGAGGATATGCATATTCAGTCCATTTTTTCTTTGTTTGGATGAGCCTGGCTTTTTTGTTCATATTTATACAGCTGCAAATGAAAGCGGAGAGCTGGAAAAAAAGCAAACCTTACTGAGCTCAGGGAAGGGTGGATCCTGAGAGACAACTTTTTTTAATGTTACCAGGCAAAGGAGCCCAAAACATTACTTAATCAAAACAGTGGGACTAGGAGAAACTATTTTGGGAATGAAAAGCTTTTCTCCTCAGCAGAACTACATGAAATTTTCTCCACATATGGATTTTTTCACTTGTGGACAATAGTCTCTTGTATGCAATAACCATGCCATGAAAGGGACATTCGGCCAGCTTGCATTCCATTATGAATATTAATTTCATTCTTGGGTTGCTTTGTCTGGTGGCATATTTTTATCCTTTCATTCCTTCATTGATTGCCTTTGCTTGTTTGTCGGGATAATTATAATGCTTACTGCATGCGCTGCGTTTTTACAATTAGTACAGTGCTGGGACAATAGGCACTTTATTCTTGGGCAGTGGGTCTGGGGAGCACCAGTGGAGAGCACATCCCAGTGCCTGGACAGAAGGCAGGTTTCTGATTATAACTGCCTTCCTACACTGCTTTGCGAGGACTTCGTTATCTTTCCAAAGGTGGATGTTGATACGTGCTTTCAGTGAGGGTATCAAACCTGAAGGGAGTATTTAATTTAAATTATGCTTATTACTTGTGATTGTTTCTGTAGTTTCTGAGTACAGGGAAGAAGAATTATTCTGTGTTTGTTACTTGTTGAACTGCTGGCGTAACTTTAAAAGAACAGTAGAATGTAGGTGATAAAAAGCTGTTTTGTTAAACTGCTATTTTGCTGGGTGTTACTCTGTTTAGTATCATCTTTTGATTCATGTTTAGATCTTTAATCAGATTTTCTTCTTGTAATTTTGTACATTATTGAGTAGAGCTGTTAAAGTGACTGACAGTTGTTTAGACATAGATATTATGAAATATTTGCATAGTGTATTTCCTTAATATTGTGTGCATGAAGGTTTGCTTTTATTAAGGAGCACATCTTAAGTTTAATGTAGTGTTCACTGAGGATACCTTTCAGTGAGATGACATAGCTTCCAAAGAGAAAAGAAAATCAATACTTTCACTGCAGTATTTTATCCTGAATGGTGATCTGTAAAATACATGTAATATAAATGTTCACTCTCTTGAGTGTGTATTTCATGCACACTTTGGAAAGAGAGTTTAAGAATTGTTCTGTATTGGTAAAAATCCAATGATATTTTAGCTCTGCATTTCATTTTGCATCATATTTCTAACATACAAATTCGCAGCTAAGATCTAAGGTAAACCCGTGTGTGCACTGCTAATACGAATTGTTTTCTCTCAGAAAAAAATCTCACGCTGCAATGCCTTTGTGTGCAAAATATTATCACAGAATTGATTGTGTAATTATTTATAGTATGTTCCTATCCAAAATATGTAGTGTAAGTGAATCATTAAGACTTCTAAGTGAAAAAACAAGCAAGATAAACTTTATCTTTCTGCTTCTGCTTTTCTTGAATGATTGTAAACACAGAATTGTAAATGCCTTATGGAGAACAGGAAATATTGTATAAGATAGTTATTCATAGTTATAAAAAAGTTTATTCGCAAATGTTTTTATGGCAGGCATCATTATAAAATTAGTGGGATTTTATTATGCATAAGCTGTCTATAACTATTTTGCAGCATGTAAATATTAAGATAAAATTCCATTTGAATAAACATAGAATATTGGCTTTTGATAACTTTAAAGTAATTACATTGAACGAGTGTCACCAAGAAATACAACATTCTATCTTGTTCTTTAAACTAAATGGAATGACTGTTAAGTTTTCAGGGTGCTTTTTGTTTCCTACCTTCCTGTTTGTTTCCTTCATATTATTTTATTTGGCTACAATAAAAACGTGGTTTGTCAGGGAACAACCAAACAAACATAAATGACACACTCTCCATCTGTGTTCTCCTGAACACAGACATATTTACTAAAACACAAGAGGGCAAAAGTTTTACTGAGAATGCAATAAACAACCAAATGCAAACAAAAGTAAACTTTTAATATACTAAATAGCTGAATATATGAAAATCTGTTAACTGATTATCTCTTTCTTTTGTAATTGTGTAAATATGAACATCTTGGTTGTGCATCATATTTTTACATTAAAATTTGTGATGAGGGAAAGGACATGAAGAGACAGAACCTGTCTCTATAAAGTGCTGTTCAGTACAGTTGGGAAATAATTTAGAAAATTTTTTTGCTGCAAAATCTCCACTTAAAAAGTGAGGAACAATGATAATGTGGGTGATTGAGAGAGTGATATCCATGGGAAAAGTAGATATTTTTTCATTGTCCCTTCACTAATGACAAATGGCTAGTTTGGGATTATAGTCATAATCAGGTTTTGTGATTGAATTCACAAATTTAATAGTTCATTACTTTACAGGTCACAAATTAAAATCTAAGTAACTATTTACGTAACTTTATGGCATTGTTAACAGGCTGTTGGGTTTTTCTTGTGGGAAAAGATTCCAAATACTTACATCTAACATATCTCTTGAAAGCTATTTTGTTAAATCTGTGCCTAAGTCTGAGCTGATGTCTCTGGTTTGTAGATCATTTTCATGCAATTATATAGGGGGAAAGAACATATTCTAAAGAAAAATCTTTTCTTCCCAATATCAAAATCCCATTTTTGTGCACAAATTTACATGCCTCTGCAGTAGAGATAATGAAAAACTGTCTTTTCAAATTCTTGGGGAAAAAGTATTGAAATCACAGGTTTTATTAAGAACAAACCAGAGACAATTAAAAACTTCTGATCTATTGTAAATACTGCACATTTTGTTATGCTTAATGGCAGTTCTGATGATCAAAGACATTGTAAAAAAATTTTGGAATAAAAAATCTGTCAATGCAAAGTTTACCATGTTGTATTAAGGCATATTAACAGGGCAAATAATCCCAAGTGGAGGTTAAATAGTAATATGCTGTATTTCAGCATTAAAAAGAATTATTCCAATCCTAAATTTATTAGTGAATCCAGATTTTAATGTACTTTTTGGTTTAATACAAATGTTAATCACATTCCAGGGGAGTTGCAGTATGTCAATATTTTGCAGCAGCACATCTGTGTAGTTTTCTAATTTGGATTAAAATGATATTCATAACACAACAACTCCATCCGTTGTTCAGATGTACAGCTTGTTAATGAATCCTTTGTTCTCAATAATGACTTTTAATTAAATGATTTAGAAACAAATGTCAGTATGACTGTGGACATATTGAATGTGCTGTGCTTATTTGTGGACCTAGAACACCAGATCTTAATTCTATACATTTCAGGGGGAGGAGTGGACAGAAGGATATAAGGTTATATCCATAAAAGTTGTTCAGTTTTCTTTACATGAAAGTGGCGACATCATATACAAATAATGCAAGATCATTTACTGACTATCTAATGGTTATTCTGAATGATGAGTCACCAGATATCTTTTTTGGGAGATATGTTTGTTAGGCTTATGAGACGCTATAAATATATAGTTTTTAGTTCTTGTTCAGAACCATTGCATTTTTGTCTATAAAAAATATTTGGCTCAGGTACTCTGTATAATTGGACAACTCAGAATAAATTTGTTTACAGTTCTCCAATGCATGTTCATCTCTATTGTTTAATGTTTTTTATTATGGAATGGGGGAATAATCTCCCTTCATCAAAAAACCCCAAGCAACACAGTAGCAGTGCACATACATTACACACATACTAACACCACGTGCTAATGTAGAATTAAGGTGGTTTTAATCACTTTCAATACTCCTTCATTGCTGATTTAAAAAAAATGTGTCCCAAGAAAAAAATATTTGTACTTACTGTCAAGCATATACTTCTCTAACTCTTCTCTGTCTTTAGACTCATGTTATGACTGTGTTTCCAGTTAGATTTGCTACTGTGAGGTGTTTAGCAGTTGCAGCACCTTCTCAGCAAAGTTACTTTTTCTGCTTGTGCTTCATGCTTTTATCAGGATTCTACTCTGTGAGTCTGACAGCGCCTCAGTTTGTCTGTTCCTTCTGGCAATGTTGAGAGTTTTCTTATGGTGAAAACTGTATGTCAGCGGTGCTGTGAACATTACTTTGTGTGAAGGTGTGCTTGTGGCTGGGTATCTAAACATGTGCGCACTCCGCTGGCTTAAGGCACCACCCAGAGCTCATTAATATCAGGAAAAAGCAGCTATGAAATTCCAAAGCGTCTCTCTACAGCAGGTAAAATGCAATTGTACTTTCAATAATGTGCTTGAGATTTATACAACTGTAGTATTTAAGATGTAATTAACGTTGGTGTTTCAAGCTATTCAATTATAGCTTTCCATTGCAACTTCTCTGAACATGTATTATGACTGAGGAAATGTGTGCTCCAACTAGGCTATGGCACCTTGCTGTACCTGAATCTTCTGTAGGACGTGCATAAATTATGTGCAAGTCATAATAAAGTTGCTTTTTCTGTTCTGAAGTTATCACTTGATTCTTTCACTTTCTTTCCCCCTCCCAGATATTTGATTTCTTTGCTCCATTAAAAAAAACATTATGTGAAAAAAAAAGGTTGTTTTCTAGTGGAATTTATGGCCTCCAATGTTACTTGATGATGATTGAATCCAAATAATGAAGAAATAACGCTAATTTCTCTATGCTTTAATACTAACAGACTGAAAATTCTGTCAAAACACATTCACTCTTTAAGATATATTTTCAGAATCCTAGTGTAAGACAATAGAATTGCAATGTTGAATGGAGCAAAAATCAGGAGAGAAATGGAAGAGCTAAAATAAAGACAGGTAAAGTTTTCTGCAATTTCTTTCTGCAATTTAATTTAGAAACAGAAGTTATTCACAGAAAAAAAACCCAACTGATTAGGTCATTCTTTTAGTAATTGGAAATAAGAGATGGCTAGGTTAGCTACACCTGGCATTGAGATTATAACATCAAGGCAAAGATAGTTTGAAGAAGAAAGAGCTTCACTGGGAACAAATACAATTAGTTCTTTTGAATCTTTAAGCCCAATAGGGTTAGAAACTAACTTTGATTTTCTTTTTGAACTGCTAAGAGCAACTTTAACACTTTGTGCTGTGATGCAGTGGCGCAATTAACTGTCTTAAAATTTTACTACTGTTGTTCAGAATTCAAAACAGAACAAAACCACACCATCAATATTTTAACAGATGGTGCTGCTGTACTTTGCAATGTCATCAAAATGTTCCACTGAATGTTCAATGCAATCCAAATGTTTCTCTGTCCTTGCAGTAGAATGCAGTGATAGATCTATGTTTTTAAACACAGGTTCAATGTCAAATGTCACATCTCAGATTGTCATTGTGGAATGACAGTTTCTCAAAGATATTCAGCACTAATGGAGAGATCTTCTATGTATCATCATTTTAAATGGTGACTCACTTCTTAGGGAATATGGAATAATATTACCTTCCAGTGGTAGTGAACTTAATTCTTTGCAAGTCAAGGAAATATTGTGCTTAGATTGGTTAGACTAGGTGTACATTTTCCCAATGCTCTAGAAAATGAGACAGAGGGGTTTTAATTTCTTCCATGTAATAAAGACTTCCAATTTATTCCATGTAATAAATTTGAACCAATGAAGTTATATGATCTTTTGTTTAGGGCAAGAAATCTGTAAAATTAAGATGTTACCAAAACCTTAGGAGCTAAGTTCCCCTTAAAAAAAATTTGAAGATCAAACTGAATTCTTTAATACTGTCTTTAAACTAAACTAGTTAAATAATTGAAATGCTTCATCTTCCTATTATGGCATGCCAGGCTGTCCCATTTAACCAGTCGTATTCCATTTGCTCTGGCTGACTTGTGTTTGTTTGCTCTAACTACCTTATACATGTTTTGACAAACTCTGCTTTTATAACATCTTTAAAAATCACCTGTTAAAGGATATTAAACAAGATTCTTTCACCAAATAAATCAGGCTGTGCTTGTTCCATGCATGAAGGCGTCATTGTTCTACCTGACAGTAAAAGTTCATACAGTTTCAGAGACCACCAAGATTTGTTGCACTATCCTGAAAGTCTGACGGGGCTTTTATCTCTCAGAACACCTTTGCAGACACACTGATGTTTCTTGAGGAGAGTTTACTGCCTCAGCATCCCAGCCATAGCACTGTTCCTGCATGAGTGTTTGTAAATCAAGGCTTTATCAGTGGAATCCTTGAGGATACTAGGGGAAATGGTGGTTTGTTTCCTGCTGGCCACAATACTGCTGTGGTCTGTTATTACATCAGCTATTGCTTTCACAGAACTGTCATCTCTCTGGCTAGAGCAGCAATGTAACATCCTGTCATGTTAAGAAAGGAGAATATGGTCCACATAAGTCTGTATTAACATATTGTCAAGTTTCTTATCCTGCTAGTCAAATTTATTTTTGATTGTACTTTCAGAGGCCCAGCATTAGGAGAAGGTATTAAATGGATCTGACCCAAAGACTGCCATTTACCCACCCAACAACCGTGGCAGATGCAGCAGCAGCAGACTGGCTTTCACTTTGCACCTGGGCTTGAATCTTGGCTCTGCGAGGGTATAATGCAGTCCTAAAGCCCAAGAGTTTCCCACACTTGGTACTGATAATTAGCAAGTTTGAGAGATAGGTTAGGACTCTTGGGGCAGAGTCTGAGCCAGGTCGGCCATTTGCTTAATTCAAGTTAGTATTGAAGTCTTCACTAGCAATTTCAGCTCATTCCCACCAACAAGTTTTTCACTTTAATCCTGTTAATGATGTGTCTTGCTCCAACTTCATGCTGTGATTTCTCATAAAAATCTATTATTTTCATTCAAATTAGTTACTAACCTGGGAATTATTCCAGAGGGGAAAACGTTATGAGTGTCTTTTAAGCCTGAGACTACCTTAGATAAGGAGTAATTGTCCATGAGAGAAGGGAACTCTTTTATTCTTTCTCAGGTAAAATTATACTCTGGTTAATGGTGCTGCCCAAATAAGGGGTGTAAGGTCTTAGTTTAGTGCATGCAATGTGAATGTGTTAATAGAAATGGAAGATAAGTTCTGATTTACTAAAAAGTCTTACCCAAAGTTAATATCATACAGTGATCTTCACGCTGCTTCACCCAGATGTATTCTTACATAGTGCTACTAGAATTATCTCAAGTTATTTAATGGAAAAGTAATAAGGAAGAATATAATTAATGTTTAGTGTTATTTCACAAATCAATAAGCAAACTGATGTATCATTAACTAACAGAATGTCTGCACTTGATAGCATATAGATTATTCAGGTCCATTTAATTGCCTTATTGATGCCTTTTACCACAGCAGAAATTGTAGAGGGCTTTAATTCTGAAAGAGGTTTTTACTTCTTGGAGTGAATGATTTTACTTACATGCTGTACTCCCTGGTACTTTTGATACTGTGTTTGCCAATCTCTACATCCCAACTGATGCTGGTGTGTAACTAAAAGCTTCCTAGTATCTGATATGAAGGTCGTCTCCTCTTTGACTAATTTTAGTGACTATTTTAATTTTCTGTACACATTGTCAAAAGCAAAATAATATTCATGCAGAAGTACAATATGTGACAAGCATGGAAGGCAAAACACTCTAGTTGGCTCTTACGCAATTTCTCAAGTAAAAGACCTGATTTCATCTTGCTCCAATTTAAACTGCTGCAGCTAATAAGACCCAGTGAAGACAGAACTGCAGCTTACCTGTTTCAGACTAGGTATACTAATAAATAATTTTTCCAAGGCATTTTGGAAGTCACTTAGATTTTTTCCATAAGCTCTCAAATGAGTTTTATAACATGATAGTCCTAATAACATTTATTGTAACATTTATATGCAAATAGTTTTAGATTTGTGTCCTTTTGACAGCATATAACATCAGATCTAGAGTGGTATTTTTCTGCAGTAGTTTGCAGTAAGAAACTTGAAAAAGTACAGAAGAAAATCTGAAATGTAAATTTTGACAATAAATAGAAAAGGTAATTTTCAGTTTAATTTACTTTCTTACTTCACATGTTGTTGATAAACTTAATAATGACTGACTAAATTGGCTATTTGAATGAAGTGAAAAGAAGGTTGTGTTCTGGAGGATATTCAGGTAAGGTTTCTTAGTAAATTCCACAACACTGACAGTGCCCTTCAGTAAACATTTTTATACATCTGATGCTCTGCATAGGCCAAGAGTGAGCTGTAATATTAAAATACAATTTGATATGTGAAAAGAAATTGTGCAGAATTATTTTGCTACTGCTTTGTGTTGTCACCCAAGATATGGACGGTGATTTACCTACCCCTTACTGCCCTGCACTCTACAGATTGATCAGATTAACTTGCTACTTTTATCTTGTAATCAGGAAGTCTTGATACACAATGATGAATGTGTCAGAACCTTTTCCTGTCTGTGTATTACATTTTTGCCAACAATAATGAGCTGTCGCGGTGTGAGTTTTGGAGATGAGATTAACGCATGGAAGAATGAGTAAACCTGTACACCAGGAGCATAATTGAATCAAGCAGAACATGACAACAAGCATGCTACAGGAGTTTGACACGAAACAGGGACAGACGGTGTACATGTATAGGGCTGCGCTTTGTTGTCATGCTTTAAAGACTGGCAGTCTTGGTGGCACCATGTTCATTACCACCCAGTTTCCTGGCTGAGTTTCCCTGTGTGCACTGTTAACTCAGACAGGCACAAGCCCTGTGCTCTGTTTTCCACACGGGATGCTTTTTGGCGGCGTGCTGCTTATATACCAGAGCAGCAGGAATTGCGGTAGCACGGTTTGGGAAACAGGCTTGAAGTGTAACAGCAAGCAGGTATGACTACAAAGTACATAATCTGCTTCTGCAGGAAGAGAGGAGAAGCTGGGTGACTGATGGCTTTCTGAAAAAAAAAGCTGCTCAAGTTTCTCCTGCATTCCAGGCTGGAGTGGAAGAGAGAATTCAAGGTTAGCAGTGAGCCACAGAGCGCTGATTGCTTTGTAATGGAAAAAATTCAATTACGTGAAATATTAGACTTGTCTCTCTGTCTTAGCTCTCCTCAATCTATTTAGTCAGGAAAAAAAATGAAACTTCTCAACAGATGCCTGGCTGCCTGGGTACAGAGACGAAAATCATAATTTGTCTGTAATCCCTAATGCAAACAGTTGTTCATTAAGAAACAAAACTAATGTAATCTTGATGATTTGCTTGGATTTCTACTCTATCATGGTGTTTTGTACAGCTGGCAGGCTAATGTAATTTTACTTAGGAACCCAAAGCAATCTGGTACTCAGACAACACCATGTAGATTTAGGGAAATTTGGGGCTCAGATTAGCATAATACTAACTAATCATGAATATCATTTGCATTAATTAGAGTATTGGGGAAAGATGGTTTTTAAATGGAAGAAAATTGAAAGAAAGATTAAGGGCAAGGGCTTACAAACCTAGTTTTGCTTTATGCAAGAATATAACAGATGATTTATGCTATAATGCCTAATATTTTAATGTGTAAGTATTAATTAGAGTATCAACGAAAGATTGTTTCTAATTGGAAGAAAACTGAAAGAGAGATTAAGGGCAGAGTTTATGAATCTGCTTTTGCTTGATGATGCCAGTATGCAGCAGATGATTTCTCCTATAATGCCAAAGAGCTTAATCTGTAAAAGATAGGGTGACTAATACACTACACAGTAGAGACACTTCAAGGATTTTTTTTTTAAATTAGGCTCATTTCAAGCAAAAAGAGAACTAGATGGTGTATGCTTACATCCATCCTATTACTACTAAACATGAACTAGTTGGGTAAGGAAAAAAAGAGTATTTGTAGACATATGCTGTGAGTTAAAAGTAATTGATCATCTGTATTTTAGCATTTGGTACAGCTGTTTTCTTAATAATTGAAGTATGCCTAAGTTATAAGAGTGCTTTCTTTAAAAAAAAAGAAAAAAAATGTTGACTGTCTATATTTTAGACTATGTTAAAAATATATTTTAAAATGCTTTTGGTTTAAAGGTTATGATTCTCTTACTATATCAGAGTGGCCACTCAAATCTTTGTGAGCAGATATTATGGCTATTTTAAAGACCAAATTATGAAAACTATTGCAAGGTATGCCTTTGCTCACAAATTTTTTTCAGGAATACCCTGCACTCTTGTTGTTATTATTGTTATTACTATTTGTTGCTGCAATGCAGTCTTGTAGTATTCCTGTGATACACAATTTCTTCAGTAGCACCAAAGAGCTATTGGTTATGCAGTGTAATTTCAAAGTAATGCCTAGTTAGAACTGAAATTAAAGTACAATAGATATTACAGGGTGTAGTAGCAGATCTAATTTGGATGAGTGTAGGGGTATTACACTGGGGCAGTATTTTGTGTGTACCTCACATACACTGCCTGTTCTTACATGACCTATAATTTTGACATCTATTCGGTTGGAGAGCTAATGCAAAATTTAAATCAGCCTTTCCTCTGGCAGACTTCTGAAAATATTTTCAGAATGGAGCCTGAGCAGTTTCTCAGCAATATGAAACCTGTTCAGGCTCCATTCGAAAAAGTTTTTGTTTTGTCAAGGCTGCTGCTTCTCAAGCTTAAATAGCATGCACTGCGGTAGTTAATTTTGCCTTCCAAGCAAGGCCTTGCGAGGAGTTCCACACCAGCCTACTTAATCAGTTGTAGATGTGTTTATAAGTGCTTCAGGGCGCTCAGACAATTAGTAGCTGGATACATTTTGATTTCATTTTCAGACATTTTCATTTTCAAAGCCAATCTTGATGTTGCTAGAATTCACCTTTAAATTAATATTCTTTTATGAGATGATCTACCAAACTAGAGAAATTGGATGATGTCTGCTGAAATTTAATACATAAGTATTTCCCAAAAACATAAATAAGTGAAGAAAGTAAAGTTATGTTTAATTATGTCATATAGAAGTAGGGGTTGTATTTGTATTTCTGCAAACAGCCCAATGAGGAAAAATATTCAAGGAAACACCCTTTTCAACAGAAAGAAGGAAAAGAGACTGTAATTTAAGGGAAGGCATGATTGAATGCATCTCCTTTGGTCTCTGACTGTAAAGAGAAAATATAATTCTGTCATCAAAACAAACAGAACAGGAATCCAGTTTTAAGTACACCTTGAGAATATTGGTCTAAATAGCCTTATAGGAGAAGCCACAATATGTATGGCAACACAATGTAAAAGGTTTTAAACATAATCAAACTCTGTCTGAAAGAAAAGAAAGATTATTCATCATGTTGATACCTGAGCTTTTTATGTATTCTTCATATATTTGTAGCTTTGTAGATTTCTAATACATGGCTGTAGCTCCCAATATTTTTCCTATATTTTCCCTTTTCCCCTACATTTTAGAATTAGAATTAACTAGCTAGCCTTCTAACACATTTGCTACATCTCTGAAATATTATTTAGTCTTATTTTCTCTTACCATGTATCCTAGATATAATAATAAATATGGGGAAATATGGGGCTAAACTCAAGGCGGGGGGCGGGGCGGAGTAGTTCAAATTGGTCAGAACTGAAATGGTGGGTTACTTAAGTAACTACTCTTCTGATTGGACATGATTGTCAAATATTCTACATTTTTAAAACTTATAAAATTGTAGAAGTCCTGTATCACATGTGAATTTTGCCATATATGCACATGAAGGCCTCTAATTGAAGACCTGCCATTATGTTACTTCCTACATTAATATTGTCTTGAAAATGTGTTATTTTGTTTCTAGATTTTGAAGGCATCAGTGTGATAACCTCTATCTCTCATACTAGTACCTCCTAAACTAACTTATGTGGAGCATATCCCTCTGCCAGTGTCGCAGTGTGTAGTATACGTGCAGTCCATGGCCGAAGCACAAGAGCATGCCCCAAGAAATCTGAGTGCTGTTGCTGAATCTAAATTCATTAGCACTTCTGCTTTGTGCTGAATCCTCCTGCCAGGCCGGAAAAGTCTCATAAAAACATCTTTCCTTAGCTGTTAGTAAATGCACACAGAACAGCAATTATGAAAGCTCCCCTCCATAATGAAAAGCAACTTTATATATATGTATATATACATACATATGTATACATATATACATATATGTATATGTTAGTATATAAGTATGTTTATATATTTAAAGCAGCTAAGGAAGAAGGGGTGTAAGAACTCGAGTTCCTGATGTACCCCAAAAAGTACAAGGCAGGAATTTTGACTTAAGTAGAATCTAATGTCACTGTTCTGTGGATGGATCTGCAAGTAAGAAGTGCCAGAATCCTTACGCCAAGTCTTGCACTGAATGGAAAGGTCATTTGTTCTGAAAGAGGGAAAGCTCCAAAAGCCTTCCAAGATGATGATCTTATCATATCTATACCCTTATCTTTGGTTTTGTCTGAGCTGAATATGTAGGAGACACAGGATAATATTGCAGCTAAAAATTATGAAATGCTTACTTTATAAAAAGGAGTAGGATGCATATTTTGCAAATATTTTTACACATGTGGATTTTAATTTGGTTTTCCTTTCCAAATTTCCCTCTAAATAAGGGGTTTTTCTCTCTAAATAAGCTTCAAGTACTCTCTACTTCAGATCTGGTTTTGTTTATTTAGTCATTAGGACTGAAAAGGGAAGGTGCGAGGCAGAGAGACAGAGAACATAGGTCCCAGATGGGCAGACAGTAACTTATATTATGTAGCACCATGTTGCTTTCATATCCAGGAAAATGTAAGACAAGATTAAATTTCCTGCTCTGCCATACCTGAAATAAAGAGATACATAGTTGGTGAATGCAGTATTATTCTCTTATTGCAAACCTACAAATTGGAATCAGAGACTCACACCAAGAAATTTAACAACTAGAACAGAAAGGGAAATTTAGAGGATATACCTTTCATCTGAAGGAGAATGAAGGTGGTAAATTGGATTTCCCACACCGATGATACACCCTAGACTGAGCTGCTTCTTTTCTTGCCCACCCTTTCCCCATTTTTCTTATTTCATTAAAAAATATATATTTGGCCTCTATTTTGGGTTAACGTTTTATTTAAACTGTTAATTTTCTGTTGAAAGTTTTGATTGGGATTAATTGGCCTTTTTGAGAAAAATGCTGCTTCAATAAGAATTCCCAGACATCTCAAATCCATGCTTGGATTAGAAGTGTGTGAGATCTTTCATCACTGATTTAATATTTAAACGAGAATTATTTATGGTATTAGGTTGCAAACTTTCTTACCTTTAGAAGTGTCTCAGCCAGTCACAGTCAGATCTAAAAACATATTTGAAGTCATAGCTCATCTTTTAAGAAGTTGAATACTTTCTATCCTAGTGTCAAATACTGGGTACCTAAGAGTAAGAGATGTGATCAGACAACGACATCAAAGCAACTTTTTAAAAAGTATTTTAGGATTTTAGCATTATGGTTCTTCACCTGGAAGCTGAATCCTCACTTTTGGAGCAGAACTGGTTTCAATATATGTGCTTTTTGCCAGTACGTTACATTTTGTTGCTTTACTCCAAGCCACTCTTGGAATTGAACAATAATACCTAGCATTTTGAACCAGGACTTAGTTCACTGCACTTAACATGCCAATATATTCTGTCCTCTTTGGAATGGTAATGGGCTTGGCAGCCTCAAAGTGTAAGTGTAATACAACCACTGCTTGAAACAGAGGTACTAAATCTTGTTTGAAACAACTGAGGTTAAAGAAATGTTTTGACAAAGGGATAATATTTATGACTTTACTTTCCAGAAGCTCTTAGGTTTGCTTATTTTGTTCTTCAGATAGAATTGAAAATAATCCATATCCATAAATCAACATGCAATGGTGAATGCCATGGTGATAGTCTAATAACAGCAATCATCACAGCTCCTACAACTTCACCTGATGATTTTTCTTGGAAACAGACCAGACGCAATGATGCACAAAAGCATTGCTCTTGATCATTCACAGCAGTGCACGGGGGGGATTTGGGGGATTTACCTGGTGGAGAGAGTTTGTGGTGGTGTAGACACCTACATTTGAGCAAGTGGTCATAGCCTCCCTCTATAGTTATAAGCTGCTGAAACAGTGGAGTTTAGGGAGGGATCTGTCTTTGGCAGACATTTGAAGTAGGATAGCTAAATAGGTTGTAGGTTAACTGGTTAAAGGTTTGTCCTTTCTTTCTGTTGAGTGACCATCATTTTAGCTGTTGATTCATATAATTTTTGTTGCTATCTATAAAGAAATTGCATGATAACTTCAGTAAAATTACATCAGAAATCTCTGAGTCTCTTTAGAATAATGTCACTTTCCTCTGACTATTAATACATCATTAAGAAAGTTACTTACTCATCTGTCTGCTGTAATTTATATGGGCATGGCACTGAGGAACACTTCTATAGGAATGAAATGATTTTGACTTCAGGTATGTTTTGGAAAGGGAGCAAGGGAATTTTTGTCTGCATATCTTCTATTAAAGGTTCATGAATATTCCATATTTCTATATATCTACATATATTTCTACATATCTTTGAACCTGAATGGCACTCTTTAGTCACGTCCTATATTTGAGTGCAGCTGTTTCTCTGCCTAACTGTGTTTACATGGTCCCATGTTGAGTTGAGGTATATATGAGAAAGAGTACTTTGAAACTGCTAGTGCATTACACAACAGACTTCAGGAATTCAATTTTGCATGAAACTTGAGACCTGCATGCAATACAAGATTTTGAACTGCCTAAAAGCCTGTTAACCCTCAACAAAAAAGGGACTGAAAGAATTCCTGTGTGGAAGACTGTTTTTCAGGAGTACTTCAGGAATTTACTTCTCTAATTAATCTAAAACTCAAACTAACAACCAGGTGAATATTTCAAAGATAAAGTCAGTTTGCTCTCCATTTCCACAAAGTTACTAATCATAATGGCCAAGTTTATCCCTGCTTTAAAAACTTGCTAATGAAGGCTATGTACTTATCTGTGCTTAGAATAAGATTAGAAGCTCTCCTTCCGACTACTTATGAGTGAGGCTGGGCAGTTGAACACATGCAATCACACTCACTGATCCAGAGAAGTGATTGCTTTATGAAAGATACTTCCAAGTTGGCAAACTTTTGTGTGTCCTCTTAATTTGTTTTTGAGTGAAAACTGGTGCTCTGGTGTTTAGTGCACCCACAGTACCTATCAGTCCTGTTAGTATTATCCGTTGTTATTTAGTTATTTTTATTTTTAGCATGCTCTCACAGCCAGAACTGTTCATAATCACCTCATGACTGGCACTAAGAAGGATTCTCCTTCCCCACCTCCCCCATCTCCCCTTTTTTTATGTCCTAGCCCTGTAAGTCTGTTGGGAGAAAAGCAAGAGAAGCTTTTCTGCCCTGTTCAGAAAAGCACTGGCTGCTCTCCCTCTGTTCCCATGGCGCAAATTACACAGCCACAGGAGACTATGTACATTTAGAGAAGATATTAAAAGGAGTAAGGTTACTTAGGCTGGTAGGCAGGTGAGTGAGAGGATATATAAGAGAAATATAAATATTCCAAATTGTAAGGAAGGTGACTGATTTATGCCACTGCAAGTTGGATCAGGTGTTAGGTTCCTTCTAGCTGAACCATTCTACTCTATTATATTATACATAACTAAAGTGGCGCTCAGAGGGATGGGATACATTCATGAGAGATACACACAATTAATGTTTGATACACTATGTGATTAACTAATAGAATGCATGGTTAAAGAATATTAATTGTCAAATATTCATTGCTTACTGAACTTGTTGCGTTTAGGAATGAAATTAGCAGTAGAACCAAGAATGACCAAACTGCCTTCAGTTAAGAGAAGGTTTCTTTTATATTATCATACATAAATTATGTATTTAGTTACATCATAATGCTGTGACATTATAAGCAGAGAGAGATTCATCTTGGAAATGGATATTGTGTTTATCCTTCTATTTGTCTGACCTACTCTTACAATTATTTTCTAAATTTTGCTTTGTAGCTAACAAGTGATCACGTCCTACTTTTTTTGCTGCCTCTATTGCCAGCTATACTAACAGTTTTTTCATCTTCCAAGCAATTAATAAAAGAAAACTTTCTCCAAAGGCTAAATACATAAAGCAAAATACAAACAAAAATAATTAAAAACTTGAAAAGTAAAATAATCTTTAAGGTCTTGCATTAAAAGCTATAAAGAACTCAGGCTTTTAGATGGTGGGTAATCAAACCTAACCTACATCCTAAGTCAAAGCTGGTGACATATTGATGTTTAAGTGACATAATTCAGAAGTAAATCTGATTAAACTGGAATAGTTATATTGGTATCAATGTCTTAAAGACAACGAAGCCCTCCACCTACTATGATATGAAACATTCTGCTGTGTCCTTAAGAAAAATGGTCCTGTAGCTCTGAGGAAGCAGAATGGAGCTCAGAAGCCCAAAGCGCAAAGTTCTTTTACTGCAAAACTTCTCTGCAACAACAACTTTTTAGGTTGTACATGTCTTGTTCTCTATAAGTATGACATTTGGTTTGTCTGGAGGGACAGATGGATGGTGTGGTTTGGCAGAGTGGAGGCTTGAAGAGCTGAACAAGTAAACCACTGAAACTATGAAAAACAGGGCACTCACTATGCTGTATACACCCGATGTGAACAAACTCACGATCTGCTAATGCATGCTTTTGTCTGCAGGACTAATACAATGTATAGAAATGAAGTTACTTCTGGACATTGCTGCCATTCCCAAGCATGCTGATGACAACATTCTTTTGGCAAGAAGCGCAGGCCAGACATACTCTCAGTGGCACCACAGACTTTTTTTTCATTTCATGAAGAGCAAGGGCTTGGACTGTTTCTTTGCTTTGTGTGTAGGCTATGGGACTTCAGATGGAATGAAAGCTATTTCTCTTCCAGCAAAGTTTGATATAGGGAAGGTGTTTTGGTATTAGTGCTGCAAGAGGTGTCTGTGAGTTGCTACTTCAGATCACTGCCCTGAGGCTGGCACCAAAATTAGGCTGGGATGTGGTACCAGCTGCTTAGTATATGTTGCCCAGCACCAGCAGTGATGTACTCTGGCAGTTCAGCAGCAGGACTGGTCACATTTGTTGTCAGAGTACCTCTGAATTTCATTTGTATTACCCTTATTTGTCTAGAGTTCTCCTGTCAGAGAAATTTCTCCCTCCTTGATAAATGTTCATGAAAAAAATTACTAAAACTTAGTTTTGGGTTAGGCTGTGAAATTTCACCATCTCAGCTCCTTATGCACAGAAGAAGTAATTTTGCCTTAAGTCTTGCTTATTTTTTTCTCCTGCTTTATATGTGCACTGTGTAACTTTTTGCCTAATATTTTAGACAGATAATTAATATGGGCTTATTATTATAATACCTGATTGCCTGTGAAAAAGGGAAGTTAATTACTCTTATTTTTAAGGACAGGCTTTATATTCAGAGAAAAGTTCCAGTTTTATAACTTCTGCCCTGTCCTCAAAAGTGAAAATGATAAAGGAATTCCTTTATTAAATACAAAAAAAAAAAGATCTCAGAGAACTCAACTACTACTGCCACTGCTACCCCTCTGTAGAAAAGGCTTCTATTCATATAGATAGCAAAATGAAAGTTAAAAGCAACAAAGACAGTATTGACACAGTTGTATCAAGTGACCTCAGTTCAGGTCTCCAATGGCTTATTCTGGGACCCTTCTGATTTAATCACACACGTTACCTTTTCTTTTTTTTTTCTTTGACTAATGTATTTTTATCAGCATGCTAGACAGGATGTAATTATCTTGTCCTTTTAATCCTCACAACAGCACAAGCAGATTGCTATTGTGTACATACATGTGAATGAACTGTATATTGTTTTCTTAAATACTTAGATTGGCTCCACATGTGTCTTTTTGCTTAGGAAATAGCAAAGGGACAACCTAAGGCATTCACAGATAAGAAAAACCCTTGTCTTTTTTCAGATGTTGCTTTTATTTAAAAATGTAGAGCTCATAGCAGAGTTTTTGGAACACAACAGACTGTGACAGGAAAGAGGTGCCTATATACCATTGCAGCAACTCCTTTGATTCAGGAAAAAATGTATTTTTGCACGGCTGATCTCACATGTAGCTTTTTTATCTATAGAAGAGATAGAAGATGTGTTAGGAAACAGTAAAAGGAACTTGAATATGGCCTCTTGTTAAAACATTCTCAACTCTGATTTCACAGAACATTCGCTAAATCAGAAAGTATGGTTGCATCAGTTCAATCCTTTACAGTAGGGCTGCAGAAAAATTTCTGATGCAACAATATTATGCTGACTCATAGTGAGACTGCAGAATCTCCTCAAAACAAGCAAGAGCCATAGGTGACAGCAGCTTACAACTGCTTCCTACTCACTCATTTTGAACATCTTTGTGCATATGGGCACTGCAGTGTTTGGTCTCGACCTCACTATGACTCTGAAAGCCATCATAACTTACAGCATCAACAGTCAGAAAAGCTGTTTAATGTCACTTGCCTCTGCTGCACATCTAAAAAGCTGCCAGGACTACAGAGACACAGAGTCCTCCAAGGCAAAGACAAATAAAAGCCTGCTACAATGCCTATGGTGATACAAGAGGAGCATGTATAGCTCAAGTATGAAAGAGGATCTATACCAGGAGAAGGTCGGCAGAAGGTCAAGTTCAATAACCCTGGAAATTTCTCTCAGCCATGCTTTCCCAATAATTTTCCAGCATTTGACCATCATAACCCCCAAAATGAATGGATGTTTAAACAATTTTGCCCAGAGTTTTGGAGAAACAGCCATTTTTTCCTCACTCATCTTCTTGTTTGTTTTTCTACTGATTAGATTATAACCAGTAATCTACCTGGGTCCAAGGAGGGGATAAAAATACGCTGTTTAACACTAAGCTTGTTTGTTTGCTCTAAGTGAAACAGAGTGAAGTCCTCATCTAGTATTAAGAACTAAATTATATAAAGTACTAGTTCAAAAGTGGAGCTGAGACTATACATAAAAAACACAAAACTTCATGTTTAGAGGTGTAAATCTGAAATGCAGAAGGAACATTTAGCAGTCAAAAAGAAAGTGTTTTGTGTGTGTGTGGGGGTGTGTGTGTGCGCGTGTTAAACAGTGAGGAATTGGTAAAGTTTTCTCAGGGAGCTCCTTTAGACTGATTCAAGACAGGGTCAAGACATAAAGGAAGGTTAACATAAAGTGTCCTAAAGTCTTTAGAAAGAATTTTAAAAGTCTTTAAAAAGAATTTTCCCCAGGTAAGGAAGTTAGAAGAAACATTTGTGAAGGGTAAATGAAATAGACTTAAGAGGGAAGGAGAATAGGACAAATAGGTCTCAGCTATTTTGCTGTGAAAGCTCTTCGAGGCTACAAATGTACTTTTGGTTTTTTGCTCATAGCCTTTGTTCAATTGATGTGGTAGCTGAATTGCTAAATTATTTTTCCACTGAGAGGGAATCAGAAGTAAAAGTTACATTTTTCCATATGTAAGAACAAATGCCTTTTGTTTTGGCTGATAGAGAGCAAGATACTAAACTAAGCTTATGCCAGCTTAATCAGACATAGAAAGAACGTTTCTCACCTGCTGTAAAACAAAAGATATTAAATAACACTACAGATTCTGAATGGAGATGTCTTCCTGCTAAAGCCCTCTGCTATTTGCTTTGATTTCCCATTTTCCTGTTTCTCAGGGGAATGCTTCGCTGCAGTGGCCATATACAGCCTTCCTGTGCTACTTATAGAATAGTCTGTATTTCCAAACATAATTATCAGCCATTTATACCAGAGCTTCAAAAACTCTGTTATGGTTGAACTGCAAGAAAGTAGGTAAGTGAGGAAACCAAAAATATTTCCATTTTAAACAGAAAACCCTCTTTTGGGCGTTTAATCCACTCTGCCTGGATATTAAAATTATTTTCTTTGCCAAAAGTGAAAATATTAAAAAAAAATATATATCTCACATAACTTCTCCTCAAGTCACTGACCTAGTTGATTTTAGTAACCCTGTGCGTATAACGTCTTCTGTAACCTTCCAAGATGGCTGCAAAATATGGGCTGCAACTGGAAATTGCATCTAAGTCCTAATTTGTCAATTATTTGATTTGTGAATTGTGTGTATATGAATATTCATACTTTATGTCTCATCTGAAAGGCCAGAGGATTAGCAACAGTAAAATAGTATGGAATTTGTTGAACTAAGAACCTCAACAAGACTTTGTTATCAGTAGGCTACAACCATCATAGTGCATTTGAAAAAAATCACAATTGAAGGATTCAGACAAGCAGGTTTTTACAAGCAGTGGAGCAAAAGTATTGGCTTAGTATTGTCATGGTTATCTTAGTTGTCTTCCTCTTAAAAATTTACTCCGATAAAATGATCTAAATGTAAGAGTGCAAAGAAATAACGCTATTCAAAAGAAGGCTCTCTTTGCTTTGTATCAAAAAAAATCCCAACTGTCCTAGTAGTAATTAAATTAGAAAACACTAAGAGATAAAAAGAGTGCTTCTGAATAGTAGGTGAATGATTCACTGAGTCATCTCAATACAGTTGCATGAAGTAAATGGTTTATCTTTGACATAAAATGACAGTGTCCTAAAAACTACAATGACTTGATGCTTATGATACTCCAGTGTCTATGTTTTACTAGACCTTTTTTTCCTAGCAGTAAAAAATGTTTTCATAGAAGGTATTTTTTACCTGTCTACACATCTGGAGTTCTGAAAGTTTAGGCAATTGAATGCAACTGTGTACTGAGCAGGAAACGAGTACTGCTTTGGACTTAATCTGATGCTTAATTTTTTTTTGCCTGCTTTCCAGTGGTCAGTCATGTTTGCCTGGAAATCTCTTTGGTATTCTAGGTTCCTATAAACTGTTTTGGACCTTTCTAAATCACTCTGCTGGCAATTATTTTCCATTGGCTCATTGGTGTAATCTTGGTGTGTCAGCAGATTACACTAACAATCCCCATCTTTCTTACAACCAGTTTGACGGACTGGATGAAGATACTGCCATGGCTCAGACATTTCTGTGTTTGTGGCTGCAGCAGATTGTTGTTCCCAGAGCTGGTGCACAGCCGAGGCCTCTGTAGGCATTAGGCAGGCTGTCAGGAGGAGGAGAGGCACACACAGCCCCCTTCTCCATTCCACAGCATGATGCAAACCAGGACTTGGATCTCTGCAGGTTGTAGGTGCATGTATCCTTCTAAATGCAGCTAAGACTATTCTGGGCTGCCTGAAAGCACATGTGTGCATACAAACACACAGAAGTGAGCACACACACACCAGCAGGGTAAAAGCCATATGACCTCGCCAGCAACCAGGACTGAAAACACAAATTAAAAGAGAATGACATAAAAGATGCCTGTGCATAGCTGTCTATAAAATAACATATTCAGCAACAGGTTGTTTTCCATCCTTTTGGGGTAGGAGTGCTGAGCACAATTGACATCTCTGTACAATGAGACATCTGCTACATGTATGTTAAGATTTAGCACAGGTTTCTGTCTGCCTGCTTTATTTATAATGAAATGCCAACTAAATTAAAAGGGAACTGTAGCTTCTCTCGTGAGATTTTATAGCACCTTAACATCTTAGACTCTATTAAAATTTGTATCAGTCAGCCCAGAAGAGAAGATTGCCAGAATAGATTTAAGAAAATTCAGTCAAATGGTAATCCAACTAGGTGTTGGTTATGCCTCTAATTTCTTATGTGGCAGGCTTTAGACTGCTCTACTCAATATCAGTTTTTCTTGTCCTGCTTGATGGGGTAGTAGCATAAGCTACACTCGACCATGCTCTCTTTGTGCACATAGTGAAAGTGCATGTAAAGTGAAATGAGGGAGAGAAAAGGGTGTTAGCAGCTGATGTCTCATCTAAATCACACAGTAATATCTCTAGAATGAGACAATCTACAGAAAATCAGTATTTTCTAACTAATTAAACTGTTGCACCTATAAGGAAAGGCCCTTCAATTTTGTGATTTTCAGTTAGCCTCTGAAGCATTTTTTGCTTAGTTGTGCATATATATAAATATTTTTATATACATATATATGTATACCTTGTCAACACATGTATGTAGAAAGTGCACAGCAACTGTATTAGTGCCTTAGCTCTCTAGTGGAGGATTCAGTAAAACTCCACAGGGATTCAGGGCAGGTATGCCAATATTTATACTATGATTTTATCCCCATCCCAGCCGCAATGAGTTTTCTGAATTGTCTAAGAGCTGTCTTTAAGGAGCTGCCTTATATACATCTGCCTGGAAAGACTAATATGTATATGTGTATATATGTGTATAAAAATACACACAAACACACACACACACCTACATATATATATATATATATATATATATATATATATATATGCAAACACGCGTACGTATAGATATATATATATATATATATATATATATGCAAACACGCGTACGTATAGATACGTGTTTATGTCCATGTCTGTGTTTATATATGTCTGTCTACTTGTGAGACAGAGGAAGATCTTCTAAAATGAGATATTTATAACTACATGAACAATGCCTCTCTTGGTCCTTGAAGTTCTCTTCATTGTGTACAACCCAAATGAATGAAGAAACAGAGCTTGCCTTTGTGCATTATGCTTTGTTTGGAGAAACATTTCTCTGTCTATTGGTGTTTAAACTCAGCTACTCAGACTCTTCATATTCTATAAAGTGGAGTGAACTTCTAATTCTTGCCACATAACTCATGAAAGTTTTGCTTACTAAATTTGTAATTTCAGAAGAGGAAAATACAGAAAGTTTTTTCATAATGACTGCATATATGTGTGCACAAATACTACATTTATTTTTTTGGGGAAAAAAAAGCCAGATCCTCAAAGCAATGATAGGTAGTTTATATTCTAGTGTGACCACGACCTGTTTGATCATATAATTATAATTACAACTGAGTGATATTTTACACCAGAGGAGTGGCATTCTGCAAATAGAAGGAATAGAGCAGATTGGGTTTTAGGAAGAATTTTAATTGCAATAAGAGGACGAAATAGGTTTTACACAGAACTTTAAAGAAAAAGAGAAAAAACCCTAAACTGATACAGTCTTTCCTGCTCTAGGTAAAAAAAGTAATTTTTTGACATATGTCCCTCATATTGTACTTCCCATGTCTAGCAGTTAAGTTAATGGGAACTCTAAAGATGCTTCTCTAGTTACCTGTGTGCGAGCTGAGAAAAGTGAAAGAAAAATAAACCAAATTCCCTCAGTGAAACAGCCCTGAAACCCATGTTTTTATGGTCTTCACTTAAGGCGCTGCATAACTGTGGCATCAGTGAAAATTTATGGGCACAGGTAAACTGTAACAAAGTTTAGGAAGTGTAATCTAGGAGTAAGGTCCTTCAAACTTTCTGACAGATAAAATGAAGCAATCTAAAGAGCCATTGCGAAGATTCGGTGACCATAAAATTAAAGATTTGCAAGGACAAAAAAAACCTAGCATTTAGCAGTTGCTAAGCATAAAGTTTTTGCAGAAGAAGGCAAGATTTTTAAACTAAACTATATGTGAACATTAATAGAGTTCTCTGAATCACATAGTGTTCAAGCATTTGGTCCTGTGGATATTAAATTTATTTCCCTGATTCTTGGTCATTGTTTGAGAAGCTATAAATATAATCTCTATTAATGAGGCTGGCTACAAAGAGTATTTCTTAAGGTGAAAGACTTTATGAAAAAAACCCTCAAGGATACTTCTGTTTATAAAGCAAATATTACCCTGGATCCATAGGAACTTCAGAGAAACCCTTAACCTAGTATGAAGGGAGCTGTCTATCTGGAAAGAAAATAAAAATGAAAACTGATTATGGAAATCTAGTCAGAGGAGATAGTGAAGGGAAATAAGATTCCTCAAGGAGTGAATGTGGGACCAAGTTTTTTGTTCTTAGCACAGGACAAAAGGAATGGCCCAATCTTTTGAAAGGCTGACTGTGAGGCCTTCAGCATTCCTCATCAAGACACAAAATAAAAGCAAAAAGAAATGTTCAGCAAAAGAACATGTTCAGCAAAAGAAACAAGACTAGCAAGGGAAAGTTCATAGTCAGATGACAAAGTTAAAATGGTGCTCATGACAGTTACAGGATAAGAG
Source organism: Melospiza georgiana (assembly GCF_028018845.1). NCBI lineage: Eukaryota > Metazoa > Chordata > Aves > Passeriformes > Passerellidae > Melospiza > Melospiza georgiana. The sequence goes on from NC_080465.1 coordinate 34,701,206, forward strand.
CCTTCACATGGATGGGGCAGACATTGCCAAATCTTTGCTGGCAGAACAAGGAAAAAGCAGATGGAAGTAAAAGAAGTAAATAATTAAAAACTAATGTCACAAACACATCTGATTTTGCCTCTCCTGTACTTTAACATTTTGTTACAAGTCTGCCAGCACTTGAAGACTTGTGCGTCCACAGAGCATCTGCAGAGCTTTATTTATAATGTTCATTAGATCACTGCCCCAGGTAAATATCCAAAAAGAATGCATGATAAATATTTTGCTTGCATCAAATTTTAGCTATTATTTATGAATCTCCTCATTAAAATGCCTCTCACATATACAGGTGCATTAGGGAGATGGCCCTTCCTTTTCCCGGTGGATGAATACCAGCTTTGTTTAAACAATCTGCACTGAGAAATCTGTTTTCAGCAATTACTAGTTTCTTGTCTAATTTTCTGGTTTTAATGGCACTATGTTCTCCATTTGAGTACCTGGAAGTGTAAAAGAACACTCACCAAGCATGATACACTAACCTGTTGGCATGCGCCAGCTTCACTTCTCTGGATTTCCAGGCATCTCTCTGCATTTGGGGTTACAGACAATAGATATGACACCTATGTTTCGCAAATCTTTTTTCCCTGTGACATGGAAGTTTAGATTTACTGAGACTGGGAAATACATCAATCTTTCTGTCTTTCAGGTCCTTTGCAGATAATATCCAATGCTACTAATACTAAGTGTTTAATATTACGTGGCATACACGTCAGCTGAGCTCAGTCCCTCAGCATGGTGCAGTATTTGAGCAGCAGTTTCTGCCTTCCTAAGATTGTAAGGAGTGTAGGCAAAGAATTGTGAACAACAGAAACTCTCCAGGAATTCTATGCTGATGTTTTTCTGGAGTTTTTGTTCATTTATCTATGAGAAAGCAAAGCGTTCAGCCCTCTGTGCCTGCATTAGCTCTCTGCAAGTTTGGTATATAATGACAGAACAGCTTAGTAGAAAAAATTTTATATCCCTCCGTTTTCACGAGATATCATGAGGGCCTTTCTATTTGTGGTTGTGGTAAATGACTGTGAAATTTGCAAGTTCTCCTATTTTTTAATAACTAACGTGCATATATAGAAAGAGATACAAATCATATTTCAGTTAAATAATTGTGTGATTGCTCTTTTAAATTTTTTCCAGTTGGTTTGGATTATTATTCAATTTGACTTTCAAGTCATTTGGCTGTGTTTTACTCTCCAACCAAACAATTTCAACTTAAAAGTCTTTTTATTTTAGCCAGTATTTGGAAGAAAATTTTGCATTTGTCTTAATGAGAAAACAGTACGTTCTTTTACTGAAGTCAGCTAATCTACTTTAAATCCTTGAAAAATAAGATACCTTTTTGTTTGTCTGTTTGTTTTTAATCCAAACTACCAAGTCAGGTTAAAAGCCATGAAGAACAGTCAGCCAGCTGATTAAGTGTGAGAACTACGTATTCCCTTTTCTTGCTTGTATCTGATTTCCTGAATTTAAATCTGAATTTAGAAAATTCAAAGTAAGAATATGCCTTTTTACAGAAAAATCAGTTGTTTAAACACATACTTGAAATTAAATAGCATTTTCTTGCCATATAATGCAATCTAGTACAGCAATTCCTCCTGTTTCAGAACTGTGAAGATTCTACTTCATCAGAATGGCACTGCACCTGGCTGACATGGCTATTCTGCTTCTGAAACAATAGATATTATTCTTGGAATTGTATTACACATCTATTTTCTATAATTGTATTCTGAAAAAGGGTTCATCTGCTTACTGCTTGCCTGTGTCAAAATTCCTTAGTTTGATTTGCACCGCTAACATGTAGGAAAATCTTAACTTTTACAAAGCTCTCTCTGAAGCTTCAGAAGGGAACAGAGTTTAAGAACCTGCAATTATAGTCATATTTGATTTTAAAATAGCAAAAAAGCTCTGGGTAAATTTTTTCCCTGTCATTGGTAAGTCAGATATTTCCTGTTCATATTGCCCTTTGTTTATGTCATAAATCTATGCTTTCATTTGCTAAAGACATACTGTGCATATAAATTCAGCAGAATTAAGGTTTCCTCTGCCCAAAAAAAGAAGAAAAATGGTGGTGTTAGCACTATTAATATTTTTATTTTAAAAAAGTATTTTTCATTTTGTGAATTTTTTGCCCTGTAAGTTGCCACCACTTACTGACATCACCTCATGATATAAAGAGATAATTTTGATTTGATGCAGTAAAATCTTTCATGTTATCAGCATTACTAGATGGCAAGTGCAGAGATATTTTCCCAAAATTCTTCATTTTAATGTAAGCAATAGGTTTAACGTGGGTGTAAATCTGGTTTGCAAAGACAAAAGAGTCCTTGAGTCCCTCACGTGGTGGCTTATGAGAATGGCAACAAAATATGAAACTGCTTTGCTGCTCAGAAAGGAGCACAGGCTTTTGTGTGGAACAAAATGTTTTGAATGTAAAGACTGGTCAGAAAAACAGATAGTTTAGAATACTAGCTGTTAGTTATGTAAATTATTTTGTATTTATTTTAAACCTGTCATAGTTAGACTTCTGCCATGTGAAGTTAATAATTCCATCTTCAGAGGCTTTATTCTGATCTCAGAAGTAAGGGTCTGTTTTTGTTTATCAGTTGTGGCACATTATGATCTCATCTTTCAAGGGGATATACCTATGTTTATCCTCACAATTAAGGTGTGTTTCAGAATAAATTGAAAAGTGGACACAGGCTCCCATTCCTCTAAAAGTAGCAATCTTGTGTGCATTTTCACATGAAGTTTGATTTTACAACAAGTTAATTTTATCAGACTTCATGGAATTTCTCTCAGCAAATCACCATCAAAAATGTTTTTAAAAATTAACCCGTACACACAAAAGATGTCCTGCTGTATGTTTACAGTTGCCATGTATCTCTTAAGGACTGCACACAGTATTAGATTCATACACAAAAGTTAGCAGGAGGATCTTGGTAGGGAACTAGCCCAAGGGGTGGTACATTTTTGTTTGTCTGTGCTTTCAATTCCTTGGTGTTGGCTGAGTACCACCACGAGCCATTACCTTCTTTAGAGCTGAAAGCTGCTGCCCTGTCTGTGAGCTCCTGAGCAAGTGAGGCTCTGTGGAAGTGAACAAAGGACTTCCTGGTGGTGCTGAATCGATGCCTTTCTGTCACATGCCTTTCTACACCAGAGAAGGTTTCAGATTAAGTTCTGGGTATTTAAGGACTTGTGCAATTACTGTCTGGTAGATTTTTTCACCACAGCTGCTATTCATCCCCTCAAGTCTGTTCTTTTTCCTCTCTCTTATTTTAGCATTCATCTCTCCGATGACCTCTCAAATAATAAGTACAAAGAAATTAGGTGGTGAAGAAATACTAGTTGCTCTTCAAAAAGAATCAGAAACACAGATTTCTCCTGTATCTTTACAATTGCCTTTCCTTCACATGTAGTGGAACTCTCTGTGAATGAACCCAGTAATAGTTGGATCAGGATTGATACAAACATGGTGTTCATATTGTTTTCATTCAATAAAAATTTTGTTTCTGGTCCTAGGAAGAAAAAATTCCAGATGTGACTGATACAGTATTTGCCACTTGGGAAGAACTTACTCACAATGTCAGTGTCTCCATGGTCCTCTTTAAAATTTAAGGCGTGCTAGTCACAGAACTCCTCAGCATTGCAATCTACCTGTACAAGAGATCAAAACAGAAAAAAGAAGCTCTTCAAGCTGAAGATGCTAAACATTTCCCAATTCCTTTGTGGAGAATAGATTCAGGAATAAAAGCTCCCGTTTCTCCCTGTTTTCTGTGTCACTTGTCTCTCTCCTGGCTAAAGAATTGGCTTCACCAAATTGGTGCATACCAAAGGCCACATTTCTTTCTGAGGTGTTTGTCTGTGTGTTACTTGCACTGAATACAAACTGAGAACATGACCTGGCATTGTGTCTGACTCGTACAGCATGTAATTGCAGCCAGACCTTGCTGAGATCTCAGTGAAACTTAGCTGACAGCTCATGATCCATCTTAAATATAAGTTTTGGAAAAGATAAAAAGTAAGCTGAAGCAAACCAGCACAATTAAACAAAAACAAAACTAGAACTGTGTGTTCACAGGGAGAAATGCAGTGGGAGTTCTTCAGGTGGGTTCTACTAATCCATGCTGTGTTACAATACAGACTGTTCTTAATGTCACATTCATAATGATTACATTTACACAATGACAAGAACCTTTCTGCTTCCTCACATTTTTAATAGGAAAGTCTGCAAAGCAGAGCTTTTTGGAAATTGGCATTATTTTTAAACTGCTTTTTCTGTTTCTGGGCTAGTTGATAACATATATTCCAAATCAAAAAATGGAGCTCTCAAGCTATTAGCAAACCAGAATACTTCAATGGAATATTTAGCAAATATAAAGGAAACTTGAAGCAATTTTTTCCACGTCAACAAGCTCTTGTAGGAAGGTGTCTATAGCCAGAAAGACTGGAGGTTTTTTAAATTTGCAGAGCTGAAAATCTTTGGAGAAAAAACGAGTGTAATGTGTGACTCTAGTTGTTCTGTGCAGTCTGCTTGGGGAAAGGAAAACTATGTTCAACCCTTCATGGTACAGACGCGGCTGATGTTCCCATTAGAACTGCACTGCATCTTTTTACTTCTGCCAGGTGTTTGTTGTGATGACACAGAGGAGGCACTTCAGCCTATTTGCCTCTAAAGGAGGAAAACACGTGGACTGTGAGGACAGCCCATGTTGCAGCATTACTGAGCCAGGAATAGGAATGCGTTTGTGCAATAAACAGCAACGCAGAGAGATGACCACTGTCTACCGGAGCCCTCGGTAACACGGGGCTTAAATAGATAATGAAACTTTATTGTCCAAACATATCTTCTTTACAAATGTAGACAAAAATCTCTTGATAGTATTATAACTAAGTTTCATTAGCCACACAATGGTATTTAAACACCTTGATGTTTAAACATGGTATTTAAAGATCCTGGCAGCAATTTTCTTATATGGCCATAAACATTGAAAAGCTGATAGGTTCTACTTAAAAGGACCATCCTACAAAAATAAAATTTCATTTTCAGTTTCTATTGTTTGTTTGCTCTTTTTGCTCCATAAACAAACAATGTGGAAGAATGTAAATTTTTTTTCAACTCATGCTATAGGAGATTACTCGAGCACATTTCTCTCATTATCATGTTGAGACTAGAGAGAGTGGAACAGTTTGAGAACAAAAAGGAGCCTCTGTTTTTAACCTTCTGTTCAAAGGAGGGTGTTATTTATTGCCTTTGTAATTTTATAAACTTTGTAATGAACATTATTTTAAATAAATATTTTGTCAGATAATAAGGCTTGAATAATTCTGGACAAGAAAATGTCTAGAGTTTTTAATAAATGTTAGGGGACTTGACATTACTGCTGATAAATTAAAACTTTAATCACTGGGCTAAAGTTGTTTCACTTCATATTTTGTTTATTTGTTTCAGTTTCAGAAGGAGATCTTACCAATGAGCATAGTGCCATAAAGTGTGGATGGGGGAGATTTAATCAATGCACACGGGAATGTACTATACCACCAGACTGCAATTATTAGACCATTTCCACTTTCTTAAGAAGATCTGACTCTCAATTATTTGCTAGCAAATAAATGAGTAAACTAATAATAATGCCAGAGTCTTAGTCTTGCTTCTGTAATAGATGGCTCAGAAGAGATCCTTTGTAATTCAGTCTCAATACCATATGTCTCTGTTGACATTAAAGTGCTTAGTTCCAAATGAGTTGGCTTCATTCAAGCATCTTAATTCAAGAGTGGATGATTAGATCTTAAGCTAAAAACCTATTAGGATGTAAGCACTTATGTTGCTGAAAGGTATTAAAGGAACAGCATAGTGTGGTTGCAGATAAATCCTCTATATCTACTACTGATTGGTTAAACCTTGTTTGATCTTCAAACAACATTAAAAAGCAGCTGAAATGTGCAAAGCTGAATGAATGACTAAACCTTGAGGATATGTTATGTGAAAATAAATTTTGATGGCTTTTTGGGAGATGGAGAAGCTCAGATATGGGAATCTGGCACTCTGAGCAGAAGTAACATAAGATGCTTTAAAGCACACACAGACAATTTATCTTTTAGAACCGAAAATTGTGGGTTTTGCTTTAGTGAGTAAAGCATGGCAAATAATAAAAAATGTAAAGAATTTCATTCAGTCATTCTTTGGCATTGCAACCAGCACTCCTGATAATCCTGCAAGCTGTGTATTATATTTTATTTCATTTTTCATATGGAGAGCAGTGAGAAAAAAAAAACAAACAAAAAGCCAATCTTTGAATTAAGTGAAAATAACTCTTATCTGATTTGTTACTGAATAAAACTAAAATTTTCAAAGTAAAAATTGCTATTTCAGGGAATTGATTTGTGGCATAATTTAATTGTGTGTGACCCAGACCACTATGGTTCCATTCTCCAACCTAGATATTTTTTCTGCACCCTATAAAGGATATCATTATATATGGGTAACTTTGCAATCTTACTTAAATGTTATTTTAAAAAATATTTAACAAAAATACCAAAAACTGAATTTCAGAACCAATCCCATGGTTCATGGGATATAATTTGATGGCTTTTTTGATTGCCTGGCTTTGATGTTTCCAAAAAGGTCTGCAAGGTAAAATTTTCAAGAATTAACTCTTTCATAATCTGAATAACCCTTCCATGTCTGAATAACATGTAAATGCTCATACTTTGTTAGTAGTCATATTCCCTACAATAATGCACAATATGTTTTTTAAAAATCATGAATGTAAGTTGCAGCCATCTAAAAAGAAATTAAGCTCCTTTTATTGACCTTTGCAGACATACAGGAATTTTTTAGATAGTGTAACTTAGGGTGGAATATATATTAAAAAAAAGGTATGAAAAATCTGATTAAAAGTGCAATGACTGACTTTGTCTTGCTTGTGCTCACTTACTGATGGTTCCTTAGTAGTGTCCATGGTGCTGACCTGTCCTCATTCCTTGCTGCAAAAATGGCATTCAGAATGCTGGAGAAGAGGATGAATTCACTATTTTACACACTGCTATCATGGGGAAAGGAAAATAGGAAATAGTTTTGCAGGCTGTAATAAAAAGAAAGACATTTAGTGCATGCTCATGTGTGAAAAGATGCCTCCGCTTAGAAAACACTTTTGGAAATCAGCTCTGTTGGAGAGATACAGTCATCCTGGTGAATGAACAGTGAAAAATGAACTTCTCTTTGAAGTACTCATTTGTTAAGCAGAATTGGTAAGGGACTTCTGCTTTAGTCAAAATCCAAACATTTAATATATAAGCATGTTAAAAAGTCAGAGAATGATTGTAAATTGTAGAATAGTTTAGGTTGGAAAAGACTTGCAAGACCTCTAAGACCATTTACTCCATTAACTGGCATAGCCACCCTTTCCCTAAGTCCCACATCTACCTGTCTTTTAAACACCTCCAGAGATGGTAACTCGACCACTTCCCTGAGCAGCCTGTGCTAATGAATGATAATCCTTTCAGAGATTCATTTTTCCCTAACACGTGATCTAAACCTCCCCTTTCTTCTCCTCGTGATACTCGCTACCTGGGAGAAGAGACCAAGCCCTACTCAGATACAACCTCCTTTCAGGTGATTGTAGAGAGTGATACGGTCCTCTCTCAGCCTCTTTTTCTTCAGGTAAATAACCCTAGCTCCCTCACAGAACTTGTGCTCCAGACCCTTCACCAGCTTCACCTACTTTCTCAGGACATGCTCTACAACCTCAGTGTCTTTTTTGTGGTGAAGGTTGAAGAGGTCTGTGATTCTACAGGGCTTGAGAACCTCTTCTCTAGTCTTTTAACTCTGTTTCTATTAGGAAGCTGGTCTTCTGCAAACGAGGGTAACCAGAAAATGATGAATTTTTTCCTGGCCACTGCAATGCTCTGGAATCCTGACAAGAGCACCAGTGCTCACCTGTGGTACTGGAGATATTCTGGATCACTGGCCAATGAAATCCTGCTTAGAATCCAGCCTGGAAGTCAAATCTGGTTTTCCCCAGTTAGTCACAGTATGCAATGCAAAGTTGCAGCCTCAGCTTTTGTTAGCTGTAGGAGCAGGCAACTGCTTACCCACCATTTCAAAGCCAGTTATCTTTGCTTTGGGACTAGTTTGAACAGTTTGAGTACATTCACAGCACACTTTCCAGACTATTGCCACGGTGTTCATCCAGTCATAATCAGCTGGATGAATTGACAGCTGCATATGATTGACAGACACTATGAGATTCAGACAAATTGATTGCAGTCAGACCAAGAAACATTTCGCCCATCTATCCTAGAAATTCAGGTCGGTATTGACAGGCTTTGGGAAAAAAAAAAGGAAGAAGGGTGGAAGGAAGGGTGGGAGGGTGGAAGACAGGAAGGAAGAGAGGGAGGGAGAGAGAGAGAAAGAGAGAAGAAGGAAGTGGCAGAAGGAAGGAAGTGGTGGAAGGAAGGAAGGAAGGAAGGAAGTGGTGGAAGGAAGGAAGAGGTGCAAGGAAATGGAAGGAAGTGGCAGAAGGAAGGAATTGGCAGAAGGAAGGAAGTGCCGGAAGGAAGGAAGTGGTGGAAGGAAGGAAGTGGTGGAAGGAGGAAAGGAGGAAAGAAAGCAAGAAAGCAAGAAAGCAAGCAAGAAAGAAAGAAAGAAAAAAAAGAAAGAAAAATAATCTCTGTCTATTCGATTTTCAGTATCCATTTCTTCATGTATTTGCTAGGGCCTGGTACAGGAGTGCAGCTAACATTATGCTCCTCAGCTGTGTCACAACAAATCCGTGCATAAATCCTACATCCATCTGTCCCATTTAGATACATATACACAAGTAAATGAACTCCTAACAAAATCTGCTGCAATGATATGTGAGGTAAATTGATACGGTAATGTGAACATGTTTCAGTACAGACTCCCTCATTCTGAGTAATCCTCTGAATACGTACTGGTTTACAGGATGAAATAAGTACATGAAATAATTAAGCTAATGGGGAAAGAGAGAGTAATGGGGAGAGGGAGGACTAGAGAGTGAGTTGTAATGCATGAATTCACATTCCTTGAGACTGGGAAAACAGGAATCTGTCTAGGTTCAACTATTCCATACTCCTTGATAGCAAGAGGAGATGGTTTGCATCAACAAAACTGATTCTTAGGAATCAGCCTGCTCTATAACTTCAGAAAATGTGTATTTTCTGTAGGTTTAATATGATTGCACTTAACTTTCAGGAATGATAGAGAGTTTGCAATCTAAAGGATAGATATTATCTAATCAAACAAGAGGATCTAAGACCTGGGGACATCCTCTACTTGATTCAGCTAAAAAAAAAGCATCCCACTACATTCTAGCTTCTTGACTGGAAATTCTACTTGACTTAGGGTTTCATTTCTAGCAAATTATTTACTTGAACTCAGCCTTGAGGAGTCTATTGTCTTTCTTTAGCCAGCCTTTAGTTTTGATGCTTTCTCTGTTTTGCTATAGCATTATCACTTTCACTGTGGCTAAAAGCAGGACTATCAGCTGCTATTTTCTGATTATGTGACTGGAGCTCACAGCTCTGCTTCACCTTGCCGGCAGCACTTGTTCTCACACAGTCAATGTTACTTCCAGTCCATGGTAGCTAGACTATGAGTCACTCCAAGCTAAAATCCAACTGAGCCTGAAAATTTAGACTGGAAATAGCCCCTCACAGGATAATTTACTTCAGTGCTTTCCTGTGCCTGACTGTATCCTACCCCGATACAGAAGGCAAAAACAAATTTCCTCATGACTCATGGTGAAAGAAATATAAAACAGTTCTGCTTATAATAAGAAAAAGATTAATGAGATAGATATATACCCTCAAGTCTTGGGGGAGCCATGTGGTGCTCATCAGCACTGACAGTGTGCTGAAAATCTGACTAGCTAAGATTTACAACTGCTTATAGCTGAAGATGCATAGCCCTGTGGCTCTGCCCTTTCCCTTGTGGAAACATGGGGTAATTTGCTCTGCTAGGGAGGTGTATGGAAAATAATGCTCACCCTTATTTTATTATGAGGCTGCAGATAAGTGCCATTAGTGATCAACATATCCCAGAGCTTTTGCAGCTGAAAGCATGATGCTCCAGACTGACAGGAAGGTATGGGCTGTGCCAGCTCTGGTGGAAGAATGCTTGACTCATTTTATTCACTCCAGGCCTCTGGCTACCAAAAAGAAACTTGAAAGCCGTAGGAAGAGAAAAGAACAACAGAAAAGAAAAGCAAAATCATTGGAAGTGGAAGAAATTTTCACACAAAAACCAGTTCCTGTTGGCTAAGGAAAAAGAATAGACATTTCCATCATTATTTTGACTTTTTTGACTGATTGTGTGAGTGAACAGTGCAAAAGACAAGTATTGTACAATGAAGATATTTGAATTTTAAGAAAAAGAGAGATCCCAAGATGACTCTTCTGTACTAGGACTCTTAGTCCTAGAAACAATATTAGTAGAAGAAAAGAGAAGACTACTTGCTGATGTAGTTGTCTAATGAATTGCCAACAAGTCTTTTCAGCTCAGGCTTTACTTCTAATGGGCATTAATTGTATTTTCCATCTATACACAGACTAAAGTGAAGTTCTGTGCAGAATATGCCTAAGAAAGTACTATAGACTTTCCTGCAAACACATTGACAGCACAGGAAACTCTTCTATACTCCTATATAGTCTGGTTATAGTAACTCTGAGCTGCCTGCCTGCACTCAGTCTCTCTATCCTAGGCTCAGCAAAATTACAGCCCTTGAAGCAGAAAGAGTAGGTTCATCCTCCCCTGGAGATATGGCTGGTGTTCTCTCACCCTCCCTGTACACCTTTTGGTGCCCATGTTTTACTGCGGGGTGAAAGCTGGACTCAGCTGAAAGCTGCCTGCAAGGCAGGAGGTGCAGTTTTGTTGAGTGGCATCTTGTGCCCATGCAGTGCAAAGGGCTCTGCTTGGCCCACGCAGACCTGTTCCTTGCATGTCAAAGAAGGGGAGCATACCCTGCCCTCGGGAAGCTGGCCCAGCCCATACGGCTGGCATGTCCACATGGAGCGCAGGTAGTGAAAGTGCTGAAGCAAAGCCAGTCAGCAACCATTTGAGCAGAAACTGCTTGAATGCCATGTATGCTTGTAGCGATGAAACAAACTCCCATGTGCCTTGCAACTGAAATACTGCCAACCAGAACTATCTATTTACAGAACAGTATGACTTTAGACTCTTCAAATTATGTCATCCATCCACAGGAGAAAAGCAGACGTCCAGATGTTAGCCTGAATTGTTTACAATACTTAAATATAATTTTATCTCCCCCCTACTTTCATGTTCATTAAAAAATACAATCAGTGAGGATAGGAAATGTAAACATCAAGTAACTTTGCAATGAAAACTATCAAGTGTCTACACCATGCCATTCACCTTCTCCCCACAAGGCACTGGATATGTCCATTTAGACAATGCCAGCACTGCATCAGTTCTTCCAAGCAGCATCTCTGATTGCACCTTTTACAAATGCTAAACTTTCATAGAAGGTCCTTATTATTGCTGCCTCAATAAAATTTAAATCCTTTATGTTTTTTAATGATGAAGAGCCTTAAGCAAAAAATTTTTAGCCTTTAATAAGTTCTGTTCTAGTTTTTACTGCAACAAATAATTTATGCACATGTGTGTGGGGATGGGATTTCTTGCTTGAAGGCATCCATGAACAAAATTGCAAGCACAGAAATGCCTGTAGAATTCTAAATATACTAAATATACTAAGAATACTAAAAACCAGTACTAAAAGAGACTTTTTCACTTGTATATCCCAAAATGTCTTAATATGAAAACTGCCTACTATAAAATGGCAATAACATTTAAAAAATACATATTCAGTATCCTTTTGCAAACTGTGACAAATTAAACAAAGTAGTCTAAAAAGAGTATCACACCAAGTTTGGGCTTTGACCTAGTACTTGAGTCCATTCTATCATGTGGTCAGAACAAACATCTGAATTGCATAAAGTTACTCTGAGAGTCACGGAAATCGAGATTTGTTACTCAAAATTAAATAGAACTTGTCTCTGATTTTCAAGTTTAGAAGAAATACAGCCTTTCTGGCAGACACAGGCACAAAACAGGCTGAGAAACCCAGATATGTAGTAATAAGCAGAGGAGAGACCTGAACAGCTCATCCTGTTTCCTCTGTGTATGTTTTGGGCTCTTGGGTCTCTGTGCGGCAGGGCTATGTCTGTCCCAAGTTTTCTGTCAAGTCTTGGACATGTAATTCACTGCAAAGGTAAAAAAGCCAAAAAATTCCATGGCCTGATGCTGGTGGCACTCAACTGGAACACAAGTTAGAAGTCTGGAGCCTAGTCCTATTAAACGTTTGCCTGTGTTAAAAGTAAATGACAGCAGAGATTCATCTTACATTAATTAATAATCTAACAAGCAGAAACTTTTACTTGGAAATGAGAGAGATCTATTTGCTGTTTGTATATATTTCAAATTCTCCTTCTTTCAGACATGCCCAAGTACTTGTTGGCTGTTTTTGGGGGGGAGTCTTCTTGGTGTATTTTCAGATTACTTTTTTTTGCTTTTGATCAGAGAGCCAGTCATGAACAAGGGAAATGTTCTATTCAAAACTGACAAGTTAACTGAAAAAGTAGTTGTTTTGAAAGATTATCTTTTCAGTTACATTGGCAATAATTTCAAAGCTCTTCTCTAAGCCTAAGGTAAAAAGGCTGAACCCAGGAGCAGAGAATTGCACAACTAAGCAAATACTTCACAAAGCATGCTCATGTGCACTAACATTCTTTCACGGAAAAATAGGAACCAGTGATAACATTTTACGAATAGAAATTATAAAAAATAATAATGAATGCCAAAAAATCTGAGACATGTAGAGATTAAATGAAAAATAGCACCAATGTAGAACAAGTCATGAAATTATAATTTGTTACCCAGTGGTTACAGCTTGTTTTGTCGACTCAAAAATTTGTGTACTGATCTTACAGGTTTATGAATGTAATTGTTGTATCATAGTCCCAGTTATAGATAGATCTGAAATTAAAAAATTGTATATCAAACGGCTCCAACTTTAAAAAAATACATTAGATGACTGTGAACTTCATACAATGAGATAAAACTAGAGGTGGGTTTTTTTGTAGTTGTTTCTCTGACACTTGGATTTAAAAAAATCACATTATTTTTTTGAGGAGAATCTAGCAGACCAATTTCACTGCTGCAAAACTGAAGCACCCTGTGACTGTGATGGGAGGCAACACTACAGTGGATCAATACATGTTCCAGAGTTTACAAAAAGCCTGTCTCATCACAGCTACAAGTATTTGAACCACATCTAAAATCTCCATAATCTCTTGATTGTCATGTTGTGAAGCACCTCAAGGAGTCCTGCAGTAATTTTAACTTAATGCCCTTGCTTTGAAAGGGGATGCCATGGACAAAGACCTATATCTATAATGTTTACTTGACTTGTGTCTGTAGGAGAAATCTGCATGTTCTGAGGCACTCACCCAAAACCTAAATTGTTGGTTACTTCAAAAAAAGTAACCAGTAATAACAAGATCTGAAATTAGGAAACCAAAAGCCATATTTATTTAAAGCCAAACATATGGAAATGCAATAAACATTCTGATAGCTCTGCCTTCACAGGCATAATAACAAGACACTTCAGAGAACATACTACTGAATACTTTTTTTTCCTAGGTTTGTTCACCTCCATGATGCTGAGCAATGCCATTTTCCTATTCTGTGGGTGTGCTGACTCCTGAGTGAAAAATGCTATTCTGGTCACATTGAGGAAGGCTGTAGGGTGAAGTACAGCAGTCCAAACCACCATTAGAGCGCCCTTTTGCTCCAAGTGCCCCCACCAAGCACCAGAAAGAGATGCTCTCTCCTTCCCTCCTGCAGCTCCAGTGGCAAGGTGGGCTTCCAAGTGAGTGCAAGAGGCATCAGAGTTTTACCCTGAGATGGAGGCAGTGAGAGCCTGTGCTCCTCAGGCAGAACAGAGCAGAGCCCATATAGTAAATTTGCATTTTAAACTCCCAGCTTCACGCTTCTTTTGCACAGTCTACTTATGAATTATCCCACTGTGCAGACATTCATCCAGAGTAAATCCACATCTCAGCTTGCTGAAGACGTGTTATTGATCTTGCATATTACAATCTAGTAAGTTTTTTGACATGTCTTTCTCCTTCTTCAGACATTCAGTGGGACATGTACCACTGCAGTGGTGGTGCTGCTGTGCTCTCCAAGGCAATTAAGCAACAACATTTTGTATTAAAACAGTGAATATAACTAGAGAGGGCGACCATGAAAAAGCAGCCTGTGTTTTCTAAACAGGACTTGAGTGCCCTGGAGTTTGCTCATTTTCCTTTTTCCTCATTATAATCTTTCTGTATATTGTGTAGCTTGATTTCTGGTAGAGCTGTCATTTGAAATAACTAACAATTGTTTTACTATTCTGCCACATAAAATAGGAAAAAATATCTCTGAAAAGATTTTTAAGGGACAGGGGAAAGTATACTACAACAATCCAAAACTTTTTTTTAGGCAATTCTGATAAGCATGGATGATTACAAGCAAGGTAAAATAAGCCTGGAAGCAATTTCGAGAGGATAATTACTTGTAAGAATGTTTAGACCAAGCTGCTGCTAACACTCATTGTAAACTGCAGGTGGCACCATTTATACAACATTTTAAAGAGCAGCAGGGAAAAAAGTTCTTCATTTTAATATGAGCTTTCCGATGGCTTGCCGTGATCGTATAGTGGTTAGTACTCTGCGTTGTGGCCGCAGCAACCTCGGTTCAAATCCGAGTCACGGCAGGGGATGGAGTCTCTTTTGAGGAAATGTAATTACAGATTGCATACCAAATGTAATCCATTAGTGATGTCTAAGACTAAGATGAGAAAACAAACAGAAGCTTGTAACTTTTACAAGAATGTTTTTCTAAAACACTACTTAGCATAAGTAAGTAGTCTTAGTAGTCTTAGTAAGTATTAGTTCAGAAATCCTGGTGCCAAGTGGGATTTTATAAAATTTAAATTATTATGGATAGTGTGAAAAATGCAGTCTCATAGTGGTCGTGGAATTTTTACTCCTTACAGCTACTTCTAGTGCAATACAACACTACTCAATGTCTGGACTGAGCCATGAAGCCTCTTCGGTTTTGATCTCTCCTGGTTTCTCATGCTAATAAAACAATCAGCCTGAATTGCTTGGAAATATGACAGTGCTTCTTACCTAGGCCTGGACTGCTGCCAGCAGAAGGTCTTTGCTGGCGACAGACAAGAGGAACCATCACTTGTCTGTTGATTCTCTTTGTTGTTATAGTAGGAACACTGTGTGATTTCACTGTCCTCTTTCACTGAATAATATGAGCGTAGATTCTCAGTATGAAGACTTCTAAAATTACGATTTTGATTTAGTAAATTGGTTATGGCACCTAACAGCTGTTTGTGCAATAAACAAACAAACAAACGAAGTTACGTAATTGGTAATAACTACTCAAATAAAACATCATTATTACAAGTTGATAAAGTATTTATAAGCTACTGAATAGTTTCTGGTAGTCGGTCCTTTAATTTGATATGGAGTCAATTCAAGAGCTAGCTCTGCTTTTCTCTCATTGCTGCATCTCACAGGACATCAGCCCTTTACAATGGATAACATGTCCAAAAAGCCCAGATAGATTCAAGCTTCCTGCAGCAGGCCAACTGCTTCAGAGTGAAAATGACAGGTGTGTTTCTCTCTCCTCAAGGGAGTAGGAAAATTCTTTATCATCCTTCTGAGTGAGTAAGGAAAACAAATAATTTTTAGCACTGGAGTCAGGAAAAATCAAAGCCCTACATGCCTGGAAACCTGGGAGGTCACACCATCTTTAGAGGCTGTGGATTTAGATGTCCTATTTTTGGTGAAGTAGGCTAATGACCCCTGGCATGTTAGGACCTTCCTCAGATTCATGAGAGCTCTTTCTTTTGTATTTTTCAAAATATCGTTGAGTATTCCTCTGATTTGCCTTAGATTTCCTGTCTAAATTTCATTCAGCCTTTTAGGAGCATGTCAGAGCAATTAACTTGTGAATTTTTGGTCTAATTGATGAGACAGATGTGACTGATTTCCCAAAAGAAAGCAATTTAGAAATATGCACTAGCATGAAAGAGACCAGGATGATCTTTTGTACTCTTTCCCTGCTGTATTCTTTTGGAAATGTCATCTGCTGTGTTAGATTTTATGAAATCCAGAAATAGCAAATTAACTCATCACAGGTGCACATACTCTTTAAAGAATCCTAGTGAATTAAGTCCTGAAAAAGGAATTCAAAAATTACCACACCAAATATTTTGCTCTACTTATTCATCATCCTGAGTCTGCTAAACCACTCAAAGCTCACTCCTGCTTGACCTCAACCTACCTGGAACTGACTCCTCTATATCCAGTGTTCATCTGTGTCTGAATATTACCTTACTGTAATTATTGATGATTTTGAAGAATTTCATTAGGATAGTAGACAATTTCCAAGTGTCCTTTAAAAAAAAAAATAAAATTTTATGATGGCTTACTGGAAAACAGTAGTTATTCAGTTTGATTTATTTTACTTGTGATACCAAAATTTGTTTTGCTAGCTCATGTGGGATCTCAGCACCTCAGGATGGAGGTGCAGAGTGGCCAAGAACACCCTTGGGGGGCTCGGGAGTCCTGGAATGTTGCCAGAAGTGTCTGGTGGCAGGACTTTGATCCTACACAGGAGACGACACCTGTATGAGGACTGGGAGGATTTCACTGGGTGAATGGTGAAGGGATAAGTTAGTTAGAGTATAAAACACAGGGTTTAGGATTTCTGTACAGGGGGGGTCTAAAGAAGTAAGATGGAGGAATTGGGGCGTGTCCTGTCCTTCTTCTTGGCCTCCATCTTCTGTGGTGATGGTGGCACTTTGGGATTGGTCTTTACTAGAAGTGCACCGGTTAATAAGGGTAGAAGGCATTGGGGAAAAATTATAAATATTGTATACGTAACTTCGGGTATAAAGATAAGTGACCGCCCCGGGGGTTGCAGAGTGTGCCCATGGCTGACTTGCTGTGCAGACCTCTGTCGGGCTGAAAGAAAATCTTTTAGATAAACAATTAATAAACACCGAGACCGAAACAAGATCAGAAGTCTCTCCTCGTCCTTTGAAGCGCCGGGCTGTCCAAGGCCACCCTGGGCCTTTCCAGGCCACCTAAACAGCCGAGAAACCGAGCAAGTGGCATCCCTGAGCTATCTCCGGACATAAATCAGCCGGGAGAAACAGAACTGAAATTGACAAGCTCAATGGTCAGACTATAAACTGAGACCAAGGATAGTGTAGACAGCTAATCAAACCTTTCTTACCACTTCCCCCTGCAGTTATTCTCCTCTTAAGAAAAGGAAAATTAAAAGCCAGGTTCATTATGGAATATAAACATGCAAGTGCAGATGGCTCCCAGTGTTCTACTTCCTGAGAAAATACTTATCAATTTTCCCTTCTCATTAGGGAAAAATAAAATGAAAACTTGTCTGCAAAAGAGTTTCCAAGGATTACAGGACTTCAGACTAGGAAACACAAAGAGGTAATCCTGGAACTGATTTTGAATGGGGAATTGCACAAAGATTTGCATGTATGTTGCTGGAATATGCAGGTTGTCATGTCTAGCAGATAAGTCCACATAACACTTTCCCAGCTGAAAACCATGGTCTAAATAATAATAATAACAATAATATTAAAATGCTTACATAAATATATTTCTGAAGCTCTGAATTTTTTTATTATCTAAGAACAATTTGGGGGCCACAGAGAAGGGTTCACTTTGGCAGCCTTCTCTACCTTTAGGCAGCAAACTGAAAGCAAGCATGAAATGAATAGTACTTTCAAAACTAGGCATGAGAAGAGAGTACATGCCTTCCTTTGCAGTTTTCCCATGCCATTTCATGCTTGTTATTGTTCTCATGCATGGCTCATTCTGCATAGAACATAAAATCTTTAAGACATGGAGGTGTCTATCTCCATATCCCCAGCATAATCCCTTTGCTTCTTGGCACTGAAATGAAAAACTAGTAGGATGTAATCATCAAGTTCTTGGGGCAAGATTACTTTCTTGTTATTGTATCTTGACATTAGCTGTTGATTAGGGCTAAAACTGCTAAAGTTTTTAAGTTATAGAGAAAACCAGCTAGTTTTTGAAAATGCAGCACTGAACAGAAAGTCATGAAAAGCTTTTGAAACATTAATAGAGGCTAGTGTGGGTTTCTGTTATTCTTCATTTTTTCAGGAGCACAGCAAAGTTGGTTGTATCCTATCTGATATCCATATCGGGTGTTGAGCAAGATAGAATTCAGTGGCTGTTTTAAATCTGCAGTCATCACATCAAATTAATTCTGTTTTTTTCATTCTCTTTACAGGAGGGTAGCTCATATTAAAACTTTTATAGATCCCTTCTGAAATCCTTTCAAAAGGCTGTGGTCAAGTAGAGTCTTTGAAAAGAAATATGTGGTAAAAAGAACTTCTGAAAGCTTAAATACCTGGTTGTGCTTTAGCAAAGAATGCCAGGAATTCACTTTCACAGGTGGGATGATTTTACATCTGGAAATTCAGCTCTGAGTTTGCATGCTATTATTGCAGAATGGGTAGTAATTGGGAAAAATTTGGCAGACAGAGAAATTCCTGAGCCTGATGTGTAAACAGAACTACATAAACAATATCTGATGTTGCAGTTCTGTTCTCGTAATCTGTCTTTGGTGTTTCTTGAAAAAAAACATAAGACTGCTTCTTATTCATAATGCTTTGGCAGTTGCAGCCGTGGAGAGAGCTGCACCAGAACACGTGAGGATTATTGTTCAGTTTGTGAAGCTTTTGACTTGTACCACATTTGGTTAAGCTTTGACTCAGGTTTGAGTCCTATAATGTTTTGCACTACAACTCAAACTAGAGGCCTTGAATAGGGCCTGGTTTTACTTCTTCATCAAAAGCTCAACACAAATCCAAACCCACCAAATGTCTCCAAAACTATCTAGGTAATGGTTTATATTTCATTTTTTAAAAATGTATTTCTCTACGTGTTTTCATCTTAAAATTCCAAGTTCTCATTTTGCTTTATTCTAAAATCTCTATAGATGTGACCTTTTGGTGTAAAATCTCACAGAAACAAAATCAACTCTTTCATTCAGATTCAAACACATCTGATAAATAACTCTTTTACAAAGCGTCATGAAATTAATTCTCGTGCTTAATGTTTTACAACATTTCCCCCCACTCTTTTATACAGAAATGCTGTGTATGTTTTCTCTGCACCAAATACAACTCAGGAGATGACACTTTGTGATACTCCTTCCAAAAGAATTCATTCTTCTCCACAAAAAAGCCTAAATCCAAAGGGATATCAAAACATTGTGCTTTAAAAGTCTTTAGGAGAGTATAGTTTTGATATTTTGTGATAATTGTGATAATTAAAAAGATTCTTTTATAACATGGTCTGTAGTGTCAACACAATCAGCATCTCTGTGCTGCTGAGCCAGCATCTGTGTGCCTCTTGTACCTGAGAGCTGTGCATGAAGCCAACAACAGAACTCCTTCAATTTTTCTGATAGGTTTTTTTTGTGAATTCCTGAATTCCAAGTTCAGGTCTCGTGCTTCCAGGCTCCTCAAATAATGGTTTTTTTTTTTACTTTTGTTTTTATTCTCAAATATGAGCAGCAAACCTCTTATTTTACTCTCCATAATTGTATCCAAACTACTGAGAAAAAACTTGCATACTAGGATGTGCTTATTCTGGAATCTGCACTATTGCTATTATTCACCATGCAGCTGAAGGCAAAAAGGTGAACTGACCTTTTTATTGGCACAGAGAAGAAAAGTTTACCATATAGCTATGGTAAATGTTTTTATACATTTGTATAACAACCATGAGGTATTAACTGCTATTTTATTGTTACACTTGAGAAAGCAGTCTGAATAATTTTGCTACAGCAACAGTAAGAAAACTAGCATAGAACAGAAAATTCTCACTAGAAACATGTTTTGAAGGCTTCATTGTTGGGGTTTTTTTGCATAGGAACTTAGCTTGATTGAAAAATAATTGTAAAAGGACTCTAGAAATCCTAATACAAGAAATATGAAGTCTTCCAGAAAGACAAAAGTATAATTTCTAGAAAGAGATTTGTGGTTGATTCAACAGCTTTGTTTCACCTTAAAGTAATTCTTAATTTTTTTTGCTGATTGATAGATTTAATGGAATTAAATATTCCCTGCAGGTCTTCAGAGTTATGTGAGCCCCACTTTAAAAGCAATCCCTTTTCATCTTAGTCTCTAAATAGTCTTGCTTCCTTACTTAGTTCTGGACAAACAGCTGAAGGAAGTTAGCCAAGAGTTGTGAATACTCTGGTTGACTGACTGATGTTTGACCTCAGAAGATATACACTATCTTCAGTAAGGAAAACTTGAGAATCCGCCTTGAACTGTTAGAAAAATAAATCCATTTGCCATAAATTACTATTTGTTTCTTCCTCCTTTTTTAACCTGTTTCTTCTTTTTATCTGTAGTCAAGCAGTGTGCTTCAGTATGAAGAAATCATTTGGTCAAAATGAGAAGTTTTTACTTCAGTCATCAGGATGTGTAGCTATCTATGGATGAAATTCCAATTGGATACATAATCTAAGTTTGTAAATAAATTTTTGAGCATATTCTATTAATAACAAATTAGAACTGTGCTACTACATGATTCAGTGAGCATGCAAAGTACCAGCAGTAGGGCTTGGAAGTGTCTCTTGAAAATTTCTTCCCTTTTGCCTTTCAGCCAGCTTCCCTACCTCACCACTCCCACATGGAAAACCAGTCCCGAGCACTCCCACCCTAACAGACAGAAAGAGCCACGAGACAGTATGGACAGGAGGAATGAATATTGCTTTGATAAACAGAGACTCTTATTACACCATTTTTCCACCTTGTGGCAGAATTCTCTCAGTCACATCATCCTTTCCCCCTGCCACAAAAAGGACACCGGACTTCCAGCAGTGTCTTGCTTCTCTTTTATCAAATTTATACCTAGACATGATGTGTTCCATTTGCTGTCATTGACTCATCTCATAAGTGCATAATTCTTGGAGTAAGGATACTATGAGGGCCTCACAGTAAAGAAATAAATTGCATGTAATTTAAAGCCTCCTTTGCTACTCTTTCTGGAAAAACTCCTCTGGAATTTTCCTTTGTGGTGAGTAATCCCTGGGGACAGATCATAGAAATAAATTAACATTTGCTGGGAGAATGCAAGGCATTTGTTTAAAAATTGACAGTGTGAAATCAGAGAAAATATTGTCCCAGACAAAATTAGTACATCAATATCTGTGTGATTTTTCTCGAAATCACACGAAACGAGACAAAAAAGCTCACGCTGCAAAGGGCGCCTACAAACTTATCAGGTAGCAATGAGCCACATGAGCCTTTCTTTTGTGCAGCTCCTGCTTTCTCTGACCTTTTTTCTTCGTGCACCAGACGCTGCAGTGGTTTCAGCAGGGAGGGTTTGCGCGGCCGCCGCCTCCAGCCCCCCAGGGAGGGCTCAGTCAGCGGCGGGCCGTGGCTCGCCCTCAGCCGAGCTCTCTGCGGCCGCCGCGCAGAGTGCTGACCGCGGCGCCGTCACGGCAGGCCACAGAGGGCATGTCCGAGGCTGCGTTTTCTGTCCTGCGTTGCAGAGTCGCGCAAGCATTGCCATCTAGCGTGGGCTGGCTAGAACACGCCGCCTGTGGCCGTCTTTTCTGCCCGGGCCTGCCGCCGCTGCTGCCGGGCCCGTGGGCACCCTCGGCCGGGATGGCGGCACTGGCACAACGCCCGCCAAAACTCTATGGCCGCAAGGAAATATTCCTGCTCCTTTCGGCACCTGCAGCCTGTGCATGAAGTCTTCCATTGCCTTCTGCCTGGCCAATGTCTATCTCCAAACGTACAGTAATTTTGGTCTGTGAATTTTCTTTCTGTTTTCAGAAAGCAATGGGGGAAAACCTGATGAAAGTACATTCAATTATTTTAAAAGCTCTTGAAAAGGAAGCATGAAAACATATGTTCCTCTCCTGTTGTAAGCCAGATTTCAACCAAAGTTGCCGTAACCATGGCACATAGTACTAGCCACTGGACTGTCACAGCAAGCTGGAACATTGTGACAGGTTTTGAACAGACATGGCAGAAAAGTCTAGTAAAATGACAAATGCTGAAATCAGTGAGTCATTAAAGAAGGATTTCTGCTCAGGCATTAGAGTTAAGGTTTCAAAACAAGTGTTCTTAGTAGAGGTATTCTACTAATTGTCTTATTAAAGATCTCATACCTGCCATTTAGTCTCACTTTTTAATTCTGTGTCTAACAATGATAACAAGCAAAGATTGATAATACCAAGTATCTTCCCAATTTTGTTAATTAGTTAAAAAGTGGAAGGAATTAGTGGATACACCAGATGGTTGTGTTGCCATCCCAAGGGACCTCATGAGGATGGAGAAATGGTCTGACACAGGGACTCCCGGAAACTCAGCAAGTGGAAATGCCAAACCTGGCACTCAGGGACAAACAACCCCATGCACCTGTGCATGCTGTGGGCTAATCAACAGAGTGCTCCCTGTCAGTGTGACAGAAAATGGCCCGGGAATCCTGATGGACGCCAAGCTGACCATGAGTCAGCAGTGTGCCCTTGTGGCAAAGAAGACCAAAAGCCACCCTGGCTGCATCAGGCAGAACATTACAGCAGGTCAAGAGAGGTGACCCTTTCTCTGTCCTCACCACTGGTGAGATACATCTGGGTGGTGTGTCCAGTGCTGGGCTCTTGGATAAAAGAGAGGCATGAACGTACTGGGCAAGTCCACTGAAGAATCACTAAGATGATGAAGGGCTTGCAGCTTAAACAGTGGAGCTGGGGCTTTTTACATTCAAGAAGAGCAGGCTTGATGGAGGAATTTATAAATGTGCATCCATATCTTATGGGAGGGTAAAGATGCTTGAGCCAGGAGCTGTAGGTATGGAGCCAGCCAGAGTGTATGCAGTGAGAGGACAGAAGGTGATGGGCAGAAATTGAAAAAAAGGAAGTTATTTTTAAATATAAGGAAAACTTCTTAGTGTGAAGGTACTTGAACACCAATTGCCCAGTGAGGTTGTGGAGTTTCCCTCCTTGAGGTATTCAAACCTGACTCAGTATGGTCTTGGGACACACCCAAGATTTGGCCAACTCTGCTCAAGTCACCGTGGTACTAGAGATTTCTAGAGGCCAGCCAGCCTCAGAGATTCTGATCCTTGGGAAAAGGAAAAAAACCCACCAAAATAAGAGCAACTCAAGCCTCTTAACCAAAAATAAAATGGCAGTGCTTGAACAAGTTTTTTTTAACATTTCTGTAATGTATATATGTACTTAACGATACAGGCAATTGAGCAGAGGGAGTTCATGAGTGCCAAGAAATGGGATACTGAAAGCTTGACGATCTTCCCTGTCAAAATCCACAGTCTGTCTGAGCCAAAGAAGTAAGCAATGGCTGGAGACTGAGTATCTTAGTTGGTGCAAAACCTTCTTCTATGTTTTCAGAATTGATAAAGGCCTTATAACATGCCTCTTGCCCAACACATGTGTGTGCTATATTTTTCCTGGGAGTTAGAGGTACCCAGTGATGGATATGAATGTTTAAAGGTATAGATTAGCAAGATTTCCTGGAATTTTTCAGCTTTTTATTTTGCCAAAGTGAATGAATATACATTACATTGTTTCAGGCAAATTCCATGTTATTATTCAAAAAGAAGCTGGCTATCTATTAGCCACAAATAAATAAAAATATGTCAGTTTATCACTGTATTCAGACCGCACTCTTTTTAAAAATTTATTTATTTTTATTATTTTAATATCTTCACTAAATGTTGTACGTGCACATACAACATACACCCCGTATCTGGTTGTATGTGCTGGAATAATAATAGGAATATTCACAATTGTGCTGCAAATTAATTTCATTTATCAGGTTTTATTATGTCTCAGTATTTGTAGTTCTAGATTTGATCCAAAAGTTTAAATTATTTTATCAATGTGGCACAAGGCCACATTTCTGCACCTAAACATGTATGCATAGCTTTAATTGCAATTCTTAGTAAGATTCTGAGTTAAATGAGAGACTTTAACATCTGTAATACTTGTGCATGTTCTAATGTAGATAAAATTCCTATCCACTTCATATTTAAGGCCTACTTTCAGCCCAGTAATCTCTCTCTCTGTTGCTCCCATCCTCCATACTTCTCTTCTGTTGAAAATAAACCATATTGTTGTCAGAAAGCCCAATGCAAATCTATTAATTGTGTGGTATTGTGTGTCATTCAAGAACAGGAATGATTTTTACAACATTTTAAACTAAAAAGCATGCTTGTGACATTAGTGGGTATGAATTAAAGCTTCTGCCTTTGACTCATCTTGTGCGTTTGTAACTGTTAAACATGACTAGTTGCTGTTGGCATCAAGGGGAAAACCTGACACATTTAACTGTGTCAGCATGTCTGAATACAAAGCATGTGGCTCTGGGGATTCCTTGGTTTGATAACATGTTTCTTTAGTTGATTGTGGTTGCTGAAATTTAGATAAAACCTTGATTCATTTGGAAATTCAAAATCATGGGCTAATGGTCCTGAACATCAGCAGGTCTCCTTGAAATAATCCTGGCACATTGTGTTTCTAGCGTTTCCATTTAAAAATAATCCAAGAACCAGTGGCTGGGCCTAACTTGGTAGCAGAAGAAAAAGAAACTTAGTTGTGCTCATAGGGTTGCAAGGCTGCTTTACATCAGGGCAGGCAACAGCAACATTATTGAAAAGAGAGTTCTAGAATAAAGGAAAACTCAGAGGCAAGTAGAGTTGAACTGAAGTCATGTCATTTTTGTGTGTGTTCAGTGTGTAACTAATAGGGGACAGCAAGACTGCTCAGGTCTGTAAGCACTCTAACTCACAGTGGTAAAGTAGAGCTCTGTCCCAAGGCATCTGCAGAGTCATTTGTAGTACAGTTTTCAATATTGCAGGAAATGTTACTGCTACAGTTCAGATCCTGCTGTTGCTGCTAGTAAAATCCCCTCACCCTCTAATCCATTTTCACCTTGCCTTACTGCCTGTCTTTCCTTGTGTATCATGACTTAAATTTTCAGTGGATTGAACCTCTGTTCTGTTTGCATTATATCAATGGATACATGCTATGGGTTATTGCACGCTTAAATAGTAACATAACTTCCAGAAAAAATGGCCCCAGAGCAAAAGGCTTCTTCCTGGGCTATGCTAAGGATGCAGAAGAGCTAACTCAACTGCTAAGGCCTGGGCACTTTCCTGAGAAAAATAAATAAGCCTCCCTAAGGGGTGTGCATTCCAAAGTAAATTCTTTGATAAACTAAATTTCATTGCAATCATCCCAATAACAAGGCAGTGCTAAATTAGTCTGAAGAGTTATTTGTTAAACTAAAACTTTTAACACAGCATTATCTCTGCAAATATTCAAAATGTAGTAATTGAGCCTCTTATTATACTTACTTCTTAGTTGTTTGAGCTGTTATGTGTAGAAGATTATATGAGACTTCAATGTAGACTGCAGAATGCTTAGAGTATGCATTCAATATAATATTGGACAGAAAAAATATTTGGGTTTGAAGTGTGTCAGTGTCTTTTCCAATAACTTTTTTTTAAAAATCCTTTATCATAACCTGAGTTTGATGATAAACATCTCACAGTTTAAAATCTTTATAAACTTCTAAAATTAATTTCTCATTTTAAGTTAGTGCTGGCTTAATGTAAAAGATAGTGAATGTTTTTTACTGAGATATTAATTTTATACTGTCTAAACAATACACTGGATAACAAACCTACCTTCAAGTAAACCTGTCTGGCAAATTAAACTATGTGATCCTGAGGAAATACATAAAACATCCCATGACTCTGTTGAGTTGGAGTTCTGGTGCAGAAACGCGAGTCACAGAATGCTGAAAAGAAGCCAGAGGAGAATAAGGGTGGATACTGAAAGTTAAAACCAATCACATCCAGCTGTTTCACTCTGTCAGACACACATATGCCAAAACCTTTCTTAATTCATGACCAGTATTAATTTTATTGTTTTATTTTAGAAGGTTATTCCAGCTCTAAAGCCGTTCAGAGGTGATATATCCCTCTGTGATGAGCACGTCAAACTGGAACAGGCTGTTGTTAGGAGTCTTCTGGTTTGAAATCCTACCTTTTGTACTCACAATTGATATAGACACATAGACAGCAACAGTCAAGGACAACATTTTGAACAAACATTTAAAGACCCACTTGCAAAATTCTGGCTTTTGGGGGTTAGAGTGTGGAGGAGCCAAATAGATTTCTTGGCTGTTCAGACAGTACTGAATCTATTCAGAAGAAACTTTTTCATGATAACACCTCTCCTATGAGGAAAAGCTGAGAGTTGGGTTTGTTCAGCCAGGAGAAAAAAAAAGCTTCATAGTGACCTGATTGTGGTGATCCAGTACCTGAAGGGAGCCTACAAAAAAGATGGTCAGAGACTACTTACAAAAGCATGCAGGCACTGGAACAGGTTGCCCAGTGGAATTAGGGATGCCCCATTCAAATGTCAAAGGCCAGGCTGGATAGTGCTTGGAGCAACCTGGTCTAGTGGAAGACCCACGGCAGGGGGCTTGGAACTAGAGGACCTTTAAGGTCCTTTCCAACCCAGACTACTTTATGATTCTATAACTATGGCAGTAGTGTGAGAAATTTTACAGAACTTAACTTGATTTACAGCTTGTTCTTGGAAAGGATAACCATGAGGCAAAAGCATAAAGGAAATATTTACACACTTCTCTTATGCAAAATTTTCAGACCACCTGTTACAAGGGGAAAACTAATCAGACCATTTCAATCCTATAACAAAATTGAATCTGATCATGGATGGTACCTGGGCATCCTTCAAAATAGGAAAAGGATTTCAAAACCAATTTTTTAATTAACATATTGCTTATAAAAGAGAAAATTATTTGAAAATTTAATTAGACTCAGAAGCTCAGCTTTCATAAAACAAGGTGCATATGAAATCTAGAACATTTTTAAATTAGATTGAGGTTTTCTTCTTGGAAATAAACAGGTTTATCTAACATGTTCCAATATGAAGATTTCCATCAACACACTTATGTAACAAAGCATGAAATGACCTTTACGTTTCAATTCCACAGCCAAACAGTTTGTAATTTCACCTGGGTGTAGGCAGCATTGTCCCTCTCAGCCTCAATAGTAAAAAATGAATGCTTTTTTTAATACTGTGTGCATCTCAAGTCCTGTGCTTCTTCAGTTCAAAACACTTTGCTGGTTTCCTGAAATCTTCATCCTAATGGCTAGTTGCTTAATTCCTCTAATACATTAATAGTCATTAGCAGCATCCTATAATCCTTCTAGCAATATACTGCCATTCCTAGCAAACACTGGAAATGCATGGATCAGAAACAATACCAGTCTCTGCCAGAGAGTGTTGTTCTGTGATGGCAACCACATTTGCCTACTATCACCAGCTCATGGCACCTGTGGCTGGAGCAACTGTACAAATTTTGCTGATACAGCCAAGCTTTTATCTTCAGCTATCAGACTGCACTCATTCCTGTTTCAGGAAACAAGAAAACCCCAACATACCGCCTCCTAAATCACTGGTGGTTCACACAGAATCCTACTATCTTTCAGCTGCTGCCAGTAGGTCATGATTTCCAGTGTAAAATCAAGTCACAAAACAAGTGTTGTGTAATAAGAGATTAGTAAAAGACAAGATGGTCCATAAGCAGATCAATTATGTGAACTTTTGTGCAAGTTGATCAAGTCTTTGTATAATTTTTCTTGAAAAGTAATTCTGTACAGATGCTTTCAGGTTTCTTCTCTGAGCCATTTTAGAGATATATTACCACTCCTTACTCCTTACAAATGTTTCTTTCAAAGAAAGGTAACCTTGATATCACCAAAACATTGCTCAGAACGTCCCATGTTCAAATCCCTATACATAAACTAGACAGGACTATTCTAGTTGTTATTTGGCTTTTATTTGTCAAAAAGTCTTCTGTCATCTGTTTTCGATGTTTTCTTCAGACTTAAAAATTTTTAAACAACCTCACAAGCATAGTGGATGGTATATTATAAACATATCACGCGTTCATTCTGCATTATGACACCATCTAAAGCATCAGGCTAGTAAAATAATCAATGACATAACAGCCATGTAGCACGGTGTCCATGAGAACTCAAATTCATTTCTCTGTACATATCCCATCGGCAACCGTCAGATGTTCACCACAAACATGCTAGCATTTTTCCTGCTTCTGTGAGACTTTTAGGATTGAAATAAAAAGCTGTTGCAATTTTTGTTTCCTGTTATTTAATGTACCATTTTATCTTTTTGGAGATAGCTTTTATTAGTTCAGTTGGGACTCATATATTGCGTGCAGTGTGGTGAAAGCTACCTAAGTAACCAGCTCAACAACCTGCACTATAAAACCTACATGAATGCATTTTCTATTCTTGATAACAAAACAGAAGACTTTAAAAATTATTAGGTTAGTTAGCATTAAAACAAGGGTGTTCAGATTATTATGGTCAGATTTTGTAGTGCAAATTAGTTCTTCAACATGCTATTTGGAGTAAGGAAAGTCTGCCCACGGGATGACAGAATGAGAGCCAGTTATAACAGAGGCCTTTGAGACTCTGGAGGTAGCAGAACTTTGTAGTGTTTTCAGTCCTAAAGTTAGAAAGACATTACACTTCATCATGTAGTCTTTTATTTTATCTGCTGAATGCAAACAATTGAATAAGCCATAACATTTCTACAAAACCCCACACATATATTGTTTAAAAAAATCCTCAATTGTCTTATTTAAGATTTTGCATGCAACTAAAAGAGTAAAGATCTCATATTCATGATGGCTTGTTATGTTCCAAATCTGCAGAGTATAAAAATTATATAGTTTATATTTGTCTAGTAGTTAAGATTTAGCTAGCAAGAGCTCATAAAGAACAGGCACAATAATGTCAAGCTTCTGACTTCCTTCAGAAATCTAATTCATGGCCTTTTGCTCTGTATTTGAATAGTTTGAGGAATGTTGGAACATTTTTAGAGAATACCTATTTTTAGAAAAACTCAAACAGTCAATTTATATCTGTGAAATAACAAAATGTTAAAATATTACCAGGTTAAAAATCAGTCTAGGAACTTGGTTATTAACTGAACCTCATAACTGAATTAAAAACTACTAAAATCTGTTTGGTGTTATTAATGTGATCTTAAAAAGAGAGCATTGTTATTTCATAGTGGTTTAGCCAATCATGTTTACATTTTGAATATTTGGAAAATTCTGTTTTTCATTGATATGATCTGATTTGTTTCATTTAAAATTTGCTTTTAATACATACATTTTTGGAAAAAAAAAAAAAAAGAAAATAGTTGTATGTGGTCCAAAAGGAAAGTGACATCAGGTTTTCTCTGTAAGCAGTAGTGCTGCTTGCCAGATAATTCTCACCATGTTCCTATCTTTCCCTTTTTGACGTACATCAGAATCATCTTAAGCATGTGATGAGGAAGAAGATTTTATGAAATTTGGGGCTGTAAAGTGATTGCAGTGTCACATTCTGTTCTTTTTGTAATTGAACTAGGTTTTCTGCTGCCATCTCTCCTCCGTTAATCCCCTCTACATTCACCAGAGGTTATAAACAGGTCATTACCACTGGTAGAACCAGCCTCTAAGCTGGCCCTTGTCATGGTTTAGGAGTGGTACTTCCCCACACAGTGCCCCACAGAGAATCTCCCAAATCAGGTGCTGCTCATTCACTTCCCCATTACCCTTCCCCTTGTCACTCCAGCAGGATGGAGTTGAGATTTGGAGGTACAAAAGGTGAAGATCATGGGTTGAGATAAGAACAATTTACTTTAAACAACAATGAGATGGGAAAACATATAGTAACAACAACAATATTAACGACAGAAGAATGGAAAAGAGTGTGATCCAAATGCAAAAATGCTCAGCATAGACCTAGAGACAAAGAACAATGGCAGAAAATGCCACAGTGTTTTCTTCTCAGAAGACAGCGAGTACCTTGCCCCCTCCCCTGGCAATGGTGTAAGGTGGTATGGAATAAATCTCCGGGTCCTGTCCAAAACTAGAACACACCTGTAAATTGACTCTCAAAGGCACAGTGAGAATGTAATTTCTTAATGTTAGCAAATCTCTGTTTCTCAGAAGAGATAGTACATTGCCTATGATATTGAGATATTAATAATATAAATTATATGTCAGTGTCATTTCAAAATCAGATATATTCCTAAGCATAATTAAATAACTCTGTTTAGGATGCATTAGTAGCAATCACAACTATAGTATCCTAATATTTATGCAATCAAGCAATTACCAAAAAATAATTATATGAGTTGTCTTAAATGGATATAACCTGAGAAGATTAAGGTAAACCAGAGACAATTAATCACTTCTTATGTAATAACCAATACTAAGAAATGTTTATCAAACATGACCTTATCTTCCCTCATTTTGCAGCATGCTATCAGTGTCCTCAGCCTACAGTGCATTTGTTGCTGTGATGTTTTGATGTTTTGTGGGGAAAGCAAACCAAATAGAGCCCAGATATTTGATTTCTCCTCTCTGCTCTTGCCCAGTCCTCAGCAAGACATCTAACAATAAACCCTTATTTTTCATATGTGTGAAATCCAGACAACATTATTTTTAATATATGTAAAATCAAGCCAAAAAAGTACAGATTATCATGACTGATAGAAAGATGCTTTTCAAATCTTAGATGAAACAAATGAAAGAAGGTAAACCACAACAGGTGTATAATTTTAACAGCAGCACGTATAATGATCTCCTAAATGTGACAAACTCAAATGCCTAAAAACACTCTGAGCCATGATAATAGGTTGTAAATATTTAAAGGCTTCCTATGTACCAATACAATTTTATAGTTTTACTTAGATGCTCTTGCCATATACAAACAATAATTTTAAGCAAAAAAGGTAACTGCCATGCCTCTCATGAGATACATTTTTATTGTGATTGAAATGACAGACTTGGTCTTGATTTTAGACTTCACTTTGACTGAACACGTAACACGATGAAAGCAATTATTACAGTCAAACACATATTGTGGGGTTTGTTGGTTGGTTTTTTGTTTTGTTTTAGTTTGCTTTGGTTTGGGGTTTTTGTGTAGTATTACTAGATTACACAGTTGTACATGAAAACCATTCCAAATTATTTGTCTGTTAAGACTTATTAACTTGTTTCATATAATTTTGACTTTTTTAATGTGGTTAGACAATGTTTTCTTTCCCCAAAATTTAAACAGCTTGCTATTTCAATTGAGCATTTTTTTTTTTTCTGGGTAAAACAAGCTCCCTCTGCTGGATCCGCAAAGAATGTGAATCTGCCTAGGTCCTGTGGATGAGGGCTGCGCAGTGATTGGGTCTTTGCCGTTCATTTCAGGAAAGCAAATTTTCTTATTCTTTGTGAAAAGTGAGATTGTAGATTTAGTACTAAAATAGTGTTGAATATTATATTAGGAAAAAATTCTTTACTGTGAGGGTGATGAGACACAGGAACAGTTTGTTTAGAGTAGTTCTGGGGGCCCCATTCCTGGAACTGTTCAAGGCCAGGTTTGATGGTGCTTGGAGCAACTTGGTCTAGTGGAACGTGTCCCTGACCATAGCAGGGGGGTTGGAACTAGATGATCTTTTAAGTCCCTTCATATCCAGAGCATTCCAGAATTGTATGATAATATAATCATAATTTTATTGAATAGTATTTATTAATTATAATAATATAGTTATAAATATGATTAGATTGTTATAATTATGTTACTATAATTATTATATAGTCCTCAGTCTCCAATAGTTACTTAAAGAAAAAAAAAAAAGACGTGAAAATCAGAACAATTACATTCAATGACACTGCAATTCATATGATCTGCATAAAAGCCCTTATTTTTCAAAGTTTGGTACAAAACAAAAACCAGTTATCACAAAATGTGCCCATTTTAAAGGATGTTTGTCCTTTGGATTATTGCTGTCCCTGGACTCAGCATATGCTAACTGACATGAATGAACTGAGGAGGAGAAGTGTGACATGTTTCTGGTCCAAATTGCAAAGTTTCATAGACAATTGTAACATTCTGTCTTTACCAGGAACTGTGACCAATTAAGCCTAGAAAGCTCTCTTGGAAAGATTATTTTTTCTCCAAAACAGACAGACAGCATGTTTCATATTAAATTTTATTATTTTGCACATCTAGTGTTATATCCTCTGGGAACCGGTTTTCATAAATCCCACTGCATTTAACTCCTCTTCCATGATTTTTGTAGCAATCTAATAACTGATAGTTACATAACTAGACCTTTTTGGGTTTTATTAATGTGATTTAAATTTTGACCTATAATATGCATATACTGAAGAACAAAATTGAAAGTGAAGAAGGGACAAAGCTGTCTTTTCAGATAACTGCAGGAACCCTTTGCTTGGTTACATGGCTGGAGGAGGATTGTGTGCTTAAGCAAAGCTACATAGTGCCATTTACATGTTACTTTCCGCTTCTTCCTGTCTAACCATAACATTCCTATCTATTAGGAAAGTGCTATTCTTAAATATTGGGATTAGTAGATTATGCCACCATTTCCTATGGTAAAAAGCTGCTCAGAATCACGGAACAGTTGAGCTTGGAAGGGATCTCTGGAGGTCATCTGGTCCGACCTGCTGCTTAAGCACTGTCCAGGACAGTGTCCAGTTGGTTTTTTACTATCTCCACAGATGGAGACTCCATCACCATTCTGGGCAACCTGTGCCAGTGCTTGGTCACCCTCACAGCGGAAAGGTGTTTTCAGACGTTCAAATTGAACTGCCCCTGTTTCCATTTGCACTCATTGCTTCTTGTCACTGGATGCCACAGGAAAGAGCTTCACTGAATTTTCTTCACATTGACAAGATTCCCACTGAGCCTTCTTTTGCACAGAGAAGACTGTTTTGGCCATGGCTTCATTTTTTCATGCCATATCTCTGCTCTGACCATGGAAAAAATATCACCATGATAGTTTGCTCATGCAAATAAAAGACACAACTCATCTATGAACAGGGCATGTCTTTTAATGCCACAGAAGAGCAACATTATGGATATGCTGAAGTCAGATACTTCCACTATGGGTTTTTAATCAAAAGTTTTCACTGATTAGATGGGGGAATTCCTAAGACATAGCCATATCATCTTCAGGATTTTTTTGTTGTTGTTGTGTCCACCAGCCAGCCTGTCACCAGCACTAGATAAATCACAGCTAGAGCCTTTTTAATTCTAAAGCAATTTTTACTGCCACCGCTGAAAAGGCTAATGCAGGACAACTCCCAGAAGAGTTTGGGATTAGGACAGCCACAGTAAAGGACGGCAAAGTGAAAAACTATTGACAATAGGCATTTATTCTCATGTGTAGTAAGATGCTTTCTTTATTATATCTAGAAATAGTTTGGTATGACCAGTCTTGTCTCAACAGATTGACAATTACAGACTGACAAATCTAACACAGGAATCAGTATCAAAGAAAGTAAAAAATCACAGCATATGCTTTGATTCAGTGTCTTAAAGAGTCTGAAAGTTAGAAATTTTTGCTTTTTATTTAGAATCAAAAGATTCATAATTACAAAATCTGCAAGCAAAATGTTACTTTAAGCACTTCTTATTCCCTGACTGGTTCCTGCACAATTTCACAAGTACCTGGCTGCAGATTTCATAATTCTGATCATTACTTTATGAACCTGGCCACCCAGAACCTTTTCCACTTGCTGTAAAGTTTGTCTGTAGTATCTATATGTCACCAATCCATCTGTAAATATACGACAGGAGGTTGCTTGGAAGGCCTCACTGAGCTGAGGAAACTGTATCCACTTTTCACCTCTTGTCTACATGGGATGTTACAGAAGGCAATCCAGCAGGCCTGGTGTGCTTTGTCCTTGCTAAGGACATTGTCCATACTCCAAATCACTTTATTCTCCTTCCATCATCTGGACAGGGCTTCCCAGAGGACTTGCTTCATAATCTTACCATGGACCTAAGGTGAGGCTGGCCAGCCTGATATCCCTAGACCCACCCACCTCCTTGACCCTTTTGAGCAAGGCAATACATTATTTATCTTTCTCAAGTTGTCAGAAACCTCTCTCTGAAACGCCATGATAATTTGAAGGTTGTACAAAGTGTGTCACAGGGGCATCAGCCAGCTCTCACAACATCCTGAGGGGCAGTCCATCTGGTGCCATGGGGTTGCTGCATCCAGCCTGCCTAAGTAGTCCTTAACTTCATCATCCCTTGTCCCACTGACATTTCATTTTCCAAGGCCTTGATAATAGGTTTAGGGACCTAAGAGACCCGAAGACAAACACAACTAGTAAAAAATCAAGGCAAAGATGTCCCTGGAGGTCTTAGACTTTTCTATCCCTTATTGCTGCTCTTCCTGTCCCTTGATCATATCAACTCCTGCTGAGTAAGGGCTTTCCTAACTCCATCCTTTTTGTTTCTCAAAAAGTTATTGGCGCTTTGGCCCATTTTGCATAACCTCTTAACAAAGAAACCTGCATGCTATTTCTGAAACAGCTTTTGGCTGACACACAATGGTGAAAAAAGCTATCCAGCACAGAGTTCCAGGGGCCAGACTACTGCTCTCTGTTTCTTAACATAGTCCATTCCAGACTGTACTTCACACAACTGCACTTGTCTGCTGGATCAGAACTTACACCACAGAAGTTCACTTTCCTGTACCTTGAATAAGCATACTTTGAAACAATAAACATGACTAATATTCCCTCCATTTCATGACTGTGTTACACAGCTGATCAAGAGCCATTCTACATCAATGCTCCATCAGAAGCAGCACTAAGCCTCCTCAGTCTCACTGGAAAATCACTTACAATTCACAGTTTCAGGTGCAGATGGCACTGCATGACACCAGCCATGGGTTTTGCTCTTTTGGTATTTACATTCCTTCTGTTCTAGATAGTATGTACAGCCTCTGACCTTTTCACAGCTCATACCTGTGACAGGCAGCTGAGGTTGTTTCTTTAAGACTGTAATAAAAGAACACATGAGCAGAGGTCTCTTTTAAGTTATGGCAAGTTCTGTTTGAAACATGTTAGGCTTTGTGAGTGGAATAGATTTTACTATTCCATCAAAATCTGATGTAGAAAATTCAGTGGCTTCTTTTTAATGAGCAAATCTGGGACATGAGAAAATAAGTATGCCAGTTAAGGTCCACACAGTAGGAATTCAGAGATCTCATAATTGTTTGAAATCCATGTCCTGCTTCAGCATCATATATGGGAAAAAAGCACATTGTCTTCACTTTTGGTGCCTCAGAGATAAATTCATGTTTGACATTTATAACTAATTTTTAATTATTTCCGCTGTGTATAACATAAAAGACTGACAGTATTTTTGCTATTGTTGGCCCAGAAGCAGTCTGAAACAGATAGGTCTTTATGTCCTTAGTTAAGATACTCCTGCCTGACCCTGATGTATCCCTTATGCATTTTTCAGTAAAGGGTGCGTGCGTGTATGTATGTGTGCGTTTTTATTTTCTAATAGGAGAAGTAAAATAATTGGCAATCTGCTATGCAAGAGACTATCACTTTTCTGGGTGCTTGGTCAAAGAAAAAAAAAACATAGATGAGGAACATTTTGAACAAGCTTTTCAATTAAGCCTATTTTCTCTCAACATACTGAATACCATAAATGCTAGTTCTGGAAACTATTACAACATTTTTAGAGCTGAAAAGTAATAATAATGAGATCTTGCAAACAATGAACTCTATTCTCCTTCTGACATACGGAAGGATTTACGAACACATTATTGCCTGTGCATTCAAAGAAAAGTCCCTTGTGCATCAGCAAAATAGGACACAAATAACCACAAAGTTCTTCCACAATTACAGTACTTGTTTCACCCATTTAAGTTTTATATAGCATTTTCATTATTATTATTATACTAACAGTAGATGGCAACATTTTGTTGAAACTTGGAAAACCTTTGTGAGCTTTACAGAGTCATTTCAGGCTTTACTCATGAGACTTGGATATACAGAAAAATAGCATATAGCATATAATTAGCAATTACAAATTAACTAAATTGTTTAATTATCTATATAAATTAATATTGCAATTACCTCATTACCTTCAAAACTCCAGTTTGCCCAGGAGACTTTCTGACTGAAATCCAGCTGTGCTCTGTTTGTTTGGTGATTTGGTATAATGTCAATGTCCTAAGGGTTAAGCTTTCCGTGTACAAAATCATAACCAGAGAAAAGCAGCAGGTTAATTTCTTAAGGAGTTATCAATAAAGCTCTTCCTGAACTGCCAGCATCTCAGTATGTCTGTGTCAGGGTTTTCAGTATAGGTATTTAAAACTCTCCAATTTCTACTATATCTTTTTCCCCTGACAGATGTTCAGTGAATATTCCCATTTAATGCTGAAGTTAATGAGAATTCTGCAGTTGACTTTAATGTTAAAGGATAGAACTCAGCCACTCAGCTACTAAGATCACAATAAAACTGAAATCTCTTAAGCCTTTAGAACTTGTCTTGTAATAGATGTCTGCATGCCTCAGGTGCAGGATCAGGCACAAGGTAAAGCACATTGTCTCTACTCACTCAAGCTGTGCAAGAATTAACATCTTTGGCTGTATTCTAGTCTTTGGATACACATGGAAGGTATACTTGTGCAATGTCAGGTCAAAGGTTTAGGAAAGGAAATGTGAGCTGATATATATATTAGTATATATATAAGTATATAGTATATATATTAGTATATATGCTATGTATATTAGTAAGGTTATTTGTGTGTTTGATTAGACTAGGCAGCACAGCCTGAACTAAAGACTTGCCTTGTAGGTCTGTTCAAGCAAAATATTTTATTCCAGTTTTAGTTGCTTTAAATATTAAATATAGACCTTTTTGTAACATAGATCTCGGTGTGTGTGATTCCTTGTCTGGATGTGACTTGAAATCTTGAGCTACAGCTTTACAACAACAAAAATGACCATATAGTCATGGAACATCCGCCACATTTTTTTGTTTAAGTTACAATGAAAGTAAAAAGTAGATCAGCAGGTACCTTAATAGTTCATGGCTTTGTGAACCTCTCTGACCATGGTACAGCATTCTCCATGGATAGTGCATCAATCACTGCAAAAGACTAAGGCATTATTCCTGGCTTTCAGAAGCACAGCCTGGGCCTTGTGCTGTTTGTGCAGACAAGTACCGAAAGAATGTCATTTGAGAGGGAGAGTGGGAGCTGAGTGAAGAGAGGGGGCCCTTGTATGGGGAAGAGAGAAGAAAAGAGAAAGGAAGAAGTCTCAGACGCTGGAAAGCAAGATGACTTTTAAGCTGCCAAGGATTTAACAAAAGCAATCCTGAGGTTATCCAAGAGGAAGTGAGTTTCTTATCGTAAATAAACAGATGATTTCATGGGCATGCTCTGGATCTCACCACACTTCTATGTCTATCCTATTAAGTGGTGTTTAGTCTCTGACTTTTTCTTGTGGAAGGATCCCTTCTGCAGAACTTCACTGAAGTCTGCACATTTCACAGGGCATTTTTGTGGATGTGGAAGAGTTCAGCAAATGTCCCATATATTTACAGTTACAGTACTGTTTTCTGATAAAGGAATGAGATAGATAGATAGATAGATAGATAGATAGATAGATAGATAGATAGATAGATAGATAGACAGATAGTCAAGAAATTGAATACTCTGTAATTGTGAAATCTAGTAAATGTAGGGCAGCCTCTGTATTTTTCAGATACACAGAGA
Source organism: Melospiza georgiana (assembly GCF_028018845.1). Taxonomy (NCBI): domain Eukaryota; kingdom Metazoa; phylum Chordata; class Aves; order Passeriformes; family Passerellidae; genus Melospiza; species Melospiza georgiana. The sequence goes on from NC_080465.1 coordinate 34,739,061, forward strand.
TTATGTTATTTCTAAATATGTGTTTATCAGAAGAAACCAGAAAGATCTAGAGGTATAGGTAAATAGACTACAATTAAGTAACTGAGGCTGCATTCTGTAATTTGATTGCAGAATTTCTTTGAGTATATCTTTCTGCAAGAAATCCAGTGCAGCTGCTTGAGAAACTTCTGGCTGTGGCATGAATAAAAATAGGAAGCTGCTAAAACTTTGGCTGGCTGCTAGTACTGGTTTTGAGTGAAGTCTAGGAGAACGTCCTACCACAAAAGACAGAAAGGTTTAAAATCTGAAAACCAAAGAAAATCGGGAGATTCAGAGTCACTCATCTTAAAAAACAATGTGCATTACACCTATAGGATATGATATCAAAGTAGATTTATGTTTGCAAAATTAAGAAGTAGTAGGTAACTGAATGATCCCAGACAGAATTAGTCAGGAAAGAAAGGCACACATTATCAGTATTCTCCCCTAAAACAACCATGCATTTAGCCAGCAATTGCCTACTAGCAGTGTATGCCATTTTATGATGTTGGAGGACACAAACATAGCCAGCCCAAGAGGTTAAACAGAGAGGTTGGAGCATTACTTTTTATTCATTTCAGCTTGAAAATAACATGGTAAAAGAAGGCCTCTGATTTGATGCTGCCTTCTCTGGAATGTACAGTGCAACTGGATCTAAATTTTGGGAGAGTGCCCAGTTTCAGATGTCTAAAGCCTCTGTTGAAAGCAGTGGAGACTACACACTGCCAAAGTTTTATGTATGCAACTGCAGATTGATTGCCTAATGGCAGTGGTGGGCTTTGATCATGAATGTCTGGAGAGAGAAGTCTCAGTAGGCGCCCTTTCCCCCATTTTCCCTTTACCCTTCTAACTCCTAACTCTACTATTTTTCTGTTTCGCCCCTGCATTTACTACAATCCTTTCACCGATACCTGAGATATAGAAGTTCCTCTCCCCAAGTTCTTTAACAGCTTGCTAGTTGAGGACTGTGCAAGAGGAGTTAACTGGAGAAGGTGCAAGGGTATGCAATTGCTCTAACACATTGTCTATTTTGGGCTTTATGGGTGAGAGGAACAGATGAAGATAATTTCCTCTCATTTTCTGTTTCTTATTAGTAAATTGTGAGGAATTCTTAGGTACAGAATATCCAAGTGGGATCATCATCTCTATGCAAAGGAAAATTATTTCCTTACAGTTTGGTCAATGTGTGAGTCAGAGTCACATAAAAGATGTAATAAGCTGCTTCTGCTTGCAATTAGAGGTTTTGTTCTGATGGCAAATTAAAATTTCAGTCCAGTAGAATTAGGTGTGAAATCTTGCAGATTTCCAGCTAACTGTATATTGTGATTCCATTTGGCAGCTAATAGGACTCAGAAAATTACTTTTATTGGCCTGTACTTTCCATTTTACATACACTTCTGGAATTGTGCGAAATGACAGCAAACTGCCATAAATATATCTTTAGTCTATATTCACTTCTCACTTCCTTCCTTTAATGAAAAGAAGGGAAACACATCAATTTTTATTCCTTTTTACTGAAAAAAGAGAGTAGCAGTCTTAATACTTACATGTCTAACAGATGGAAAGAAATTACAAAGAAATGCTTGAGAATATATGTTCTGTTTTCTAGTGAAAAGTCTTGCACAGTCTAAGAATTCAAACATCTTTTGGTGTTTTGTTTCTTAGTTCTTTTTTAATCACACTTTTCCTAAAATCAGCCTGTTCATTCTTCTTTTTATCTGCAGTTATGGGGAATCATCTCAGAAGCTTCCAATTCTGCCACAAAGACAGATGTTTGAACAATTCCCTCCTGCTTAGTATCAGCTGTTCAGCAGAGCTTGCCTCAGAAATAAAGTACCAGTTACCACTAATTCTGGCTGTCTTTTCAGGAATGATACAGGGAATTTTTAATAACAAAGCTACCTTCTTTGTTCTGAGGGTTAAGCAGAAAACCCCTGGCAAACACAGATTCAGCTCACCACCAGTAGAACTTGCTTGGGCTCTTTGCTTTTAAACTTGCAGACCAATTAGTATTATTTTAATGAAGACATGGTGGGGGTCTTCCCAGTAAGTCCCCCATGAATTCTGCATCTTACTCTTTCAGGCGTGATGAATTCATTTATTTGTTGAATAAAAGCAAAGAGCAAGGCAGGTCACTTGAGGAAGAATGTAGGTAGCCTTATGGTGTGGTCTGCTGTGGGTGCAGAGTGAGGTAGCAAATCTGATACTCTATTCAAAGATAAACAATCTTGAAGGTCTAGTTGAAGATGTTCCTCATTGAAGAGGGGTGGACTTGTGAACATTTAAAAGGTCCCTTCCAACTCAAACTATTCTGTGATTCTATGGAGGCTACACCACCTGTGTAATGAGTACGACAATGTTACTCATAAGTTATTTTATATATATCTGTAACCCATAAGTTAGTGTCCTTAGGTGTGGATGTGAAGAGGATCTAAAGAAATTAAAGAAATTAAATGAAAACCACTCAAACCAGGTGAGGATCTAGTGTCAGTATGTTTTTCAGAGTTACCATGTGATTTGCTCTAAATAAGCTTCACAAGGAGTGGCATAAATGTAAAAAAATATACTTTTCTGTTTTCCTTTCTGGTGGTCCCTGTCTTAACATTATAGGAGAGGTTCTTCTCCCTCAGAATCCAAAAGCCTTCTGAGGGGTGAATCACAAAACTAAAAAAATTAAAACAAACCTGACTTTACATACTAGAATCTTGACCAGGGCAGGAGTATAAAATTCCCTAGAAATGAACTCCCATGAAAAAAAATCCACAAAAAATTAAGTATAGAAAATCATGGCAATTCAAATATATGGTAACAAAACATGGCAAATCATTTTTGGAAGGAACCCATTTCATATTTATGAATTAGGATGACCTCTGCATAATTCACCAAAGTTCTTATTTTACCACTCCTGAGCTCATAAAAGAGGGAATATTTCATCCCAGGGGTAATGTTAATATACTGTGAGTTAAGCCCAGAAATATGTGCTGAACATCCCCCATTAACAGACAGGGTGGAGCCTTCTGCCTAGGAGTAAGTCTTGAGTAACCCTTTCACAACCTTCCTTCTCTCATGTCTGTCTCTGCTGCTATGCTCTGGTCTGAAGAAACTTTTATGTGCAGAGACATGACAGCCTATGTAACAACTGGACTTGCTGGAATCCCTGTGAGAGGTCTTCATTCACACTTTATATTGGCTCGTAGGTATTCGGCAGTTATTGGTGGACTAGAAACACCATTATTCATTTCTTTCTCTTTGTGGGCCATAAAGGGAAGGAAATTAGCATAAAAAAGTACAGCTTACTGTGAGCATAAGTATAACTAGGACAACTACTGTAACATGGGGTGGCCTCCAGCTCTGATAAATTACAACAAAATCTAATTTGGCTTCTCTAACAGCAGGCATCAGAAGAGTCATCCTTACCCCACCTGTCATCTCTAAATAGGCCATATGTTCCTCAGCTCCCAAAGGTGCATGACAAATTCCCAGATAACTACTCTGTTTGGAAACATAGGGAAGTTAGGGATGGACATATTCAAATAGCAAGGGAAAAACACCATCTCCCTTTCTTCTTCCCACTGCCATTAAAGGGGCAATAGGCCATCACCATGGTGTTCCTCAGCCTTCAAGAAGAAATCTAGGTACTTCATCCTTTCTTGTTAGGTCCCATTTCCTCTTATTCTTGAAGATGCCTCTTTACTGTGGTCACATGTATGTCGATCAAAGAATTTGATTTTAGATTTTAGTCTAAATTTCCATTAGTAAAGTTCTGTAGTAAGGGGAGAACTGTACTTAATTTAATAGCTATGGTAGGAGCTGATGCTCTCCATTTTGGTGGGCTGCACAATTCTGCCAAGCTTATCTACCTAAAGCAAAATAGAGATCAAGTGTGGCACACTGTCCCTCGTGGAGACAGTTCCATACTGGTGAAACACCTCTGTTTCCTGAAATGGGACCACCTGGCTGACTTTGCAGATCTGATTGCAGGACTGAGTTAGTAAGAGCAATGACCTATAAGCAGCCAATTGATGTCAGATTTGAGCTGATTAAGAAATCAGGAAAAGGGTGGGGGGTGTTGGTCCCCACAAACAATGATATCTGTCCATCACGAGATGGCATCCTGGAGCACATGGTGCAAAGCTTAGACTGCAGGAAACTGACAGCTCTGTGGAAAGTTCTGCATAAAGATCTCTGCAGGCATCAAACTCTCTGGAAGACCTGCCAAAATGATTCCATAAAACATTATTTTTCAGTTTAATGAAGAAGCAGCATGCAGCAATACCCAGTAAACAGTTTTAAGTTCTCACCAGGGCTCAGTTAATTAAAAACTAACATGAATTCTGGAGCCTCAATACAAATTTGCGTCCATAATCATTGTGCGGTACTAGGGATCCAGAGTAGAACTAGATTTTAATCATTTCAAAAGAGCCTATAAACTTAGTAATTTTTCCATTGGTTCCCTTCCGTAAAGTGAACCTTATAGTCTGGAGTCCAGCCAGGCGGCGTTTCAGGGATGCCATGGGGAGAGCCCACGGCACTGCCTTGGGGAGCTGTCGTGGCCCGGGGGCACAGGAGCACACGAGCGGACTCGGCCCCACGGCCAAGCGGCAGGGGAGGCGGGCAGAGAGCAGAGGGCAGGGCTGCAGCTCCATGGCCGAGCGTCAGGGGAGGTGGGGAGAGGGCAGGACAGCCCCCCTGGCCTAGGGGTAAGGGAGGTGGGCACAGGGCAGAGGGCAGAGGGCACGGCTGCCCCCTGGCCTAGCAGTAAGGGAGGTGGACAGAGGGCAGGACAGCCCTCCGGCCTAGGGGTAAGGGAGGTGGGCAGAGGGCGCAGGGCAGAGGGCAGCGGGCAGGGCAGCGGGCAGGGCTGCGGACCCCCGGCCCGACCCTGCCGGCGCGGAGCCGCGGGCGCAGGCCGCCAGGGGGCGCGCGGGGCCCGCGAGGCAGCGCTGCGCCGTCGCGCATGTGCCGCGCCCGGGGCGTGCGGGGCCCGCTTCGCCCGGCGAGGCAGCTTGGGGGTGTCGCCGGCGGCCGCGGGACACCTAGGGCCGCTGGCCAGATCGGGGGCTGTTTTCCCAAGGGAAATGGAAATCTCGGGCGCCTGAAAAGCAGTGCCGGCCGAGGCCGCGGCCGCGGTCTTGGGGCTGCGGGGGAAGGCGGCAGATGGGTTTTGGGGTGGGGGCGAGGAGGGGTGCAGCGCAGACCCCGAGTGCGGCCGGCGTTCCCGCCTCGGCGGAGGGAGCGTCTGCCGCTGGCCCCCGCCGGGAAACTGCTGCGGCTCGCCCGCCGGCGTGCACGATTAAATGCGGGAAAGCCTCGAGACGGTCCGCGGATGAAAAGGAGGGCTGGGCACTGCCCCGGGACAGCCAGGTGCCGCTGGCGGGTCGGCGGCGGAGACCGCACGAATCCCTCCGGCCTGAGTGGGCGGGAAGTGGTCTGTAAGGTCAGGGGAGGATTGCCCCACGCTCCCGGAGGCATTGGTTGTGCGTGTGTGAAAAGGCGGCCGCGGAGGGCGATGGCTAGGAGGTGCGCGGGGCCCGTCGCCCTGGCCAAACCCGGCCGCCCGCGCCCGGCTCATCGGCAGCGAGTATGACGCGGCGTTGGAATCAATCTTCCCGAAGGCTCCCGTGGTGAACACCGGATGCACGTCCTCCCGCTACCCATCATCCCCAAACTGTGTTTGTGGGCTCCTGGCTTTGTGTCCAGCCTCTTTATGGGGGCTTTATGTTCCAGCGCGGCGGCCTCTGCGAGGAGCGCTGTGCCGCCGGGTGCCCAGGTCGGCGCCGCCCTCGCTGGGAAGCGCCGGTGCGGTCTGTGCCGCGGCGCGACCCCGCTGCCCCCCAGCTCCCGGGGCTCTCCGTGGCTCCCTGGGCGTGTGCCCGTCCTCTTGTTTTAAATACACCGGTCCCGCGGGATGTTGTAAGAGCGAAGTAAATACAGATACAAATGAAAGGCGCCTAACTTGAAGAACAACGTCAGTGTTGCGCTGTAAAAATAATTGATCACTGTTCTTCAAAAAAAAAGCATCAAAAGGCAACGAAGGTGAATTAAAAATAGAGAGGAATTAGAGGCTGTAATGTTTGAGTGGGCTCTGCAGAATCACACGATGTTACTGCACAGCAATAGTCGGTATCGAATTTATCTGAGTGCACAAGCAGGAAGAGATAACCTTTCTTTTACTTCTCTGTACAATTTCGGAGCCTTAGTGCTTGAAATTAGGGTAAGTGGGAAACAATGTGCGTAATTACAAGGGGAAAAAAAGCCCACAACTGTTGAAAAACGACGAGCGGTTAGCAACACACAAAACATCACGAAGACGGTAGGCTTGCTAGGCACAGGGCGTATTTATCTGGATGGCTGCTCACCCAATTTCTTCATAACAAACACTGTTTTTATAACAAAGACGTTATTGGTCCTCGTTATAACAATAATCACCATATGACCTGGATTTTGTCGCTTTCACTCGTGAATAATGATGGTGTTCTGTTACCGAGAATGTAGTGATTTGGAGCTACAAAACTCGGATGTTCATCTTTTCTAGATGCTCCCTGTACGTGCATTTCACCCTCGTTTTGCAAAGAGCCCTACTTTGTACTTATTTTATTCACTTGACTTCGTTCAGCTGCTGGCCTCTGGCCAAGGAGGGCATCCTACCCGGCCATACTCTGGTGGTACAGAAAATCCTGTGAAGAAGATTGCAATGTTCAGGCACTTGATTCAATGCAGTGGTTTTGCTAATGCATGCGGGTGTCCAGACGCAACTGATAAAAGAACTTTCTAAATCTGCAGCCATGACTGCAGTTGAAAACTCTTGTAATAACCCCTACACCTCAGACTATACCCGTGCGTGCATAGAAATGTGTACAGCATTATGACCTCAAGGATGCAAGCTTTTAAAATCTAGATCAATATAATTCTCTCTTTGGGAAGCATCATTTGATAGAAGTGTGTATCTCCCTTTCCCTTCCTTCTCTCCTACTTTGTTATGTCCCCTTATAACACTATTTGCATTTAGGTTGGACGGTTTGTAGCTAAATACCGAGAGAGGTTTTTAAAATGGACACAGAAGTAACGTCATCTGGAACTCCTCGGCGGACGCGGGAGGGAAGGGGGCAGGGTTGAAGAACATTTAAACGCACTTTACAGCGTTTAAATGTTACTCTGTAACCGCAACAGTGGCTGCAGAACTGCAACTGGGAACGGAGGAGTAAGGAGGGGGAAGAGGGGGGAACAGGGCTATTGAAGTGATATTTGAATCGGATTCACATTTTTAGTGCTGTTTATCAAGTGCATATGGAACTCCCTGGAACTGTTCACCAAGTGCTGACAAAATATACCTGTCGAGGAGACAAGAAAACATAGGAATATTTGATTCACCTCTTACTTATTTTGATAGCTGGGCACACCATTAATAACATCATAAAGGTATCACCTACAGTAGATTTACCATTTTTAATGGTTTTTAATATTTAAAATTTTAATGTTTAATATTTGGGGTATTTTCCTGCAATACTATAAACGTTTCTTTAGGTAGGCAAGTGCTGCTGTCTACTTAGTTCAGAATGACTTGCCAGGCTGAGGAAGCCATTTCCTATAACAGGTACTTTGACAAGGATACCAACAGTCTTATATATCAAAGAGTAGTCAAACCGCAGTGAGATTCAAAGCAGAGAATGTTGGAACATTTTGTTCCAGCGAACGAGCTAAAAATAACAGCCCCTCCCTGTGTTGGAAGGGGCTTGATTTTCACATTTGGAAGGGCAAATAGAAATCAGATTATTAATATAATCAAACAGAAAAATCTGCCCGAAGAGGTGAAGGGTGAAAGTTCTGAAGTGTCAGTGCTTAAAAAAACCCAAAAACCAGAGTCCAGAGCCGGGGCTCTGAACGGGATTTGATGGGTTGTTGGGAGACTTAATAATTTTGTACCTTCCTCATGGCACATCAGTGTTTGAACTAGGTCATGGTAATGCCAAATTGCACAGCCAAGTGTAATGCTGCTCCAGCCGTTCTGCCACTCGAAGCCAAACGTGAAAGTCTCATTTTCAGCCCGAAAGGAAGCTCCTTCCACAGCCTCATGTTTTACTTACCTGCAGGACAGGCTCTCTAAACATGTCAGAAACTGAGAAACTGCTGTGACGTATATTTCGGAGATCAGACGCTAAGTGTGGTGCACGTCAATAAGGGAATGCCTAACAACATGATAATTACACCATCCACGTTACTGAGATATTTGATTAGAGTGTCTCAGCATCCACCGTGTGGAAAAAGAGAGCTTCTTTAGTTGCAGGCTGCAGGAGAAAATAAAAGCAAAACAACATCATCAAAACCCCAGACGCCCACGTTTTTAATCTCCCAATCACTTTTTATGCAAGCAGGGAAATCTTTCCTCTTTTCCAATAAGCGTGCTTCCAGATAGCTGTTAGGTCCCTATTTTCGTGAGCGGCTTGTGGGTTTGTTTTTGGATTTAAATATTTAAAGCACTGTAGAGACGAAGAATGGTATTAACAGAGCCGGCGGCAGCCCAGCGGAGCGGCGTTGTTCCCCAGCGCCCGTCCCCGCGAAGAGCTGCGCTGCCCGGGGCACGCTGCCGCTCCGCCCGCGGCTCCGGCCGCAGCCCTCCAGCATCCCGGCCCAGCTGCGCCGTGCCGCCGGCCCCGGCACCCCCGCCAGCCGCCGGCCTCCGGGGCCGCCGCCCGCCGCAGCCAGGCGGGTCGGGGCTCCAGCTCTCCTGTCCCCCCGGCACTGGACGGCAGCCTCGCTCCCCTCGTGCTTACCTTATTTTCATCTGGTTCTACGACACAAACTTTGTGTGGTGTGTGCCCCCCTCTCCTTCCCCCGCCGCCCACTCCCCTCCTCCGGACACAAACACAAGCTCTTCTCGATTCGGCTCCTCTGCACCGGGATGGGGCGGCAGTCCTGGCCTGTCTCTTTCCCGGGGCAAGAGGCTTTCCTTTCCCCGCGCAGGGAGCCGGGGCCGGACTTTCACCCTTACCTCTCTATCGCGTAATAGGAGCAAGCAAGACCCGCACCTCCGGCCTCCTGCCCCAGCCTCCCTTCGCGTCCCGCCTGCGGGACTTCCAGCTTTCCCCCTTCTGCCCTCCCGTTTGTCTGCCCGCCTGCCTGCCGCCTTTTTTATTTTCCCCGTCAGTGACTTAAGCCCAAGCCAAAGGAGGCATAAGGAAAAATACAGCCGTGTGCTCCAGGTCTATAAATACAGCTCGGAGAGAGCGTCCAAAAGTTTGGAAGGAACGGAAGAAGGCGTACGGAGACAAAAGCCAAGCATCGCTCTTCTGCTGCCGATGCTCTGGTTATGCTCGGGCTTCGCGGCGGCGGACCGAGCCCGTTCGCTGTTTGTTTGGGTGGGATTTTTTCGGGAGCGGGGCGGTGGCGGTAGAGTGATCGGCACACTCATTATTTCAGGTTTAAATATGTGAATTTTAGCCACAAATACCAGTCGATCTATCAGCCAACTTTGCAGCTCCTATTGTGACAAGAAACTTTCCTAATGCGGCTGAAGGCGCTAGTGGAGGGTGATTTTTTTTCTTGCTTTGTTTTTGGTTTTGTGGATTTTTAATTTTGTTTTTGTTTTTGTTCCGTTTCCATTTAGTGAAGCCTAAGAGTCTGAACATTTCCTTGTTCCCTCCGTGTTCTATGTATCCATCGGAGAGAGAGACAAAATAAACAGTCGTGTCTTAAAAGGAGGGGTAGCGGCACCCCTACCTGCTCTGTGTCGTCTTAGACGATACTCTCTTAGAAAGAGTATCCTGCCTTTGGAACACGCCTAAGTGGTGCTGCCGTCGCCGTAAAAGTAACACTGGGATGCCAGAGAGGAAATGACCAACATATGTCCGCTGTATCCTAAGTATTTATTCACGTTAACGGCTGTCCTCTTTATCCTACGCAAGAAATTGGTATTAGACTGAAAATATCACTCTGTCTCAGGAGGAAGCAATAACAGTTCAGAATAATAACGACAGAAATAATAACTCCCAGTTTTGGAGTTCGTCAGTTTGGGAGATTGAGGTTGTGAGGAGGAAGCAGGTCCGAAGTTAGGGAATGAAACTAGCAAGCGGAGAAAGTGACTTCAGTTGCGCAGGCAGCCTTTGAAAGCGCAGGGAAGGACATGCCAAGCTGCCCTGCAGCGAGAGTGTGAAGCGGAAGCAGCGAGAGGCCGCAGAACAAGAGGAAAGACGCTGCCCGGAGCGGCGCCCGCCGCCCCCTCCAGCTCCCCAGCACGGGCGGCCCCAGCCCCAGCGCCCCCCGGAGGGGACGGAGCCAGGGCAGCGGGCAGGGGGCCTCTCCCCCCCGAGAGCAAAGTCATCGGCTGCTGCTGTGAGACAGAAATACGGGGTGCTGAGGAAATAAGGGATGAGAGGCAGGAGAGAATTCAAAGGAGCAAACAGACGCTTCAGCACTGCATCTTTGCAGGAGTTCGTGCTTTCTTTGCACGTAAAGCCCTAAGCAAAAGGAGATACTCCGAAGAACTCTGTAGACTTCAGAGAAGCTCTTTTCTGGGCCCTCCTATGTCTTCGACAGGGGCAGGAGACAGCTTTATCATGCACTGCTACAAAACGGAGCTTGTCACCCTGCCCCCATGGATGGCACTGTCCTGCAAGGGGTAGAGTTGACCGGGCTTGCCGGTCAACTTTGAGGTTTTTGTTTAATTAGCAGTGGTGAGGGATGTTCACAAGCATTACTTTTGGCTCAGGGAAAGGATGATGAAACAGAAATCATGTATCTTCTTTATCTCAAAAAATTCACCAGTGCTCAATGAGTAATGAAACAGCAATACTGCACAGCTTTTGTGGCAGCAGGGTTGTGAAGCCATCCCAATACCTCCTCACTGGGCTAGCTCTCACCACATTTGGCATTTCACACATGTAACACTTGGAGCAGAGGCTTCCCCACCATGCACATGTGCTGCCACCAGACCACCACAGCTTTACTGATGACAGATTTCTAGTAACTCTAGAGTTATTTCCAGGGAATGGATTGCACTGCCAGCCCTTGCAGCCCTGCAGTCTGCCCTGGGGTGAGCAGGGAGCTAGGGGTGGTGAGGGGGCTGAACACAGATGGGAGTAAAACACCTCATAGGCACAGGGACAGAGAGGTGCAGCTTATCCTGCACCTCAGTTGGTGTCCCTGCTCACTGGGGTTAGACTGCCAGCCCTCCAGGAGCAGCATGGAGCCAGAGCTCAGTCTATTTAAAGCCTCTGCTCTTGCTGCAGACTCCAAGCAGTGTGTGCCAATCCCCTTGGCTTGGCAACATTATTTTTGGCTGCAGCTCCCTCCCACATTGTAGGAAATACAATAAAATTAAAACAAACATTTAAAAAAAGAAATAGAAAAAAAAAAAAAAGAAAGAAAAAAGAGATGCTGAACAAGTGCTCCTGGCAGGGCAAGGAAAGGAGCCCAGGAGTGCCATGTCTTCCCTGTCCTGCTGTTCTGTAGCCGCCTCCCTTCCAGCTGTGGCACCTCTGCCTGCCCGGTGTGGGGTGAGAGGAGGCAGCACAGCAGTGTAGCCCCACACTGGCTGCCATGGGACCTTTCCCACTGCAGTTGCCTTGACTCCCCTGGGCTAAAAGAGAGTGGGCACCAATGTGGTCCTTGCCATAGGGGCAGTAGCCTGCCCTATGCCCTGGGGCAGCTGCCAAGGATGGGGTTGGGATCACCCTGATCTGAACTGCAATTTCGACCTCTCTGTGTGGGCATTGCTGTTTTAAGGATGGTGCTGTGTCCTTTTGGTGTGGTTTGGATTTAATCTTTATCCTGCCTTCAAGGAGCAGTGTTGGGACAAGCTGCAGCTTTGTAGGTGCTGGAAAAGCCCTATTTCTAATATTTTTCATTCCACTATCACAGCTCAGTCTTAAGAAGAGAGTAGCAATGAAAATAGACATTTAAAAAAATCCTACTCCTGAACTGAGACCATTAGAGTTATAGGCACAATGCATTCCAGAAACAAAGAAACCCATATTTTCTCAACTTCATCTGTCGAAATTTCACAGAAAACAAGAGAGAATGGGATTCAGTGAAGGAAAGTAAAACCCTCACTGGGGGAAAAAAACTAACTCCTCTCATTGGTGCAGAAGAAAACACCAAATAATATTCCAATGGAAAAGCACTGCTTACTTATTTTTTTTTTCCTCTCTAATATATCTCTATAAGAGACTATGATGCAGATATGCAAAATACTATTTCTATTTATAATTTCTAAAAATTTCTATTTATGGGCTGTAAGTTAATTTTACCTCTTTGGAGAAGCTCATGTATTACTTTCCTTCACATATTGTGAAGTCTCGTAGACCAATCTTCATGCCCTTTACACACCTTTCTGCTGCTTCAGCTCCTCTTACTTCCAAACATATTTTCCCTTCTTTGGCTCGGCAAGAAGCAGAAGGAAGACAGAGAGGAGTTATGATTAAAATGGTAATGTTGAGGGGTAGGAGGCTAATGAAAGAAGTAAAACTTTGATTTGGTTTTGCCTTACCAATCAGTACCATTCTTGTGACAAGGCTTGCTTTTCCTCATCCTAGTCAAATTGAGCTGCTCTTGGCCTAGACTGACTTCCGGCTGCTGGCAGTCACACCTTCTTTTGACTTTCTCTGCTTCCATTACCCAAGAGCTCCATGGTGTCCTGCTTTGCCACTTGCTTGCAGTAGTACATATTGTGCTGCAAAATATATTACTTCATTAATCAGTTAAACCAATTAACAAAAAGATTAATAGTCTTACCGTAGTAACTTAAGTGCATGCATCTCTGTATTTAGAGTATTCACAGAACTACTGGGTATGATTAAACTACAGAGAAGCTCCATTATAGCCTGTTTTCCTATGTTAAAAATGTTCTGAAAATGTCACATTTGGAACTCAAATTTCCTGTGTCTAGTAAAAAATATTAAAATGCCAGGAAGTCTTCCTCTGAACTCAAAACCAAGTCTTTCAGATATAAATCCTGTGCAGCAAAATACAGCAACAACACACTTTGTTGTGCACCTGCGCAGCTGTGACTATGGTGAACTTGAATAGCCCATATGACTGCCGAAAATACCTGCTTTTGAAATAAATATTTTATTTTTAAAAGAAAACTATGAGTTTTCTTTAGCTGCTCTGTCTGCTTGCTTTTCTAGACAGCACTCTCTGTCATTAACACGACAACAGCATGGAGTTATACTCCTGAGACATTGTCTCCAAGTCCTGACTGTAGATCATCAGTGATTGCATGTTGTAAAAATCTCCACCCAAGGCTGTGGAATTTGCTTTCCTTGAGGTTCCCCATTCCTCACATGCTAGGAGGGAAGGAGAGAATAAATTTGACAGTTTGGGCTAATCTTCACCTTAGTCTTGTGTCAATGCCTGCTTAAATAGTCCCCCTCTCATATCCAGGATGCCAGTACTTACCTTTAGCATTTAAAGATTAATATATCAACATTGAGTAGGCTTCTTGGCCAGAAAAAGCTTCCTGTATCTCACCAACCCTGTCTCTATCATGGTGTGCTCTTTACTAAGTGACTCGTGGTGTCAGGTGTAGATTTTTACACACAAGAAACTTACTTGTCTTCTGACCAATAATCTCTCCTTACAAACATTCTGGAATGACCACCTAGTCCATTTTCCCTGACTTTTCTTTACAGTGATTTATTAAAATTCAGAAATTAACCTGAAATTCCCCCCAAAATGCACTCATGAACTGGGTACCTGCTTGCTAGAAGATGACATACGGGCCAAAATGCAGGGATAAAGGAGGAACTCTGTGGTCATGCCAGGTCACAGAATACAAAGAACATAGTTTTCTTTTCTTTGAATTGAGAACAAGAGATGTGCTCATAATTTTTCCTGAAGAAACCTTCCTCCACTTAGAGTGAGTAAATAAGCAAAGCAGAATCAACAGAGCTCATGAAAGAGCTCATATAGGCATGAAGTACACTGTGACTCTGGACATCTGTTGGATAAACATTTAAGCCAGTGAAGTGAGGGAGCAACTCCTAACAAAAAAAAAAAAAAAAAAAAAACAAAAAAAAAACCAAACCAAAAAAACAACAAAAAACCCACCAAAAAGTACCCCCCCCCAAAAAAAACCCCAGAACAAAATGACCAAAAAACCCCTAAAAACCACCAGCCAACCAACCAACAACAGCAACAAATCCCAAACAAAAGAAAAAATAAAAGAAATAATCTAAAGTGACCTCTCTGACGAGGACTTGAAGAGCCCACAGCAAGACAGAAGACAAAAAAGGGGCAGTGACTTGTTCCATGGTTTCCAAGGCAAGAGCCTTCCAGTGCTGGAACATAATCAGCCCAGATATTTCACTGGTGCCCTCTCCTGCACACCGTCTTCTCACAGAGCTAGAGCTGTCACCAGAGAGTACAAGATTTTCAGTTTGTCCGAGTCTGGAAGTAGGTACTGCTCACCATTCACTCTGTTCCGAAAGAGTGCGTTGGTGTGTGGTCAAAGGGAAACAGTATCCTTCAGAAATCATTCTCAACCACTAGTGTGATTACTGCCAGCACTTATTGGCAGTGCAAATCTGCATCTTTAAAAAACATTATAAGCAGGTGGTATGCCTGTGGTGATTCTAAAAGTGCTTATATAACAGATGATCTGTAACAGTTTTAGTCTAATATTTTAAAAGTTATTTAATAAGTCAGACAATCTTCACATGTATGCCCAGGCGTGGGAATGTGCAGGATGGAAGAAGAAATTAGGAGGACTCTAAAATATTCCATTTCCTGATAGTCAAAAAACTCATGGAAAACTTATCCAGGGGTGTTGGAAAAGAGTGTCTTTTCCCATTTTGTTTCCATAGTATGAAATTTTCTCTTGTGTATTAAAAAACACCGAAGAAAGGGCTTTCATTTAGATCTTTTGCTGCTTACTGTGCCCCACTGATGACAAGCACACTGGCTAGCCACTTCAGGTCTTTTGTGCCTTGAAAACTCTTGGAGAGCCTTGGAGGTCCTCTTCCTTAGAGGCATTTTGCAGGACACTGTAGAAGGCAGGAGTAGAAATGGCACTAGCCATACTTTTATTCAGAAATTATTCAGTAAGAAGGACTGCCTTTTCTTTAGCCTGCTGAGTTCACACTTTACCACTCCCCACCAGCTGAGAATCTTCTGCTGGGTGCACGAAGAGGTGTTTCTTAAAATGACATACACATTTTATCACTCTTCATACTCTTGTGAGGAAGCAAGATCCCTGCTGTTCAAGCTGGTGAAAGTCACTCTGGGAAAGCAGCATTCTGATCATCATTCTATTCTGTGGGTGACAGAAACCTGTATTGTCTTTCAGGCTGAGATGGTCAGGTGTTCTATGAGATTGGTAAAGTGCCATACATCCACAGAACTAACACTGTCTGCAGAGCGGTTTTGAAGTCCATTCTTCTAAACCCTAGCTGTGATCTTAAGTACTCCAGCTACAGGAATAAAATCATCAATCCTGTAAAAATCTTCTCTACCACAGGATCTTCAGCTGCCTTGATGACACCAAAATGACAAAGACCTGTGGAAGTCAAGATGAAAAAGACACGGAGTGTCAAAACCATTCAGCTTGGACAAAAACATCTGCCCTGCTGGGTGGTCCTGGAGATGGAGGCAGGAAAAGTTTATGGTCAATCTTCATGCATATTTGTTTTTCAAGCAGAAGTGTTAAATATCCCAACACCACATGCTGAGAGAATAGATTTCTTTTGCACAAGTTTTCATGATGGTATGCCTACAGGACAACACACAATGACTGTGGCATGTGCTGTCAGTGTCTGCCAGACTGTCAGATGATCCACCAGCAAAAAGAAGGTCTCCTTCCATTATCCTGGACATCCCAGTGTCAAGTTGCATGAAAATAACCTTTACTACCTTCCCTAATCTCTGCTGCCATGATAACAGTAAAGCAATATTTGGGAGCAGTTGATCCACACTCAACTGATGTAACAGAAAAGGATAGAAATGGAAGTGAGAAGCTGGGTTAGCAGGCTAGAAGAACTTTTGCACAGAAGTCCTTCCTCTGACTCTTTTGAATCATGCTATCAAGCTGATATGTGCTAAGCTTGGAAGATATGGTCAGAAATCATAGAACAATAGAAGAGTTTTTTATTGGAGGAGACCTTTAATATCATCTCTTTCCAATTCCCCTGCCATGGTTAGGGAGCTTTCCACCTGACCACACTGTTCAGAACCCCATCCAGCCTACTCCAGGCGTGGAGAGCCCACAGCCTCTCTTAGAAACATATGCCAGTGCCTTGCCACCTTTATAGTAGAGAATTTCTTCCTAATATCTAACCTAAACCTATTCTCCTTCAGCTTAAGGGCATTCATCCCTGTCTTATCACCACCTGCCCTTGGGAAAAGTCCCTCTCCAGCTTTCTTGTGGCCTTACTTAGGTACTGGAAGGTACTGTTAGATCTCCCTGAAGCCTTCTCTTCACCAGGTTGAACAGCTCCAACTCTCAGCCTTGTCTTCACAGGACAGATGCTCCAGTCCAGTGATCAACTTAGTGACTCTGATCTGTACTCACTCCAACAGGTCCATGTCCGTGTTATGTTGAACCCCAGAGCTGAATGCAGCACTCTGGGTGGGGTCTGACGTGAACAGTAGAGAGGCAGAATCACCTCCCTTGACCTACTGGCTATGCTGCTTTGGATGCAGCTGAGGATGTGGTTGGTTCTCTGGAGTTGGGTCATGTTGACCTTCTTGTCCATGAATACTCCCGAGTCTTTCCACCCCGGGCTGCTCTCAATCCATTCTCCGCCCAGCCTGTACTTGTACTTGGGATTGCTCCAACTCCAGATGCAGACCTTGTACTTGGCCTTGCCTCATGATGTGTGCACATACCGGCCTCTCAAGCTTGTCAAGGTCTCCCTGGATGGTATCCCTGCCCTCCAGCTTGTTGACCTTACCACATAGCTTGCTGTTGTCAGCAAACTTGCTGAAGGATCCCAGTGCCAAACCTATTTTAGGGCCAAATTCGATCACCTATGCAATGACAACATAGAGTTTGCTACAGGAGTATGTAACAGACAACTTAAATTTACCTGCATTTGGTCATCTCAGATAAGCATGCTTGTGCCCAGGGCAAGAAATATTGTGCCAAGTCACTTCTGGTGCTAGGGAGCACATATCAGAAATAGGAGAGCATGTGAAGTTTAGTCAAAAGAAACGCCTCAAACTGGATAAGGGAGGAAATTTGGATCTGGTAGATTGGCATGCAAAAAATAGGAATCCAAAATAATTCTCCTTTAAGGGCCTGCCCTGGCTCCATTTCACAATGTTTTGCAATTTTCAAACTTAAAAAAACAAAACAAAACAAAAATCCCAAACAAAAAAACTTGCTACAAAAATATAGCTGCTACAAAGTTAATATGCTGCTGGTCTGTTCACATAGCTTGGCTGAAAATGCTGCAAGGCAAAAGTAACAACAAAGATGTGCACCCCTTCTCTTCCTGTTCACCTTAATGAGGTGTGAACTCAAAGGGCTCTGTATGCCATTTAAATGTTACCATTAAGCCTCAGCTTTCCTTTTTTTTTTTTTTTTTTCCCTATTAAAAACAATGATGTTACAGTTCCTTAGCAATCCTGTGGATTGAGAGAAACGAGGGTGCAGAGGAAGAAATTACACTTTGCTCTGTTATTGAGAAGAGCTGAAGGCTCTTGTATGGAACATGCACAAGATTTTCTACCTTTCAGTGTTTCACTTATCTCCTAATCTTTCAATTTGTTTTGGTGATGATGTGATGATATGGTTGAGTGGTGATATTGTCAAACTGTTTCTGCCATATTTTAGTAGAAGTAGACATCTAAACAAATAAAAGTACATAGTATGAGACTATTAATTATGCAGGAAGATATGCTGTGCATCAGGATTCAGCAGTTGCTTTCCTGGACAAGTAAAGGGAGACTTGCTGCTGACTAAAAATCAATATGCCATATTTCCTTTCCAAAATGAAGTTATTCAAAATGAAAACTCTGATCTACTGCAACAACTTTGCTACTTCTTACAGAAGTCACAAGGTTAAAAAAAAAAAAAAAAAAAAAGGAATCTGCTTGAATTCTCCCCTATCTAATATGCCAGAGCAGGGCAGGAAACAACTGGCACTTGACCCTGCCCCAGCGGGTGGGAACTCCAGGCTTTGCTTGGCAACACAGGGAATTGCAGACATCAGCCTCTGCAAGCCTTCTGACCAGTACTCTCCATCTCTTTGCCCAGTGCATTTCACCCTGGACTGCAGAGCGCTTGCCTGGGGGAAGCAGCAGAAGGAATCATTTCGCCAGTGCCAAAATGAGAGTTATAATTCTCCTAGTTGCTAGGAGACTGTGCAGGAGGCTCGGCAGGGCTGGGGTTCTGTAAAGAGCAGCACAGCAAAAGTATGAACTTCCAGAAGTAATGAGCAAGTGTTGTGCACATGTGCAAAATAATGGAGTTTTCATGGTGCCCTGCTCAGACAAACCTGAAAGGGTTGTTTCAGGAATAAGAAGCAGCAACTTTTACTACAGTGGCCTTTCTGTGAAAAGTGGGAAGCTCCTACTTGAAAGCTGGTGGGTCAAGAGCATTTTTTCATGTGTGCAAAATGATGTATTAATCCAAAGCTATGTGGTTTTCTCAGCTATCCTGTTATGAATAATAATGGCTTATGCCATTGCAGCCAGTCAAACTGTACTGAGATCCTGCCTACTGCATTTTTGCATTCTAACATGATCCTTGTTTGCTCCGTCTATCCCATGACTGGACTTCTTCACAGATTGGACTGTTGAACCATTGATTCATTGATTCACTCATTTAATTTTCCTATCCTGTCAGGTAGTAAGCAAACCTTGAAAACACAGAGATTTTAATATAGCAAATTTACATCAGCATCTTCAAAAAATAATGTATCTTGAAAAATTTTGTATTTCTCACAAATTCTGTCGTAAAGCTGTCAAATAATTTTTTTTTTTTTAGTGGAAATTCTGCAAGTGAGTCTATCTTCCTCCAGATTGCTATCTGCTCATACACAGATGGGTAACTGACTTGATAACAATCATCTATGGAAGAAAATTATTTACAGTCTTTTCCTGGTTTACTGATTCTGAATGATAAATAGTATTAACTATATAGATATTAAAACCTCAGAAGAGCAAAAAAATTCCAGAATCAAGGTCAACCTGTTACAAAATATATAAGCCATTGATTACTATTTATGGAGAAGAAAGCCATAATCAACACATGTTAGTGCTATGGAACTCAGAAATCAAAAGCAATGTTTCCATTATACATAACAGAAATTTTGAACTTAAAAGTTCACAAAAGTTGCTTATGACGATCTAAGTTTAGACTAAAGTGATAGAGTATGACAACTTCATGAAATACATTTTTTCTTTCTAAAGGACTGAAATATTTATTTCTTTCTTGATGTCATTATTTCTGTCATTTGATAGAAAAAAAATCAATTTAGCAATTGTTTGCTAAATCACATCCAAGTTAGGCTTAGCAAATATATGGACTCAACAAAAACAGCCAACCAATCAACAAAACAGAAAGCTGCAGAGAGTAATGGGATTGTCTACCAGAAATTGAATCTTTGTGAGCAATCACAGCAGCAACACCAAAGTCAAACACAAGGAGTAAAAAATAAATGCCTCAAAACCTAAACAAAATATTTCTAAAGTTCTTGCAAAAACTCTGTTAAGCATTGATGACTGGCAATTTTTAATTGTGTGCAACTTTCAAAAATAAAACTTTCATTCTGTAAAAAAAGGGAAAACATTTAAACATGTTGTAAAAAACAACACCTGCAAATTCTTTTTGGGAGGTCATAGGGAGAGGTCTGCTCTCCACTCGACTGACTAGCTGGTGTAAAGTTTTCAAAATCTGCTACACATAGCACTAACAGTCATTTCCTCTGATCACTGAACAGACAAATTCATCATTCATTTTTTCTAGGTTTGCCTTCTTTGTAAAAGGATCAGAAAAGACAAACTCTGAAAAATAAAGCAGAATTCTACAGTGATTGGTCTTAAGTACGAACACTTATATTTCAATTTTTTCCCTATTTTATGGCAATTTCTACTTAATGTTAAGTGTAGACTGCATTTTTAGACGCTTATACTGTTTTTCTCGAATCAAACAAAAGAAAACTAACTTCCTGAGAGGCCCCCATTCTCCCAGCAATGGCCTCCAAGTAATTATGAAGATTCCTTACAGTTTGTACTTGCCAATTTCTTACAGGAAGGAATGTATTTGTTATCTGATTGATTAAAACTCTTCACACACTTTTACTTCATGCACTTTTATTTATTTCATTGTAAGTGCTTTAATTGTGTAGGAAGTTTTAAATGTGAAATCCTTCCTCTGTGAGTCTGCCTTACTGCCGTCGGGTTTGGACTGGAGAACAATTCCTCTGGAGCGCAGTTAATCCTACAGGGAGCGAGCAGTGTGATGCGATAGCTTATAAAAGGTGTCATCTGAAACCACGAAATTACACAACCTGCGCGCAAAAACCTTCCTGGGGAAAAAAAAAAAAAAAAAAAAAAAAAAAAAGAAAAAAAAAAAGAAAAAAGGTGCGAAGCTACGTACTTGCCTAGCGTGGCCTGAGAGGGCTAAACTAAAATATTACTCGTCCCTGATCTACGAAATCCCGCGGCGGCCCCGCTGCGTGCGCCAGCCGCCAGGCGGAAGCGGAGAGCCGCGCTTTCCGCGGGCGGCGGCGGGGCTCGGGCAGAGATGGAGGAGGCGGAGGAGGAGGAGCAGCCCGGGGCCGAGCAGCCCGGGGCCGAGCAGCCCGGGGCCGAGCAGCCCGGGGCCGAGCAGCCCGGGGCCGAGCAGCCCGGGGCCGAGCAGCCCGGGGCCGAGCAGCCCGGGGCCGAGCAGCCCGGGGCCGAGCAGCCCGGGGCCGAGCAGCCCGGGGCCGAGCAGCCCGGGGCCGAGCAGCCCGGGGCCGAGCAGCCCGGGGCCGAGCAGCCCGGGGCCGAGCAGCCCGGGGCCGGAGCTGGAAGGAGGCCGGGGCGGACCGGGGCCGGAGCTGGAAGGAGGCCGGGGCGGCCCGGGGCCGGAGCTGGAAGGAGGCCGGGGCGGACCGGCCGCTCCGCTCCGCGCTCGCATGAGGGGCGGAGGAGGAACGCGGCCATCGGCGCGCAGATGCGTCCCTGCCGTAAAAATAAACATCTATATGTGTGTGGATATATAGGAGTTTAAAATTTGGGCTGAGGCGGGGAAGGAATTCTTGGGCCGAGTTCAAGTCAGACGCCACTGAAACGTGCTCTGCAGCCTGGCAGCTCAAGAAAGGAAAGGAGACTGGGAAGAGAGGAAGAGGAGGAGGAGCGCTCTGCCCACAGGCTGTGACTTTAACGCCTTTTCCTTCCCTCACTCCAAGAATTTTCATCCCGCGCGGTGTCAGGCAAAAAGCTGGCAACAAAATTAAAAAAAAAAAAAAAAAAAAGCCAATAACCAACCTGAGCAAATAATAATAATGATAGTAATAACAATAGTAATACTAGTAATAATCTCCACCTCTTCCCCTAAAAAATCCCCTTAAACGTCCCAAACCAGCAACAGCAAACAAAACAAAAAAACCCCATACACCCCGTCCCAAAGGGGTTTTACCCAAAAGGTAAAAGGTCATTTCTGGAAATAAAAAAAATACAAACAAAATACCAAGAACAACGACGGCAAAAGCAAAACCACAAAACCACCTCCAACAAAAAACAACAACAACAACATACCCAAAAAACCCCCAAAACCACTGGGCCCTTGAAAAAATTGAGATGCATCCAGGAAAATGTGAAGCCAAAGGCCGAATGGTATGTTGCAGATTTCAAGATCTCATTTATTTAATACAATACACCACAATGGCACATGGTGCTTGTATTTTTACATATATATATTATTTTTAGTTCAATTGACTCTTCTTTTGTAATTCCTTCAGGCTGAGATTATGTCTCTGTGGTTTCAAAGTGGATGTTATACCCTATTCTTAAATGCTGATACCACTTCTGCTTTACAGGATAAGATATAAGTGGTGGATTGTTTGTATTTGGAGGTTTTTTTTTTTGGCAACTTTTCCATGTGGGTCACACTTTTATGCCAGAAATCAGTTGATGGGAGTTTGCATCCAAAAGTGCTGAACTTGGCATGTTTCCTGCTTCAAGTTTTTCCCCCTCCCCCCTTTTCTCTGGCAGAGAACTATCAGTTAAATGCTGGAAAGGATTAATGCAAATGCTACTTTATTGGTAAGAGATCTTTCCCTCTCTTTCTTGTTGCCGTAGAAATTGCTTCCTTACTCACATTTTAATATAATATTTTCTCACTGGCTGTTTTAGCAGTTTTTGTAGTTAATGGACTGCAATTTGAATGTATCATGTGGAGGAAATGGCATTGCTGCTGTGTATCGTCTGCTCCATAAATTGTCTGGGGCTTGTGCTGGTCTCTTTCATGCCATGTAGCAGGATGCAGTGTTAGGGTGGCATTACTGACTTGTTTTTTAAAGTTACTCTGGAGGGTTTCTTTTTGTTCCCTCGCCCCCCCCCCCTTTTTCACTGCTGTTTTGTTGTAGGACCTGTGTGTGTATTTTAATTCATTCCTTTCTCTTGCGTGTCTGTTTGTATGTGTGTGTGCGTGTGTCTGCTTTCCCTCTTGTCCTCTCTTCCCCTGTGTGTCTGGGCCACATTTTAATGCACAATATCCCATCCATTAAGTTGTGGTTGAATGCGGAGTGTGTGAGGACTTGGCAGCTCTCAGGTTGAAGGGGGCGGGGAAGCCAGTTTCGACTCTGACACAAGATGCCGATGTGGCGTGATCTGAATTATTATTAGTTCTGTGAACATAGCCATCTTCTCCTCCCGCTGCTGGAAAGTGCTGCCATTCAACTTGTGACGGGACAGACAAGATTTCCAGCTTTTTTTTTTTTTTCTTCTTTTTTTCTCTAAAGTACAGTAGCTGGCAGGGAAAAGGCGCCAAAACACACAGGATTAACTCGTAACATTCTCTGAAGCGGTTTTGAGCTGCAACGCTTGCAATTTTAACGTTGAATCACAAGAAAAAGATCAAGCACTACTACTATAAGTCTAATTTACGGAGACATTTAAATCCAGCTTCTACATGCTGCCCCCATCCCCACTCCATCCCAATATTCTCAAAATCTGGCAAGTGATATAAACTGCCAGAAATGAAATGTGTTGGAATTTTGTGGTGTTGTCATTGCTGTTTGCGTCCAGGGCATTTGAAATCAGCACATGTGAATTTTTAAAGAATTTACTGTATTGGAAAAAGAGAGTTTCATGCTTTTGTAAGGCCAAGGATGCGACCTGCAGTGAGGACAAAAACTGCACAGTTGTGTAACCCAAAATGCTCTGGTTTACAGCTTTACACTTGAGGTTTGATGTTTTTATTTGCTGGTTTGGGAGCTGTGGGAAACTCAAGTATTGTAGTCCCCATCAAACCATATGTGGACAGGGGTCAAGCGCACACACTCGTATGTGTGTCTCTGTTTAGAGTAACTAGTGTATTTCTTCCCTTTTCATTGTATATATGCACACTTTCTATCTGATCATACATGTACATAGTTTATGTACAGTATGTGTTTCTTCCTACCACCCAAAACCAGGTAAAGAATGCTAGTCATTATAAGATACATAATTTTATTGTTGTATGATACTGTACTGGCTTAGAAGTTGTACTGACTGTTGTTTACATTTTAAGTCAAAAATAACTTAAAATTCAGTCTCATGTGAAGCATATCAAGGCCCTATAAGCCAAACAGTTATCTTATTTAACTGTTTTCTTATTTAACTGTTTATGTGTTTGTTTTCTCTGTATTTCTGTGCATATACATATGTTTGTATATACATATATGTCGCCCTACACGGACAACATTCCTGCACATAAAAAAACTATCCAAGGCTCTGGTTATGCCAAAGATGCAGAGGTTTACTTTGTAGGTTAATATGCTTGTACAAGAAGACTTGCAAGGCCTGATCATAGAATCATACAAATACAATAATCATCAGGTAATAATAAATATAATATAATATAATATAATATAATATAATATAATATAATATAATATAATATAATATAATATAATATAGGTTACTTGTTATGCATAAGGGACATTAACTATACTCCATTTGTGCTACTCAGTATTTATGCATGTACTCAAGTAATTGTTTATCGAATGGACATATTCACTAATGACATTTTCTAACAAAAGGTGAAAAAAGAGTTAATGATATTATTATTAAACTAGATCAAAAACTTGTGTTTTGGATCACAAAGACCTCTCACATAAGAGTTTTGATGCTAGTTCTCAGATATCCCATACTTTAGACGAAAAGGCATGTGCCAGAATCAGTTCTTTCTGATTTCTATAAAGACACAACTGGCTGGAATTTTCATGAAAACTTGATTTCTTAGAAGCTCAGTATGTGTATGTTTAGATATTTGGCCAAACTGCCCACCTTTATTCTGAGATAATCTTAGGCTTCACGCTTCAGCATTAGTGATTCCTTTATTTTTGTTCCATTAATAATAGTCTTGTGCTCCAAAACTTGAAAAACTTAAGCAATTGTTCAGCCAAAGGACAACAGCTGAAATTCTGGTCTAGATGGGATATAAATGGTCTAAATGCCCTTTCCACATTTAGTGCAAGTTTGGCATGCTATGGTCTGCACCACTGGCATGAAACTGCCCTGGCAAACTAGGATGGGTGGAGGAGAGTGAGCCCATCTTCCCCATGGCGTCAAAAAACCTTTGTGGTTCTTTGCTGTGAGATGAGCATCTCAGATCATGCAGTGTGGGCAGTGGATGTCCTCCCATCCTGGCCACCCTGCCAGAGCTGAGTGGGGGCAGAGAGAGCATGGGAGCAGTTCCCCAGTCTGGAGAGTGCAGGCTCACGGTGAGCTTCGGAATCTGCTGCTAACTAATGTGAAAGCTGCCTTTTCTTCCTGAATGTCCATTTCTGTCACATGAAGGTTTCTAGCAGCTGTGTGCAGGTGTCTAGCTGTGTGTGTGTCCAAGCAGTATTATCTGTTCTCATATTGCATCCCACCTGAGAGTGGGATCCCTTCACAGCCTGGCCTTGTGAAGTTGATGGGCTAGGATTAGTGTCAGAGAACCACTCTCAGTGTGTCTCACTGGGAAGGTCAGATAGTGACTTTCATTTTCTTAATTGCCCACATTGAAATGGTAGTTGAACTTCCAGATACAGCATGAAGGTGGCATAGCTCTGGCAGTGAAGACAAAAAGCAATTGTCCTCCAGCCTGGAGCTTCAAGGGTAGAGAACTTGAAGCATTAGTATGTGGGGATGGAGAGAAGGGTCTTGGGGTGGTTGAGGAAATAATGCGAGCCAGAATTTGAAAGTAACTGAACCACTTTGTCACAAGGTCTCCCTGCATGCCAAGGGCCAGCCACTATGCCTAGTGTCCTTGCTGCATTAATGCCGTATTTCTCCAGGCTAACCCAGTTACCACATACCCTTTTAAACATGCCTTTGCAGCAAAGTGATAGGGACTAACACTTTGTTATGATTTTCATGTAGTTCTTTATCCATTCTGAAGATCTTTAGCTTGCTTTTCTGGGAAAGGAGCTGAGGGGTCGGGATGGGATGGGATGGAGGAGGATGGGGGGGCGTAAGCATGTGCACACATGTGTATCTGAGCAGGGTTCTCCCAGGACAAAGCCTTTGTCCTTTATGGGTTCCCACTGGGATTAACCAGGAGCAACAGAGCTAAAACACATGTTTGGGTGCCCAGTACAGCCTGCTTTCTGTGATATACTGGGAGCCTTTGGGTCAAACCCGTGAGCAAACCAATGGCACCATGTACCACACCTGCCATGACCGATAGATCATACAGAGGACAAAATGCTGCTTGAGCCATGCCAGGCAGTTCCATCTCCCCCAAGATGCTTTCATATGAGAAGCCTGTTCAATCTTGGCCCACAGACTGGCTCTGGGGGTGGGGGTATCTGGCTTTGCCTGCTCTGCAGCAGTGCTGTTCTGGGGGATATGGGCACAAGCTGTAGAGCTGTCTGTGCTCATCTCCTGCCTTATGCCCTCTGGGTAGAGATGCAAACCCACCCTCAGCCAGCTCTCATGGCAATGCAAACACAATCTCACACTGACTCCCTCTCCCTTGCAGTAGCAAAGGCTGTAGAAAGTGACTGGTTTCTCTCTGCCATTACCTCACTACATTTGTTTTTTCCTGCTTGCCAGACTGCCAGGTAGTTCTTGCTTTTCGTGCACAGGACCCTAGTGCAACTGTAATCCCTTGGCCATCCCAAGGGAGGGAGTGGGGCCTTCTGCAAGGCCTTCCTGGGAAAGGAGAGATTTCTCACATCTATGCAGCTCACAGGGGCAGCCTTGCTGATGCGGTGTTATGGATTTGGTGAGGTTGCCCTCATATTTATGGAGGGATGAGAGTGATAAAAGGGACAGAGGAGAGTTATTGTCATTTTAAATCAGGTCCGCAATAATGGTTTGTTGTGTAAGAGTTCAAGCACTCAAAGAGGTGTGTTCAAGGACACCAGTGCATTTGTGCCAAGAGGAATGTCTTTTATGGTAAATTAACTCCAGTTAAATAGAATACTTATTCAAAGAGAAACTCCATAATTTAGAGCTGGCATTATCAGCTTTTTGTGTCTGGGTAGAGGGAAAAACAATGGGATTTCAGGGGTATTTTACACCAGATATAAAAATAAGTTTTGCTAATTATGGTTAACCCCAAGTTTTTGTCATTCATCTCTGCCTAAATGTATGTCCTTAACTTGTCCCTTATCAGTATAGTCTGTAGAAGAGAAGAGGCACGATGGTTGTTTGACCCCTGCAAATCTGAGGGTGCTGGGCAAGAGTAGCCAGCCAGAAACCGAGCAGTGGGGATGGGGCATGGATTCTGCAAAGGTTACCGCGTTGGGTTCTTGCTGTTTCCTTTGACATTACCTGTCTTGTATGGGGTCTCTCCTTCCCCCACTCATCCCCCTGCTTCTTTTGGTTTGTAAATTTATGGGAATTGCAGCTGGTAGCCTTGGCAAGCTCCCCTCATTAAGAGGCCTCTTTGAAAATGGGCTGTGTTTGAGCATTTCCCTAATGAGGACAGGACGGGGTTAAAAAGTGACCATTTCATGGTTGACTTGAACCTGCTTACTTTCCTTGATGTGTCGTTGTGAAATGCCTGACGTGAATAAACTCTCACTTTGGGCAAAGAGGAAGTCAGCGGTCCCTCCGGCACGCCGCCGGGGGCTGCGCAAGGGCAGCGGGAGGGAGCGCTGCAGTGCCCGCAGCGGCGGTGCTGGGGCCGGGGGCCGCACACTCCGGACGCCCCTGAGCTGGGCACACAGCACCGCAGCCCGCCTCCCAGGAGCAGAAATAATTTTTACTCACTGTTTTTCCCCCCTTCCCAGCTCCCCTGGTTAAAGCTGCCCCCGGAGAATGAAACCAGACTCTGGCACCCTGTTGCCGCCCGGGAGCCGGGTCCCCTTCGCAGCCCCCGGCCGCACCCGGCGAGGGCGGGGACATCAGTCTCCGGCGGTGCGGGACAGGCTCCCCCCGTTCGGGGAGGGGGGCGGAGGGGGCTGCCCTCCCCCGTGTCCCCCGCCGAGGGTGGGGGGGAAGCGGGGGCGCCTGAGCCCCGCTGCAGCTGGCAAAGTCGTACCCCGAAAGAAGAAAAGGAAACCTCTCGCAGATGGCAGCCCCCCCTCCCACCCCCCTCCCCTTCGCCCCCGCAACTTTCTCCCACCAGAAGAGCGGGAAAATGAGGGAGGGATGTTTGCGAAACGTGCTTGTTCCTTCTGCAGCCTTCGGTGGTAATGAATGCAGAGGGAGGGCAGAGGAAGGGGATCTGGTGGAGAAGGAATGTGTTTGCAGGAGGAGGAGTGTAAACGGTGATTGTGTAATTAAATAATTAAACAAAAATACTTAAGTCTCATTTGGGGAGAGACCTGGAGTAGGGTCCACAGGGTGTAACCGGTGAATTTTTCAACTTCCAAGTTTTGCAGAGTCAGGGGCGGGGTAGTGGAGGGACACTCACGGGCACGTTGAGAGCAAATCGGGTGGGAGCGCCGGGGAGAGATTTATCGTTTGAATTTCCAGGAGATAATTTTTATTACGGTGGCCGTTTGGAAGGCAGTCTCTCACCGCTGCCCGCAGAGAGAGGACGGGCGGGCGAGCAGAGGCTGCCGGAGGAGCCCGCAGGCCGCGCCGCCCGCCCTGCCCGCCCGAGCGCGCCCCCGCCTCGGCGCGGCCCCGCGGCACGGTCCCGACCGCCCGGCGAAGTTTCGCTTGCCATCGCTGTTCGGGAGCCTCTTGCTCCGCTCCGGGCTGTAACCTTGAACTTTCGAAAGCGTGGTGACAGTGTCGTGTTATTACGGCAGCACCACCAACTTCTGAAGAAAGAAAAAAACACCGCTCCCCGCCCCCCACACCCCCCCCCCAAAAAAAGGGAAAAAAAAAAAAAAGAAAGAAAAAGGATAAAAAAAAGCCAAACAAAAAATTCCTCCCGCCCACCCCCACACCCTCCCCCCCCACCCCGAGTCCTTCCCCCCTCATCTGCAAAACAACCAGCAGCAGCAGCAGCAGCAAAAGCAAGACTCCTGCGCCGCCGACTACAAGAGGGTTAAAAGTGTAGATTGGATTTCACCCCGGGAAATCTAGCACACGGAGTGAACTTGAATCTTTGGCTATTTAAGGAGGACTGGGGTTTGTTGTGAAGTTGTGGTGATCCAGAGCAGAGCCCCGTCCTCATTGATTTCATCTTCCTTGAGTCTCAGATGACTGTAAAATGAATAGATGAAATTATTCCTTTTTGAGGCTTTTCTTAGGGGCTCTCCGGGCAGCGTGTTCTCAAAGCGAAGTCATGATGTATTCTCCAATCTGTCTCACTCAGGTATAGACGCTTTTATTTAATTTATTTGTTGATTTGTTTATTTTCACGTGTTTGCTGGGATTTTTAAAAAAAATTTATATGTGTGGGTTATTAATGAGTCATTGCTGGTAGTTGTAACGGGTTAAAGCACAGTCGTAACTGTTTGTCAGATCCAAACTCCTCTCTCAGGAGGGAATATTAAAGAATAAACTGTACCACGCCATTGTTTTGGGGAGATCCATTCAAAGTGTCACCCGTATACAAATACTGTTAATTGTTGGTGCATAAGAAGTCAAAGGTTAACAAACTGGAAATGAGCATAATTATGCTAAAAAACCGTGTTTGAGAAGTATTGATTTGATTGGAATCAAACGATTTGCACTCTTTTCATCTCTCCTGTTTACACACAGCCTAATGAAAGGGTTTGAAAGGAAAAGTGTTTTTTTTGACAAAACACGACCACTGGCCGGCGCGAAGTAATCCCGTCTTATGCTTAATTAATAATATGCCGGCTGCCAACAATGAGGGAGATGTGAGCGGGGTTGACCAAGCTGTGCAGCGTTTTCTCGCTCGGTTGTACAAGGGCACGTCGTTTTCCCCTTCCCCGCTGAAGTGCGGTGCCGGCGGAGGAGCGTGCCCTGTCCCCAGCACGGGGAGAGACCGACCCTTTTCTGAGCGCCGCGCTTGCGGCCGCTCCTCGGTGTCGAGCGGCGGCTGTCAGCGGCCCGGGCGGCGGGAGGGCAGCGGCGGCCGGCGCGGAGCGGAGCGGAGCGGAGCGGAGGGCGGGGGGCAGCCCGAGCGGGGTCCGCGCCGCGGCAAAGCGCGCATTTTGAAGCCTGAGGGGTTTCGGGAGCGTGTTTGGGGAGTTCTCCGGGCGCCCCTGGAGCGTCCTCGGCCGGTGTACGGTATCGGCGAGCGAGCGCTGGGGCACCGGAGCCTTTTTCGGACGGTAAACCCTGTCTGCAAAGCTCGGGGATAGTTTTCAGCTTTCGTGAAAGTCTGTCTTAGGAGGATGTGATGTAAACTGATTAAGCGATAACTGCTTGCTTCTGCATTGGTGCAACAAATAGCTAAAGAAGCAGAAAATGTGCGAAAGTAATGTCTGCTGCAAGGCTGCTACGGAGAGGCCAACGATGCACTTACAGTTGCACCGTGAATAAATAAGTGTGATTTAAGTTATTCCGCAGTTACAAACCATTGTAATTCGAAAGGACTAAAGTATTCATAAATTGTGATTGAAGATGGAAACAATGATAAGGCTTATTCAGTGATTGGACACAGTCCTGCAGTTTTTTGGCTGACACATTTTTTATTGTTTATATTTTGTTTGGCATCTAAGTGTGATTGACTTAGATATGGATATTTTCAGTAAGTAAACGTGAGCTGCAGTGGAAGAAAGCTGGAAAAAAGTGTTATTGAAATATTTCTTCTTCAAAAGAGAAACATAGGAAGCATTTTGTGTAACAGAGACGCACATGCTTGCAGGTACATACATAGAAATAACTACTTAGTGTGGAATCTGTGGTTAGCAAAATTAATTCTGTGGAGGCTGTCCACCGTGTGGAATTATTGATGGGCAATAAGACCTCTGCATCAGGATATAAACCTGACAGTACAAGAAAGCAGTTTTTGCATTTGAGACACAGGTTTTCACAACCACCTCTTTTACAGAGGTATTTCATGATCGTGCTTCCTTCTCTAATGTTTTTTTAAAAATTATTTTTTCTGTTTGGACTCATTGATGTAATAGATTGCCTCATTCTTTACAAATTTGTATTAAAATACTGCACTCAGGTGTATAAAAAAATGCCACATTGTACTTCTACTGCCATTAATCCAAGAAAGCAGTTTCTGGCTTTTGTGCATTGATACTTTCTCCATAATATTTTACAACCATGCTCTACCACGTGCCATGCAGGAACAGTTCACATTTGGTAATACATACATGTAACACAGTTGCAACAAATTGATTTTAGTTTGGAATCTTTTCCTACCTGCTTGGAATGATAAGACAAGTTTAGAAATGATATTTTTTCTCTATATAAATTAAAATGACACCAGTTATGAGAACTTAAACCTGGTATTCTTCATTTGTTTAAGGCAAAAGATTGATTCATTTCACATGGAGTAGCAACTGCATTAAAACATTACTGCCACAATTGTACTCTCTATTGTATTCTCTGTCTCTAGGACTCTTGCAATGCTCATCGACTGTGGTAGTATAGGTTCAGAAGAAAATATTTTGGTAAAAGTAAACAGAGAACACCTGTTTGGATGGAACTACTTATGAAAGTGGTAGTTCAGTTTGTGCTGAGACAGCGCGGAAGCATGTTTTAATAACAAGTCTAAAATCCAAAGTACAGCTTTAAGACAAACCTTGTCAATTTGAGTGTTACCCATCACACTTAAAATAAAAGTTTAGTGAGTGAAAATAAGTCCAAGGTAGAAGAAAACTTACCAAATGCCATTTAATTTTGCGGGCCCCCTTCCTCGGTTTCCCACATACCTCTTTCTCTATGTTTTGGAATGACTGGAAACTGGATTTATCTCTCTTGCTGAGGCATGAATAGGATGCAGTTTACTGCATGCCTTTTAGTGCTTGCTCTCTTGTGATATTTTTGCCGTGGTTTATTATGTTACAGTAGTCCAAAATCTCAGAATATGTAGTGTTTTCTTTTGCGCCTATATGTTTCACTAGGCATGAGAAAATCTGTGCAGGGAAGTTGAGTAGATGAAGTTTTCTGTATAAAATTTCCCTACTTCTGCCTGGTGCATTTACTGCACAGTCCTCAATTTGAGCTTTCTGGGCTGATACAAAGTTTAAAAGTGAAAGATAGGAGAAGAGCACTGCATATCCTCTTTATCTTTTCAATAAAGAAAACTTGGCCTACCTATTGTCATTAGATGGCTGCTATTTTTTCCTTTCTTTACCAGGAACATAGATGTTGTACAGTAACTTCCATTTTAATTTAAATTGCCAGTGCACAATGGTTCACCTTAGCTATTTGATATTACATTTGAAAATCTTGCCTTTATAAATTGCTTCATTGCAAGAGCAACTGTGGCACATGAGCAAGTGCCAGATAAAAATAAAAAATAATTTACTATTGTCTATATGAATATTAAGGAGAAAAAAAAAAGTCTGTTGATATCTTTTTAGGAGATTTGTTGGAGAATGTGTGTGATTAATTGCAAATGTTCATTTAGGATCATTTTTATGGGCACTTCCCCATGTCAAGTAGTAGTTTCATTTGAAAATGCACAAAGAATAGCTCAAAAAATCTGATAAAATTGCTTTCAAACAGAATGTTCTTTGCTGTGTTTCTTCTCAACAGTTTTCACGTATATGTATGTCTTTATGACTTAACAATACTGTGAAAGAAAAACCTGAATACAGTTTTTAAAAGGTTGGCATTTCTGATGTGCATGTTTTTGTGGTTTTTTTTCTCCCTATTTTTGAAAAGGAAACATTCAGGTACTACAGACTGGAATTTAATCAGTGAAATTCTCTATAAAATTTTCATAGATATAAAGTGCTATAGTTTATTATTGTTAATGCTATATGCATTACCTCAAGGCATAGTCAATCTGAAATAATTTATTAATTTATGGTGATCTTCTTCAAAATTAAAACCAGATGTGCAATAATTTACTAATGTAGAATACGTCCATGTTTATTTTATTGCCATTTTAAGTTATAAATGCCAAAGTCTGTTTAGATGTAGGAGAAATCATTGTATTGAGGCAAAAATTAATTTCTCCCAAAGCTCTTCAGCCACCTGCCTTCACCCCACCTTTAGCCCCAGCTGTTAGAATTTTCAAAATCTATAGTAAATCTGTTTTATTCAGCCTAAAATGAATTGTGAGGACTTAACACAGTATGGTCGTTATGCTTCCACTAATTAAAAAAAAAAATTCAATACTTCAATTAAGATGACTTCTGTAGGAGAAAAAGTAAACTTTCTTTAGTAGTTATAATTGAAAGGTAAAAAAGCATGGCATCAGAAAGCATATGAAGATAGGGAAGTCTTATCACGGGCTGTGGTTGCTCAGAGCAGTACTGCCTTCCCACACAAAGAACAGATTGTGGTTTAACTCTTTCCACGGCCTAGTTTTATGTACCAGTATAGTAACAGAATTGTTCAAATCTCTGCTGGAAACTACTAATCAGTTTAATTGTTGCCTTTGTAGGTCTTTGACAAGCATCATACTGTAATGAAATTGTTTATGTCCTGAAGTATCTTCCTATATTGCTTCTCTGTTCTTTTTTTCCTTTACCCCCCCCTTTGCTTAATTTTTTTTTTCTATGAAGACAATATGATCATAGGTAAACTGCTTGTAACTTTTCTGTTGTTTTCTGTTTGATTTGAGGATGGTTAGAGAGGTAACTAGATCTAGTGGGTTTTGCAACGTTCAGGAAATTTTGAAGTTTGTTTGAAATTCAAAGATTTAAATATGGAATTCTTTGCCTGAAGCTTCTGCAATGGCAGTCTGCACTCTATAATTGAGACCATTAGTTATACTTTCATCATTTTTACCTAATGGAGTTAATCAGCCTATTGATTAAACATAATTCATTCCTTGTCTAGCAGTGTAACTAAAATAGTAGTTTGTTAATTGTATTCTTGAATATAATTGCATAAAAAAGGTTTGGTTTTAGTTTGATTGCACTGTGCCACTAAGTATGATGAGCAATCTGCGTGGTATTTAAAACTAAATATTCCTACACACAGGAAGAAGGATACCTCCCCTAAGGTCTCCCTTTCAACCCAAAATATAGTAATGTTTGATAAGCAGATTGCAGTGTTTTAAACAGCAGACTTGTTAATGGAAAATAAGTTTTTGGAGAAGGTCTATTTAGATATTAACATGGATGTGTAGGATGGTACTTTAAGCAGACAAATGAAATTAATTTAATTGCTATAGGATGTGCCTGTAGACAACAACTAAGCATTACCTCCTTAATGCAATCCATATTGCTGCTAGGCAGAAGATAAGAACTTGCAGGTGAAGCCAGACAACAGAAAGGGTTATTTTGAAACTGTAAATAAATGGCATGGATTTCACAAAAGCAGCATTGGACCAGCGGTGGACTCATAATGTCTCTTTGCCACAGCATGTAGAAACACAAAGAATGCAAAGTTTGTGCCAAGTTGCCATTTTTCATTGTACACCTCAGATTGATTTTTAAGGGGTTTAGAATAATTGCCACACTCATGTGATCAGTTAGCAAATTAACTGACTCTGTGGGGCTTCAAAATTCACAGTGGAACTGCTGGAAGGACACAAATGTAATTTTTCTTCTCACCTTCATAAAGTCTTAATTTTACAGAGCTTGGGGGTGGTGGGAGGGAAGCGAGAAGAGCTGCAAGTACAGAAGCTTCTGTTCAGGATTTGTATATGACATGTGTCTTTTGCCTGCTTTTCCTTACTGTATACTGGTTTCTCTAGTTACCACCACTGGAATGGTGCTGTTTCAGTGCTGGAATGTTGGACGTTTGATAAGAAAATGGATCAAGTTTAATGGCGCATGCTCTTTGTGCCACCAGCAGTCTCTTGCTGAGAGCATGCTCCAAAAGCGGGAACTGTGTGGCATTACACTGAGCATGTATATGCTTTGTGTTTCTGTGCCACAGAGAAGAGAAATGAACTGTGGCATTTGCCTCAGCCTTCTGAACATTTCTGCTCAGATTTTTTAAAACCGTGCAGTATCCTCTTTGTGCAATGGTACTTTTCTTGATGTTAGCTGTTCAAATATTTAAATGTTAGGAACAAAACATCTTGGTAGCATCTCTTAAATTATGTTGTCTCTGTAGAGTTGTGGGATGAAGCGAGGGGAGGAGTACAAAATAAAATTTTCACATAGTTCTTTCAAAGAATGAAATATGAAATTTGTGTAAATTTTACGTGTTTATTCTCTTCATCTTGTATTCACTTAAAGATTTTCAAAAATGTTTCTTGATGGTGCTTTGGTTATGAGACCTTGCTGACTTTGAGTTTTCTTGTTCTCTTCTTCTTTTTTTTCCTTCACTTCTTTCCACAGGATGAATTTCACCCGTTCATTGAGGCACTTCTTCCACATGTGCGTGCAATTGCCTATACTTGGTTCAATCTTCAGGCTCGAAAACGCAAGTACTTTAAAAAACATGAGAAACGAATGTCAAAGGATGAGGAAAGAGCAGTCAAGGATGAGCTACTTAGTGAAAAGCCTGAAATTAAACAGAAGTGGGCATCCAGGCTCCTGGCCAAGCTGCGCAAAGATATTCGCCAAGAGTTCCGGGAGGATTTTGTGCTCACAGTTACTGGGAAGAAGCACCCATGCTGTGTATTGTCCAATCCTGACCAGAAGGGCAAGATTAGGAGAATCGATTGCCTGCGACAGGCTGACAAAGTCTGGCGTCTGGATCTAGTCATGGTGATCCTGTTCAAAGGCATCCCCTTGGAAAGTACGGATGGAGAACGTCTCATGAAATCCCCCCATTGCACAAATCCAGCACTTTGCGTCCAGCCACATCACATAACAGTATCAGTCAAGGAGCTTGATTTGTTTTTGGCATACTACGTGCAGGAGCAAGGTAGGAAGCAGACTGTCATGTTTCTATGTTAGTATGTCAGACTCTGACTCCAAGCAGCCCTGTTTCCCCTGTGGGCTGGCTTCCAGTGAAACATTGTTCTGTGGTCCATAGATGGAGTGTGGCTACATATCCATTTGTAAATCAGCCTATATACATATGTACTTAAACACACACAAATTCCTGCAGACCTGTATGACATGCATATTTGACACGTGTGCCTCTTTCACGAGCGAGAGAGACATGTACCAAGGCAGTACTTTCATTCCACTGAAGTTGCCTTTTATTTATTGTGAAAAAGTGCGACTTCAGAAAACATTATTGTTTTCAAATTGGGTTTCTAAAGAAAAACAAACAAAAAAAAACCCCACCCCAGTACTGTTAAGAATAGATGCAGGTATATGCAATTGCACAGTCTCAATAAATACTACAAATATTTATTATTGTCTTTGTTGTTATAATTAATCAAGAAGCAGTCCTTAAACTGATCATATTGAAGAGCAATTGTACACTTTCTCATGCCTATAAAACAAAGCTTGAAAATACTTTATCACGGCAGTATTTCATATAAATGCCAAATAGAATCAGAATTGCAGCACACAATATGTAATGTTTTATTCATATTTTACATCAGTAGCTCATCTTACCTTTGAGCTTTGAAACAAAGATCCAGGTCGTAATATTTTGAGAAATTTTTATGAAGAGTATATTTTCATAATCACACTCATATACTTTTATTTGGCAGGTAATGGAAATGTCGAAAATTGCAGGAGCTCTATGGAAAAGCTTCTTAAACTTAGTATTACAGAATGAAAATAAAAACAGGGCTTCTGATAATCACGTGTCAGGGGAAAAACCTACTAGCCATATTTCATATATTGGATATTCAATAACAATACCCATAGGCAGGTTCCCTAAAATTGTAAATGGCTGTAAGTAGATAAAGGTGTTGGTTTGTTTTTTTCTTTCTTTTTTTTTCCTCTGATTGTAAGTCTTCTGAAGTACTTTTTCTCTTTAGGGTCATTTTGGTTCTTTCTGATAATGATACTGTCTTCTAAGTGTCTTTGTAATGCTGGCTGATCAGCAGTAATAATGCATTTCTTTTTTAGCCACAGATCTCAACTAGGGAAAGTTGGACCATCTGCAGATGGTGGGCCATTTCACAACTTGGCCTGGTAGTAGGTAGAAATGGCCTGCATAAGGGCAGATGGCAGGCTGTTATCTGATGCTTGGTAAATAACTATGGGATTTAACTGGAAAACAAATTGAATTGATTTTGTTAGCAACAAAAAAGTAAAATTGCATGGCTTCATTTGGTGTATACTCGTTTTTTAAGAGGAGAGCTGCAAAATGAAATATTTTGTTTTGAGTAATTGTCTTTTAGCATTTACTTATGCAAGTGAAGAACTGTTTTTGTGAATGTATGTATTATTTGCTGTGAAAAAAATATTGGCTTCTCCCCCCAACCCTGGACTCCCCCTAGTATTTTTTGTGGGTTTTTTTTTTTTTTTTTTGTCTCTCCACAGCAGTAGACACATTTAGGTATTTTACAGTGACTTTAAGTAGCTGCGGAGTCTGGTAAATCTGATCCCAAATAACATAGGAAGAAAGATTTCTTTGACAACATTAAACAAAATAGCTTAATTACAAGTAATTTTTACCTTTAAATTCCTTTTGTAGAAAAAAAATCAAATTATATTATGAATGCATATAGCGTAAGTCATAACTTACTGATTAATTCTATGGATTTACCTGTCTCTAAAAGTCAAAACTACAAAGGGAGGCAAAACAGTTTAAGTACCTCTTGAGCCAGAGAAGCTGGGGTCAGAGTACTCTTAACACATTGTTGACTTATAAGTTGTTGAAAGGCAGTAACTTGAAGTGGGAGAAGGAATTGCAGGGCATAGCTGATTTTGTTGATTTAAATGTATTGAGAATATAAGTTTGTTTAAAACACTTTTGTCTAATTGGAAATGAGGAAGTTAAGCATGTTGTAATATTATAACTTTCAGTTACACAGTGCTACTTTGAGAATATACTGGAAATGAAGCTGTTTCTATTTCCAAGTCAGTCATAGAAGACCCTTTTGTTTATTGCTAACTGCATGTCTTTTGTATTTTGCTGCTTTACATTAAGTCTTCCATTAACATCTGTTGGCTCTCTTCTTGAAAAAGTCATATTAAGTTGTCTACGTAATTTTTTTTCCATTTTATCAAACTTTGATTCTCTATATTCATTGAAATCAGGTTAATTGTGGCACTTTTTAGGGTACTTGATTAAGAGTGCCAGGCTCTGTGAAAGATATGCGTGAAGTCAACCAAAAATGTTGCATTATACCTATGGCGTTTTGCTTTTTATTTATCTTTCAGAACATATAAACGCCTAATAGCACCATGTAACAGCTAAGTGGACACATAAAAAAATTAAATCACTGAACAAAATATGAAGAAGGAATTAGCACACAAAATGAAAAAAGGGCCAAATAGTTTGCTTTTTTTGTGGTTTTAAAATAGAAGATTAGGGGAAAAAAGAGGAGGAAGGATAGCTCGAGTGCCAGTGATGGTTGCCAGTGGCACCAGGATTGGCATCAGACCTTCTTTGTTTAGCCTAGGATGTCTGTGATTTGTTGGTTGGCATCCGCATTGCAGTGCAGAGTAATGTTACAATATATTGACAATTTCCAGATCTAGAAGTGTCAATAATGTTTTCAGTTCTTAACAAAAAGAGCTTCTACTTCCATGTTTGTCTTGAAAGAAGAAATAAGGACTGATCTATGAAGTCCTATCATTGATGAACTTCATCAGATGCTACTTTTCGCTCATCTCAAATTCAGCATCTTTTTTCCCCTCTATTCATTTTATGCTATCATCTTAAAAGAGAAAAAAGAAAAAAAGAAGATTGACATAGGTTGCAATGCTGCTCCTTTGACTGAAAAGGAGGAAGAAAATGGGAAGTATACATTGTGATCAATGTTTAACATGAAAATAACTATTAATCACAAGGGGCTTCTATGGGGCTCTGCGTGTTGTGTGTATCAGGGGGGTGCGTGTGTCCCACCCAGATTGTTTATAAAACCCCAACTTGAAAATGGTGTGAACATTGTTTCTATTAACAGAATTGTCCTTTTTTTTTTTTCCTGTGAGCATCAGAGAATGTCTATCATTTAGTATGAAATGCATTTCAGTCCATAAAATCATTTGATGATATTTAATTCAGCGCAGCGCTTGTGCTGTGTTCCCGTTGCTACAAGAACCGCCATTTTGTTTGTCGAGTGCCAGGAGAGGGGAAAAAAAGGCAGACAATGTGCTTGATGCCAATAATGGTTGCCAGTGGCACCGAGGTTGGCATCAGACCCTCTTTGTCTAGTTGCTGAATGCCTTTGATTCGTTGGTTGGCATCCGCATTGCAGTGGGCACATTGGAAAGTTTTTGACAATCAGTGAATGAAAGCTGCAGTACTTGTTTGCTGCAACAGAACCAAGATAATATAAATCTCTCCTTGAGATGGACATTTTACTTACTCTTACAGTGACTAATTAAAAAAAAAAAAAAAGCTAGAAATTGCCTTATTTTTTTCCAAAACTTAAAATATCTATAGCAATGTGCCTTGTCTGCATAATTCTGAATTCCCTCTTCATCTCCACTACTTTTTTTTGCAGCATGAATAAAACGCAAACTTGATGTTAGGTAATTCAGCATATACTGAATGAAGCATAGTACACCTTGGTAGTTTAAGAGTTTAAACAACTGAAGCAGTGCTACATGTAAATGTTAAGATTTTTAAGTATTTTTAGTGCATGTGTCTCTCAGAGTACATTTATCTGAACAGTCATGTTACTGTTTATACTCTCCTTTGTCCTCATGTAAGGGTGATATAACTGGGGGAGCCCACGTTCCCAGTTTTTAATAAAGTCTGGAGTCAAAGGAGGAGAGGCTCTTTTAAAAGAGTGGGGAAGAAAATAGGTGCAGATGTCCTTAGTCCCGTAGTGTTCAGGCACTCTTCGTTTTTTAACTTCTTACACCATCAAGATGCTACCACAGCTCCAGCTGTGCAACTTTGTTATCAGGAAATTGGCAAAAAGAATAAATCATTTCTCTTGGAAGTTTCCTAGATAGTTAACATTAATATTGCTTTCCGGTTAACTGCTATTATCTCGTTAATTAATAAGAAGGATTAGCAGCTCTACCCAAAGGGCTGCGCAGAAGGAAGCCTGGGCTATGTGAGTCCCTGAGTTGCTAGACTGTGTCCTGTCTCTTGAGGATTGGAGGGGGGGTACTGGGCCGGGGAAGAAAACAGAAAAAAGCAAGAGACAGCTTAGAGAGTAGCGAGGGCACTGGCCGGCCAAGGGGAGAATTTTGTATGCAGGGCTCTCGTGCTGAGCTGGCCCTGTGCGGGGAGGTTGGCAGTGCCCTGCTGCGCTGCAGGTGCCATGCCCTGCTGGGGGAACGAGGGAGGGGGCACAGGCACACCCCGGTGTGGTGCCCACGCTCCTGAAGAGCGCGCTTGCAGATAACCTCAGCTGGGTCCAGGGTGCTGCTGCCGCATCAAGCTGAAATGCTTCTGCCCTGAGCTTAATGCCAGCAAACTGGCAATCTCCAGCCAAGTGGGGATATCGCTTTCCCAATTCAGACAGTCCTGGCAACACGTGTGTCTTGTCTTACTTGAAAAACATGCCTTCTTCCAGAAGGAATTGTAATTATTTTTTTAATGAGATATGTCTGAATTGCAGGAGTGGGTAGGTTTATCAATGGCTTAATCTTTTTAAAAGCTTTTTTGAATTTTGTCAATTTATGTCTATAGGGAGCTCAAATTTTGAAAGAGGTTTGCATAGTAGTTTCACATTACATTTGAGTTTTCATTCAGTAAGCTGAGAAAATTTATTGTGTAGTCATTCTGTTAATATTTTAAAATGATAATGAAATTGTTTTTTGTTAGGTTGCTGTGACTACATGAATTTTCCACTTAAAAATCCCACTCAAAATAATGTTTTTAGCAGTTCCTGGTTAAGTCATATTATGGTTATATGCCTAAATACCACGCCACCCAGATAGATTTTGGATGAGGGTTCGCATTTTTTTGTGTGCACTGATGATCCCACATACAATTAATAAAAAAGCAATGAGCTTAGATGAATCAACCATTTGCTGATTGTTTCTACTTCATTTAATCTTAATGATTTGCCTCCTTCTGAATACTTTACCTGGGAACACGCAGTAGAACATTTTACCTGTTTTGCAGAAGGACATATCAAAGTGCGAGGTGATTTGTTGGGAGTTTACAGAGCAAATGATGAATTACAGCAGGAACAGCAGGAAATAGAGCTTATTACTGCCTGTACCTACAGGCTTCTATATGCTCCAGGACCTTGTTTCTAGCACAGTGAAATGGCGTGTGATCCCCTGCTCTAAATCTCAATTTTGAATCAGAAAGCCAGTACCAAAAGTATGAGTTTATATATTGTCTGCCCTAGTACGAGAAGAGCTTTTAGTAGTTTAAAAATCTCATAGGGAATAATCAACCTTTTAAAAACTGAATTGCTCTGGACAATTCCAGTCTGTTGAGGCGTGAAGAGAACGCAAATTTAAAAAAACTTTTTTGTGTCAACTGAAAAAGACACTGTTATTATTATTTTCTAGTTTTGTAAAGTAAAATTTTGGATAACTATTTCGTTGTTGACTGTCTCTATTGTATTGAAAATTATGGGCAAGAAAGACATTTGCCATTAGGAAATGGAGGTTAATCCAGTCTATATATGGATGTAATAATATTTCTCAATTTATTATTATAGTTTCTTTGTTTATGAAGATCTAGGATACTGAAACATTTTGAAAGGCCACTTACCAATTTTCATTTTTTCAGAACATTGATGTGTGAACTAGCATTCAGATAGTAGGTTTGCAGAATTCAAAATGTTTAATTTTTTCTTATTAATTTGAAAAAGGTTTCTTAAGAGCAGGAATGCGGGTCAGGAAAAAGAAAAGGAAAATTTCCACTATTTAGCACTATTTAGTGCTAAATTATTTACTGTTAATAGGAATTAAATTTATGTGCATTTCAAGAAGGAACATTTACCTAATTCTGATTTTTCTTACCTGATACACTAATTTTCACAGGGTTAATAACATAAATTGTGTTTAAGATAAAAGAAACTTAAGTTTAAATAAATTCTGTTCAGGTACTTGAAAACATAGAGGTAATTGTTAATTTATGAGCAACATTTAGTTCAAAACAAGAAGCGATAAAGTAAAGAATGGAAACTGAATCAGAAAATTCTTGCTTTGTGGTAGTTTCAGATGGAATACTGTGAACAAAAAGGATTATTCTAAACTATATACAAGAGTACTCATTAATAAAGGAAATATCTCAATTTAAAGCAGGATTTTATGTTTTACATTTCTTAAATGTTCATGCATATTTGAATTCACTCTAACTGTGAAAACTTCATTAAGATAATTGAACACTAACTGCCACTGCAGGTTGGAATTTAAAGTTAATTGCATGAGGTTGCTGTCAAGTCCACTTCCTTATCTAGCTTTATTTTTTTTTCCCCTGTGTTTCCTCCTTCTCCTCTTCCCTGCTGCCAGTGTAGTAGCATAGTCACGTCAAGGACAGGTGGCCCTCGGAAATGGTGGTCCACAATGCCAAACACTGTAACTCAAGAGGTTTCCTGAAGTGCTACTTTCCAGTCTCACCAGCAAGGTGAAATGTTTTTTTGATGTAATTGCTGGGACTAGGATGGTTTTCAGATCAAGTTAAATGGCTATGTTAACTGAATAGGGTTATGCTCCTTCCACTGCGGGGTGAAGAAGGCTCCTTATGAGGAGCTGCTTTACAGATTTACAGATTTACAGTGATTGTGAAAAGGGAAGGAAGTCTCTGATACTATTCAGCTTGTTTGACAGATGTCAAACAAGATGTCATTAATTATAGGGAGTTTTCATGATTTTACTCTGTATCTCTTTTTAATTTTTGTAATTTTAAACTGTTTAGAAGTTTTTGCTAAAACCATGGCTCAGGGCATTGAAACCTGGATTAGAAGAGGTTTGAAAGTCTCAGAACTAGGAAAAGGGAAGTAAATCTCAGATTATTAGCTCTGTCTTAGAGAAAGCCGAGTTCATTTTGGTGTGTCTATTGTACTGTCTTTTAGCAGTGAGCTGTGTGTGAACCTGGAAGCATTCTTCTAGCACAATTGTTATATTTCCCCCCCATCATCTTTTTATTGACAAAAAGTTTACTTGTGCTCTCCCCACCAGTTCTTCTCTGAGGGGGATTCTTTCCTTTTCTGAAGTATATTGTACTTTTTAAATTTTAAATAAGCATATTTCTTTAGCTGCTTCTTGGGAACATCAACATTTTAATGTGACTTTTATCCTAGTCCCCTCCCACCAAGTCCCATCTCTGCCCTGTCCCCAAAAAGGGTGGTGGGAGATGGGCACTTCAGATGGGCACTTGGTGTTTGGGGGGCATTTTCAGAAACAGCTGATAGTCTAAAATTTGTTTATCAATCATAGTGTTTAGAATGTTTTTAGATTACGTGAGGACCAGAGCTTTTGCCTACATGCCTTATGACTCTTGTGTGTTATGTTCCCCTTTATATGAGACCCCTCTTCAAGGCAGAAAGGTGACTTAAAATTATGGGGACCTTGGAGTAATTTTAACCTTAATTTGTTCCTAACTGCCTTTGGTGTTTGGAATTTTTAAATGACATGTATGTTTGTTTGTTTTTACCCCAAGAAATACTATTGAAATAAGGAGAAGTTACTGTGATGAGGAAGGGTGTGAAAGCTTAGCTGAATCCCCTTCAATCATTGTGTTCTTTTTTTCTCAGTGAAACCTTGCACTTTTTTATTAAGTAACTGCACAATCTCCAGAGTAGAAGGGACATGTCAAGTTTTCCAGTGTCCTTCCATAAAGGCACCTTCACTAAAGACATCTCAGTGGCTTTAAGTAGGCTTTTTATTTCCCCTCTGAATAAAATACATATGGAA
Organism: Melospiza georgiana; assembly: GCF_028018845.1. Lineage (NCBI taxonomy): Eukaryota > Metazoa > Chordata > Aves > Passeriformes > Passerellidae > Melospiza > Melospiza georgiana. The sequence continues at coordinate 34,782,455 of NC_080465.1, forward strand.
ATGGATCAAAACTGTTCCCATTTTCTTCCTCAGAAAGTGAACAGGAAAGCCAAATGCAAAAATGAACAGGTAGTGAACTCTGAGAAACTTGGTGTGGTTGTTGAGAAATTAGGGAAAAAATTCTGTGATTGTTTGTTGGAGACAAATGGTGTGCACACGTAAGTATATTCTATATTGTTTGGAATTATTTTGCAATTGATAATTATAAGTATCCATCTTTTGAACATATTGTTTACCTATTTGACTTCCTGATCTCCAAGCAATATTAACCTGAGTTACTACATGTTTTTTCATAAAGGATCAATTCAAACAACTGGAAGATGGTTATCTATTTATCTTAAAACTAGCATTGTATTTTAATTTCCAGTCAATTTTCTTGCCATATTCCTCATATTCCACAAGCTGTCTTCTGAGGTACCATAAAATTTGCATATTTTTCTTTAAAATAGAAACAAAACAATGTGCATGTAATTCAGTAATTACAAACTCTATGCCTTTAGAAATTGAATGAAATAAAATAGTATATAATTTTGCTTGTGAATTGCATTGGGCTAAAATGCCAAACCATTTTCAGCCTTTTTTGTGAAGTAGCTAACAGGGAAATGTTTAGAAGATTATTACGGATGTGCATTGTGTCTGAGAGATAGCAAATATACTTACTGCAGCATCAGCTTTCCATTGCCTGAGTAATGCCATTGAAAATCATGCCAGACTTTTTGAAGGGATAACTCCACTCCAGTGTCCCTGATTTAAAAGTGTGAAAATTTCTCCTAATCAAGACAACTTACTCTGACATCTGCAGTTTCTAGATGGATTACCTTAAATTTGTTATGCCATGTTAAAAGATGTGTTTTACGAGGCTCCCTCAGCTCCTGGCCTTAGTGTCAAGAACCTGGCTATGTGATGCAATACATCTTGTTAGGTTTAATTGACCAAAGCTGATTTGTTAAAACAATTCATTTGTGCTGTAACTCATGCCCACGCCAAGTTGCTACCTGAATCCTTTGACCTTGGTTTGTCTGGGTCATGAAATGGCTGTGAACTGCTTGACCTCTCCATTGTTCAGTGGCCATGCCACTTCCTCCACTTCTTTGTGGTGCTTGCTGACAAGAAGACCTCGGCCCTGAATTTACACCCCAGTGGGTTTTCAGTGTCCCTCCAGAGCATCTGTATCCTCCTTTGGAAGTCCTTTGGTGATGTCACCACCTATTGTCTGCTGACAGTGAGGGGGACAAATTGACAGCCCTTCATAGTAGAAGAGGTAGTGAGGGAATTTCTGGGAGCTGGAGGAAAACTCCATCCCCTCTCAGACTGCTGTGCATTCCTGTTGTGCTGGGGTGCATGAGGTCACTACTTTTTTCAAGGGGAAACACCATTAGTCTTGGTCAATCCCATTTCACTGTGAGCTTTGTATGAGTGGGATGTGCTGGGAAGAATGTTCTGCTTTGAAAGTATTTTGTGATGAAAATCTAATGAGTATGCACAGTATTTCAATTTTTAGGACTCAAGAGTGATCAAAATAGATTTTTGGCGTGAAATGGAGGAGTGTTTCCTATCAATGTCATAAGTGGCTATTGATTTCTTTAATACCAAAGCATCAATTTCTAATGACCTAACTTGTATTTAAAAGCAGTCATGGTTTCTAAAGCAGAGGACTGCTTGATGCAGTATCTAATCTTAGTAAAAGGGAGAAAGAACAATCTTTATATGATTTCTGTAAAAAAAAAAAGTAGAATACATTATTTCTAGTGGAAGCTACTTGTCCTTAAAAATTATTCTTGGTGGGGGGCAGTCATTGGATGCTTAGCCTGACAGGCTGCCTACTGTCAGTACCTCAGATGCTAATGTCAGCTTCTTGATGTAGACTTTGTGCTTCCCATAATTACCAACAATTTGACTGCTGGCACAGTTTATTTTGTAGAAAAGAGTATTACATCTAATTATGTGCCGCATTGTGACACTGTTTTAGGAAGTAGAGCCTTTCAAAATCAGTGGCTGGATCTGTCAAAAAACTGTGGCTAAGTTAAGAAAGGTTATAGACTAGTACTGATACCATTATAAAGCAAGTAAATTTGTATTCCTGTGGTCATCAGATAATTGGTATGCTCTTTTTTTAACTCCTTAGCCTTAGACTTAGCTCATATGAATGGATTTTTTCAATTGAGTTGGCATAGTTTAAACCCCATATTCTTCCACAGCACTGTGCACTGACTTTCACAGCACATGAGCAGGTTTGTATTTCTGCAGTACAACTGATTTCTTTGTAAACTTATTCTTTTTTGCTTCTTGAAAAAGAAATCAGATGGTATGTTTACATACAGCATTCCTGTGCACTTGTATATGTTGAAACATTTTTTTCTGTGTGAAACTCTGCAAGCTAGGTGTGATTTCTAATTGCAGTTACATAGTTCCTCTGAAGGAAGAGGGTGGGAATGCTGGTGTAAGACGAACTTGAATGTTGTGGCTGTGATGACAATGTAAAGTATGACTCAATGTTTAGTTGCAAGGACTTAAAAGTCCTTGTCCCTGGTCCCCAACCCCGCCGTTGTCTCACCGGGTGACTGCAGGCAAGTTAATTAATATCTCTGTGTGTCTGGACCCGGGGAGAGAGAAAACCTCTTGCTTCAGTGTTGGCCCAGCAAGGATTGTGATAAAAACTGAGATAAGTACTGGCTAAAAAAGTCACTGTATTCCTGCAAGCAAAACCCATGTGCTGGTGCCCAGCCCCCAAGAGGGCTCTGTATCGTAAAGAAATGTTGTACCCAGTTTTCTCATGCCCAGACAGAAGGAACTTGCCCCAGCAGGGAGGGCGGGCACGGAGCATTCCTTGCCTGTGAGCCCTGCGGTGGTAGTGCTCCGCAGGAGAGGCGTCGGGCGAAACCCCGCAGCAGGGCTGGCCCTCACAGGGCAGCGGGGCGCTGGGGGCAGCTCCTCTGCCACCCTGCTTCCGTCAGGGCAGGGCTGGCCCTTGGGATGGCACCTGGCACAGACAGCTCGCTGAGTTTCCCTGCCCTGTGACCGTGAAGCAAAAATATACCCCAGACAGAAAGGTCTGAATACTGAAGTTCCTGCACCGTGGTCCCATGCTCAGGATGGATGGTCAGGAATTTGGCGAGGTGTGAGATGAAACCCACCATGAAGCTAATCTAACAGTGTACCTATTATCTGGAACATGCTGGCCATCCTGTTTCATCTCCCAGGCTTGGAGAAGTCTGATTTGTGAGGCAGCTAATGGGCACAATATTGGTCTGTAGGGGCTTAGTCCAGGATTGAGTCTTGGAGGGCGGCTGAGCTTTCCCTGAAGCCCCAAATGATTGTAGTGAAACGCTCCGAAGTAATTAGTAGCCTGTGTTTTTTGGACCCAGTATGCCATCTACTTTTACTCCTTCAGTCACTGCTTTCCTTGTTCCTTCCTTTACGATGATATTTTAGGTTTGGTAACAAGCTAGCCGTACTGACACCTACAAAATTACTGTGTCTGCTTCTCAGAGTGGGAAGTGGCAATAATTTTCAAAAATTAAGTGTGTCCATGCATTTTTCCAGCTGATACTGAAGCAGTGCAGTTTACAGCAAAACAAGGGTTAACATAAAAACTTATTCTATTGTTTAACTTCCAGTTAAAGAATAACCAGCTTGTGCAGAAAAGAGAATTGAAAAATTGATTGGCCCTTTGGATTCAGACATAGAATTTAAAGGATATCAGGTTGTGATTTTGCCATATATGCATTCATATGTGAGTTTATGGCCTGCAGTTCAGTGACTTGCGGAGGCTTATGTTGTAGGAGCCACAGCCTTAGGTGGTTTTATTAAACCTAAGTGAACGTGTTTTAAAGCTATGTATAATTACTTTAACTGGCTTAATTGCTGCCTTTTTTTTTTTTTTTTAGTTAAGAAAACATATCAAATTGTTACTTAGAGCATAAAATTGTTTTTTTGCACTTTATAGTGAGGAGTTCTGGTGTATTTTAAAACATATGCTGATCTTGCTTTACCATACACAAATCAGTGTGTGTATGTAGATCTTCCTGGCCATTCATACATTTTTCCACTATATTGTGGATATAACTTGAATGTTCTGGGACAAGAATTATAGTTGTCCTGTAGTGATTTCTGTTCTATTTACAACTTCCAAATAAAGGAAAAGCTGCTTATAGTAAAATGAGGATCACTGGTCTTTCAGTAATTAAATAGACTTGTTATACTGCATTAATCCTTTTTGGAACATTTGGAATGGCTTCTTAGCACTCACAAACACAGCATTAGGGCCAGCAATTAATCTGTTGTTTGTCCTTCAATATTTGTGTGACATAAAGTATGTACATTCAAAGATGTAATTCAGGTTCAGGATAAGGATTGTCATAGAGTCAAATACTTATATTGATCATTCAGTAGTGTGAACCAAGTCCTAGAATGAAGTTGCCATAATTGTTGGTAGGACTCACACACTACTAATTGCATACAACTGAAAGAACTAGTGATGTTTTTCAATGCTGTCTAGTTTTGGTTGCTCTATGTACATGAGGAAAAAAGTCTGAATTATTTGGAGGTAGCTAGAAACTTTCTAGTTTTCTGATTAGCCTTCCTTATAGGTAGGTCAAGAAGTAAAGCCACAACATTTCATCAGTTATGAATATGCTCAAAAAAAAAAAAATCAGGATCTTTCTAATGATGAGGACAGTGTTTTTTTAATCAGGGACAGGTTTAGGGAGCATCTACTAAAATGACATACTAGGGTTCAGTGGTGCTAATACAGGAGTAAAATTTCTTCCTTTTCTGAGCTTTGACTTCTCAAACAATGAGCAACTAAAATCACACAAACTTTCTCTCAGATTTTTGCTGTCTTTAAATTGATTTTCTGGACAAAGTCTGCTTAGTCTCTGATCAGAAGGCCAGTGTTGTGTTAAAGTCCTGTGCTGTTCTTCGTTGTTCAGCTGTAATTGACCTGAAGCATGGTATAGAGCTTAAGCTTCTGAGACTAGGTTAAATCAGCAGAAGGGTCTTATGTTCCTCTGGTATATAGTCTTAGAACACATTATCCTATTCCAGTAAGATAAAAGTGTTTTAAATATAGTCCAGCCAGTTCGACCTTGTCAGAATTCAAGTCATATTATTGGTAACTTGGGCTTGCTGACATGTTTCACAGTAGGATGAGCATAAACACAGATCTCCCTATTCCATCTGGTGAGGAACCTAGAGAGAGTGCTATACATAGATTTTTTTCTTAAATTCCATGTTACAGTAGAATGAGATTCCGTCTTCTCTGTGCTTATGACACTTCTCTTGCCATTGATGGGCACCCTTGTCAGAGACCAAAAAGTGCAATTGAGACACTATGAAGTGGCAGTAGTAGTGGATAATGTCCTGGAAACAGGTGTCAAAATGAACGGAACAGAATTTAGTGATTAATGTACACATGTTACAAAAGTTCCAAAAAGACTCTACAGTTTTTAAATTCGATTCTGCCAAAGTTTGCCTATGCATTATAAAAACATAATGATAACCAGAAACATCATGCTGAGGTCTGAGGAAGCTCATGTGGGTCCTGAAAGCAGCAAAATTGCATTCATCTGGCATCTTCATGTGCTTTCATATAAACTGCTCCTTTGGGTTCCCTACAGGATGATGTCAATCTACTCTGGAAAAATTTGCCCATTGGAGTAACCACAGATTAATTTGAACTTGTCTCTGTTATATGTGTGTTTTATTTTCCAATGATAATAATATATGCATATGACTGTGTCTGTCATGAGGTGTTTGATATGTAGTTTCCAGTGTGAGTACCTGCTGTTTGGTACACATCCTCGTCATTATGCGTTTTATTGACATAAGTGCCTTTGGTTTTTGTTGATGATTTCTCTGTCTCTGGTAACACATGGCCTCTTTAAAAGTGGCACATGGAATCCTAGAGTCACTTAAGTTGGAAAAGACCTCTAAAATCATTAAATCCAACTAGGAAACTAGCAACGCCAAGTTCACCACTAATCCCTGTGTGCTACATCTACTCCTCTTTTCACGGCCTCCAGGGATAGCAGGTCAACTGCTCCCCTAGGCAGCCTGTTCCAGTACTTGAAACCTCTTTTGGTAATCGATTTATATCCTAATAATCAATTTAAACCTCCCCTGGTGGTTCTTGAGGCCATTTCCTCTTGCCCTGTGTCCTGTTACTTGGGAGAAGAGGCTGACAACCACTGGCTACAATCTCCTTTCAGATCGTTACAGAGAGAGCACCAAAGTCTCCTCTCAGGAGGAGACTCTCCTTTTTACTTCCAGGCTAAAGAATGCCAACTCACTCACCTGCTCCTCATGGAAGTTTTTCTCTAGACCTTTTGCAACCTCTTTTGCCCTTTTCCTTGATTTGCTTCAGCACCTCAAAGTATTTGCCATAGTAGCCCAAAACTGAACACAGGATTCAAGGTGAGGCCCCACCAGTGCCATGCTGACATATTTCTCATTGCCTGAGGGGCAGACAGCTGAGTGGCAGAGTAACTGCTTCTCTGGACATCCTTGGTGATGAATAAATATGCCAGCATTTCCTATCTTCACAGAGTGTTTTCGCAGACAGTTCACACTCATCAGCCTTTTTGGATTCTGTCACTATTTGAGTGCTAAGTGGCTCTGAGTTGTTTGTGCCTCCTTGCCAATGAAAACTGCAGCAGTAACCCAACTCCTGCCACAACTTGTGTGGATGTGGGGAATGGGTGCGGTGAGGGAAGAGAGAGGGTGTGGGGCTAGGGAGGAGCGGGCAGGGGCTGCATGAGGACAACCCCAGAGTGTGTGTGAGTAGGGGGTGCTGGAAGATGCCATCTTTATTGCCAACAGCACCAGTTTTGCAACCCCTGAACTAGACAGGTCTGCTGATTTCTGAATAGTAATCTTTCTTCTTCTGTCTCCTTAGTAACCCAAAGTTACTTCATACAGAATGTTTGTACCTCTGCGTTTTAATGCTGGAAGAAGAAAATATACATATGGAATGTCGTGTTCTCTTTAGGAACAATGAGAAAAACAAAGAAAGAAAAAAGAGTCTCTGATTGATCTTCCTCCCCTTCCTCACAGTTGTAAATTTGAGAGACATTCTTCTTGTATTTTGTAGGTTAATATGGGTCTCATCTGATCTCTTTGAATCTTACTTGGTTGTTTTACAGTAATTCAGTCCTAATGCTGAATTCATCTTGCAAGGACTGTGTTCAGATTCATACTTCTTCTGTAAAGGATGTTCTTTAAAGGCCTGTTCAGAAGCTATTCTGGTGCATTGAGTTCCCAGGCAACAAAACTAGAACACGTATGACTGAAGTACTGCAGACTCCCTAGACTGTAAACCTAATCCTGCAAATCCCTATTTACATAAATCCCACTGATTTCAAAGGGCCTGCACATGAGAAAGCAGGTTTTACAGGATCAGGCCATTCTTCCTAGGGACCAACATCTGTTGCACCAACTGTGATAATCTCATGACTGTTAAAGAAAACTCTGAGGAAACATTTTATCTGGACTAAAAGAAAACAGCAAAATAGTAACACTGTTATCTGTTGCTATAAAGTGGATTATTACCAAGAGCAACTCTCATTATATTCTGTGTCTCTCTTCCTTTCTTACATATTTTTATTTACTCTAGGAAAAATGCTATATCTGACTATGCATAGTTGCTGCTGTCCCACACCCATGTTGTATGAAGTTTGTGAACCAGATTGCAGATGTTCAGATATGCTTAGATACTGAAAGAGGCTTTTGGCACATAGGTTAAAGACTATCATTGTGTTTTACAGTTTTGGAAAGAGAGAAATAAATGCCTTCAGTAAAATTTTTAGGTCCTTTGGGTCTTGCAGTTCAAGGCTGTGCTGCTTTGGCTGAATTAACTGAAGTATAACAGTCAAAGAGTTCACTGGGCTTCGCTGTGGAAGCACAGATGGTCAATAGGTAATACTGCAAGCAACTAAAAAAGAACAGCAAAAAGTGGTCATGAGCAAAGTCCAGTTCCTTTGCTTTCCTTTAATAACTTTCCTTGGGCTGTGCAGCTGAGGATAGGGACAAGTATCATTCGTTGTCTCTTGCAGCACAGAGGTTCTAATAAAATAGATGTAGAAAAGAAGAGCAAAATATCTGGGCTGGTCAGTTGGGCCATTATGTGTCAGGGTTAAAGATCTGAAGTCCAAAAGCCAAGGGAGTCTCTATCAATAATGAAGTACATGCTCAATAGTTCTAGCACTTTATCCGTGCTTTGGATTCCCTGCACTTAAAATTTATGGTCAGTCTGCACATGACAAGGACAATGGCCTGGGATTTCCATGAGCCATGTAATAGACAATAAGCTACTGTTACTCATTTCATGGGATCAGTGGGAAAAAAGGAGTAAGATTTCAAATATGCCTACTGTGCTAGGTTGCTGTCAGCAACTGCAGGGTGGGTGGACCAGAGGCATGTTATTCCTCTGTATAGTTGCAAATTCTTGCAAAATTTCCTGCTAAAGGATAATCTAATGATTATACTTTTACCTCTGTAAAATGAATAAATAGTGTTCAAAGTCTAATAGGCAAGGCTTGAGGGACCTGTATTTAACAGATGTGCAAAAACTAGAATATAAATAAAATTTCTGTGCAGTTACTTCAGAAAGTAACATGTTCTAAGGTGGTGCTTTTATTCATAAGCTGTAACTTTACAGCATCTTTTTGTCTCCTTATCTTTTCTGATTATTATGAGTCAAGTTTCCTTCAGTGTGCAAGATTCATAATTAAGCATACTTTTCATTAGGGGAAAAAAGTTTACTATAGGTTTTTCTACTATGTCACCTGTATTTCTGCACTGTGGTTACCACAATTCCTCCTTCCCTCTCATATACCTATTATTTTCCCTCATGTTTTTTAGGAAATGATTAGGAGTTATACTCTTAATTATTTTTAATGTGATTTTAAATGTACCAGTTTACTTAGAAGTAATTGCTTTCAAGAAGCAAACAATATGCTTTAGGGAGTATTTTCTAGGTTTTAAATTGAGCTCTGTGAAAGATCAGACCTATGCTAAATATGCAACATAAATCTATTATACTATGCTTAAAAAAGCAGAATGGAGATGAACGTCAACCAAAATTACAAAATATTCACTTCCAGGGAACAGGTCTTGAGACTGAGAGAAAAACAATTTACACATTTGTTTTCATATATAATAATAGGAAAGATTTTAGAAAAAAAAAGGCAAGCAAAATCTCTAGAAAGTTTCGTTTATATTATGAAAATATCAAGCAAGCACTTATATTAATTTTCTGTATTGAGATATTGTCATCTTCATTTGCTAGTGGTAATCAGTTAAATTAGCAGAAAATTTTTTTCTTCTTTTTTTTGAACTATGCAGAATTAGCATTTTCAAAATAGTAAGTGTATAAGATCAAGCTTGCTGAAATACAATTGTGCACACTATTTAATTTGCCTCCCCTGTCTCAACTCCCAAGAAATGTAAGTTCTTTAGGGTTAGAATTTGTCTTTTGTTTGTGTAAGGGTAAATATAAAAAATGTAACAAACATTTGTGGCTCTTTTAAATTTTAAATAGACTTTGTTCTTGTTTGAGATTTTTTCTGATATTTGAAATCAATCCTCATTTAAATCAATCCTCGCCAGAATTTGGCAATACATTACAGAAGATTGTGACTGCATGGGAAGAAGGTAGAACTGACTCTGAACAAGAAGGAAGCCAATCAGTTAGTTTTGAATTGTTCATTGTTTATTTTCAGAAGACTACTTGTAACAAGTGGTTCCTTGTTTCATTCTCCATAGTTTTCTATATTTCTCTCTCGTATCTCAGGAGAAATAACATTCTTCTTCATCAGAACCAATGTACCCTGTTAAGTCATTAAGATAACAGGGTCTCCTATTATTCTGCTAAGTTATGGGGCTCTTGCTGAAGGTGAACACCTTTGGAAGGCAAAAAAGAGTTTTGCAGAATTTCACTTTTGAAATACCTATTTAAGAAATGACAACTGTTCATATAAACACACTACCTTTTTGTTGCTGCTTCTAGAGATGCTTTACACAGACTGCTTTACACTGCAACTGAGTGTCTGAGTGGAGAAGGAATGCAGGTATTTGAGATCCACATCCTTCTGTGCCTCAGCTCAGCACCAAGCACAGCAGGGTCTTCAGCTCTGTTGAGGTTGTGGTGCACAGTGGTATTTAAAATGCTTGGTGCGGAATTCTGTGCTAAAGCAGTACTCAGCATGGTATAGCTGCATCCCAGCCTGCAGGCTGTGATTCTTAGCACTTTCTTACTGCTAGATAAAACAAATCATTAAACTGATTTGGTTTGTTAATTTCTGATACTCATTGTGGTACTGTATTCTGAAATTAAATTCTCTGAATAAGAAAATATTTTTTCACAAGCATAAATCAATAAGTGTGTTCTACATCATGTTCTTTACAACTATTGTGTTTGCATATCTTATCTCTGACAATAAAATCTAAAGCCAATGGAGAAATTGTGCTCTGATGCTTATAAATGCTTAGATTTTTAACTTTTTTTCCCTATGATAGTTGTTAAAATGGCTGTCAGTAGAGGAAACTCTGCAAGAAAGCTAAAATTTTGTCACAGAAAACCAGATTTCAGTTAATTATACTGAAAACATATTTCCTAATCTTTATAGCTGTTACAAAATCTCAATACACCAAACCAAATAGGACACATTGTAAATAAACACAATTATGCTTTAAAAGTTGCCAAGAAGGAAAAGAAATAGCTTTTGATGAAATTTCACTAGTTCAAAAGAAAATAAACAAACAAAAACATATATAAAAATGTAAAGGATGAGTTAATCTAGTAGATTATTTTGGAATTGCCTGGTATTTTCTGAGAGATCAGTAGCTGATGCTTCTTATGATTCTGTCATTGCTGTTGATGCAAAAAAGGTAATCTATAAAAGTTTCTAACCCTATGAAAGTATAGGATCATGCCATATGCTGCTATGATTTCTTTTTGGATCAAGCATTCATTTAAATTTCATTAATGAATTCATGGTGTTTTTAAAATTATAATATCTCTTTCTTCATTTTTGATTTTCAAAACTCCTCAGACACAGCTAAATTTTTTAGTTTGACTGTTGGCATGTATAAATGCATAAGCTTCAGAAGGAGTGTGTTTCACTCTGTAGTGTACAGATTACCCATTTAAGTAATCTGCTCCCAGTCCACAGAATCATACTGAAGTGCGTTAAATACCCTTTTAAATTAAATGTTTAATGTCAAAAGTTCATGGTAGTTCATAAGAAATGGTCAAGATCATTAGTAGAGTCTTCATTGATAAAAAGTGTTTGGATAGCATGGGCAGTTCTTTTGAAGACTCTCTGTGGAAGGAGTGAAAAGAAATTACACAATACAATAGCATATTTCTGCCAGAACACTTGAGAGGTTCATCCTGGAAACCACAAAATTGTGACTCTGGCATAGCACTCATCCAGATAACAATATCAAAATAATATGTGCCTTATGGACTTCATGAGTTGCAGAAATTTATTTCCTATTCAAAGTAAATACTTGAAAGTGGCAGGTAGCATTCTCACACATTTGCTGAGAAGTGAGAAATCTGAGGCATCTAAGCAACTCCAGATTTTTGAGAGGCCTCTACTTTAAAATATGAATGCATTTGTTCATGTGAATGGAATGAACCTTTGGCCTGCAGCAAATTAATATGTGCCATAAGTGACCTTCATGCACTTTCTGCCAAGATCTTTATGATTGCTGTCATATGATTCATTTTGGTGTTCTTCAGATTTTTTTTATCCTTCACCTATATTGTCAAAACATGCTTATTTGTAGTGTGTATGTGCAGTAATAGCAGTTTATCTCTCCATAGTTTACAGAGAGAGTTAGAAGCCAGCAATTGCAATTACTTCCACGTTCATAGCTTAGCAGTAAACTAGGAAAGTGAAGATATGCCATTGATGTAGTACATCAAGAAAGGATAAAATCATTGCTATACATTCTTTTGGTTTAATGATGGCTGTTACTTAAATTTGGTTTGGGGGGGTTTACCACTGTCTGTTATATTTATGTGAACACTCAAAGAGAGTTTAAGTTACCTGTTTTGTGAATATCTTCTTGTTGTTCTTATTTGCTACTTCTTTCGTTTGACTCAGCAAAATTGTAAATTCCAGATAATGACTTTATAACCTGGCTTTGTGCTGTGTGGAAGCAGTGCAGTTTTTACCCTTAGTGGTGGAATTACGTAAGCAAGGTTAGAACACATACATCAGAGTTCAACTGTGGAGTGTCACAGCCACTACTCTCTACTGCTTGCTCACATTTGTTAAACATATTTAAATAAGGCAGCTGCCTCTAAGGTTGAAATGAGTATAATTAAGACTTATATGCAATAGGTATTCTCTAACAATGGAAGTCTGAGCATCTAAGGATACAACTCATTTGCACAGAAGTTTACATGTATATTTATTTTACATGTATAATTTTTTAAAATATATTTTGGCAGCTAAATTTGAATACTCTGTATGTAGAATATAGCTTATTTGTTGTGGTTCATGTTTTTATTTTTCTTCCTGCCATAATCATGCATATATTTAAATATTATTTTCTTACTGAGGCAAAGTTTAATTCAACACAAGAAATATTTAATTTCCTGACCATCACCAGTATCACCACGTGAAAAGATGCAAATCTTTCATAATCTATATGATGAAAAACGTTTAGCAAAATACGGAACGCAAGAGTTAGATCTAAGTGACCTGAAGATACTGAAGGGTCTAATTGGATATAACAGGTAGCAAGAGGTCTGAAGTTAATATAAACTTTCTTCATTTACCGTATTAAGCAATTTTGCTTAGGCCAAACAAAAAATTGAAAAGGAAATTTTGATCTCCAGTGTACAGTCCCTGTGCCCATTCAAATGGTCCATATTACCTGGTTCTCAGCGGCTGAAAATCAGGGGTGGTTTCCTAACCACATTTATCAGTATGTTTCCTCTTGGTTCCCTGAGAGTCCACTAAACTTCCTCTTGCATTAGTCTTGCGGGGTACCATTATATTGGCATCCAGTTTTAGAAGGGAAAGCACAGTTATATTTTTAAGGGTATCTCTGGGCATTGCTGCGAAGCATATGATAGCAGGACATTTTTGTCACAACCTAACTTTTACGCAGAAAAGTGTGAACTCACCTTCTAGAAAAGTGCTTTGTGCTGAAGTGGTTTAGCCAGCCAGTGGTTAAGAGAATTGAAGCAAGATTAGGACATACTTATACAGCATTTTGTGAGCAGACCTAACAAACTTTCCATACAATGTTGAGCCCACCAGGCACATTGCAGCAACTACATGGCACTCAGTTCTGGCCAGCTGCTGGCTCATGGCACAGTCAAGGCTTGCATTCCATTGCCTACAAATATACTCCCATACTTGTAATAGCAATGTGAACAGGGGAGTGGTCACACTGACCTCACAAACAGCTCCCTTCTAGCTCAAGTGACAGGGATGAGGGAGGCCATGTGTCTGGGAGGGGGATGGTGAGGCCAGTTGCTTTTCAGATGCAGCTACTGTCTTCTAGAGGTTCCCTTTGAAGTGCCCAGCTGCCACTTAGCAATTTAGCTCACCCTTGTAACATGACCTAGCAGCAGCAGGAGTGGCTCCAGCTAACTCTCTTCCCTCTTAGGAGGGCCTGGTTGCCTATTTACAGTTTGCATGGAGTGATGGAGAGATAGGCTTGCTGTAGGCTTTGTTCTCTCTGGTTCCTTGTCGAGGAGCTTCCTCATTTGTTTCAATTTCTAGTCCCCCTGATTTTTTTTGGAGACTGTAAAAAATCAGAATAAATTTTAAGTTCACATTAGTTTCAGAACACTATTTTTAATGAGTTATGAATGCTTTGGATTTAAAAGGTCCTTGTTTCTGCTGGCAATGACTGCTACATTACTTTTTTGTTTTGTTTCAAAACAGTCCTTGAAGACTTAGATTTGAAGACCCTGAGGAGAAATTACTAGGATTTAACCTTCAGTTTCCTTCTGTTCCTACCTCTCTGCTCTCCACTTAGTTTTCATTTGATGGAAGATTGCCTAAAAAATGCTTATTATCATAATAAAATAAGAACAGTCTGAAATAGTTGAATTCCCCAGGAAATAACAGTGATTTTTTTCTAAATTATCATTTGTCATGGGATTTAATGTGGTCATTCTTTTTTAGGGACTGAAAGGAGATGCACAGATTTAACATGTGTACCTTGTTAGCAATGTTTTGACAAAGAGCAGCAGCTGTATAAACTAATCTTCCTGTAGCTTTCACACATGGGACTCAATTAACAATGAGCCACTTTCAGTATCTAATCCTTTCTATAATTTAAAAAAGAGTTTCCTGGTTTCTGTACATTTTTCCATGTCTAACTCTTACCTATAAACTGAGGCAAGTGGCAGATTGTGAATGGACTGACCTTGCACGACATTTTATATGTGATTTATAGAAGACAATGGCACTTGTGTTTATATTCCTGGTAAACGCAGATTAAAGTGAAGATTAAAGTCTGTTATTTGCAGAACATTGTAATGATTGCAGGATCTAGAAGAAAGCTTTGTTTGAAATTCCGGTGTTTCAAGCTCTGAAGTGTAGAGAATCAAGAAGCATTGCCCCAGGTATGTCATTCAACCTCATTGTGGTAAGTGCTCTGGAGGAAGGAGGAAGGAAGAGCTCTGTGGTTATTAAGCCTGTGAACCCGTGGTATGTATTGTAAGAAAGTCTGTATTTACCTATGGCATGGTCAGGTCACAAGGCTGGATAATTGGGCCTTTAACTAATTTCCAGGTGGATCTGTGGCCAGAAATGGAAGTATTAGGTACTTATGCAGTGAAATCTCAGGAAATTTTGAGAGAGTTTAGAATAAGAGCAAATTAATGCGAGCACCATTTTAATTGCACTTGACATTTCAACCTTTGCTTTGAAATTCCTGCATTAGAATGATCTAAAGAGGACATTCTGGAATTACAGGGGCTTCTTGTCTTTTGCAAGTGAGCAGGAAGACGCCAAAAGGATATAAAGGCAGAGCCCAAATATTATGTCATTATTTTTTTTCTTTCACCTAGTAAAACTTCAGTAAAGTTTGAATTGCTAAATTCAGAATAGGCTATTGTCACTACTTGCCAAATAGTACATGCTTGTGCATCTGTCTAATCTATATATGAAAGCCACAAACAGAAGCACATAATTTGGCACAGCACCAGAAGCATGCCTCGGCACACTTCTGGAGATTCTTCCAAATGACTTACTGATTCAAAAATTCTATAATATTTGCCTGTGAGCACGCGTTGAGTGTCTGGAGGAGTTAAGCATGAGCTCCGCCAGAAAGCCAAGTGTTATGTTTGAATTCTGGGATACAATGATTATGTGTCCCTACTAATTTACCAGGAGACCTAGATGCGTTTTTTTTTGTGGTGGTTGTGTTATTGTTTGTCTGTATGTATGTGTGTTTGTGAGAAATGGTGTTGTTTTCACTAAGAGAAAATTCACAGAGGCAGTGCGCATAAAATGGACAGGTATTGAAGACTATTTCTTAGTCAGAATTGCTTCCCCCCCCCCTTTTTGTTTTCTGCTATAACTTCCCTCTCTTTCTGTTGAATTTTTAAAAATAGATTATGACCACTGTTTAGAGACTTCAAAACTAGAATAGAAGCCTTTTCCATAAAATAAATTTTCTAATCAGGAAATCAATCTTTTTCTTCCTTTAGTAACCACTTTCCCACGTGTTAGACTCTTTAGGGTCTTAGACACATCTTTTATTTCACGGTAAAGTGTTTCAAATGTTCAGATAAATTTAAGGGTACAACTTCATGAAACAGCTGAGGTGACTTTAGAGTCTCTTTTAAAGAAGTCATCCATATTCCCCTCTGGCTATCTCCCTACAGCTTCCCACAGAAGCCTTCTCTTGCCCTGAAACTGCTGGTTGTTTGTCTCATGTCTTTGCTGATTTCTGTTTTGTGCTAGTGGGAAGTGTTTAGGTAATCAGAGGATGAATTTAGTCTGGAAACACATTGGTTTAAAATACTTTATTAACAAAAAGCAGATGTAATGATTTGATGCTTTGAAATATAATGGAAAGAAGCACAGCACAAGAGTAAGCAGCCATTTCATTTTTTGAAGGGGTGTGAGGTTTCCCCTTAGCTTTAAAACAGTAACCTCATTTCTGTCATGCCTCTTTGTCACTCTTGATGTAAAAATACAAAATTTTAAATAGTGTATTCTGTTGGAACTATTTCACTATAAATTACTGTTTTAGCTGCAATTGTTTAGAAGTGAAAAAAGATGCTTTAGAAGAGGAAAGGATATTTTAGTTCCAAGGCAAGTTTTCTAACGCGGTATTGTATTATACCAGAATAGCTGTCCTGGTAAATCTGCTGTTTTGGACAAATCTTTTGTTAACAAGCTTTTATTTGATTGCACACTTGATGTGCCAAAAAGTGAGGTAGGTGCGTCTGTACTCTGGTCCATACTTCTGTCCGTCTTTCATCAGAACAATGACCGACATTGTATAAAAATTGAGAGAAATCTGAATTTTCTTTGGTTTTAAAATCTTTGATGTGGAAATATTGTCACCTCACAGTTGTAAATGCAAAAATACCTTTTTTTTTTCCTTGATGAATAAATAGCGGTGAAAGACAACATGTCATGAATTGAGATTCTGGCTTTTAGTCTGGACACTACTAGGAGAGACAGGCAAGCACAGCATATTCTTTTGCAACAAGAAAAAGACAGAGCCTGTTTTGTCTTTTTTTACTGTGGTAGGTTGACCTTGGCCGGCTGCCACATGCCCACCCAGCTGCTGTCTCACTCTGCCTGCTCAGCAGAACAGGGGAGAAAATGAGGACAGAAAGCTAGTGGGTCGAGATAAAGACGGGGAGGTCACTTACAGATTACCCCCATTGGTAAACATACTCAGTTTGGGAAAAATTGATCTAATTTATTGTCAACTAAAATAGAGTTAGATTGTGAGAAACACAGGGAAAACGTAGCCACCTTCCTCCCACCTCTTGCTTTTTTACAGGATCAGCTTTACATCTTCATTCCTGACTCTTCTACCACTCTCTGTCCTGGGCCTAGTGGTGCAGGAAGATGGGGAACCAGAGTTTTGGTCAGTTCAGAACAGCTGCTTTCTGCATCTCCTTCACCCTTTTCCCGTGTTCCAGCATGCATCTTCTCCATGGAGTGTAGTCCTTTAGGAAATATTAACCGGCTCCAATGTGGAGTCCTCCACCAGCTGCAGTGTGGACATCTGAACATGAGGAGAAACTTTATTGTGTGGGTAACCTGGTTTCCCAAAAAGACTGCGGAGTCTTCCTCATACAGAGATACCCAAAAGCTGACTAGACACAGGCCTAAATTACATACTCTAGGGGACTCTTCTTGAGCAAGGAAGTCAGACCATATTGCCTCCAGTGCTCCCTTCCAAACTTACTCGTTCCACAGTTCTGGTGAGGTCCTTTCCACAGGCTGCAGGGAAATACTTGTTCCACCACACGTCCTGGAGCGCCTCCTCCATATCCTTCTCCTGTGAGCTCAGTATTTTTAGGGTTATTTATCACTGTTTTCCCTCAGTCCTCATTGTTTTGCCCTTTGTTGCATACATTTTCCTAGGGGCACCTCCATCTTGGTGGAGGGTCTGGCTTTGCCCTGTGGTGGATCTGTTGCAGTCTGCTGGGGCCGGGGCAGACACTGTCTGTTCCACAGAGGCCGGCCCTGCATCCCCCAGTGCCAGCTCCTGGCGACCTACACCCAGTTCACTTGGCATTGAAAGGTGTTTCCTCTTGGAAGAAGACTCCATTCATTGCATATGCCATGGGGCATTAAGTCTTTCCTTAATAGGTAAAAAAGAAGGAAGTGAGACTTCTTCCTTCATACTTACTTCAAGCTTACTGCATTAAGCTAAGCATGTGTCAGATATGCAAAGCATCACAGATGTATTCTGCATTACATTTTTTAAAGACTTGGTGTGGAAAAAAAGATTCAATAACAATTGTACTCACTGTTTTGAAAGGCAATTTTTAAACACATCTGTACTTGTAAGAAGGATGAGACCTGATAGCAGTTGTTTCAGCTGAGGTCTGGAATGAGCTTAAATCAGGAGGTGTGAGGAAAATTTGAGTTAGTGTAGGTAAACAGTGTTTTGGCTTCTATGAGGGAAACTGTGGTTTAGTAGTTCAGGACTGATTTATTAATTTCAAAACTTGTGACAAAAATCTTTACATTTGTGTACTTTCTTGTTGTGTTTGGAGACTCCAACCTAAATGCCACTATTCTTCATTCTTCTCTTCCACCTTTTTGCCTCCTCCAAACAATAGAGAAATTTTAGGACAATAGTGTGGTATATTAAATATTCTTCAAATGGGTTTAGAGTTTTCTCTCTGTATGGAAAGCCTTTTAAAAGTAAGCTAAATAAGCACAGCTGCAAACTCAGCTACTCTCTGCTGCGCTCCAGTGAAAGCTTTGTACCAGCTCTTGGTGTGAACATTCTTAGCTTGTGCTGAGTGGCTTTGCGCAGAAAAATTTATTGCATTGGCAGAGTTTAGAAATATGATGGCATTGCTAAGTCTGGACAATGCTGCAACGATTGCCCAGTGTAGACAGACTGTTAAATGAAATACAACTTGGAAGCTACCATATTTTCCTGTGCAACTGGTGTGGATGGGCTGCTGAAGAGAGAATTCATCATATACAGTTCATATCTAGCAATTCTTCTTGTAGCTTTTAATAGAAAAAAAAAAGTTAGACTAACAATTCATAGTCAGTAGAATTGAGTTTAAAATTTTGTGGGAAAAAGTATATGAAAAAAAAAACATTAAATGAACATTACAATGAATGTTATTCTGCTGTTGTAGGAACAGAAAAATGCATCCAGTACAACGATGCCATTTTTATATATCCCTATGTATCCCTAACACTAAAGCAGGAAATTAATTTCCTGTAGTGTTTCTATTAAAATGATATAGAAGATGAGATCTTGACTTAACAAAAGTTTTCCAGCATATGTTTTTGGACCTACACATAGATTTGTCAAAAATCTCCATTTTCATTTTGTATGCATTCATTCAGACTGTAAACTGTCTTGATTCCTGTCAATCAATGGCCAGGAACTTGAATTCTCTGGGAATTTAGATCAAGTTCTTCAGTTTTATTAGTGAGCTTTTCCTTGATTCCTGCCTGAATGCAGTTAAAAGGCAAAGCTCATTTGGACATTGCTAGGTGCTTCAGCTTTGCTCTTAGACTGAAACTCTTAACACATTTGCTTATCTCCAGTCATGGTAAGGCAAAATCATATTTGTAAGACTCTTCGAAGCACTTGAATAAAAAGCAGTGCAGTGCTTATCAGTATAAAATCAGCAATTCTTCGTGGATATTGCATTATGCTGTCTTGGAGACTGCTGTATTACCTTGTTTCTAAAATAGGAAATGACCGTGGCATTTCACAGATTGTGGTTTTGGAACTGTCGATAAGTCCTGATAAGGAGTATATATAAGAATCCAAAATCTCTGAAACAGATTTTTGAGAATTCAGTGTTCTGTTTTGGCTTGATGACTGGGGGAAGTTTTTCAAATTTTTTCCTTACAATATTAATTTTATGCTGATGGGAAAAAAACCTGAAACCTTTTCCCTGAAGTCTATAAAATGAAAATGAAAAATTGGGCACTCTAGTAGATCCACAAAAGAGATGAAGTTGTGTTCTTATATAAAATAATAAAATCTTCATTTTTAATGGTGTCATTGTAAAAATATAAGTCCTGCTTTATAACTTTAGTTTGCGTCCTCAATTATGTCTAAAATCTCATAAGTATATTGTCATTTGGGGCAGGGGGAAAGGCTTCTGTTTTGCCCAAAAATGAGTTTGCATTTCTGAATAAAGCTCTGATGTGTCACTCAGGGACAACAAAGTCCAGCCACTTTATTGCACAGATAGAGAGGAAGAATGATCCCACAATGGGTGGTATAGTCTAACAGTTGGCAGTATTGTCACATCTGGCACTGATGAGAGTTTTGGTTTGGCTTAATCACAGTGAGCTACACTGCTTTTTAAAATAATTTTGGCAGCCAGCACCAGAAACATACACTCTGTTGGTATAATCTGTAATTGAGCGTGATTTAGAACAGAAACAGAAAGTGTAGTTGAAGGCAGGACAACGCATTTGGCCACAATTTATCTAGCCGTGGTGGAATGGATTTAAAGTGACTCCTTCTCTTTGGTAGTGAAGGATGCTGCATCAAAGGAAAAATATAGGAAAATATGAACACCCCCTGCAGCCCCCCAACAATCACAAATTTCAAAACTCAAGCCCCTCAAACTTAATTTTTTCCCCTTTTTTAGTCTGTCCCAATGATGGATGTCCTCTTGTCTGCTGTCCTGACATTCAGAGGAGGTCTGTGGTAGAATTGTCTGCTGCAATGTTTTTTCCAAGGACTGCTGTCGTTGGAGCACACACTAATTGATGATTATCGAACATGAACAAATCTCAGTCTGAAAATGGTAAAAACTGCATTCAAGAGACTTGAGCTGCTACTGTGATTTACCAGTAAAAGTCAGAAATAAAAGTGTTGTCAGAAATGCCTGATGAAGACTGTGGTCTTACTCGGATAAAAGACTGAGGATTTAGTCTTGTTTCTGGTGAACTGGTGACTGTTTTATAGAAAAGCATCATTGAAATGGTTGGTGATCTCAGCAGAGAAACCCGAGAATGAATAGGCATGGTTTGCTGAGCAATTGTTGCTCTCTTTGATGTGGTTACTCTAGAAAATCATTAAGGCACATTGATAGATCCATGAGAGGAAACCACTGTCCCTGTTTATATGTGATTTGCTCTGTAGTTGGGGGATTTCAGCCATTAGCAGGCCAGTTTTATGCGCTACTTTTACTTGTGTTTTACACCCCTCCTCCATGCCTAAATCTGAACAAGTGTAGCACATAGTACATCCTGCCCTTTCTTATAAGATCAAAACTGTTGTAGAAGCCTTAAAATATTGGAATGTGTAAACACAAGTTGCAGGATAAATAGCTGCAGAAAAGTAAAAGTTTGCAGTACCATCTCTGGTTCTTCACTTTGAAAGTTACTTACAGTGTAGGAGTGAAAGATGGATGGACAAACAAAATAAAGTAATTTATGTTAGTTACAAAAGGCTGGAGAATTGAGCCTTTCAGAGCAAAACATTTTGCGTACCCAAAGTGGCATGCTCAGAAAAGATATATCTACATGAAGAGGAAAAGAGCATTTATAAAATTAGGAGAAATAATGGAGAACATCCTTATCAAGAAAAAAATTGAAGACAAAAAAGTAATCTGAGGAGTCTTAGTTTTGAGCAGATTTGTGCTGCTGTGATTTTTTTTTTTTTTGGTGTGTTTTGTTTTTGTTTCCTACTTGTTGCACAAAATGTCACTCTTTGTCCATATAAGCACTTTCTTGATCAGACACTTTTGTGCCTTCAGATATGATCTGAAATTCCTTGTCTTATCTCGTTAATGCCATTGGAGGTGAAAAAAAGGCTGTTTCCCTCTTACTAATTATGGTGAAGTGACACGTTATGTTGTATTGTAGTTAACAACTTCAGGGGCGCCGAGAACCTTTAGTTTTGCCCCTGGGGAGTGTGACTTTTCCTCTTTCACTCAGCTTCAGGAAACTTGAACATTTGTATTTTCAAGACCACGTACCATTGGGAAGGAAGCAGGGGTGGAGATGTGTGCAGAGATTATGTGGTTATGAGAAGCAATATGCTTTGTAAAGATCTAATTACTGCAGAATTTGGAGAAATATGCACCCTTAACTGCTGTGTCCTTTGGCATTTTTAAGAGTTCAATGACAATGTTGTTAAATCTAGCAACCTGTCTGAAAATTCTGTGTAGAATTGTTTTTCATATGTGGTTATCACAGATCACACTTTTTCCATAATGTTCCCTTCATGCACTTTAGCATACATAATGTGTATGCTGTGCATGTGCCTGTGTGTGGGTGCACAAGCTTTCATGGTCTAGCTGCATTTTTCTGGAATACATATTTATCATTCATCATGGTAAAGGAATTCCTTAACTGTGGGAACTAGTTATGAAAAAATAACTTTAAAATATTTAGACCAGTTTAGTGTAAATTCTTCCACTTGGATATTGCATTTGCAAACAGTTGTATGGTTTTAAATTTAGACTCATGAATTCTACGACTCTACTTACTTTAATTTCTGATTCTGAGATAATATTGGGAAAAATCCATAGAGCCTTCAGACGAAATTTAGATTTACTAGGTATTTGGTAAATTGATGGTACTACTCAAACTTTGGTCGTGTGCATTCTTGTAGATTCAGTTAGCAGCTGAGGAAAAAAAAAAGCCTTTTCTTTCCTGTTAGAACTCCCTAAACATATTAGCTCAAGGCCAGATTCAGTGTGGTTTAACGCTATGCTTAAGTGCTTCTGCAGGGCAGCATGTCCTAGAGCAATATATAATTTGTGTGTTCTTACAGTAAGAACAGAGGCAGTACATTCCTGCAAATTGAATTACCCATGCTTTTATCAGTGAATAAAAACTGTATATCCTTTTTATCAAATAATCCATTTGACTAAAGTCAGTGAGAATCCTGCATGCACCATGTTCTTCCTTCCTTTATTTCTTCACTGTTTTCCTGGTGCTTTCTGTGATGTGAAGGAGCAGTATGTACCTATGGATCAGGCAGGGGAGGAACAGATTGTGGGAAGCGCTGCAAACAGCTCTGTGTCAGGGAGTACGAGCGTAGCAGGGAGGAGCAGGGTAATTTTTCTGTCTACAGATCTAATCATACTGTGGAGGAAGCCATAGGTTTCAGTACCAAGACATCAAGCCCCCTTTAAAGAGAATTTCTCCAAAAGTGGAGCTTTTGAGAAGACAGAATGTGAGGCTTATCCTAGCAGGCATAAAAATCGGTGCAGAACAGCCTGTCTATGTGATTAATATATTTCCTTTTTCTTCTTTATTCTGGTTCTATGGCATTGACACATTCAAGTGATAGTAATTTATTTTCTAGGATACGTAGCAGTTTTATTTGGCAAAAGCAAAGCTGGGACTTCCTCTTTAGTATTTACTTTCTTTTTATACCTCTCAACTTTGGGCTAAATGAAAAAGTTGTATAAATCAACCAAAATTTTCCTTCAAGTAGCAAAAATAATTGAAGTATAGCCAAATAAAAATGAATAGTTAAAATGAGGTTTTGACATGGTTTTCACAGTAATTTGCATACATATTACTTGAAAAATATGAAGAAGCCAGACAACCAGTATCATCTTGTCTGAAAGCTAATTCTACAACATTTTTTCACCAGAAATAGCGCTGGAGGTCTTTACTTGCAACGGGTGGTATTTGCTAACTAACACAGTGAAAAATATGCACTGATGGGAGCAATGGTGTAGATGAAGATGATCTGTAACAAGTAATTTCCTACCTAATTTTCAGGCTGTGTTTTGTGACTGACTTTGAAAATGGTTTTTATTTCTGTAACTGATTAAAAAGCCTTGCCTGTGATAGAAACATTTCTTGGAGGTGTGCTCTTTTTAACAGACATGTTACTCAGCAACTCTGTGTTCTGTTTTGGAGGAAGTACTATTGACAGTGAATCAGAAAGGAAAGACAAAAGACTTTTCCAACAATAATGTATTTACTGCCCAATTTATTTTTATTCACTGAACTAAAACACATTGTATATGAACTTATTAATGATTTGTTTTACCTATCTCTGATTTTGATAGGAGTCTGAGAATTATTTAAAATTAATTAGCCATCAGTTACAGTTTGCATTTAAAAACCACTTTTGAGACTAAAGAACAGGGTGAGGTGCAGGACTGTCTTTCACAGTGAAAAATTGTTATGATTTCCAGAAAAGTGTTACAAAGTACAGGAAGCACATATCTTTTGTCTGAATGCTGGAGACATTTAGAAGAGTAGCAACAAATGTATGGTTTAAACATTTTAGTTGAGTTCATACCTGTGTTTGAAAGAAATGAACTTATTATCTGTGTGAATTGTGGCAAAGTAGCTTCAGTAATCAAATTAGTGGGCAACATGTGCATACAAAGTGTGGCAAAGTTTTATCCTTTGCAGTCTGAACTAAGAGAAATCTGCCTTGCAGATATTTTGCTAATTGAGTATTTTATTTCTTTTGCTATTTCATAAATAGTTAAAGTTTTGCTGATATATTGGAGTTTTTCCCCCCACAGCATTTTCCTTACTCTCATCCTCATTAAGTCCGAACATATCTTTACTTAAGATTAAGATATGTCTATTACATTTGGAGTAACTGAACTGGGGAGGGAAAGAAGAGATAAGAATTACCAGGTTACTATGAAATCTTATGGAAACAAGATTTTTCACAAAACATGCAGATTTACAATCATTCTATGAAGATCAATCTGTTAATATGTTTTACTTCTTTTTTTGATAGATCCCACCCAGAGGGGTAGAAATGTGTTCTGCAGGAAAGTTCTAGCCACTCCTATCCTCTCTCCTTCAGTTTTTGCCTTTGGGCAGTTAGTAAGGCACATTTTTAATAACTGAATTGGGGAAGGTTAGATTTCTTTTCTTCCTGGACTATCTCTCCCCACCCCCCTACACCCACCCCATATATTTCCCTCCTCTAATGTGGAGTGTTTTTATTTCTACGTGTGACAAGTCTGCAGTCATGTGTTCTTTCTGAGTTATAATGACTCAGATGTCATAATTAATTTGATGAGCAGGTGGGGGTTATTAGCCTTGTGCTTCACTTGCTAATAGCTGCACAGCTTTTCTAAAGTACTCTTTCAACTAAGGAGGCATTTCTTCACATAGAATAAACAGTGCAGCACAAAAGCCTCAGTTAGATAACTATCCATGGGTTTGAAAAGCTGCCAAGCAGATGTTGTTATTGGAGCGGGCCCAGACGAGATTGGGCAAGGCAGATGCGAGATGGGGGAGGGAGGAGGTTACACACAACCCAGGCGCTTTCGCTGCGGTGGCTGCAGAATGGCAGGCTGGGAGGTGTCTTCCCATAAACCAAATCCATTCTTCACCGGCCTCATGCTCATTCCTCAAGACCCACCCTTTAACTGTAAATAAATGTGGAGGAAGCCCCCTCCCTCTGCTTTGTCTTAATATCCATGTGGGAATGAAACTGAATGTTCATCCAGCAGTCAGTGACTTCTGGTTTGCATTAAATCGGCTGTGTGCAATTTTTGAAGGGCCTACAGAGACTTTGCTTCATACCTATCAACATATGTAATGAACATGACTGCACTGACATTTACCAGAACTCTTAGATTCTGCTTTATTACTATAAATTAGGTTGTGCAAATTTAAGACAAAATGCTGTTTTGTTTCCTGTCACCTCTTGTTTTGTTTTTTTTTTTTTTTCTAGTGAGATTTTTTTCTTCTTTATTAAAAAAAAATTGGTCCATTTTTATTCTTTTAAAAGGAAAAAAAAAACCAAACCAAAACCACTTACAAAATCCAGAGGATTTGTATGTAAGAGACAAGTAGATTGGGTTGAAAATGGAACTGATCTCTCTTTTACCCTCTCTGTGCTTTTCCCCCCCTCTGTAATCCTAGGCTTTTTTAAAACACATTTCTCTGTCCCTCTCCCTCTCTTGATAAAATTGTATAATCCCATTTTTCATTGACTTGATCTCAAGCCAGTGGTCTGGGCTTTTATTGCCAAGGGATAATTTTTGATAATGGGCTATTAGAACACTTGGAGCTTCCATCGTATCTTTCAAAACTGTATATGCATAGATTGTAGTTCTGTGGAGAAAGAAAATCCCTTTGTTGGCAGAAATCAATAGATTGTATGTTGTGTAGTATAAATGACTTAAAAGAAATAGATGCCTGTGATACTAAATACAGCATAAAAATATCACAAGATCCAGGTGACTGCACTTGGTAAAAGATGATGATCTGAGTAATATACTTTTATTTTTTATTTGTTATCTGCATTGATAGTTTGCTAAGTCTTTTGCAGACTGATATGGTACTAAGAGGGAAGTTGTTCCTACAGTCTCTTTGACCATGACTGGTACATGACAAGATGTACAAGACATATGATCTTTCATTGCTGTCTAAAATGTAGTTAATATTGTTTTTAAAAGGACAGAGAGCTTAAAGGACATTTTTATATTCTATACAAATATGCACAGTTAACTATTTGGTATGTTTGACTTGTAAACTTTGTTAATCTTCTTCAGTAAGGATTGTAAGAGTCATAAAAGCTCAAACTAAGATTTTATTTACAACAATGTTCTTTTTACTAGCTCAGATTTGATTTTCCAGTCTGACCACAGTACATTTACTTGCTTCACAAGACAGCAATATGGCAGCCAAAAATCAAAGATTAATTATTTCTCTCATGAATGGATGAAACTCCTTGATGCATTGGTCTAAGAATTTTTTTTCCTTAATTTTAACAATGTTTTTTTTCATGGTGGTCCTTCAGCAAGTCCATGGACTCTTTCTGACCTGCTGACCTTATCCTTTTAGGATTTCTATAGCTAGGGTCTGGAATTATACAATTTAAAAAGAAGAGAACATAATGCAGCAACATTTCAGAACACGATCAATTAAATTTCTTTAGGGGACAACAGCAAAGCACAGCTCTGTTGTACATCTTCATATGGTGGCCAGACTGACCTAGGAATCTTGGTTTTTCTACCTTTTCATGCAGCACCAGGAAGCTGATGTTGTAGGACTCTCCATATATTATTCCTTACCTTCAGGTATTAATTCCATTTCATCCCTAGTTTTTCTCCCTTGATTGACCAGTAAAGATGAAGATGTTGGTCCTTAACTTTTCTCCAAAATGGCACTATTTTATATCTCATTCAACTGCATGGATAGGATTAAGATTTGTCCTCTTAAAAAAAAGCAGAAAACACCAACCACCCTCAAAATCATATATCTAGCCATAGGGGAAAAAAAAGAATTCGCAGATCTGCTAGGACACAAAGAACATCAGCCTGCTAAGGATATATACTAAAAACTTTGCTGCTAAGGGCCTCATACAATTTCCTTCTGACCCTTTAATCATATTGCCTATATTGAAGTTGGTGATAATTTTGTCTGAAAAAGAACCAAATGAACATTAAAAAAAAGAAGACATTAGTTGCTTGCTTTGGTTTACTCTTTCTAAAACACTGAACATTTAACTGTGTATTTGCGGAATGGTTTCTTGATTTCCTGAAGGTCTTTCAATTTCCCAGATGCACCATATCTCAGACTCAAGGAAAAAAATAGTTAAAAGATGTTTAAGATACATTAAAATAAGTTTAACAGTCCCTAGGAAACCAATCTAATCTCTCAGCACTCTTGTAAGGGAAAAAACCCAAAAGAGGTTAAAATGAATGTGAAATAAATAGTCTCTTCACATGTAAAAGTTTAACTTCATTTCATTAAATGTTATTCTGTTTATACAAGATGACTGTAATCATTCCAGTAATAGATGTTAACAATGAAAATAATAGCATATGGAGTTGGTAATCAATGGAGACTCTTCTCTGATGTTAATGTCTTTTTCCTATAGTAAGTGTTTCTGATCCTTACTATAGGAAAAGGTACACACAAGGCCTAAAGTTTCTTCTGTGACAAAAATCGCAGATACAAAAGGAACAATGAAATGCTATAGCAAAAAATCACTGACATTGCAGTCACTACTGTTTAGTTCAGGACTGTCCAAAAATAAAACTCTATAGAGCAAGGAATAATAATCATACAAATATGAGTTACAGTGACTTTGAAGAGTAACGGATAATATATAATAGACAATAAGATGAATGTGGCAACAAGTGTGAATCACTTTTATGTAAACAGGGAAGTCTTTGGCAAATGACTGGTGTAATTTTGGCAGAAATAGTTACTTATACTAGGTGCTGCTCTAACACATGAGCTTCAAGAAGAAAAATTCTTTATGAATGTTTGAGCTGCTTGAGCTACTGTCTAACAGCTAGTTAAAGATGTATTGAATCAGATGAATTTTCAAGGATGTAAAGGAGTAAACAAGATTCTCACTTTTTTTTTTTTTCTGGAATTATTTCTCTAGTTCCTGGTTCCATCTGGGATCAGAAATGCTGAAATACAGCAAGTCAGTAAATTTGTAAACTTATGCTTCAGTTGGAGAAAGAAAGTATTGTCTTGATCTCGTAAGATTTTTAGCCCAACATTTTGTGAACTATCTTCTTATGAAGCAAGGGCCAGATATAAAACAAAAGCTTCTACCAGTTGAATAACGCTGGCTAGACACTGTGAGATTTTTCAGTAAAACTGTAGTCTGTGCTCAATTCAGCTGCAGAAATGTTTGTGTTGTAGTCAACTTTTGTTCTGTAGCATTTTCCTAGGTTAGCAAGTCAGTAAGTTCAAAAAAGTGAGTACTTTGTTCTATGACTTAATTTTTTTAGTGAAGAAAAGATGATATGCAATCAACTGAATTAGTTTCTGCAAAAGAGCACAGAATATAAAAACAGAAACACTGGCAGGTTTTGATGGCCACAAAGTATTGTACTTTCATAAGTATCATGTATCAGTTTTATTTCAAAGGAGTGAACAGTTAAATTTTGTCAGTGTCATTACCAACCATAGGGAAAGATTTGGGGTTATGACCTATACATTCACTGTAAAAGCTTTAAATTACTTTTTAAAAAAAGCTTTAAATTACTATTATATTCTCTTCATAATAATGCATGGGTACTGAGATTTTAACTTTATTAACTTCTTAAAATTGTGGGTTGGCAAATAGCTAATATCTAGGCATTTCAAAATGCTTAGTCTCCGTCCTTTCTGAAAATGCTATTCCAGCAGTCGTTCTAGCCTTACTAACATAACTAGAGGTGAAACTGAATCCTGTGTTTTACCGTACATAAAGCTGGAAGAGGAGCAAAAACTCTGTGTTATCCCATGCCAAGATGAACTGCTTCATAAAGTACAAGAGAGAGAGACATAAATTTATCCAGAATCCCAGTATGCAAAGTACTTAGTGGAGCTAGAATATCTGAGGTCTTCACTGTTTCCAGGGAGTAGAATCTCCTGAAAGAGGCTACAATTCCCTTGAAGTCACACAAATCCCCTGACAGAGACAGTACTTTGACAGTTTAATATGAATCTATGTATTTATGATCTAGGACTTCAGCGTATGAATTCTTTATTTTATAATTGCTAAAGAGAAAGCTTCTCTTGTGTATATGTGAATTACTGGCTTCTGTGATTTAGCAAGTTTTTACTGTACATTGTTCCCTTTACACCTATTTTATGTCATGTTTATACCACGTAGTTGTCTCCTTACCAGAGTTTTCAAAAGCACATTTACTTAGTTAAATCACTTAAGGAAGAGTCAAGTCTGCTCCCTGTTTCTGAAGACATGATGGGCTTTTGAAAACAAGATTTCTGTGTGGTCTTCTTACTTGGCATGACACTAGGTAGATTTTATTGGAGAAAGGTGATTTCCTAATCACAGCAGTGGAAAGAGTCACAAAAGAGCCTGCCTTCTAAGGGACAGAGGACATTATGGATTTCTCTAATGAAGGGCTTTTTACAGTGCATCTAAGCTGAGAAGAAAAGCCTCCATTCATCATGGAAATCTTGAAAATCTGACTTTGTCCTTTCCATATTGCCATGAAGAAGGTAGGTAGAGAGATGCAACCATTTTTCAGCTAGCTAGGCACTGTTCTGGACCCAAAAAGTTCCTTAAAAACAGTGAATATGCAGTGTCTTATGGGCTAAGAAGGGTGACTTAGACTTCTGCTTAAAGCAGCTGGATAGAATAGGAGGACTGGTCAACACCTTTTGGGCCCAGAATTTTTTAATCCAGGATGTTATCAAAGACAAATCCTGATGAGGCTAAATACTATCACTATACCCCATGAAGATCCAAATTCTATATCAAACTTGGCTAGTGTTCATTTTCTGTTTGGAAGCAATTTGGAAAGATATTTTTGTGAAATATCTACAGATATTTCACAAAAATACAGACTTTTCCTATGTTCATTTTATTACAATTCTAAAATGTCTGCAATTAATTAGTTTCTTTCTTATAAAGTTCATTATTTCTTTTTATTCTAAATGGGCTTGGTATCCCTATTTAGTGTTGAGGTGGCCAGGATCTTCCCATTACAAGGGTGCTTCCCTTTGTTTATAAATCAGTTAAACTTCACTTTGAACTTTGACTTTGCCATGCAGAATGTGCCTGGGGCTGAACTTTATTATAAAGTTTCAGCAAAACTGGACTAGACATTCCTAAAAATGACATAAACAAAAAATATCAATTATTTGATTGTAATAAATGTATCTTACAGCTGTTTTGTTGACAAGCTTTGCCTTCTCCCTGCTGTTGAGCAAAGTCTTGAAATTTGGCGTAGAGGTCATTGAGGTGTCAGGGTATTTCTGTTGCTGTTCTTCTGGAAAAAAGACTTGGATGTGGCCAGGTTGTAAGCCCTTGCAGAGATTCAGTTTGCATATTAGCTTACAGTCACGTCAGATTTTGGCAGAAAAATCCATTTGAGGATGCTGAGTGCTTTGAGCATTTCCAGCTCAGGAACAGTGCTAGACTTTCTGCAGCTTTTGCTACCAGCTCTTGAGGTCCTCTTTGGATTTAAGTAGAGGAATATGTTCTCTCTTCTTGTCTCATTTCTTCATCAAATAGGCAAGTGAGGGGAAAAGCTGTTTGTTTTTAATGTTGTGGGAATAAGGAGTTTCTTTTGAGAAGTAGAAGAATGGTAAAAACCTAGGATAAAGAAGAACACATTACTGGTACACATTATACCATTAAAAATATAATTTAATCATATTTGATTTATTAATGGAAATGACACAGCTTTAGAAAATATGTCTTTTTAGGATCATTTCAAATAAGGAACAAGAATTAATTTTTGGATTGCTGAAATGGCAGTAGTGAATGAACAAACCTCAGCTATTTCTCCTTGCCTCTTTGGCGTTATTTATTTCTTCTTGGAAATACAAATGCTTGTGAAACCATGAAGCCACAGAGCTATGAAGCATATTTCAGATCTGATACTGGTGTGGTCAGCAGCCATTAGTCATTAGAGAGTCAGAAACTGCTGGTCCTTTTCTGCGGCAAGGGACTCTCAATGACAAAGATATGAAGAAAAATAAGCTACCTAGTAGCACCAAATCAGACCCTAATTTCTTCAAAGTGTTTTGAACACATCATGGAAGTTGAGGTAGTTTGGGTTTCCTTAGAGGCTTGCTGTGAATGGCAGTATTAATTTATGTAAAGAGGCTGGTATGACAGTGTGCAGAAACTCTAAACATTATCCTGAGAAGGAGAGTTCTCTGTTTGTGTCTGAGCAGCACAGTGTAAATTATTTTTGTTTTCCACCCTATCAGCTTACAAACTTACCCAGAGTATGTTATAGCTGTATGGGACTTGCTCCTTCTCATGTAAAAAATATTCTACCAATGCCAAATTATATCCTCAATTGTACTTCTGCCTTGAGACAATCTGTACAGGTGTGCAACTTTAATAAACAAATGTAGCTCTAATAGAAGGCTAGAATTTATTTCTCATGCTGTCTTAACTATATAGCTCTTCAAAAATTCTTCTTTAGGTTCCAAAATGGGTAGGTTGGCCCTGGATAAACATGTTGCTGGTGTTTTAATAATGAACTTACCACTTATTTTTACAGATTTTCATATTAGTCTTTTCAGACTTTTAAAAAAATTACTTATTCTTTCTGCTCTTTTGAAGGTGAATCCCCACTCCAGCGTCCATCACTCTCCAATTAATCTAGTGAAACATTTTTTTTACAGACTAAGAAAAAATGTATTCATATTACTAAGTGTATGTATTTTCAAGAATTTGACCACATTTTTGCAGTTATTCATATTTCTTCAGATTATCACTCTAAATTTTATATTTGGATTACACAAGAAAACCCTTCTGGTTAATTCTGTATCGATAGAAGAAAGTGCTTTTATTAATACTTTGCATGAAGAATGACAGATTTGGCCTTTGATCTTTTTGCGGTTAATTATGTAATATACTTAAATCTACAATAGTTTATCCCCACAGATACAGTATGTCCTCATAAGATCTCAGTGAGCTGCCTAAAATAATTTTAACTATTGGTTGAACTACAATCCCAAGAATTGTGAATCCGTAACAGGTTTTTTTAGGGGAGCTCTAGACTCTTGCTACATATATTTTGTGCGCTGAATTTGAGGATGAAACTGCTATGGTGTACATTCCTACCTAGTAATCAATACTTTTACATGAAAGATCATCACAATTATAATCACATTTACTCTTTTTCTTTTCTTTTTTTTTTTTTTTTTTTTGGTATTCCTGAAAATGTCAAAAGCTTCTGCCCTAAAAAAGATTGAAACCTCTGGTGAGAGCTCCCACTTGCTGTGCTATGGTGCATAAAATTACCTGGAAAAAAAATTTTAATTGCTCACCAAAATCAATAAGCTGAAGGAGTTATCAAAAACCTTCCTCTTTCTTTCTTTCTTTCTGTCTTCCCCCCGCCCCCGCATTAAAACATTACTGTATGCATTGCATCTTTGAGAGAAAAACAGAATTCCAGGAAAAATAATTTAAGAACAACTTTCTTGCTCAACCAGCACTTTGAGGTAGACTCCAATATGAGTAAGGTGGTGGTACCAGTTAAAAGTGAAACCTGAGATACCATGCCTAGGTTTGCACCCTGTGCTTAGGAAGTGTTGTAAAAAACCCGTATCAGTTGTGGAGCCTGAATGTTCTAATATCTTTGTAGGCTCCCTGCAATGATCATATAAAGAAAATACTTCACAAAAATGAATAAGATTTTTCTCCTATGTTTTCTTCTTTGAATACTGAAAAAACCCCCCATTTCCAAATAAGCTTCACAGATGTTTAAATAGTACAGCCAGATTCCTATGTAGAGTAGTCTTAAAGGAACTTGTCAAAAAACTTCACTTGAATCCCTACCGCGTAACAGTTTGAGATTCTTTTCATAGAGACATCTTTAATGTACATTTTGTCTGAGATTTCCCCATTGACATTGTATTATCTTGAAAATGTCAGGCAGCAGTTTTGGGAAGTTTTTCTTTTATACTTTCATAGACAGTGACCAGTTAAAGGATATGAAGGTGAAATTGCAGCTTCAGGTGTGCTCTTTACTGTGCTTGAGGAAATCCACTGTTGCCTGTGGCACATAATGTGTGAGGGGCTTGCCTTTCCTAACTCTCAGTTGTAGATAACTCTCTTGGTTTTTCTTGCATGGCAGCATGAGCCTGTTTGCACAGATTGTGCAGCAGAGTACATAGAGAGTGTGTGCTTGCACCAACCAGGCATTTACCCTTTGAGTGTTTGAGGTCATTTTACACTGTGCTATTCTGAGCCCTGATCTTCCCCCAGCCCTGTCCTGGCCTCTGTCCTCCACTCTCTCCTTACCATCTTTGATTCTGGCAACAAAAGTTCATTCCATAGCTCAGGTCAGACAGAAATGATGCATTGCATCACAGCTGCTTTTATGAAAGTGTTTATTTCATATCTGAAATGTTTTTATATACATTAGCTCTGCTATGACTTGCAGGAGGAGAAAGAAAGCAGTTTTACTGGAGGCAAAACAGCCACCTGTGAAAACTAATTGCGTAGGTTGTGTTGTGCTGATATCTCTGGGAATGCTCCATCAGGAAGAAAGTAAATATCCTTAATCTGTTAGGAGATCACCTATATGCCAAAATGATCCTCTTTATCAAAGTGGTGATTGAAATATTCCTTCAGATTTGCAGTGGTATGTGTAAGGGGGGGGAGGAAGGGAAGGAAGCATAACTCCTGTAGAGGCAGGTGCCTCATCTCAGCAAAGTGTATAGACAAATGAAAAATTATGAACTTGAGAGGCTCTGACTAAATTGTCTCATTAAGGACTGTAATTCAATATGCTTGGAATCCATTTACTTTCAAAGAAGAATTTCAAGAGACCAGGCTGCACTTCAGGTTTTTTTTTTTTCCCGTTCAGTAAGATGAGGCTTGCAGTGTCAAATTATGACCCTCTCCAAAGTGAGAGTGAGAGTGCCCAAAAGTTCTGCTCTCCATCAGCTTTCCAAAAAACACACAGTAGACTTAAAAAGAAAAATGGGTTAAAAAAATGCAGAGCTCTAAGGCAATTCAGCTGCCTGCCACCTCTGGGTGTGTTCGTGCAATCGTATAAAAGCCTGCCGTGGAAAACTTAGAAAAAGTTTGGGGAATTTCTTTAAGGCATGGGCAGAGAAAACTGTTTTGTTTCTACAACGTGCTGTGCTCCTCAGTGGCTGCTGAGAACTTGCTGAGAACTCCTGAGTCTCCCACTCCCCTGACTGCAGTGGCTTAGGGACTGTGCCCAAGTCCCCCAGGCTTGATTCTGTGTTCCTATATTACAGGACAAACTGGTGACTGGGCTTGTGTTGGCCATGTGAGTGTGTGAGGACTTGGACCCAGGATGCTGCTTGACTTACTGAAACACCAGAGGCAAGGGTGTTCACCAGACAGGATTATTTCAGTGCAATCTGGCTGTCTCTTCATTGTATGATAAGATGACTTCTTTCCCTTATTTTTAAACTTTCAGTTTCACTGTACCTCAGAGACAGACCAGTTGAAGAAATTACCTGCTCTGTAAAACCACAAAATCTTGCTGCTAACTCCATTCCTGTGATTTATGACCTTTGAGTAGACTTTTCAGAGAGCTTTTCCATCCTTATTTTCGAATTTTTGGGTAGTGAGCAAACAATCACTGTCATAGTGAAAATGATAATTAACTGCTTTTTGGCCTGCTTATATGAAGGGGATATTTGACTGATACTTCACTACAACTTATGTCCTATGTTTCAGTGACAATAAAATATATTACAGCAAATTTTAAGACCATTTCGTAGCTCTGAGTTTTAAGCAAAATATGAAATTCTGTTTCCCTCACCATTTCCTTAATCTTAAATTCAATTTAATGAAGTAAACGTTAGAATACGGGAGCAAAGAACCCCACCAGCGGATAAAAAAAAAAAAAATGAATCAAAGGGCTCATCATGTGGCATGCCTCTAACACTTTAAAGCTGAGAATAACAGAGTTTAAGTAACAGTATGCAGTCTTTGTATGAAATGCAAATCTTGAATACAATTCTTTTAGAAATCAGTAACTAGAGGAACCAAAACTAGAGTTTCCTTGAAATGTGAAATCGACTCCTAGTATTATACCTCTAATTAAATAAATTTTATCTTTGGGATTGACAACAGTGATATAAGTAGTAAGAGGGGAATGTCAAAATGACAGATTGTATAATATATTGAGATACTTCATAGCAAAGGAGACCAAATGAACTGATAGAACTAGTTGTTAGTGGCAGTGAAGATCACAGCTCATTAAAAACGCACATTTTTCAGAGATGAATTTGCCTTATATATTTACCAGGCTCATAGGAGGTGAGGCTCATATGGCACAACACTTAGCTTAAATGGATTTTGAGAGAATGCTGTAATACAAATGCCAGCTTCTTGCTTTGCATCCTGGATATTCACATTTCCAAAAGATTTACATGAAGTGCTTGGATTTAATTTGTGAGTCATGAGTCATATTTTTGCTTAGTTTGTACATAGTGTAGCTATTGTACTGTGCTTTACCCAAGAATAAGTGACATTACTCTGAAAAACAGGCACTGTAATTTGATCTCTGATACTGTGTGGTAGGTGTATCTTTATTCTAGGATTTAGAATAATATATACTGCAAGCCTAATTGCCACCAGGTGGAAGAGTACTGCGTCTGAATGACAAAAAAATATGTTTCTGCTCCAAATTGAACAAACCATGTGTTACTTTTGTTATTCTGTCTTGAAAATTAAATGAGTGGTAGTTTTAACCTCTTTTGATTATTATTGGATCACTGCTTTTCTAACTTATGTAATTTGACATTATTTTTCGTTTTATGGTCATAGCTGCTTCTTCAAGTTGATAGAAATGGCTGTCATTAGGTGCAACTTTATATCCTTTCTGGTTAAGCTAGGGAAGAGACAGAAGGGCCACTTGTCAAAAGTCTCAGATGCTGGAGGGGAGGGGATATTGCTAATGCCAAGGAAATTTGAGAAACACACACCTGTTGTTATTTTAGAGTGCCATGCTTCTGCTGATAGTTGGCTGACGTTTAAAGTTATGTGTGATTTAACTCTAATTCATAATTCTGCAACAGATAGACACTAGAGTGAACAAGGACAAGTCAAAAGCTGAGATGTTACTTACTATTGGATTGACTTTGGAAATTGGCAGTGATCCTCCAGATTAAAAGGGGTCCCTGCATTTTTGCAGGCAGATACTGGCACACATCTCCAGAGACAGACATTTGAGCCAAAGGGGTTTGGGACTGCATTTCAACCCCATCTGCTTTTGTCACCCGGCCATCCTGACATGCTTACTTTGTCAGCTAGAGATTTTTTTTGTTCCCAAGTCTGTCTGTGTTGTGAGAATTCCTGGCTTCCTCAAGTATTCTGGGCAGCTGTCTTGGGCCTGAGGCTCTAGCTCAGTGTTTAAAGCCAATTTTTCCACAACGCTCCCCTTGGTTTGTATCTTGCATCACGGCTTCTTTTGGTTTAGACACAAAGATACTACCTAAAAGTGGTCAAAATCAGTAGAATTTGGCTTTGTGAAAATTATTGTTAACTTCATCACTTTTTTTTTTTTTTAATTGTAAGGATGCCAGAGGTACTCTTCAGCTTAGTTTTCACTCTTCTTAGTGGTTATTCTCCATGAAGTCCAGTGGACTTTCCTAAAAATAAAATCATAGAATGGTTTGGTTTGGAAGGGGACCCTGAAGATTATTTCATTCCAAATCCCCTGCCATGACCAGGAATACCTTCAACTAGACCAGGTTACTTCAAGCCCTTTCCAACAGGGCCTTGAACACTACCAGGGATAGGACATCCACAGCCTCCTCTGGCAATCAATGTCTCACCATACTCACAGCAAAGAATTTTCTAATACCTAAATTAAACATAATATAACTTTGAACCCCTTACCCCTTGTCTTGTCCTAGTGCCTGTCCAGGTACCAGATGACCACTATTAGGTCACCCTAAAGCCTTCTCTTGTCCAGAGTGAAAAATGAAAATTCTCTCAGCCTTTCCGCATACAAGACGTGCTCCCTCCCTCTGATCAACTTGGTGGCCTTCTGTGGACCCTCTCCATCAGTTCCATGTCCTTGCTGTGCTGGGACCCCAGAGCTGATGCAGCCCTGCAGGTGGGGTCTCAGCAGAGCAGAGCAGAGGGGCAGAATCCCCTCCCTGGCCCTGCTGCCCACGCTGCTCTGGATGCAGCCCAGGACACGTTTGGCTCTCTGGGCTGGGAGTGCCCATGGCTGGGTCATGTCCAGCCTCTCATCCACCTGCACCCCCAAATCCTTCTCAGCAGGGCTGCTCTGATCTGCTCATCCCCCAGTCTGTGTTGACCCCGGTGCAGCACCACTTAATACCTTTGGGATATTTATCTGGGCTTCATACATGCATACAGGCAACAGAACCTGCAAAAGAAACCCCCAACCCCAAAAAACCCTGCAGGGAACGGGCTGCCTGTTTTTTCTTCACTTAGTCAGACTCAGAGTTCAGAACCCTAATGGCATCCATGCAGCTTCTGAGCTTTACAAATCTGCAAATTTTGAAGTAGAAATTTTGTTCTTTTTTTTCTACTATCACTGCATTTCACTTTGCAAATCATTTGCACATTCACAGTATTATATATGCTGTTGAGTATATCAGATAAGAAGTCGACAAGTCTGTGTATTGGTTTGGGTAAAATTTGCAGGGAGAGAAATCTTTATGAAAAATATACTGCTTAGAAATCAGGGTTTTTTTTATTATTTTGAATTTCCTTAGATATTAAATGAATATACATTTTCTTGTTAGACATTTTAGATGTTTAATTTCTATTCCATACATCTAACTGTAAATACCTAGCTGGATTCTGTTCAGGTCTACCAGACTCAACTCTCTGATGTAATCTCTATATTTAAAAAATATTTTGAAATGTAGTTTCCAGAGGGGGATTTGGTCAGTGAAACTGCTGTAGCAGTTTTTTTAACTATAGCTGCTGCAGGAGGCCTGAAGGGACACAACTCTGTTCCCATCTGGATCTCAGAAGCACTGCGCAGAGGTGAGGATCCGACCTGTGCCTGTAACCTCTGGAAGTTAATGCAGGTGCAAGCCTTGCTGAGCTTATGACATTTGTTTGCATACCATTTGCAGCAACCTGAATGACTGGTTATTCTGGTCTGGAGAAAACAGCACTGACATCATGTGATTCTGGCAAAGTGAGCCACACTGGATCCTGGCCTTTGAATACCCAAGGGGCTGGCAGCAGTCTCAGGAGTTGGCTGGCGGCCCCATTGAGCTCGCTAGTAATCAGTTGACTGCTGGGCTGGACAAGCTGCCCTACTTTCTCTGACAAGCTCTGTCTAAGAGAATGATGGGCAGCCTGCCACTAGTGCTCTTTAGTGGAGTTACTGAAGATTAACTGTTTAGCAGCTCAGCCCTGACCGTGCTTCCCTTTGAAGAATGGGTGCCAGAGAGGACTTTGTTGACTAGGGATGCCACTTTTTCTCACTTGTTATAAATTTTATTCTTAAGGAGCAGGAGTCTCCTTTTCTTGTTTGAATTTTTGCTTTCCTAATGCCTTTCTTGCCAATTTTCAGATAAATCCCAGTAGATTTGTTTTTCTTTGCAGTGTCTAAGGTTTTTTTCATTTTTAGTGAAATGTTGCATTCTACTAGTTACTCAGCATTGCTAAGTTCCTACACTGCAGAAATTCCTGGAGGAAAGACAGGCAAAAGAAAAGTCAACCCTTGGAAAGGCCCAGAACATTTAGTGTTTATTGTGACAGACAAACTCAGATATTTCAATAAAAATTTTGATGTGTTCTCACATCTATGGGAAAAAAAAAAAGCAAAAAGTGGGATATTCAGCATAGAGGGAGAGTTTTATTTGTGAATAATTTTGAAAATGTGATTGTCATAAACAGAAGACTGTTAACTATCGGAAGTGTAATGAACAAGTCATAAATTGAAACAAGAAAGATTATATTAGCAATAGGCCTGTTTATCAGGTGACTTGGTGGAAATACAGTTACAGTACTGTCCCACAAAAGAGAAAGAAGTGCTAGAATTAGGTCTGTAGAATAGATATGGTTTCAGTGGCTATTTTGTGTAGTATTTTGCTTGATAGTGATCTTTTTTCCAAGACAAATTTGTCTTAAGGTCAATAATAATATAAAACAAGCCACTGACATTTTTAGATAAATTTCTAAATTTTCAAAAAAGGAGTTTCCTGTGTTACTATTATGATTCAGAGAAGCTAATCCAAATTCTTCTGAAGTGGGTGAAAATTTTTATGACATTTCCATCTCTTACAATTGTGAGAAACATAAAAGCTTATTATTTTGTGTCTTTGTATTTCATCTGTTACATGTGTAGACACAATGTCAAATCTGTATATGTCACATGCACTGGCATATTTTGCATTTCTTACAGTGCAAGTTAGCTGGTTCTTCAGATTGGCTGTATTTGAAAATTATTTTTCTACTTAAGAAAATGGCAGGCAGAGAAATTAACAAAAAAATACATTCTGAGGATACCTTTGGAAGGTTTCCATTTAAATATTTTGGAAAACTCCATTTATATTTCACTTTCCTATCCTCTGCTGTGAAAATAATACTTGGACTCCACTGATTTATAAGATATTGCCCTCAACATTCCAGTCAGTGAGTGGCAATTTGGGAACTACTTTAGACCACTTAAAATGAATGTATTTTGGTGCTTCTTTCAGAAGCCTTTCTCCTCTTATTTTCTAAAACTTTAAGTAACCTTATTCTTAAGCCTCTTTGGTTTAGGTCATAATTAGTTCAAACGTCGGCCTGACAGACAATGGCTGATCAGTGGACTGGCCAGTCATTGTAAATAACTGCTAGCATGAATACATAATCACTTTGAAGGGTTCAGGCATGGCAAAAATTTTAGCATTTTTAATTGAAAGGAAGTATGCAAAACTGTTTAAATCCCATAAACATAGTAGCTAGTCTTTTTAGTGTCATTCACTATGAATGAAAAAGCACACTGCTCATATTGAGGTAAGATATACATATGCACTAAAGGTCTTAATTTACTTCAATCTTAATCTTTTTTCAGGCTGTCAAGATATTTTTGATGGATATTAATAGCCAGATTTGAAAATAGGACTTCTTGCTTAGATAAACTTTCCTGTGTGGTGTATCTTTATGGGGAACAATAGTATTCTAGAAACTCATGAAGACTTATTATTCTCTAATTGATTATCTTCCTCTCTATCCTTCTATGGTGTATTTCTGCGTAATTCAAAAAGTAAAATTAATTCTGTATTGTAGCATAAGTGCTGGTTTATGTAATATATTTTATTATTAATTTCTGAGTCTCAAGACACAATTGTATTGAATTAAAGAAAGTGCCTTGAAACTAATTTCTTTGCCAGTTTAATACTGAGGAATTATCATTTGAATTCTCTCAGAACAACTTTTTTGTGATTATGATGGAGGTGCCTGTATATCATGGCAGAAACATGCTGTTTATGTCTCCGTTACTCAAAATCTGGTCTTAAACAAATTAGAGTAGATCATTGCAGGAAGGTTTCTTCAGCCATTTAGATTATTGTATCCTTTTCTCTCTTTTCTTTTTGATTATTAAGCCAGAAGAATACAGTGTTTCAGTGAACTACTACTAAATGAGTGTTCATGGGGGAAGGGGAAAGGAAAGACATAAGAAAAGGAAGAAAATATAGTGTGGAAGTTGTATTTAATTTTACTTATGAATCAAAATATATGTTCATACCCATAATAATGCTAAAACTTGGTACCATGGATTATAGCTGT
Organism: Melospiza georgiana; assembly: GCF_028018845.1. Taxonomy (NCBI): domain Eukaryota; kingdom Metazoa; phylum Chordata; class Aves; order Passeriformes; family Passerellidae; genus Melospiza; species Melospiza georgiana. The sequence continues at coordinate 34,823,267 of NC_080465.1, forward strand.
GCACTCTACATTTTGCAGCGAGGGAAGAGTCTGTTGGACTAGTCTGAGGAGAAATGACTTGCATTAGCTGATTTTATTAAAAATTCCCTGCTTTCAGATATTTGCAGATATTAGAGGTATTCCTCAGTGATTTGGAAAGTCTCAGTGCACTTCTGAGGATGAAAGTTTATAGACTTTTCAACTGCCTCATTTAAGCATTTCAGCAGGAAAGAGTATTTCAGACATAATTTAAACATTTTCTTGAAATGCTTAAATTTCTTTTTTCCTCAATTTTTATTGAACAATGAATTGTATAAAATCAGTTCCCATGGAGAAAAATTATGTTGTAAGGTCTTTGACTGATACAGAATAATTGCTTTGTTGATTGTATATCCATGCATGATAAGATATGCATAAGAAGAAATCTGGTACAGAAGTATAAATAATACTTATCTTTAAGCCAGCATCTGTCATCTGCTTCAGCAGACAGTGTTTTCTTTCATTCCTGCATAAAAAGAGCTGAGAGATTTATGGAGCAGCTTTGTTTGTGCTCTGTGATGCTTAATCAATTTTTATTAAATTCTAAATTAAAACTTGGCTTTCTTCATAGTCTTTTTTTTTCTACAAGCAGACATATCTGATGTATAGAACAGGAGAAAGGCTCATGACAGCCACAGAATTTATGTGAAGGTGGGAGGACTTCAGTCCTGAACTCCTGAACACTTTGTTTTCAAAGGGGCCACTCTCAGTCACTTTTTAGAAGCTACACTGATATTTCTGAGACATTCATGAATATGACAGAATAACCTTTAAGTGATTAATATCTGGACTCCCTGGTTGGTATAATTATTATTGATCTTTACAAGAAATCTGTAAAGGAATTTTTAAAAATAATTTGCAGATGGCATGAATGGTTCTTTTAATCAAACTATGCCTGAAGTTGGCTTTCATCTTTTTGTCAGTTTAAAACATTAGTTAATTCACATTATGCACTGAGATATGTAAATAAGTAGTGTTATCTCCATTTTACAGATGAAGAAATTAAGGTAGAAGTGCAAAGTCAGTTAGTCAGGGTCACATCTCTTGAAAGAGGAAGAATATAGGTTACAGGAGTGCTCTAGTCCTTGGCTCAAACAATATGTCTAATTACTTTAATAAAGAATAGACCCTTATATGCACAAATTTTATTTTCAAAGCTTAGATACATGAAATAAATTACTCTTCTGAGACAAAAAAATATGTCTTAAAATTTGGTAATTTGCTAGTTTGTTCCAATGCTTTGTCATTCTTGCTGGTGCTAAATTGAGGTTGTTTAGCTTCACTGTAAAGTTCTTGCTGTGCCATTCACATAAAATGACAACCTCTTTATGATCTGTTATTTTCTCCCTGTGAAGGTACTTACACATGCCAATTAAAACACTTTTTTCCTTCTTTTTAAAGAAGTTTAGGATTTACTCTGTAAATTTCAAGTAAGGTTTTTGTCTCCATTCTTCTCTAATAAGATGACAAAATGGTGCTTCTTCCACTTTCCTCTTTTTATAGAGCTACATCATGTTTTGTCCTGATTGAGGCTGGGATTTTGTATTGCAATTTCATGATTGAAGCCTTTCAGTAACAAATTTTGGGAATACAGTCCTACATTCTTGTTTTCTCTGTCTGAAAACTCATAGGAAAGAATTGAAAAGGAGCCATCTACTCAGAATGCTCAAAGGGTTTTTAACAGATAATAGAAAAATTTTGTTGTTTGTTGTCTTCAAGCAAGTTGAAGACATAAAAAGAAATATTTTTGTTTACCTTAACACCTCTGCTTTCAGATAGTTTAGCTTGTGTCTTCTACACAGTCTCTGGTATGCACCAATCTGTCTTTGAGATTGTTTCTTGTCCTCCCTCTTCTGAGTAGTGACACACAAATGACAAAGTGTACTGAAAAGCAAATCTCTCAATCCTCAAAGCTGCTTTAAAAGACCCCTTTCAGTTTATGCATGTTTGTTTTAAGAAACACAGCAGAAATACAGAATTCACAGTAATGTGAATTCAATGTGGCGGAATGTAATAATTTCCTTTGCTGGGCTTTTTTAGAGAATCTGACAAAATAATTTTAGTTAATAACTTTTAGAAAAGTGGAATACGGTCTTCAGAGTTTTGTAGCTCAGCTTCTAATCAAAGATATGTCAGTTCTTTTTTTGGTGTCCTTTTGCCTTTTTATCCTCTCAAAACACTGCTTGTTATCTATTCTGAACACATTGGTTCTCTGTCCAGTGCAGCAGCAGCAGCAACATGGAAAAAAAGCATGGAGCTAAGAAACTGGAAGAACTCAGAAAGGAAGACAAATAAAGAGAAGTGTCACTGAAAATTTAAAATAAAAACAGGATGTGCACATGATGTAGAGGACGGCTTTCATGATACAGTGCAACTGTCTTTGTAGCTGCCCGATTTGTGGTGCTGCATTGCTGTTGCCAATGCTTTTTTTTTTTTTTTTTTTTTTTTTTTTTTTATAAACATTACACAGCTCTAGTAAGTTTGTGTCTATTTCATGTGGAATAAATTTAGACTAGATGAACTGAGTTTTTGGAGCCACTGCCAAATGAGGTGGTGATGATGGCTACAGAGGTTTGGAGTTTGGGAATGCTTCTGACTGGAACACAGCACATACTGCATCATGCCTTTGACCATGATGCTTTAGACATGCTGCCAAGTGTTTCTAACAAGATAGTGCTGTTACTGTGTTTTAATTTTCCTGTTGCATAGAGTACATTTCCTTTTTTGTTTTATAAACTGTGCTCTCCATGGTTTTTGTACCTCTGTAAACAGTTCTGACTATCTGATATGTTGGCAAAGTATAAGGGAATTTCATGCAGATTACTTATTGTTATATGATGTTATGCACTCCATACAGTTTTGGTAATATGGTCAGCCTGAGTACCTAACATATCCTAAAGAGGTGAATAGAATTTTATTGTTAGATATTAACAAAACAAAAAAACAAACAAAAAACCCCAAAACCCAACAACAAAACCAAACAAAGGGGCATTATTTATATCTTTTAAATGAGCAAAACCACAATTATCAGTATGAGAGTCAGAGGGTATGTAATGATGTACCTTAACAACAGTTAGATCAAGATTTTCTAAAAACAAAAGTATAGTGTTCTGCTTTGTTTAGGGAGAACTGGAGTACTTTTTTAATAAAACTCAAAACCTCTAAAATTTAGTGAATGTTATGGAAATCTCAAAAAGTATTTCAATCTACAAACTACCCATACATTTATAGGTTGAAATTTTATCTCTTCAACAGAAGAACAATTACATTATTTTTACATTTGGAAATGGTCATATAAAGCACCATTGAGTCCATGCTATAACTTCTCAATTTTTTTTTGCTTTTTAATGCTGTTCTCTAACAGATCATGTAACTGATGTCTCCATTTGAACAGTAAAGTGTCCTCTCCCTGAATGAGGTCACTGTTCTGTATCCTATTCATGTAATCTTATGTAGTAGTAATCATGGTGCAGGTTCTTGCTGACACCATAGGTACCTTTGAGAAGACAAAATTATGTTAATTGTGAATGTTTGTAATGGCAGAGGGTTATTATACTCAGCTTGAGGTATTTCTGACATACTGAGCTTTGGAAACACTGAGTATTTTTAATTTCAATGTTAAGTATTTGTCACTGTTCAACTTAGAGGCAGCTGCATATCTGTGGCGGATAACATGTTTTCTAGTGGTGTAAAACAATAGCAAAGTTTTCAATACCTTTTTTTTTGGTAGGAATTTTTAAAATGCTGTGGTGTTTGCCCAGTAGCATACCATATCAGCATGCCGTACCACAGCTCTTGTAATGTTAATCTGGTCTTCCACATCATAAGCAGTTTTGTCAGCTAGGAAGAATAGCATGGTCAACGCTGTGTGATGTGGTTTTGGCAACACTTCCGTTGTTCCTTCATGCTTATGCTTTCAGTAAAAGGTATCTCTTAACCCTGAAAAAAATATGCTAACTAGTAAGTGAAAATTTACTTCTTGTGGCTTGGCTACCTTAGTTACTATTGTGAATAACCTTCCTATGTTTGTGTTTGCAAGAGTGGTTTTCCACTCAGAAGGGTTACTGAGTCACCTTCTCAGCCTGTAGAACTTCTGTCTTTCTCCCCAACAACATGGCTTTGACAGGTCAGTTCAGTGCTGGGCCATCGTAGCAGTAGGAAAACTCTTCACCACAAGTGATTTCCTGCTGGTGAGTAAATGTTATTGCAGAGCTGGAGATTAGGAATTGAAAAGAAAAGTTAAGGACCAGGAGCTCTCTCTTGAGCAAAGCGTTTATCTGAACACCCTTGCTGTTTCTGTTTATCTGCTTCTTTTCTGGGTGGGCTTTTTTTTTTTTTTTCCTTCTTCTGGTAAAAGAGCGAAGAATAGGTACTGAGTTCCAAAGCACTGACTCATGGGACCACAATGAGGCATTAGGATACAGCCACTTCCTACCTTTGTTTGAAATCAACCGAATGGCTCTGGCGGATGCGGCCCTCTGCTGCAGGGCTTGGTGGAAGGAAATGCTTTTCATCTTTATGGAGTATGGAAAGTTGCTCAGTGATTACTTTGTGCATCGCATGTGGCAAACATGTAAAAGGCTTTGCTGTGTGTTGCTATATACCTCATAGTCACCTGTGGCTCTGAGGTTATTTTGTCTTCAGGAAAAATATTTGCCAAGTTGTTAGAAAAGTGTGGCAAGGGAGATGAGATAACGAATTCTAACACTTGCACTCTTTCTGAGGCTGTTTTACAGGTGTGAGTAAAACAACCAACCCTTCTTTGAATCTGAGAAACATGGCAACAATAAGATGAAACTAAGCACAGAAAAAAAATATTTCTTGCCTGAAGATTCAATGGTTGCTGCAAAAATAGGCTTTATGACTCCATGCTCCTATTTTCTGCACTGAGAACTTAACTCCACTTAAAGGGGTTTGTCATAATCTCTGAAAAGACAACGCATTTGCAGGTAGTAAGAGTCAATGCCTTAAACCCCCCAAATTTCAGGGTAGGTAACTCAAGGACTAAAAAGAACAATGACAACTGGAAGGTTAGGTGGTTGTTGTGTATTTACCTTTAGCCTTGAAATCCATTGAGAATCTTTCCAATATTTTTTCTGCGGTCTTTTATAAATGACTCTTGTGACCTTTCTTTTAACAATAGTAGGCATAATTTTTCAATTTTTTTTGTTTTGTTTTTAAATTGTGTTTAATTTGTTAGTTTAGTGATTTCAGTTACATCTCAGAGGCAAGTTTCTTTTGTTAACTAGTGCCTTATAGGCATGTGAAGTTGGTGTTAGTAAACATATTTAAAGAAAAGGCAAAAAAGTATAATCTTGGAAATTCTCCAAAGAAGGGTTAGGAAGCAGCGTACAGACAAATGCTCCTGCTTGGAACAAAATAGAAAAGGGTCTCTGGTTCATGCATTTGTCTGTATGAGTTTTTAGTTTTTGTTAAGCCAAAATTAAACACAGTAGAGTTCAGTGTTTGCTAATCACCATGTGTTTACTTTCTCTTCCAAAACTGAAGTTGCCAACCAATACATTTTCTACCCAGTGCTATGAATCTGTCTAAATAAACATGGGAAGTAGTAAAACAATAACACTATACGAAAATACGTCCTTATTCTCTACACAGAATCCAAAAATTTTTGTGAGGTTTAGCAGGAACAGAGAAATATGCATTATATGGGCTCTCCAGCACATGAAAAAATGATAACATAACATGAATTAAGTTCTCGAGAAAAGCGTCCTGTAATTTACAGAGATGAACATTGATTATTTTATATCATATTCTCCCTGTAATCCCTCTGAGCTTTCACATTTTGTGTTTCTTTTGGTTTTATGTTAATGAGGAAGGTGTCTTTCAGAGAGCAAATGATCAGTTCTGACTACTGTCTCAATCATTAAACATGTCCTTCAAAGTGAATTTTGAAAGGACTTCTGTCTCAGATCACAAAGGCAACAGCAGAAACATTGCAAAATCAGAACCATAGAATCATCATGGAATATCCTGAGTTGGCAGGGACCCACAGCAATCTTTGAGTTCTGTCTGTACACAGAATCACCCCAGAGTCACACCATGTGCCTGAGAGTGCTGTCCAAACACTTCTTGAACTCTCTCAGGCTGTAACCACTTCCCCAGGGAGCCTTTTACAGGGCCCAATCACTCCTTGGATAAGAAGCTTTTTTTAATATCCAGCCTAAACCTCTCTTCACACAGTTTCATACTTTTTCCTTCAGTCCTGTCACCATTCACAAGAGAAAAGATCTCAGTGCCTGCCCCTCTTCTTCCCCACAGAAGGGAGCTATCTGTGCAATGAGGTGTCCCCTCAGTTTCGTGTTCTCCAGTCGGAAAAACCAAGTGACCTCACATGACTTCCCCTCCAGACCCTTGGTTGTCTTTGTGGCCGCTATTTTGATGCTCTCTAGTAGTTTAACTTCTTATATTGTGACACCCAAACCAGCCCCCAGCACTGGAGGTGAGGCTGCGCCAGCTCAGAGCAGAGCAGGACAATCCCCTCCCTTGCCCAGCTGTGATGCTGCACCCCAGGACAGGGTTGGCCCTCCTGGCTGCCAGGCACTTCTGGCTCATGTTAAACTTGCCACTGACCAGGATAGAATCACAGAATCTCAGAATCAGTTACGTTGGAAAAGACCTTTCAGATCATTGAATCCAACCTGTGACTGAATGCTGCTGCATCAGCTAAGCAAAAGTGCCACATCCAATCATTTCTTAAACACTGTAGGGAACAGTGACTCCACCACCACCCTGGGAAGCCCATTCCAATGTCCAATCACTCTTTCTGTGAAGATTTATTTTCTAATGTCCAGCCTAAACCTCCCCTGGTACAGCTTTAAACTGTCCTCTTGTCCAATTGCTGGTTGCCTGCAAGAAGAGATTGGCCCCTACAGCCTTCTTTCAGGGAGTCATAGAGTGATAAGCTCACCCCTGAGCCTCCTCCTCTCCAGGCTAAAATACATCAACTCCATCAAGAAGTGCTCCTCATAGCACTTGTGCTCCAGACCCTTCTCCATCACTGTTGCCCTCTCCAGACACGCTCCAGTATCTCAAAGTCCTTCCTAAACTGAGCGCCCCAGCGCTGAACTCGGCACTCACCAGCACTGAGTACAGGGAGATAATCCCTGCCCTGCTCCTGCTGGCCACACCATTGCTGGCACAGGCCAGGATGCCATTGGCCTTCTTGGCCACCTGGGCACTGCTGGCTCATGTTCAGCTGCTGTCAGTCACTACCCCCAGGGCCCTTCCCACAGCACTGCTTTCCAGCCTCTCTTTCCCCAGTCTCTATACACAACTATAGTTGCCTCATCCCAGGTGCAACTCATTTTCTTTAAGCTTCATAGAGCTGGTGATTGCACAGACCTCTAATTTGTCAATGTCTCTCTGCAGGACTCTTCTACCCTCAAGGCAGTCAACACTTTGTCCAATTTAGTGTCATTGACAAAGTAACTTAGTATACCTTTGAGTCCTTAGGTAATGTTTTTTGCTTGTATGACCAGATAATGTTGGATGAAACAGTCTTCTGTGGGTGGCAGAAGAGAAGCTGGACCATACAGATGTCCATCTTTTCCCACCAGCCAAATTCAATTGATGCACAACATATTTAGTCTGTGCCAAAATTTATAATAATGTCAGCAGATAGTTCACAAATGGGTCAAAAGTAGCTTTTAGCCATCAGTTTTGTCAGTCACTGAGCTGGAGAAAGGGAGATGACCTTTTTCAATACCTTGTGCTGTGTTACAGACACGGGGTAGAAAATAAAGAACTATGTAAAATGCATGGAAGAAGACCATGATACGAAGTTTATCAAATCTAACTCCTCAAGAACATATGGAAACATTTTAGATCTCATGCAAAGGAGGAGACTTGCAGGAGTTCATCCCAGTGTGTGTAAAATTAAATAGGGACCTGTGCTTTGAAGGCCAGCTGTTCTTGAGATGCAGTCCTGAAATGGCATTCTGCCCTGGGGACACTCCATGGTTGTCCTTGGCAGCAAGTTAAACAACTACCTCTTTCCACCAGCAAACCACCTACTTGTTCTCTGTAGATCTGATTTTTGAACCCCATCCAATCCGTGATACATTTAAGAGTTCATGTTTAAATTTTATGACTTTCCATGAAGGTGACAACTAGAACTTTGTGATGTTGCGTTACATAATTCCCATACTTCATCTCTGGATTTTCTTTTGAAGTGCAGCTTCAATTACTAGTTCTGTTGGCATTTCCTTTGTTCTAATTTTTTTTTTTGGTGGTGTTTCTGAACTTCAATGCTAAGAAAAAATGCTTCTGTTGCAGTTGGGAGCACATCCTTTACTGTGAAGCACAACTGTCCTGTTAGTCTGCAGCCATTCAACCTGAAATAAAACCAGCAAGAGATATGAATTTTCTTACAATACTTTGTGACTAGGACACTCTGGCTTTAAAGCTGAGCAATTATCCCTGGGATGCCTAGGAGTCAGGTAGTTCACTGTTAATCACAAAGGGCAGCAGAAATGCTTGCCCAAGCCAAGCCTAGGGCCTCTCTTCCTTTGTCTAGCTGATACATTCCTCAGAAAGTGGATTCTGGGGGGACTGAGACTGAATAATAACAAAACTTACTGAATATTGTTTAGATTGCTTAGATAATTTAGAAAATAAGGTAAATGTAGTACTGTTATCTGGAAAGCACTAAGCTTTGTCACAGGGTCAAGGATCTTTCATTGCTTCATTACTTGTAAAAAAAAAAGTTATTAGAAAAGGTTAGGATTTTTTTGTTTGTTTGTTTTTCCCACATCAAGGAACCCTTACATTATAGAAAAATTAGGAATGTGATATTTGCACCTCTGCTGAAGAAGCTGTATGGATATAAAATGTCTGTGAGGGCATAAGGGCAGCAAAAGCATGAAGAAAGTGCACCTGTGATTCCTCTTGAATATTTAATAAAGATTTTAAATATTTTTATTCATACTTTGAATCACAGTTTTCTATTACATGAAGTAAAATGGGGGCCAAGAAAAATGTGGACAAAATCTTGATGACACTTGATAAAAACAATACTCAAAACTCCTCCTTAGCCACCTTGAAAAAGTGTATTTGAAAAATCTCCAGAAATGATGGTTGGGATCAAAATTTAATCACATTGGGCACTGTGCAAAACCAACACAGACATAATATCTGCCCTAAGGATTTTATGGACTATTTCAGGGCTTGATGCCAGGAGAGGGTGTAGCAAGTAGTGAGAACAAGGAAGAGGTAGTAGTTCTAGGAACTTGTGACTATCCTGTCTTGATAGATAAACACTCTACTCAGTGTCAGCATCATTCAGTGAGGTTAAGAAGCTAACAAAAACACCAGTGCATTTGGTAATCATGGCTAGTCATCTGTCTTGTGACAGGCCTGGTGAATTTATGAGACAGAGCTACTGTCAGTTCTATTCCTCAGATTTTATTTGTAGTCACTTTTGGGCAGGAGGTTTTGGGCCTCAGCTTACTAACTCCTTGTTTATGGTCTGGTTTTTGATATATCTACTCCTACAGAGGAGCAGTGCTGACATACATCTTTAGAACTTTTATTTCCAAAAGAATAATATTTTCATAAAACATAATGATTGAGGGTTTTCTTCTTCTCTTACAATTCTGGTAAGATGAGAATTATTTTTCCCATGCGAACATATCATTCAGTGGGAGTCAACTAATAAGCAAGCATACAGTATATCTGAAACAGATAAACCAATTTTCAGGGTACAGGATGCTGCATTCTTTAGTTGTTTTCACTAACTCCCCTTTTCTTTGCCTCATCTGGGGAAGGAGGCAGACTGCTGACAGATCATGAGCCAGCTCAGGAAGGCATTCTCTCTACAGGGCATCCTGAGGTATGTTCTCAGAGCTTATGGAAACTGAACGCATGATTTATTGCCCTGGGCAGGCTGAAGTGGCTTGTTATAAGAGGACCCATTGAGGAGAGGTCACAAATTCTGTGTGGAAGTGCATAAGATGCTACAACAGAACTGTGCTGTAACCACAGGAATGTTACCATATCAGACAGGATTCAGTGGTCCAGGTCCATGTACTTAGCTCTTGGTGCAGCACTCCATGTTTGATAGCAGCGTGCAAAGAACACATTAATTGACAGTTAGAGAATAGCCTGCCCATAGGGGAAGTTGCTTTCTCAGCTCAGGCAATTAGTGGTTTTCTTTTGCCTTTTAGCAGGAGTTTGTATACTTTGTCTTTAGTGAGCAAGCAGTTCTGCTAGCTGAATAGCAGCTTTCACGTGGCTGTGGGAAACTTTGTAACCCTGGTGTGACATAAGCAGAAAAATCTGCCTTTTAACCAGTAAGGCCAAAATGTACTGCTTATTATTGATGTAGGGATTTTAGTCTAGTCTATGATGTAGATATTCTAGTCCTTGGGGTTGTGGTACTAATCAGTAACTGAGACCAAAGCCTTCCATACCTTCCATACCAGATAGCTCACTGAAATATGCATCTCAAACACACCTACTTCCACAAACCTAGTATAGTTTGGCAAAGTATGTTATGTCACTCCTTTGGGAAAACATAAACAGGGCTAAATATCTCATGAAAATGAAGTTTTTCCTAAAATTGAGAGTAAAAATTCATTTTTTCTCAATTTTTAGTCTCCCAGCTTGTTTACACTCTTATTTCATTATATGCCTTGTACTTTTACTATTTGAATGCTTCAAATATCTGTTGACAATCATCAACTGGCCTTTGAATTCCACAGCTGCAGTCAAGTTACTGGACCTAAATTTTCAGATTGATTTTAATTTTCATTAAAATTTATAGCTACCTCACTATTATTGCAAGATCGTGTAGAAAATACATTTTCTCTTTGTCCACATAATTAAAGAGGTAATATTGGTTGAGTGGTTCTGGGGGACAATGGCAAATGCAGAGTTAAACAAATTACCAGTTTATGTTGAACTGAACATTCAGTGTTGATGGATCCTTAATCTCTAAACAGATGGTTTACCACAGTCCCATTGTAGTTCAGAAGTACCTCTTGCATGAGAAAATGCAGTCATGCAGAAACTGTACAAACACTATTGACTTGCCCACTACTTGCTGCTGCTCCTTTTCTTTCTCTTCCTCCTCCTTTTTTTTTTTTCTTTTTTTTCAACAGAATGCAGAGTTAGTTTAACTTTCATGCCCATAATGCCTTTTGGCCTTTTTACCTAAGATTTCTGTTTTGCTTCTAAATTAAATTAGTATGATGGATATGATGAACTCAAAGGCCTTCAGTATGAACTGATTATGAACTCATTTTCAAATTTGACTGGTTTTTTACTATCAGAGGACATTTCTTTTGCTTCCCGTAACTTCTCAAATCATGACATTTCAAATTCCAGAACTCCTGTAATACTATAATTTGTGAACAAGAGAGAGGAGAAAATAGAGATATTTTAGTTCCTGCTTTTGTTAACGCATTTTTTTTCTATGCAGAAAAAGAAAAGGTCTCATTACTCAAAGCTGAGGATCTGCCAGCTTGTAAAGTATTCCTTTTCATATAAGGAAGATTAAGTTTGCATTTTATGCAAGTTCCTTAGTATGCAGCTTTGTCTCTTGTCATACATCACGTAATTACTGCATTTCACCACCAGCAATCATTCTTAAGTTAAAATCAGCTATAAACCTCTCATTAGTAAAAAAATAAGACAATGAAAGTAGGATGTACACCTTCAAAAAGAGAACCTACTGTTAAGGGAGTTAATCTCTTCATTGCACAATAGATGAAGAAAAAATAATTTTCACTTAGGGCTTTTTTTCACATGCAATCAAAATTGTTTGTGATAACATATCTGCTGCCAAAGGCTTCATGAACACAGAGTGTTTTGCAGATGGGGTTGATCTTCCTTCTACACTGCATTCAAATAAGGTATTTTTTTTAATCACAGCAGTTGACCAGATTTTGATGCTTGTATTATGGAGAGTGGAGAGCTTCTCCATGTAGGGGGTGTTTTACAGGGGGTGGCACACCACCTATTTACAGCCTCTGCCAGGATAAAGTATGTTTTATGGACAAGGAAAAGTCCTTGGTCAGACCACATTTCCTCTAAGAAGTTTTGTCCTGAACTGTAACTAGAGCATGGAGGCTGATATTGGCACTGAGAATGGTTGTTGGCAAGCATGACATTATTTTGTGCCAGGCAGAGACTTGGAGTGCCTTCTAGGTTATTGCCTCCTATGTAAAACCATATTCTCTTCCAATCCAGTTCCATCAAGCCAAAAGATGAAGAACTAGGAAACTAGATGTTTTTTCTTGTTGCCAAAGCTTTCCAGAGCTAAGAAGAAAGCATTAAAAAATTCAGTGTTCCATGTTCCAGTGGGAATTTAATTTAAGACATCCTCCATGTCATGTCAATGTTTAAAATGGCATTTTTCTGTAGAAGGCTTACCATGGGATCACTGGCACCTGTGTTAGGTACCAGCATGCAGTGGGCTGCTATAAGCATGGATAAATTTCCACTTTTGAAAGGGACAAGAGAGAAGAAGGCACAAAAGGGATGGAAAAAGCTGGGAGAGAGGAAGGAAAAGGTTGCCGATCCATTACGCTGCAGAATGATACGAGGACTGAACTGTGTTCAAAAGTAGAGCACCATCACGTATCATGTGTATAACATCCATATTCTGCTCATGAGACCACTGCACAAGATAAATGTCCAGAAATATTTTATCTTGCCTTTGGAACTCACTCAAAATTTGTGTTTTGTGTATGCAAAGGGAAGACAGGTCATCTAAGTGTCTTGGTGTCCTGGCATGAATACAATAGAAATATGTTTAGGTGAGATTTTCAAAATTGACTATTGATTTCAAAAGTAATGCTATGGCAACGCAGCCAGGTCAGTAGAGAATGCTTTTCAGAGCCCCGTTCTTGTACCAGAAGATGGGTAGGCTAAATACACCTGAAAATTCAGGAAATGGCGTTCCTGTGCATGCCGACCCAATGTTGCACAGGTGCTTTGCAGAATTTTCCTACATGACTTACAATAGAAGCAAATAACCAAACAATTTTCAGGTAGTTTTTCAAAACTTTCTAGCACCAGATATATCTTGTTGCATTTAAAACCTCTGAATTTCAAAATCAAAATTAGAGGACAAATAACATCTCTTGTTAAAGGAGCATATGAAATTTAGCCATGCCAAATTCCTCCCCTGCCTCCCCCAAAACCAGCTAAAAAACCTACTGAACAACATTTTTTTTCCACACAGTATCAAATAGGATTGAACTACAGCAAAAAACATCCAAAAAACCTGAAAGTGTATAACAGTAATTATAGTAACGATGAAAGATTCTAAATAAATTAGTTCTTCCAGAAGCCATCCATGAGAAACTTCAGTGGGAGCCAAACCACAGGCACTTTTTTGCCTCTTTGAAACATTTAGACGAAATGCTTTCTAAAACAGGGATGTGCTTGAGGGGAAAATAAGAAAAATAATTTTGTTAACCAAAATAAGTAGAATTCAAAATTACTTTTGGAGCTTTCCCTTTCCTATTGAGAGAAAACAATAGGAGGCAAAATGTTCCCAAACTAAAATTCAGTTCATATGTAAAATACACTTGCCATTGCAGAGTCCTTTTGCAGTTGCAGAGTAGGAATGTTCTCTGAAGTTCCCTAATTTTACTCTTCCAAGTAGTGTGACTTGCTAATTCTACTAGAACTCTTAGTGAATAAGAATGCACGTGAAGTTGGCTCTTTCAGGTGTGTGTGGTTTATATCCTAGAGTTACAAAGTACTTTACAGAGAGAAATATCAAATAAAACCAACTACATTGCACTAATGATGTTTCTCCAGGCTCTTTGAGCTTAATTACTGTAACCAGTAGCAAGTGCAAATATCATTTCAGTGTAATAGGTTACCTCAGGCCCAATTAGCCTACAACTAGCACAGAAATCACAGAGTCAAATTGCTTGGTCTCCAGTTAAGAGGCTCACTGCTTTTTCAGGAAATTTAAATCCCCAACTGTTACATAAGCCAGCATCAACTTGCCTTCTAAATGTGGGCACTTATATTTGGGATTCATCAAAATCTGGGTAGCAGTTATTTCCTGCACCATATTTATGAATAATGACAAGACGCTGCCAGCTGGTATGTGTAAAGTTGTCTAGACCAATCTAAGAGCAGTATGTTTTTGCATTTCTTCTTATGGCAGCTTTGAGGGCCAAGGAGGCAGACTGGATAATTTTCCACTGACTGCTAAATGACCTCAAAACTCTACAAGAAATAATGCCTGCAAACACTACAGCTTTGGCAGCTGTGACAGAAATACTAAAAAAAAATAATAAAATTGGAAGGCCATCAGCACTTATGCTCTAGGACTAATGTTGTCTTTGAGAAAAAGGAAAATTTCTACCTAGGTCTAATATTTCATAATTTTGCAATGGGCAAATTGTAAATTATCATCACAATTACATAGTGCTGATCACTTTTTGAAATATGATCATGAGTTAAGACTGGGAGGTGTGACCTAGTGGGGTACGCAGTTGTATCTGCAGTGCATTCTGCAGTGTTCCCTAATAAAAGACTGAATGAAGGAATTTATTAAGTTTGTTTCTCTTTTGAAAACACATTTATTGACATCTTTTCACATGCATTTCTTTTCTGTCTTGTGGACATGTTGAATTCTAGGTATCTGTGCAGTTGTGTGATATAACTGGGGGGTTTTCCCCCCTGTACTTTTTTTCACTAGAAGGAAGAAGTCCTGAAAACAACCAGCATTCAAACTGCTTTTAGTTAGGGTGAGCACCCTAATCAAAATGCTGGATTCCGAAAGGGACAACGTGTGGCAATTTAGAAAAGACAGGAAAAATACGAGGTGAGGGAGATATGGAATGAAGAAGACTTTTATGAAAGAGAAAATTTTTTGTATGAGAAAGAAAAAAGACAAAGGCAGAAGAACTGTAAAGGAAAGTTAGATTATTGTAAGATGCCTAATTTTTTCCATGAGGCAGAAATGTTTTGACATAGACATCAACTCCATCTCTAGATGGGAAGACTCCAGCTGATACCATGAATACCACAAACTGAATTCTCAAATTATCCTTAATAAAAATTACCTATAGCTTTATTGGGAATATCCTTGTCTTTATGTGTAATAAATATTCAATTCATGCTGAAAAAATAATTCATAGGTTAGCATTTTAGGGAGAAATGTTTGATAATGATTATAAATATCACTCATAGATCTGTAAATAACATACAGCCAGTTCCCCTGCATGATCCCTTGAACAGTCATATATACTATTATTTTAAAAAAGATTTCTGCATGTGGTAAAAACATTAAAAGTAGAATGCACACAGCTCATGCTAATATTTTGTCACTCTGAGGACTTATCTTTCTCTCTTTCAATTTTTTTATTTTACTGTGTATTCATGTCTAACAAATGCACATTTAAAGAAGATTGAGTTTAGCCATGTGTAGTAAAAAGGCAAAAAGATATAATTCTATTGATCTGCTAAAAAAAGTGAGGAAAAGATATAATTCTACAGTTTTCTCTCTCAAAAGAGTTTGAAAACATCTGTTAAAGTTTCCATCTCTTGCCCCACTCTGCTACCATATTGTAGAAAAGTGAATGAGTTTATTTTTTATTTTGTTTTACACCTGGATACAATGAGTTGCTGTGGGGAAGATCGTGACTCTTAGAAGCATCTAGACAAACTGTGACTCATTAGACATTCCTGAAGTGTGGTGAAATGGAAAAGTCAATGGAGTGCTGTAATAACTGGGTATAAGTTATGCAAACCCAGTTAAGAGTATAGTGTTGAGGGATTAGCATTATGTAGTATGCTTTCGATTTAATTAATGAGATGATGCCACTCCATCTTACAGTGGTATTTGTAGAGAAATGAATCCCCTATCAATATGCATGTTTAGAGCTCTCAAGGCAAAAGCACAGCTTACTCAGCAAAAAGAAATTGCATTTCTCTTTGGAAAAGAATGGACCTATCTGTGGCACTGCATAAATACCCTTGTTCTTGTTTTGCAGTGAACACTTGCCCACATCTCCAGAAGATGCACTCATCCATGTTTAGGGAAAGGATGCTAAGATTCTGCATTTCTTGGAGAACTGTATAGATGGAGGGAGCAGATTGTCTTCTGTGCTGTGTGCTGTCTGCTCTGTATCCCTGTCATGCCTTCTCACTCTTGCTTAACCTCTGCTGTTTTTCATTGGGAACCTCAGTCTCATGACATTTTTCCTCTTGTGGAGACTCCAGCTTTCTTGTCTGACCACTAGAGTGGATGGGTCTCATTGCATCCTCTTCCTGTGCTAATCAACAAAATGTCATTTACATTTTTAAAGTTCTCTTCTCCCAGAAACAAGAATGAGAACACTAAGTAGATCCAAGATGAGAGAGGTATGGCAGGAAAATAGCTTCCACCAGTTTCTGCCCTCTTTTTCCTTCACCACCAACTGGAGCTGCTAAGAGGCATAAAAAAATAGGAGAGTCAGAGAAAAGTTTGAGTAATTCAGCTGGTCAGAGAAGGATTGGTTTTCACAGATGTTCACATACATTTTTTAGTTTGTTGTGGTTTTTACGTGCAAAGTTGTGTTTGCAGGGCTGGTGGTCTCGGAAAAGTATGACCCTGCCCCATTTTGCTTCTCTGATGAGATGTAGCAGTCTAATGGCAGTTGTAGCTGCTCTGCACATTGCTCTATCTTGTGATTTTAGAGAGCATCCGTAGATAAGCTATTCTTCTGGAAGGCCTCTTCCATTTCTGGTAAATGGTACATGAGGCTGTCAGCCAACATTGAAGACTCTGGCTCCCCTCCTGACTGACATCAGAAATGTTTTGGGAATGCAGTGTTACCATGTACATGCCAGGAATGGCTATCAAAACTGTCAGAGACTAAGTAGATTCAATTTTAGCAAAGCTACTTACTGTGGCTTGTGCCCAGGATGTACCTCAGGAAGTCTCATCTGTAAAAGACACTATTTTTAACTAGTGAGAATTGTTGTCAAGTCTGAGAATTTGAGAATTTCTTTCCATGGAGCTCATCTGAGAGTGGTAAAACAAGAGCTGACACCATCTTTCTATAACACAAACATCATTACAGGAACAAAAGATGCATTTTTTCCTTTGTTAGGGAAACAAGTCTATACTATTTAATACAGGATTTTTTCCTCCTACTATTTTTCATAGACTGGTTGTTGTTGTCCACATTAAGATGATCATTTTCTTTTGCAACTATTCCAGCATTCCAGACTTCTGACTGCAATCACTAAATATATAGTAACAATTTTAAAAAACTCATGTAAAATAAAAAAAATTAAAAATTGAGAAAGATCTTGTCCTTTATTTTCAGTGCAGATCAAGTGCCTTCACTCTTTTTTGCTTAACACTAAAAAGAAATACAGGCAAGTAAAAATCAAATAGCAAAAAGCCCAGCCAGACTGATCTACATCTACAGAGCAATGGTCACTTGAAACTATGCCATGCTGGGAGACATGATTGTTCATCTGTGTCCTTTATATCATTGCGAAGGAGAGGCTACTCAGAATGGACAAACTCTGTGCTCCATTTCGGAAAACAAATTGTTTACTTAGAGTATGAAAACATACCCAGGGTAATAATGTTTTTGAGATCTCTATCCTCTCTTACAGCTTTCTATGCCTGCGCATTGTGGGACTGGGTATTATAATTGAATATGGTATTTTTGGGAAGAAGAACATGTCCTGTGGTATCATATAAATTTTTCCAGAAGTCAACTGGGGGAAATTTTCAAAAACACTTTTCACAGACAATCTTCTGCTCCCCCTCAAGGTGGATGCTGGTAGGAAAAAATAAAGCAATTTGACTGTTTTTTCCTCAGAGCCCAAACAATAGAAGCACTTCAACCTAGATACGTGTATCATACCCAACTTAAATTCCAATTCAATTTCTCCAATATACAGCCCATTTTGTTCAGTGGCAAGGTTGACAGATATGTTATTACAATTTGCAGATTGTTTTCTGTATGAAAGTTAATTTTTTGGAAGGCTCAGGTGGAATATCTTTTTGCCTAAATTAGTCCATTGGGCTCCAAATATAACAACTCAGAAGTTAGATGTGTATTCAACAGTACAGATTAATTAGTTAGGTTTATAAACTGTGACATCTGTGAGTTGTGTGTGGCTTAAAAAGCATATCTCAGAGATGGCTGACATTCAGCTGTGTGTGAAATGCAATTTGTGGACCAAACTTTTCATTTGTCTAAATAAATTTGCTTTAATTCAAAGGATGTCTGTAGAACTATTCCTGGTTTACTTTGGAGTTACTGAGAGATGCCATTCACTTCAGAGACGAAGTACATGAACAAATAGTAAGTTCTAAAAAGTTTTGGAGCCACAGACTTTATTAGCCATTTTAGGATGACTGTGTCTTCTCTTATTTTCCATCCCAGGCAGTGGAAAATCTTTAGATAACCAGGTTGCTGGAGGTACTTTGATTCTAAAGGGTGTGAATATATTTCATACAATAAAAACAAATTAGTTGTATTTCCAGATGACCAAATGAGCTTTTGAAAACTATCTTATATATTGAAATAGGAGCTGTCTTTGCTGCAGATATATGTCATTGCTCGTTATGGATGAAATGCTTGGTGCCCAGTGGCAGCTGAATCAAAGAGAATTTTACATAATTGTATCAAAGTTATTTTGTAAGCTCTTGTAAGCTTTTGTAGTAAGATCTGTTGGGTTTCCCCCTTGGCCTCAAGAACCCATCTATTTCACTACTTGGCATCCTCTGAAGATACTGCTAATTTTCACATGTTTTGTGGTTTTGTAGTGTGGCAAAGTCCCACTAGGTGCTAGACAAACAACTTCTGTTTTTGTGATTTAAGCCACATTTGCACTGGGCTGTCAGAGGTAAAAGATTAATACATCATTCCAACTCATTAGTTGGTTGTCCCTCCCAAATCCTTCAGGGAGGTTTGCACCCTGGAAATTTCATGTAACCTTCAAGTTTTTAGTTTGAAATAATCATCAAAATACCCCAAACTATTATTACAGCATCAATGAACAGTCTGCGGCATTTTAGTTGTTTTACTAAGGAGTGCACAGTCTTTTGTTCCCCAAGTTGTTTTCTGTTTACCGTTCCTTACAAAAACCTCTTCAATATGCTGTTTTTTCAGAATATGTTCTTAATCAAAAAGTACATATTGATGTTTTACGATAAGGCAAGAGGAAAGATTGGCCACACCTTAAGGAAAATGCTCTAATTCTACAGCTTACTCGTTCACTTGCTTGGAAAATCTTGTTGGCTCTCAAAATATTCAACACCATTCAAATTTGCCTTTTGCTCTCAAAAGGATGCAAAACACTAAATCCCTTCTCCAAAACCAAATGCTTGTAATGTTATGAAAAGGGAGAACAGATGGTAGCATAAAGCTTAAGGGGAAAGTATAGCACTTTAATTCAAATTGTTTGACAGAGCTAAAGACAGCCACTTAGTTACCAATTGCTTAAGTTATTTATGCTCCTTTGTGTAAAAGAAGAAAACAAGGAAATTAAAATGTTTTGTACATTCAGAGAGAAAAGGGTAAGATAAGGCAAAATGGTCGTTTATTTGATTATGCTGTTTGCTAAAAGTAATGCCCAAAATGTGATGGATCTTACTAAGAAGCCTTACAGAATCATTAGAATAATTGAAAACTAATTGTATAATAAGTTATCATATAATTTTGGTTTCACAGTGGGCAAGTTTACCCTGTTACAATGTGATAGCCTACTAGTAAAATACACAGAGCTTCATAACTTGGAACCTTTTGGTATTTTCCTTCCACTTTTAACTAAATTAGTTTTGGAGTTTCTCAGGATTTAGATTGTGATTCAGTGCATTAACTTATCCCCATGCTGCTTTGATTGAACAGCAAAGCATCCATTACCAATGCCATATCCAAAGTGACGTTTCCATACAGACTGCCTGCTGTTTCATTCATAACCACAAGGCAGCCCAAAATGACTTTACTTCTTTTACAACTTGCAAGGAGTTAATGGACTGTGCTGGCCCCCTGCCAAAACCTTTAAGAAACTTTATTAATGTGCTATGAGGCTGGGACACCATAGTGCGGGATTTTATTGGTTGCTCATTTTAATGAATAAAAATATGTATGCACAATTAAAACCAGGTTTTCAAGCAATTGCCTTCTAGTAAATGTTAAGTCTTTGACGATGATATTCCTAATGTTTGCTAATGACAGTTTTGCATATTTCTTCTCATAATGCAAAACTTTGCCCTGCATGGATATTAAATTTGTGTTTTGAATTCTCCTTTCCATGCTAGCACCACCTTTTGCCCTCAGAGTACTCCTTTCTCATGGAGAAAAAGTATTGAAAGTTTCTGGTTGGACTTTACTGTAAAAGACAGTGAAGGCTACATAGCTGTGGAGACATTGTCAATCTGTGCACACTATATTAAGAGCTAACATAGTGTAAATGGCTTCAAAATTAATGCCAGAAGTCAGTTACTGGTAGGCTGGTTGTCTGATGTGATTTAATTGTTATTCTGCAAACATTTCTTCTCAATAGGCGATGGTTCCTCTGACCTATCTTTAAAATTTAGGGTTCACTCAAACAGTGACATAGGTAAGACTAGGTAATACTCCAATTCTAATGCCTGGGCACAAGGACAGAGAGATATGTGAACACTTTTTTTAAAAGAAGGCTGATTCATTACTTTTCCTTCCATCATTAAAAAATAAAAGTGGTAACTCAGAGTCCCTATTCACTAAAAAGTATCCCCATTTCCAGTCCCTGGATGCTATTTTCTAAAGCCTACAAATACTATCAGAGAAAAAAATCATCATAGAGTTAATGAAGATAACACTAAGAAATACAGAAAGGAATGTGGAAATGAAATTTAGTAGGGGATGGAATGAAGAGTTAGTAGCAAAGCAGAAACTTTAAATAAAAATGCCTCCATCTGTTTAAATAGTTTGTTATATTAGCACATGTTGACAACTGTTGAGTTCTCATGAAAGTTTCCATTCTGTTGTCAGGCCTCTCATTTTGTCTTGAAAATTTTAAAGCTTGGTCCCTTAGAAAGCAGTCATGCCTTGCGTGTAATTTAAGCGAAGAAGATGGCAATGCTTTGCATGTACAAGGAGACTCATGAAACACAGCCCTTGGTATCAAAAGAGAATATTCTTGTGACTTTTGTCACAAGATGCTTACACTATTTTCCTGTGACAAATATGTGGAGATGGAAAAACTGTATGCTGGGGACGCTTACTGAAGAGTGCTACAGTGATTATTTTAGGTTTGTGGGTGATGCACACAGTATTTTTGTAGGAATAGCACTTCAGAATCCCAGGTGTAGTTCAGCCTACATTCCTCCTCCCTTTAACCTCTAACAGAGTAACTGTGTGCCTGACAAAACTGAAGCTGGCCATGAGCATATGTAATTAGTTAACAATGCTCTCAAGGAGATGCTGCAGTTGGTAGATCCTCTCCAGTTGGAGATTTGGATTTAGGAACGTATTTTCTGTATAAAAGGAAGGAACTCTTATACTAATAGAGATTCTGTTTGCAAAATAAAGACTTTTGGTTTAATTTTGCACATACATATGTGCACAGGTGCTGAATGAGTATCAGGACAGCACGAATATTTAAGATATTAGGTTTACGTGATGCAGAACTTTAAGAAAGTACTGCAAATACTAAAATGCATATGGGTCAGAGAGCAAAAAAATGAAACATATTGCCAACGCTGATTGTGACACCTTGACTTACAAGGATCTATCCATGCAACTTTCTTTTTGCATATAGCTTTGTATACTTCAGGCAAGATAGATTAGGAACCTCTGGATATTGTAGAATAAACAAAAAATAGATTGATGCAAAATCCAGAATTATATTGTGATAACTTTTTCCCCTTCATGCTTTAGAATGAAGTGTTCTCTTCCAGGAGATTTTTATGAGATTTAGCTATAAATTCTAGCCATTAGCTAAGAAATACAAGGAAAGTGGAGGTATTATTCATAACACTTATGTAAATCTGAAACATCTTTAGTAGTGCTCATAAAAGAGGAAATACTCTGAGTTTTCCTGTCTTGAAAATTTTCAACTAAAGGAAGATCATGTAGGAATAAGTGTAAATAATAAAATATGTCTTGATCCTTTTTTCCTTTGACTACTTCAGGAAGCCATATACCAGTGAAAATGTGATCCAATTGGTAGAACCTTTCTAAATACACAAGTGGAACTGCTAAGATACTAAAATACTCTGATACTGATAAGATACAAGGATGTTTCCTACAGCATTAAAAGTATAACATAAGTATAATGACATATTTTTTAATTCTGTAAATGGAATTTCACAGTCATTTTAAAACTGGAATAGGTAAAATTTGTTCACTTTGGATTTAGTAAACCAGTTTGCCAGTAGTGTGCAGAACCTAGGGACTGGGGATGCAATCTCATTTTCTTACTGCTTATAGCATGAAGGTGCTGAGTTACCTGCAAGCATACAGTCATCTTTATCCCAAGTCACTGGCCTGGTATCAGGATGGTCAGATAAAGTGACACCCTGGAATTTAAGCTGGAAAAAGCTGTTGTTGTACATCTGGATTTTGTCTCTCATAAATGAACATAATTGTATTCTTGAGCACTTTCAATATTTCTTTCAGTCCAGGGGAAGTTTTGGGAT
Organism: Melospiza georgiana; assembly: GCF_028018845.1. Classification (NCBI taxonomy): domain Eukaryota; kingdom Metazoa; phylum Chordata; class Aves; order Passeriformes; family Passerellidae; genus Melospiza; species Melospiza georgiana. Next base: position 34,845,909 of record NC_080465.1, read on the forward strand.
TCTTAGTAAGTGAAGTACTCAGTGCATCCATAGAGGAAAATGGCCTGTGTTTTTTCAGTGTTTTAAGTAAAAGTGCATTGTTAGCTCAGTGAGGATGAGAAATGGGGAACAGGTAGATATTTATCTTTAAAATGCATATATGTCTTTGAAAGGAAGAAGAGTGGCACGATATTTACAGAATGAAGATTCATCTGTAGAGGATGTAAGCAGCAGATAAGATGGAAAGCGGTGTGATTTTTTGAAGATGTCCCTTTGCATGAGAGACTGATAAACATAGTCCCTTGCTAGTTTTGTGCCCCTTTTTTTTCCCCTTTTTTTTTGAGAGAGAGCAGTTTAGAGATACACTTATTAAATATTAATGGAAGAGATGCTCTTTGGAACCTTAACCTCAGCTCACTGGGACCTTACAAGGACATCAGTATTACACAGCTGTGTGACTTCGACCCTGATTACTAATTAAACAAAGGTGAAAGTCACTTAATTCAGAAGCATATTGAGTGGACATAACCATCAAAGTGAATGTCCTCTCTGTTTAGCGGTACAAAAATTTCTCAATAGAGTAGAAAGGATTAGAAATGAAATATAGTTACATAAATAACTGACTGGGGTTGATCTGAAGTCTTGTGATGTAATGTGGCCATGGGAAATAAGTATTTAATGGATCTGTTGACTAGCATTTTCACAAAAAGCTCATGTTCAGATGTTTTTATTTAATGATAGTTGATAGGGAGGCTTAGGCTTTAAATAGATAGGAGCAGCACCCACAAGACAAGCTTTATATTAACTTAGTGTCTGTAAGATTGTGATTCTTCTACTAATGGAATATTTTTTCTTGTGTGGACACTTCCTATTTTATTTTTTAATTCCAAGTAGTGCTAAAATGCCTGTAGAGTTTTATCTTGTAAAGATAATTCAGTGAAAACATCATGATGCATTCAAGTGTCAGTTGTCATTATCCAAACCACCAGAATCTTGTGAAACTGTCCAGCAAGACATAGGAAAGCAGTGAAATGCTTTTGCTTTGGTTGTGCACAGTTATGGTTAGAGCAGAGTACAAGGCCTAAGGAATCTCTCAATTTACATTTGTCTTGACAGTAGACACAATGAAAGAACACTGTTCTGTCTGTTATATAGACCTGGGAGAGAACAGTTAAGGTTTTCTAATTCTGTCCATGGCTGGCATATCTTGATGAGGCAGTCCACCTTGAATAAAATAGAGGCAGTTGCAGCAAAGGCTTGAGATGTTTGGAAGGGTTTTTAAAATTTTGCTGGTAGCTTGGAAAAGACAGGAATTTTCTTTAAAAGCTGGCAAATACAATCAGTGTGAAGGAGGTATAAAGTGTCTGGGGCTTTGCTGGCGCTTTGTGCATGAGCACAGAGTAGCTGTGCTTTGCAATGTCCCAACGTGTCTGCTCCTGGCACAGGGGAAGCATATGACGATTTGTGCATAATTTAAAACAATAAAGTAAGCTTCCCTTCAGGAAACCCCTCCTCCCCCCTTTCTCCCCAGTGATGGTATGTGTGGAGCAGTCAGCATGTCTTTTAGCCCTCTGCTGTGCACAGTGTACTGGTGAGCTTGGTGTGACTGACCTGCGGTGCCAGGTCCCACTCTTGTCTGGAAAACCAACTCCTTGCCTCAATTAAAACAATCTGATGGTTTTAGAACCAGTTTTGACTTTTGCCCTTCATGCAAGACAACACTAGATCGTCGACATTTCGGGATAACTGTTTGGCAGCCATTTTAGATACTGCCTGTGCTGAGAGCTCTCTGGCTGCCAAAAATTGCAAACACTCTGTGCCAAAACACTCTTGGCAGTAGAGATAAACTTTGCAGAGATACACAGTCCAGAAATATCTTATAATTACAAAGCACAGGGGGCAGAATGTTTTTACAATACAGCTGTGCTAATGTAAACATTTAATTTGGCAGCCCTCTCCACCCACTTTTCAATTAACCGGGTTTATGCAGATACTTTAGGTCTGCAATAAACTTTATTGCTGCTTCTCTTAGAGTACAGTTTATGAAACACAGATTTGAAGTATTTTGGGGGCTTTCTATCCATTTAGCAAGGCACATTGAAAATGTTAGGCTGTTGTAAAGGGAAGTGTCAATTCCTGTTTTAAAATGCCTTAGCTCTGGCTTCACTAAAAGCCTTTGCTTTAAAAGTATATATTAATTGGGGCCTGTCTCCTTTGTTTTTCCCAAAGCAAGTAACAGGATATTAATAGGAAGAAATGAAATCACTTAAAGAGCTACAAAAGGACATTTGTGCTGGTGGAGATCATTAGAAAAGACAAATGTTCCTGGTATTGCAAAATGGTGTTACAGAGAATAGCTCTGAACAGCAGTCTTTACAACTATAATTGCAATAATTGTGTGATAGCTGCAGTAATTGTTCTCATGGAGTAAAAGAAAAATAATTTCCTATCAAAAATATTATTCAGCCTTACATGGCAAAAGCAGCTAAAGAGCCTTTCCTGAAAACTCCAGAATGCTGAAGGTTGCAGTATTTTATAATGGCATGAGTTAATTTGCGTTGTGAATTGCTTAATGTTTTATAATATAAAAAGGCATATTAGAAAAAATATTTTCATTGACTATCAAATAAATTAAAGTAATTCTCTCTAATAACTTTTGCATTTTGTGGGAATGAAAAGCGTGACTTTGAAAGGCCAAAAGGTGGAGTCCTTCCTCACAGTCCCTCCCCAGTTTTGAGGGGGATCAGACCATGTCAGCGGGGCTGTCCCTGGTCTGGAGGGCTCTGTATTCAGGAGCTAGGCAACACAGACTAAGCACAGTCACAGGATCACATTAGCATGCTCTCTAGGGATGCCAGACTTCAGGATTTAAAGGATCACTTCAGTTTGGAGAAACTGAGGAGTAGGACTGATTGTTGGTTATTTTTTTTTGGAAACTGTGTTGAGACTTTAGTTATGAAACTTGGATGGGCAGCCAAAAGAAGCTGTCTTGTCTACTTTAATTTTGACATTTATATTTCCAGGCCAAGCCACTTATTTCTGATGATTATGCCATAGCAGCAGCAGAATGAAGGCTTTCGATAGTCCCACTGCAGTCTGGATAAAGGTCTCTGCCCCACAGGGCACTCAGCTTTGGTTTCCCTGTGTGTGGGGCCAGGATGTGGCGGTGTGAGGCAGTGGGACGACTGGCTAAGGACAGCAAAGTGCCTTTACAGTTGACGTGCAGAAACTTGTTGGGGACTGTTGCAGTATTTTTGCTTTAATCTTCAAATGAGGGAAGGTATGCAAGTAGCTACAAAAGTGAAAAGACTGAGGGCATACTTTACCAGAACATTTTTAAATGGGTGTGTTATGGCCCAAAAAATGTTTAGTGAAATTAACTACATAAATTTTTAATGGATTCCAGAAATTTAGGTACTTAGTATGAGTGAAAGGCAATCAGAAAAACAAGAGCTTCTTCCAATTGATTTGCCTTTTCCCAACTTTCATTGAAGTGAGTTAATCTTAAATGCATTTTTTAAAAAGTGAATTTACTTGTTTATAGTAGATATCATAGAAATGTGATTAAGTTACTCAGTACTAAAGCATAACAGCATAGATATATTAAAAAACTAATTGAAGAAGGTCAGCAAAAGCAGATGCTAAACACTAATGACATAAGCTAGGACCTAGTTGTAGTGTTAATTCTATCTCTGCAACCTGTTGAGCTATAAAGATTAGCTGTGAGGAAGGGAATTTAGTTTATTTATGGATCCCATACAATTGACTACTGCAGGAATCCAGAATAACTTCTTATCCTGCATGATCACATGAAATTTTCTTGCACTCCTACTGTAGGAAGTGATCATTGCTTTAAATTTATAGTTGTCTTACTTTCTATCAATCAATCAATCAATCAATCAATCAATTTTGCTGATAAATTGGAATTATCTGTTTATCTCAAGTGCTCTCTCCTTTATTAGGAACACTGTTGTTCAGCATTGTTGCTGTGATTAGAGTATAATTACATTACAGAACAGAGTGCTTTGGGGAGTGGTATGAAACTTTTTAATAGATTTTGGCCTCTCTGTTAACAATAAAAATTCAGTTTGGTGTCAAAGGACTGTGACGAGTGGGATCTTTATTTTCTCCTTTATTTGGCCATGGGAGCCTGTGAGAATGCTAGTCATGGCCCAAAGGCAGAATCAACATTTAAAAAAAATTATGCTTTGCAATTCATTGGTGTTAAAATAACATGTAATCAAGATAGTAAAAGCCTGGCCACAGGAATGAAAGATCTGAAAAGCAGTGAGAAATGCATTCCACACCTACAAAGAGATTATCAGTCATCTTTGACACCAGTACTTTAATGGATTATTGGTAAATAATCTGTGTAGAATGCCATCCCCCTGTTGCCTCCCTCCCCAAGGCTTTATTGAACCATGGGTGATATTTGGGGACAAAATAGCCCTTGTATTTATTTCTCTATGAATAAGTTCCTAAACAGCTGGGGTTGGCAAGAGGTAGTTTTGTGATTTTGTACCAGTCTAGGAGAGCAGAGGCCAGTCTACACTGAGGGTCACTGGCTGCTGAGGGCCCCTATGTGGAAGAAAATCTCCATGTCTAGCAGGAAGCCAGACCTTCCTGGGGAGCTGAGCAACAGTTGCCGCACTCTCCCACGTCCCCTTTGAAATTTGTGGTCTGCTGTAAGTGCAAGAAACTTTGACTAACCAATGGAGGAAACATCTATAATATTCCTCCCTCTGCACACGTTGGCAACGTTCCCACCTCTTCCTTTGAGGCAATGAGCACCACTGCTGCGCTGCCCCAGGCTGCAACAGCCTGCAGCAATCTGCGGAGCACTGGGCTGGAAGTGACATCCCCAATTCTGTGCCCAGGGTACCCACAGAAGAGTCCAAAACAACCTCCCTTTGTTCAGGTATTTGGGAGTATGCAAAACCAAAGCTATTTTTTCATCCTGGGTTTGAAGCTGAATGTTGGCATAATGTTTGGGCAAATGCTGGACATGAAATAATACTGTTCTGATGATATGGCAAGAGTTGAAAAACTATTTTCAAAGTGGTAAATGCAGTTTGCCACAACTAGCAATCTGCTGCCAATGCATCCTTTAAAGCACGGGTACTTTAAATCTTGGATCCTCAGGAGCAAGGGTTGGGGGCAAGACAGGGATGTGCGTGGAGGGGATTCCAGGCTCTAGCAGTGTCTTAGTGGATTCTTTAGAAGGATGTTGAAACTCATACAGTGGCAGCAGAATTTTACCCTGCCAGCCCTTAGATGATAGTAACGATGCTGTGTCAGTTCCTTAGGAAACACATAAGCAAGGGCAAATGAAGTATTACCCTGTAGTGCAGAAGAGTTTAAATAGATTAGGCTCTGGTAGAGCACTTCAGTTTATCAAGCATTTAGTGTTTAGGATGTACAATACAGCCGTATGTGACTTGCCAACTATCTGGGCTTCCCCCACTGTTTCTGGTTTGGCAACAACATGGTTTTTCACCCTGTTGCAATGCTGACTGCCAAGGAGACATGGCCAGCTTTCTGCTTCCTGTCTTCCTCTTTGTTCTGGCTTGGCCTGCATTCTGCCTGCCAAGTCACAGATGCCAAAAGCTTATACAGAAAGGTCAAACAACTAAGGCTTGAAATCACCTATGCCAACATTTGTATGTCCCTTTTATTCTTCTGTATTTGGCTAAATAGAAAGTACACACCACATAGCTGAGACAGGCATACAGAGAAGTTTTTGCAGGAGAGTGTACCTGTACCATAGTTCTAAAAAGTGCTTATGGTGGCAGGGAGCACTGAACCTTTCTTAATATTCCTCTTATGGAATTCTAAGTGCTTAAGACATATAATAACCTTTTGATTTTGTGAATTTATGTCTCTCCCCTTCCTCAACCAACTTGTTTTTTCTTACTCTTGCTGTTTTACTATACTGAGGAGTCAAGTTCCTTTGGAAGTTAGTACTACAGATCTCGGCAGTTGGATCTACAGCTGCATTAATATCTGTGACCCTGTTGTAACCACTAAGAAAATTTGTCTTTCTGTAATATTTATAATTTGAAAACTCTAATAATAAGTATGCAGCTTTAAGAAACTTAATCAACATAAATCTGAAAACTGAACTGTATGGTTTTATATATTTTCTCTAGAATAAAATTAATTTTTCTGATTGTGGTTCAGCCTCTCCTCACCTTGTGAGATAGAAGCAGAAAAATATACCTACCACTTCTTTTCCTGTAATGTTTCTTATCATGATAATGATATTCACCTATTATTTTAACCTCCAAGTTTTAACCTAAACACTTAGACTGACAATAGTAGCCTTAAATGCAGAAAGACTGTTGACCATGAGTTTTAAAGTTCCATACTTGTAGGGTAAGCCTTCTGTTCAGATGATTCATCAAAGCCCATGTTGAAAAGCACAGCTTACTATTTCAGTCAGTCTTCAAAGGAAACTTTACTCATCACTGTCTCAGCTTCTCCCCTACCCTCACATCCTTAAAGAGACGGTGTTTCTTTAAAGTAATGGCGAGAAGCAAAATAAAAAAAACCCACAAGGACACCTTCAGCAATAGGCATGGTAATAATAATTCCATAATAAGCAGCATTGAATTGCCTCTTATTCAGATGAGCAAGAAACCTGTACAACTCTTAGTGGTTTTACATTGTTTAAATAAAAATATTTTCCTGGGCACTGCAAAAATTGCAGGGTTTAAGAATATTCCAAGGCGTATAGCAGTGCCACAAGGAAGGTAGAGAGACAATGTGAATAGGAGGTAGGGATAAGAATACAGGTAGTTGCAAGTTATCTTAGAGTGAATCTTTAACAATTTAACAATACAGTAAATCTTTAACAATGCAATATGCCTAAAGTTAATTATAGATCTTGATCCTGGGTAACTGTACATTTTCTAGGGTCGAATATTGGTTGTGGACAATTGCACATGTACAAAAATATGTCAGTTTTCTGTCACTCTTCCCTAATAATCTCATGAAAAAATACAGTCCAGAGAATTTACCTTGTTCTGCCCTAAAATCAGTGCACTTCTTTTTTCATGCCTTATAACTTAATAACTGTCATTTTTTGACATGTGAATGTTTTTATCTGTGTTTAGTCTAGTATTTTTTTTTTGTAACACTGCAACACACTGATTTCATTTTTTTCCATCTGCTGCTTATTAAAGTAGACTTATGCTAATACATTTGGAAAGGCAGCTATCCCTTTGGTGTTGACATATGCCTTTGCAGAGAGATCCTCATGTGATTGCCTGTATTCTACATGAACTTAATGTTAGGCTGTGGTGTGTTGTTTGAAATGGTGTAGGTGAGAACCATGCAAAGATACCTGCACTTACTGTGGCTGAGCCAAATGGTATATGAAAACACTGTAGGTTTGCAAGCTTAACAGTCTTCCCAGTGATGTTTTCTGGGCTGTCTCCTATATACAGTCATATACTGTCTAACAAACTGTGGTAATCTCTAGACTAAACTTGGTATAAAACCTTAGTTTTATTCTTATTGTCATGGCTATCTGTCTTCATATACTGTTTCCATCTTCTGAACACTTACATCATGCTGTTATCATTAGCTATGTGTATGGAAGTGATTTCATTACTCATTTGATTAAAATAGAAGAAAGGGTCCGTACAATATTCCTGGTGTTTCCTGCGGGACACAGGGCTTTAGACTTAGAGCAGACAAACTGACTTGATATGGAATGTGCTTTAATGTAGTTACACAGCTTTAATTTTACCAATTATGTATGTAGGAAGGGTAATGCCAGAATCACTTTAGAAAAATTGGCCAAACAATGTGCTGGTCTGTGCTTAGTTTCTGGACATTGCTTTGCTGCTGGTGGAGTGCTTCTGTTACCAATCCTGATGTTAGTTTGCTCTACTGCAGGCAGGTCACACACCATAGCTGTCCTTCCACATGTGCAAATGAATGTGGGCCATTGAACAGAAGAGTATCATATAAGAAGTGTTTATTGCTGTGGGGCAGCTTCACACTTTTGTGGAGGTGGGGGCGGGGGGGAAGTAATCTGGGAGGAATTCTGACCAGCAGACTTAACTGTGCTGTGTCCTGGGATCAGTGCCCTTTTTTTTCCCCTTTTGGTTTGTTTTCTTTTTCTTGGTTTGTTTATACAAGTGGGATGTGTGATTTACTAGTGGGCCCTCTTCAATGCTTGCCTGTCAGTCACACCCACTGGGTGGAGAAACACTGCCCCAGGCCAAGGTGAATTTCACGTGAGAATTGTATTTTCTCATGTTCTTGCCATCACTGATATCATACTGCTGTCCTGAAAAGGCTCCATTGTTGTTCATGCTTCACTTTTAAGTTGGCATTAAAGGGATACAATTCTTATTTAGAGGTACAACACCTCCTGGAAAACTACTTGAAAGGATAAAAGCATTTTGGGGCTTCGGAGATTTGCTTAATACAGCTGTTCATAAGTGTAAAATTTTAATATCAAACTAGCCAATTGGTCTCATCTGCATATCAATACAAATTCTAGCAACTAGAAACCTGGAAACTTGAACTGCTCAAAATTAGTCAGATGTGAATGAAGTTTAGACTTGGCATTGTGCACTTTTCTGAATTCACTTTAAGTTGCTCAAGCAGCACAGACAGATTGACTTTACACTGCTCTGGAGTGTTAGTAAAAACCACACCAAAAGAAGGCTGGGCTGAAAAGGGAGCTGTAATCATTTCAGAATCACACAAGGTGTGTTGTGTATTTTTGTGGAGCAGGGAGAGACAGGCAGAATGGAGGAAGGTAAAGCAAAATGAGTTTGCAGGTTTCCATTAGAGTATTGTCACATGCTTGAAATCAGTTGTAAAAAGGTCTGCCATAATTTCAGTGCATGCAACTGAACTATTGTGCAGTACATTGTGTCTCATCTAACTCCTTCAGGTCACGTGCTTTTAACCCATTTGTTCAGGAAAACAGGGCTGCCAAGGGGCTTGAATACATGCAAGATATTAAACTGGATCTTGAACCTGCTATGTAGGTGCACAATAGGGAAAATGATTAGTATTGTTCACAGAAGAAGGGCAGTGCAAGTATGAAGTTGCTATTTTTTGCTCTCACTTTTTTTGAAAAATCTCAAATATTTCTGTGTGGAATGCTGTTGTGAAAGTGCTATTGTTCACGTTTATTTCTGTTCTCCCAGTAATGCACAAGAGAGTCAACATATTTAACCCATTAGACTTCCCCCTTCTCAAAGCCCAAAACATTGACTATAAGTAAAATAAGCCGGGATCTATATGAATTTATGATTTCTCCACACACACACACACATATATGCACAGATACATTAATATAAAGGGTTATTAAAATGGAAAGTTCTGTTTGGATTGAATTTTATTTTATATATTTAACAAGCAGAAAGGGTGGTTTTTTTGTGTTAGAGGGCCTTTAATAAGAAATTAAATCTGCAGTTATAGGAGATGTTGAATATCTAAGGTTACTCATTCTGGCTTCTTCTCTTGGAGCTGTTGGGTGGTACAACTTCTTTTGCTTTGTATGCAGACTGAAACTTGAGTTTCTGATATATTTTCAGTAAACATGTACAAGGTTTTTTAACTCCAAAGACTTTCTTTTTTATAGCTGCAGACCAAACCAGTCTTGATAACTTTCTCAAGGCCCTGCTGTGATAGAGTAATGGTAAGAAAATAAGCCTTAGAAATAGTGGATGGTTAAATAGTATTCAAGGCACTGGCAAATTACCAGGTGAAGCAAGAATTTTGAGTCAGGGTTTTTGTTCTCCTTCATTCTCCCCTCTGACCCCCCCCTTAATTAGCACTCAATTTTTACTCATGCCAAAGGCCCCCAACAACTAGTAAGCAATAAAAATGAAAGCCTTGGAATTTGAGCCATCTGGTTTTTTTTTAGATAAAAAGTAGTATCCTTTTTTCAAGTATATAATACCCTTAGGTACTGCAAGAACATGTGCCAACTTTTGTAAATAAAACAAAATTGAAAGAGCAAAAACAGTCTCTGCTGTATATTGAATGGCCAAGCATATTTTAATATCTTGCAAAACTGCAGCTAGTTTTGTACCTATCAGGTACAATAGTCCCTGCCACGGAACTTCACCTACATAGATGATTAGAAAGTTAGGGAAATTAGAAATTAGGGAACTTTAAAGATGTGATGTGTAATATCCAGTGAAAACTATAGAATTTCAAACAGATGCTGCATGTGATATTAGCCACAAAACTACAGAGCTATGTTGGGCAGGCACAAATGAATATGATCAAATATATAATACATTAATACTTTTTAAATACTTCTAATAATTTTTAATAGCTTTTGACCAGTATGACAGCAATGGCTGTACTTTTGCTAGTAGGGAGATGAGGAACCTGCTTGAAAGTCATGGTTTACATGCTTAAACCAAGATAACTTTTTTCTTTGTAAGTTACATGCTTTAAAAATAATTCCTTGCATTTATTTGCAGAACATTGCTGCACAAACTCAAAACTGAGTTGGTCGTACATTTGTATGCTTTAGTCAGTTTTACATTTTAAATTCTGCTGTGGCACATAATTTGACTAGCTACTTCTGATTTTTATCTACTGTAAAAGGTCAAAGTAGAGAGAAAACTAATTTTTAAGTCATAATTTTTTTATCACTTTTGCTTCAGTACTTTCTCATCATTTGTTACAAACCTCTGTGTAAACATGGTGCCTGTGAGCGCACATGAAACTAAAATCAAGCTTTGAACCACTGGCACGAAAAGTTGGGGTGAATTTTCTCAGCCAGTTCTTGTATATTACGTACTTATTGCCCACTAATAGATTTAATCCTTCTTTTGTCATGGTTAGTTTGTTTTAATTGTGTGTGTGTGTGTGTGTGTGTGTGTGTGAAAATATGGTTAGGCACAGTGATGCATATTTTGTCTATGAACTTTTAGATTACAGCAGATGAAATTAAACCCACTTTATAAAGAACATGTGTATATACTTCTATTTGAGACTTTTTTTCACAAAGATCTCTGATAAAAAAAAAGTGTTACTTGAAGACCCACAGAACTATGGCATTCCTTATGCCCCATGTCTCTTAGAAGTAAGTTAAGTAGCATACGATTGTAAATGTCTGAACTGCTGAGGAATCTGTCTTTTATTATTGTATGATTTAGTGGAGAGTGCAATGCACTTGGAAGAAAAAAAAATGCGGATCTGTCCTACAGTATTTGCTGAACTATGTTTTTTTTTTGTTCTTTTAAGCTGTAATTTACCATAAAGTGCCTCATCCAAAACTTGATGGAGCAAATTTTCATTGATTTTAACAACCTTTGTCTGTGATTCATGTTAACAAAACGGACTTTTTCTTACTCCTGTCATCCTTATCCCTGGCCTAAGAATGTTGTGGAAATGTGAATTTTATCTCCCTGAACTCTTTTTGCTTTACTGCTCTACAGTTCAACAGAAAATAAAGTCCTGATTGCACGGGACTCAGCGGTAGAATTTACATTAGCTTCCCTGAAACCAGAATCTATGTAGCAGGTTCAAGTTGGATGTCAGGAAGAATTTCTTCACAGAAAGGGTGTCTTGAAACTGTAATGGGCTGCCCAGGAAGTGATGGAGTCACCATCCCTGGAGGTGTTTAAGAAAAGACTGGATCTGTCTCTTACTGCCATGTCTGCCATGTGCTGTCTCTAGCTAACAAGGTGGAATTCAATCATAGGTTGGACTCAATACGCTCAGAGGTCTATTCCAACCTAATTGATTCTGTGATTCTGTAAAGATCTCAGCAATTTGCATTGCATATACATCAGGATCAACTCTGTCTTATAGAACAGAATAAAGTGGATGGTTTATTATGTAGATGAAGATACGTATATGCAAGGAAATTCCTATTATTTGCTTGCAAATATGAACTGTTAAATTAATATAGTCTATCATATAATTTCTTCCTTTTATAAACATCACAATAAATCTTCACTGTGTTCTACATTTGCTTTTGGTTTTCTGAAGAATCAGTAGAAAAAGCTCTTAATGAGACATACCTTAATGTAAAAGTTCTTCTTGGTTTCCAAAACCGACTTCTGAATATTTCTGACTATAGTAGTATCCACAGTATCCTCCAGATGGAGAAGATTAAGCATTCATATCTCATCTTTTCCGACTGAATCCAACAACTTTTGGAAAGAAATGTCATTCTTTCACATTCATCCACATATGGCTTGATACCTATGTAAATCTCTTCTTAATGTAAATGTCAAGAAAGAGCTCAACTAATATTATGAGGTATGGGAAATATTTGTTTCAGGCCATGAAAAAATGTAACCCTTTTCTGAACTTAAAAATGTGTGTGTGTGTACATATGTGTATATTCCATGCACAACTTGTAACACAGCTGGGGAAATTTGTTCAGTTTTCAATATGAGCAACATATGGTCTTTATAAATTGTATAAGAAATATTTTGAATAAATAATTGTTGTGACTTATGTCACATAAACAAATAAAGGAATTTAAATTAAAAAGATAAATTTATGCATGGGATATAAAGCTGAAAATCCTACTATGTGTACTGCTATTTTTGCTCTTGTAAGTGCTTCTAGGTCCTTGGATTTCTTTCAACTATATAAAATCTGAATTTACTCCCAGAGCTCCACTTCTTAACTAGGGCAGTTTAAAAACTAAACAAGGATTGAGTCAGTTAATTAATTTAAATGAGATTACAAATCAGAAACACATTACGTAATGTTGATTTAATTACCATTTTTATTTACCCAATTAAAATACTCTGAAGGAAAGTTAACTGTCTTGACAATGGCCAGTTGGGTGACTTGGCGGAGGCAGATCTGCTGATAAAAGAGCAGGTGAAGCAGGGAGCCTGCCGTGACCCGCGGGGCTCTGATGCCCCAGCCCATCTCAGTGCCAGCCCACATGGCACTGCCATTGCCCCGACAAGCCCAGGCTGAGACGTGGGGTTTCACACAGCCACAGGTGAGCTTCTCTGGGCTGGGAGGGCACGGGGGCATGTGGTGAAATGGGTCAGCTGATGGCTTAATAGCTCTTGCTGTGTCCAAAGCAAACAAATTTAAACTGAATTGGAAACTGAGCCCAGCTTCTGCTGGCTATCCTGACCAGCTCCCAGCAGAAGTGCCTCCATGGGCTGAGCCCTGAAGGCCTTGTGGAGTGACTTGCTTGCTTGGACTAAAGCCTAGGTACCAACACCAACAGACAGCTCAGCTTATGGGGTGAGTAGTCAGCTCTGTTCTTTCCTGCTTTTTTTGGGTAGGTGAAGGTTTGACAGCAGCACTCTTCTGACGTAAAGAACCTAAGTCACTCTTACAGCTCCTGGTGAGACACATGGGTGCTGATGATGCCTGGCTGCAAGGATTACCACATCCAGCCTTCAGGGTAGCTCCTGCTGTTTCACTGGTCTCCTGAGAGGTCCCAACCATGCCTCCTGGGTCACTTTTCTATGCTGCTCATCTACCACCAGTTGTATGAATATGAAACACAATAAAAATGTATAGGACTAGCTCTTTGTGTAGTTATCCAGTGCAATAGCAGAGCCATCTTGTAAACACAGAGGAAGTCCTTGCAGAATAAGGGTAGTAGAACGATGTTTTTAAAAGAAGTCACTGATTCAGTGTTGTGGATGTTTCCAGTCTGGGTGTCATGAGCACATATTGCTTACAAGTAAACACTGTTGGGAAAGATGCAAGGGCAAACATGCCTTTCTCACAGTGAAGCCCTACTTGTTTTTTAAGGTGCTGCTTTCTCCTTCTGTGAACTGTGTTGCATACCATATCTCTTCAGGGACATAAAATCATGGAATCCTTTAGGTTGAAAAAGACCTTTAAAATCTTGAAGTCCAACTGTAAACCTAACTTTGCCAAGTCCACCCTTAAACTATGGTCCGAATTGTCACATCTCTAGGTCTGTGAAATACCTTCATGGAAGGTGACTTTCTGACTTCCCTGGGTTGCTGATTCCAATGGCTGGCCACCTTTTGGTGAAGAATTTTTTCCTAGTGTCAAAACTAAACCTCCCTAGGTGCAATTTTAGGCTGTGTTCCTCTTCTTTTATCGCTTGGTACATGGAAGAAGAGACTGTCCCCACCCGATTACAAGCTCCCATCAATCTCCTGCAGAGGGCAATAATGTTCAGCCTCCTTTTCTCCAGGCTAAACGATGTCAGTTCCCTCAGAACTCCTAACAGGACTTGTGTTCTACCAAACAAATTTGTGGTGGTGAACATTTTATCAGAAGACCTCAAAGAGCCAAAATTTTCTGCAGAAGTATTTGAATTAAGTGTAATGATCTCTGAAGATGTGAAAAATAAATCCCCCCTCAAGTTAACACACTTACGAAAACAAGGGTGACAGTAGCATTTCCATATTGGTAGCAGCCTTTCAGTGGATGCTATCCACTTTTCAGTGGATAATGCATCAAAACACTTTTACCTGTTCTATGACAAGAATTGGTGTGAATAATGCTATTAAAAGAGTACAGATGGTCTCTATTGTCTGATAGAGAAAGACTACACTAAGAAAGACACTGCTTTTCAAAATGAAATTGTTACAATTGTTTGGGAAGTTTATCAAACCAATCAGTTGCTTTGTCAAGGTAAAATAGTGTAGGCAGTAAAAGGTAGTTATGTAGTAAAATTAGAGTAATTATAAGTCAAGATAATAATTTAAAGTACAGGGATAAATTAGTTATCTCTTTGTTTTATGGATTTTTGCGGCTCATGTTATTTGCTTTGGAGAAGAGGAAGATGTCTTACTTTTCTTTGCTGTGGATGTTCTGAGAGTCTTTGAGAGATCAAGCAGGGGCTGAGATGGAAGACATTCGAGGTCTCTACCACACTATGGTAACCTGTGATCTTGTGATTTTCAGGGGTACAACATTTATGTCAACTGATGTCAGATGGCGAAGTAATCCTGACATTCTGGAAGGTTGTTGTGATTCTTGTTCATGATAGTGACTCTGTCAGCTGTCAAGTGCTGTATATGAATGTGAAAGTTTGGACAACATCGTACATGGTTTGGTGATGGCCACATCTCTGTGGTTCCTTATCCCTTACCCCAAAATCAGAGACTATCAAAGAGCAAGGATGTATTTACCTGGTGGTGAATGATTAAATTAGTGTCTATCAGCTGAGATCAGCTGAGGGTGATTAAAGGCTGTCCTCATAGCCTGTGGCAAATAGAAATGTGTTCACTGAAACCACTGAGCAAGTTAATTTCGTTAGTGTGATGCCTGTGGACAATCTACTTATTTCCCCAAGACATGGCTTTAGAAAATATCTTCAGATTTTAACACATTCTGCTGTTACTTGTTTTCAGTTCCTTTGGTATTATGCTCTAACAGAGAGCCTTAAAACCAAAATTTCTTGTATAGGATGGGGCATAAGGAAAGTACAGCAGCTTACTTTTTAAAGAGAGTATCATATCAGCTAAAAAGTGAAAGGTTGGTTTACTGAGGTGAGCAGTACTAAAAACCCTTCAGGAAGCTGGTGAGCAACAATGTGACTTGCTTGGCTTTGATGGCATGGGTGTCCTTCCTGCTTGTCAAGGACAATGTGGCTTAAAGGGAGAGAGCATCTCATCCTTTGCTAAATTGACTTTATGGGCACAACTTTTTAAAATTTTCCTCTGTCTTATGAAGTCAAGACATTTCCTAGTGTACCACAGGGAAAATGGAAGCTTATTTTTTCACTTGAAGCAGGCCTCAGCAGTCAGTTAGTCTTAACTCTGGCTGCACCGGGAGTTACCTGCACTCACAGATGCTCATTGTGATCAACCCCTGGAAATGAAAAGATAGGAAAAAAATTAAGTATTAAATATATGTCAGCTTCTTGTCTCATCCTTTCATACAGTCTCCCAGAAGCAAGAGTAGTTTGATATAGAGTTTGAATATCTTGGAGATAGCTGTGCTAAATCATGATAAGTTATACATAAAGGGCATCAGGGTTACATGACCTGTTAAAAGTAAAGTCTGGCTTGAATCTGTTTCATATGAGTTGTTCATCCATGGGGCAATAAGTTATCAAAGATAAGTTTTATCAGTCAGCACCAAGAAGAACAGAGTAGAAGACGTGCTACTGTAGCTGTGAGGTGCGCATGAAAGCCATTTTGGGGAAATGGTATGTGTAGGAGACATTTTGCTCCCTATCAACCACCACCACCACAACAACAACAACAACAACAACAACAAAACTAAGAGAACTTACAGTTGGGAGCTACCTAAATGAAAATTACAAAAATTTCAGTTTCATTGCATAAACATGATGGGATTTGATTTTCTTCTTGTTGAGTATCTTTTCATCCAGCTTCTAGCTTATGAAGTTGCTTGGGTTTTCTTTTGGTGGTTTGATTTCTTTTGCGTTTGATTGTTGGCTAGGTTTTTTTTTAATTTTTAAATTTTTTTTCATGAGTAAGAGTTATTTGCTGGGACAATTGAATGCAAATCCAGCTAGACAGTGAATTTGTTTTATGTCTTTCTCCATCTCCCCTTCCTGGAAGAAAGGGCTCATGTTGTTAATTAGTGGTCTTATACAGATGAGGACAAAGAAAGATTTAAAGTGTCTTAACAAGTCTTTTACTTCTGTAGCTTCTGTGCCTTCCCAAAAATGCTTCTTACTCCCTCTTTTAGAAGAGCATTGTTCCAATGTAGTTGTTCATTCAGTGTTCTGTTTATATGAAGTTATATAATTTAATCCTATAATGACCATGATTCTTTTGTACTTTGCAAAGCTATTTGCATCCAATCAAAACAGAAGAGTGCTTTGTAATTACTGACATTGGTAAGAGAATTGGATCATCACAGGCCATCTCAAGTCTGTGTCTTTCATCCTGAGGATCAGATGCTTCTCTGTGTTTTAAGTGCCGAGTTCCATAGCTTGATGCTCTCATACAGAATAAAAGTCTTTGATTTTTCAACTGCATTTAGTGAAGGCATAGATAAGTTTCTTCTCATATTCTTCCTCAGTATTCTCCAAATCTCATTGAGATCTCAGAAGACACAGATTGAGAATCAATACATAAAAGCCATGATTACTGAGTAGTGAACAAAACCCAAAGCTAAGGCTGTTTGGAAAATTATAATAAATAGCCAACTTCTTATCCCTACAATTAGAAAATTCTTTGCTATATTTCTTACTATAATAAAAATTGTTCAAACTGCCATTAATCTTTAAATCCTGAATACAGAAACTAGAAGTAAAGGCAAATTTCTGTGCAAGATCTGAAAAATTATTTCACTTTGTCATTTTTTAAAATGAATTTTGACAGGAGAAAACTTCAAAAGTTATTTTCTGGTAGGTCTCACTAATTCAGTTTCAAATCTCTGTGGTCCTGAAGCTATGTTGTTCAAGCTTTATTGGTTTTATCTACTACCAAAATGACAGTTCATTTAGCCACATATCTGCTGTAGTTTTACACTCGGACATTGCTGTGTAACATTAATCCTCTCTTATAATTTTAATTTAAATAGTGATATGTATGGTTTGCAGAGTCAAAGAATGTCTATTAGAGGAACATTCTAATCATCATTCTAAAGGATGATTCTCCACAAATTGGTCCATATGTGGAGAAACATTAGACTCTTAGCATTTCTTGCAGCTGATTAAGTTTTTAAATTAACTTGATTTAATTATTTTAAGGGAAGTATCACATCATGCAGAGAAACAGACTGAATGGCTGCATACTGTGCTGCACAATGGGACACCTAAGAGTACCCAGGTGCCAAGCCATGGTAAGGGCAGAGTCCAACTCATAGTCTTGCCCTTCATGTTTCCTGCCCAAGGCTGAAGAAGATAAATGAAATTTCATGGGAAATTCCCTATTCAATGTGCATTTTATTGTGCACAAGAGTGATTTAATTCAGTTTTGGAAAAGTTAGTTGGTTTTTTTTAACACTATTGGAACTGCGTTTCACATGTGCCTTGGAATTCCAGCACTCAGGTAGCTACCCAGGTATATAAATTTTGGGATAACTGCCATTTAGATCAACTTAGTCCTGTGAAAAGGACTTCCAGCTCAGTTAAAATCTTCTGTAGAATCAAGCTTGTGCTAACTTAAAGAGTTTGAGAGACATGTGAGTCAAGCCATATCTATGAAGATGCATAATGGGTAGCAACAGAATTAAATTAACTTCTTGTAGCAGGTAGAGGGAATCTCTCATTCTAAGATGTGGAGTACATCAGCTGTAAGAAGAAGTAATGGTAATTGAAGGAAAAATATTTGTTGATATGCACTTTTCTTCTTTTCTATAAAGTTTATTCTTTAATTTGGGCACTGTAAGCAGCAATGAATGCATTTAACAACTCTACATCCAACTGGAACTGATTTGGTGGTAACAGTTTCTATGGTGCTATGATGCAATCTTTTGGTGATCTTACGCTATTAATAGCATCACTACATTTAAAAAAATTGATATTTTTTATTCAGACTCTAAAACAGCTCCAAAACCAGCCTGTATGTGGAAAAAATTGTGATGCCTAATTTATTTTCTTCTTCTCTGCATTTTTTGTTTTTTATATCTTTATTTCTTGCAGTGGAACAGGTTTTTGTTGTACTATTGATGTGGGAATACAGTGAAAAGTAGATATTTTTAAAAGAAACTGTTTTTATGAATAAGGATATAATTTATTATTTAGTGTATTAACATGAAATTGCATTCTGATTTTGATTCAATAGGTGCAGGTATAGTGCATGTAGGTGCAAAAGAACACAGTTTGAAGTCTACTGAAGTGTTTGAGTTTTGTTAGTTTTTACGTTACATAATCTCAATTTCACAACAGCAGTTCTCATGGGCTAGGAGCACAAAGACCATATTGTATTTAAACAGACTGTTGTATCCTCATTGCAGTCATGAGTCTGTGGAAGCAATGTAGGCCTTTGTGCTTTAAGGAGAATCTAAGGCAAAAAGCCTCATCACCGCAAGCACCACTAATTGCCTGATCCAGTGTGTCTCTCTGGTCATTGCCTGAGAAGTTACCTCTGCTTTGCTCATTATGCAATATTATATTTGGGGGATGGTGGGAAAGGGGATGAAGAGGTACCCTTGTAAATGTGCTTACAACTTTAGTATTTAACTGAATGACTCTCTTGTCCTTATTCAGTGATCTACAAGTTCCTCTTATGAGGATCATTGCATCTTTCACAATGTTTCTACCTCTGCATAAAATAGCTTACAGGTAGAGTGTTTGTTCAATAATGCGTCACATAGAAAGTCAGGGAAATGACCTTTAAAGAATAAAGTAAAACATTAGTTTAATAGTTAATAGAGGGTATTAAAAGATTGCGAGATACTTGCAAAACAAATTATTAAAACATTTCTTTCATTTCTTTATAGATTCTGGGCAACCAGGAAGTCCAAGCCACAATGATCCTGCCAAGAATCCACCAGGTAAATATAAGTTCCAGAACATGTGCATCTAACATTGTTTGAGAACAATGATACTACTGATAATGGCTAAAGAGAGTTTAATTATTCAGCAACCTATCTTGTGCTGGTAAAAATAATCAGGATAAATTGTGATACTTTAGTTCCTCTAAACTGGCAGTGCCTTAATTGCTATTTCATCAATATTAATTTTATCTAAGGAGTTTTACTTTCATCTCATGCGTTTTAGAATTTTCTAAGTGGGGATGGGCAAGAAGGTGGGAGTAAAGAAACAAGGTCCTAAATAACTTTATTTTTATAAAAGTCTTCCAATACTATTAGTTTTCTTTCATCTCAGGCAAAAGAAAATTGACCTATGTTTAAACTCTGTGACTACACTACCAGCTTTTTTACTTTTCATATGTGCTTTATAAAATAAAAATGTGTTAATTTAAAATTATTTTTTGGCATCAGCTGAGAGCAGTCTTTGAACATGTTAATGCATCATGGCTGGTGACACTTGGTATTCCTTTGAGAGAGATGTTAGTGTAAATCGTCCTTTCAAGGATTCTTTTAAAATAAAAACACAGGAGAAAATCAAACCCAAGTTTTGCCATTCCAGTCTGTTTAGACAAAAGGTTCCTTGAATTTTTATGAGCCTATCCTTCTAATCAATTGGGCTGTGCTAGTAAATCTTGTAAACCTCTGCCACGTTATGAATTTTATCAGACTAAGACAAACAATTGTAACAGACACTATATCACTTCTTAATGACCAAGGAGTGACTCTACCCACCATCATCACATTGTATCTTCTCATTTTAACTCTCAGAAGATATGTGTATTTGAAACAAGTTGCAACTGACTCAGTTTGATCTTCCAAATAAGAAATGAACCATATTCTGACCAAGATGTAATTTTGTGTTGCTGGGCAGCTAACATATACACGTATATTTTCTGGATCTGTTACAACATTAGGATAAACAGTCTGCTTTGTGGTTGTACCATTTTATAATATGCGTATCATCAAAGAATTCTCTATTTGTGAAATATGTCATGTGTATTGCCTGTGAATATCCAAAAGTGGGAGAACCATCAAAGATTGTTATACATAAAGTCATATTCCTGTAACATGAACCCCAGATATGTATGCTTGAAGATAGCAGATGCATTTTAGAAGTAAGAGGACAGAACAAGTCAAATAATATCATTCTAAGCTCCAATGCAAGCAATTTTTTTTCTTTAAGGGATCATGCAGGTTTGTTATCGGTTTCAGTTGGAGACTTTGATGCTATTTCTTTCCAAACTGTGTGGGATTTTGACAGTGAAATTTTATTTTTCTACTAAATGCATGCCCACAATATGTAGAATAGTGGTTTAAATACCCAAAGAAGCAAATTGACTCATAAAATAAATGTGAAAATTACTCTATAGATAATTACTGTTTTTGAAACTTGGACCATTCAGCCGTAGAAAATTTATTTGCTTTTAGAATATCCCTGAAAATGCAAGAAAAGCCAAGCACATTACCTTACCCCTTGTGATCTGGAAGGGCTTTTTTGTAGCTTCTGGGTTTGGGAAGCTGCAGGCAGATTCAACTCTCCTTCAGCATATTTTAAAATTCTGGTTTTGAAGTGCCATTTAGCATTTGGAGTAGGAAGGTAGCAGTATGTGTTTTACTAGTGAGGATGACACCCTATAGTGAGTCCAGTCCCTCCAGCCCTCAGCCTTACCTCCAGTAAGGAGTGATCTTGTTGCCAGTAGCAGAGCCTTGGGCAGGCAGCAGACAAGCTGCTTAGGCTTTCTTGTGGGCAGACTTATGGGTCAAGATGTAATGTTTGACAAACTCCACTGTCTCAGAAGCTGAAGGGATGTAAAAAGCAGATAACTCTGAAACATCATGAAACTTTATGCTTAAAAACTGAGCACAGAACTTTCTCATGATTTGGTGTCACTGCAGCCAGTATTATCCCTTTGTCTGCTGCCAAGTGGGGACAGAAAATAGAAGCTGTGCCTTGGTTCCCTTGAAACCTTTCATTTAAGCAGAGACGGAAGGGTAATTGAATGTCATCTGTTGGATGATGACCTTCTAGCTTTGTTCAGCTTCCCTGTGTAATACTGTTTTGGAGTTAAACTGGCAAGGTGAAAGTGCTGTGGTTTGTGGGATAGCAGAATACAGGACTTCTGGGGTTGTGCAGGAGAATGAGAAGGAATTGCATGCCATTCAGCTTCTCTGGGAAAACCACTACTGTCCTATTCTTTCTTACTAAACTTCACACGATTCTTATTATTAGAGCCAGACAGTCACTTCTGTCAGAACCCTGGGGGATATCCACTCTGAGGTTTGTTTTCAGTCCTCAGCCAGGAGTATGTGGATTGGTAGTGCCAGGAGGGTTGTTCTTCTTGCATGTTTTGTTCTAGTGCCTGTATGTCAAGGAGCCAGGATGCTGGCAAGGGATGTGTGCTGCTAGCTTTTGGATGCCACCCCTTTCACAAGGATACTGCCAAAGAAGAGGTTGCTGGAAACTGAGTGGTAGTTGGCAGAGCTGGGCAGAGCTGTTGGTGTTAAGAGTGGTTTTTTCCTAGGTTTGGCGAGACTGTTGCATTCTTTAGGGTGTCTGGTAATTTGTTGTCCTAACAACAAGTTGGAGAGAGGGTAATGTCACTTGCCAAACAAAAGAACATGAAGAGCATTTGTTGGAATTCTTTACAATATGTTCCTAATATTTTGATAGCTCAATGCAGTGATAAGACCTGTGGTGTAGCTTGTGGTGATAGTGGTATGTAGCTTTTGTGGCTGCATCCAGGGGTATCGTCCTCTAAGTTTTATTTTTCCATAACTTTGAATTATTTTTTTAATAAAATATATTATTAAATATATATTTGTATTAGCATGTTTTTATAAAGGCTTAATCTTGTTTTTCAGAGGGCTGGGTTGTAAATTTTGCTTCTCTGCAGGTACTATTAAATAAGTTCCAGACAGATAGGTGAGCAGAACTGAACTGAGAGAGGAGAAAAATCTGAACACTACTGTTGTCTGCATCAGCCTTCAAGTTCCTGGTATAGAAAAGTTTGTGCTGTATTAGCATAGTCCTAACTATTAAAAGTTTACATTATTTAAAAGAGAGAATGGACATGACAAAGGCCCCAGTGAGGGTGTCTGAACAGATAGAGGCACACCTGATTAGAAATTTGAAACTGCCCATATTTTTGCACACAAAAAACAAACACCAGCAAGCCACCAAAACCCCAACATAATCAAAGTACTTTAGGCCTGTCTTGTTTCTTACTTTGTGCTCAGAATGTTCTGAGCTACAGCTGAAGCAGTCTGTTAAAGGTAACCTAGTTTGGCAGTTTCAGTCTAACGCTGCATCATTATTTGCTTCCTCCAAGTTCCATAGGTCTTTTATACAGTTTAAGAAAATCCAAAAAATAAGTCTTCACAAGTGTACCTGGAAATATGTGCAGTGATGTGGCAGGATATGTACTGAAGACAGAAGATGTCATCTTTTAGTAAATTAATCTCTTAAGCATGAGAAAATTATGAGGATGAGTAAAAAGAGAAAAATATCTAGAACTGTATTTAAGCTAATGATATTGACCCCAACCATAACAATATGGTCTTCAAAGATACTGTTCTTACTAGCCAGTTGTTCTTGGTGAGGATTTTCTAGATTTTGCTTTGCTTTATTATTCTTTCCCTTTCTGCCTGCGGGCCACAATGACTTGATATTATTAAGACTTCTTACCATTTGCCCTTGGCTTGAGGTTGCTGCTTGGCAGATTTGATTTATACATCAGCATTAACACAGCTGTGTCCAGTTGTTGCTGTGCTGCTCAAATCTTTGAAGAGAGCCGTTATAAGCAACTAAAATAGGAGTAAAAAGTAGTAATATTGATAGAGTTAAACACCATGTGGATAGGACAGGGAGGAGACTCAATTAGCTGTGAAGATAATTTTAAATCAATTTTTAATGGGTGCCTTCTATATTTTGGAGCCATTTTTGTCCAGCAATGGGGAATACAAAAGATAGCTTTTCAGGAAGTGCAAAGAAAACCTAGCTATCCTGACACAGACAGGTATGAGCCTTTTTGTTAAGAGAAGATGAGTGTGTTCAGATTTTTCCTTTTATCCAAGCAAATGAGTTCGGGTTACTAGAGCTATGTTTCCTAGCAAGTGGCAAACACTAGGTTTTTTATTTGTTTTGACTTTTTTCTTGATACAATTTACTCGATTTTAGCTGGTTTAAAAATTTTTTTCATAAATTTTTATGACTGTAAGATCAGTCAGGATGCAGAGAACTCAGATTTGAGCTTTTGTGCTAATAAATATTAAATTATTTATATGGGATAACACTTCTAGATGAAGAGATGGACAAACTGTCTCTGTGTCTTTGCCTTTCATTACACCCCATTGGTTTCCTTCTTTCTTTCACAATAATCCAGGGTATGTTGTCAAGGAATTTGCCTAGAGATAAAATCCTTAATCTGAATGAGGCATAGCACCATCCTTACTGCACTGGAATTGTTTTTCCTCTTCTATTTTCCCTAGAAATTTTATGTTAGGTACCACTTCCAAAGAAGACCTGAGTGAAATCTCCAGCTCTGAAGTTAGTTTTGTTTTGTTTTATTTGTTTTTTAGTTAAAGAAGGTGTTGCAAAAAACCTTGCAATGAGCCTCACCCATCTCTCAATATGCAGATCTGTCTTGCAGCTGTAGAGCCCCAAAGGCTTTCCTTGCACTCTCTTATGGCCTAGCAGCCATTGGGTGAACATTTTTTTGGGTCAAGCCCTTAGAAGTGTGTAATAAATTTGACTACATATTTCTGTTTCAGATGGAAGTATTTCAGTATTAAGTTTTAGAATTTGTAGTTTCAGAAATAACCTCTGAAGAGGAACATGGTCTCAACCTTTCCACACTTTTGGAAATGCAATAAACAAATGTCTTTGAATTTTGAATGTCTCAGGCCACAGATACTTTCATTATTTTATTCTATTGCAAGCTACTGTCTTGTGGGTGGAGAATTAGCCCTATAATTAATTGGAATAGAAGAGATATTCCCTGGCCTCATCATTGTAAGCAGCTTTTCTTGTGGAAGTGATGATGGCATAGTAGCAGTATAGGGAATTCCAACAGAATTGTATTTAAATAAACAAATATTCACCTCTTTTTCAGCATGGAAGTAGATATCCTGAAATGCTTGCTGTTTCTCATATGCTTGTAGCTGTGCCATCTCAGATAGTGATCTTCAAATAAAACAGGGTTGGGTTTGGTCAGATCTTGATTTTCTGTGAAGTTCTCCCTTTCCCAAATGTTCTATGAACTAGTAATGTCAGAGGTTGAGAGATGATACTTTTCTTTACCTGCTTCCCAGCAGTGACCTGGAGGGGGCTGGATGGGGCATTCTGGGGTCAGTGCCCAGCTGCACAGGTTGTACAGCCCTGCTTTCCAAAAGAAAGAGTTTTTGGCCATTCAGGATGGTTTGGAATTTGGTGTGGGTAATTACTTCTGTCTGCTGGTTTAGTATTACTTTTACATTCTTGTTTGGATTGGCTGTCCTTTATGAAACTGCTGTGTGAATAAGTGATGCTGTGATCAATTCTCATGCTGATTCAGATGCTGTTGTGTTCAATGGTGGATGTGATGGTTTTACTTCAAAGCATGCACAGAGAAAAAATTACTAAAAACTCTTATGTTATCAGCTAGAATTCCAGAAACCTCCTTTGGCATCAGAAAATTCCATTTTGGTACCTACTAGTCCTATAGCTGTTAGAAAGCAGTTCCCCCAGCTTTTTCTTAAGTCTTGGCTGTAGCTTTGGTATATCCTGAGACCCTCTGGAACAGAAAGCAATATGTATATGTGTTACTTACCCTTTCTGTTTCTTGCTAGGTTTCAGGGCAGCTCACTTCTTGAATTCTAGCCATGGATTTCAGAATCCATTAAACCTGGTTTTTACTTCTTCAAATTAATGCAGCACAGATGACTATTTTTCTGTCTATAATTTTGAGGATGTCAAATATCTCATTTGTTTCTGAAAATGGCGCATCTGGCTTTTTGGATCCTAATTGTGTTCAAAGTTCAGGGGAGTCAGGGGGTCTTTTTGCAAGTTTGTTTCCTGTTCTGCTTACAACATTATTGCAACTTTCAGAGGAAAAGAGCCCAAACCAAGCTGTGGGTATTCTGCATGACTGCAGAAGGTTGTGTGATAACAAAAATAGCCTCATTCTCTAGGCAGACTTTAGTTCAACTGTTTCAATGATATCATCACTGAAATCTTTATCACTACTTGGCAAATATTATCCACCCATATCAGTCTTTAAGATATTCTGTTTGGTAGCAACCTGTTTCTGGTACTGTTTTTCAGGTGCTGGTTTCAAAATGCATGCAGTAACTAGAAAACAAACTGTATGTCTGCTGACTGTATTTTGACTTATGAAAAATGTCAGACTAATTTTTCACTACCACTTCTGACTGTAAATAATATGTCTACAAAGCTGTAGCTAGCAGCATTACCCTGTATAACTTAAAGTTTATGTACTGCTGTCTGCTTTAAACCAGAATTTTCAGCCTTCTCACAGTTACTCCTGATGTTTGTGTATTTTCTTATTGCTAGTAAGCCTATTTCCTATTCCATAACTCCTCTTTTTAAAGTTCCAGAAATAAAAGTATATTAATAAAAAATTGTTTCCGGTACTGGTTGGGTCCTCACCCTTCTTTTATAAGTTGCTCAAAACCAAGGCAGTATCAATGAGAAAACATATTTATAATCATACCAGGAAACAGTTTTATGGTTAGGTGGTAGCCAATATGCTGCAGAACATAAACAGGCATTCTATTCATAAAAGCACAATTAAATCAGAAGACATAAAAAGATCGGTTAAAAATTTTCAAAGCTAAACATCACTAGTAAGCTTTTAAGTAATGTGAGAACAAGCTTGTTAAGGAATTGTTTCAGCAAACTGAAATTTTTCAGTCAGTTGAAACTATATTTCCTCCTCCTTCCCAACCCTTTAACTTTTTGTGTGGATAGAACAGTTAAAAGCTGCACGTGTAACTCATCTCTTCAAGGCAGAGTACAAGGCATAGTGCAGAAATAGAGTGGGAGAGGTGCAAGGAGTAGGGCAGTAACTTCTACAGCAGTTGGAGGCATTGCTGCAGGCTTCTCCCTTTACTGACTCTATATGGGAGCTTGATCAGAACTGCTGCTTGGCTTAACCTGTTCTTTCATTGTTGATGCCACTGGCTTGGCCATTGTGGAATTGTATGGAAAGTGTATTTTTTATGAGTGAATTTTCTTTAAAAAGATAAGTAGAGAAAGATTTTACAGTCTCCATGTACAAAAACTAGGAGAAAATGTAAAAAATCCATTCTTAGTAGGGGTTTTGGAAGTTACTGACTCTTTGTACAAGATCTCACTATGGCGGTTTTGTCAGACATTCTCCTTTTGTAGAAATCAGATTTTTAAGAACAATGACAATTAGGAACAATCATTTCAGAGTGCCATCTCTCATGCAGGATGAGTTTTATTAAAAAGCAATATTCAATGCTTTTGTTAGGTTTGAATGATAAAGGCAGCAGTGTTACCATGACCATCAAATGATACAGTAAATTGTCTGTGAGCAATACAATAGACATATCAAGTGCATTAATTTCTGTAATGAACAGATCAGAAACACACCCCAAGAGTGCTAATTTAAGGCTCTTTAACATACTAATGTAAACAGTGCATTAGGAAGGGGCAATCAAAAAACCCAGTAAGGCCTATATTGTGTGAAGTATATTGATATAAACTACATATTTTTGTCTTGCATGAAGTGTTATATTGTGAATACAAATGTGTTAACTCTTACTCAGTGGTGTGATCAGATTCATTAGGTAAAAGGCAATATCTCACAACATAAACAGAAAATGTCCTATACTGCTTAGCTTCTGCATGTTAAGAGTTTTGCTCTTTAACCTCTGTGTTACATAGAATGTGTTTCCACAACAAATTACAGCAACTTAATGTCACAAAATATTTTCCTCTTGTACAGTTGGGAGCCAAGTAACAGTTGTGTAACACACTCATTGCAGGTGATCTTCATAACTAGGTGAAACTTTTGAAGTTCACTGGTATTGGACCTTAACATGCACCCAGAATCATGTTGGAGTCCACCTTCCCTGTCAGAACATAAAGCTCAGGATGAAGTTTCTCAGTGCTATGACACTGATTGTTTATTTTTGCATTAATTCTTTGATAATAATTTGTCACAATACATAGAGAAAAAATTCAAGTTGTTTTTCATGTTGATTGAGATTGAAAATAGCTTCAATTTCCCTTTCCTTCCTTATGCCAGCCAAAGCATTTTCATATATCTGTGAGTGTCATTATTTTTGGCCATTCTGAGGCAGGAGTGAAAAACACATGTCCCATCAGTCAACAATACATCCTTTTGTGAGGGGATGAGAGATGGTGGTACCACTTCATGGTAAAATACTTTTCCTGCTCCAATTTCATTATCACAAGGAGAGAAACACTGTATTTCTCTTTATATTATGTATGTATTCTCAATATTGCCAGTGAGAAAAACTAAGAATCCATGAGAGTAGACTGAAGATTAAACATATATGTCTGGGTGTGTATGCATGAACACATGTACACATCTGTGTTCTTGCATATAAAATCAAACATAGGCTTTTTCTTTTTTTAATATGAGCCTTACGTCTTGTTCTTACTATAATGATAGCTTGATTAATTTACACTTGGCTAGAGCTTCTCTCAAGTTAGTCTGGCTTGAAGGAGAGATGTTGTGCTTCAAAGTAGTTGTGCTTGGATAAACAGCAGAGAAGTTCAGTCATGTCTCATTACCAGCTTCAGAGCTGGCTGCATAGTTGTACACTGGCTTTATGCCACACTTCACTTATGAGCCAACTAAAATCAAGAAACCATTTTCTCTTTGGAAATCTCCCTTCCATGTAGTACTTTAAATTGTTCCTGCTGGAGGAAATAAGCAGAGGAGGGAAAGATTGCCACTGCTTGAGGAATTACTAGGATTCATCCAGCTTGCTTGATCTTAGATTAAAAAACAGCAAGTGAGGAGGAAAGGAAAAGCAAAAATTTACTGTTTGCATTTTTTTATTAAATGGTTATACCAAGTTCTGTCAAATAAAGAAGTACATATTTCAGAAGCTATGTAATGTTTTCATCCACACAAAAAAACATGGAGAAACAGTGCAAGAGAAAATTAAGGGGAAATCTTTCAGTTCTTAGACACTGCAGATGGCAATATCCAGGTGAAGGATGGTAAGAGAGGAAAAAGTAATGGATATGGAGAAAATCTGTTTAAAATTAGATATAGAGAAATATGAAAGGAAGAGAATTAAAAAGGGAGGGAGACCTGAAGAGCTACCAGAGGGAATAAAGACATGCAGGAATAGTGTATGAAGTGGCATTGACTGGGAGATGAGAAGACGACTGCATTGGCAGAACACTGTTCAGGATGATCCCACAGGCCCACAGTGCTCTGTACACCCGTGGTGCTTGGTCATGGGATGGTTCCCAGCTGGGAAAGACTGACAGCATAACAGAGATGTTGGGAAATGTGCTTGGTCGGATGGGTTCCTATTCTTTCAGCTAATGCTCTCTGATGCGCTGTTTGTACCTGCGCTGGTAAATATTACCAGGGGTGCTGGATGAGGCAGCAGGGAAAACCACTCTTTTTGTGTCTGCCATCTTTTTGACCCTGGAAAATGAGTAGAGGTTTCTCCAGATATATGAAGGACAGACCTCTCAGGTAGTGTGCACTGCTTTTATAGTTACTTTTCTGATTATAGTGGCCATGTTTTTTGCTAAATTACTTGAACATAAAAGGAGAAATTTCCAAAAGAAATCCAAAGAGAATACTACCAAACCACTGTTTTCTAAATCAGTAGATATTCCAGTATTTTTGTTTATTTGTTTTGTTAGTTAAGATATCTAAAATAATTTTGCTCCTTCAAACATTGGGAAGAGAAAGTTGGCAGTTTATTTCCAAAAGAAAAAAACTATGTTTATTCAGAGAAGAGACTAGAGTAACTGCAGTAAGAAATTCTTAGTACACAGTCTCACATGAAAAGAAATTAAAAAGTAACACTATTGAAGCAGCAATGTGCACCAAGTATAGATCTAAATACTTTTGTTTGTAAATGCTAGTTATTATTACCTATAAAAGGCCATGATGCTATGTAATCTCAAATTCACTAATACAGCTTTTGCATGTGAGGCTTCCACAGAAAAATGGGTTTCTTGGCTCTCTTTGCATAAGGTTACTAGTTACACTGCTGAGATAAGTCTTATCAGCTGCTGTTTCACAGCAATACTTCAACTTATGCCTGAATTTCACATCAGAGAAAGTATATAAAATACATTTATCTTAGAATAAGTGAATACAGGCCAGAATAATAATATGCGTTTTCTTAAACATAGGTTTCTAAATATAAAATTCAGCGTGTGTATAAAACATGCCCCACTGAATAGCTCAGCCACTTTGTTCAGTTCCTGTTTTTCCTGGAAATAGTAGCAAACCCCTCATCTGCCCCAGAGATAGTGATTTGTTAATGCAGGCTGTACTGCAAAGTCACAATCAACAAGGTGAGAGTTAAGTAAAAATCTCTTTAGCAGAAACATATGCAAGGACAGGACTGCTCTGTGAGGATATTGCTTATCCAGCTGATACTGGTTGTAATTCAATAGTAGTTTAAATTTCCAGATACTAGTAAAAGAAACTAGCTTTCAGACACTTTTTGGATGGATAGCTAGGGACTAAGTATATTGCTTGTTAGTTTTCATATTCCTTTAAAAATTCCTCTATCACAGATCCTTAAGACTTTTTTGCACTTTTTTTACCCTCAGTTTCAACTCACATTAGATCCTGTGATCAGTTTTGGATGCACTTTGATCTTGTATTATTGTTCTGTGACTCTGTTAATACCATTGTTAGCTGGTGTATAAATCTATCTATAGTTATTTATTAATCTTTTCATTATACTGACTATATGGTTCTGTGGTCTTTTTCAGTGTACCTTGAGGACAGTTTTGTGAAATCTGGAGTATTCAACGTGTCAGAGCTTGTGAGGGTGTCAAGAAGTAAGTTAACATTTGTGTTTAATTGTTTCCAAAGCCTCCTATAATCAAGTCAAGGTTTTTTCCTTGAACTTTTTTCTCCACAAGACATAAGATGCATAGGAAGTGCTTATACCAATGCACAATTTTGATATATTTTACCACAGTATTACAGTCCATCTTGCACATGTTTGTAATAAAACAAATCGGTCTTCTATCTCTTTGATATTTAAAGATGGAATCAATTTGTTAAAACTCCCTCTGCACACCTAGTGGTCTGATGTTTCAATAAAATTACCATATGTAGCAAAACCTTCCATTGTTAGACTTAAGTTTTTTAAGGATGCCCTGCACATCCTTGGGTATTGCTAAAAGATGGGATTATTCCTTTAGGTTTTTTTTTTTAATTTGCAACTGTTAAAAATCACAGTATGGATATAAAGAATGATCAACAATGTATGAAATATTTGTGTTTCTTTTAGTCTTAGTATTGGCTGCAACTGAATTTCTAATTACATTGTCTTGTTTTGCCATCAGAAATATTACACACATGAACATGTAAAAATCTTGATAAATATTAAATATAAAAGTACAGGTGAAGCTTTGACTGCAGAATAAAAAACCAAAAAGAATAGAAGGTCTCTTTTGTTGGCATCTAACAGTTATTATAATAATATAGCATAAAACGTCCACATTTTCATTTTGCATTGCTTCCTGACCCTTTCTTTTCTCCCTTTACTAACAACACTATTAAAGTATTTCTCTCAAGACTTCATTAGGAAGTAAAGAATAATAGTTGAAAGTTGTAGAAGTGTAGAAGTGTCTACAGTGATGATACAACATTGTAAAGACTGAATGGTCCAGAAAAATCACTTTTCTGGTGAGGTGAGGTGAGGAAAAAGTAAAAGAGGCTTCCAAAATTTCTAAAATGTCTGTCCATATTTTGCACAGGTGTTAAATCATGCAGGGTCCTTGAAGAATTTAATTAACTTTCTGAGGCTTCAGAGACATGGGTTATTTCATTTTCTGTGGTCAGAAATGAATATTCAACAACTGAAATTTTGTTAAATCCTTCAGCAAAACAGTGAGCATTGCAATCCTGCAGTGCCAAGACATATCCTTTCTTGTGCCTGTTGAAGATATGATTTTGCTGTTTTAGAAGGCTGAGAATGTGTGAATTATAGCTTTCTTTTTTTTGTCAGGTGGTTAAGTACATTTTAAAGTGTAAGGCCTTTCAGGTTAAAAAAGAAACAATATTGTAGTTGTGCTATGAAACTGTGCATTATGGAGCTGTTATACATGATATACTTCTAATAATAAGCATTAAAGGATGTGGTTTCTGTGGGATATCTTGCCATGCATTTGTTTAACCTCAAGCCACAACAGAGTTGTACTTAAACTGTCAGGAAAAATACAAACCTTCAAATACATTGCAGAACATGCAATTATTCTTTTAACTGCCAAAGGTAGTTAAAATGCACAATGCACAGACAATGAACAAAGGTAAATACACCACAATATGTAATACATAATTTATTCTTGAATTACCATAGTCTGTGTGGTACACAGACCCTATAAGGAGGTGAAGGTAACACTGACTGTGTGTATTTGCATGTAGGTGTACATATGCAAAGCAGAATACGTGGCACTGGGCAAAAGAAAAAGAAGGCAGAAAACCAGGCTGTCAACACAGCAGGCTATTTTTAATACAGCAGAGTTAACATTAAGGAAAAGGAATTAGTGTTTATCCAGGTTTCTTATTTCCATTTTTTCAGTTCTTTAATAAATAATACTAGCTGCATAAACCCAGCCTCATTCATTATAGTGCTTGATGTTTGTATTATCTTTTCCATATTGCTGATTCCATGTTATCTCTTATAAAATAAATGTATTCTGTCTGCACAACTGCTAAGTCAATACTACAGAAGACAATTCACTTTTTAGATACATAATCATTGATGCAACTTGTCTGTACTTGGTTTCCACAAGAGGCAGAAAATTGTAGTAACATCCGGATATTTTTCCAAGTGTTAAAAAAGAAAAGATAGCTAAAAAGATAAAAGATTATCTCTGACTTCTTATGATGATGTGTTTTTCAGCACCCATAACCCAAGGAAGTGGAGTAAACTTCCCAATTGGAGAGCTTCCGAGCCAGCCATATTACCATGATATGAATTCGGGTGTAAACCTACAGAGGTCCTTGTCCTCTCCACCAAGCAGGTAAAAACTTGAAATAAGTGCTAATGTGAACCATGTTTAATAGTATAGGACAAGCAATTCACAAATCCTGTCAACAGTCAACTGCTTTGTTAATTTCCTCTGATTTTGTGAGGCTAGCTACTTATGTATGTCACCATAATCTCTGTACAGACTTGTAAATTATAAATTTTGTCATTTGAATTGTTGTCATTGTTGCCTGCCATCTTGCATGACATTGAAGATGGTGGAAGCTTTCTTCAGGATTTGAGGTGCCCACTAATTGATTTTGCCAGGAGGACAGCTACACATCCCCAAAGTGCTGCTGAGCTGCAGGAAGGTCCAGCACTTGGGAGCATGCTGGCCCGGCTCAAAGTGGTTGTGGGGGAAGAAGGGCTGTCTTTCAGGGCTCCCTTTTGGACCTTCATCTTGCAAGATATGTTTGGACAGATACTCTTTCCTCTAGAAAAGGTCTTAGGACAGGTATATAAAGACGTTTTCATCCGTAACAGCCCAGCTCGTGCAAATACGTTTCATGCCTCAATTCTTCAGGCAGCATTTCCCAACAGGCTGGAAAGAAGGAGGAGCATGTGAGATAGTTACAGGTTAATTTTTCTCAAGAGTCTCCCTTTGCCTGCTACAGGTGATTTAATCTGAGGGACTGACTTCCCCCTTGTTCAACATGCTTCCTTCTCCCATCTGTGAAGAAAAGGTCTCATTTCCTCCCTTAGGACAGCTGGTGGGCCCATGAATGTAGGTCTGTGCCCTGCTGTGCCCTCCTCCTGGCTACCAGATCATGTAGTGTCTGTGAGACCCCTAGGGCCCCTTGGTTTTCTGAAACTGCCTGCTATATCACAAGCACAAGCACTATAGGAGCTGTCATTGCCCAACATTTCTGCACCCCAGTCAGTCAGGAGGTGTCTATGCAATGGGACAGGACTTAATAGGACTATCAGGGTGCTGAGGTATCAGGGTGCTGGTCTTCCACCAGCACTTGATTCTTCTGATTTATTTTGCTCATATTCCTGTATCACATTTCATTCTATCATTTTTCAGCTTGGCAGTATACCAAATGCATTTTAGAAATTGATGGATTAATTAGAATAGATGGATTAATTATCATACTGTAGCAATAGCAGTTATAGTAGTAGTAGTAGTAGTAGTAGTAGTAGCAGTAGTAGCAGTGGTAGTAGCAGCAGTAATAATAAGAACAATAATAATAATAATACGACACCAATAAAACCTTATTCTTGTTTTCTTTGGCAGTCAGTAAACACAGGTTCAGTATATATTGCTATTCACTTTACTTCACTGTTTTGAAGTTCTGCCTAATTTTATCTGGTGTGACTTGAAATATTGTTGGGCCTTTTGTTGTTTTTAATTAAACTAGTCAAAAATGAAAAGTGTTTGTCTCAAACTAGCCCTCTTTGAAAAGTTTGGGAGTTTGACCTGATGAAATGCAGTAAAGTATATTTTTTCCTTATTACCACATTCGCAAAAGTTCCTGTTCTGCCTTGGCGTTATTGGTAACATTTTCCAGTGACTTGCTTCACTTCATGGTCCTTGCATAGCGTTTAGTACCTTCATGACACAATCTGTCTTTTGTAGGCTACAGGAACTGGTTTATTCTCCATGAAATGCTGTGGACTGTTATGTTGCCCATTCATGTGATCTTTGAAATATTTAGTCATGTGAATGGCACAAGTGCGTACCTGCATCATGTATTATTAACATTGCCTGTCAGGGTAATGTAGGTTGTAATATCCAGGGTTTTTGTTGGCTTTTTCGGCTTTGGTAGTTTATATACCACTACTAAATGAGTATTATATTCACTGAAAAATCTCACAATTCTTCAACAGCAAAAGACCCAAAACTATCTCCATAGATGAAAATATGGAGCCAAGCCCCACAGGAGACTTCTATCCTTCTCCAAATTCACCTGCTGCAGGAAGTAGGACATGGCATGAAAGAGATCAAGGTGAGTAGCATGGAGTTATTTTACTTGAATTATGCTCATATAGCCATTTCATTGCTGCAATAAAATGATGGCTTTTTAGAAGAATCTTTTTTCTGTGTGGAGTATATATTTGCTGATTTTGTAAATGTATTTAAAATCAACAGGATATTGTATAAACAACCACCATAAACAACATTATTCTTTATACATAACAACAACAACAACCGTAATAGCTTTTCTATCTGGTGATAGCATTATTGTTTGAAAAGACATGTGACAAATGAGGTACTTGATATAGTCTGTGCCATGATTATCCTAGTAGAATTTGGAGTCCAGTGCTTTCAGAAATCAAAAGATCTCCTTAATATAATTACTAAAACATAAGATTACACCATTTCTTTACTACCATGGCATTGATATTTAGTCTCTACCATGTGATTCAGATTAGATTCAATAGGTTCTTTCTGAAGAGCCCACATGTAGCTCTGTGGGACTCTGAGGGGATTGGTAAGTAGTGGCATGTTCTGGGTTATCCGAAGCAACAAACATGCTTACTGTGGAGAATAAGAGTGAAATTAATCAAGAGTCAAAAGAGTGAAATCAATTGTCACAGCTCTTTCTCATGTTATCTTGATATTTTATAAACCTAGGTGCCTGTGCATTTCCCTCCCCTTTGTCCCCTCCCCTTTGTTATGTGAGAATGTGTTTAAACTCATATATTTGAACAGTGTTGGTTAATGGATCCTCTGGCTGAGGTACTGCAGCTGTCTGGAGGGACTGTGACATGTAAAGCATAGTATGTAAAAGGGAAATACTTAAAAAGACATGCAGCTCCTTCCTTTGGGAATCTTTCAATATTTGTCCTTAGTTTTCACATCGACTGCTGATCATTGCTCTCAGTTCTTCCGCAACTGAGTGACCCTTTGGTCTTACTTCATTTTTGTATTGCTTTAATGCTTCTTAAAAAAAACAACAACAAAAAAAGAACCAAACAAAAAACCCCCCAAAATAAAAAGACCCCAACAACAACAACAAAAAACCAACCAAAAAACCCCCAACTCTCTTTTTCCCCCCTGCTAAGTTTCCTATTTCATCTCCATGTGCAAGGAAACATCTGACTGGTATTTCTTTTAGTTGCCAAACTTTCACATTTCTATTATAGAGGGTCTCATTTTAATCTGCTTTTGCCTACCTTTTTGTCTGTGTTCTTTCCATTAGGCTGTTCTTCTCACTCAGTGTTAACTAGTTTTTTTATTCATAATTTCTTTTTTACATCTTTTCTTAGGGAGCCTCTGATACTCACTTTTGACTGTTTGAAGCATTCACTTTTGTATTTTTTAAAAAGAAGCTTGCCTGTGGTTTTGCATAATCTAAGAACAGTATAAATAGCAGATCTGCCATCCAGAATCTTCCTCCTTATGCAAAATATTTTTCTCTGTGAATGCTACTTGTTTTGCCATGAAACTGTATTAAAATTCTTCATAAAAGACTGGACCATACCTCAAATAATTTTTTTACTGTCTAGATAAATTATTTTTTACAGTTGTAAGGAAGACATGTATCCCCATTTGTGAAATATAGTTTTATCCTGCTGAGTGAGCTGTAGGGGCTTTTGGGAAGTACTCTGCCAAATAGACTCCTGAGTGCAAGTCCTGCTGACAGAGCCTTTGTCAGGTGATCTTTATAGTTCTCAAGTATCTCAACTGCATTTTAGGTTTTGAATCATTCTGCAAAGAATTATTTTCCATGAACATTGGATTTATGTTTGTATGAACTTCGCATCGCAGTTATCAGTAGTGAATAATGTTATGATTTAAATTGCTTGACGTGTATTTACAATGAACCTTTACTTAATTTCTGTGTCATTAGGTAGCTAGACTTCTGGAGTGAAATAGCTTTTAATATGTTCCATAAAACAGGGAACTCCAATATGAGGAAGATAAAAGACTTAAATCAGGGTGTTTTGCTTCCTGGAGTTTGCATCCCTCCCTGAATGTCCTGTCCTCCAGCTATAATGGGCTTAGTGAAATTTTACCAGTTTCCTGTCAGAGAGATAGCCTTTAAGTCACTATTATGGACTTTCTTTTTTCCATCCTTAAGATGTTCTTCCATTCCTGCAGAGGCACACACGCAGCACTGTCCAGCGCAAAAAGCATTGTACTGGGGGTATTAGAAGCATTTTGCCCCTAAAAAGTTATGTTTGCCTCTGATCACTTTCTGAGATTATTTGCTGCTGCAGAAACACCATAAGTAGTGAGTGATAAGCAATCCCTACCCTTGGTGCCCGGGCTTAGTGGGAAGGAGTGTGGGGCAGCTCCTGGTATATTTGTTCTGCTGCTAGTTTGTTAGAGGCTGGATATCATCTTCATGGCACTGATTTAATCTCTCTGGTGACTAGTGGTGCGACCCAAAGGAGTGACAGATTAGGTTAAATATTAGAAAAAGGCTCTTCACACAAAGGGTGAATGGAACAGGCTCCTCAGGGAAGTGGGCCTAGCTCCAACCCGACAGAGTTCAAGAAGCATTTGGACAGTGCTCACACACATATCGTTCTCAGGGCTGCCCCGTGCAGAGCCAGGAGTAGGGCTATGGTGATCCTTTTTTGATCCTTTCCAGCTCTGGATATTCTATGATGATCCATTTACTTATATGCGTCTGTGTAAAAGCTCCTTTCAGACACAGATGTTGTATCATGATATTGTATTTATGAAAATCTATTTTTTGCTTCCATATGCCTGCAAACACAAAGATAATATAAGTAAATTTTGGAGGTGGTTTCTATGCCAGAGATCTCACTTGTGTTATTTCTCTTTTATCTATGTAAATCTCTGTGTTATATCAGGTTAGGATAAATGAAAAAGAAATAGGACTTTTGGGATCACGTTTGTGTTTATCCAGTGTCAAGAAGGAATGACCATGTGGCCACATCGGATTGCTTCTTCAGGCAGTATCCACAGGTCATCAGCACCAAAAATGCAAATCATTTCACAGTACCCACAAATAAATATGTCTCTGGATATCATGTTTATGGGTAAATAGCTTCTCTACCATGCAAATGCAATTTTAACTTTTCTAAGAGAGACCACATCAGGAATAGTGTTGATACTAAAATATACCATGGTTAATTCCAGTTTCATTGTCTCAGTTTTGGACTTGACAGAGAGAGATTTTTAACTTCTGAAATGAAATAAGTTTAGTTTCTTCATCACCATGTCTAAATGTAAAGTATTTTCATAGAAATTGAAATGACATAGTTTTGAAAGACTCTTTTATCATTAAGGCTTTTCACATCTTTATTTAAATATTTCTAAAGTAACAGAAATGTCATGAGTGGTAGTTTGGAACTGGAAGTTGTAATAAAACAATAACATCTGAAACTCATTTGAATAAAATATTTAGGATTTTCCTAGGTGTCTGAGGGGCATTCTAACAGTTTTGATAGAGAGAATGAGACAGAAATTAATGGGCAACACAGAAATATACTGAAATTAAAAATAGGACAGAGGAAAATTTTGCAGTGGGGTGAAATGAGTTATATTAGCTTTCCATTGCTTAAAAAAAAAATCATAGTTTAGTACGTAAGAAGAGTTTAGGAGAGGAGTGATTTTTTTGTATTCATTATAGGTTTTATAACTTCTCTGTGCAGGCGTGCATTATGAGGGTTGGGGACATGAATATAGGAGTACTTGTGGTGTCGTCAGGATGTAGCATTTGTGGAAGTAAGAAAAAGAAATCTAGCCTAGTTACAGTAAAATATTGCTCATGCCAGACTCTGCTTTCAGTTGTAAAACTCCAGACTGTCCTTTTGCTGTTAACTGTCCTCCTGTCAAAGTACTTCCAAAAATGTTTTGATAAGATTTCCAGATGTTGTGCTTTATGGTCTGTTTTGGGGGAGCTGTTTCTTTGAAGTTGTAACTCTGGGCAGAAATAAGCAAGCATACCCTAAAATTAGTAACTTTATAGATGGCATAGACTTAGTAAGAAAAAAATCCACAAAGAATTATGTTACCAATCTGATATAAAAATATTAGTCCTCTCTAATTAACCCAAATTAACATGAAAAATAAGTTTTAAAACATTTTTATTTATTGAAGTTGGATTATTGGCCCTTATAGAAAAAAAGAAAATCTTATTAAGCCGTGATACTGTCCTGGAGATTTGCTCCACTGGCTTGCAAAAAAGTTTTTGACTATTTAAAAAATATATGTAACCACAAGAGTATGTGTATCTGTTTCAAAAACAGATTAAAAAAATACTGTGGAATGACAGTGTTGTTTTTTATTTTGGAGACATCCAGTGAATGTGGGAAGATTCTGTAGTTTTTGCCATTGTTTTTTGCTATGTTGAAATCCTAAAAATATGCTTCTATTTTTGTGATTTTTTGAAACAGGTTTGAGATTTTCTGGTAGTGCAAATAGGCAGTTTTGTAACTGCAGAGATTTCTCCCAAGACTTTTGCCATTAGCCTTTCAAGTAACTAACTGTCCTCCAAAAATCCTACAGCCCAAGAAAGGGAAAAGTCATCTCTGAGAATCCCGCATTACTTAGAAGTTGAGCCCTAACATGACTATTGAGATTTCAATTGCTGTGTCTTCTGTCAGATTTTGTACAAGTTATTTTTTCTCTCTTGTGGCTTGTTTCTTCCAACTGGATGCCTGAATAACTTCAATAATGTCTGGATCACGTCTTAAATCTCCATCAGTTAGAAATACCTCTAAGTCCAGTAACTAATTTACTGTAGATCTCTCCCAGTCTTCCTTTCTCCAGGTTGCTGTTACTGAATTCTTTGCTGTTTCCATATCAAACAAAATTTTAAGTTCCTGCACTAGTAAGATTTTGTGAGATAGATGTAAGTTTCTGCCTGAGTAAAATTGATGAGTGTTTGAGCAATTTAGAAATTTTATGCAGTAAAAAAAAAAAAAATTCCCTCACAAAATATGGGAGAGGAAGTTACTAAAAATTTAAAATTACTCTTGTGACTGGTGCAGTGGCTAAAGGATCTTTAGGATTAATAGGCTAACAACTGTTGGTGAACATCTTGATTTACTGACTGGCAAGTAAATTAGATGCTTTTATTCTTAACTTGTAAGGAAACAGAAATATCAGAAAAGAGAAGGACAGTGTTCCCATCTATGGCATCCTTTTTGAAAGCTGGCTTAGGAAAGTTCATTAACATAATTTCAGACAATTTCCGTATTTGTCCTTCAGATCTGTTTTACTGTTATAGTGTTACAACATTGTGTACATTGGAAATAAATATAACAGTTGTCATCAATGCACACTGTTCATTACAAAAGTGGAGAGATTCATGTGGATTTCCATAGTAGTCAGGTGTCTGGAAATACTGAATATCAATATACAATGAACTGAATTTTAATTTTACAGTTTCTTCATCATGTTCATTCTCTTACACCTCACCCACCTCTACCAACAGTCAAGAGCCAAGATGCCATCATTCCATTAAAACTGAAACAGCTGGACAGCCTTCACCTGTTGCTTGGCCAGCATCTGTTGGACCCTCCACTTCTCAGGTCCCGACACCCTTTGTTGGATACCCCTCTTCTGGACACTTGTCCCCTCTTTCTTTCTCCCCATCCACTGGAAACTCCCTCCCCATTGGGGTCCTTCCTGATCACTGCTTCTTTCTCGGGTCTTCTTCTCATCAACAGTCGAGGATGGATGTTCTCATTTCTGAAGTGAGGGAACTAAAAGAGGAAGTAGTTAATGTAGTCCAGGAGTTGAGAACAGTAACAGAGCACCTTGGCATTTTGGTATCCTGTGTTGGACAGGGCAAAGGATTTTTTCCAGCTCCTGGTGCTCCTTCTGAGGGCTAATACTTTAGAAACACACTCTCCATCTAACAGATCAATTCAGTTTGCAAAGGTTTACCTGATGAATATCTGTTAAATGCTATTCTGTGTTTTTGACTTAGTCTGAATTTTCAAAATCTTTCCATGTCAAAGTGTATTTGAAAGCAATTTCTGTCTTATTAGTAGCTTGTTGCTTCTACCTTTGTATATTTTTATTTCAAAATACTTTTTAAACAATGTATACACACACGTACACATGCATTTCATATCTCTGTATCTCTATGTATTACATATAATTTTATGTGGTTTTGACTAGTCTGATAGGATTATTTTCAGCACTGTAATCAAATACTACCACTTGGTAAATTTTCAAAACTTCACATTTGTAAAACGAGAGATATGTTTCACCAAGACTAACTTCTCAAAGTGTATTTCCTGAGTAAAGTCTTAGCCGTGGCTTCTGTGAGCCTGTTGGCCACTGTGCCTCTGAAAATGGCATCATGGTAACAAACAACAGCCTTACAAGGAAGAGTTCAAGTATTTGAGTCCTCCTTGTTCTTCCTCATTGCAGAAAAAAAGAGGAACTGTTGGCAGAGTTCAGTGCATGAACTTTGTCTGCTTCTTAAAAATAATGTCAAATGTTGGGATAGTTTAAACAAATCCAAGATCAATAGGGAATTGGTTTGCTTTTGTTTTCTATAGTGACAATTTTGCAAGAAAAGCTGCTGGTACCTGGAATAAGTCAAAAGTTATTTTTATAAAGATGAAAAACACTTAAAGGTTGAAAGGCACTAAGTATGGAAAAATAGGTGAAGGATCTCCCAGATGCTTATTTAATGAAAATACAGAGAAAGGAAAGCATACTATGAACAGGATGGCAAAAATGTTACCTTAGAATGAGTAAGTTGCTCGTACATCAAGAAAATTGACATCTTGCATTATTGAGAGTGATACGTTTATGCTGCCTTCAAAAAACAAAGCAACAAAGATTATATCAGTTTTTCTGTATTTAAAAATCGATTTAGACAAATTGACAACTGTTCATAAGTATCTTCAAGTGTTCAGAATAATGGATGAGGAAGTTTTTCTTTTGGGCAGAGCAGAGACCTGACTTTTCCTTCAGCCCATGAACACTTAAGTTTCCAACTGAATGAAGAGTGTTTAGAAATATAAACAGAAGGACAAATATAGTTGGAGATGCAATAGGAAGCATACAAAAAAGGTTTGCTTTTTTTTTGCATTCCTGGAAATGACTGTTATTTGCTCAATAAAGTTGCTGTAAAAAATCTCATTACAGATTCTTTGTCTTTTTTTTTTTGACAATATATTGTGGAAAGAGCTATTACTTAATGTTTTCTATGTGTGATTAGTGAGGTGAATACCTCAAGGTCTCCATATTGATCAATGAAACATGTTAGTGCAAAAGGAATTTTTCTTGTATTCATGACCATTATCCTGTGATGAATTTTGTATCATGGCAACATCCTGTTATCTGGATGGTAGACATCCTTTGATTGAAATGAGTGATACAGTGAATGTCTTAATGCAAGATTTGTCCCAGGAGCTATTACGTGTAATTTTCTTATTCCAATTTTGCTGAATAAGAGATTTAGTATTTTGAAACGGATCACTTCTTTTTAGAACTTAAAGGGTATGTCTAACTCTGCATAATTTAACGTATGTTGTACAGAATGTCATTTATGGAAAGAAGAGGTATTGTTATTTTTTGGGCACCTCTCTTCATTCACATATTCTGTGTTTCTGTGTTTATACATAGATATATTTGAAAAGGTACTTTTTTACTACTTTCCAACAATCTGTATCAAACTTGATCAAAGTAGTATATCTCAGTTTGACTTAATGATTTTTAAAACCATTCTTCAGAAGGATCAACAACTAATGTTGCACAACTCTTAAAATGTTCCTAACTGTTACCATTAGAAACCATTAGATAATAGTAATAAAAAGATTTCATAATCTGAATGCTTCTAAATCAACAAATTCCATCACATTATTTTATCTCAAATAGCCGTTTAATCTTATTGCATTAGAAACTGGAAATACTTTTGTGACTTTGGCAGTTATGATTACAGTATTGATTTTATTTTCTGGCCAAGGTCCTTGGAGTCTCAGTCTTAATGAAATGTTACAGCTGTACATTTTTCCTTGAAGTCTGGATGACTTTCTGTAGGATAACTTAATAAATGACTAAAATGTACTCCAAAGTCTTCATAACTTTTTTGGTTTTTTAGGAACATTTTTCTCATTCTTCCACAATGCTCTTCTATCACAGCTGTGTACATGAATCACACCTCTTAACAGTGATTCATAGAAGATGAAATGGCTCACTCTATTTCTGAAGTGTAAAGATAAACAAAAAAGTACTCAAGTACCTGAAATACACTGGAGCTGCTTAAGGGTTTTTTTTATGGCAATGGCCTTTTTAGTGATGGTATATATATATGCTCTAGCAACACAGTATTTTTGGTTTGACGTCTTTTATCACTATTTCCAAAGTCAGCCCCATTACTTGCAGCGTCTACTCCGTGTTTAATAGGCAGCCTGAGCTCTGTGCTAGTCCCAAGTACTTCCCATACAACATCCAATGTGATGTGTTGATACAGAAGTGGTTGGATGAACTGAGTCTGCAGTTGTAGGAAGATGTGAGACAGGAGAGGCTGCAGAGGTGCAGCTGGTCCCTGAGGGTCACTGTGAAGGGGGTGGAGGTATTCTCACCTCCTTCCAACAGCAGCATCCCAGATCCCAGTGATCTCCGTGATGGCACCTGCAGCTTGGGGGTCTCACAGCAGGACAGTATTTCTGGTATGAGATGAGGATGAGGAAAGGTGAGGGAGGCTGGGCGGCTTTATCTAGAAAGTCACTGCATGGGAAAAAAGGTATGTTTCTTCTCCCAGGAAACAGGGCAGTTATAGTAACATAGTCGTGCTGATTATAAACCTTCCCTGGGTGTTTTACTGTTACTTCCTGATGAGAAGTGGTGAGGTGTGTTTATAGATGAGAATGAAGAATTGCTGCCCACAGCCTTTACAGGACAGTGTACCACAGTTTCAGCCTAATCTTGGTGGGAATAGCTGTGGGTTTACGTAGACATACATCTCTTCAGTATGGGAGTTAAGTACCTACGTGTAATATGATCTTGTCAAACAACAGTTATGGGATTAGGTCCGTATGTCCTGTCCTATAGGTGGACATTTTTTGAAATTATTTTGGGATGGGGAAAGTTTTGGTGTTCACATATTCAATATTAGTTCGATCTGACCATCATAGCTTTGGTCATGCCCCATTTTATAAATAGTGTTCTGTTAAAATTGAAAAAAAAAATTGGGGAAATGTGTATGCGGGTTTCCCAATTACTTTAGTTTAAATATCCATGCACTAGATTATACTTTCCAAAAGCTAGTGCATATAATTTTAACAGGAACTGCACTGAGTTCTACTTTTTGTCCATAAAATGTAGGATAGTCAGTAATGCAATGGAAAATTTCAGTTGTCCAATTTTATACAGTCACAAACACCAGCAAAGAGTGTCCTACATTCATTCATATAGGGATTTGCCTGAGTTTTCCACCCTGCCTCCCTATATCCACCCTCGCCCTGTATGCTGGGAGGTGTAAGGGCAGGTAGGTAAAACCCTTCTGTCTCGTGTCCAAACCCCTTTCTGCTGAGGTAAAGAAAATCTTCAAGGTAAACACAGCCCACAGAACGATACTGTTGGCAATGGAGTACAGCATTCTTCAAGTTCATGTAGTTAAGGATGAGAAGAATGACATGTCTGCTCCATCAAAAGGGTTCTGACTTTTCTATTTCAGTTGTCTGGAAGTTCTTGTATCACTTTCTTCGCTTATGTATATTACTACTTAAAGAGCAAAGCAAAATAAAATAGTGTAATTAATTATATGAATAATGGAAAAATAAATAATTCAGTTGCTTTTGCAATTAATTTATTCATTTTGCTGTTGTTGTTCTGAATTACAGTATTGTTTTAGTGTTTTTCTTGACAGCTTACAATACTGAAAGTGACTAGAAATTCTAGTCTAGTTTCTCTTCTTGGGTTTTAAATTCAAATCTCAAAAGATGATACATTGAAATGGTTTATCTGTTGTGAAATGACATAATAGCACAACAGAGCATTTGATTAGCCTTGGGCATGATTCCTGATGGGAAAACAGGTGTCACAGTCTGGTAGACTGGATTGTGTAATATCAGAGGTGTGCCTGTGAAAATAACATTGGCACTAAGTAGGCTGATTTGAAAATGGGAGTTTATCAAGTCTTCATACACTGAAAAATTCTAATCCAGTATAAAATTTTCATATGTAAAATGGTTTTCCACACTTGATGCAGAGGTAAAAGTAAAACCGAGATCAG
Organism: Melospiza georgiana; assembly: GCF_028018845.1. Classification (NCBI taxonomy): domain Eukaryota; kingdom Metazoa; phylum Chordata; class Aves; order Passeriformes; family Passerellidae; genus Melospiza; species Melospiza georgiana. The sequence continues at coordinate 34,890,671 of NC_080465.1, forward strand.
TTTTTAAAATGTGAGGTAAAACAGATCAGTCTTTTGAATGTGAAGTGAACAGCTCTTTCCAAACCTTGACACTGGTCCTAAAGTTCAGAACACTCTCAGCTGCTAAGCAGTATGCATGCAGCTGCATGACCCTGTTGTTTCTCACAAAAGTGAGTGCAAAAGCTCACCTTGAGAATTGTTAAAATATGCCTCAGAAATCCATAGCATGGAATTGACCATGATTTGTTTGTTCTGTTTTATTTTGTTGATTTTTAATTCTGGAGAACGTCAATTACCAGAATTTTTCATGGAAGTAAATAAATTTTTAAGAGGCCTTACCTCTGGTCCAAGATAACACTTACAGTGAAGTGGAATGAGACACCAAAAAGTCAAGGATTAGGGCACAGATTTGTAAAAGGGATGAGCTAGTTGTAGAGACTGGTTTCTGTTTGGTATAGAACAGGATCTCTAAGCCAATCTTTGTTACAAACATCAAGTATCTCAAACATCCAGCTGTTCAGGTGCATTTATCTTTCTTTCATATTTATTCACATATCCATTTAAAAATATGTCCCCACTCCTTTTCTTCCTTTTGTGGAGAAGATAAATGAATTAAAATGTTTTTATTATCATGCTCCTTAGTTTTCATCCATCCCCAGTGCCAAATGTTTGGGGCAGATATAACAAAGCCTTTTTTCAATAAGGGAGAGGTGGTTGTGGTTTAAAGTCACTCAGCTGTCAGTATTCAGTATTAGGCGCCTTATTAAAATGCACAGTTGAGAAATACACGATGTTAAAGGAAATCATATTGAACTATCAGAGAAATTGGTGATGCTGGTTTTGCCTGTACAAAGTGGCTCTGCGCCTTCTTCACATGTGCAGGTGTAAAGCAAAACAAATTCTCCTGACCATGGTGAGATTTCTTGTCATTATACAGACATCCAAAGTGAATTCAAAGTTTTACTGAAGTTTTCATGTGCTTCACACAAGAGTACCTATTGGATGAGGTGAAGACTGAGGTCAAGCTGGCTGTGATGTGTGTAGTGTATCCTGCCACCACAAATCATTCCAAGTACTGCCTCTGGGAAAGAGAAGTTCATTTAAAGCTGTAGCATGGAAGGATGCCTCTTATAGCTTGACAGTGGTGCTATGGAATCCATGGTTTTTGTCCTTCATGATAGTGATAAATACTGTAAGCTGAATATGTGTTTATCTTACTTTCTCTGGGAGTGATGCTACACTACTGAGGTGTAAATAAATCTTTACAGATTGCTGTTTGCAAGAGTGTACCTTGTACAAAAAGGTTTGTGAAACCAAGCAGTAGAAAATATACTAATAAGAAGATTTATAGAATTAAAAGATTGAAATATATTTATTATTTGTTTATGGAATCTTCTAGCTCTTCTCGTAAGCATCCCTCATCGACAAGAAAGAGAAGCTGCTATGCTGTGGTGGTGATCAAGAAAGTAGGTCAGGTGCCGAGAAATGGGCAGGTGGAGGTTTAAACTTGCCCTGGGTCACTCTTTGGTTCCAGCTGAGTTCTCCTTAGAGGTGGCTTGCCAAGTGCTGTGTCAAGATGACACTCATCCAGGAACTGCCTGGATGGCAAGCTGCTTTAGACAGAGGAAGAGGGTCTTTGCTTTCTTGAGGAAATTGCCAAAACTCAAGTCTCATTAGTGTTTCCTAAGGTTCTTTGGAAGTGAACAACAGTTTAATTAAAGGCTGATGTAAACATGTTTCTGCACTTTCCCTGCAGCATTTTATCACATTAGAGTTGATCAAAATTGTTGCCTTGGGCTGTCTTGAGCAGCTATACATCTGGAGCACCATTTGTGCAAGCTGCTGACGAACAGGCTACATATGCTATGTTTCACAGCAGCTCTTCTGCCCTCCTACGTAGGCTGGTTTACCTTGTTGGAAGATGAGATGTTCTAACTTTTTATTTGCATAAGCCCTTTTCACTTTGATGTGATGCTTTGGAATGTATAACATGCTACCTGTTTGGGTGCCTGTGTGCTGTATCTCCGAAGTTATATGAGAATACAAACAACAGTGATTTGGAACAGCACTGAGAATTTAACATTTGAAGAACATTCTCAGCAGGACAGGACACTGTGTCTGATTAATTTTGACCTCAAAATGACTTCGTCGGAGTGCTTTTGACATCTTTCTGCTTTTCATCTGTATTTCAGATTATTTTTTCCAAAAGTCTGTTTTATTTTCATTCTCAAAGTAATAAGGATTGGAATCCCCTCCTGAAACTTAAAAACAAGTAAATTGTTTTTCTGCAGCATTGTTGAAGAGATGAACTCTTCGGGGTATTCAGGCACTCTTCAGACATTGTAGTCAGGATCAAAGTGGAGGGTGGGACTTGCAGGGGATGGTGGAGGGTCACAGGCAGAGTCTGCTCTGTGTCTAGTGCCAGTGCCTGTGCCGGGCTTGACAGCAGGATGGGGCAGGGTAAGGAATTGGACTCTGTTTCTCAAGTCCTGCTCTAAGTTCGGTTCAGAAAACATTGATCCAATTGGGTCTCAGTAACACATTCACATTTTGCAGGCTGTCTTAGCAGAATAGAGTAATAGAGTGTGCCAATATTAAAAGGGTCAAAATAATTTTAAAAATAACGTAGTCCATGAAAGAAAGTCAGCTTCAATGTGGCCCCTGTCCAGTAAAGTGCTTAAGGAATTACCTCTGCTTTGAACATGGGTTGCAAGCAGAAGTAATTGATTTGAAATTCCATTGATTTGAAATGGAACCAATTACAATGTTGATGTCTGTTCTACAAAAATATTGTAATTATATTTGAAATAATTTGGTACAAAGTCCAACAAATATTGATCAATTAATGTGAAATTTCAGAAAAAATCCAGTATTTTTGCTCTGGAGAACTTCAGTAAACTTGGTAGAAATCATACATTTGTCCCTACCAGTCTGTTATCTTCACATAGTGAGCTCTAAAGAAATGCTTTTATTTATTGGTAAACTCAAAGGAAGAAGTGACAAGACGATCCTTGAGACATGGAAAATATGACCACAGTTAAAGTATCCCTTGTTCTTAGGGAAGTTACATTGTTGCATTATGGTTTTGGTGATAAGAGCATAAGTTTTGAGGTAATAAAATAATAAATACCATAAATTGGCCTGTGTATGGCAATTACCCTACACACCTGCGTGTAGGTGTTGCATTGAGAAACGCAATAAAAATTAAGTGGCTGTTGAAGGAACAGATGATTTGGTGATGTACTAGGGAGCTGACAGGTGTCTAGGAAGATTCTAAAGACATAAATTTCTTCACAGGTTGACTTCTATTGTATGAAAGAAATGTAGTTTCTGTTTTGCAGGACAAGAACCTGTTAGGACATAATTTTTAATTCTCAAATTTGAAAGCAGTAATTTAAAATTAGTTTGTTCACCATATGGGATTTGGATCACCATATCATATTTGTGCAAGAAAAACATAAAGAAATATCTTCAGTCTGTAAAATGATGCGTCCTGAGGCAAGGTTCTAAGCTAATGTTATTGTTATATTGTTTTTTTAATTGTAGATATGTCTTCTCCTACAATGAAGAAACCTGAAAAGCCTTTGTTTAGTCCCACTTCTCCCCAGGATTCTTCATCAAGACTGAGCACTTTTCCCCAGCATCATCACCCAGGAATCCCAGGAGTTGCACACAGTGGTGAGGGTTATGTCGGAGGAAATAAAAACCTCCCTGTTCATTTGCTCTGTTCTTTGCTATAATCAGATTGTGATGCATTTTTTGCAGACTTTCTTAGAGACCTAATCCAATTTATAATACTGGTGAAAATAAAAATGGAAAAGGTTGGGATATCCTTGCAAGAGTGCTCATTTAGCTTTTCAGGTAATCTGACTGCTGGAAGTCACTTAAAAGGATTTAGGATTAATTAGTGAATAAAATAAACTGTACAATGCATAAAGAAACTGACAGAGGAAAAATGCTCCCTGTATTTCATCCTCTCGCCTAAATCCCTTTTTTATTATTGTTGCTATGACTAGATTGTATTTAAATACCCGAATGGCAGGATTTAATACACAAGAGAAGTCACAACCATGTTCACCATGTGACACAATGAAATAAGTACCAGTGCTTCTTTTAAATGCTGAGTCTAAAAAGTCCTGATTAAGTATTTTTCAACACCTGTTTTCTGAAATCATTAGTAAATCCGTAGTAAAAATTCACTTGAAGTAAGGATGAGATATGTGAAATGTGACAGAATGCATGTTGTCTTGAGGGTTTATCAGTTACAGGGTAATTCCAGCATCGTGGTGTGTTTAATTTTATAGGTGAGACTGACCCTGGTTTTCAGATGATCAGAAGTGTCCCTTCAACATCTCATCATGTCTCCTTGACATAAGCTACATATAAAAGTTCTAATTTATTGAGCAGAGTTAAGTGACTAGAGTAAAACAGATTTGAAAATTTTGGTTTTTTTCTTCACATGAAGTTTTGCTTTGAGAAGTTTCTGTTTTATTTGTCTTCCATGATTTCAAGTGGCTCCCTTTAAGCTCATCTATAAGAACTATTTTCCCCTTAACCTCCACTTATTTTTTATTACAATGGTCCTGAACTCATTCTGGTCACTCTGAGGTTTCCACTACCAGCAGACACTCAAGCATATAGAGATGATGGGTGAAATGGAAGGGACAGATTTCACTTAATTCGTGTGTGTTTTTCATAGCTCTGACATGCCAGAGGAGTAATTAGTATTTTGTTTAAACTGAACTTGGTGGAGCTGTCAGTAAAATGAACCTTCTAAAAAAACCCAAACAAACCCAAAAAACCCCAGCCAATCAAAAAAAAAAATATCCCCCAAATCACTTATGAGTATCTCTTTATATTAAATTTAGACTATAGTTTTATAATATACATTCTTGAGTGATGATCATAACCTATCTTGTGATTTAGTGAATTATTTACTTGTTGGGAACCCCATTTTAATCTTTGTGGCCTGTTCTATTATGCTGATGAGCAATGCCCAAAAATATAGGAAGTCCTATAAAAATTAAGCTGAAGAAACTCAGAGATGTGAAAGGTGTTCCAGAAGAGCAGTGTTCATGTGCTTGCGCTGATGCAGTAGAGAGCCACTGAACAGTGTATCAATAACCTTTCTTTAAAGACCTGATTTTGTATTTTTCCACTAATGAAAATGGAAACTCCCTGTCTCTTCTCCATTTCCATTGAACTAAGTACCCCTTGTTTTAATACACCAAGTGTGTGCTCTCTAGGTGTGTAGTAAGGGTGGAAAGTGTGTTCTTGTGCAGTGTGATAGAAGAAAGTTCTACGCTTCCAGACCAGCAACTGGGCACCAGAAGGACAAGCTGTACCTTCCTTGCACTGTGAAAACATTGTTAGTTTAGACACTATACACACTCTTTAGGTAGAAAATTGTATGTTTGTAGAGGCTGGAAATAAAGAGAATGATAGTAATAAAAATGGGTAGTGTAGGTAATTTTTTATTAGTCAAAGATAATTTTATTGGGTGGGTTGGATTCTCAGGTACTGAAGAAGTTGAACATTCATTAACATTTTCATAAAGGTCAGCAAATATTCGTGGCAATATTAATGAGTAGATACTGTCCTGTCCCCAAATGAGGAGGATAGATTGCAATACAGGGAGGAATCCTCGTTTCTTGGGTCTTGGTGGTTTTCCTCAGTGTTGCAGTGCTGTAAATAAAAGTGGGGGCTTTATTTAGTATTTGATTTGATTTCTTTGGCCTCCAGATGGGAAAACTGTGTAATTGGAATAACCTTTATGTTGGAGAACAACTCCTGTTTAAAAAAAAAAAAAGAAAATACAATGATGGCATAACCCACAAAACCAAAACAAGATGCACTATTTATGAATTTGAAACAGTTACACTTTTCATTTCCTGAGATAATATGAAGGCATTAAGTTTTTCTGTAAAAATGCCCTTACACAGGAGTTCAAGACATTGATTTATAACTGACTATATTTTTTTTGCTGTAACACAGAGGTGAAGAATTTTAGAAGAAACACGATGTGAAGTAATTTTAATTTTATTTTATCTTCTCCAGTCATCTCAACTAGAACTCCACCTCCACCTTCACCATTGCCATTTCCAGCACAAGCTATTCTCCCTCCTGGCCCATCTAGCTACTTCTCTCATCCAACGATCAGATATCCTCCCCACCTGAATCCTCAGGATACTCTGAAGAACTATGTACCTTCTTATGACCCGTCCAGCCCGCAGACCAGCCAGGTACTGTAAAATTATGTCAATAACTCCAAAACCAGCCCTGTGAGGAATATGTGTAAGGCATCTAGACTGGTGCCTAGCCAGTTCTGCTGTTAGAGGAATCTGGAGCTGCGGTATAAAGTGATACAACTTATCCTGTTCATCATGATTGAATAGCGGGTGCAGGTTAATCACATTTACTTGTTTTCCTCCGTCAAGTGTAAGAAAAATACTCTACTGAAAGCCCTGCCAGCAGCAACAGGGCAGGTCCTGGTCCTGCACCCTCCTGCAGGCTGGGCCACCAGAGGCAAAGCTCCACTCCGAGGAGCGCGTTGGTACACATGCATGTCCAAGTACACGCGTGGACATACAGGTATATTTATAGCCTGGCTATAAATTTTACTTTATAAAAGTAAACTCTTGCAAGTTAGTACTTGCCCTGTTCCATAGGCACTGATATTTCTTTGCACAGTAAGCACAACACTTATAGGTGCTGATATTTCTTTGCAGGTACTGATATTTCTTGGTGTAGTGAGACATACAAATTCTTTTTTCCTCCCTTTCTAGAGAACATGCTATAGCAGATGCATTCCTGGCAACTGCACGGGTCCAAAGTTGTGTCTGATATTGGAAATTGACATGTTTTTCATTAGTAAAGTCATTTGTGAAGGTCTGTGTGCAAAATGCTTTCCATGATAGCATCAGCACGCACAGTTACCATGTGATTTGCACTACAGAATAAACTGCAGTTGAGACTTGGTCTCTCAATACCTGGAGTATGTCCAATGTCAGTGTAATGTAATCTTTGCTGCTGAGGTTGTTATTCTTTTGATGCCTTTCCTGAAAGGCTCTTTTGGAGCCCTGTTGCTTGTGCTTTAGCATGTTGTTTTGGAAGAGCCTTGGGTACGTAAACTGCAGACAGGTTTTCCGTCTTCTAAGAGTTAGGTTCCTTTGGAAGGACTTTCTTAGCAGGGATGATGGGATTGCTATGGCAGTATTTTGTTTTGGCTAAGGTTGGTTTTTTTTCACCAATAATGACAGGCCTTGCAGCATTCATTTTGGTTACAGCAGCACTGGAACTTGAGACTGAATCAAACTTTCTCAGGACTGTGCAGACTGTTCATGGTGGCTATTGTCCCCATGGACTAATTTCCTCGTCAAGCTGCATGACTTCCTATATATTTAATTAACCAAAAAAAAAAAAAAAAAAAAAAAAAAAGGTGGGCCCATAAAATCAAAATTTACTTTGAAGAAAAAAATTCTGACTATGTGGGTTTTGCTTGTTACAGTATTACTGCAAATTAAACAAAAAACTGAACGCAGCATATGTTGACTTCAGAATACAAATTGCTATCTGCACATGGATTAAAATTCTTTCAATCCTGTATAGCATTTTTTCTGAGACTCAGCTGGGAATGTTGCATGCAGGACCTGATTTTAATTTGTGTAAAATTTCCATGAATAACAAAGTCTAATTAAGACACCCATTAAAAGTCCTTAGCTTTAATTCAGTGCGGAAAATCTCAGAGTTCTGTTGGATTTTTTTTTTTTAACTGATGTCTTAATTAGGCACTATTAAGGGAAAAATTATGCAAATTAAATCAGGCCCTTACTGTTATGCATTTCTTTAATTATTCAGTGCTTGTTTTACTTACATTTTGATTTCTTATATATGTTAAAGGAGCAGATTAGGTGATAATCTCTCTGGATTGTTCCACATCCTACTTTGGATCATTACTGAAAAAAACTACATCTAAATGAAGTATCTGACTTTCTTTCAGTTGAAAAATGTGCTGTCTTATGATTTTAATATTGGAGAATATATCAATTGAGCAGGAGTTATGCTTTCAACTTTTTGCCCAACTCTTTTCCCTTACCTCTGGTTGAAAAAATAATCTTTTGATCTTAAAAGATTAAATTTTAGTCTGATGATTTTTTACAGAGTAGCAGCAAACTGAGAAGACTTCATATTTTTGTATACTCCATAGGGAATACCAGATTTAACTGGCCCAAGTTTATGACTTTCATCACGTTTCGTAACCTTTTTAGGGTAATTTTTTTCGCTTCATTTGAGATTTGGTTTAGTTCCTGACAAGAGGAGATAGGGTAAATGACACAAAATATGCAGTTGCAGTCATCTACATCATATATTTACCATAATTTATTATCATTAATCACTATTATTAGTGAAATATTTTAAAAATTTAATTCTTTGAATTTCATCTCTTAGATATGCTGTACGTTCAAGCAGTTGCATGCCTAGTCAAAATATCACTAAATAAAATAGTTAAAGTTTGGCTGCATGAGAAGTAAAATAGCAGGATTAATTTTTTGCTTAGGAAAAGAAGAAGCAACTGTCGGTGAAGTTTCAGTGACAAAAGGGAATTGTTCTGATAACAATAGGATGCTTTGAGCCAAACCAGTTTTTCTTTTCAAAATAAAACATGAAGTTTTATTCAAACAAATTTAATTATTATAAAATTCAAAACTGCATCTGTAGGAATACCACATTAAATTTAATTATACTTTCCCACCTCAAAACATACTAATTTGGATTTCAAAAGGAGAACTATGATGATAGTTTTAATTTAGCTGGAGAAATAGAAAGAATGGATACCCTGACAGCATTTACCTAAAATGAACTGCTCCTCCTGAACATCTTTCAGTAATACACTAATTTAGATTGTTACGACAAGCAACTGAGATGCCTTGTACTCCCCACAGCAATTTTGAGATTAATTACATTACTGCTGCACTGATTATAGGGAGACAGTCATGCTATTCAATGAAATACTTTAAGTAAAATTAGTTCAAGGATATAGAGATCTCGTAGGTTCCCATTATGGGAAGCACTGAGCAATTTTCTTGACATAATGTTAAATAGTCCAAATTATGTGTGATGAACAGTCAGGAAGTTCAAACAGGCCCTTTGGCTGCAGTGAAAAATGGTTCAACAATGGATGATCCTAAACAAAAGGGAGCTGTTGCTGCTGGTTTCATGAATATCTGCTTTTCATCCCCTGCTCAATGTGGAGAATAAACAAACAAATGTACTGAACAGAAATAGATCTTGTTAGATATAGAGCTGGACTTGTCTCAAGCTAGTAGTCTGGTAAGTTCCCAGGGTTTTGAGAACTGTTGTACTATCCACTGATTTAGAATTTCTGCTAAGCCCTTTCTAGTGTATTTATTTCAAAGCTTTTCTTCTTAGCTAGGTACACATGTTACTATTTGAGATTTTATGTGTGAGGATGGATCTGTATAATGATGGGGTACAGGTGCCCCCCCTGACTGATACTGATTATTCAATGCAAGTTTCATCAAAAAACTAATCGATTGGTATGTGTCTAATCCTCCTATGGGGTTTATCCACATAGAGTGAGGTTTTCAAAGCTACCACAAATTTCCAGCATGTATTTCCTTTTTGAATGATTCCAGATGGGTCAATCTTTTAATCTTAGAACATATTACCTCCTCTGTATCTGTGTACACAAGTACAGATGCACACATGCACACAAATCTGCAAACAGATGAAATTCATTATTACTCAGGAGTGTAGTAATCATATTCAGTATCAAAATAAGGTATCCAATAAGCCTGAAAAAATAGTCAAGCACAACATCACTTGTGTGGCTGAAATCAAAACCAAAACCTCCAAACATAATTCACGGTTGAGTTAAATGGAATAATTTCCTGATGAAGGTGTGGCAAATCACAGAAAAAGGATCCGAAACTGTGATAAAGAAATGAAGTAAAGCAAACAGTTGAGGTGAATCCTGCCGAGGAACATCCTGGTATCAGTAGGAATTATCTTTTTTTCTGACTGAATCAAACAATCTTCCAAGATGTTTGAGTATGTCATAATAAAGGGCACAGTTTTTCTGTAACCTTACCTCAAATGTTGTGATATTTATGATGAAATATGCTGTTTTCATGATATGGTAAAACTAACTGAAGTTGATGTGAGTTAAGTATTGGGCTGTTTTCTTTTTTTCTTCCTACAAAAAATGGCTTGTATGTGTTATTTAATACAGGCTGAGTGAACTGCTGCATATTTGCAGTATATATGACCGCATATTTGTCTAAAATTCCTGTGTCTGATAAAACATACTTTATTGCAGAGTGGGCTAGTCTGCAGCTTTGTCTTTTCATTGGTTTTATCTTTGTCTGAAGACAGAAATATCTGTAGCGCTTGAGAATAGTTGTTTCTGGAAGCTGATGAGGCCACGTATTTTCCTCCTGTAGTGGATTGGGATATGGAATATTTTGTTCAATGAAAGGACCGTTCTTCAGGGATGCTAGGCAGATGCTTTGTTCTACATTCTTCAATACAATAATTACAGTCATTTGGTGTTGATGAAGGGATCTTGTGGGGCTTTCTTTGGGCTGGTCACAGTGTTTCCTCTTAATTCTTGGGAGAGTACTAGCAGAATTATCCAAAACATGCAAAATTGTGTGCATGTGGTTTCTTTGGTACAGCTAGGACTTCTTTTATTTGTTGATGTTTAATAATTTTCAGCTTCTTGAGCAAGTCTTTCCTTGTAATTTTTAAGAAATTATTAAAGATTAAATAAGGCAATGTGCAGTTTTTAATTGTGATTGGGAGACAAAGACTGAGTCCTAGCTTGACACTATCTACTGACACGCTGTTTTAAGATTTAATTGCAGTTGTAAATTATTATCTTGTATTTAATCTCTCTAAATGAATGAGTTTAAGTCTCCAGAGTGCATGAAATACTATGTAATATAAAAATATATTTTGAACATTTATCTACAAAGAGAATTCCTTTCCCATGCTTCTGTCAGCCAAACTTATCCAGGTAAAGTTTATCACAGGTAAAATTGTGATTCAGGATGTAAGATTCTAGACTGTCTTATGAGATCCAGTCTGAACATGGATTACTGAAGCTCTGCAGTTGCTCTCAGTTTCAGCAGCATTACATCAAGATGAAAATTCATTCATCAGTTCACCAAATGAATGAGACTTTGGCCTTTCTAGATCAAAGTTGACACCTTGATTTCTTATAGAAAACACAGTAGGGATGTTGTCAGCCAAGAACTGGCCGCAACATGTATTTCTCTAAAGCTAAGTTTTTGTGCAGGTAGCTGCATGTCATACCACATAAAGCTCTGGTGTGGTATTTGAGAGGTCTGTGTCAGATATGCTGTCATGATGAGTTACTCAGATTCTTAATAGGGAAGTTAGGGAGATTCATTCTGCTGAAAAGTGGTAACGGGCACTAAAAGAAGACAAAGTGCATTCCTGTTGCTACCTTAGCGTTCAATAGCAGAAAGGAAACCTGTACAGCCTTGATTTATGGGAAGCAAATCCTTTATGGAACCCACCAGGTTCAAAATGCCCTAAAGTATTTTCTAGAGTCACACTGGTGGTACTCTAGTAATGCCATTTCCTTATCTTTAGCAGAGTCTCAGAAGCATCATTATTAGTCAGATGGGTAATAAATTGAGGATATGTGTTTCACACATTTTGTGAAACTGACTGCTGTACCATTCAGCTATGTCTGGTGTGAGAATAACATGGCCATTCGATTTTTAGAGGTGATAGAGCATTAGGGCACCCTAGACAAAAAGGAGAGAGGGAAATTAGAAAAATAGAAGACATTTCTGATTTCTTTCAGTTGTAAGTTTTCTAAAAAATTCATCACTCTTCATGGGCACTGTACAGCACAATGACCTGGGCTCAAAACCAGAACTTATCAGCTATGATCTCCAGGTTCAGAGGTGTGTCTAGTAAACAATTTTTAATGTAAGATATTTGGTATGAGAACAAAGGACCAAAATATCCCAAACTATATCTCCTATACCTTCTTCAACAAAATTAATTCAATCAGCCTGCTCAAAACTACCCTGCCATAGGTTTTTATAGTAATATTGTTCACCATAATACTGGAAATTTGCCTTTACAAGCCAACGGAATTCTTGAGAGGAAATGGGTGAAATGGTATTTCCAAATGTATGATATCCAGTTTGACTAAACTGCATTCACTGGTTTATCAGCTAGCTATAATATGATAACATTGTGAAACACAGAATTTCTATTAAAAACCTGTGTTTTGAGAAGCAAATATACTATCCTCCAAGTGTAATGGTTAGATGGGGTAATATAATGTTTTGTTAAGCCTTGAAACTTCTTTCTGAAACACCTAGCAGAGTATCATATGTAGCTATACCTAGGACATGCACAGATTAATATAATTTCTGGCCTTTGTTAATTATTTGTTTGAAGGTGATTTGTACTTAAGATTTCAAGGAAAATTGGATTACTTAATTTGGAATTGAGATGTATAATTAAATTTTTTTTTAAAAGTGTATATGTGAGCATCAAATATATTTTATAATTTAAGCAATAAATAGTTCATGTAAATTTTTTAATAGATGTTTCATACTTTTGTTGTGTTTCGTTAGGTCATCTGTAGATGTTAGTTTCTACTTCATTATAGCATCAGAAATACTTTTTTGTAACATTGAAAGTAGTAGACCATATGAGAAAACACTGTCCTGAATTGTACCTAAGGTTAAACATGGTGGTATTTGGGAATGTATGTGAACAAAAGTCTGAAAGGAGGTTGATTAAATATTGATTATAAATATGTTTAAAAATCCTATCAGGGCAAAGAGATACAGTGAATCCTGACTTTAAGAAAGTCCATATTCATATCGGTTACAGGTTTCTGTTCAGGCTTCACACCTGAGGATTAAAATAAAATGTGCACAGTGCACACCACTGGATAACAACAGTCTGACATTCTGTGTTACATTACAGCTGTGACAGCAAATGCAACTTGCCTTTGCCTTTGGGCACATAAATGAATTAAACTTTGGCAAACCAAGATGGTGGAATTAAAAAAGATCAAAATTGTAACAGATCTGAAAATCAAATTAGCGTTCAATCCAAGAGAAGAAAAATGTATGCCTGCATAAATAAGGGCTATATTTCCCAGACCTTCATTATGTTTACTTTTTTTCCTCACAAATTTTCCAATGCACAGCTTGTTTATCTAACACAGCTGCCTCTATGGAATTTGCTTGAGGTTTATGCCTCAGGCATTGCCTCTGTGAATCCATCACATAGACATATTGATGCCCTATTTGATGGTAACAGCTGATTCTTCACCTGCAATGCTTTTGTCTGTAAGAATTTCTTGAGGAAAACTGGAACTAGAGTATTGAATTTGTTTTGTATAAGGAAAAAATTAATTTGTGTTAAATGAAGTACTGTAAGTATATGTAAGTACTTTTAATTCAAGTGGATAGTGTCCAAATAGATATGTAGTTTCCATGCTAAAATATTATTTGATATAACTGTAAAGGGCAAAAGGAGAATAGGTCACAGAAGCTCTCTCTAGCTGTCAGTTTTCAACAAGATTATGAAGGGTTTCTGACAAAAGGGTTTCCCTTTTTGGACTGAAAACTTAAAGCAGCCTAGAGAACTTGAGACACTTGAGAGAGCTGATGTTCATGTACTGCTATCATTTTAATTTTCTGTTTCCAAAGATAACCATGGAAGTGTGAATTGAGTATAAACTGATGCAGTACTATCTGCATCAATCTGAAGACAGGCCAAAGCAATAACTCTGAGGCAATTACATGATCTGTTTTTTAGGAGTATTTTTCCAGTCTTAAGCTGCAAACTAGTTATGATAACTCAAATATTAATTTGGTTAATTGCTCCACTCTTGTTCACTGCATGCAAAAAAACCAAATTTGGATGCTTTTTGAAGGCTTCTTATGAGAGATGTTGCTCTAATAGAATTTGTGAGAGTATAAGAGTGCCATTCATAAACTCTGTTTTCAAAAGTAGCACACTTACGAAAAACACTGAATTTTAAAGCAAATTTCAAGTGTACTATTTCCCATTAAAACATTTGTCAAAAGGAGGACCTTGGCTTACATCTCAAAGACAGCTCGACTGTTGAAGAAGAATTGTATTTGTAAACTTCACACCAGGTATGTGCCTACCTAGAACTGGATTTGGAATCTGATATGCAGAGTGTGAAGTCTTGGATCTATAAGAATTAACCTTACTAAAGTAACAAGTTTTCACTGTTTTTTACCTCAGAGATTTCTTTTCTGTGAATAGAAGGCCTCAGTGTCATTTTATTGCATCTGCACTCTCTTTTACATGTGAGACTGATATAGAACTTCCACTTAGGAGGAAATTCGGGGAATTAAAAAAGAAAAAGACATGGAGGCACTTGGTGTGGGGGATCACAAACTGCATGTACTGAAATCACTGGTAAATCCTCTATGGCTGTCAAAAAGCATGGGATTTCACCCTCCATTTGTATGGAGTGGAGTGATGCACTGCACTGCCATTATGATATCACACAGGGAAAAATTTAGTTTAGAAGAAAATGGGGTATAAGTATAATCTTTTTCTTAACCTTCGTTTGAACAAGGAGTGTGTTTGCTCATTTGGGCCATATGGATAAGGGCAAAGCTGAGATCCATGTGAGCCACTGGATCCCTGGCTGGGATCCCTACGGTACAATATAAGGAGATACATTTCTGTAAATCATCATGGTCTCCCATGAACTTCTAATTTATTTTAATATATTCTAATTTATTCTTCTCTGTCTTTGGAGACAGCTGCTTTTGTAAGCTGATTATACTGTCTGTTTAAATCCATACACTTCACAGAATCTTCTTTCTTAGTTTTAATAAAAGTTGATCATTTTGGTAAGAGATTCTCAGCTACTTTTGTGATGTTAGCACACCACATAAGCTAAGGTTCCTGAGGTAGCCTTGTGGTTGCAGGTCAGGGACTCCACGTACAAGCTACAGATGCAGCTGAGAGGTGGAACTCCCTCCAGCAGGCTCTGTGGACAGCTGGGCTGCCAGGACAGGAGAGGAGGCTTGCATCTGCAGCACACTCCCTAGAAGCATAGTGAAAATCCAGTCCAACTTAGTGAGCATGTCTTCCTGACAAGAGCTGTGTCTAGAGAGTGACTTTTTCTCGTTAGGAGGGGTAGTTTGCCGCTCATAATTAGTGTGGTTTTTTTACTGTTATTTTTCATTGTAAGGCTTGTGATTTTAGAGAGAGGAGTTAGTCAGCTAACTGCTCTATCTTCCTATGGATACCATATTGGTTTCCATTTGCACTTGTATTTTCTAGTGTTTTCTGCTAATTTAGCTTAAGGTGTCCTAAACAAGACTCTCCCTTGGGTGCATTTGCAAAGTTTAGTGAATCATACTGCCAGGAAGTTTCTTGTGCTATAATTTTAAATTTCCTCCTTCTCAATTTCATTCCATTACCCCAAGTATGCATTTCCTCTATTTTCCAAAAATTCCTTCCTCTTCTGTGTGTTTATACTTTTCACATACTTGTGGTAATTGTGTCAGTCCAGTAATTATTTCATTACCGTTGTTATGCTTACCTCCTTTAACCTTTCCTTGAATCAGTTGAATTGTGTCCTTTATCAGTCCACGTCTTCAGGTTATCTTAATTTGACACGATGCTTCTGATTAACAGATTCCCAGTATTTCATATTTGTATGACTCTTTTAAAATACTTATGACTCATAGAGCACACAATCAGTTTAAGACAGAAGTTATCAGCTGCTGTTGTTAAAACCATTTACTATGTGCTAGTTTTATTGCAAGTTATTTACCCTTGCAGTGTTTGCAGTCATGCAGAATGTCTAAGGTATTTTTAAACACTGGATTTTAAACACATGTATTTACCAGTCAACATTGCCATATTCAGATGTACCTACATGTAGAAAGCACCATATTGCTTCATGACCTGTACCTGCCATAAGGTCATATGCAGACAGCCTCTTGTATCTATGAAAGAAGTGTTACTTATTATGCTCTTGCCTTGCAAAGTTCCCATTATTAAACACTTCTGTGTTTTTAGTAGGTGACTTTTTGCCAGATGTTATAGTGTGTACATGTTAGTGCATCATATCCAAACCCTGTACCCTATTCCCAAATTGTGAATCATTAGTTAGCCTTCCAGTGTGAGTAACCTCTGTGGACAGCTGTGGTCAAGTCTTGGTTTTTCTCCAAGTCAGAGTGGTATGGCATGTGAAAACAGAGGTTTTACATCAGTTGTTTGCTCTTAATACTTCATACCTTAGGGCCTGTGCCTGGTCAGTTTACTCCTGCTGTCATGGGATTTTGGTTCACAGACACTGCGTGAGCAGCAAAAATATTTTGGAACAATCCAATGCATGTGCACCCAGGTAGGAAGAATGAAGAAGACTGCTTACCAAAAAGTACTGCTACCTAAGCATCCAAAAAGTACTACCTATCTGAAAAGGGACCTGCCTGGTGAAAATATCACATAGAAATACATAGCCTATTTAGAGCAGCACATTCAAAACCACAGGTGCTATGATGATGGGCAATTCTGGAAATCCCTAAGACAGGTAGGCTCCTAAAACACAACATGTATGTTTCACAAGGCATTCTTTTGGTTTTGTTTTGTAGCCTAACAGCAGTGGTCAAGTAGTAGGGAAAGTGCCTGGCCATTTTACTCCAGTTTTGGCACCCTCTCCCCATCACAGTGCGGTGCGACCTGTGACCCTGACCATGACAGATACTAAACCCATCACTACATCCACTGAAGGTGAGGCATCTTCACCTACAGCAACCAGTAAGTATTTCTTTAGGAAACAAAAAATGTCCATCAAAGATTTGAAATTATTTCAAATTAAGGCCAGAAAAAGGCGTCTTTTCCTACTATTTGACCAAGTGGGTGCTCCTCATTTTACATGGAGAGCAAACCTGGTCTGACTGCAAAGCTTTTCCTCCCAAAATTTCAACCAATAGATCATGTTACATGAACCAAAGTTTGTGACGTGACAAGCAAAATGAAAGGGAAAAGCCTGCATATTTCACCACTATTCAAGAAAAAGAAAATGTGTTTTTTCATCTGAGGTGGACATTGTTAAGACATTGAGAAGCACACCCAGACAGTAAGGTTTTACAATGACCCAGAGATGGAATTCCAGACAAGGACTGGAAAATTTGCTCCTCAATGAACTTTCCTACAGAAATCAAACCTTGTTACAACACATACTGAATCTGAGCTATGATAATTGCATGTTAATATAGGTTGTGTCATTTTTAGCAAAAACAGCTGCTGTGGCAAAAGAAAATTTTCATTCTTTGTCATTTTTACAAGAGATGGTAGATCCACTGTATGTGCTTGTTGCTTTTTTTAAAATAGAAAGTAACAAACTCTAACTTCAATGTTTTAATCTCTTTACTACATACAGGATCATGTTATTTATCCTATTACCTTCAATGGAATTGCAGTTCTAGAAATACAGGCAAATATCTAGACTAATTTATTCCCTTCAGAGTATTCATAATAAGTGGTGCAGAATGCTGCTTTTTAACCGTGTTCTGAATTTCTGTTGTTCTTGAACTGTTATTTGGATTTGAGATGGCCATGTTGCCAGCACTTAACAGAGTCATGAAGATTTTTAGGAGACACTTCCACATTCTTGGAAAAAAATCTTAAGTCTTTAAAGTATCAGTCTCTTTAGGATTTGTAACATTTAAATTACTTGTTCTAGACCTATTTAATATTTGAACTTCAAATACAGTCCCTAACTATTGGTCTGCCATTAATGGAGACCATAAACTATCTTTTTCAGGTATTATACCACTTTAAAACTTTTCATTAGCATCTGAGGAAGATGTGAGACTCAAAGGCGTAAGATGTAAAAGAGAAAACTGTTTTAAGCATTTATCATAAAAAGATAGTAGTAACTTTTAGAGAAACTACTGCTGAAGTGTATATATATATATATATATATATATATATATATATATATATATATATATATATGCATATATATATACACACACATACATATATATATGGAAGCATTTTATCTGTCCTTTCAGTATATTAGTTTTGTTAATATAATAGTTTTGCTAGGAGTATATCTGTAGCTTCACTGGTAATTTGTGGTACAGTTTTTTGATCTTTTAAGAAGAGTTAGCTTTAGCAGCAAAGAAAAGCTGTTGCTCTAAACATTTGCACCAGAAAAGAAAACTGAGAAAATTAAATGCTTGTACAGTTTCAAGTACTTGTGGTTTCATTCCACTTTGACATGATTGTGCTTGGCCTACATATCTCTCTTAGATGAGGTCATGGTTTCTGATAAAAATGGCAAAAAGAACACAGTAAATGCCAGAACTGTTTTGGGATATTTTCTGGTTATATGACCTTAATCATCATAGGAAAGCATACCTAATCTGTACATTGTCCTACTACCAAGTGAACTATTTAGATCATATTTTCCAATTAAATCATCACCCAGTTTCTTGTGCAACTCATGGGAACCTGAGTAGCTGATTTCCACTGAACCTTTAGAACACCTTGGCTTAGATACATAAAGTAAGGCTTCCTCCATGTTTCCATATTAGTTTACAAGTAAATTCTTGCCACTACAGTACATAAATAAGAATAGAAAAAATCCCTATGTGCAAATTTTATTTGAATGTGACCGTACTGCCTACAAGATAGGTACAGCACCTTACCTGCTCAGGTGTGTTATGATTCTCAGAAAACTGTCTCCTTGATATAGGCTTTTGGCACTGGGTTGATAACTGTAAGAGCATAAAAAAATGAAGAAATATAGCTTGTTGATAAAGAAAATAACAATAAAATGAGGGATCGTGTCCTTCTGATATATAAATTATATATGAATATGTATAAACTGTATAATCAGTCAAACTGTATTATCAGTCATAACAGGTCCACCACACAGATTACTGATGTTAACCTAATGGGAAAATCAACATTTAGCATGATTTATGGCATAGTTTTACATTTATTTGCAGTAATTGACTGATTGATTTGTCCAAAATACATATAGTTTTATATTTATATAACTTGGACAAAAAATTATCATTATTACTCAGTGTGATGGAAATAAATTGACACAGGATTTGCACTGCTTTTCATTCTGAAGTGCTGTAGCAGAATTTTTATTAATGAGAAAGAACATCAGGCTTTACAAAAATATTTGTGGAACCCTGTGGCCTCCAGCATAATTTCCTTTTAATAATTGGTTAATTCTTATTATAGTTTTTCAATAAACCCTATTTACTGTATATAGAATTTTTAATTTTTTGAAAAATGAATAAATTTTCTTGTTTTTTTACCATGTTAACTTAATATTTGTAGGCCAGTTTAGTAAGTACTCTCATCTAGCTTCTCACTGGCATGCTTGTATATGTCTGTCCAGTTTTAGTAATTTTGCTACTAAGTCGTTGGTAATTTTCCAGCAAATTTCCAGGCTATGATGCTACAGATTGCAGTGTGGACATCTCCACACTGGGAGGTTGAGTAAGACCACCTAACTAATTTGATAAGTGCCACATGAGAACATGATGACTTTTAGGACTTACTGGGAGATACCAGAGAGGAATTTGTCCTACAGGTGGAGGATCCATTCCCTGTGGCTAATCCTAGCTTCTCTTGACATTCCCTTTCTCCTCAGAAAAGGATTTCTTCAGTCTTCTGAAGCAGGTAGAGAGAGAATTGTTTTAGTTGCTCCCCTCAGAAAATATTGTTTTCTGGTGTATGATGGAGTTGAATACTTTCTGTTATATTGCACAGTAAGAATTAGCTCCCTTCTTAGGAAAATATTAATCAGATTATATCCCATGACTGCAAAAATTCATTTAATGACACATAAGCAAACCAAAATTTTTGTTCTAATTTATGTTCTACTTTTACATTTGTTTGGTACTTGGTAAAAACAGGGCCTTTACAGAAATAAAAATAATGTGATCATGAATATTTTCTGTCAGCATTGTAATTTTAGTGGTTTCATCGTTGCTTTAGATTGGTATAATGGAAATTAAAAGTGTGATTAGTTCAAATAAATAAATTAGGAAATAATTTGAAAAAAAATTAATCAATCCAACTACTATTGTCAAGAGACATCATTGTGATTTACACATGCAGCTTCCATTGAAGTTTATAGGAATTTACACATGCCTTTCCGAATTTGGTCTAATATTTCTTTTGCTTACTCTTAAAGAAAAGCCAAAGACACTTCCTATATATTGCAAAATCATAACTCTGGATCTCTCATATTTGTACTGTACCTGCACAAGGTAATAGATATGATAGGTTGGTATTTATATCAATATGTTTTGTTCTTCCTTAATCAGCCTACACAGCCTCAGGCACATCCCAAGCCAATCGATATGTGGGACTAAGCCCAAGAGACCCATCCTTCCTACACCAGCAACAGGTGGGCAAGTTTCACATAGGTGTAATGATGTAGAGAAGCTTTTGTGGTGTTACCTTCCTACATGCTGCCACGGGTATCTTGGATTAGACTGAAATCTTGAGGTTTTCAGTATTTGTCACGTGAAGATGATGTTTATTCAAAACAAATGGAATGCTTTAAGAAATATCAGTTCAGCCTATTCTTTCTTTCTTAGATTGGTCCCATTTTAAGGAACTCCTGATATGTTTCTTTCAATATTTTTTTTTTTCAGGAGTTCATACATTTAATCTTTAATAAGATTTTAGGAAGTAGAATGAGGTGTTTAAGAAACAAATACTAATTTCAAAATCAGTTTATAAAAATAAGCAAAACTTTCAAAGCAAAAAATACAGTTTATTATTTTCAAGTTTTGTTTCCATTTCCTCCAGATGTTTAATACATTTCTTCATTTTACTTTTAGAAGATCAGTTGTAAAACTGAATTCTCAAGGCAGCACATCATAATTTCTAGCATAATAGGTTTAAATTGGTCTGCTGATTCCAAATGTGACAAAACCACATTTTTATTCTAGTTTCTTACATCATTTATATTTCAAGTAGCATTTTAAATTTCACATCTCATTAATGCTGCAAATTTAATGCAAATGAAGTGTTTACCCAAACTGTGAAAATATAGAGCTGAGATTAATGATGGCATACAAATAAATTAGCTGCAGTCAGTAGCAAGGCCAAGCACATACAGAAATGGTACATTTCAAAAATAAATTCAGAACCTTTAGTATTTTAATGTGCTTTATGATGTGTGTTTGTGTTCCTCTTAGATGTTAACAGTATAGGACTTTGAAGTTCACAGCAACAGAAATGTGGCAAGGAGAAAAGCTGAATGTGGCAATAAGAAAGAGGGCGTAAAATAGGCTTGGTATTTGTCATACTGTATTTTTTCTCAGACTTGTGTTACTGTCAGCATTTTATATGCATTTGTGTTTCATTTTTCAGTAAAACCTACTTGTTCTACATCATTAAGATATAGCTGACCCTTGCTTCAGCTGAAACTCCCTA
Organism: Melospiza georgiana; assembly: GCF_028018845.1. NCBI lineage: Eukaryota > Metazoa > Chordata > Aves > Passeriformes > Passerellidae > Melospiza > Melospiza georgiana. Next base: position 34,912,154 of record NC_080465.1, read on the forward strand.
TCCATACCCACTCACAGGGCAAGGAGGCAGTATATCCATTTTAAAGGTCACCACATGCAGAGTTAAGAGAAAATCATAAAGATGATAATTTATTCAAAATAGCTGATGCGTTGCCAACTATTTTTTTAACCAGTAAGACTTAAATTCAAACATCTATGCACTTTATTATGAAAATAGGTAGTGACTATTAGTGGCTCTTCCAGCCATTAATTTCTCAATAACTTTTCTGCCATATTGTTTTGTTTGATTTTTTTAAACCTCCCAAAGATTTTTCATTATGAAATATATGTTAATTACTATGAAATGTTTTTTTTTCAAGATACACAACATATGATTATTGTTTTTTAAAGCACACACCACACCTCTCTTTTTTATACAGAGTGAATGTAATTTGTAGAGTTCTTGTGAAGTTTTATACAGCATTCTTTGAAATATCTCTGACATCCTCTTAATTTAGGGATGCGCAATATGTTTTTTCCCCGTTGTAGTTTTGGACACAATTCTTTCTACAGACTGCTCCTGCTTAGGCCTACTCCACTTTCCAAGCTCATTGAAAGACTTCTTAATGTCTTGTCACATGCCAGAAAGTAGAAGCATATTTAATTTTGTCCTGGCTGAACTTGACATATATATTGCTGATGTTTGGCATCTTCTATTTATTTTTGTCTTTGTGTGGATCAAAATAGATTTCAAAATTTCAGCAGTGTCCTTGGAGCATCAAAGTGAGGGGGATCTCAAAGGTCTTTGGTATTGACATGTGTTGTGTCTGATACTCCCTTCCATGGTAAAACATGGCCAAATGGCTTAAAGGGAAGGGGAAACTAAGCTAAATCTAATATGCACTTCAGAAGCAGAAAAATTATTTAATGCTACTGTGTTAAACCAATGTTCCCCTTTTTAAAGTGTATGGATTCATGGTCTCATTATATTAATCCAAGAGCATCAATTGGTGACCAATGAGCCGTGTAATATATTTAAAAATATCAGTGTTTTATTGTCTTTGCTCTTAACTCACTATTCTCTTCTAACATATGCAATGGACATATCTGTGTTTGCCTGTGTGTGTGTGTGTGTGTGTATGAATGCCTACAGATGTGTAGAAAGTTAAGGACTAGTATGCCCAGCTCAAACTATCTGAAAGAACAGAATACTTAAAGTTTTTCAGATGGATAAATATGGACATATAAGTATGTATAGGTATGTTTCTAATGAATTAGTTACCTTCAGTAGGGTACCTTCATTAATTACCTTTGTTAGTTACCTTCATCTCCAATTCTAGAGATGACAGACTACACACACACACACACACAAACAAACGTGTGTGTGTGTGTAGAAAGTAATGTAGAGCATTGAGATTGTCTAAACAACTTCAATAGAGCCAAGGTTATCCTTTGGTAAGGCAGAAATGGGATTGATTTACTATGTCCTTTCATTACTTTACAACAATGCAAAAGAGACCAGTCTTCTTGTGGCAGATTTTAAATGCATTTGCTTTAAAGCAACCCATGATGAATGAAAAGAAAAATCAAGGGGTATGTGAAATAAGGCGATTAATCATTTTGTATTAGTGAAGAGAAATTTTCAATTAGAAAGCCATTGGTTTTAGTTCCAGAGAAATCTTTTAAACGTTCCTCCCTGTAATGCACAGTGACCCCTCAAGAATAAATATTGTCACTAGTACCTTTTTTACTTCATTGGAGGAGTCTTTATGAAGATTTATTTTCTCTGGTTATGAGGAATAATAGCAAGTACCCATGAGTGGTTTTTTTTGCCGTTAAGAAGAGCCATTATGTTGCCCATTTAAGTTGCAGTAACACAATAAATTAAAAAGTTACACAGGTATTTTGCAACGCACACTCACATGGATTCCTGACAAAGTGATAGCTTCCTAGAAATTCCAGTAAACCATGTACAGCAAAGCATACCCTAAATACTCACATTTAGAAAAAAACTTTGAAAGACAATACATAGTGGGCCAAGTGAGAGAATTTTTTGGCTTTTACTGATCTGGATACTGTGAAATTGTGATGTTATATGCATTACTTAGCCTGTAACATTGATATTTAGAAAGACTAGATTCTAATGGGGAATGATAACTATGCAGTCCACTTTCTGATACACTAGCTGGTGGATCTCCCCATTACTTGCCTTGAAATGCCAGCTATTTCTATGCTGTGGCATAAATAGTTACAAAAAATAGCATCAGAGAATTCTATATATCTTGGCACTTTCTTGTAAAAAATTCATATCATACCTTCTCTGTCTATTAGAAATTATTGATGACCATTTGTTTTTTCTTTTTTTGATTCAGCATCAGCTTCTGAGACTTGTTAAGTGTTGATAACATAACTGCAGGAAGAACACCATGGGAGAGGGCAAGGGACATGATAAGAGCTAGTACCTGAATGAGAGAATTTTTCTAAATTTTATTGTTGGTCATTGGTGGAAGTATTTTCTGAAGCCAAATCTAATGTTCATTGTTCTTTATCTCTGCTGAGAAACATCCTAACTAAATTAAATAAAATAAAAGTGAGGTGGGATAATCTTTGCTATTATATGGATGCACCTTCATCCTCCTCCTCCCTATTAATTTGCATTTATTGAAGATTTCTAAGCCTAGACTAGAGGAAAAAAACAACAAACAAACAAACTGAGGAAAGTCAGTCAAATTCTGCCCTGTATAAATGGACACAATTCTTTGCCAGATTCTAGTTGTGCCTGCATTACTTTGGCTAAGTAACTTTAATGACCAGATCATTAGTTCAGTAACAAAGTCCTAATGATCAGGATCCTCACAGTTATGTGATGACATTTCTTTAGCCTCCTTGTGTCATGGTTCTCCAACTTCATGGATTTATTATGGTATTGAAATGACAAACACTTAGAGTCAGGTCATGTTGTTTCTGGCAATAATGCTAGAAAGTTGCCAGAAATACTAGTCATATACTTTGCCTGTGTAAATAGTTTAAAAAGATAGATGGATGGATGGATGGATGGATGGATGGATGGATGGATGGATGGATGGATGGACAGACATTTGTATTTATTGCACGTGCAGATGAAGGATACCACAAAAAAATAAGGTTTCTGTTGAAATGAATGAAATAACTGCAAGGTTTTTGTTCTTGACCATTTAATTTTAGTGCACCTCTGGCCTTGTATGGATGATTCTATTTTTAATTAGAAAACATAAATAAATGGAATAGCTATTAAAGTTGTTAACAATAATCTCTAAAACTTTCACTGTGTTAACTAATACTGTCCCAGTTGCTGAGGAGTTAATGAACTCTTCCAATTTTTGCACTCATAAACTCAGTATCATGGTTTTCACTAAAGTTTGCAATTTCTGGGTATGATGGTATGTTGCATTCATGATTTTCACACAGATTTTAAAATTATGAGTGAGACCTTTTCAATATAAATAGTAGTAAGGTCTCCAAAATGATCAGAAAACTGTAGATAGCTTTTTATTACCTACAAATGCCTTCCCTGTCTCTTCAGTAGAAATTTCTTCTTACCAGATGCATCCTTTAGTTACTGAGCTGCACAGTTCAAAATGTAGTTCCCTTCACACTATTAATCATGGAAATTGTGAACTTAAATGTCCACTGAACACAGAGTATTTGTTTACAAAATGTTTTGAGTGGATGTTACTCTTGCATTCAGCAGCAGGCTGAAAGAAGAACACAGGCGCACTCCTAAAGAGAACTTGTCAGTAAAGTCAGGAAACAGGTTATCAACACTTAGCCTGTTCTTATTGTGTCCCTTATCATAATTGACAGTTTGACGTAAAACTGGGTCACATGATTGCCAGGGAGGTATGTAAATGGCTAAGAGGTCACCTTTCACATAAGCTTGCTGGAAAGGAAACACATTTAAAGGAAGTTTCAGTCAGAACAATGACAATATGCAAATGTTAAGTTTTATGGGCTCTTCTCAACTAACAGAAGCTATAGCAGTCTCCTATTACACTTTCCAAAATACAATTCTTCATTTACTAGCTATCACAGAAACTTGACATGGGTGTTAGTATTAACCATTCTTTACATACAAGGCTACAAAATCTGCTTAAATACCAACTCCTAAAAGTCATTCATACTGTGATTAAAGATTGAGCAGTTGGGCTGTGGGGTTTTAATGTATGTGTGATTTGCATACTTAAAACACTACAGGATGGTTGTGCTTGCAAGGTGCTGTTTAAACTGTGAAGACAGCTATAGTAAAATCTAGCACTTGGGTAGAACTTCACATCAGTATGTCTCACAGCTCTGGAAAGTGCAAAACAAAATCAATTTCCTGGCATTCTACAGAAGACAAGCACTCAGTCTACTTCTTTGCTTGTCTCCAGGCCTATGTCCACTCCCAAGCTTGTGTTCCCTTCCTGTAAATGAGGAAGTTGCACTGCCTCCCAGGAGAGATGCATGCAGTGCTTTCTGCTCTCAGCTGCTTCATGAGTGCAGCAGTGGGGCTGTATCACAGGCATAAGGGCAGAGCCTAGGATCCAGGATTAGGAAAGCGCCTGAGCTACCTGTGAGGACTCCTCATCTTCTGTAAGGCTGGACATCCATTTCCACTTCATAATATAGACTCATCCTCTTTCTCTTGTAGTTAAATAAGAGATAAATAAGAAAATCACTGATAATGTTTTGAGTGTGGAAGATGTTATGGTAGTGAGGTTTTTGTGGCTTGCTTTGCTAAAAATCCACAGAACTGTGGACTGAAGGTCAAGTCTTTTCAGCAGCCTTCTAGGGAAGACTTTTCACCATGTCATATGTCAAGTCAGGTCATTTATTTTTAATTGATAACATACATTTGAGGAAATTAGTATTGTTTTCAGCAGCTATTAGAATGTCCTGGGGATCATTTCTTATGACTCTCTACTAAGAAATGTAAGTTTCTCAAGTAGTTTCCTGCCTCTCCTCTTCACATATCTTGCAGAGAAATACTTTTAGGGCGGCTTATAGTGGGTAAGAATGACTGTGCCTTCTCCACTCCAGCTAACACTGTGGCATGATTTTAGAGGTACCTAAGTTACTCTGAGGAGAATAAGTAGACAGAAAGCTTTCAATATTATTCCAGATTATACATAGCATTTAAAATACTGTAGTGAAGTGCCTTATGTCCTTTCAAAGCTTGGTATTCGTGTCATGTCTATGCACCCAAGCTTTCCATTCTGGGCTATGTGGGCATCCTCCCAAGGCAGCCTCCCACTGCTGCTGTGATCAGACTTCTTCCATCAAAAGGAGTCCAGACTTACAGAGTTCTATTAAATTCTACAGTATTTTTACCTAGAAGCCACTCAACATATGCAAAGGATGCAGATGCAGACTTTGGAAGTGGTGTTTCTAAACCTTAGACCTGCAGAGGTCACTTCAATAGGAGTGACTTGGGAGAGGAAGTTTTATGTGAGGGAGAGTTTAAAAAACTAAAAATTTCAGGCAGGTTAGTTTTTAAAGACAATGGGGCATCCATGCGAGCCAAATGAGGAATGTGGAGCAGCAGTTTTTTACATTGGAAGGCGTATTTCAGTACAACTAATACAGCCCTGGGCTTGTCCACAGAGCCAGCTGTCATGCAAACATGCACCTCTCCATGGTGTTGTCAGTACTGCAAGCATGGTGCAGTGAACACAACTACAGTACTAACTGGGAGTCTCATGGGGCATGAACCTTCTTATAAATGTGCATGTACATGCCTACAGATTAGGTATGAAATGCACATGTTGCATTGTTTTCTTTGCAGTGTTTGGCTGTACGTGAATTGAGGTACATGCGACTGTAAATAATAAGCAGCATGCCATTACTAACATTTATGAAATATGTTTCAAAAACTTTGTGGTGCTTTCTTAATGATAAATTTAACACATAAAATGTATGTGTGGAAGGTTTTCACACAGACTGTGGGAAGAATACAGTGATATAGTGCAGAAGCTAATTTACTAAAATGCAATATATCAGTCTCTTGCTCTTTTCCCCAAATGGCAAATGCAATTAAGTTCTATATAACAAGCTAAGTGCTTGCCAGATTTTTTGAGTTATAACTAAGTGAATATAATAATTTGGTAGTGCTAAGTTTGTGATTTTAGTATATTTTTAATGGTTCTAATCAGCCACAGGTTGTTTATGCATAGATTTTATATTTTGTGAAGAAGTATTAAAGGGGGGTGGGTGGGAGGGTTTAACCTTTTAGTCTTTTGTTTCAGCTGCAAGTGAGTTTTTATAGCTAAGTTAAGAAGCTCTAAAATATGCATTTGTAGTGAAGATGATGACATCCTTAAGGAGAATAGCAGAAATATGTCTACTGTACATTGAATAACTGGGCTGACATATTTTATTATTATGTTTCCATTATTAAAATCAAGTTCAGAATCCTGTTTTGTATAGTGACTAAATCAAATGTTTACTTACCCATTTCTTTAAACATGTTTAATATATTATTCACAGTTACCTCTAGCAAACTTTTAAACTGCATGTTTCCTTTTCTGGTTAATTTCATGTGGTTTAGTCATGCTTTTAATGGCCTTTAGAAGGTCCCTTGGAGTTCTTTAGATAACAAACAAGAAACAATCCCTATGAAAACATCAAAGACTAACATTTCCATTTCTCAGACCTTAACAGCAGGAAGCTTATTAGTCTAACAGCCAGACAGGGTCAGGTTTGCAATATTGTCTTGTCCTCAGCATTTGTATTTTTCAGGAAAAGACTGCAATAAATTGTGCTCCTGTGAAAACAGTTTATTGTAGTTTGTTTGCTATAGCCTGTGCTATCTCAAGAATGTGAACATGGACAGAGAAAACTAAAATGCATTGAATGCAATTAAACATTATCTTCAGAGTGTCTAATCATATATAATAGTACAGCAATTTATATAAACATGACTATACAGAGAATAAAACATATATTTTCTTCAGAAACCAGATAAGTTCACTTTCTTAAGCTTAAAAATAAGCAGCATATATTTTCAATAAATCTGCTAACACTATTGGGCAGCTGTTAAGTAAACAGAGCTGCTGAGGGTTGCTTGAACAATCTGCGAAGGCAGAACTGATGATTTGAGGATCTGGGAAGAATTTGTTTCAGCTAATATTTAGTACATTTGTCTTTATATTAAAATGCAGTAAAGTATTCTAAATTCTACTTTTCTGAGTCTGAACATGATTAGATTATTTTATCACCTCTTGCTAAGTAATACCACTTTCAGTAACACTTGATTAATAAACTTCAGTTACAAAATATCTTTACTCTTCTTAAATGGCTAGATAACAACATAGAATTGGTGGTAAATTTTTCTATAAATTGCATGTCTTCTATATTTACCAAAAAGCATGCTAGAAGAAATTGATTATATTTTACCGTACTAAATACACATTCTATAGAGCACTGCTTAAAAAGACAGCATAATTATTTCCTTTCTTAAAGTATTGCACTATTGATTATTAACATTTCCTTTTATTCCAGCTCAGTTTGTAATCTAATAATGGCTAATTGTTATGTGCTACACACTAGTAACTCTTTTATGCTTTATTAATAGAGGATCATATTAAAGTGGCATTATATTAAACAAGTCTATAGGCATTTATCTCTCAAAATAAGTTATTTTTCTTTGTTTTGTTTTTTAAAGTTACTTTTTGGGAAAGTAAGACTTTTGCCATGTACAGTACTAGTTTGCATGTATTCATTTAAGTACTAAAAACTGTAGTATGCTCGATCCATATCTGACTGCTAGGTTTCAATTGACAGCTGAGAATTTGTGACTGGACCATGAATCAAAACGGCAGGCATTTATACCCCAGTGCCAGTGAGGATACATTGGGAATTACTTGGCAAAGGTAACATTTTAATTATTTCCACCCCTACACTGCCTCTAAAAAGTTGCATAGAGCGGCAATATCTGTTTTAGTGGGCCTCCAGAGTATATGTGACAGCATTATGATCAAAATATGTGTGTAACATTTCTCCTAAACACATTTAGGCTATCTTTCATGCAAGCTGGCTTTAGATGATCCCTTAATGTGACACCTGAAATAACATCATGCTGTCCTATGCAAAGGGTTTGCGAGTTGAAGGAAATACTGATCCTCGGCTTTAAAAATGTCTTTGCTCTCAAATTTTTGGGACCTGATTGCTAAGAGAAAGAAAACGGTGCTTTTAGAGGTATGGATGAGTATAATCATAAATGATTGAGGTGGTGGTTGGTTTTGGGTGAAGAATAACTACATTATTTATAGAGACTTTTCTTACCAATTGGCTGGTGTAGTTTTAGGTCACTAACATATACCTGAAGGTAAGATATAAACCATCTTATTTTTCAACTAGATAACAGAAAAGTTAGGAACGATTTACAAAAGACGTTTCTTTTTCTATGAGCCCACCCTGTCCTCCCCCCAACAAATAAACCAAACAATAAACTTCATTAACCTTTCATATATTAATAATTTATTAGATTTTACATCTCTTAATATATAGTGGACTATGATAACAGCAGAAGGTGTTTATCTAAATAGGCATATAAACTAATCAACATAATTTTGATACATCAGTTTTTATCTTTTTCATGTACAGGATTATCTGCGGCACTCAATACTTAATGAGGGTTGTCCATGTAAGGCTTGTAGGTTGGGAGCTTATCAGATGAAGTCTGATAGAAGCCACTCACTCATTAAATAATTTAAAATATTTTTTAGAAATTTATGTGTACATGAAAATATATGTACTTCTGAATAATTAGTGTTAGTATGTGTGTGAGTGTAATTTATATGTACTATATACAAAATGCCTTCTGATGCATTGTGCTGATGGTACTATGGATTGCTAGAAATTTTGGGAGCTTTGAGTATCAACTTGGAAAGGAAATTACTGAATTTAAAAACTGGTGATGTTTAAAAATCTGAAATTTAATTTTTTCTGTATTTGTTTTTTTTTTTTTTTCAATTTATATGGAACAATGTTTTAAATCTGAAAGAATTGTGGCAGTAAAATAAGACCTTGTCATTTCCTTCCTTTATATTAGAGAGTACAATGAAAAATTAGCTAATGGATTCACCTCATCTCCTCAAGGGCTGTGATTCACATTACAAATCCCCATCACACAGTAATTGCCAGAGTTTTCAATGTACTGCCAGGAGTGAATCCAAACTAAGCTTTTATAGCACGGAGGGGGTGATTTATTCTCCCACTACAAAGTGACATTTTTCAGGGCATTGACAGGCATTAGAAAATTACATCACAACAACCTAGCTAGGAGCATCCTCGCAAGGTTTTAATCAGTCGTCACTCGACCCCCCCTTAAAGCAATGCCAGTTACACTGATAGAAGCACTATCCCAGTGTTTGCTGAATTCTGTTTTTCAGTACCACCATACAACACCCTGGGCATAAATTGTGAAAAGAAAGGAAAGGTGGGGGAAAACATTTCTATGTGCTGGTCAAGAAAACTTTGGTGGTGAATGAAAGCCTTCTCCACGATCCATTTGCTGTTACAGACCCCACTGCTTTGCAGATCACTCCCAGAGCGCTGCCTGCCACACTGGCCCTGCCAACAAACACAGGCACTGCCAGAAGAGCTTGGCCACAAAACCTGCCATGGGCATTTTTTTCGAGGCCTAGGCTATGCCACTTGCTCTTGGGTTATGCGCAGCCTAGAAGGACAAGGAAGCAAACAGTTCTGCCTAAGCAGATGGCTTTTAGTTGTTTGGTTTTTAAAGATGACATTCTTCAAATCCCACAGAGATAAGTACCTAAGAAGAGAAATTATACCTGCACAGGTTAAAGAGCTCCTTAACCTGTGCAGGTATAAAAACAAGAATATATTTCAAAAATAATTGTTACATGTGGGCAAAGAAATATATCCCAATCCAAACAAGTTGTTGCAATTCCAAATGGTTTGATAAATGTTTGATTATGTGATTTCTTTAGATCTGCAGAGCTCAGTTTGATTGTACTCAATCTCACCTTTTACATCAGGCTTTTGTGGTTAAGTATACTGATTTTCAGAAGGGTTATTGACCTCAGGCAGGTGAAAATGTTGGCAGTCCCTCAGTGTTAGCTGCTCTGTCTCTACAGACATCAGGTAGCAGATATGTTCTGGTTGAAACCTTTGTTCTCAAGCATTGTTGGTGAACCACACCTTGGAAGTTTGGAAAAGGTGAATGACAAAAAACTGTCTGTTATTTCTGTGTGTCTTTTTCTTACTAATAGTTGCCTATCCTACCTCATGGTAGGTACAGTGCATAGATTTCAAATTTCTTTTTTTTTTGTTTTATTTCCTTACAAAATTATGTGTCTGTTGGCATCTAAAAATTCAGGTATAAAACCGTAATGGTCTGTATGCAAAGACTGAACTTTGCCGAAAAGAGAATATGAATAATGCTTAACAAAAAAGGACCAAAAAGCCACAAAAATTAGATCACTGATACAGCATTTTCTACAAAACCAGAAGTCTTGCAGTGAAAAGTGATAACAAAAAATAGATTAATGTTCTGCATAGCTGAGTTAAACATTCTAGTATCTTTAAAATAAATACTTATATTAAACATTCAGCGAGCATCCTAAAAAACCCAAAATAAAATGGAAAAAATCCCTATCCTAGTTATTTGGTGAAGTATTTAGAAGTAGCAATTTTTACTTTTGCTTCTCATGCCAAACCATCTACAGCTTTTGTTTGGATTGGTTTGATTTTTTCATTGCTTACTTAGAACATTTAGAGTACATATTCTGTTGTTATATGACTTTTTATATTTATTCATAAATGTATTTTTCTGTGTCTGCTGAAATTTGAACACCATTTAAACACATCAGTAGAAATAAACTCTCCAATACATTTATGATCATTTAAGTAATTTTTTTGGTGTACATGCGAAGAAGATATTCAAAACCATTAAAAAACCCCAAATCCTTATTTTTTTGGTAATGGCAGTTCTGTTTTCCTAGAGACAGAAGGCGAGGAAAAGCTGTGAAAATCTGTAAGACTCATTTAGAAAAATACAGTCTCAGTCACTACGTGAGGGCAAGAGTGTATGCAAAAAGTACATTTAAGAAAAAAGTGAGTGACAAAAAGTGGGGGTGTGTGTGTGAGGCTGATAGCATGAGTTTGATCCTAAATCTAAGCCACTCATTACACCACTGATGGTATTTCCAGTATAAATACTCATAAAAGCTGGCATGACGGGTCTCTCCTAGACCGTGTGGAATTTTTGCATGTCTTCCACAGACTGTTAGCAACTTTGCATAGCCAAAGTCTATGCTTCAATTCAGCTATCAAAAAATGTATTTTTATTTATATTAATTATTTTAACAATCATTCTGCATTAAGTGTTTAACATTACCTTTACCCTATCCAGGCAAATGGACTAGACTAGAATTTCATGCTTTCATTCTGTTATCTTGACACATCAGCATAGTACAACAGCTGGCTCATTCCTGGAGATGCTGGGGGGAGCACTGTTCTCAGAGTGCTGAATTTCTTTCTCAGCTGTAGCTGTGGGGTATTCAGCATTCCAAGCATCATTCCTCCCCCTCCCACTCCCCACTCTCCCCGCACCACTGTGTATTTATGCTAACAGTGCTGATAAGGCAATCAAATGGGGTAATCTAATTTATCAGAGATAGAAGTCGAAGGGGAATTGAGAATGGGTGCATATTGCTTTTGCTTTACAATATCTTGTACACGACTGGTATTGAGAATGCATATAGCTAAAATTACACAGCCAGCAGCATGTCTGTGGAAACCGTTTTGGCAAACACAGACACCTGTTAGAGCAGTAGTTCAAACACTGTGACCTGTGTCCCTCCCTCATTCCGCTGCCCAGCAATGGTTTGGAATAAAAGTAGCATTTCATTACAATTCAAGAACAAAAAGGCTGAAGTTTCTTGAGTGAAAAAATATTCACAGAGAGAAAATCAAATGATTTCTTATCTTTATAAATTTAAATTACTAATTCTAATAGTTTTGCACAACTCTGTAAAGCGTAATAATGTACAAAACATTGTTTCCTCCCCATCCAGGCAAGCATCTTCCTAAGAAACACTTCCTAAGAACACTTCCTAAGAAATTAGTTGTATTCAAGCCAGACTTGCATGCTGCCATCCCACAGGAAATGGGTCAGCAATCCATTAAGATGCCATTAGATAATCTAATTTGGAACTTAATCTCTAAATTAACCATGCTCCATACTTGAGGCATACTTGAGAGAAAGAAAAAAAGTTTATGTTTGAATCGATAGGGGAGCCGAAGCGTGAAGAAGGCTGTTTGTTTTTTCTGTAGCTGTGGTCACGTCTCAAGCCGTCTGGTAACCAGGAGAAACCAGACATGATGTAATTCCAGATTGAACTTGAACTTCAGGGACTTAGAATGGGGGAACAATGGACCATAGGAATCAATAATGTCCATTTTCCACATGATTATGTTTGGAGCTTTAAGTTAAACTTTATGGGAGAAGCAACAAGAACTTCAGTGTGACCAAAATGAATGAGTTGATCTAGAAGCAAGATGCTAAAATAAAGAAAACAACTTCAGTAATAATTTCTGAGCAGCACTGCAGATTCCAGCAGAATTAGAAAAGTTCTTGCTCTGCAGTGAACTGGTTGCCTGTTCTGAGATCTCTTTGTTCACTTAGGTGGGACAAACTTAATCTTATGTTTCCTGTCAGATGATTTTTGGCAGCTGCTAGGGAAGGAGGAGCATATTACTGAGAATTCCCAAGTATAAACTTTATATTTAACCCCTTGGTTACTCCAGCTTTCTACTTCCTTATCATGTTACCTCCAATTGTTTCTTTTGAATCAGCAGAACTGATTTATTTGAGGTTTGTTTTGTTTGTTTTTTGGTACAGTTAGGATCATCTGCATTATTATTTAGTCATGCTAATTTGATAAACTTGTAGTTAATTTTTTTTAAATGTTAAGGTAAAAATTCTAATGGTTTGAAATGAAAATAGTGATATTTGGGAAAAGAAAAATATAGTGCAGATGTGTACAGTTGAGAGTTAGTTTTTCATGGGCACCCCAGTGGACTCTGGTAACCAAGCACAAGTTCTCCATGGTTTGTCTTGGCTTGGTCAGAGCCTCCTCTGTGCAAGCGCATGTTTGAAATCTGCTTGTTCCTGCACCAGGTTCTTGTACATGAATGGTCCAAAGCACAGCATGGAAATGCACGATTTCTCTGGGCACTCCCTCTGTTGTGGGTATCCTTTGTAAGTAATGGGTTCTGTAGCCTCTTCCTGATCTTTGTATACCACAAAAAGACGTTTGCAGGGAATAGAATAAATAGAATAAATAGAATGTCCTTTTCCCTCCCGTGGGCATAAATCTTTAACTCCTCTGTCTGCTAGATGAGTGTTAAGTGCCTGCTAAATTGCAAAAGTCATCCTAAATTAACCTGAGATACTTCATACATCTCTTGAAACAAGTACTCAACTTGGAGGTGAAATTTGGAAGCTGTTTACATATGGATGCCAGTTCAGAATGGTAACAGAAGTACTCCATTAAATGGATGTTGGAAGGGTGGTTATTCTTTTGGCAGAAACGCAGAAGTGGAAATTTAACCAGGACACTAAGATGAGCAAAATTGCATTTCCAAAATTCTTATGATCCAAGTAATTTTAAATTTAAAAACTCCCTGTATTTGTGTGGGCAAGCACTTACTAGAGAGAAGTTCCTTGCTTGGTGGTTTACTACTGTTACTTCACTCAACATTGATTGAAAGGTATTTCTACCTTCTGTCCAAGGACTGACTTTGCAGGCTCTCCTCTACCTTCTGTAAGCTAGCGAGTTCATGTATATGATAGTAAAGCTGCAAGAAGGAAATACTGCATTAGATGTACTTTCTGAATGGTAAAATACTCTTACAGACTTCTGAAACTGTAAAAGAAAGAAGGTAGGAATTGGTGGAAAATAAGAATATGAAAGACCTCTACATTTATTCAGGTCAGATTAGATTTATTTTTTATTGCATTTAGTTAATTGTTTAACATTATTATGGTCTTTATGTTATTATAACCTCCAAAGTGGACTGTATATACATATAATATAAGCACTACTTGTGGTCCATTCCAGTAATATTTTAATCAGAGGTTCTTGAAACAGCAATTATTATCTTTAAGAGGAAATCATGGCAGAAATCTTGATTGAATTAACATCTGGAAACTGTAATGGAAAGTGTAATGGAGAATGTTAACCCTGTAGTATGCTTGCAGAATTTTCCTTTGCTGTTTTATTGCATTTGAACAGATAAATACATTATACTTCCTGTAGATTGAGAGGGAACTGTTGACTGTATAATGTATTTGATAGTCTAGCTATGGTGAAGAGAAAACTGCTAGCAGTAGTGAAATCACTTAAAAGTGTGATGCTTCAGGAATGTAGTCCTGCAACAAAGATGGATCCGAATCTCATAACAGACTCTTATGGTGCTTCTCACGTAATTTTCTTCAAAACTTAGCCTTGAGCAGTTTTTTAGGTCTCAGTTCATGTTTCAGTGGAAAGGCATTTATATTATAACTTCTGTCAGCAAATGGATAACAGATTTCCTTAGGAGCAGTAAGCTGGAGTGTGGGGTAAACCTGCTTTATTCCACTCATATACAAAGATTTCTTATCTGAGGAAGCAGCCATGTGGGCATCCTGTTAACTTCTACAAGTGCAACCACCTTGTCTCTGTTCTGGGCAATGGAAAGAATTTTGGCTTCCCTGGCTGAGGCACTTAGTGGACAAAGGCAGAGCGTTGCCTCTTGGTTTTGTGAAACCAAGTGCTGAATTTTAACTCACAGCATGCTGGATGGTATGGTGAAGGGAAAGGTGTTCCTCCATTTCCTGCTCATGTGGGCACTCAGATGGAGGTTGCTTTGCACCCTGAAGTATCTGTCACTCCGGCTAGGATGTTCTGCAAAAAAAACCAGTGGGTGGTTTCCATGGCAGAAGCTAAGCTCTGCAATACTCAGTGAGGTCCTTTCTGAGTAGGCTGGAGAAGGCTAACAGGGGACCTTGCTTTTCTGGGCAGCTAGCCTTGCTTGGCTTCATACTGGGGAAGTGCTGGGGAGCTACAAAGCAGAGTGTGGCTCATAGGACAGTTGAAAGTCCAACTAAATTTACCATAAATTAAAAGGGGGGCATGGGAATATTGAGTAGACAGCCATATGCATGTAGCTTAGCAGAGCCTGTGTTGTGTGTTGGTTATTCACAGTTGTGTCATAGTGGTTCTTGGAGCTCTGTGCTGTCACTAGGGCTGTTTTCCTCAATAGCTTTCATTCAATTTTCTTCCTTTGTCTGCAGTAAGCCCCTCATGGTGGCGCCTGGACTGGGGTGGCCCAAGATAGTTATATCCACCTGCAGTATGATCATGTTATTTTCTAAACTACAACAAGAACTCATTAAGCCTCAAAAATAATGTCTTAGGAAATGCCAGCAAACAGAGGCAATGGGCCAGTGCAGCCAGACTCTGCCCAGTATGTGTGCTTGGACCAGGACTGCAAGTGCCTCCAGAGGTGGGGAAGAGGTGGCTGTTCCAGCCCTGCAGGCAGACAGTGTGTGGCTGTCTTGGTTCCCCAGGTGATCTGCTGCCTGCACAACAGCTCTGGAAGAAGGCTTGGCTTTGAGACAAGGGGCTTTGAAACTCCTGTGGGACATGCACAGTGTTAACATGGGTGATGTATTACTCCCTAAGGATTCATAAGTAGTACTGACAAATTTCTTGCAGTCTGCATTTTTGTCATGGTCATAATACGAGGTGGGAGGCTTGAAAGGTTTAAATAAACACCTATATTAAACTGTTAGGTCATATGGCAACAACGGTCATATTAGGAACTTGCTACGACTTATTTTTATTGAGCAGTTTCCATAAAAATCATGGTCTCTGTCTGGTATTTGAAGTATCCGATAAAAATTTCACTGCAAATACTAATTTGCTTTTAGTCAACACAGACTTGTTTCCTTCACCCACTGTAGTCTCTAGAGGGCTGGCAACTTTAAAACAAAGCAAAAAGTCAAAATTGTATTTATCCAATAATTGAAAGGCACTATAAATCTTCAGAAAGATAACCTGGAGCCTGTGTGTTTAGCCTTTGCCATAGAAATTTTTTAAATAGAGTGTTGACCTCAAACAAAATTTATATTCTTTGAATTAGTGCTCTATTTTTTTTGAAGTCACTAAACACTGTAAATCCCATGTAACAGGACAGCAAAGAACTGTGCATTGTAAAACATATATTCAGACAGATCCCAAGCAAACAAATCTGACTGGATCTTTATTTTTTACTAGTAGTTCTTATTTTTATAAATCCACATGCTTGGAGGCAATTTGCTTTGTGTCCATTATTTCAGAATTTACTTCTTAACATCACTGAAATCCAAAGAGGAAGGAACAAAAAATACATTTTAAAACAAATTGTGAAGGAAGATGAAGAATAAGTTGAAACAATTAAGCCACTTAAATGAACTTCTGGTATTAAATTTTTATTTTCTTTTTGGAACATATTCTTTTCATTATACCATCTTGGAAAAATCTTTCATGCATAACAAGGTTTAAGTTTTTTGTGAGTGCTTCGAGATTTGAGGTCTAACTGTGATTTCCAAATTTCAAAAGGGTTTTCATTTTCCTCCAATAGCAGATTTTTTTTGTAATAGTCAGTAGAATTAAAACAACTACAAAAAAATTAAACATATTAGCTGATCTTAAATTTTTGAAAACAGCAATTTTAAAAAGAGATTTTCTGAAAAATTAAAAATTAAGACTGCAGATTTTTAGGTGTTCTTTGAGAATATACCCAACTGAAGAAAAAAACCACCAGCCTTATTGAAAAGCATTTGTACTTCAGACATTGAAAGCATTAAGATATTAATATTTATTATATTTTCTTCATGAAATAAAATTGGGAAAATGGTCGTTATTGAGACAAGCAGGTCAGGAACTATTTCCACTTTTTTTGTGTGTGTAAAACATTGCACCTGAAATTAATTGCTAGGAGTTAAAATAGTAAATTAGCAAGTTTAGAGAGGTAAGTATTTTCAAACAGAAGTAAATTACAGAAGCCCTTTGTATTTTTTTAATGAGAAAGACCTGAGAAACATGTTCCCTGGAATTCACCAAATAAGTTGACCACTTTTCAGCAACTGAAATGATCACAAAAGGCTGCCCAATGAAATGTAATTATGTCATGAACATTGGAAATAGATAAAAAAGGTCAATTTTCCTCTTTATACCTGATGCCATAAAAGCACATCTGCTGGTCCAGGGAGAGAGCAGTGAAGAAATGGGCCAAAAAATATAGAAGGAAGAAAACTTTTTGCCTCCGCAATACACACGTTGAAGGGCTTCAGATGTGTTATCAGGAAGCTTGTCAACCTAATCCCAGAATATAATTCGAAATAAGCACTTATGTTTGAGATAAACAGTGGAAAAGCTCAATACAATGAAATGCAGAGGAAGGGTGGGTTTGCATGCTGTATGTCTAGTGCTGGTATTAGCTCTTTGGCAATGATGCTGACTTGATGAGGCTGTTTTTCTTCTGAATAAATGTGACAAAACTTTCTCTGAAGTCATAGAATCGTATAGCTTAGGATAGTTTGGTTTGGACTTCTGGGTTGGCAGAACCACGTCTAAGGAAAGGGCTGCTCAGGCTACTGGATACTGAACACAGCAGATGAGGCCATCTTTGACTATCCATCCATCTTGCAAGTATTGCTGATTGGTGCCTGGTGAACCTGTGAATGCCATTGGGACTTGAGCTCCTTAGTGACAGAGTTCTTTTAAAATGATAACTTAACTTCCTAGTCATTGAATCGTCCTTGAAAATACTTTTTTTCTCAGAGGCTTGCTTTAAAAAAATATGGTACTTGCTGTTACCCTCAACTCATGGCTACCCTTAGCTGCAAGTGTTTAGATGATTGGATCCTGTGTTAACTGGTGTTTCTGAAACTGACATTCTTAGGGAATTTTTTTTTTAAAGCAGTTTTTTTGAACATAAAAATCCTCTGTTCTTATGGGCATCCTTAAATCTCAGAGGTCCATCTTGGGATGGTGACAAGATAAACTGATGTGTTGTAAGAGTGGAGGAAATCTCATAGGATGCTGAACTACTGAATCTTCATGCTTTATTCTTGAAAAAAGAACACCTGTACCCTGTGGTATATTTCACTAGCTCTTAAATGATATCCATTGCACTATGTAGTGTCATTTGTATGGTTTAGTTGTGTCTTCTCTATATATTTATATATGACATTTTTGGGGGGTTTCATAAACAAACAGACCACTTAGTGTAACTCAGGAATCATACAAATTGCTACTGAGTTCAAAACAATTATTTGTCTTTCAAACAACTCATACTTTCACAAAGAAAACTAGGAAGTAGAATCTCAAGTTACATTCACAAATTTTCTTTCCAGCTTTATCTTAAGTAGTGCTATTATTGATGAATATTAACTGGACCTTGATTCAAATTCATTGTATACATGTTTAATATATGTTTTTTTTTCTCTCTCTTTCCCTCCTTGTCTCTTTCCCCTTTTCAACAGTCCTGGTACCTGGGCTAGCTTGGTTCCCTTCCAAGTATCAAATAGGACACCGATCCTGCCAACAAATGTCCCAAATTATGGTTTGAACATAATTGGAGAGCCTTTCCTTCAAGCAGAAACAAGCAACTGAGAGAAAAAAAATTAAAAGCAAAATTAAAAAAAAAAAAAAGCAAAAAGGAAAAAGAAAAGAAGACAGTATGAGAAAAGAACCTGAAGAAAGAAGAACAAAAATAGACCAGCAATTGCAGCTCTTACAATCACTAATTCTCTTATGGTTGAAACTGAAATGATTTACAAAGGGTCGATGATATTTCACTGATGAGTAGAACGCAGCTCCTCCTAAGTAGCCTTTGTTATATGAAGTCCGCTGGGAAATAGATGTTCTGTCTCTGACAATATATTTTAACTGACTTTCTAGATGCCTTAATATTTGCATGATAAGCTAGTTCTGTTGGTTTAGTATTCTTGTTGTTTACGCATGAGATCACTATTCCTGGTTATCTCACAAAACAAAGGCTAGGCAGCGACAGCAGAGCTGCAGGAGGACAAGGGCCGTGAGCCAGACATTTTCTCAACAGTCTGATTTCTAAATGTTTTAAAAATAAGCTCTGTAGCCTTTAGTTATCAGTATGGATTTATTAAACTTTGGCCCTTAATTCAGCCTTTTTCTAGTGTGTTATGCAGTTAAAATTTTCAATCAGTATGAACACACAGGCTCTATGGAAGAAATGCCTCTACGCAGGTAAAAGTGTTATCTTCTCATGCAACAGTAAAAAAAGAAAAAAAGTGACGTTTTCCCCAGTAAAGAAACACTTACAGAGGCAAGTGCAATTTAAAAATCATATCTAAGAGGTCATCACTATAAGTCCTTCAGCCCTTGGACTCTAAATTGAGGGGATTAAAAATAGAAAATTACTTTGAACAAACTTATTTTTCCCCTCGGTTTTTGAGGGCATTAAAAGGCATTAAGTCAAGACAAATCACGTCCTTGAGAATAAGAAGTCAATGGAAACACAGCACTTATGTTGGTTTAGCTGCTGCCTCCACAGAGGGGTAGGATTTATTTATTTAAAGTTACTTGTTGCATCAAGAACCCATAGGGTTTACATGTTTCTGTAAAATCTACATCATAGAGACAAAGACATAGGCAAATCCATGTCACAAGGGCAAAGCTTACCGTTTACAAACTGGTAATACCAGGATGGGGATATGTTGTATTTAAATAATGCACTCTTAATGTAAGTCTAATTACAGGGTGCTGTAAACTTGCATGGTGCTTTCAGAAGTTAGCCTTGTTCAACAATTTTCACATATTGACAGAAATATAATGTGCATGGGCAGACATTTTGCCTCTATGTCTCTTTAAAAATTTAAAATACTCTTTCCAGTAATCCTAATTTGCACGAAGATATAATGTCCACATTACGTGCCTTGCCTTGAAATCTAAAAAATGGAAAAAAAGAAAAAAAGAAAAAAAACTACAAAAAAATTGACATCACTACACTTGTTTTGCTGCATTTATTATAATTTTAAATCTTTACCATTTTTATGACAAAATATTTTGTACTCCAGATGCGAAAAATGTGTGACATCATGGATTTTTTAGACAGTTATACCTTTATCTCACATTTATAGAGCATATCATGGCTGTGTATAGTTGCCGCTTAAGAATTGTAATCGACCAGCAATATTTTCAGTATTTTGGTGTTTTTTCTATTAACCTTTCATGTTTTTCATCTTCCAATTAATATTGGGGGGAGGGGATACAAATTTATACGAATTATGCAATACCAAGTTTTGCCTATGTAGGTAGTGCTTTTAGCTGTATTGGTTATTATAGGTAAGTACACAGATTTAAAAAAAAAAAATAATGTATGCTTTTTTTGTTTGTTTTAATTGACCAAAGTGGGTACTGCTATTTTTGCAGTGTGATGAGGTCCTTTTCTGTACTGAGAGGTGGACAGGGGATTTTTTTTTATACATACATATATATATATTCTGGGGTGGGGGGGGAGGATTTTTAACACTTTACAGTGTAGCTGTGAAGCAGTGCACCCTTAGCCAGGCAAGGGCTGCAAAGCAACTGTTCTGCCTACTGTGACAAACTTTCAAATAGGTTCCCTCTTTTTAACTTCCCACCTGGGGTGCAAGCTTAAATCATTTCTGGATTTAAAAAATAAATAATGAATTCTGTTGGAGGCAGACTTGACTTGAGGAAATTGTTTTACTTCAAGGTTTTTTTCACGAGAGAGAGAGACAGACAGAGAAAGAGGTCAAGACCCACAGTGAGATGAAGTCTTTTCCATTCTGGCAAAGATAATGCATCCTGAAGTGTTCATGTTAGAAAATGTTTTTAGCTCAGAATGACAACGATGTTTGCTTTGTCTAGGAAATGCAAGTACAGGGCCAAAATCTTTGCTGGCATAATTCCACTGACTCCAGTGGACTCTGGAGATGCTCAAGCAGAGAATTTGCCCCCCTTATTCTGCTTGACTTTTTTCCTGTACATAATTTTTTTTATATTCCACTCCCCTCTTGCCCCGCCAATTCAAATTCAGCATTTGAATTACAATTTTCAGCCAGATCGGGCTATGTCAGAAGTTTGCAGTCTTCTCATAGAGATCGGATGGAGACCTCTGGGGTGTAGTGGAGGAGGAGTTTCTTTATGCAAGGAATTAGACCACAGTGGAAATAAAAGTGTGTTTCCAGTAAGATCTCATTTTGCAGACCAGTAATGGGCCTGTTTCTGGTGATCTCTTACACACAGGGGATCTCTGCAATGTATGGCTCTACACCGGGTGAAGCTTTCTTTAAAGCACAGTCTTCTACTAGGGTGGAAGCAGAGGAGCGTATAGTCACGTGGATGGGAAAATTCATCCCTTTGCAGTCATCTCTGCGTTTGGGAGGTTTTCCTACCCTGGAGCAGTGCCAGAGGCACAATTCCAGCAGCAGCCACCCCAATGGGCCCAGGTCGGGGTGTACCACCACCAGTCCCTTCTGGCTCCAGCTGTGGTTAAGAGCAGTAGTGGTGCCACATCCCCATGTCTCCAGGAGGACAGAGTGTGAAGGCAGAGCTTGAAAGGCTACAGAGATGGGAATTGTAGGAAAATAAACTTTGAGATTTAACTAAACTGAAAAAAAAAAAAAAAAAAAAAACAAGAAAGAAACAGATAAGACACAGACACAAAAAGAAATGTGAGGTTCTTTGGTTCTCTTTCAGAACCCTTCAGTAAGTAAATTTGTTTGCTAAGCACATGGCAAAGTCTGCTAGACCCAATCATAATGTGCCTCAGGCCTTGGCCTGGTAAAACAAAGTATATGTTGTCCTTTACACATGTCATGATACAGAGCAGTCTGGGAGCAGAGCTGTGCTGATGGCATATCCTTGATTAGTTCCATTAAAAAGGTGTTCCATGCTAGCTTCTAATACCACACTGGGACAAAACTGGAACAAGTTCAGGCTTCAACATGAAATATCCAGAATGGTAATTGCCTTTTGTAGGAAGAAAGATGCCAACAGAGTTGGGTTTTTTTTTTTTTTTTTTTTTTTTTTTTTTTTTTTTTTTTTTTTAAATCTGGCCTCCTGTATGAAAAAAAATTGAGCTTAAAGATGCAATTTTTTAGAGAAGTAAACTCCTCCTTTAAACTGGGTTATTCAGCAACTGTGGGTTTTTGTCACCTGCCTCTCTAATAGAAAAGCCTTATTGGAAGATAATGAGCTTTTCATTTACTGTATGCTTGGTTTTAGTTTGGCTTTGTAGGTTGTTTTTTTTTTTTTTAAGCTCAGCAGTCAAAAGGTTAAGATAAGATTGAGAACTCAAATCCAGTCTCTGGCCTCCTCCTTCACCAGGAAGTGTATTCTGACTAAATTGAGCCACCCCGTTCTATGTGCACTGTTCTGCCTTTATTAAGTTGCTTTGCAGCCCTGGCCTCAAGGCTGTGCCACTGAAGTGTGTTTCCCCTGGAGTGACATGAACGCTTGAGGCTTGACTAAGGAAAAAAAAGGCAGTGAAGGAGACTGTACATAAAGACATGGCAAAAATATTAATTATAGCAATATAGTTGTGGGGTGATGTTCAGGTGGGCAGCTCCATTGAAAATATGTGAACGAGTTTGTGAAGCTGCAAGTAGCAAGAAGAAAGGATGATCTTCTGACTAAACCGCCTACCTTGTAGACAGTAATTTGTACACTGTATAGTTTTGTTAAGAATTTTTTTTTAATTAAAATACCCTTGTTTGTAAAGCTAACTTTTTAACAATTATAATGGAAATGCATTTCCATTTTTAAACAAGAATATTCTTTGTTTAGAAACTGGACTTGGGTTAAAACTCTCCAGTTTCTTAATTTATGTATTAAAAAAAATCTGTCCATGTTAGGAGTTATTTCGCATATTCCTATGCTTGAAAAGCATAGGTACTAATCCTTTAAAAATGTAAATGGAGAAAATTATATTTTATGAAGGTTATTTTGTTGTATTTAGTATTGGAAAAGTTGGTTTTCAGAGCATTTCAAAATGTTGGAAGCACCACTGTCTTTTTTTATTAGTATATATGGCCTTTAGCAAAAGTTTTTGTGGTTGTTACATGATGGTATTTAAGATTAGGTTCACAGAGCTATTCAGGATAGGCAGAGAGCTAAAACAGTACTTAAGTCTCACACAGCTGTGTCCTCAGGGAGCAGAATTTTGGATTTGCAACTTGTAGCTTCATAAGGACTTAATGAAAGAGATTGCACAAAGACATCTGTGACACCAGAGTGTGTTCTGTACCTAAACCTAA
Organism: Melospiza georgiana; assembly: GCF_028018845.1. Taxonomy (NCBI): domain Eukaryota; kingdom Metazoa; phylum Chordata; class Aves; order Passeriformes; family Passerellidae; genus Melospiza; species Melospiza georgiana. Next base: position 34,935,434 of record NC_080465.1, read on the forward strand.
ATTATATGTACTGTGTGAGATTATGAAGGCTGCAGAAAGTTTTCCCATATTCAGTGTACTGTTTTCACTTTTAATGAAAAACTCTCTAATGTTGCTGGCAGTAAGGCCCCAAGCATGACATCCTCTATGGTTTACATGATCCTGTCAAGGTCTTTTGTTAATGTTAACCAGCTGTATGCTCCTGGATTTTTTTATTGGGTTTCTACAGAAAACTTTAGGGGAAAAAAAAAGAGAGTAAAATCCCATGCCAGCTAATCAAGTTAAACAGGAAAGGCTCAAAGCTGAATATTCTTCTCCATACTGAAGGAGCTGAAAACCGCCTCCTTCTTATTTGCACTTTCTGCTAGTTCCCCAGTTTTATTAATTCCTCAAAATTGTGTGGGTGTGGTGGAGCACTGCAGTTGGAGGATAACATGGACCACTGATTTTGCCCTTTAACCCTGCACAATGACCTTTGCATCAGCCAAACTTATTGCCATGACAACTCTTTGTACTGTTTCCATGCCACAGCTCTGTTGGTCACGTTGTCAATAGTAAAGGGGACAAGTTGGAGACGGTCAATTTTTACATTTTTTTGTTGCAATTTTTTCTTCAATGGTTGTAAGTAGTTGTTTGGTTTTTTTTTTTTTTTTTTATGATAAAAGGGTTCACTAGTTAGTACTCTTTAGAAATATCTGTGTGTTGCAATTCAGATGTATGTTGAATTTGTGAAAAGGGCTTCAGTGCCACTAGCATCATGAATAGAATAAGCCTTTGATACTTTCATTGCATGATACCGTACAGTAAAACAAAAGGTGGCCTAAATAAATGGAGAGCAGTGTGAGCTAGTGACACTAAAGCTAGTCTTTGTATTACTGTATTTTTGACAGAATGATTTTGAAAACTGTGCTACAGGGACTGATGTGGCAAATGTATCTCTATATGCAGAAGGAAGTTTTTTAAGAAGTATGGCTTATTATGCATTTTTCATTGAGGGCATTGAAGTTGCATGGACTGATAGAAGTTGATGCAAAATGAGAAAGAAACAAAAACCAGCAAAATGTTTACCAAAAACTCAAACAAATGAGCAGTGCCTGTTCAATTTCACAGTCTCTGTTGAGTTCAGTTGTAAATATGTTTCAGATAACATTTTCTTCAAAAATAATCTCTACAACATTGTAGAATGTGAGGGGTTCCTCAGTCCCAGGCATAGGCTTCTGAAGAGCTGCATTAGATTATGTCTTCATCAAGCTGTTAATTTGTGCTTATATCATATAGAACTTTTAGTAATCTGGGAAGAGGCACCCCATCTCAATGATATTTCTCTGAGAAAACTTTTGTAGGGCTGTGTGTTTCTTTAGATACATTTAGTACAACTGTAGGTGACAAGTAGTCAGTTATTGCTTGCTAGCTACATACCAGGGTTGATCCATTTTAAAACTTTTGGCATTTTTTCCCATATTGTAGGCCATAAATCCTGAAGGTTACATTTTAATTAAAAAGAAGGTGCGTGCAGAGTCTTTGTGTAATGAACCTTCACTAGTAGGATGCATTACAGTACAGCTACTTAATTTTGGAATTAGAGCCCTCTGGCATCAGACCTGATTTTAGCCTGAGTGTTAACAAAGGTTTTTATTGTGCCTGGTTGGAGGATAAAGTGTTCTTTCTGGTATTTTTTTTTTTTTTTTAGGTTACAAATGAACTCAACTGCCACAAGTTTTAAACTGGTGTAAATCAAGCTTGACTTAATGTGATTGTTACTGTTATATCCAGCCTATACTGCTAGCAGCTGCTCATACTGCAGTCAATTACTGGAAGCGGATATATTTCCTATGCAAAAACTGTTTAAACAATAAAAATGAGCTATGCTACAGACCTGGCCTTATGTTTTCTTTTCTGTCTCTAAAAGTCATAATTGGGAATATCTTAGGAACAAACCTAAAACCTTGTAGCCTGATAGTATGGCAAAACTTATGGAATTCTGTGTATACCTAGTTTAGATTTACATATTTGTTTGCACACATTTGGGCTTAATTTACTTACACTGTAAATGGAGGAAAACAAGAGCAAAAGGAGATGCAATCAGGTAATCAGCTCAATTTAAATTTTACATTTAGTTTTCATCATATTCAACCAACCCTAGTAATTATACAGGTGGTCTTGATGCCAAATCTATTTTTTTCCTTTATATACTGTTCAGAAATATTTGTAGCTCTGTAGCTTATTATTATGGTATAACTATATAGATTTGTGCTAGTAGTTTCCTATCCTGTTTGACAGAAAGACAGACTACATTCCTAGGCCCCTGTCCTATCTTCCTTCTTCTGAGAACGAAGGTCAAGACACTGTCCCACAAACAGCTAGTAAGGAAAGTAGGCTTCTGAAGAGGGTAGAACCAAAAGGGGCAATTACCTCAACACCCGTGTTTCTAACTGGGGATTCTTGTCAATTTTGCTGATTTTCTAAACTTATAGAACTGTATTTCCTCTGTGTCATGTGTGCATTTTTGGCATATTTTTGGCGTTTATTTCAGCAAGTTACCTGACGGGGCCTTTCATAAAAAGTAGCTGCATTTTTATCACCTAATTGTATCTAGCTCATGATTTCAGGGAGCAGAAAAAGGCATCAATCTGAACTGCATCTCCTGTGATGTAAAATTAGGCATGATAGCAGAAGGTCAGGAGACCTTTGTTTTGTTTTAATGTTATTGATTTGTGACAGACAGTCAATCCTTGATTTCTTAACCATCTTCATGATTACATTTTTGTTGAATAAAAACAGGAAGATCCAATCTTCCCAAAATTCTTCCTGAAACCAGGAATCTTTATGTTAGGTCAAGATCTTTCCACTCTACAAAAGAACTATTTTTCGTATGTGTGAATCAGATGTGCATATGGGATGTTTCATTCAGTACATGTTCTGGGAAATAGAAAGTTTTCTTCTCAAACCACTAGGATTCCATAAATCAGTACCAACAGTTAACAAGTAACATGAATATGGTCAAATTACTGGTGGGATAAGAGTGCCAACATTTAAACTGGATTATATATAAATAATAAAATTTTGTCCCACAGTGAAGTGAAACAGCTCTCCATATACTTAGATGAAAGTATTCTTCAGTTTTTAGAGCATAAGTTTTATCCAGCTGCAACCAGTAGTGTGAAATATATATTTTTTTAAATTTTTCCCTACTGGTTTGTTAACACAATGACCATTTGTTTATTAAATGCACTCATTTTTTTTCTGTGAGAGGCCTTTTTCTGTGTGTGTGTATTTCTAAAACAAATTGTCAGGCATGAAAATTTAGGAAATTCAAATGATTTTTCCAGTTGGGGTTTCTTTGAATGGTGCCATTTGGCCATGATTTGAAGACTATATTAAGGCCCTCAGGTTCCATGTTTAAAGCTCCAAACCAGAAAACTTTCCTGAAATAATCCAGAGACAATTAAGTTCAGCCTCCTCTTTCTGATAACAACCTGCCCTACTTCTCCAGCCGCTCTTCAGCTGACTGCAAAGCAGGCTGCTGACGAAGGGTGCAGCAATCCTCCGTGACCTTGAGCCCCACTCCGTGCGCGCCAGCTCCATGGTGACACTGGTGCAAACAGCTGGAAGGAGAATGGAGCTGCCTGAGACTGCCAGCGCCACAGCCAGAGCTGCAATGCCATGCTCAAGATACACAGCGCAGTGTCCTGTACCACCAATATGAAAGTAGCAGGAAGGAGAGAATGCGAAGAGCATGGCTTGCAACGTTGTGATGATACAAAAAGAGGAACACTTCTAGCTCAGGGCTTTCTGCTTTCCCATTTACAAGGTTTTTGAAAAAAAAATGGACAAACAATTGTTTTTTAACAGGTCCAGTGTTATTTTTGTGTATTTTCCCATGACCATAAAAATTATAATTGAAAAACAACATAAGTCTTGACACCAGATCCAAACACATGCACGAGCAACAAAGTAGAACTGTGCAGAGCAACCACAAAGATTTTTGCTGCTCAAGTCATTACATGAAGTTCTGAAATCTTTGTTATATCTGAGTTTCTTTTTGAGTCTTAATTTTTATATTGGTTACAGATCTAAATCTGCGCAGTTAAACTGTTGGTCAATCAGCTTCTGATTTCTTGGGTAACGGTTAAAGCAAACATTTTCTTGGCATCTTGCTTGTGAGCCTCAGCCCATGGGTGTCCATTTCTTTGGAGATGTTCCCCTGGCATTCTGTTTCTTTGGATCTGTTTTCCTGAATGCTAGGGGACCCTTGGGAGTGTTTAACTGCCAGTACCTGAGTCACATCCAGGAGTGTCTATGAACACAAGGTTATTGAACTCTCAGGTCTGAACCGAATTTTGTCTGAAGTTTGCTGGACAGAAGAAGATTGTTGCTATCCAGGTGATTCTCATGTGCTTTGTCACATCTTCACTCGAGAGCTGCAACCTCAAGTCTTTCTGGTAAGGTAACTACAGGATTGTTTCACAAGATTTTTTGATAGATAGGTTATATAAGTCACCCCAAGAAATGGTAGAACTATGTCCACTAAGATTTAAGAACAGAGTCCAAACTAAAGCAAACTGTTGGCATTGTCAGATTTTGACAGACATAAGCAGGACCTAACCAAGATCTTCATTAGAAGAGATACCCTACTTTTGCCTGGAAAATGCATCTTTAGTGTTCACAAGTAGTTTATTTAAGGTTCTTGACATGAGAGCAGCCACAATGACCTAGGCCATTACCCAGAAATGTTGATGGACTGAGATACTGAGAGCTCTAAAGAGGTGAGCAAGCATTTAAGTGTGTCTTGAACTCTATGTCTCAATTTACCTTTTATGGCATTCACCGTTATGTTGTACCCTGTGTCCACTTTTCTTACTCTGTCATATCAGTATGTTCTCCAGAGAAAGAATGGAATGAACAAAGTTACAGGACATTGAAAAATATGAAATTTAAGGAAAAAGAAACATATGGGAATTATAAGGACACCACCAGTCTTTCAAATCAACATTCTCTTATAGTGGGTGTGTGCACATGCTGTTATCAGGTATCTAAACAGAATCTGCTGCTTTAGAAAGAGAGGGATTAAGGAGCAGGTGGGACATCTCCTCTGAAAAAGCTGACTGATGCCACTAGGAATTAATAGAAATCCCTCAAATGATTTCTAACAGGTCTTTTTAGAAAACACCTATATTGCTGCCAAAGCATCTTAATTAAGGTGACCATTTTTTCCAGGCCTTAATATCTATACCTTTTTCTTTTTCCCCCTGAGATGGGTGCCTTAGGATGAAAGCAGATGTTCAAAGCAGAAAATAGTTTCTGCAGCTAAGAAGATGCTCACTACAAAACAATTGTCTCCATTGGCTTTGTTTAGATGCACTGCAGCTGCCAAAACCAGCACTCATTGCTGTGGGCAGACAGGCAAGAAAGTCTGATACACCAAGGACTGGGGCAGGAGTAAGAAATATATCTCTACATAACTGACAAATCAAGCACTGCAGCACTGTGAAGCTGGAACCATATCAATTGTAAGCAGCTGTCTATTCAATTTTCAGAAACTCTCTGATCAGACAGTTGCTGATGTTTCAAGAAACAAATGTTTCTCTCAGTTAGAGCACTGAAATTCCACACAATGCAATGAGGTCACCCAAGGGTATGTGGGGGCTTTAGTACTTAAACATTTTCCAGGAATTTTTCTGTTTGTAAAACACCTCTCTCTCAAATTATTTGAGATGGAAATATTTCCCTTAGTGTAGTTTTCTGCCGAAGTACACTGGAAAAATATCACAGTTACTTATAGTGGACTGGTTTCACAGACCAGAAAACATTGATTTGTGATAACCATTAGAAACTGAGTATATTTTCTCTTTCATGGAGACAAGAATACAAAGATAAGTTTGGGGTTTTTTCTTGGTGGTGTTTTGGTGGTTTTCCTTTTGTTGCCTTTTTATTTCTTCTTCTTTTTAGGTGGCTTGATCTCCTTCCACCCTCAGTCCCTCCTTTTGAAGGAATGTGATATAGGAATTCACTTGTATCCAATACCTAGAGTATCTAATGTATGTTAGTTTGGTTTTACTTTGAACAGGAGAGGAGGACATACACCACAGTACTCCTAAAATCCACACAGTGATGAGAAAATTAACTAAATATAACATGATGCCTCTAAGACTCAGAGCTTGCACAAGTTGGAAATAATAATATGTGGACTGGAGATAAGACACTTTGGAGTATGCAAAAGTAAGGTAAGTAGATAATGCTAAAAAAATTGCTGCAATCAGATGTCCACCTGTTAATCATCTTTACTTCGTGCTTTCTGGGCATGCCAAGCTAGCATCACCCTAGGATGACTGTGCCTTTAGAGGGGCCAGGATCTCTCTGCTCAGGAGGACACAGCAGCAAGAGCTGTGGGGTCCTGGCAAGCCTGGACTGGTGTACCAATAGGAAGCTCCAACAGTATTTGCTGGGGATGGTGTGCTCCTTTAGGACAGTGGCTTCCTGTCTTTGGTCCTAAGAAGTCTTGGGGATCTTTGGAGCACTTATGTAGAGTGGAATAGGGAAGATAAATTGAGTGATACAGTGATGACCTTCTAGTAGCTAGTTTTCCTGTCATATCATCTTGTTTTTAAGGATATATGCATGGACCCTTCATGGCAGTTTTTTGATATATAAGCCTTCTGTTCAGACTTTTGATGTTTCAGGCAAAGAACAATGTGAGGAACAGAAACCCCTGCTATCTTATACATTTACAAGTTAATTCACTTTGAGTTTTGATAACTGTTCAGAGTATCCCAGGATGATGATATTAGGGTAAAACTAGAAATGGAAGTGTCTTGTCCTGTGCTCAAGGTTGAAATTTGGCTTGGCACAGCATCTCACTGTGAAACATTAAAACTCTCTATTCCCAGTGTTCTAGGGCTGAAGAGATGGGCAGCTGACATATCCAGACTAACAGCTGCCTTCATAAACAATTCCTGCTGCCAGTCCTGTCAGTGTCTTTCTGCAGGCTTGGATTCTTGCCAGTGAACATCCTTCACTCTACCCTAATCTTTACCCTAATTCTTCAACTAGGCCTTCTTCTTCTTCTTCTTGTCTTTGCCCTCATTCTTCAATTTCTAAGGCTCTTTACTTGCCATTCCCCACTATCTCAGCCTGATGTCAATCACAAGTTCCCTCATGCCATGTGTCCTCCTTGTCTCTCCTGAGGATGAAAGGTGGTAGAGTTGGATCACTCTGCCCCAAGGAGGGAGGTGGCAAACAATGGGTGAGCCTGAGCTCAGGTAGGATCCCTTTTCATCCCAGGGAGCAGTAGAGAGAGAAATGAGCACCAAGAGCACCTGCAGAGATGGCAGATATCCTACCCTCTTCTTCACCTCCAGTGGCAGCAATTCTGCAAGGAGTAGCTGTGCCACAGCACCACTATATCAGAAGACAATCTCCAGGCTGGCTGACCTCATGTCTTATGAGAAGGTGGGACCTGCTGGGCTCAGTCATCTCAGAATTTTATCTTCAGGTAAAGGTATATTCTGTCTTGGCTGCACTTAAATCCAGTTTTTAATGGTGACTTAAAATAAATGAACAAAAGCTGAGAGTTTTATTGCTGGGGCTGGGTTATTTTATCCTATAGAGAAAGTCAAGTGATTTTAGTATTGTAAAGAAAAACAATCTCCCTTTGACATATTTGATCAAGAGTTGTGGGGAAAGCAAGAACAAAGATGGTTGAGTTATGCTGGTAGACAAAGCCTTTCTGCAGGGCTTTGCTAGGCATGAGTGGAGCAGTGGGTGGGGAGGTCCTGTCTAGAAGTATCCAGCAAAAAGAAAATTCCTGCAGCTTGATCATAGTATAAGGCAAAATTATGGGTTTAAATGATGTTTTCTTGCAGTTAACAGTAAAAGAGTGGATTGAGGACAATCTATAAAAATGAAGGAAGGATTGGTATAGAAAGGGAATGTTTCAAATTAATGGCACCTCAAAGCAGCTTCAAGGACGTCTTCCCTCCCTGTTCCCTGTGACAGGCATGCCTCAGGGGCTGGGGGCTTCAGTCAAGTCCCCCGGCTGAGAAAGCAGGGGGGTGTGAGCTGGGGTCAGGAGCCTGCCCTAGGACCAAACTCTGCTCTGTGCTTGCTGATATGTGTAGCACTCTGGTAGGTCCCAGGTGCTGTACCACAGACTCTATAGGAGATTAAAAGCAGAAATATTAAAAGCAGTCTGCAAGCAGGAGCTTAATCTCTAATGCCTCCATCCAGCCCAGTGTAATGACACCAAACTTGTGTGCTCTGCTCTTGGGCTTGTGTGCCACTATCCAGGCACAATGATGACACCTATACAGTGTAAAGATACTTGGGCTGAATTAAAAACCTGCTTTAAAAATGCAGGTATTTCCTGAGGGGCATGGGTCAAATCACAATCATTATCATTAACTCTTAGTAGAGAATGGAGCAGATGCTGAAGATTATAAAGGTCACTAAGACGCAACAATTTTTAATGTTGTTTCATAAGAAAAAGGAGCTCTTGAAGCCAGTATTTTTTCAAGGTTGTGTTTTGAGAGCCACACATTGAACTTTCCAGTTGATTTGCTGATAAAATATGTATGTGCACCATCAAAGGCTTAATTGTGAGTGTTCTTAGCAGAAGCAAAACCGAATTGTGATTTCCAATAAACATTGTCAAAATTAAAGCCCATGGAGGCTGAAAGCTGAAGGCTGAAAGTCAGGCTTTAACCTTCCTGTATCTTTGATTCTATATGGCCAAACACGATAACAGCACATACTTAGCTTATAAGAACTTATGTCCCTAGATTTCACTGAGGGTTCTACGTGTTCCCATCAATATAAGTAAGAAACTACTATTACAAACTAAATTCACGTTTTTGGAAGAACCAGATTTGGCAACCTTCTAACATAGCTTATTTTCACAAAGTCTGAGTGATGATCAGTGCTTTCTCTGTGGAAGTCACTCGGCTACATTAAGAGTTTTAACAGACCTCAAATTCTTCAAGCTGAAGTTTTCTAGCTTGAGTGAAGGAATCAAAATCACTTCCTCTGCAGTCAAAGTTTTCCTGCAAGTTAGAAACCTTGCAAAGTATGAAAACTTTCACCTGTTTGCCTTGGCTCCTAGTACTACTTTGCTTTTTTTGTTAGTGAAATATGTAAAATCATCTAATTTCGACAACTGGTCTTTGGTTAAGCAGAAGGTCTCGCCTGCTAATGAAATAAATAGAGGGATATGATTTCCAGTAATGTCATCACCTTAGCAGTTATAGGAGAAAAGGAAATATTAATATGACTGCTGCTCAAAGGGAGAGCCTTTGCATTGCTAAAAATGCAGTGTTATATTGTATTTTAGTGCTGAGACTTCCTCTCTGAAGAGGAATTGGGAAAAGTGGAAACTTTTTGCAGCAAAGACAGCCTTAAGTGGCTGAGTTAAAAAAATCTGATACTTGGGAGAAAGATAAAAAATTCTCCTGAAAACTACATAACTGCATATATGGGCTCTGTACCTGGGGATTCATGGCTGAGATGCCTGATTCAATATAAGCAATGCATTACCTCCACAGCAGGCCACTGGAAATGTTGAACACTACATGCAGGAATAATTGGAGAATAAAGTTCCCCAAGTTGAGTGTTACAATTTTTTGACATTGTCCCCATTTACTATTTTCACATTCTGTATTAAATTCTTTCTTTTCAGCTATTTAAGTGATGTCGATTATACTTATAGGCAAAAAGAATTCTTCAGTTGGAGGAAATGTTATCAAATTAATTGATTGCTGGTGTTCATTTCCACAATTTGCATGATCTGTATGGTTCTGTTTCCATTTTGATTGTACATTCAGAACCTGGATGAAAGTTTTTGTTCCCTTACCAAATACCTGTTTTTTGAAAATGTTCTCCAAAGTATGAGAATCTTCATTGAAAGGGATCAAAATTAAAAAAGCTGAAGCTGATTAAAAAAGGTGATATATATCTGGATGGCAAGTCAGCTCACAAATGAATGAATCAGCTTTAAACTAACACAAGTGTCCCATACAGTGGTGTTGCATTTTGCAGCTGAACAGCTGCTCTGAGAGCACAGCAGAAGTGACCTGATGAACAAATCTGCAGGGCAAACATTGTAAAGCGATGACAGGAACTGCTGTCAATAAAGGCCAGGAATGTAGTGCTGAATTATGGCCTGGTTTTCCATTTAGAAGGATCAATTTAGAGGGGTCAAGAGTGGCAGGAGGAGCACTCTTGTTGGTCTTACCTGATGCTTTTCCTTTGTTTTGCTGTCAAAATCTGCAAATGAGGAACCCACCTTCTAGATGGGATTTGGTGTCTAGGTCAGAAGGCTGGGATAGAAAAACTAAGCATTGTCTAAAAGTAATTAAGGGGTGCCTTTAGACACTATTGAATGAGTTATTGCCATTTTTCAGTCTGCCTTGTGTCTATGTCATTTGTAGTGAGGGAATTTGTATGCTGCATAGGCTGTAAAAATTTTTAAATCATATTTTTTGCCAATAATATGCCCAGAGTCAACCTCATTTATTTAATTTATTGCTGTTAACATGCGTAGCATGAGTTGCAACGTCTGTTCTCCTCATTTACTATGTGTTTTGTTGCCTTAAACGCTTAGAAGAGATTTGTCTTCTGATTAGGTTTATGCTGATGGGATATGCCTTTTTCTCCTAGACAGCAATTAACTAATCCAGCACAAAAGAATCACCTTGCAAGACTTTTTTTTTCCCAACTTGAACACTTTCATGGATAATTTAGGATTTCAGTCCTCTTAAGTGAAAAGAAATTAATCTGACATCTTCTCCGATGCATCCGAATACGTTTCAAAAAACCCCAAAACAGCAAGAGCAGCAACAATATCGAAACAAACCAAAAGTGAAAACCATCTCAAAAAAAACAAAAAGAAGAAAGGAAGGCAAAAAGAGAAGCTAAAAAGATGTACAAAAAAGGAGAGATGTAACATGACAAAAAATGATAGAGGGAAAAAACCCCATACTTAAAAAGTAATGGGCTCAGAATAAAGAGGAGCCAGATACATTAGGAACAAAGAAACCCTTGCAGCAAAACAGGACCATTACCAAATGGAGATGATGAAAATTTCATAATGATGCTGGAGAGACTGATTCCAGAGAGGTGGACCCTAAAAGGTGTTCCTATTTGCAAAGAAGCAGAAAATAGTCCCTGTATGTTGTCAGGATGTTGACATGCTTCTCAGTTCTTTGCCGAGGTTGAAGAGCAGTATCTGCAAAGCACAGGGCTACAGGGAGGTTCTCGAGGAGAGTCAAAGGTGATTTGTACCTGCAAGTATATAAATGTGGAGCTGTGAGTAAATAATATTTAGAGTCCCTTCTAACCCAAACTATCTTATGATTCTATGCAACATGTTAACTTAAAAAAATATTAAGCACCATAGAAGTTCCAAAAGCCTGAAAAAATGTTAAAGCCAAGTCTACTTGTTTTTTGCACATTTCCAGGAACTGTGACTCTGCCGCTTCCCTGGGCAGCCTGTTCTAATGCTTAACTACTCTCTCAGTAAAGAATTTTTTCCTAATATTCAACCTGAATGTCCCCTGATGCACCTTGAGGCCATTTTCCCTTGTTCTATTGCTAGTTGCCTGGATAAACAGACTGCCTGCCACCTTGCTGCAACTTCCTTTCAGGTGGTTCTAGAACACAGCAAGGTCTCCCCTGCGCCTACCTTTCTCCAGCCTAAACAACCTCAGCCACTCCTAAAGAACCTTGTGCTCCAGACTCTTCACCAGCTTAATTTCCCTCCTCTGCACTCTCTCTTGTACCTCAATGTCCTTCTTGCCTTTAGGGCCCCAAAACTGAGCACAGGATTTGAGGTGTACGCTCACCAGTTCCAAGGACAGGGGAATGATCTCTTCCCTGCTCCTGCTGGCTGCGCTGCTGCTGATACAGGCCAGGATGCCATTGGCCTTCTTGCCCTCCTGGCCACATGCTAGGCCATGCTCAGCCTCTGTTCACCACCACCTCCAGGTCCTTCTCCATTAATAAACTTGCCAGCTGCTCTTCCCCCAGACAGTTGCTTTTTATTTTTTTTTTTTTTTTGAATGGGGTTGTTATGACTGAAGGGCAAGGCCTTCCACTTGGTCTTGTTGAAGCTCATGCCAGTGGCCTTGGCCCATCGAGCTGGAGTGTTTAGAGCCCTCTTCAGAGCCTTCCTACCTTCCAGCAGATTAACACTCCCATCCAACTGGGGCATTGCTGTGGTTTTTGTGCGTCTGCAATGACAGTGAAAGTACTATGGTTGTCCTGGAATACCTCAAAGCTATAGCGAGAATGGATCATCTTGGAGGAAGAAATCTTTTTATATACTTGGAATTGAGAAAAAAGGATTGTGGGAAATTTAGAGTACTTAAAATTAAGAGTGGTTTCTTTATCAACTATATATGACTTACAGTAGTAGGAAAATGCCTTTAAGCTGAAGCAGGGCAATTAAAATTTAAAAACACGTAGATTTTGGTTTTTTTTAAAGATTGGTGTTACTACAAAGCAACCAAAAGAGATGGTAGAGTCTTCAGCTCTCAGGTTCAAATAAAATACTTTTTTAAACATCTTTTCTTAAGCTGTTTTTCCACCCAGTGCAAAAATTACATTCATATCAAAATAAGAATATCTGGATAAAATTAAATAAACAGTAATGATTGGACTTCAAACCAGACTGGTGTCATACTGTGTTACTTAGCGCCTTTTGCAGATGCCTGTTCATGAACATGTAATGCCTTAATTCCTTCTGTTATCTTTCAGTATCATTGCCAAGGAGTGACTTGCTAACAAGAAAGTAAAAAGGAATAGGTTAAGATGATTGTTGAAGAACTGGTGGAAGCAGGATTTATTTGAAGGTTTTCTTTCTTGACCATTTCACTCTTTGTACAAATAAAAAATTCTCAGTTGTGAAACCAAATGGCTATTGAACTGTGCCTTATACTTTCAAAGTAAAGTCTGTACATTATCCAAGTCTGGTTTTAAAAGTTTTATTTCTGTCTGAGAGGCTCCATCAGTTTTATTTAAACTTTGATTTTCTATTTATATTTTAATTATTTTTCAGTAATATATTGAAATATTTCCTGAGTTCTACCTAGGTTTAATTTTTAAGTGTTTTTACTTTTTTCTTCTCTTTTCTTATCAGGCTATTCAAACTTAGGATGAACACTGTTAAACTGTTTGTATGTGTATGCTGGAAATACAACTTTCTTGAAATCAGAATTTCTCCTTTTGTGTCTGTTGTGGGCTGACCTTTTCTGGCTGCAAGACCCCTGCCCATCTGCTTTGTCACTCCTCATTCTCAAAAGGATTAAGAGAAAATAAGATGAAAAAGCTGTTGGATTGAGATAAAGACAGGTATATAATTTAAAAATTGCCCTCACAAGCAAAACATACTTGGCATATGTAAAAATAATTTGATTTATAGCCATTTAAAAATAGACTGCTGAGAGACAAAGACGAAACCAAAAATCTCTTTCCCTCCACCTCCCCCTTTTTCCAAGGAACAACTTCAGTCTTTCACTCCAAATCCTCTACCTTACCCCTTCCCCAAGAAGCACAAGAGGACAGGGAATAGGGGGTTACCGTCTGTCCATAACAGCTCTTCTCTGCTGCCTTTTCCTCCTCACACCTTTCCCCTGCTCCAAAGTGAGGTAACTCATACAAGCAGGCCTCCAGGAAACAAGCACTTGATCCAACATGGGATCCTCCATGGCCAGTAGTGTGGATATCTGTTCTGGTGTATTCCTCCCATGGCTTACAGGGAATTAAGTGCTCTAGTGTAGTCTGCTCTCTCTCTCCCTCCATTTCCTTTTCTGACCCAGGCGTTCACGGTCCATTCCTCAGCCTCTTCCCCCCATTATTCACTGTCTGTGCAGTATTTTTTGCTACGTCTTAAATATGTTTTCCACAAGGTGTCACAACTTGGCTGATGGGTTCAGCTGTGTCCCTGTGATGGGTCTTGTTGGAGCCACCTGTGTCTAGCACAGTGCACACTAAATTCTTCCACAGAGGCAAACTCATACCAACATCTTGACACCTACATTCAGTAGGCTTGTCATTTTCCTTTGTCTGATCTATCCTTAGGATTAGAGGTTAGATAACTGTACTTTATGCTGCAAGAAAACAGAAAAGTTTTTGTAGCCAAAGTTTATTTTGTGGAACCACTCATATAAAATTCCTCCTACTGGCAATTTTGATTTTGATGAGAAATGATTCTTTGAATGAAGTTACGGAGGGAGTGATGAGCTTCTCAATGGCTGTACTTGGAAGGGGAATAAATTTTGGGAATTGAAGCAGAGGGCAGAGAGCCAGTCTGTGGCTGTGGGTTTGTTTGTCTAAGCACTTTGAAATAGCTCCTTTCTTGCTAACTTCCAAAACAAGATGCATTACAGTTTCCTTTGAAAGGGCTCTAGCTCAGTAGTAGGAAAAGAAAATGTTCCAGTCATTTCTTGAGGTGGAAGAGTGGAGACAGATGTTATTGTTGCTGTGCAAGCTACTTTGAGGGCAGAGGGAGCAGCAAGCCTTGTGACTGATTAATGACAAGAAAATGAAGTCTGCAATGGCAGGTAAAACTTACACACAAGTTGAACTGATCAGTTGCCTCACTCATTCTGGTCATCAGAGAAAAGACAGGCTCTTTTCATTTCTAGGGATAAAGGAATAAATTGAACGTCCTTCCTTTTTAAGCTTTGCCCAACAGAACAAATTCTAGTGGCTGCACATGTTTTAACATCACAGAGAATATGAGCAACTACAGTTCTCTCTGTGTGCAGTGGGCTAAGGGCTGGTCTAACTTGTGAGAGGCTGTCACTACTTATGCACACTCTTCCCAGGGATGAAGAAAAAATAGTGTGGCCCTTTGTTCAATGGTAACTGTGCAGAGACTAGCTAAGATTAATGATTTTTTCAAAATCATTTTAATCCCTTCAAGCCATTAGAGCAGGCTTGTACATGATTGCAAAGAGGTGGAGACGACATACAAAACAAACCCAAGACTAACAATAAGGAACTAAAAACAAAATGATGCCAGAAGCCAGGTGTTTTTCCTGTCTCACACAATAATGTTGGAAAGAAGGGAAATACACAGAAGTGGGCTGCAGCCCTATTACAGGAGTTCTGGTGAAGGCAAAGCCAGTAGAATAGTTTTGCATCAAATACCGCTTGCATTTTCTCAGCCTTTTTTTGGTATGCCCAAGTGTTTGACATCACCTGGAGTACTGGCAGGTATTTCAGGATCTGGTACTCCAAAATCAGACCTTTCCATGGATAGCATTCCCACAAGTGCCAGCTCATTGTGGTAATTCTCAGGTCACAAGACACTCAGGTTCTTGTGATATTGCATGCTTGAAGACAACAACAACAACTAAAAAAAGAATTTTTTTAATGCATATTTTGTTTAAAAATACAAAATCATTCCTTCCTATCAAGAAAGTAAAAAAGTGTCTCTTGGGTGTGATTTAGGATATTCTGGCTAATGACTGTCCACACAATGACTGAGATAGAGTCTCAAGATTGGGTGTTAAACAGCTAAAATATTTTTGTTCTTGCCGTGCCTTTTAGGATTACACTATCTTGTGTTACAATTCAATGCCACACAGGTTCAAATACAATACTTTAAGAGTTCTTTTTTAGAGCAGAACTAAATTCAAATTCAGAGTGGGAACACAGTAAAGAAGCCCAGCATCAGGGAGAGGTACAGTAAGAGTAACAGTATTGCTTGTCTCTGTGTAGGAACACCATTGGAGAACTGACAGGATTAACATATTTCCAAAAAGCCAATTGAGCACAACACTACAATGAACGGTGTAAATACAACGTGTATGATAACAATAATTATATTTTCATGTATTCTTTTACTGCATATATTCTTGAAGAGTCCTGAAGACTTCTAAAATATTGCTACTTGTGAAAACAGAATGGTTTGGAACACTCAAGAAGGACTTGCTGCTTTATTTATTAGATTAAACCAAACTATTATACTCATTCAGACTTGAGTTTCAATGGCTCTTGTTCAATCACAGTTCATATTTGTGTATTAATAATTCAGGAATCAAAATGCTTTCTGTGTCAGACAAAACTTGCCATAGCAAATGTGACATAAACAGATGCATCAAAACACAGGAACGCAGAACAGCCAACAAATAAGAGCACAATTACAGAAACATTTATGTTTTCATAAAACAAAAATATTGTGCCTTTCTGAGCAATGGCATGGGAAAAAATTGTGAATGAGTCTGTGAGATTAAATTGCAGTTATACAGTGGTCATTACTACTGCAACATTTATCAAACCTGAGCAGCCAGCAAAACATCTGACTTTTACAAAGTTGTAGGGGTTTGAGACCTCCTTTGTCCTATATACATTTAATCATTCGTGTCCATGTCCATTGTCAGAGATTTCATTAAGCTAAACAAACTGTACTTTCTTCTATCAGTGCATAGGAAAATCAAGGAATGGCTTGTTTTGCTTTGTGCATTTTGTTTGTTTATTTATTTGTTTTATTTCCTGCATATTCAGTTTGGTTTTAGTAGAAATGTCTTGGGTCATCATACTAATGTCTACAGAACACATAATGAAAAAAGTGTACTGTGCTTGAGGTCCTTTTTGTTTTTTAAGTAGGCATTTATAAGCATCTCTCAACGATGCACGTTCCTCACGCTGCCAAAAGGAAAGCAGGTTCTCTGTCTCTCTCATCTGAATGATCTCATCTGATATTGAAATGAGTTCTACACTTGAGATAGGTTTGCAGGGCCTCTTGGGGTAACCTGTAAACTGACAGGTAAACTCATCACTAGTCCAACTGATGTGGCTGGAAATGTAAGCTCAATAAATGACAGAAAAGAGTGAAGATGGAGGTTGAATTTACACCTCATATATCAAATAAAGGGTATTTTCTCAAGGGAAATGTTTAAGTGAACAAGTGGAAGAATGTTTGGCAGTGGGCCAAGTGCTCACCAGTTTAAGCACCCTGCATTCAGCTTCTGCCCCAGGATCATGGAGGGACGAGGAAACATTTATCTTCCCAGAGGTATAGGGATGAATTAACATAATAAGTACTTCCCTCCTCCATTCTCCAAAACACACTACTTCCCAAAGTCAAACAGACTTTGCTCAAATACAACAAAGAGCACATTAAAACAGAGATGACACAAAAGAAACTAAGAAAAGATGGGAAACTTCTTACCAAGATTACTGATCAGAAAACTGTCTAGCAAGCAAAATGCCCAGTTTGAGGTGCAAGGGGAAAAGTCTCTGTAAAAGCCAGTTAAACTCTGCAATTACAATTGCATAGTGCTGTTTGTAAGTTATTTCCTTGTAAACCTAATGGCCTAACCCAAGAAAGTGCTGTGTCATTATAAAACCTCAAACATTATAAAACCTCAAACAAAACTGAGCACTTCTTACTCTCTTTTTTTTTTTTTTTTTGTTTTGGCCCCCTGTTTCTTTGTGGTACATCTTTCTCTTCAGGGGATGATTACTAACTAATTTCAATTCACACGGAAATAGTTCATAAAATACCTCTTTTTCTCAACCCATGATCACTATGCCTTTCTTCAACTGCAATAAGGGAGTGGCTAGAGTATAAGTTGTATGGTTTGCCCTGAAGTTTGAAGAGAATAGCACTTCTTCAAAAGAAGCAGGTAATTTGCTACAGCTGAAAGACAAACTTTTGTTACTACAGGAAAATATCTCCAGGTTTACAAAATGCAATAAGGCAACAGATTACTGATGTAACAGTACCAAATGGAAAATTTGTTGGCTAAAGAAAAACTGGAAAATTAACTTTTTCTGTTAACTTTAGAAAGGCCCTTTTGGGGTTTGTGAGATGTATCCTATAGAGCAACAGGAATTTTTTCACTATGTGGGATTTAGCTAAGATGAGGCTTAATAATGATAAACTGTGGTTTGTTTGGGATTTGGGAGACATTTAATAAAATATGCTTTAGGCTCTTAATAAAAAACTTTATTAAGAGAACTCCAAGTTCTCCCTACCCTGAACATAAATTCTGGCTAATTTCAACATTTACTGAATATTTTGGACTTTATTTTGGTAGTTCATGAAATGGGAAATGCAACTGATAATGCACATAATGTTTGTAACATATCCTAAAAGTGAATAGAGAAAATTAGGAGGTATTACTGCTACTAAAGGGATTGGCAGTTTATTTTAGGACTAAGTTGTGGTGGTAGCAAATATAAAGCATTCTAGCTTCTGCTTCTCCTGAATATCATCTGATTATGCAGTCTTTAAATAATCCCATTTTGCTTGTGTGTGTTAAATTCTAAAATAACTAAGATAAGACTGTATACTGAAATGTAATTTATCTGGACTACAGTGTCATGGATCCTAATTAGGGCCAGCCAGAAAGGCAGTCGTTTTAAACACATGTACTTAAAGACATGGCCCCCTCCTTTCAATGAATTATTTTATTCCTGCCTGCTCCTTCACAAAATGTTCTAGTTGAGATTCTGTCTGCCGTGTTATTAAAATTTCCTTTTACTTTTTGCCAGTTGTCCCTGTGCCTTGCTGTACTTTCAGCATTTTCCTGACTGACTGATTGCTTGCTGGCACTGCTGATTTTGTACAAGTTAACTTCATTAGAAGTGAACTACAAGTGCTGGAAGGATAGTAATATCAGAAAGATGCTCCTTTTCATCTGCCCTTCCATTCACAAGCATTCTCTTTCTTTCCACCTTAAACCAGCTGGCAAATTTATACTGTCTCCCCAGTCTGGCCATCAGTTCAGTTTCTGCAGCCCCCTCCTTGGTGAAAATGGCTGAGCCGTGCTGCGCCGCTGTTACGGCTGCAGAATGACCTGGAGATCTGAAGCAAAAAACAGATGTCTCAATAAATTTTTGTCAAAATGCAATTATCTTGGGAGCAGGGAAACAAATGGAGGGAGAGGCAGAACCAGATGCGTGACTTTGAAATATGCGATAATAATTACAAGGAAATTTTGTATAACTAAGTGGAAGAGCCAATGACTACAGAGAAAAGTCCTTCTTCACTTCTCATGATTATGATTTCAAATGAATCCTGAAACTCAGTTTCTGATAATGGTGCTCCAAGCAGAAACAAGGAGGGCTGGGCAAAAAAAAAACTCTTGAGTGTATTTTCACAAATAAGTCTTTTCAAATATGACAGGCTATCTTTCCCCAAGGAATCCAGCCAAGATGAGTCTTCCTTTTCAACGAATAAAACACTGTAGATTTTTTTATGGTAAGTAATGGTGGGAGTTCATTTCTCTAGGACATCAGGTTAAATAACACAAGTAGGGAAAACTAATTTACTCAGTCAGCGTGAAGATACAATATCCAAAAATAAATTTTTTAGTGCTGTTTTAACATTAGGTAATTAAACTAATTTCAAAGAGAGGTTAGGTTTTGTTTTGTTTTGTTTTGTTTTGTTTTGTTTTGTTTTGTTTTGTTTTGTTTTGTTTTTGGGGAGGTGGGGTGGGGTTTTTTTGGCTTTTTTGGTGTTTTCTTGTTTTCTTTTATCAGAAAAGACCACTCCTCAGCTGCATTTAAACAAAATGCTGTGCAAAGTCAGACCAGTTTACTAAGCTGCCTTTTAGGTGAATATAAAATGCGACATTCAGCTGTTGTTAGTAATGTTGCAGAAATTCCGGGGATGTCTTCCTAGCAGCACTCAGGTACTCCTCGCTCACCCTGTGCCAAACTCATTGCCATTCCCTGAAGCACTGTGTACTGCAGCTTCGTATGCCTGCTGATCACTTTACCAGAAATGCTCACATTCACCGGAAGCCCCATGAGCAGGCAGGCTACCTTCCACATGCTCTTCTCTCCAGGGGATTCGTTGGAACCTTTACAATTAGAAAATGTTTAATAAATTGCACCTCTACAGTGAGGTGAGTTTTATCTCTCTCATTGGAGAGGCTACTGCCTCATTTCCTCTTTTTTGTCTCATGTTCTTTTCTGTCCTGTGAGTGTAAAAGATTCTGCTGTTGTTTTTCTTCACGTGGAAATAGCAGTTTATGGAAAGTGTTCTCACAGCTTGGAAGGTAGCTGGCTGGGATCCATTCTGTGAAGAAGAGTAAAGATTATTCAGGAAACAGTAAAACTTTACTCCTGTAGCTGACATCTTGTTTAAACACTTTAGGATTTGGACACATCCATGGCCAATTTATGAACATCAAAAAGAGAAAATACCCAAGCCAGTTTTCTTGGAAAAGGAGGTTGGTTCCTCCAAGATGCCTTGTTTAAATTGTGCTGCCAGACACAAAATCAAAAGTTTTGTTCTGTAAAACCTAAACATTTTCTGGGACCCCTTATTTAACTTCACCGGTGAAAGCGCTGTTTCTGGTTTTGTTTGATAAATATGATTACTAAATTATAGAAAGTAACAGCTTTGAAACTTCATTAGCATGACAGTTTTTCCCCTTTAAATAGCCTATTTTATAGTTGATACTGAATAATGTTCTCCGACTCCCCAAATATCAAGTTTTTTTTAGTCTTCAGGGCTGTTCTTTCAAAGGCAAAGAAGACTAATACTGACAGACTCTAATAACGAGGATCCATTTCCCTTCTCCCTTGCTGATACATTTTCAACTCTTTCTAAACAGTCATTGGATAGAAAAGAAGTGGAGAGGAATTAAAACGATGTGTGAATCAAATTTTAGAATTCATTGTAACAAGTCTACTAAATTTTATTTCCCTATGAATAGTAACAGTCTTAAAAGGCTGGCATGAGTGGACGCTGTTCAAAAATAACTTAGGAAGAGAAGTTTTTGCTTTTCTCTGTTTTAAACTGAAATGAAGGCTGAAACTAAAAGTTTAATTACAAGTTAACAATTTATTCAGTAGAACAAGACTAACACTTTCAAAGATACCTTATAGATTTGTTATCCAGGTTACTGATTTTCATTGGCAGCAGACAGATAACATTAGCTTTATAGGCAGACTTTAAAAAGTATTTTGAAGATTTAAACATGACCATAAAATATCCTCAGGTGTAAGTCACCTGAGATCTAAGACAAAGGTGAAAAGAAAGAAGATCAAAGTGTGATCTTTAAAATACCTGGTTAGAGCTGCCTTACTATGGAAGTGGCAAGGTTTTTCCATGGTAATCCTTTTATTCTTCCTGTAAACACTTAATATAGCCAAAATAGATCTAAAAAACAAAATTAAGTTCTGACAACTTCTAGATTAATGTCTTTTATGAAAGGGCATTCAGACTCTGGAACAGGCTGCCAGGGAAGTGGCGGAATCACCGGAAGTGTTAAAAAAAAAATAAAGGAGATATGTTACTTGGGGACAAGGGTTAGGTCTGAATATGGCAGTGCTCAGTTAAGAGCTGGAATCGATTATATAAGAGGTGCTTTGCTTAACAATTCTATGATGCTATGAAAGCAAACACATAGATGAAGCATATAGAAGAACATTCTCCTTACTTATTGAAAAGTTAGCAGAGCTTTTTGTTATATATTCAAATTGTTCTGTAAACTACAGGATTAATTATGTTTATTTTCATGATGATTTAGGCCAGACTATCAGGATTTAATACTGCATGTAATACCCCTGTCTACTGGATTAAATTTTTTTAATTTTATTGCAGCTATGGTTTAATTAATAATTAATGTTGAATTACTATTTTATTAAAATATATATATTCACAAACTCTTAAAAGGAATTTTGGAATCTTGTTTCTAAAGCATAGACATATCTGTGGACTGTATCTTTTTTAAAACTTATCAAAGTTCTCAGAGAGCACAACGTAGTTTATAAACATGGACATAAGTATTTATACAACAAGAAATGCTGGGTAGGAAATCCTGAGATCCGCAGGGGCTAAGCATGACCTGCTTGACCTGCAAAGTAATAAATAAATAAATAGTCTCCTCCAGGTATAAACCAAGAATGCAGAGTTCGGCAGTCTTTTTCAAGACTGAAAAGTGATAAATTGAAATTCAGAGCTACAGGAGAAGAGGGCTAGAATAGAAAGCACTGTATGACCTTTGTAACATGCTATTGTAGGATGTCTGAGTAGGCATATGCATACATATAAACAGGATGTTAATCATTTAGACTGTGAATTGAAGGAGCAGTCAGAGCATCAAGGACAGAAATTCATAAATAATTCTCATTTCTTGATGTCTTAAATAGCCTGCTACCTACTCAGAGAACTGTCTTTTTATAGAGCAGAAAAGTGTATTTTCACTAATGTACTATATCAGCTAGATAATCAGACGAAGAGTGAAAGTCTCAAACATGTAAATAACGAGGATGTTCATCTGTGTTCCACTTAATTGTACTGACCATTTTGGAAAAGTGCAAAATTAATTGCTGATTAAATTTTATATGCCTAGCTTTAGAAAACTCTAGAAAGAGAAGTTAATATGCAAAATAGCTATATTTCAGCGCTTTATGATTGCATGGCCCTGGATTCCTTTTCCTTGATGTAAGCTAGATAATCAAGTAGTGGTTTAATCAATTTAAGCTTAAATTGATTTTTTTGGGCTTTCAGCACAGAATCTGTCTAAGTTTGCCACAGTCATAGGCAAAGCAGTGATTGAGTTGCAGTTTTTCATATTCTCATTTTATATAAAATAAAACATTGAAAAGCATTGCATAAATTTAACAAAAGTGGCATAATCAAATGTAAACAAAATTATTTTTAGTGCAATCTTTTTGCTGTCCTGCATGTTAATAAGATTAGAACCTAAATTAGAAAACATTTTGAAAATTACTACTTTGTTCTCCAAAAAAATCAGTAAATACCCAATTTTAATTTAACTTGCTCTGGACTTTTTGCAGCAGCCTCTTTTTTTCTCATGTGTCTCTGTTTCTTCCAGTCCAACCCCCATACCACATGCTCTGCAATTTCTCCTGTTTCCATTTCACCCTTCTAAGAACTGCTCAGTCTAAGTACTGAGTACATTGAGAACACCATGACACATTCCAAAAACATAATGTTAACCCTTAAGTGTCCCGTGACACACTGCACAAACCCAGGGAAACAGTGCCTCCATAATCTTGTCAATCAATTCATACTTCTAGAAGCTGCCACAGCCCCGAAATTGTGATAAAGCATGCCTTCCTGAACCGATCAGTGATGCACTTTGATGAAGGGGTTAATTACCCTCAGTGATGTACTCAACACCATTTTTGTCATCAGTACTCTCTCCACCTTATGCACACATGGCATTTCATAAATAAGATAAAAACCTTTGCATGTAATCTTCTTATCAAAACGACCAGAATCTGGAGTACATGTGCTTGGGTATCTTAAAACCTCTTGCATTCCAAGGCAATGAAATAGTTAAGACCTTTAACTGATGAAAAATAGATTTCAGTACTTCTTTGCTATTTCATAGCTTCTTTGCTATTTCTTAGATATTTCATAGCTTCAAGAGTTACCTGTAATCATGCTCCTTAATTTTTTTTCCATTTTTATTCATTTGAACAAACCCTTCAGGTTTAAAGTTCCATGACTCTTTGTACATATGTACCTATATATGTAGTTAGGTATGTACATGTATGTGTATATGCACTATTATGCACTATTCAGAACCTAAAACCATATGGAGAATTCTTTCTTAGGCATTCTCCTTCTTTTTTTTTTTTTTTAATACCAGAAAGTAATAAAACATTTTGAGTTGTTATTAGGTCTTTAATTTACAAAATCTAGATTCCACCTTAAAAATGTTCCATACTGTATGTTGCATAGCCTGGGGTTCTGACTAGCTGCCAAATATCTATCAGAGAGTGATTTATGATATATGATATGTTCCTCAGCCCAAGTGGAGACTGTTTAGTTGAAACATGAGAAAGGAGAGCCCTTGTGCTCTCCAAACCATGATGACAAGTTTCTGTTTGGCTTTCTGAGTGAACGCACAGTACTAAATGTGCCATATTTTACAACACCGAAACTTATGTAAGGAACAAAACTAAATTCACTTAACCCCTGGTTTCATTAATTTTTCCTTTTTTTCCTTTCCATTTTTTTGTGAAGTCTGCTTCCTATTGTAACAAGCCCATTATTCTTTTGTTGTTTTCAAGGTCTGTAAAATAGAATTACTACAGCTTAGTTTCTAAAATTAAAATATTTTCAATATCTGTATGACCATATTTTTTTACACGAGATTTCAGTCATACAATTTAAATTTTGGTTGTACTTTTTTTCAACTGTAACTAAAGACTGTGCTATGATTTCTGGTGCATTTTTTTCTGAAAATAATTTTTCCCTGAAGCTGTAAAGAAGTACCTCTCCCATGCTGTTTTTGGGGTTCCCACTTTAAAATGCCTGGGTAGGACAGTAATGTCAGTGATCTCTATGGTCCTGAACATTCCTCAAACCTTTTTTACTGTATTCACAGATACTTCCAGCCATGGGAAAGAAAGACAAAAAGAAAAAAAAAAAAGTTGGCTGTTTAATCTAGCTGATGTGTCTGTTTTAGTTAGATATTCATTCACCACAGTACCAAAATGCTAATGTGCAGCATGGGAAAAAAACCCCAAAACCCAAACCAAACTCTTGTTACTTCAAGGGGGCTGGATTTGTTTCTTCATATCATTATATTATCTTTCCACGTTCTCTCTCTGCTTTTGTAATCTATGTTTTTTCTGCGGAAGAACAGCTGATATGGAAGGCTAGTTTTCCACAGGGAAATGAAATGGTCTGCCTAGAGCATGCTCTGATCTCAAGCAAAGCTTTTCACAGAAAAGCTTTTCACAGCTGCACAGAAACTGCATGTCATCTTCATCATTTTGTATGTATGATAGACTGCCTACTTAGAAGATATAGTAAGTGCATGTTATGAAAATATGAATCCCCCATTTACAAAACCTTGCAGCTCAGTACCTGAAACAAACCTTCAGATCTGAGTCAAAATGCAGAAGGAAACAATTTTTTTTGTGTGTGTGTGAGTCTTCAGAAGAACAGTTATGACAAAGGTCATATCTAGTCTCAGGAGGGCTTCCCAGACCCACTATGATATTGTTCCAGTGCTCTCTCTAGGGGAAGACAAAGAACCAGGATGGCACACTTCAGTCTGGATTTTTGCCAAAGTACATGGGCCTGGTAGAGCTAGGGAGTACTTTTACCACACACCAGTCCTGACAAATATAAAGATAGGATCATGGCATGTGTAATGACATCAATCCTCCACTCAGCCCAGGTACAGACAGGAAATCAAATGTACCTATGGCACAACAAGAAACTGCTGGCAGCAAAAGAAACTTACTTTCCTGTTCTGAGTCCTTGTAAGGTCCTTAAGCACAAGACCTAATTTCTATAAGATTCATTGAAGACATAGATGATTCTCACACATGTGATTTGCAGTTCTTTGGAGATGCTGCAAATCATGTGGACATGAGAGGTCACTTTGCCCTCAGTCCACTGAGACTGTCAGGATGAAGGATCAGACTTTTGTATTGGACATGTAAAAAGGGGAGCCAGTAGATAATCAACAGGCGGTGGTCTCAGGCCGTTAAGACAGAGGAGAGACTGCTGAAGAGGTAGGATAAGTGAACTATGACACAAATATGTTTCTATTTACGTAGAATATTATCTCAGTTAGAATTATATCTCTACAAAGGCAATTTGACAAAAAGTCCATAGCAGAAAAACCTGATCAGTACTGTCTATTGAGGCTGACTATCCTTTCTGTTCCTGGGTCAGTATGCTATTAATAGATGTCTTCAGGGTCATTTATTGGCCCTTTCTGGATATGCACAAATCAACAACTCAGGAAAGCCCCACTCTGAAAGCTTCTCTAGTGCTGCTTTTTTTTATTGTTACCCACAAGACCAGGCATTGAAAGATGTTGTGGGGTAATGTGGCTCATTGCTCTAAGAAAATGTGCAAGCTGGAAACCTAAGAACTATGAATAAGCCTAGAAGGTAAGCATTTTTTAGTTTGGAAATACACACACTCCATCATTCAGAGTTGTGCACTGATTTCACTATATTCATCTCACAAACATGTATCTGCTAATTAGTGCATCATATTCTTACTTTGAATTGAATCTTGGTAAATTCCAGAATATGTCTTTAGAAACCTGCAGCTTTTTAAAGTCCTTTTTAAAATGTTAACTTAGCTGTAGTCACATTTTGCATTTTTGATTAAAAAAATAAGACTCCGAGTCTGAGCACACTCGCTACACTTGAGATTTGTATGAAGGCATACAATATTGAAAGAAAAAATAAACAGAACCTTTCCAACTCTTAAGAATAGATTGGCAGAGAGGGACAGAAGCCTGTGAATAGAATAATCCTCTAGCCTGTGACAAGCGCGAACATTTCTGTTCTGAATTAATCAGAATTGCCGTGTGGCTTTTTAGTTAATACAGAGTAATAATACTACACTTATTATTGTTTAACCGGTTGTAGGGATCAAATTTATCTTAGAGTCCTTGCTTTCTTCTGTCCAATCAGGCAAAATTTTCACTGTTTTGTGTAAAGTGACCCAGCCTCTTCAGTTATAGTGATGCAAACATGACACGGTTGAGTTTTATCTGGAAGATCCACAAGCAGGTTAGCAGTAGAGAGTGGAGCAGCACATAGAAAATACATAATGCGCTAGTGTGATACCTAGAAATGTCTTTTGATTGTCTTTGCACTATATATCAGCCTGTTACAACAATGTACTGATGTACTGAAATAATTATGTTTTATTATCAGAGTAGAAGCCTGCCTATGGAATGCTAAATAACAACTATTTAAAATTAATTTAGAGGACAAAAAAAAGTCTTTAGATCCCTCAGCTTGCAAAATGCTGATATTATTTGTTACTTTACTGACAATACCTAAAAGGTCTAGTTGTGTTTAAAAGTTTAAAATTTTATGTTTTCTGGTGTCTGTTTTGCAGAACTATTAGAATATGAAAACTGTTGAAGATTATGGGTTCACCAGCAAGTTTTCCTCACTTGGGAGTAATCTATTGCTCATTTAGAGTATAAACAACCCTACTAATGCTAAAATAATGGTTTGAGAATTTTCTTGTGCTTGGATTTTCAGTATAAGTGTTGAAACTTGCAACTCAGCTAACGTCAGCAGCAAACAAACATCCTGTCAATGTGCCTGGCACTCTGTGTTCCTGTATGATTGGCAGGAAACAGAGTGTTTGGGGAAGGGGAAGATGGACATTACAAAAACTATAAACTTGTTTTCCCAAAACAATGGCATGATACAAACCCAAAGGGGCCTTTTATTAAAATATTTGCGGTTAGATTAATTGAGTTGCAAGGGTAAGTGGGGGGAGGAATGGGTAGAGGGTGTGATTTCTCAATATATAACTGAGGTTAAATATAACTGGCATATTATACACACTTTTTTTCTCATAGGCTGTGCTTCAGCCACACTGCAGAATGCATGGAGCTGAAACCACCCATCTGTATGTGTCCATCCCGGTGGGGTTTATTTCTAGTACATTGTATTGGCAGTAGTTTCTACATTAACTTGGTCAGTCCCCGTGATCAGTGTCCAGAGCAGATGTCCTTCTACTTTTTGGGTGTATCACAGCTCAAACCGTGAAGCAGACCAGGTTTTTTTGTTGTACTAGTGCCACTCTGGCATTGTACAGGAAGGTTAGCTTTAATCTCTGTGTGGCGCTGTATGCAAGTCCAGCTGGCCAAAGCTGCAGCGTGTGTGCTGAGCAAGCATGCTTCCCAGCTCCCTGGGCAGCATCTCCTGCTCAGTCACTCTCCAAAACTCTTAGAGCTGAGCTGCAACCTGGAAGCTCCTACAATGAGGGAAAATGAGACAGCTCTTCATTAGACTGCAGTCCTTCACTCTTAAGCCTTCTGGCTTTCTTTGATGCTTCTCTCCTGAAAAGTAGTCTGGAGCAATTTGTGGGTTTTATACATCTCTACAGGCAACCAGATAACTAGTTTAGCCATCCATACGGCACACAAGAAGTTAAAGCCTGTTAGGAGGGGATTGTTGAATCAGATTGTATTTGAAGGACAGTCATAACTGGGAAGTGGAATTTGGGGGTTTTTTTCCCATTCTTTCCAGTAGGCATATCTAGAAATGTACCTTCTAGTCACTGAGAGTCAACAGCATTTTCTGAAACCACCAAAATAAATTGAAGTTAGTTCTTAAAAAAGGGGTTTGCAAATTATTTGCAATTTGTTCAACTGTGAAAGATTTTTTACTATTGTGAAAGGCTTTGAACTAAAAGATGTCAGCTTTGAGTTAGTGTGTGATACCATCTGGCACATTTGCAGTAGCAATTGCTTAATATCAATGGTGGTTCAAGCAAGGAGCGTAATGAATTTTGGCAGCAAGTTTGAATAACAATGAGAAAGTTGAGTGTCTGTTCACTGGTCATAAACAAGGACATTTGTGTTGCCTTACAGTGCTAGACCCAATGAAAAGCAAAACTTCTGCTGGTGAATATTTGTACCGGTCTTAGCCAATAGAGTAAACTTTCTCTGTGGTAGCTGGTGTGTGGCTGTGTTTTGGACTTCTGCCAGATATCAGTGTTGATTAGGGTGGATGTCCTTGTTACTGCTAAGCAGCACTGATGCACCATCAAGGCCTTTTCTGCTCCTTGCACTGCCCCTTGCACCACTGAGGGTCCTGGGGTGCAGCAAGCCAGGAGAGCTGACCCCAGCTGAACAAAGGGATGTAATCTGCCACAGACTAACCTACAAAGGGATGTCACCACGCAGTGACACGCTCACCATATTGAGCTGGAGGAAGAAGGTAGAAGGGGGACATTTGGAGTTGGATTGGAGTAGGACTGGAATTGGAGTAGGATTTTTCTCCCCAAGACACTGTTGCATGTGATGGAACCCTGATTTCCTGGGGATGGCTGAAAACCTACCTGCCCATGGGAATCAGTGAATTAATTCCTTGTTTTGTTTGCTTGTACGTGTGGCTTCTGCTGTACCTATTAATCTGTTTTTATCTCAACTCATGAATTCTTTTTGTTTTACTCTTTCAATTCTCTTTCCCATCTCACTGTTCAGGCCTCAATGAGCAGCTGTGTGGTGCCTATTTTCTGGCTTGGTTAAACCATAACAAAATGGAATGCTTCTCTTGAGTCACATGCTTTCCACCTACTCAGAATCTGCCAGCCATACAAGAACTATTATGCTGCAAAAATGACAGGGTAAGTTGAAATGTGGAGCAGATAATGCTGTGGTGAGACAACAGTTAAAACTAATGGAAATCAGTAGAACACATCACCCCATTGGACATGAGTGTATTCCCACCACACTGTAAAACTTGAAAGGAATTGTCTGATGCGCTGTGTCTAGAGTTCCTTTCTTTCCTGTGCAGATGAGTCATCTACATGTCCATGGATCTCTGTAGAGATTTATTTATTTCCTTAATTATAGGCAGGTACACTGGGTGTCCAAGGTGTGTTGGAGGAGAAAAGGAGAATCTGGTCTAACTCCAGGAGGCTATTTCTCCTCCAAATGTGTCTTAATCTACAAACAACGCATGCACAGCATAAAACAAAGAAACCAACCAGCTTTAGCCAAACTGAGCCCTGCAGCTACTTTAGTGCCAGACTTTAGTAATGAAAAAGACAATAAAGATTCCACAAGAGGAAAGGATGCTGTAATGTTTATTGTGGAAATTTAACATGTTCTTCCTTCCCCTACCATTGTCACTCCATTATACTGTAAGTGGCAAGTGGATGTTTGATCAAGGATGTCATATTGTAGACATGGCAGTAAATCTACCTCTATTATACATGCTCTGCAACCCAGTGTGAAGGTGTGGGCAGATGTGGCAACATGCTACTCTCTCAGTCCACACGGGTAATTTGCAATAGACTAGGAGATGCCTGTAAAGCTTACCATCTAAAGGACTAACACTAGTGGAGCCGTAGGACTCATTTCACTAATTTTAGTTAGGCCTGGCTGATGCTTCTTTTTTCTTCAGATTCAAGCTTATGAATGTTTGCAATTAGTTTGTCATAAAGACTCGGTCTTTGATTTTACAGCAATTTTCTTTAATTTTTAAGCTACACAGGTTTCCTACAATGCTCTCCAGCCTTAATTAAAAGTCTTGTCTTGAGTAAAAATATTCTCCCTATGGTGAACTGGCTAGCTGGTGTATAAGCTGAGTGAACACAGAAAAGTGAAAGAAAAGCAAGGATCAAATTCTATTTTAAATTGGAACAAATATAATTGGGGAAATTGCATGTAGTCATCATCAGTCATAGTAAGAGATTTCTCTGTGAGTGGCATCTAATTTAATGATTTCACAAATGGGTGGGGGTGACTCCATCAATTTTTGGTGAATTGACAAGCTCATTACATTTATAATAACCAGGACTTGATCCTGCAAACCTTACTCACCAGAGTGAAAAATAGTGTGAGTCAATGCCTTTGTTATGTGCAAAATAATGGAGAAAAAAAGATCAAAACAAACATATTTTTTCCTCCCTTTTTACCATCAATAGAATATTTCTGATGCTGATAAAGGGATACACTTTCTTGTCTGCTCTGAGGTTTAAATCAGTCTTCCATTTTTATTTTGATGCATACTTGAGGTAAGAAGCATTATAGCGATAACCCAAATAAAACCAATAATGCACAATAAAGAATATTATTAGTTATGCAGAATGTAATGACAAAGCATGTAATGTTAAGGGAATGGAATAAAATACTCCTTACAACAGTAGAACTAAAACACTCCAATATTTTGCAATCGTTTTGCTAGACTTCACTCCTCCATTTAGCAGTTTAACAAAAGGAGAAAGTAAAATTCAAAATATATCAGGCTGCCTGTGCATCAAGTGTGTCGCTAAATGCCCTCCTCTAGAGCACTGCTAGCACAATAACTGGCAGCTGGGCAGCATATGATGATTCCAAGGCTTAAGTCAGTGATCCTGAGGGAACAATCTCATCTTCACTGCTCTATTTCTGTCCTGGATTGAGAAGGAATTTTTGGTGTACGCAAAATACAGACCAACATTTATTGTACTTTATTTTGAGCATAAAAGTATTTTTACAGCTTTTTTATCTCAAAGGACACTAAGATTATTTGTGGTTAACTGAAAACAGTCCTCTCCAAGGATGAGAGATATTCTGTGCAAGCTATGATATGCAATTTTGAGGAAAAAAAAGATAATAGGAAAGAAAAAGGGAAAAGGAAGAGAAGAAAAGGCGAAGGAACATGAGACAGAAGTGCAGAGGAGTACAGCTGAATTTGTGGGGACACAAAGATTAATAATCTTGGTAAAGAATCCCTGAAAGTCATAAATAGGAAATAGAAAATTTTGCAATTCACATTCATTCATATAGGGAGAAATTATTATCTTATTCTGAGAATCAACATATGATGTCATGAGGCATACTCTGGGGTTTGGACTACCCTATAAAGCACTTTCTTGTGTGGGATCAGTGCACAAAAATGCGCGTTAACTGAGGCAGCATTATGTTAGCTTTACTTTATGGCAAATCCGTCCTTTATAAATTGATAAAAAGGCTGATTTACTTGTAAAGTTTAATTCTACCCTGATTAGTGATCACTTCATCACTTGAAATACTTAGAGCAGGGGGGAATTAGAAGGGAGGGAACCAGTTTCCTATTTATACTTAAAATAATAGGCACTGGACACCTGGCACCCTATAAATACTGTGACACTGTACGATGGCAAACATGGGCACAATGCACTGCTTATTCTCAGCTGAAATCCATCTGTACACTACAGTAGTAAGACAAAAGAGGATTGTTAGCACTTAAAGGCACCTTGACGCAGTCATACCACTTGACTGTTTTATTAATTGCCCCATCTGTTAAGTGAGAACTTTCTGACATAGGTTGGTACACACTCTTAAACCCCTTGGTCTGCTTCCTATTGGTTCCACATGTGTTTGTATTTGTTCTCAGTGGGCAGGGATTCCAGAGAGAAAATGAACCGCTGCAGATCGATTGCAGTATCAGTCATGCAGAAGACATGGTAATACATGCCACTTCAGCCTGATTTGCTGTTAACCCTTTGAACACAGGCAAGTAGTGGGTGTGGGGCAGAGAGGAAAAGAGAAACCAGTAAGCTGCCAAAGAATCTACTGGGAGAAATAGGATTGGTATCATGACTTCTAAATTACTCATCTCGTTAGGGGCTCTCTGCCTTCCAATAAGTCTTTGCAAATTACATTTCCACTGCTGCCTGTCTTAGAGCTATGTACTTTAATATAGCCAAGCCAGACAGTATTAGGATAATGTGAAAGATTACACTGCTGTGCTGAGTATTCCTGCCCATTCTGCACTGCCTGGATAATTCTCTGACAAAATTATAGTGACAAGAGCAGCGACTGAAGCCTAGAGTGACAAAAGCCAGAGCATTTAAAGGTAAGACCACAATTCACACAAGAAATAAACGAACGACATAGTGTTGCTAAGTATTTGCAGAAGGTGTAGACCTGCTTCCCAGAATTTTTGGTTGGCATTTATGGTATTGCCAGGAATTATATACCAAAACATGATTTTCAAAGGCATTGAAG
Source organism: Melospiza georgiana (assembly GCF_028018845.1). Taxonomy (NCBI): domain Eukaryota; kingdom Metazoa; phylum Chordata; class Aves; order Passeriformes; family Passerellidae; genus Melospiza; species Melospiza georgiana. Next base: position 34,967,830 of record NC_080465.1, read on the forward strand.
AAAAATTTGTAGTTTAAAGACCTATACTATGGACACATGGGCAGTAATTCAAAACTTTTCAATTTATTGAGCAAGTAGGATTAAAATCAAAATACCATCTTCATGTGAATGCACAGGCAGAAAAGCAAGCAGTATTCTCTTTAATTAAAAAAGATTGGCAGTGTAGCACCTGGTAGGGCTATAAAAGCTCAGTGAAAATTTTCTTTAAATGTGACTTCTGTGAATTGAACACAGGTATTCCTATGATGTTGCTTGAGGGAGGCAAATAGGACCTGTTTTCTCAAAAGTTCGAGGCAGCATAAAATCTTTTGTTATAGTGCTACAGTTGTGTTGACTGCAAAACCTGCTAAAGTCTAGAGTGAATACAAAGGTCCACATAATCCAGTCATTGTTCATAGAACCACTTAGGTTGGAAAAGACTTGTGAGATCATTGAGTCCAACCATAAACCTGACAATGTCAAGTTCACTACTAGTGCCACTTCTACCTCTCTTTTAAGTACCTTCAGGGAGAATGAAGCAACCACTTTCCTGGATTGCCCTTTTCAATGCCTGTCTGGTTTCTGTGAATAAATGTTTCCTAATATCCAATCTAAACTTTTCCTGATGCAACTTGAGGTCATTCAGTCTCATTCTGTCTCCTGTTACATGAGAGAAGAGACAGATCCCCACCTTGCCACAAGCCCAAGTTGTAGAGAGTGATTAGGTCCCCCCCGACCTTCCTTTTCTCCAGCTAAACAACCCCAGATCCCTCAGCTGCCTCTCATGGAACTCCAGACCTTTAATCAACTTTGCTGACCTTCTCTGGACACAATCCTTAATGTCTTGTAGTGAGAGGCCTAAAACAGATCACAGCCCCTGATGTATGGACAATCATAGCTGTCTTTTCTTAAAACCCTCTAATTAGATTTAAAATAAATGTGTAATGGTTACACTAGAGAGTTAGAGGATGCATTAAAGATGACTCATAAAAATTTTAATGCAGTTTTTGCATGGTATTTTAGCTTTACCAATAGAATCATAGAATGGTTTGTGTTGGAAGGGACTTGAAAGAGAATCTAGTTCCAAACACGTGGCCATGCGCAGGGACACCTTTCAGTGGAACAGATTGCTCAGAGCCCCATCCACCCTGTCTTGAACACTCCCAGGTGCCCACAGTTTCTCTGGGCATCTTGTTCTTCACCGCCCTCACAGTAAAGAATTTTATTCTAGCATTTTGTCCAAATCTACCCTCTGTCAGTTTGGAGCCACTCCCCTTGTCCTGTCACTACAGAACTAGCGTCTCTCCATCTCTCTTGTGGATTCCCTTCAGGTCCTGGAACACTGCAATTAAGTCAACCTGGAGTTTTCTCTTTTCCAGGTGAAGAACCCCAGTTCCTCCAGCCTTTCCTCACCTCCTCAGAGGTGGTCCATCTTTCCATTAAACTTGGCAGTATTTCACTGGACTTGCTTCAAGATGTCCTTTCTGTGCTCAGAATCATCCTAAAAAATACATCAAAGACTTAATCTTAGAGCTGATGTGAAATGGAAATTTATGTACTTGGGAGGGTAACAGACATACTGCATGAACAGAATTAAAAGATGACTGATGGTGTTTCAGTCATTTACTTCTTTTTAAAGATACACATTTTCTAAAAAAGCTCAGGGTTAGTCAAGCACAGACGTTTCCAGGTGTACCTGAAGCATATGTAAGTTGACCCACTCTTTCAGGGTCTCTTGGCAGATTACCATGTATACATTTTTCTCACAGAAGAGTGTAGTAAGGAGACATGGAAATTTCCTAGTTTTGGAGCTTTGAGTCAGATTTTCTGATGATGCTTGTTGAGGAGTATCCAGAAGCTGTGCTTTTTGAGTTTTCCCTTTTTTTAAACTGAAAGACTGCACAGAAAAATTTGTGACCATTGGATCATATTTAGAAATTTAAGTGCTAGTAATATTATAATCTTTTCTTAATATACTTTTTATTTTTTAAGGTCAGAAAGAATCCTGACCAATAAAACATTAATATTTGAATTACAGGTATTAGCTAATTATTCCTCTTTTCCAAGTTATTACTGTAAAGTTGAGGCTTTTAATATTAAAAATGTATATAGAAGTGTTTGCTGTGTTCTATTTCTGAGGAACTTAAATAAAAACAGGAAACAGTTATCACCACAAACCTACAAAATAATAATGAATCCAGTTTAGGTAAGAACAGCACACTAGCCTCAAAAAGTGGTTCTCTGGACAAATAGAGTTACTAAAGAGACTTACATATATAATAGTTTCTAATATGATGATAAATTCTGGGAAGCCACAAAAAGTATTTGTTGGAGAGACAAGAAGTGATTTCTTCTGTGTCCTGGTGTCCCTAACTCGTGGTTTTGCCTCTATAGCCTCATTATATGAAAAGAGAATGTTAAAGACATGCTGTTGGGGTATGCTGATCATAAAATTCCTTAATAAACCCTTTATTTCTAGCAAAATATTTTTAATAAATATTCATTTCACAGAACATTTTAAAATGATTTATAATTAAGAGCCAATGCCCATGGACTAGAATAGGTCAATGACTTCCTGCTGGTTCATGAATGCAGAAGCATTTATTTTCCAAACAGCTGATCCTCTGACACTGTTCTACTAGAGCAATATTTTTTTAAATTATATATAATGAGTGGGGCAAGTTTAAACATTTTATCTGACAGATATGGGTGCACTGATGCCAGAGATACTGTACTGTTTGCCCCAATGCACTTTTACAGAGCTGAAAGTGGCTCTCTCTAGGTCCTAGATAAATTACTGATTTTGAGCAGACCTTGTTACTTAATTGCTTTTGATGACTTCTTGTTTTGATGCTTCCATTCCATTTCTCAGAAAAAGCCAGCAAAATTTAAACTTCCATCAATTTTTAATGATTTCCTCAAAACAGTTCCACAAAACAGGCTCCTATTAGGAAAGTTTTGGGAAACAGGAAAGAAAAATAAGAAGTATATCCTCTATAAAGCAAACAAGATTAATAAAGTTGTATATTACTGGGGTTGCTCAAGGGAAAGCATGGCTCCAATAGTCTGTGTGCAGCTTGAGTTTTGCTTTAAATCTCACCTTTGTTATGATTCACAGAAGTGACCAGTGTCATTTTAACAGGAGTAAAAGAGGTCTGTCTGCTCTCTTATCTTTTTTTTCTTTCATGTGTGTATACACTTGTGACTCAAACATCAAGAAATTGGTGAAGGAGAAATGTGGTTTTATGCAACAGTGAGTCTCAGTCAGCTGAGCATATCTTCTAGTACAAGTTATGTCACTGCCTCCTTCTATCGCCATGAGCACCTAACTGCTCCGTCTTTCTGCTGGGACTGCGGCATTAGATTATTAACATCTGAACAAAACATCAAGAGTCAAGAAAAAGTGCCATTAGCACTATTTTTTTTGGATTTAGTAGGAAAAACAAAGAGGGTAGCAGTTACAGAAGAAGGAAGTCCTCCTAGAGACTGAGTGCTGAACAACAGATCATCTCAGAAGATACCTTAGAAGAAAAAATTACTTTTTCTTTTTTTTTTTTTTAATCACAGAGCAGGAACTATTAATAAATGGTAATGCAATGATTATGAAATTTCAGACTTAGCGAGCTTTCCTTATAACTTTTTGATATGAATACTGTTGAAGATGTTGCAAAACCCCTTCCAGTGGTAAAGAGTTAGCCATCAAAATTCCTAGGTATCCTGTTGGTTATGAGATATGTTTCTTTGTCCCACTCCCTCACTCCTTTGAAAGACTTTATGAGTCATGTCACCTTCTAGCAGTTTCCTTTGAAAGATATTTTTGAGTGGAACTATAAATTCTTTATAAAAATGTAGGTAATACACTATTTCTGATGTTTAACACTATTGGCCTCCACTAAATTAATTAAAGAAAGATTCATTTTCTTTACTAGGAGAGGGACAGAGCGCATATGAGAGGGACAGAGTGCATATGAGAACAGGAAATGTTCTTTACACATCAGTCTCTCTTAGGGAATAATTGAATGCCAAGACTGCTGACCAGGCTGCAGCTATAATGAGCTTTTATTAACTTTTCTATTAGTGCTCCGATTCTTTGTCTACTAAGATCCCCTTCTTTCATATGACAGCAATCCCAGGTGGATGACCATGCAGTAAAGTGTTGACTTTGCTCAGCTAATAAATGTGGAAATAAGAAAAAGCTTTCCCTGAAGCTAAGTAGCATTGTCTGGAAATATATCCTTTACACGCAGTGTGTCCAAATGTCTGGGAACAATGTGAAGTCTGGGATCCCGTCACTCCAAGTTTAAGAGTCTATTGAAGAGCAGGAAAATTTAGGCCATTAATGTGGGATCGTAGCTTACCATTAGAGGTGCTGTAACTCTGTTGGTGCTTGGTAACAGCATCTTTTTGAAAAGGTTATGGCTTAGTAAGGTCTTATGCCATTATTACTCAGGTGCATTAGGACTGTTAGAGAGTTACTCCAGACTGAGACTAGCAAAATCATGGCTGAACAGAGGTTTCTGGCTGGACAAATAACTTTTGACTTTCTTCTTTTCCAAGGTAAGTAACTTTGTGGCTTTTTACGACTGGCAAGTTCAAAGGAAGGAAATAAACTCTGCAGAGGGTTGAGGAAAGGCCTGATTCATTCCTGAAAACACAAAGAAGATTATGAAAGGGCTATTCCAGTTTAAAATGTGTTATGTTTTGTGTTTTATGGATTGTAGAGAAAATAACCCTGTGTACCTAAATACCCTTGATACTAGCCAGAATGTTCTCCCAAGAATATCTCTTCAGAAGGGGTGAATGAGAAGGTAAGATGAGCCTCAGGGAGTCTGCAAAGCACACAGGAAGACGGGTAAGAAGCAAAAAGAGATGGCAGTAAAATTGACTAAAGAAAACTTGAAGTTGGACCTCACAGCTAAGTACACGTCTGCTGAGTCTTCCTGTGAAGATCTCACCCACATCTCTGGCACTTCCACAGCAGATAACCTAAGCTGACATTCACCTTGGCTGCTTTACAGAGGTAATATTTTCAGCTGGACAAACTGTTGTTGAACAGCAGCTCCATTGAATTACTCATGCTTTCCTTTATGAGTGTACATGTTTTCTTTTCCATAGCAGTGATTTTTTTTTTTTTGTTCTGTTTTGGTTTAAGGCTTTTGGTTTTGTACTTTTTTTGTGCATACTAAGATACTCTCAGTCCCCCTTCCCACTTTTCAGTCTTGCCAGGTTTACTTCCACAGAGTGGTCATGTACTTAGAGTACACTTACAGTACTTTGTCAGGAAGCAAACCATGGTTTTGATGAATTTTATAAAGCAGTTTTGTAAGTGTGTGAGATGTAGTTGTGGGGATAAGTTATTGCACTTGCCATTTTGCCTTCTGTTTTTTTGGCTTTGGAGTAAAAATGAGGCCTTCGTGGTTATCGATACAAATCTCATCCTAGCCTACAATAGACAAGATACTAAATATAAACAAGAGGAATTGCAAAATATTTGCACAATGGAAATTTGACTGAGAATAGCATCAAAATTATCAAATTGGATATGGAATCATTCAGTTAGTTGCCCAACTGCCTTTAAAAAAAAATGTTTAGCAAAAAGGGTGGGATGATTTGCACCAATACTTATCCTCCCAAAACCCTGTCAGTCAACAATGTTTTTCTCTCTTCTGAGAAACAGGATTTGTCAGACTTCCTGAGACAATGGTATTTAAAATATAAACAAATTAAGACAAAATAACAATAGGTGCTTTTTTCTACAAAGGGGCTATTCATTTGTGCTCAGCTTTTCAGCTTTTCATTTAAAAGAAAAAAAAAGAGATACTGCAAAAATGTCTAACTACAGGCCTGTGTAACAACATTCATGTGTAGGGCAATATCTAATTTTTTTCTAATCAACATTCAGACCAGCTTTTTGTTGGTCTACTTCTCAATCAACTTGGTCAGTAAAAAATCATACATCTGGCTACTTTATTCTGCTCTGCATTTTGTGGTACTTTCTTCTTTTGATCATTTTCGAATCATAGTCAATGTGCAGTCTAAAATTAGTGGACCTACATGTGTAGTAAGGTAATAATGTGCTAGGCAGATGATAGGATTTGTCCTTTTGTCTGTGCTGTCACCTGCAGACAGACACTGGTAGAAGAGTGCAGAATTACAGCTCTGAAATGTGTTCCCCAGATGTAATCATTTTATAATCAGAGCAGTAAAACAATACAATGCCCTAGACTGAAAGCATCTAAAAAATGTCCCTACTCCCATGCTGCACTTACATGCTCTCCTTCATCCAAACATCCTCAGCTTCACAAAATCTGATGGACAATGGGATATGTTTTTATTGAAAGGCTTTAGGAACAGCATGACATTACTTTCCTGGGGTTTCATTGGTCTACTTCTTGTTTAGGATGTCATGTCTCTGTCATTATGTGAAAATTACCCACCATTATCAGTTCATCCACCAGATCATAAAAGTAAAGAGAGGGACAAAACCAAACTAAATCTACCTATATTTACAAGAAAAACTAATGGTGCATTTTTCAATTTTCCTCTATCTAGCAAGAAAGTTGAACCCTTTCACCTTGCTGTAAAGCCTTCATGATACAAGAGGTGATTAGAAGTCCCTTTTGTGGCAGGAAGAAAAATACATCCTGGTGTGTAGTTGTAGGAAAACCAGAAACTTTGCTCTAGATAGTGTGGCCCTGTCTCCCATGTTTTTCCTACAGGTCCAGTATTTTACTGCAAGGGGTCATGTATGAGCAGGGTGTGTTCAGCACTGTCTGTCCTCTCACTGATCATCATTTCTATTTTGAAGGGGCATGTCTGTGAGTATTCTTGTGTGGTGGCTCAGTGCCAGTTATGGGTCACAGGATCACATGGGTCACAGGGGTGTGCACAGGGTGCCTGCAATGGAGAAATTAGTGGTAAATAGGGTAAAAGGTCTGGGAGCCATGAATTGGGGTGGCCTGCACTGGGTACAGTTGAGAGTAGAAGGTCTGAGAGTTGTCCGCTGGACTGACAGTAGATTCAAGTCAGACACCCAGGGTCTGGACTTGGTGATAGTAACTTCCACCAGTCTGAAGCAGCTAACAGAGAGAGTTGGTTTGTATGTATGAGTCTGCAAGAAGCAGCTGGGAGACAATAAGGTCCAAAGCAGCTTCTAAGGCCAGTTACCAGAGTGAGACGTACAAACTTAAACCTATGGACCTTGAAATAACATCCTTGTCATTTTGCACTTGGGAAAGCCGAGGCAGAAAAAGGAGACAAAACTCAATTTGCCTAGCAGGCCAGAGGCAGATCAGATGTGGTTTTGACTTCTGGAAGAGTGAGAGTCACCACTCAAATGCAGTGAATAACACAGAACATCTCCAAGCTCGAGGTGCTGTAGGTGAAGAGGTGTGGAGAGGAACTAAAGCCTTTCAGCTCAACTAGCAATTGTGTCTGTGGGAGAAAGGAGATTGAGTGCAAATGTTTGCTACACTCTGCTCACTTCAGCAGGCAGAGGTTAATATTTTGAGAAATATTCAAAGCAAAGGCATCACACATTTTACGCTTCATGTCCTAAGTCAAATCAAAGTAACATACAGAACCAGGACACTTCTAAGTCATATTTTAGGCTGGTAACACATAAGGTGTAATGACTACTATAAAAATGCATGATTTATCATGTCTTGCTATTTAATTCTCTTTCACACTGTACACTTTTCCATTCTATCCTCTGCCTTGCTCCAAACCACACATTGAAGAAACTATTTCTTCCACTTAACATTAAAGTCTTTAAGACAGACCACAGTGCAATTAGACCATTGTCTTGCCGGAGGTGCATAACAGCTTGGCATGTGGTTTTTCTTATTCTTTGCACTCGGCTTGTGTCAAGAACAAATGCCAAATGGCAACATGTGAAGTCTGTAGACAGTGGCTAAATATATCTAACCGTGACTAGTCTGCAGATCCTGTTTCCTTGCTTCAAGCACCACAAAGGCAAGCCAGAAGCTATGCGAAACGCAGGCCACTTGACTTGATTTCCTCTGTGGCTGACAAATTGTAGGGAAGTTTTCATCCTGAGTTCCTTAGCTGAAACTTGTCAGGACACTGAGGATTTTGAACTGGCACACATGAACCAAAGTCTGTGGAAGAGACAGGAGATAAACTCTGGCATGGACTCTTGTAGTATTAGAGAAAAATACTGCCTTGGCTCAACGTCTTTACATAGTTTAATTTTGTGTGAAAGCTACCTGGAAAATGTTCCTGACTCAGCTAAAGTATAATAATAATTGCCAAAACATCAGCCCAAGCTCAGCTAATCTCAGTGCTGGTTATTAAGTTGGTATTGGAATCATGGAGGAGTGAAGTGAGTGTGCCAGGAAGAATAAGATGGGAGGGCTGGGGGAGTGGATGCTCTCTTCACTTCTTTTTGCTACAAAGCAACAGTATCAGAACTCCTAGCTTTAGAGCTCCACATCTATGCATTGATGTCTCTGTATGTGGATTGAGATATTAAAAATATGTAACTGCACACAAAATAAAAATACATATGCCTGAATATACATATTCATGTATAGGCTCATCATGTGTCTGCGTAAGACTAAAATCTAGTGAACAGCTTGAAGTCTTCTATGTAAATACTTGCATTTTGATAGGAATTGTTATGACATTGTAATTGAAGCAAAACAAAATTGAGTTTCATTTTTTTACTGTCATACAAGTCTGCCTTGGTGGGACAGGGACTACAGGAAATAGGCATTCTCTTTGAAGAGAAACAATGCCCCTGCTATCCTCTGCATGAAAATTCTGCAACTTGAGGAAGGGGCACTAAGATGACAGCAGCACAGCAATTTACTACTTGATATTTTTGAGGTTTAAGTGGCACTAGGGTTTTATTGCCCTAGGTGTCAATCTATATCTTAATGTTGACAAAGATGAGTTACCACTGTATGGAAAAAGTGAGAGAAAGGGTGGACAATTGGGACTACCTGACTGAGAGAGCTCTGCATACAGCCTGAATTTTTTTTTTTATTTTGACATTGGTTAGCTGGATCTTTGACAAACATTAAGATTCATTCCCATGCCTGTTTTGGAGCAAATGAATTCCTGTATCAGCATAATTGGGTTGTTGCAGTTGCTGGGATACATGAACATATACTGTATATACTGTACCTATATGGCACATTCAAATAAAAGGCTGGGGAATAATGCCACTCAATTAGCAGCAAACAGAAACTGAATGATGATCAAATTTCTGTTGTTTGCAAGGAAGGCAGAAGTTCCTGTGTTTCAAATGAGTGGTTAAAGGGACTGAGAACACTTCAAGGATTCTCCAAAGCTACTATGATCTTTCAAACCAACAGCTACCTTAGGAAAAACAAGTTAAAATCTTTAATCCTTTAAGAAGGAACTAGCAAAATTTTACAAGAAATTGGAACAGAAAGCTGTGTAGAACTAAATGATAGCAGTGCTGACAAATGATAGCAGACTGGCAAAACCTTGAATAGTTTTAAGGGTGGAGCCTGGAGAAAAAAAATCTATATTATGAGTTCATGAGTGCCTGCTCCCTGTCAAACTGCAATATTTCACCAATTAGTGTTCAGAATATCGCACAAGGCACTCCATTTTAGGGTAAATTTTTAGACTGGAAATTTTAAGGTCTGTTTAAGCAAGGTATTCACTTCCACACTATGTAAATCAACAAAACCTCAAACAACTTCACACTTACTTTATAAAAAAGATAATTTTATTATTTGAAAATGTTGCATTGAAGTTTATTTCTGTGACCAGAATTTATCCAAACATAAATATTGTGAGGGTTTTTCTTCTTTCCTCTAAAAATCCTGAAAGTATTTTACTACCTTCTTACTGGCCTGTTTTTGCCACCTTTTTAAAATTCATTTTAACAACATAAAATACACACTTAATAGTGAATTCACTCAGAAATGTACTGTAGCTGAAATTAACTCTTCTGATATCACTTAAGTGTGTTTTTGTCCAAGTTTACTATAAATTATCCATCATGGCATTTTTAAAGTATTTGAGAGAAGATCAATCATGATAAATTAGGATCATTAAAGAATGCTGGTAAGAATGGAGTGTGAATTATAAAGAACAGTAATTAAAGTATGTGAGTGAAAAAAATTAATGATGCTCGATTTTCAGTGAATTTGAGTCTGTTTTCAACTTCCATGACCACACTGTCATAACTGTAGTTGTCAGCCAGCCTTTAGCCTTTACGTACCTCAAACTCCTTTTGAATCTCCCTACTGGAGAGATCAGTACCCTACTGCATGGGAAGGAGCAGGCAGAAGTACTGGTCTGGGCTGGGATCCATGCCAGCTTGCTAGGGCAGCTACGACCTCTTAAAGCAGGTATCTGAGCTACCAGCCATTCCCCAGAATCAGGCACTAAACTTGGGCTCTCTTCCAGTCAGATTTTGCATTTGTATGCGTTTGTATTTAAAGTTAACACATATTTGTTCTCTAGTATAATTTTTAGTTGTAAAATATATCTGCTACTTTAAAAGGCGTATTACTTCTCAGCCATTTAAAATAATTGCTGTATAAGGAGAAAACTAAAATTATTTCATTACTTTTTCACTAAAGGAAAAGAAATTTAAATGGCCGTGAACATCGGAGTTAGAAGCAGCTGGAATAATCAGAGGGGATGTTGCAGATGTACTGGCGAGACAAAGCCATATATATATTAAAAAAAGGGGGAATTGATCCATTACTTCAATACAAACTTGTTAAAGATTGCTGTATAGTTCTTGGTCATTCTTCTGGGGAGGAAAGGTGTGGGGGGGTGTTTGAGATATGTACAGAGGGGCTGAAATGTACTGCCAGGAAATAAATCAGATAAATATTTTGGGCTTTTGGTTTGGTAGGCTAAAGTAGTAGGAAACTCTTCTTAGGATTCAGCTCTAGAACAGAAAATTTCCGAGAAGGAAGCAAGTGGAGTTGTACAACAGCTGGTCCATCCCCAACTACAGGTCAGTGGGAAAAGGTGCTAATGTCTTGCCTATTACTGGATCTTGGGATACAGGAATCCAGAGTGAAATTTTCCATGAAAGGAGCAAAAATTGCTATATGATAGCTATGCCCAGAACAATAGTGATGTAATGAACTCTTTACAACACTCCTGTCCCACTGAGACTTTCCTCTATACACCATACTGTCTCTAATAACCTTGAATGAGAGGTTTCTCAGCTGAAAGGTTCAATATGTAGTAGGAAAGGGGTCACTGAGCCTGAACTACATCCAACAAACTCTAACTGGTTAACAAAGGCCTTTTGATGAAAGATGTTTTGTATATGCAACTGGATCCCTTTTCACTGCCTCTCTTCTACCACCTGCTCGAAGAAACAGGACTCATGTACACTCTGAAAGTAAAGACTATCCAAATGCTGCAGATCAGCATACTATAAAGTTTGCAGTTCTGTTGCTGCATAATGAAGAAATTATTATTTCTGTAAAGACGCCAAAAATTTAATTTAAAAAGGTGAGGGAAGTCTTTTCTTAATGGCATGCATATATACGTTTGTCATACAAGTGTACTGAGATGTACAAAATATAATTTGCTTTAAAGCTGGACAGTCATTGCAATGAGGTTACATTTTAAAAAATATGTTTGGTAACAAAATATTGGTAACAAACTGCTGAAAACATTTAGGGAGCAGGTAGATTGTGATTATAGTAGTTTAGGAGTCTGTGCTTTTGAGTTCAGCATTCACACATTCTTGTCACACAGAAGAGAACATGATCCTGCATGGGAAGCATTAAATGGGAAAGGAATGTTTTCGTTAAAGAAATTCAAAACTGATTTATGGCCCACCGGTTGCATCTCATGCTGGAAAAAGGAAACCCTATAAATAAAATTGCTTAGAGGGAGTTCAGTATACTTTCCAAAGGACAGTCTAAGAAGTTTTCTTTTAAACTCTAAATTAAACTTTAAAATTTTAAAATAAATTTTGAATAAAAACATCAATTTTAGTCCCAGCTGCTTTTCTGTGGTTTAACTCCTTTGTGACTGCATTCCATGAGGTTTCTAATAGAACTTTCTGAAAAGACAAATTCCTGATGAAAAGATTGATCCAAAACTGATATATTAGATGGGTAAAGAAATGCCTGAATGTATCAGAGTTCATTATCTCAGTAATGTCTGAAGGTCTACTCATTGAGATCCAGTTTTAACACAAGCTGTATTACCCATAACCGACTTAAAAAACCAAAAAGACAAAAACCTAAAAACTACCCAAAAACCCCAAAAAGCCACAAAACAAAACAACAATAAACAACAACAACAACAAACCCAAAGCAAACAAAAATCCCAACACAAAAGAAATAACAAAACAAATAAACTAACCAAACCAAAGCAAACCAAGACACCACCCCCCCACCAAGAAAAAAAAAAAAAAACAAAAAACAAACAAACCAATGGCTAGCAAGAAAGAAGGTGAAAAAAATGTTCTTGGATAAATTATGTTTCTCTCCACTACAGAACAAATCTGCCTAAAGGAACAAAGCTGCTTCCGTGTATCAATTCCTTATAGGTCAGATGCACCATTGCTGGTCTTTGGACAGCTGCTACTAGGGATTTAGATTTAATTAATAAGTGATATTATAAGAAAATGGGTTTAAAATTGTATTCTAAATGACACAGAGATAAAAAGAAGAGAGTGAAGTGAAAAAAAATATTGTATTCTTACTTCAGAAAGAAATCTATCATGCCCTAAGACAACCTGTGACACAGAAAATAATTTTATTTATCTGAAAAAATTTGTTTCTCATTAATAATTCTTTTCAGTGCAGCTATATAGTGAAATAGTCGGTATTTCCCTTTTCCATAGTAAGGTCTGCTTCTGAACAGTTTTATCTTCCTAGCATGAAAAAATGGACATTGTGTCTGAAGTTGATAATACAGATAATAAAAAAATGAATATTTGTATATGTTTACAAATCTCCATCTTACCCAGCAAGAAGTTAGTTAAACAAGATCTTTAAGCATTTTTTGCCTCCCTGAGGTGTTGAATTGAGATAAAACTCAAAGTCTTGTCCAAATTCTCAGCATATTTGGAGAAATTCAAACAGAACCTGTCTCCTCTACTGTTTCTGTTCTGTATAAGAGACTAAAACAGTATCTTATTTCCAATCACCAATGCCTTGAGTGGGAGGGAAAAATTAGTGATGACAGGGAATGAACTAAATAATTTTGCAGCAATCCAGAAAGTATAATCTATGAAACATGTCCAGTTCCAAATTCATTAAACAGAGAACTAGCTGCAGCCATTCATTATGACTGGTTGGGCCAATTTGATAGTGTGGAATCATATTTGCAAAAAGATAAAAGGGAAGGTGATAGAGACGAGAGTTTAGCCATGCTTTTATCATAAATTAAGGTAATTTCAGAGAAATTATTTACAATTTGTTAAAGAATTCTTTCCAGTAAATGATAACTCTGGTTTCACAATTACAGGACACGGCTTGCTCAAGCTTTCAAGGCAGGACAAAACATACCTGAGGCAGATCTAACGTTATTACGAAAGGTGTTTTGTCAGATTTTAGCTATATACTTTTAAACCTGCAATTCCTTGACCAGTGCTGTGATCCTAATGAAGACCAGGTGCTTTCTCCACCCTCCAGACAAGGAGCTGGCATAAGTGCTACTGTGTGATATCCGGGAGCCTCTTGTTTGTCTCTCCAGATGGGCTTTGATGCCTGTCATAAGGTCACTTCTAGAGTGGAAAATAGTTCAAGCCCGCAAGAAAGTCCAGTGGAACAATCAGATAAGATCAGACAGGGAAAACAAACAAATATGGTAGCTATGTGTGGAACAAGCAAACATTTTGTACTAAGAAAGGTACTTCATCAAGGGTATGCACCCATTACCTATTCTTTTCTTACTGGGATTTGAGTCAGATACATGAATATGCGGGAAATAGCAATAAATTAGCTACAAAAACTGCAAGATAAATATCAAAGAAACCATGTTACTGGCAGCTGCCAGATAGTCTAATTGAAGGGACCTATTTCCCAACATGTTGAAAGTTTGCTATTTAGTCTGGAAATGAATAATTGATGTCTTAAGCAAGATTTATTTTTAACAAAACACAAGGTTTCAATTGGGATTGCACTTACATAGTTATAACATTCCATTATGGAACATGAAAATTTTTAGAAGTAATTCCTTACAGAGCACTTTTCTCACTTTTCTTTGCATTTCTATGTTTTAATTTTGAGGTTGTCCACTACCCACAATTTATAACAGTTAAGGAGAAGTTAATAATGGCTCTGAGAAGACAAAAAATACCAAACCTGTTTAAGAGGAAAAGAAAAGAGAAAATGTCTATATTTTCAGCAGGAGCTTAGTTAATTATTTGACTCCTTCCGATCCACCTCTGGCACATGACATTATCTCAAAAAAAAATTAGCATTTCTACATTGAGGGGAAAAAACAGAGATGGGTAAATACCAATATGTGTGGCACAGTGCTTAACTTTGAAGTCCAAGTTTAGTTAGAGTGGACTTGAAGCACTGCAGATATAGGGCTTATTTTTTCTCATTCCTTTTAAATAAAATGTTCTTGAACTGGAAGTACAGAGTGGGAGGAGACAGAAAAGTTTTGTGTAAGGTAGAATTTTGAAAGGCTAAGCTGTGGCGCAGTGAATATAATGAATCCTCTTGTGCTGTTTCATTTATGAATCCTCCTATAGTGAACTCCAATGCAGCAAAGAAGTGGAACGACAAAAAGCGCTTTGTTTCCTGCTCATTTGTTAATGACTTTACTCTGTGTTTGGGATGCCTATGGAGTTTTTGGCCTAAAAATTGCTTGAGTCATAATACATTTAAACTATTTGAAACCAAAAAATCAATCTGCATGCATTGTCTGAGCATTGTGGATCTACTCTTTTTTCTGATAAGTCAGTCAGCCTCACCTTGATCTCTCTGAAGGTGGTGGAGCACCTAGTCCTGTAAAACATTTCTAAGCAAATGAAGGATGAAAAAAGGATGAGACAATCATCAGAAGCATGGCTTCATCATAGGGAAGTAATGACTGGCTGACTTTATAAGCTTCTGCTATAAATGACTGGTTTAATAGATGATATGAGAATGGAGGATACTGCCTACCTGCCTTCAGTAAGGCCTTTCCCACTGTCACCCATAAGATCCCTGTTAATGTTGGATGAACTGTCAGTGATGTTGGTTGAAAACTGACTGAATGCCCAGGCCCAGAGAGTGAAACCAAGTCTAGTTGGAAGCCAATAATGACAGTAAAATATTAGGTCATGACTGGGTCAGGTTCTGCAAAACATCTTCATTAATAATCTGGCTGATGAGACAGAATTTTCCCTCAGGAAATTTGCTGCTGGCACAATACAGGAAGGAGTGGCTGATGCACCAGATGATCCTGTTGCCAGCCAGAGGGATCTTAACAGCCCAGAGAAATGGGCCAACAAGAATTTGGTGAGGTTGAGCAAGGAGAAGTGCAAGGTCTCGCCCCTGGGGATAAACAAGCTGATGTTTGACTCTATGCTGAGGGCCACTCAGCTGGAGAGCAGCTAGGCAAATAGGACTCAGGGAACCTGGTAGATCCCAAATTGAACATGAGGCAACAATGTGTCCTTGCAAAAAGGATAGCCAATGGAGCAGATGGGATCCTGTGCTGCATTGAAGTATTGCCAGCAGGTCGATGCACACCCCTCCCCCTGTCCTAGGCACCGCTGAAACCTCACCTTAAAACCTGTACTCAGTTTTGGGCCTCTTTCTAGAAGAAAAATTTTGAGGTGCTGGAGCATGTTCAGAGAAGGGCAAAGAAGCTGGTGAAGAGTCTGGGGCACAAGTATTGTAAGGAACACAAGGGAACTGGGCTAGTACAGGCTGGAGAAAAGGAGGCTCAGGGGACACTTTGTCTCTCTCTACCACTGCTTGAAAGGTGTTTGTGGTAAGGCATGGATTTTGTTACTTCTCCCTAGTAACAAGTGACAGGACAGGAGGAGGAAGGGGCCCAAAGTTGTGCCAGAGGAGGTTTCAAATGGAAATGACAAACGTTTTTTTTTACTGGAAGAATGATCAGGCATTGGAACAGACCACCCAGGGAAGTGGTAGGATCACCATGCCCGGAAGAGTTCAAAATGTGTGTGGGTGTGGCACTTAGGGTTATGGTTTTATGGTGGTGCCAAGTTGACGGCTGGACTTCGAGGTCTTTTCTAACTGTAATGGTTCTATGATTCATCTCTCAGCACCAGTGAGGCCACCCTTGGAGGCCTGGTTGAGTTTTGAGCTCCTCAGTCCAAGAGACACAAGGGCATACTGAAGATTGTGCAGCAAAGAGCCACTAAAACCATAAAGGAAATACAGCATTTCTCCTTTGAGAAAGAACTGGAGACAGTTCAGGCTGGAAAGAGATGGCTCTTCAGGAAAATCATTAATGCATATAAATACTTAAAGGAAGAATGCAAAGAGGACAGAAACAGGCTCTTTAAAGAGACAGGACCAGAGAAAATGGCACAAACTGAAATATATGAAGTTTCTTGTGAACTTCAGGAAGTATTTTACTGTGAGGGTGACCAAGCACTAATGCAGATTACCCAGAGAATCTCCTTCCTTGGAGATGGTCCAGCTGTTCCAGGTGGTCCTGCTTGATCAGGGCAGTTGGATCTGCTTGAACAAGGCAGATTATATCCACAGGTTGCTTCCAACATAAATCATTCATGCTCTTTCCTTCAATGATCTCTGGTTCAAACACTTTCGCATAGCTATCGTATCTCCTTAAACTCCAGCCAGCGTACCTCCTAGGAAAAAAATGCTCTTATTGAAATTGTTACAACTATTGCTAGTATTGTTCATGTTAATGCAACAATATATTTTTACGTATTAGTATAAAAAAATTCTGCTCTATTTTCTGTTCCTCTTTTTACTTGAAGTTATAGTGTAACTGCTCTCTTTAATCAGAAAGCTTTACCAAAGCCATGCTCTGAGGAAGAGATGTGGTTTTAGAAGGGATTCAAGAATACATATTTAACATAGTTTTGTTAAATTCTAATCAATATTAATAATATTTTCAACAAATTTGAATTTCAGTGAATGCGTATTTCTGGGTCTGCTGACAGAAGAAGAAGAAAAATACTGAAAATTATAGTTTATATGTTCTAATGAATAACCCACACCCAGGATGATTACACTTGAAATGAAGCAAAGAAGACAATGGCACTGGGTGCTGCCAATGGAGTTTTATTCCCCAGTATATAGTAATTGTGTTAGGAATGCAGTATGAATATCTAAAAATGAGACAGCAATCATACATAACTGATTAATTACTCTTTCACTTAGTTTTCAGGTAATTTTATTATAAAAACCTGAGATGGTGTTTTACTTTTTTGTGGGCAACTGGACACAACTATGAAGTATTAAAATATTTTATTTAGCAGAAAATGGACACACACAAAACTCAATGTTTATGTTTTATCTATATTTTACAGGATTAAAATATTTATCTACATAGTTAGACAACTAATGGCACATTTTTGAATTATTTATGATTTTCCTAATGTCTTTTTGGCAGTTGAAGATTGACCTATAGTTCCTGCCCAAAAGATTCTGTGCCAAAGCAACCTCTGAATGGGGATGAAGAATCTCAGCCACCTGAAGTGCTAATTCTTCAAGTCCAACCTGTTTGAATCTCTGGTACAACAAAGTTATTTCAGAAATCTTTACAAAATCTTTGCAACTATCGTATACTAATTACAGAAGAGAAACAAACCTATGAACAGCCTAGGCCAATTTATTGTCTATAAGAATTTCTAAGTGTCTCCATGGACAACATAAATTGCTTGCAACTGTCATGGAACAGTTTAACCATGGGAGAAGTCTTTTACTAGTGCTGGCTGATAATCAGTTTTGTACCAAGGCATGAGTCCTTTTGTCTCAGATACACATGTACACTGAATGAGAATGCCCTGCCTCCCCTTCACAGTCCAGGGATTACAGTTTGTGGTTCCTGTCAAACAATGGCTTTAGTGTCCAAAAGAGTGACTGACTAACTCTGAATGACAGTGACACCCCTGGTGCCTAGGTTTTCTGCCATGGAGAGACACAGTCTATGCCATAATACGTCATATCCCAGACAAAAATTAACTGTCCAGTTCTTCAATCAACAGCAATTACACATTTACACATATTCATAGAGCTCCTCATAGCTGACTTTCATAGGAATTCCTGATTAAACCCTGAGGTGTCTTGCACCTGGACATGCACAGGTTTTCTTCTAAAATAAACACTGCAGGTGTTAAGAATAAATGCCACTTGTTCTGGTCATTGTTTCCTGAATCTCTCTTTCTTCAATCTGCCCTGTTTGGCTTTTTAACTGCCTGTAGTCTGTTTTAACAAAAAGAGAGATGTGAAGCAGCTTATTATCTTCTTTCAGGGCCTTTGGATAGGTAAAATGGAAGAAATGGCATTGCCTATGTGTCTGAATTTTAACCTATCCTGACAGTGACAATATTGCAGTTTGCAATTGTTCTCATGAATAAAAAAGATAAATAGACCTTTCTCATGGTGGAGCGCTCAATTCAAAATCATTCTTTTACTCTGGCTTTTTTTTTTTTTTCTTTGTATACTACTGCATTCTCTGTATGTGCTCTGCATGCTCTGTCCCTTGTGCCTCTCTGCAAGTTTGGTAACTGACATCAGCCTCTAAAAATGTAGTTAGTTTTCCTTGTTCTCACATTCTGTTCCCTAATGCATGTAGTTTTTCTTCTTTTATAATACAATTTTTTTCTGTACTATTCATTAAATACTCATGTCCAGATTAAAACTAATGCACAGAATCTTCAGGTAGAATGGTATTTCAAATTAGGATTTCTTCTACAGCATCCATCTTTCCCTCAAAATTTTTAGCTAGTGATGTTTTCATTATCTTAGTTCACTTTGCTGATGCTTGCAAAATGTTAAAAGTTTTGCATTTCTTTTTATGTGCTGGTTATGGTACAGATTTTTGCTGTTTGCAATAACATCTGAACCTGTGTCTGATTAGTATTTTTCCTGTAATGTGGAGTTCCTATAGCCTTTCTTTTTAGAAATATGTTGAAGTTATTTAAAGAGCATAGAGTGCCAAAACACTGTTGGCCTTCCATAAGCTTTGGCTTCAGACACATGACTGTCTTGTATTGGTTAACTCTAGTTATTCCAGTAGCTGCTTTAGACCTTTTGCCTCTGTATTGCATTCTTTAACCTTTCACCTACATCTACTACTGACATATATTTTCTTCTAATTATATCCTCTGTTTCACAGAATCTCACTCGTATGTGTCATATAGCTTCCTATAAACCCATTTGTTAATGCTGTCTTCTTAGTCCTCTCTATGGTAGTTAAAAAATCAGGTGGAACTTGAGTTTAAAAACATCAAATACATGAGACAAGGCTAGCTCTGAGATAGTCATCTTTCTACTATTCTTCTTTTCTTTTTTTTTTTTTTCTGGAACTCTTTTTTGCAAATATAAAGGGACTACAGGTCCTTTCTTGATTTGTCTAGTCCTTTGTAGTATGAAATGATACTCACTGCTTAAGATACTTGCAGGATTTATGCTCTATTCTGTGAAGGACTTCAACTCTCTCCAAATAATGAAATTCCCTTGCTGCTGCTTGACTGTGTTTTCTCTAGAATTTTAGCTGTTAAGGTACAGCTCCAGCAAGAGAAAATGCTGGCCCCTGATCATTAAAAATTCTTGCAAGAGTGTTAGTGAGCAAGATCACAATCCTCTATACAGTACAGGAACTAAACTGAACAGAGGTTTGATATGAATAGGCTGAGATCATCTCCCAGTGTGAGAAAATTATTATTATTATTACTATTATTATTACTACTATTCCTACTACTACTATCATCATCATCACCATCATCATCATCATTAGGCTTTATTAAAAGAACCCAGTGGGTCATTCAGCTTTTGAAAGGAAAGCATAAAATGTAGGGAGACAAAATAAGCTTATTTTTAAAAGTATTGTTTATACAAAGATTTTCCACTTCCTATTGTGGTCTAAAAGGTAGGTTTGATACTTATTTTGAATTGCTTTTTGTAATCTTCAGAGTTTTGGTGACACTGCAGTCTGCCTTGGTCACCAACACGTTCTGTCTACCACATCTGGCTTCTATGGCTACTGACTCAGCCTTTCCCAGGACATGACCTCTTTCCCGGCAGCCCCAGATTCCATCCCAGCCATTTTTCTGGGTAAGCTCACCTGAATACTTCTCCTAAAAGAAACACAGAACACTGAAAAATAAAACAAAACTAACCTACTGTCCATCGGGAGCCTTGTGCCTATAATTGAGAGTAGAGAGGCCTAAAGTCCACAGACATTGCCAATTGCAGTAGTGTTTCATTATGCATTTTGGGGTCTGCTTTTCTCCCCAGGCTAGTTTTTCTTTTTTTTTTTTTTTTTTGTTTGGCTTGGGGTTGTTTAGTGTTTTGTTTTGTTTGGGGTAGTGGGGAAAGGGGAAGGGTTGGCTTTTTTTGTTTGCTCATTTTTTCTTTTTTGTGGTTTTTTTTAGTTGGTTGGTGTTTGGTTTTGGTTTTCATTTTTTTTTTTTTTTTTGTTTTAAGTGAAAGATTCACAAAATGTGAATTATCCAGTATAAAATTAGTCAGGTCTTCAATTCACCTGCTGGATTAAAAGTATTGCTGTTCCAAGTTATTTTTAATTACCTCTTCAATGAAGCTGAACAAACTGCAGTCAGATCACATCATCCAGCATGGTTCAAAAGTTTTATTAGCTACGTTGCACATCACAACAAGGTGTGCAACCAGCTTTCACAAAACAGCTCACTAGCTCTCAGCAAGATACTAGTTTTACCCTGGATGGTCTCAACAGCATGTCTTCTTGCAAGGCTGTTGTATAAATGCAGCATTTACACTGTTGGGAATGAACACAATGTCCCATTACCACGATTTTGTCCTAAATTTCAAACAGTGGTAGGCACATTGCACCGGTAGCATATGTGCACTGTGTCATGGGAATCTTAACACTGACCATGAAAATTGTAATTTAACTGTTGAGGTGCTATAATGGAAAAAGCCTCCTACAACTTCCACATGGGTTTATCATGACAGTAGCATAGGCACAGGTCACTCATACTGTGTCCCCAGCTCTATGACACACATTCCATTAAGATATCTCTGAGAGACTTGAATTTTCCTTTTCCTTTCCCTTTCAAACAATTTTCTCTATTTCTGTGTTTTCACTTATTCAGTAAAATTCTTGGTTATTTGTTCAGCACCAACAGCATAGGGGCATAATTAGTGTTTGAACTGTTCACAGAAGAGTGTTTAAGAACAGCAGGTGGGCAGTGTTGACAGCAGTTGTCTTCTAATCCAGATTTTTAATAGAAAAGTTGTTTTCAAAATTTGTCTCTGGTTTTCCTGTAAGAACTCCTAATAGTGAATCTGCTGCTCAACAGTAAATATGCCAGTTAGAGGTGAGGGAAATAAATCTTCAGGTTTTTCTGTCATGGAAAAGAAAGGGGTGGAGAGCAGGGAAGTGAGAGGCAAGAGAAAGCAAGAAAAATGAAGAGGATTTAATTTCCTACTGGCTCTCACTTCACAGCTCAACGTTTCTTAGCAGCATGGCAATAATGTCGAGAGGCTGCAGAGAGGATCAAACTACACTGCTAGGCAATGCATATGCAGGAAGAATACTGCCTGTGTTGAAACTGTGGCACAGGAAATCTCTAAGGTCTTCTCTGTTCAGAAATCAGGCTTTTGCTTGCCTCTAATATAGATGTCTTGGCTTCTCTCTCAAGATATTGGGACCTGGCTGGGGTGTGCACAGAGAGTCAAGAAGGTGAATGGTATCCTGTCAGCCCTGATCCCAGAGCTGTGATTAAAGTAAAAATGGCATGTGAAGGTGACAAGGGAGAGGGATGGGAAACAGAGAAGGAGACGAAGTATGCTGAATTATTTTGCCTTTGGGAGATTTGCCCATGGTTTATAGAGACAATAAGGCAGTTAAAGGAAAGAATGCTGCAAACCCAAGGGAGGGTGAGTACTCGGAATCAGGAAAGGCAGTCTGAAACAATCTTCCTAATGAGTAAACGCAGAGGACAGCAAAGTGATGAGCCTTTACTGTGCCCAGTGCTGTCTGCAAATTGTACCTACATGATTTTGCAACTTCACATTATTAGTTACAATAGAGCATATTTCTGGAGTGTTACTGTTGTGTTTCTTCTGTTGGCATAAAATTTCCTCTTTTCCTTTTTCTCTTACTCCACACCAGCCCCCATCTCATGAAACAGGATCAAGTTTCAAACTGCAGTCTGAGATGAAAAAAAAAAGGAATAATAAGGAAGGGCCCTGGAAAGGAAAAAGTAGCTTGTGGTTTTAAGGGCCTCCTAAGGAATTCCCAGTGTGGGCCACCTCCAACTGCAAATGCTTCATCTTTGAATGCAAACTTTATTGTATCAGCTCTAATGTTATGTCTTTGCAGACAGGATTTAATCACTATTCCATGGACAAATTGCCAGAGAATTCCTGCTTGACTAATTTGTACCTCAGACAAGCAATGAGCCAAATAATTTAGAGAGAATCAGAAGGAACCCATAGTTTTAACACTTTGAATCAAACCCAAAGTTCAGTCTGAGGTTTTGGTTAGAGATATACCGAAACCACCACCCTTGCTATAAATAACTTCACATTTTAGAGATGTTTGCTGTAGGTTTGGATCTGATTGTGGGGTTTGGGCTCATTCCAAGTTTGTTTTTCTGTCATTTGATTTCCAGGAAAAGTAGGGAATATAACTCCTGTAAGCAGGCAAATTTAATGACCTTTGTAAGCACACAAATAAGCAGCAGGAATATTTCTTTTTCTCTGATTCATTCTCAGAATTAGTAACACTGCTGTGAATCTGAGTAGAGGAGCAAAAAAAAGTCCAATTATATCAATGGAAACACTTTGTAATAAATAGCATTTTCACAGCAATGGAACTGTTAAACATTTGGTGTTCCAATTAAGCTTTTAAATGGACTTGTTGCTTTGCAAGGCCAGGACATATGTCAGTCTGTTCTACAACCTGTTGAGAGGTAACAGAATTCTGGTTTTATGGATATGAGGAGTATCTATCTGATAAGAAATCTTTGCAAGAAATATAAGTATGAAAATTTGCAATAATGTAGACCTAAATAATGGGGAACATATACCTCACCATTTTAATATGCAGGTATGATAAGACCCCAGGATAGGTAGATCTTTGTCATGTCATATTTTCACCTTAAAATATTTCGGGTGTGACTGCTGCCTCTTGCTGTTTCTGGTATTCGCCCTGACTTAAAACATCAAGGTTTCTTGTTATTTTGAACATTATGAGCAGAAAGCAGAGGTCGGTTTGACCACTTTAAGACACTGGAGGTCAGCATCTTTTCAAGTGTCCAGAGCATTGTTCTTTAGTTGGTGCTGCTGATATTAAGCACATGTGAAACATACTTCTTTGGCTGTTCTAAGCTGGATGCTGTCAGAACATGCCATTCTCACTAATACCTTTAACTAGAAGGATTGCACTTTGTTGAGGCACACCAGTAACATTATACTGGTGTACTTTTTACAAGGTAAAGAATTCTTGCCTCAGAGAGTTTGCTTTTTACTGCTAGATAAGAACATCTTGTGCCTAAAATCAATCATGCAGGTTTTTCATCTAGCCCCAGTTTTATACCGTAAGAGACATTAAGCAGAAAAATGACAAAACCAGCATGCATTTTCTTTGGTCTTATCTGTGTTAACCCACCTGGGGAGCTATTCACAAAAAACAAATAACAAGAGTAATTAAATAAATAGAACATCCATTAAAAAAAAAAAAAAGTACTTCAACTCTGTTTGTTGAGGTTCTGGATTGGTTTTATTTTTTAACACAGAAAAATCACTTTCTTTTTGCACATAAAATATCTGCATATGGAGTGGATGTTGAAATAAAAAAGAGTAGAGGCGTCTGCTGAGGAACCTGAGTGGCTGAAGGAGCCAAAAACCCACCAGTCTACTGTGAACAGCTTTTGAGCTGGCACATCTGCTCAAAAGTGTCACCAGTGCCTCAGAGTTGGACAGGCAAGATGTATATATTCCCCATTTTCAGCTGCTTTCCTGCTTGGCCTACTTCATATGGAGGTTTTGTGGAGGGATGTTTTTAATGGCAGGATTTCACATGGTAAGGATGTAATTCAGGAAACAAAATTTGGCATGTTGGCATCTGCTAGAGCCATTCAGCCCATACAGATGAATGAAAGCCTGACATGACCATGATGATGCTGTCTCTTACAATTTTATCTTGAAAACTTAAACTACTCTCCTGTTTTGAATGTTTCCAGGGATACAAATCTCTTTTCCATGGTCTAAATGAAAGCTGAAAGTGACAACAGACAATGATGTAAGTGTGAATTTTAGGTAGATCACAATCCATCCTGACCACTTCAAATAGTTTACTGTACTGAACATTTAGAAAATCAAAAAAGTCCAAAACCAAACTCTGTAACTTTCTGCATATGTTTGAAATGCTATCTAATGAAAGCACTTGCTTACAAAACATTACACCTGCTGTATGGATTTCATAACCCTGTTTGATTTTCATAACCCAGTGTGTAGATGTCATCAACATATGGTTCATTCTGAATATTGTCCTAGGGAAGTGTTTTCACCATTGATTACTTTATATGCTAATAAAAAGTTGGTTTTATCCTTTTTCTGAAATGCTCTGTAACAGTCTTCATATTCAAAAATGAGCCTTTTGACATGTCTCAATATCATAAAAAGTAATGAGCTTTAAATCCTGTTTTGTTCCTCATGTTGCCATCTTCTTTCTAGAATTGGGAATGTTTTCAGCTTGCATTCCACAGCAGCCCTTCAGAGAGCTATTTTCTCTTTCCTTATTTCTTAGAAATGGAATTGGGAAGGCTGAAGATGTTTGAACTGCTTTCGGTGCTTATTTCTTTGCTACTGTCTTGGAGGCTTTTTTCACACCTGTTACAGTTCTGGTAAAGCTGGTAAAATGGCAGTTTCTGGAGAGATTTATGAATACACTGAAATATCCCATTTTGTCAAAAGACTTTTCTAGAGAGAGATTATTACATAGTTTATATAATTCCTCTGTTATCCTCAGATATGAACTGGTACAACATGGTCATATAAATGTTAAATAGGGAATTAGATTTCCCTAAAATTGGAAAACTTAAAAGAAGAAGGGAAGGATTCTTTAGGATAAAATGTGGTCAAAATATTATATTTTCATTTTACTATGACACATTTTATAAGATATGAACCTATTTTGCTTAAAAGGTTTCTTCTAGATTATGGACAACTTCCCTTTTAAATAAGCATGTGAATATGTTTTTACAGAAGGTTGTTAGCTAAATATGTAGTTAAGCCTCAGTTTGTAGCAAGAAAAATATTACTTAATTCTCATTGTATTTAATTCAGTTAGAAAAATCAATCAGCATTCAGCCAGGTGAAGGCAGATTTGATCAATTTCTAAAGAAATGCCTTGAATCCTGCCTGAGACAAAGGTCTGAATTCTGTTTGTGTTTAAAAATACTCTAATCTAATGTCAGTTGCTTATATTTATTTTTGGCAAAATTTCTACACTTGAAAACTAAATGAACCCCCAACCCCCTGCTTCCTGAACTTCCGAACTTTCACTTGTAACAGAAATTGTTTAAATAAGTTGGTTAGATTCTCAACCAGATTTGCCTTTTATAAATTATGCCACCACCATATCAGAATTATTTATAATTAAAGACAAATGCCCGAAAATGTTTACCTTCCATTGCATTTAAAGTGATCTATTTGTTCTGATTTGGAAAATGAACAAATTTGGAGGTATTGGAATTCTGAGTAGAATGAAACCTCTTTTGTTGGTTCCACTCATAACACAGATCCTAAACCAGGCCAGCTGGCATTCTCTCATCTTGGAAGATGTCAGCACATCTCTTGGAATGCTTGAATGATGTACATGTACAAATAAACACTTGGATCTATCACACACTTGTATCAGCTCTGCCTCATCTTGTGGTCTGGCAGCTGTAATATTCTCCCCATCCTGCCTCCCCACCCTGGTTTGTTGAAATGCCTTAAGGATATCAAACTGCAGTAAGCCAGGTGCATCCATTGACTTGTACTTGGTGGATAACAACGTGTGCTTTCTGTTGCTGCTGGGTTTTGTGATATACTGTAATCTAATTAGATGAAAATGACAAATTATTTAATGACAGTTCATGTCAGGGGTCTAAAGACATCTGCAGAAATATTGTCAACTTTGAAGTAACTCTGCTTCCTAGTTAAAAAATGGCTTTTTCAGCATACCTTGACTGTTCTCTCCTCCTCAAAAGGTGACAAGCTCAATCTATGCTTGTGTTGTAAGGTGTCTGGGAGCTTCAAAGGCTCTGCTGCAGCCCTTTCCAAGGGTCTCAGTGCTATCCAATCAATCAATTCATTGTCATGTGCCATTAAAAAGGTGCCAATAGTGGATAAGTAAGAAAACCCCTAAATCAAACATCTTACAAATAAATTTTGAGTGTAGACATTTACTACATAGTTAATCTGACTTTTTGGCATGCACATCTAACCTGAATTAACTCCCAGGACTGCAAATGTTCCCACAGCAAAGCTCCACCTCTGATAGCACAGCACCACTGGTGCTGCCAATGAATCTTTTAGGTTTGAGGATATGGACTACGCCCTAAGACACCCCAGTGTTTCTCCATGATCCTTACAGCAATTCGTTCTGGTGGAACTGTGAAAAGTGAACTAGATGTCTGTCTTGGTAACTGTTTAGTCCTTCCTAACAAGGAAGCGCTCGGACTGTAACTGCAATACTGACCTTTATAGCACAGCTGATATGTCAAACCTCCAGACGTGATTCTGAGAGTTTTCCAGATACATGACACAGAGGGAGGTAGCAGTCGAATAGAGACTTTCTTCTTGTCTCTCACAAGGGAACCGAGTTACCAGAAAGATAAGTGAAGTGCTACAGTTCCTTCTATTGTCAGTAACTATAGGGATTATTTTCACCATGCTTTTCAACCACTTGAATATATTTCAGTGACTGCTGAAGCACCTGAAGCAGTCAGAGGTATGAGATATTCTGTTTAAAAAGAGTTTGGTCTTCTGGCATTTGTGTAGAAAGCCACTATTTCAGTTTAGATTTGAGTTTAATCCCACCACTGAAGTCTTCGCTTGTGACAAAATTTCTCACTACCTACACCAGGAATTTGGAGAAGAGACACGGAAGATGGTGAAATGTAGAACACTGTTCTGAGAGGAAATAGTACCTCAGAAATGGGAAGCAGGATCTGGGAATGCAACACAGAGATTGGTGCTCTTGAAGGACTCTGATGAGTTACCTTTATGTGTCACTAGGCAAGGCAAGGAAGACTTACCAATGTGCGGTGGAAAGACATGTTTGCATGGTGTTACTCTGAGTCAATGCAATTTCTGTGTTTCTAAGGTGACTAAATCAACCAAATGTCTGTTTATGATACAGTGAAAATAAGTAAGCCTGTGAGAAGATTTTGCAGGAGAAGCAAGTCACTTCTTTCAGGAGTTTTCTAGCTCTTGGATGAATATTAGTCAACTTCAGTAACTGTCGCATTGGGGAGTATCAAATAGCTGATTGCAGATATGAAGTTGTATAAGCTCACCTGATGAAATCTCTGTTGCTTTTTTCAATTCTTCTTAGAATTCTTCTTCTAAGTGTTCTAGTAAGGACTAGAAGAAGGAAATAATAAAATTATAATATTCACTTATGGCATTTCATGCTGATATTTTTTTTAGTATAAAATGGAAAAATGAGTTTGAAATATTTTAATGCTTTACTAATGAATTGCCTAGAAAATTATGCATTAAGCTTTCATTTATTTCACTAGTCTCGAGCTGCTGGTTTGACTTTTGGGATTCTCAGCCAAACTTGCATACTATGTTTTCAAAATATTAATATATAGACAGTATTTCTTGTTGGCCTCTTTCTCTTCTCTTCTCTAGCAGTTATCAGTGCACCATAAAACTCACTCCTCTTCTCATTATGCTACCATCTATGATACTACAATCAGGGAATGGATAATAGAACTTCTTTCTGTTCATCCTTTTAATTTATTCTTTTTGTTACAATCTTATTTATTGCATCTGTTTCTTCTTAACTCAGTGATCTTATACCTATACCTTTGGGGATAATTGTCATCTGAATGGTTTGTGTAATTAATTGTTTTCAATTAAATGATACTGATATACACTAGCTCATTTTTTTCCCCTGTATGTAGTTCATACTCAAATCCAGTATAAAAGCAAAGTAAGCACAACCTGTTTTCATATTCTCCATTTTCACAGGTAGGTTCTGAGCAGAATTCTTGTTGTGTAGGGCCACCACAACAAATAACCTTAACATAAAAAGACCAGATCTACCTGTCTGCTGTTTCTTCTTCTTCACAGAGGAAATTCTCGGGCAATTACAAAGCTTTTCAGAAAACAGTCTTGGTTTCCTCTGTCCTTGGCACAGGAGTTTGTTCCATGTGACATTCTGCAGAATCCCTAGATTCAATTCACCTTTTATTTAAGAAATAATACTTTCTACTATTTTCTAGCACAAAAGCTGGAAATAGCAGACACACTTTCCACACAGTGCCTCATTATCTCAACTGCATTTGTACAATGACTTTTTCTCTCAGAAGTAATCAAATCCCAGTCCAGCTTTAGCTTCAGGAGTTCCTTTGGGTAAAGGAGCCTCTTTGGTAATTTACTTCAGTAATTTCTTTACTAGATTTTAAGGTATGTTGGTCCTGGGTGTTATTTTGCCACTACAAAAATGAAGGCAGGTTTAACTCTCAATTTTTCCTGGGTGACCACTGCACAATTCTTGTCTCTACCTCTCAGTCATCCCCTGTGTTGATGACACACAATTAGATGATCTTCCCTTTCTGCAGCTTAAGAAATTTGACATGATCACAGTTTGCACTGAGTTAATTTGTAAACTAGCCTGGATGCAATCTCAGCAAGACATTCTCATCAGGAGCCATCTTCCACTTTGGACTCCTTGAACAAGGCACCTGATGTACAAATATATTTCAATGATTTGCACTTATCACTTATTTAGCAAAGCAGACATAACCTATGTGGTTTTGGGCTTGGTTTTTTTGTTTCTTCATGAGTTAAATTACAACCGCTAATACTCAACTATATTACCTCATCTATCTGAAATCCTCATAATTTGTGTGAATGTGATTAAAGAAATCCCTTACCCCTGAGGCTTTTGAATGAGTTTGTTTCATTTTGCTGACTGATAAGGGTTGTCATATTTAATCTCACATCAAAGGTGAGGAGAGGAAAAGCAGAAGAAAAACAAACTATATTTTTTTGAGATTGAGTAGAAAATTTGTAAGTTACATGAGTACAAATAATTATGTCTCTTCACACTTGTTGAGATAGAAAGGTGTTTAATTCTGTGGGGATTTTGAACAAACAGATGCCACACTGGGGTGGATTGCTTCAATGGGTGGCCTAGTTCCATGGGAAGTACATAGCCTATAGGTAAAACTGAAGAGAACAAAAACATTAATTGATTTATTTAATTACAGGATACATCTCTTTTACCATCTTGGATGTGCTCAACAGTTATTTCTAAGCACTTAAAATCATGCAGCGAGACATATCTTTAGAAGACTGCAAAGAGAAATTAGGAATTTTCCCCTTTATATCCACAAAATTTTGTCCATTTTGTTTCTTGAAGTCATCATTTTTTATTGTTGTTAGTGATGGATGATAGGAGGATAATAACAACTGTTTGAAGTATATGGTTTAGATTCTCACATGATGTCACTTAGCACTATTTTGTCATGACAGAGGATTTGAGTTTCATGCTATTAAACCTACTGAAGGTAGTGGAACTATTTAACCTCAGCAGCTATGCCAGGTCAGAGTATGTACAGTAATGTTTCTGAAAACAAAGCAAAATGCACAATCACAGGCAGCCAAGAAGTTTTTAGTCCAGAAGAACTGAGGCAGATGATCCAGCTATCTGTTTATACTGCAGCAGCAAAACAGCAAAATCTCAACAGAAGACTGGGAGTAGAGATTTCTTATCTTGACTGCTGGCTCCTTGCTTCAATGTAATTAATTACTATTATAATGCTAGGACCTAGAGGCTTTAAAAAAAAGTATCTCGGAATTGCTCTGAATTACTTTTTGAATGGAATAGAGAAAAACAAGACAAATAGGCTCAGCTGCAATAAGGAACATGAATAGTGCAACAGCGGCAGATGCCAGTGGTGTGCTGGTTTGGGGGAACATGTGGTGAGGTGATGAAGGCTAATTAAAAGGTTTGGGTGAAAGGAAGGGAAAAAATGTGAGAGAAAAGATAAAATAAAGAGAGGATAGAGTAGTGGACATAACTAAGGAGAAGAGTAAAGAACAGCTGTGCCAAACCAAACTCATAATTTTCTTACTGCTTCTAAGGGGTCTTATTTACACTTTTGCAGCCATTCCGCATAGATCTTTCCCCAGGCTGAGTTCCTCAAATCCAATGGTATGTCCCCAAAATGTTGAGGATTCTGGGCGAGGAAGCTGAACTTTGTCTTGACTGCTTCTCATTCATTCTTTTTTTCACCCTAATTTTGCTGCTGCTTCTTTTAACTTGTCAGCTTATCTAATCATGAGTCTCAGTTTCTCCAGGTGTTGAAACAGAATTAACATCTAAAGATGAAAAGGCTATAAAGAGTGCTCAATCATTCTTGTTCATGCCGGGCTTTGCAATGAAAGTGTTTTCTCACTTGTCACCTGTCTGTGCTTGTTCTTCACAATCTTTTTAATGGATCTGTTACTATCAAACTGAGCTCTGAGATGAGCTCAGGATCACACATTATTTGGTTTAAAGAACTGAAGGTGAGGATGACTGTATCGATGGCATTTTTTTGACATTTATGTTTTGGAGGCGCTTTCTGTGGCTACCAGTGTTGTAATCTTTACAATCTTTAGGCTAAAGTAATCATTCTGCAGCTGATTTTTTTTTCCATCTAAGCTTATCTGAAACTGCAACACGATTCAGATCAAAAAAGAGACCTGGTAGTTTTGTGGTGGATGAACAATCCCTTAAGTTCTTTAAATATTTCTACCCAATACTCATAGTTAAAGTCTTCTTTGGTCTTCTGGCATAAAAGTAAAGTGGCAAAAGTTTTTGAGATAAAAACTTGTGGCAAAACTTTTCTATCTACAGGAAATAAACATGCGCTCTTCATAGTAAGCATGCCTATGATAAGCTTCTTAATTACCCCTTGAAAATTCATTAAATATATCATTAATTACCTATCTTTTAAGAAGGGCTTACTTTTAAAGTAAGTTAAATATTACATTTAGAGCCTTTCCCCTGAAAATACTTCAAAAAGCCCCTTTTCCCACTGTAGATGGGCACACAGGTTTTTTTGAGCATGATTTTTGGGTAAGACAAGTTCCCCAATAATGAGCTTAAATTATAAAAAATAAAGGAAAAAGACAGGGATAGAAACAGAGGAGTTATTTTTATTGCTATGACTGTGGAATTTTTCAGACAAATATTAATTGAGTTTGATAGTTTTTCCTTTGCTGGAATCTGAGTAACTTCTTGCTGGAATCTGAGTAACTTCTGACTACATCTAAATGTATCTTTTTGCCTTTTCAGCGCAAATCGTGGGAGTTACAAGAGGAAAATTTTATATGTGATAAACTGAAACTCCTATAAACTCCGATTAAGTTTTATAAAGTATGTCCTTTTAGTCATCATAAACCCCACCCTTAGCCAACCAATCTTTAAATTCTGCATGTTTTATTATATGGGTTCTGAATTTAAAACTTAGTGATACTTTAATGAAATTTTAAAAAAAATTTGGTAACTTAAAATGAGGTAGATTTAATATTTGAAATGGTGCCAATAATCTTTAATTTTCTGGGATCATTTACAGTTTTCACTTCAAGTCACCTGATCTGGGTCAGCAGCAATAGTTTTCTGACACAGTAGCTTGTATAACCAATATTAACTGCATTTTTTCAAGGCTGAAGAACTGTTTGAAAAAGAGGAGTTACTAAACAATAACAAGTCCTTCCTTCCATTTTCTGTGCCATGCTTCTTACTTGGATGGATAATTTATTCTTTTCAGCAAGACATTTTTTCTTTCACAGCCCACCTATTATTGCTGGACTCAGATGATCAGTGCATTGTTTCACTTATATTTTGTTAATATTTGCATGATGACCATGTATTAGAGACCATTCTCTGCACAAAAAATAAGGAAAAAAAAGCAAAAAAAAAAAAAAAGCAAGGAAAATAAGAATTAATATAATTCTCTTCTAGAAGATTATGGTCATCACCATGTCTTTCATGCTCTTTGCTTTCATTGAACACAGAAACATGATGGGATCATGAGCCATTGACAGTTTTGTGAAACACTGGAAGGGGAGGCAAGACCAGCCTAAGTTCAGAGCACTATCCCAGCATCAAGACATGGCTCATAGTGATTAAAACCCTTCTGTGATTTATTGCTGATAAATGAGGAGCACTATATTTAATTCACTCTCTATAAACGGTTCTTCCATCTTCTGAAATACTTGGGAGCTGAATAAATTTTTTTTTAATATCATGTTTCTTATGCTGCATTTTTATTGTTGTCATTAACATAGCTGTCATATGAAGAAACAGGTTCACTGCTTAGTGTACAAACATATATGAGGATATAGTTCTTGACATAAGGTATTTCCATGAAGCAAACACAGCTTCAGAAGAAACATTCATTCTTCTCGTATTGTTAGTTTTCTTCAGAGTCCTGAAAGTGCTGGAAATTTAAAATGTGCAGATAGTGAAAGCTGCTGTTTGTGTGCAGCTTACACCTGTTCTAATACCCCAAAAGTTTTATCTTGACTTTGACTCTGAGTAGCCAACTTCACTGCTCTTTTGGTAAAAGTCTTTCATGGTACAAATGGAGAGCCAGTCTTGACCTGTTTTTCTTGGTGTATGAGAAACAGTCTTGACTGTTTTTCTTTGTGTATGTGTTTTACAATACCCATTATGATCAGTACTTAATAGTCAGGGTTTCTTCATTTAAAGCAGATTTAACTTGTATTGTTTTTGAGTTATAAGCCACTGTGAAATGCTTCAAAAGCTAAAGAACCAGCAAAATTATTTTACTCTAGAGAACCAGAAAGACACAATCTGAGGGGTTTGTGTTTTTATGACAGCATTGTGTCCCTTTCTGCTCATAAAACAAACAGCACCTCCAAGACCATATCTAAACTGTCACCACACATCTAGAAACATAAAGGCATCAGGCAGGGATGTCAAAACTCTAAACCAAAGGACTGTCTTGTCTGGGGCCATTTTAGGATCTGGGCATTTGTAGATTGTGTGGAAAAGGCTGTGAAACTGGGGCCTTGGTCATCACATCTTCCTGGGTACATTACTCCAGGACACCCATACCTGTTACTTTTAAAAGTAATGCACTTTAAAAAAATTATTCTACCTTGTAATCAAGATCCTCACCTATCAAAGAAAAAGGTATAGAATTGAACTGTAGTAAATGTGATATTCTGCATTTTCCTGACTATGATATTCATAATGAAAGCTTGAAGAAATAAATTGAACCTATAATGTCTGTTTAGCATCAGAACTGAAACAGACAAACAGAAAAACAGAAAGAATGCTACTTTATCCATTCAAGATATCTTCTGAGAAGAGGATTAATGAATGTCCTCAACTCTTAAGTGTTGTTCTTTTCTATTCCCTATTTTCCCTTTTTAACAGCACTTGGCAATTAGACTAAATTTTCACCGAACTTAGTCTTTTGCAATTTATGGACCAAAGGTGCTGATTGTATGCAGAAACCTGGAATAAATGTGCATTATTGATACAGCTGAGTTTTTCATCAATGTGTAACATTCTGTATTGCTCAATCTGTAGTTTTGAGATCTTATGTGCCAAAATACCTTTCATTTAAACACAGATGTAATACCTCCCTAAAACAGAATTTTAGCACAGCCTTTGGAAGCTGAGTGCTTCCACATATGTAAAAACTAAATGACTATGATTCAATTCACTGAAGGTTATTTATACCTCAGAACTTACTGTCCTAAAAGTGCCTGTCCCATTGGAAATATGATTCAGATGCCCTGAACTGAAGAAATATTTTCCTTTTTCCTGTGTAAAATACGAAACAAAAGACAACTGAAAACAACCTCATTAAAACAATTCCTTTGTCCTTCTTTGACAAAGTGAATTTTAAAGGCACATGGCAGTTTCCCTACATAGGTGGTCTATTTTATGTTTTAACCTCTCAACAACCTCTGAGATATACTGTGAGTTATTGACGAGTTCTGAAGATTTCTAATCTGTTGAAAATCAGCACACTGTGCAATGAGAGATATCAGGTTTTCAGTCTATTAGAGACTAAATTTCCAAGTGCAAGAGATTTCTTTCAAAAGCATTTCTTGTCCTGGGCCACTTCCACCTATGCTCAGGCTGGGAGAAGGTGTTAACCAGGATGACCCTTCCCTGCTGGGCTGTGTTCCCTTAACTCTTTGGGAAGATGCAAATTGGTTTTCATGAACAGTTGCAGTAAGTTGATGTCATCTTTGTGCCCATGTGTGATGTTTAGGTATGCTCCAGGGATGACTACTGGAAGTGTTTCTTTTCATATTTGGTAGTCCTAGTGCTTTTTACCATCCTTTGATTATAGGCTGAATATCTTTGCATGAATGAAGGCAGGCAAAAGAAGCTTCTTTTAGTGAGAAAAAATGGATACTGTGGGCCAGAGCCTCAGCTGGCATAAATCATGCCTGCTCTGTTGAAGCCACTGGAGACATACCAGCTACTTCACAGAGGAAGCAGGCATGTGCTCTGTGTGACTTTCCTTTTTGGAAGCATCTTTATAGAATTACAAATGTGTTTCATATCCTTGGTCCTGGAAGGAGAACAAGCCAACATTTGACCATATTCCAGCTTTCTAAATACAGTAATTTAATGATGCCCGTTAATCAGTCAGCTAACTTGCATGGAAAGTCTTTAAAAATGAGAAAATAGAACTTTTAGTTGTTACTGTTAGACAAAATTCTTCTTTTTTTAAAATATAATTGGTGTCATTCTTTTCAGTGCCAAGTAAAAGCAGAGGCATTTTTCACCCTCTAAATCTTCCAAACTGTCACTACCCCATAGTCTGAGACAGTTGTGAGAGAGGAGTTGAACTGCTTCAGGGTTTAATGTGGTCTCCGTGAGGGCTGGGTCTGTCATTGCCCAGTGATGTAATTTCATTAGTTTGTACAAAATGGTTGGGCTGGTACAAGTTGTTTGCAGACACTTACATTCCTACTACCTACACGGGAAAACAGTTTTTAATAGCAGATAGCAGAAACGGGGTGGAAATGTTCTTGCTTGAACTGGTGCCACGTGGCTGCATCAGCCCACTTAGGGGTGAGCCAGGGGCAGTCTTTCATCAGTCTGACATACCTACAGTTGACTGGAACACAGAAGTACTGCCAAATTAGCAATAAAAAGGAGGAAAAAATATCCCTGAAGGTATATTTCTGAAATTTGTTTTCCTGAGATTTATTAAATAGGCCAGGGAGGACCATTGTATCACCCCACCTCACATTTTGTACATCATAGGCCATTAAAACTTCATTTAGCTGTCCCTGCACATAGCCCCAAACCTATCAGAGGGTTTAAACATTTCTGCAGTCTGAAAGCAGCAAGGGCATCCAGAAAAGGACCTGGAAGAACCGTGGTACTGCTGACACCTGAAGCTCTAGACTTTTCCGTGTACTGCATATGTAGAAGATTAGTCCAGACAGCCTCAGGAGATGAACCATATTCCACATGGCAAAGTAAGGTTCAAAAACCCCTGAAAAAGTGGACACTGTTATCCTAATATAATGAGAAATTATCTTATTCTCTATGGACATGAAGATGTTCTAGGTGAGTGGCTGGGGAAAGTGCTAGCAGACTTAGAAGGATTCCTACAAGGAACAATTGGACTTCTACCATATGGGGGAAGCATGCCTGGACTATCAAGCTGTCTTTGCCAAGGATTAATAACATCTCCACAGTATGAGACTGACAGGTCTGGAACAGCCCTTTTTGCACTCAAGTGATGCTCCAGCTCTTCCCCAGGACAACTGTTAGTGCGGGTGTACCATGAAGACCCACTGTTTCATAGATGTATCTGTGTACATGGGAAGGACAGAAACATGATTAGGATCTAAAACTCACATGAGAGAAGTCTCCTATGCTCTGATTTAAACTCAGGGAGAGTGACTGTATGCACCTCTGTGCTGTCTGGGACAGTGATGTGTTATGTATGCTCTTGCCTGGTTTCTATCCTTCCCTTGCACCTCGATGGTTTTGCAGCCAGATTTTAAGATTCCCATCCAGCTGTCAGCGAAGCTGAAAATATTGATTTTGTATGGGGCACCATGGGTACATAGATGTAGATGTAAAAACCAGAAAGGAAATAGAAAAAGGAACTTCAAACAACACAACCTTTAATCACACATCTTGATAACAGAAATTTTAAATGCTCACGAC
Organism: Melospiza georgiana; assembly: GCF_028018845.1. Classification (NCBI taxonomy): domain Eukaryota; kingdom Metazoa; phylum Chordata; class Aves; order Passeriformes; family Passerellidae; genus Melospiza; species Melospiza georgiana. The sequence goes on from NC_080465.1 coordinate 35,004,343, forward strand.
CAACACAAATCTATGGGAGTGACAGTGTAGTGAAAAAATGACCACTACCTATGAGTGATTACTGAGAAATTACTGCCAAGCCTTAGGCTGCTAAAAGAAAATAGAGAAAAAATGGATATGGCATAGTTATGTAGCAAGCTGATCTGGGTGAGATGGAGCTCATGGGAGAGGATCAGCCAGTGAAGTAAATTTAGTGACTCTTATTTGAGTACTGCTTCTTTTTACAGACAGCAGCTCTCAGTGACTACATCGCAAACTTTCAAGAATATGGGATCATATTGTTTCCTGCTGTACTCATCACATTTTATACTGCACTTACACTAATACTTATAGTAACCTACACATGTGCTCTTCAGAATCAAGTGCACAACACTAAATTTTGAAATGCCAGATATTGTGTTCAATATTGCCTGCTTCACTATTTAACACTGCTAAATGTGAGCTTCTGCTTGTAAAACATTTTCCCACATGAGGAAAAAAATACAGGCCCAATATGCCTCTTGTTGTTTGACTTCACCCTGTAATATGCTCATTAGGTGGAACTTTGAATTTTAGCTCTCAAAAATATGTAAAATTGTAATTAGTTAAGGTGGCTATTTCTCATAATATAGATAACTAAAGGCTATTAAAGTATCTGTAATAGGATAAAACAGTGGCATAACATTCAAAGCTGTGACAACTCTCGATAACATTAATAAATAAATGCCAACCGATTACAAAAGACACAATTACAGAGGGTTAACTGCTATGAAATTAATAATGCTTGTTAATCTCTAGGTAAAGTTTGATAATCACTTGATAGTTATTTAATTCACAATAACTCCCCATATTAAATCTAAATGAAGGGTTATGTTCCCAATTTGATATTTGTATCTTTAACCATGCCACTGGGAGTTGAGTAGCTAAAGTCTTGTTCTTAGCATAGAGACCATATAATCTGAATAGGAACCTTAATTAAATATTACCAAATGTATTTTAGTTGGCAGTAGAAGGGAAAAGACAAAGTCTTGGATCTGAACAGAAGCCTCAGATCTACTGGCAATGCTCAGGGGAAGGAAGGGCTGTGATTCATGCTTGATTTGTTTTGTTGGAATGAGGTACAGCAGCTAAGTTTAGATACCTGCAGCTTGGGCCAAACTTTAACAAAAGTTGGGGAGTGGAGTAGAGCAAGACAGAGGGAGAGGGAAATCAGTCAGCACCTGACTTCGGTGTCCTTCTGTTGCATGAGTGCTACTACTTAACCATTCACGGTGGCCGTGAGTAGTTTCTGGTTGCAGATTGGGTTTCCTCTTCCCATCCATTGCCATGCTAAATGGTCAGCAGTAATATTAATTGGGTGAGCATTATTTCTTTTTAATTAAAGAGTGGATAGAGTTTAAAAATGGAATATGAAGCTTAGCATCTAAATCTAAACATCTTCGTGTTTGGAAATTTCTTTCCCTTTCTTTCATTATGAATTCAAGCTTCAATTTTGGTAGAAACAGTAAAACAATGGGATCATGATTGAACACAATATTTGTTCCAATACTGGTATACCTCTTGGCTATGCCAAAATATTTAAGTACTGCTGGTTTTAGTCCAGCACTTCAAGTCCTATTGCAATAGGGAAACAGAGTGCAGAAACGAGAAACGGATTCTTCACTGCTTCTTGCATTCAGTTTATCAATTCAGGTTCATCTGATTCTACCAATTAAAGGTAGAAAGGTACTGCAAAGTGCAGAATGCAAAGTATGACTTTCTGACCTCCTAAAGTCTGCAGTGATGGAAATTAAATTTGTTTTATCTTTGAGTTGCCCAATAACACAACTGAAAAGAAGGAATCAAAAAAACCCTAACACTCCTCAATATTTTTAAGGCTTCTCCCATTCTATATGTGTTGAAAAAATATAGCATGGATTAATTTCAATTATTGTATAACTCTATTACTGTAGTACATAAAAAATGCATGACTCAAAAGTAAACAAGTATGTATGTCACTGAATGTGAGTACTACTAGAAAATTACAAAATACCTAAAGAATTATAGCTCTTTATCTGGTAAGGGATATATTTATATGTTTTCTTTTCTTATGCCTTATTGATTTTTTATAGCATGAACAACAACAAAAAGCTGAATCATTTAAACGGCACAGTGATTAACTTCTGAAGCATGTTGTGGTTTAAGCCCAGCTGGAAATTAAGCCTCTCGATCAATCTCCTTCTCTCCCTACTTCAAGCGGGTGGAATGGGAAGAAAAATCAAAGTCAAACCTGTAGATTGCAATAAGAACAGTTTTATAATTGAAAATAAAGTAAAAGTACAGTAATAATGGTAAACTATAATCAGTAATGATTGTAATAATAAGGAAAAAAATCAAGAGAATGCAATTGCTCACCACCCACTGACTGGTGCCAGATTCCCCTTCCCAAACCCAGACTGACCCCTCTGGATACCCCTCCCAGTTATATACTGGGCATGACATTTTATGGTGTAGCATCTCCTTCTGAACTGTTCATGTAACCTGTTCTGGCTGTGCTCCTTCACAGTTTCTTTCACTCACCTTCTCACTGGTAGAGCATGAGACAAGGAAAAATCCTCTATTTAGGATAGACACAATTTAGCTGAAAACCAAAACATCAGTGCATTGCCAACAACATTATCATTCTGAGTGCAAAACGCAGCACTGTAGCAGCTACTGAGGAGAAATTAACTCTCTCCTAGCTGAAAGCAGAATATTTTGTCACAATGAATTTTGTAAGAATGCATGAAAATGCAGCAAAGAATTGTCATTCTTATGTAAGGTAAGCCAGTCATCATGCTGAGAAATTACAGAACAGAATAAAGCATTAGGGTGTTGGGACTTTTTTGCCAACATGAGAAAAAACTTTCTGTAGAAAAAGAAAAACTGTATTATCCAGGCACACACTATACCTACCCATCTCTCTTTTCCACTGCCAAAATTCCACTCAAAATGACTTCCAACTACTTTGTTTTGGCTTTCTGCTAAATGATAAAAACCAAAACCCAATAAAACTACTCTTTTATACAATAAAAGCTCTGCCAGAAGCAAAAATGTGAAAAGTAAATGAAATTAGCAAGTAGTCTTAGTAATTAAAAAAGGGGAATAAAAATACCCTAGAGAAAATTATTAAATTATTCCAGGTTAATAAGAAAGGCACACCCTTTTAATTTTGTTTCTTAAACTTTGGAATGAATGCTGCTAGAGCTCTTTCAGAAATAAATATGAAACTTCAGTAAATTAATGGGAAAGTATTTCACAAATGCAGGTGAAAATTTCTCCTAAATAGCTTTCAAAAAATAATAGCAAATAATTTTTTTGTAAATAGCTAAGTGCCAAAGTATATTGTGATATTGTTATTCTTTCATTGGCCTTGTCAGTAAGATTTTTTTTTGTAATGTTCCTTTAGAAATTTGTGTCTGAAAATTGTGAAAATTTTTGCCTAGTAAATCAAACTCATCTTCATACTACTGTAAGAGAGGAAATTATTTTATAACTGGAGAAAGTAAATTAGCTGAGATGGTCACCAACAATGCTGTGTTCAATTCTTTTTTCATACTATCTTTAATTCTAGACTCTGATGACTTGACCAGTTCATTAACATTCCATTCCTATATTGTTATTGATTGATTATGAAGTAAGAAAGTATAAGTAGCACTTGATAATTTTCCATGTGAACTTTGTAGTAAGAAATATGCTAGAAAGAAAAAAAAAGGATTTTTAAGAAATATTATTCAATAACATGAAGAGCAACACAGAAAAAACCCAACACGAAAAATTATTTTAAATAATTTTACTCCACAGCAAATGTTCTAGTGTTTCCTGTGCCAGTTATCATCCCCTGTTACTGAGTTTCATAGTGTTCCAGGAACTATATTTTTCACTGAGAAGAACTTAAAAATTTCAGCAACAAAGCAGATTCAAGAGACTTTTCTGCTATAATTTTTCCTTCTTAGGGTTTTGGTTTAGTTTTGTTTTGTTAATCTAGAGTCATATTGGTTAAGGAAACTACAGTAGAAAATCTGGCCTTTAGCTGTATTTGACCTCTTCTGACCATTTGATAATAATCCAGAACATGAAGCAGGATATGGCAAAATCTGAAGAAAAAAAGAAACACTTTTGAAATACTTTAGCACTACGTTCCCTTCATTTGCTTATTGAAAGAGAATTTAGGTGCAGATTATCTATTTTAAAACAATGGCTGTATCTAGAGGCCAATTAAGTAAGAGTAGCTCAGAAACACACAAATACAGGTTTTGAGGATATATTTTTGAATATTAGAATTTAATAACATAAAATTTTGCTCTTTTTATCACCAATGTATCACATAAAACATTTATTTACTGAGACATCAGATACAACAGACATGTAAGAGGCATAAATTATGCCCTGGTTGGTTAAGATTGCGCTTTTTCACTCCTACAGATTTTTTGATGATTTGTGGCATTTAATTAGTGTAATATTTCTTATTTGGAAATTATTGTCAGGTTTTTGGTGTCTGCCTAAATTATTTTTTATTTTAAACATGTATTCCTGGAGGTCATATTTGCATAGGTAAATGGTAAATTATGCAAGCTGCTGGCTTTGAAATCAGAACTTCCTCAGAGCTTGGGATGCTTAGATTTTTCTTGCTATCAGGAATAGGTTTTCTTGCTATGAGGAATATGAGGCTGAGTTTAGTAGAGGGTTTGAAATTTCTGTGTTTTGGATGATTCTGATAGGTTGTTTAATACTCCTGCCTGCCTAGTTATAAAAATAGATTAGTTAAACCAATTTATTGATGTTTTTGCCATGGCCTCTTAGTCAAAAGACAAGCTGAACTGCCTTTCATGTCTTTTATGAGCATTTGTTGTTCTGGTGGGGCACTTTATTCTGAAGAAGCTCAAAATGTCAGTTTTAAGATGCTGTCATGAAGGCTTCCAGTTTCCTGTTATGAAGGATCACACAGTCATATAATGATTTGGGTTGTAAGGGACTTTCAAAGGTCTTCTGTTCCAAACCCCACTGCCCTGGGGAGGGACACCTACTAGACCAAGTTTCTCCAAGCCCACCCAGTCTGGCCTTGAACATTTCTGGCACTGGAATTTCCTGAGCTCTCTGGGCAACCCGTGCCAGTGCCCCACCACCCTCACAATAAAAAATTCCTTCCTAATCTCTTCTAGTTTAAAACTGTTCCTCTTTTACCTATCACTCTCTCTCTCTAGATAAAACGTAGCCCTCCTTCTTTTTTATAGGGCCCATTTAAAATTACCAGATGACCTAAGTGATGCCTCTTCTCCACGCTGAACAGCCCAAGCTTTCTCAGCCATTCATCACAGAAATGTTCCAGTCCTGTGATAATTTTTTGGCCTCCTTTGGACAGATCATGTTTCGGGACCTCAGAGCTGGATGCAGTTGGCCAGGTGTGGTCTTCCAAGAGCAGACTAAAGGAGCAGCAACACCTCCCTCCACCTGCTGGCTTCTTTTGATGAAGGTTGGTTTGCTGGGACGCAAGTCTACACTGCCAGGTGACGTCTAAATTTTAACCTGCCAGTATTGCTAAGTCCCTCTTCACAGGGCTGTTCCCAATCCATTCACCTCCCAATATCTGGTGATACTGCTGTTTGCCCTGACCCTGGTGCAGGACCTTACACTGGTCTCTCTTGAATTTCATGTTGTTCACATGTGATGTGGTTTCACAGCGATGGTTCCAGATGATAATCAGGGTCAGAGCTGGGAGTGCACTGGAAAACGCAGTGGCAATGTTATTCAGGTCTAGCCTATTGGAATTGATGTGCTTAAGAAGATGTGGCTTTCAGAAAATTTTTCTTTGATCAAACCAGAAAACTGAAGCTCCAACCATGAGAAAAAAAATCCCCATTTCTATTCCCAGGTCTGGTACAATCCTGCTCTTCCACACCTAAATATTGATCTAATTGTCACAAAAATTGATAGAAGCTAGTTGCTCCCAACAATGTAAATGTATGAGCCAGTACTTCTGGTCACTCTGCAGTGCACACAATTTACCATAATCTTCAGCAATATGCCTTGTCTCATTGGTCTTGTACTTGTTGGGTGTAAGAAGATTCTGTCAAGTACCTTCTGTTAGTTTGAAACAAACTGCAGTGTAGGGATTCTTCTGGAGGATGTTTTCTTTTCTGTTTGTGGTTTTGTTTTGGTTTTTTTCCCCTCTTGATGCTGGCTTTTTCTCTATTATTTGGTATTAAAGGATATCCATTTTCATTTCAGCTTTTTTGGGGTTTTTTTTTTTGGAAAATACTCCCTAATCCTCCCTTCCCAGCCCTAGCTTCATAAGAAAGCCCTAGGTTTCTTAAAGGCAGCTTGCCTGCAATTTGCCGATGCACTCTGAATAAGAGCCTAAAGCACCCACTGGAAAAGATCTGAAAGTGTTTCATCAGACACATCCCACCTGGGACAAAGGAAAGACTGGGAAGCAATCCTTCCTCCAGAGTCAGGCTGTGGTTCATGGAGAAACACTGCTTTCCTTCAGGGTCCTGTGCTGTCCCTCAAGAGCAAGAGCAGAGAACACCTATGTCATACCAGGGCCACACCCTTACAAAAGGGATTGGGTTATGGGCAGCAACACATTTAGTTTCTGAAATGTAACTTGAAAATAAGGTGATCATTTTGGTAAACTGCTAGTCTTTCTCCTTTAGTCTTGCATTGTCTTCCTTCAGCAAGCAAGCCTCAGAAAAAGTTCCTGTTCTCTTTGTCTTGTGATAACTCTCTGAACTTGTATGTTAGAGCTGGTTTTCCTGTCCTGGCATGCTACTGGTGTGGTACTAATAATAATAATACAAGAAATAGAAGGGTGATATTATTAAGATGGTTAAATTAATCTAGTTTGAAAAGGAAAGTTTGTCAGATTTCACATGACAAAGAATACAGGAAGTAAAACTACACAAAATAATTTGAGGGCATGTCAGAACCTTCCTGGGCAGCACTGTCATCCCACTCATTGAGTGGGAAGGAAAAGAAATTAAAGTATGTTCTTTGTTTCCAAATTCCAGATTGGCAACTTTGCTTTTAGATGGATTTCAATCTCCAGTTGTGTCTGGGAGGTGTTTGTTTTCCATTTTAATATACAATTTTCCACAATCACGTAAGAAAAAGTTTTCTACATTCAGGGTATATTTCAAATTTTCACTCCAGTAAGGTATTAAAAAAATCAGACATTCCTGACTGCAGAAATAGAAAAGATTCAAAGTTCATTTCATGATCATAAGCAGATATCTCCCTCCCTCTCCTTCCTCCTTCATTCTCTCCCCCTCCTTCTCTCCACTTTTGTTTCTTTTTGTTTTTTTCCCCTAAAGCAGTTAAAATTAAATATTCACTTTTTCTCTCTTCCTCTGGATGAGTTGCAATTTCACAATATGATAGTTTTATCAAGAACTAACAACTTTGGTTTGGCGTAGAACTATATAATTTTCTTAAATACAAAGCAATAATTTCAAAGTTTGGGCTAAGGAAGGAAGGAATACTGCAGCTTAGTGAAAGCATATGTTGCTTGTGGGGACCTCACAACCACATTCAAGTTCAGCTCTTGCCAAATCACGTTACATTGCTAGAACTCCTACTTTAAATTTCCCTGGTGAGGCTCATATGGCAGGGTCTGTGCTCCTGCTGCACGATACTAAGGAGGGCTTTACCTTTTTTATTCCTTTTATAAAATGCTTCTGCAGTTTACACATTCACAAATCAAGAACTCATTTTACCTTTTGTGGTTTTTTACAGCATGATTCTCAAAACTGGAGTAACATGGAAAAAACTTAATCACATATACAGACAATATTCTGTTGGGATCTCTGCTGGAAGCTGATTGCTTTGTTTTATAGTGAAGCACATGCTGTGTGTATAAAATATCTCTGACTGCACCAGAACTTGAAGTCTGAGAGCTGAGCACTGATTAAAGATCTAGAACTGTTCAAAACCATCTAGGTTTAGCTCAAAAGTCTTCTATAATTTTTGTAGAAGATCTACTTACTAATTTTTACAGGGAGAATTTTTCCACCCTTTTTGTAGGTAAAGGATATTTCAAAAACTTATTAAAGAGTAAAAACATGTATGAATACAATCATTACTGTTATCTTACACCAAACTTGTAAAAAAATTAGAATTTTTTTAAACAAAATTATCTGAGGAATTTTATTTTCTGGGACGAATTTTTATGCATTCTTTTCCCCTGCCTTAATAGTAGGGGACATTTAAGACTCAAATCCAACTAAAAGCTCCGAGAGCACATTCTTAATAGCATAATGTCAAAGTGGGGACACATATGACTGACTCCATGTATGTTATGTGTATGCATATACTGGCACTACAGAAGTAAAATAAACAGTGCAATAAGAATGTTACTCTGCTGAAATGGATGTAATTTTAGATGAAAAATCTTTAAATGCACCATGAAAAAGCTTTGAATGCACCATGAACCCTTCAAAACCAATCTTTTGTTCAAGGACTCAAAAAAAATGTTACATGCACCAAAACTTTATCCCAGATTGAAAACTCCTACAAGACTTCTCTTCTAGTCTTTTATACAGCTTGGAAAAATATTGATAAAATATCTACCTGAATTAATAATTTCTGCATTCTCATTTCATCAAATGTTATTAAATGTGTTATTGTGTTGCAGATTTTTGTTGAAATTTTTTACTCTATCACTGACAGAGAAAACAGAAATATTAAATATGACAACACTAAATGTTTTTGGAAAATAGTGAAAATTCTGTTTCTTTCATGAAAATGAAAGAGGAAAGAAAGGAATAGAAGGGAAAAAAAATTGCAGCCTTTCTGGACTCATTCTGTCTTAAGAAAGTGGTTGTGTTGTTCAAGCTATCAAGAGACAAAAATTTTTCAGTTGCATATAGGTGACAACTTTCAAGTCTCATGGCTTTGCTGACATAGTAGCTATTTTACCATGAAAACTTTCAATTGGTCCTACCTTTGGCTCGCTTTTATTTGGAAGGGCAGATGAGGATGGTGTCCCACTCCATGAAAGGAGGATTGGAACTGTATGACCTTTATGGCTGATCCCTCCAGCCCCAATTAATTTATAGTTATATAGTTCTATGAGTATGATAATTTGTGGTTATTTATGTGTCAAATTAAAACCTTTTTTGTGGTGAGGTGTACTCATAATTGTGAAATTTTGTGTCCCATTATCTTGGTAAAACAGCCTTCCTGAGTTTCTTGGGAAACAATGAAAAGCAGGCCATTTTCTAACCTGAAGATGTTTTGCTAGCTGTAAAGTGGATCAATGCTGATTTAGAAAATTCTTCAAAATTCACTTGGCTCTAGCTGATACTAAATGTAAATACTACTGTGAGGCTTTGATATCAGGTTAGCAGTAGGGAAAGCTCTCACCATAATAAAGTCCATGTCACCACATACTAAATGTTTGCATCCTTTTTCTAAGTTGCAAACAGTTGTGTATATCTAAAGGTGAATTTGTCCTGTTAAGATGAAAGACAACTTGCTATTAGAATTAAAATCACAGCCTATGTAAATTCAGGTTAGTAAGAGTGCACATTTTTATAATTTCAAGTGGCATTTTATAGTTGTTATATAAAATCCATCCAAATCCATTCAGAAAATCTGTACATGAAGGTGTTGCACTCAAAACTGGTTATTCTTCTGTTTGTGTTTGCCATCTTACATTAAGTTTTAAAGTCCCTACATTTCCTACATGGAATTGAGTTTCAGGTTGACTTTTATACGCAACTTTCTTATTCTTAAGCAAAAGTTTCATGCTGTCTTTTACACTCTGGAAAGCAGATACATGTATAGGGTCAAGAATTATAAGGATCGTTAATTATTTTAGTAATTTACAACATATCTGAAGGCTTTATCCAAAACGTCTCAGGTTTTCACCAAAGGTGACTCAGTAGAAGAGCAGGTATCTACCCTATAGTAGTTCTGACTCGCTGAAACTTGTGTGCAATGTTCTGTATCTTCAGCTGCAGGGCAAGATACCAGGAATGCTTAAAAAAAAAAAAAAATATATATACATATACATATATATATATATAAACTATGTGTTTATATGCACTATATAATGTACAGTAGTTAATTTGTGTGTTTCTATTGAAAGAAAATTTTCTTTCAAGTCTCAGATCAAATATATCAATTAAAAAAATAGTACGAAATTAGAGAAATACTAAATCCTGAATGCCCAATATCTGTGCTGGGGAAAGTCAGCCAGGTCTCTAGGACCCAGCTTTCATCTTTTCTCATGTAGTTCTATAGCCCAGATGCTAAGCAGTCTTCAGCTAGAGCTAAAGTGTGAACAGTTTATCAGTTATGTCTTAGCCAGAATATATTTTACTCTCTCATAGTAAGATTAGTGTCATAGAGCTAACAGAATCACAATAAAGAAAAGGCAGTGCCAGTTCATAGTGGTAAGAAGTTAGTCAGTTTTAGGTCAGAATGCTTTCTATGCATAAACCTGTTAAGTTTTAAGATGCCATTTTGTATAGTTACTATTCTGACCATAGCTACGTTTTCAACACAGGCTATATGTGGTTTAAAGAAAAGACATGTCCTGTTTGAGAAAGTAATTAATGTTAAAGGAGGGTGCAATATGGGAGATGAACCCAGCATTGTTGCTGATTCAGTGTTGGTGATGTGAGTTATTGAGTCCACAGACACTTTTACTTCTGCATTGACAGAAAATATGCAGACTCCATGCTAGTGCTCATTACTTTACACTGACAAAAACCAAATGGTTAGGAAAAACTCCAGATCACTCTGGATTAATAGGACCATGTAAGGACAGCAGTAACCTTTAAAAACTCTGATAATAGTGCCTTTATCTGGAGCTTTTTAATAAAGGGTGAAATATAGTGTAGAAAGATTTCTTCTTTGGAAGCTTTCAATTGACTTCCAAGTGATAGCAGAAATATTTCAAGGAAAAATTTGTATGGGATGAGGTGCATTCTTGAGATGCTCACATCTACAGGGGCAGTGTTTTCTGCTTATGAACATGTACACCTCTCATAAACATTAAGATAGACAGACTTTAAAACTGTGACAGCCTTACCATTTGCTAATAGCATTTCTTGTAATGTGTATCTTCTGCTAAAATTATAAAAGATAGAATCTGAGAAAGAAGAAAGGATTTCAAAGCCAATTCAAACTCTACTTCCAGTGCCCAGTTAAGTTACCACAGATTAGCATTCATCCAACTGGCAATCTGTTTTAGTGCCTATCAACTACTCTACCACTAGTAAGTCAGTTGCTGCTTGTTGACCTCTGCACTTTATAGAAAAATAAAATGATATAGAAAAATACAAACTATTCTGTGGATATTTAGCATATGGATATGGGAGCAATTTGCAAAAACACGGGGACTGTAAGTTCTAAAGTGATAGGAAAGCTAGCTGTGCCTTCTTGTACTTTAGCCAGACAAAAACTGAACATTGTGACCTTTTTCTTTCTGATGAGGTGTCTGGCTATTCTTCCTGGGATCCATTAGACATACCACCACAGATTTCTACACAAAAGTAGTACGGGATTAGCAGAACTTGTACAAAGACATGCAAACAAGCCGTGTGTTTGCTTTTTTTCCTAGTTATTTCTACCATAAAGTGACTCATTTGTCACTTTGTCTATAATCATCAGAGTGAGATTTTTTATTCTTTAATCCTATGAATGTTGGAGTAAGTGCAAAAATGTCATAAAACTGCCCTTAGTGATACTATGGAGTATCACTGCTTGGCTTTCCTTTTTACTTGGCTTTAAGGAGTTCAATGTACTCCAGTGATTCAAATGACTAGTATTTTAATTTATAAGCAATTTCATTATCTTTTCTGAAATTGATGCTATTTCATAAACAGCCCAACACCTGTTAGCACCCTAATAAATATAGCTTCACCACCTGTCCAATGTTTTTCGTGTTGTCTTTCTAGGAAGAGAAAAAAAAAGTTTTAGTCCTCAATATTGTTAAAATAGGTTGCATTCAATATTATCAATATGCTTTACATTAGCACTTTACTATTAGAAGAACTTTTGAAAAGCTGGACATTCACTATATTTGGTTTAATAGAAAACCCAATTCTTATTTTTCAGGAATCATCAGATGGTTCTAGCTCAGCTATAAATGACAGAATATGTTTATAAATAAAGCAAATTAAGGCATCTCAGAGAAAAAGTTGATACTTTGGAAACTGGGCATTAATGGAAGACAAAGACTTCAACCTTTGCAGCAACACCTGTGCATTTAGTGGCAATAATTCAGTGGCTGAAGAGCACATTTTTAATGGGATTTATTTATGAAGGTTGATGGAATGCTTTTGGAAGACTCCAGTTAATATTCATACCCACAACCAGGAGTGAATTGAAATATCTTCATAGGCAAGGGTGGTTTTTAGCTCTTCCAGAACAACTCTCAATGAAATTAGCTGTGTTAAAGAGAGGATATTAGAACGTGCCCACTTGTAGTCTGTATGATATTTAAGTGAATTCAAATTTAATTTGCTTTTATGTACGTATAAAAATATTTCTGGGTGTAGAAGCAAGAGTTGGTTCTTCTGCTATGATGTTGCAAAACTTTTAGACAAGACAATACTGAATCTGTACTTAATATTTTTTTTAATTGTCTATGGTAACATTAAGTATTGACATTATTTTGGTTAAATACCAAACCATTATTTTGGTTAAATACCAAACCATTATTTGGTTAAATACCTATTTTATCAAAGAGAATGCATTGAACAGAAAATGAAGACCCTACAGGAGATGGCATTTAAGTCTTCATAGGGGAACTCTATGTGTGGCTAGCCTGTGTTTGCTATGTTTGCTGTAGATTGCAGAAGGTATGAATGTGCAGCTGGAAAAATTTACTGGTCTCTTAGTTTTTGAAGCTTTACATAGAGGTGAAATAGTTGTTGCTTGCCAGCAGCTGATATAATCTGCCAACTCTTCATAGATTTGCCCTCTGTTTTGCGCTATGAGTCACAGATGTCTATGCTCTATGAGTCAGATCTGCAGTACTGGAAACAGATCTTTGAAGAAAAGTAGGAGATGTGTTCAAACTTGAGCAGGTAAAAGAGAAGGAATAATGGCTATTCATTTATTTTCTTTTCGATTTTAGAAAGTTTTTCCTTTGGCTTCTTACAAGACAAAAATATATCCAGTAGTTTTTTGCATTATATTATTTTGTTAAGGAATTTCAGCTCCGTTCCTACATGTATCTCTGTAAGGCCCTCGCATGACTCTACACTGTGGACATTATACTTGTGTTTTTGTCTATGTATGTAACACACTCTGAAATAATCCTGACTGTGATTTCAGTAGTGCCTTACTTCCAAAAGGGGGACATTATTACGAGCAAAATAGAAAAAACTATATCCTTCACAGCACTTTGTATAAAATTTAATGCTGCCAAACATCATCGCTTACCCCCTATTTGACTTCAAGGCCATATAAATGACATGCATTTTTGAACTTAAATAATTTTTCTGCTCTCATTTGACTTAATTTGGCCTTCTAAGTAGATATTACTAAACATATTGTCATTCTTTCATTTAAAAATCTTTGGCTAAACTGTAGCCACGGCTACAATAAGGTAGGGCTAGATTTTGATGGGTCCGATTCGCTATCAATTCAGTGTGTCTGACAGCAGGAAATATTTTAAGGGTGTCACAAGTTGAGTATTTCACACAGTTGTTCAGGTAATACAGAAAGGAATTTTTGTTAGTGCTTTCCATACTATATATTGCATAGTAGGATGGCACCTTCCACTTTGATTGTGCATTTGCCTGTTATAAACTTTCTGCGCATCCTTGGATATAATAAGCTGTTAATAATATAGGAACTTACAAAAGGAAAATATTTTACTGAAAAGTTCTCCTATTCTTTTTCATCTTCATCATGAAGGTATCAGGAAGTGGCATCTGTGGATCAGGGCTTTAAGTCCAAGATGGGAAATAATTTTGAAATTATGTCATGTAAGAATTTATTTGACTAGAGATGTTCTTCATGAAAATTAGGAATAACAAATACAAAAAAGTACAAATTCTTGTACTTTGCTAATAAAGAAAGCAGGATTTTCTCTTTGGCTTTACTTAAGCCAAACGTCAAAGAATGTTATTTTGTATGCTGTAGAAAGAAAAGTGAATTTTTCATGTAAAGAAAAGCAGCTTAGGCACAAAAGCAAATTGAAGAAATAAATCTGAAGTGAATGTGAAGGTATGAATGCCTCTGTGAACTGAAAAATCTATATTTCTGGATTTACAGTCTCTCTTTGAAAAAAAAAATCTTAGTCTAAGAGAGCTGAGTTAAGCTGAGCAGGTAGCAGTAGTTGAGAGTGGGAAGCACTCATTACCACAATGATAAAGTTCTGAGCTTTACTAAAGTACATGAAAATTAAATTCTGAAAATTTGCATTGCTGTACCACTAGTACAGCCAAGTTTTATACATCTATTTTTATTTTCTTCCCCAATGAAACTGTGATAAATAAATGACATTATTTTACCACCTTACTCCTGTAATAGGAATGACTGTGATGCATTTTATGCTATGGAGGTAAAATTTACTGATTAAAAAAAATATTACCACAATCTGCAAATTAATTCAGCACCAAAACTCAAATTATGAAGCATTAATTCCTGGGGTTTTGCTCAACATCAAACTCAAAAAAACCATGATCATAGTATCTGTTAAAAAACTTACTGCACAATAATTTTGGTCTCTAACCATTTTGGTACTTGAATACGTATGAAATACTTAAAATATAATGCACATAATTTTGTTCTGACCAACATCTCATAATAAAATCAGATCATCAGCAAGAAATAGTGCATTTTTAAAAAATATTATTCATATAATTCACCTTCATTCAGTTTACTGAAAGCTGAGAGTCAAGACCAGAAGCCTGTTTCACTGAAAATCATTTTGAGTTCTTGCTAAAATGTAACAAGAGGCTGAAAATATACTTGTACAATGTACTGATTTTATTTTAGCCTTGGATTTCTAGGGTTCCCAGGAAGAAAATTAACCTCACCAGTTACATGAAAGGAAATCAACTCATACCTTTCCATAAGAAACAGAAAGGCTTATAGGATTTCTGAGCTAGCTACTGAGTTCTTTGATTTCAGTAACTTGCACCATCTTTTTGAAATTAGATTTACTAACATATTTAAATGCATTTAAAGATAAATAACATCTGGATGAATATTTTCATAGTAATATTTTATTAGGGATGTAAAAAGAAGTGAGACTAGTTAAAACTGGTCAGAGTAATGGCTTGCACATAAAAAAGTTTGGCCAGAATTTTTTAAACTTTGTAGAAAAATTATGTTTGTCTTTCAGACTACACCTAGTAACTTCTCTATCAAGCCAATTTTTTTGGGCCCTTTAATAAAATGACTAACAGCAGGGTTTATAATGGAATCTGATAGTGAGCCTGTGGGGGAGAACTTTTACTAACAATATAGATTTTTTTTACTCTTTTATTTACCTGCATTAAATCTAAAAGCACTTAAGTAATTCAGCAAATCTGAGAGACATCAAACCTCAAAATAAAGTTTAACCATACCTCCCTCTGCATGGATAACACATGTTTTTAACAAATTCCACTAATCCTGTATAAAGAGATGAGCTCTAGAAAATGTTTCTGATACCCTTTCAGTTACTCCTTTGTTCAAAGTGTGACAGTGACTCTTTCTAGCATTTGGTTCTTCCTGAATATCTAGTATAATGCTAGCAATTATTATTTCTACAAAAGCAGATACTTTTATGTGCACACTTTACTGGCAGATTTGCAGCGCTTTCTTCCCCGAACACCTTTTTAGTGATTATAGGAAGGAAAATTTTCTTTATGTGACAGAGAGGTACAATGCATTATTGGCTTTATATGTCTTTAAAAATATTTTCCAGTAATAAATTTCCATATCAACCTCCCCTGAAGCACACTACAACTCTGTTTAATACCAAACTCTGTACAATACCAAAAAGATTTAATATACTGTGGCTAATCCATTTCTGTTTAAAGCTACAGTGCTCATGGAAAATGAGTCACAAATGCTGTTATACAATTGGTAGATTAAGTTGTTAAATACAGTGGGATCTATTCTCTTGCACTGTCTTGAATAAACAGAATTACATCTGACTATACATACCAGTAGTTCATAGAAGCACTTTTGTTCATTAAATTCTAGCAGACAGACTCTGGATTAAAAAAAGCAGAGTCTGATAACACTTGTGGCTGATAAGAAATGTAAAATCTAATCCCCTTTCCTAAGGCCAGTGGATCACAGCCAAATGGAGGTTGAAAGCTCAAAAAATGCCACCATCTCAGTTGGAACCTTTTCTTCCAAGGAGTAACTGAATCTGAGATTAACAAGGCACTGACATTTGTGGGTGGGGTGTATGGGGACACACAGGGGAGAGATGGCAAATCATGTTCTCTGTGCAACATTTATCCTCTGTTTCTGTTCAGGGGGACATAATTTAAAGACAATTGAAAAGATTGCTGCTTACTATACTATTGGATAAAGACAAATTATACCTTCAGATGGAGAGCAAAATTTGAAAGCAGCACTTGGGAGTTAGGCTATCCAGTTGCCACAGGTATATTTTAGTTAAAAATTAGTACAGTTACACATTCTTCAGTGAAAACACTGTTATGATATGAAAATTAATTTATATTCTAATTATTCCCATTGGAAGGGTCTTTTAAATATTACCTTGTTCCAACCCTCCTACAGTCAGCAGAGGTAGCATCCACTAGTGTGATTGCTTGGAGCCCCATCCAGCCTCGTCTTTAATACATCAAGTGATGGGGCATCAATCAAATTGCCTGAGCGACCTGCCAATGTTTCACTCACTTCATCATGAAACATTTTTTCCGTCTATCTAGTCTGAATTTACCCGCTTATGTTTTAAAAGGATTACTGCTTTTTCTGTCTCAACAAATCCTGTTAAAAATGCTGTCCTTGTTTTCTTGTTACACCTGGTGATTGAGAGCTCCTCTGCTCTTTGGAAAATATCCTAAATGATAGCAGAACCAGATCTGTTCTGCTACCCTGTTCCTGAGGGCAGTTCCCAGAGGCTCCTGCAAATTAACTCCTTGAAGAGCTGAAAGCTGTTCTTCCTAAAGTTTGGGGTCCTGATTTTACTGTTTGCTTGACCCCTATTTCTTAGGACTGTGACCCCCAGTGTGTGATCACAAGCTGCTCCAATCTTGATGTATCTGATTTCTCTGGTGACCATCAAATCCAGTGTGGCTTTCCTTCTGGTAGGGCTGTCTATTTCCTGGCTTAAGAAGTTATCCTTCATGTGTTCTGGCCATCTCTTGGTTTGCCTGCAGTTCACTGTGCTACTTTCCAGCAGATGTTGGGTGGTTGAAGCCCCCCAGCAGAATAAGAGCCTGCAAGCATGATCCTTGATTTGGGACCTAGAGTAGACAACATCCACAATGATCTCTTTGTTGTGTTGGTCTTGAGTTCTGACCCAGAAACTTCTTGACCCACTCATGGCTGCTCTTCAGAGACAACTCTTCACACTCAATCCACTTCTTGATGTAGAGGGCAACCCCACCATGTCTCTTTCCTTTCCTGAAACTTCTGAATGCCCTGTAGCCATTGATCACTACACTCCAGCCATGGCATTCACCCCACCAAGTTGCAGTAATGGCAAATATTTAGTAGCTTTCCAGCAGCAGGGTGGCTTCCATCTCCTCCTGGTTGCTGCCCATGCTGTGTGCACTGGCAGAGAAGCACTGCTGCTGGGCTGCTGGTTGTATTGCCTTAGTGGAGCATCCCTTCATTTCTTTGAGATATTTCCCAGGAGTTTCCTTGTTGACTCCCCTTACTTCTGGAGCCCCTCTAAGATTTCAAGTGTGCTCTGGTGTACTCAGCACATCTCAGGGCAGCAGGCTGAGGTTCCTCACTAGTATCCTTCCCTCCAACCTTGGTGCATACCACGGGTGACCATGGCTTGTCATGCCCAATCCTGACTTATACCTTTCCCCGCCCCAAGTCTTGTTTAAAGCTCTCTCAATAAGGTTGTGAGCAAAGTCCTCTTACTCCTTTGAGAAGGATAAGTCCTGTCTGATAATGGCAGACCTGGTGCCATGTAGGTCAATCCATTATTAAAAAGCCACAAAATCCTGACAGTTATACAAGCCACAGAGCCATAATCACTGGGTATATTGCCACATGATGGTAGTTGGTGTGTCAGAAGTAAGGGACTTGTGAAACATTTTATTTCACCTGTCCAAGAAAGCCACAGGACTAGGGAATAAGTCAGCAATTACTTACTAAAACCCTGGAACATATCTGAACAATAAAAAAATGGTTTTTGGGATCATACTTGCTGAATAGAATATGCCAACATCTTTTCAGTATGTCTGATGACAAAATAACAACTTTTGAAAAAATGAAAGTGTCAGCAAAAAAATGAAATCAGCTGTTACAGAAGCCACTTATTACAAGATTCCCCCCAAAAAACCGACCTTAATGTATCAATTAAGTTCCAAAACCCACTAGGTATATAGCTCTTATTTTTCTGAATTCTGCATATGCATCCCATATGTTAACACAATTTTTTGGAAACCTATGATTCAACATTAGAGGAAAATACCTGTGTGAAATACAAGAAAATACCTGTGTGAAACAAACTGACACACTAATTTTTTTATCCTGATTTCACACTAGCATTGAGTAAGTGGTATTTCTTCAGACTTTCAGTTCATAGAAATCTCAGTCAAGCCATAAACTTTTCTCTTTTTTTCTGGTTTTGCCTAGTCAGTCTTTAATATTTCCTTGTCCCAGAATCATGAGAAGGAGGTAGGAGATGTCTTGCTAACATCCTGCTTACTGTGGGAATGGTCCTTGGATCAGATCCTCTGCTGTATCCCTGTTTACATCAACCACATCTGTCACAGCTCCAAAGTCTGCTCTCACAGTCTTTCCCTAATTTCTATCTTCTGTAATTTTTAATTATCAAAAATCTGGGGAGCTTTGTGCTGTGAGTTTTTTTAACTCTGTGCTCTGTTACACCCAGTCCCATTTCTAAGCATATAGCTAAGGTAGGATATCTATAGTGCAAAATTTCTGACTCTAGCCTTTGTTTCTTACAGGAGATTGTGCTAATCAGACACAACATTTAAATTTTACATGCAGCAGCCATTTCTCCTCCAAACAGCTCCACTCAGACATACTGTAGATACTCATGCAGGAGTGCTCCTCACATCAATTTCTTTGATCTCTTGAGTAATTAGTTACTACTTTCACTTACTAGAAAATTTAATTTCAAGGACAACATAAATGACTGGGGACTAAGAGCAGAAATTACTTATTTTTTTAGGACTTGAGATATCACCACATTCAACACAACTTTATCTACATTTATGTTTTAGAGTCTTGAAACCTGCATCTTTGGGTTCAGTGGAATCCAAATGTTAATGATTAGAGGAAGACTGGAACTAAATTCCTTGCTTAGCAATTGGCTTTCTGCGTAAACTTGGATCATAGGATGAATCACATTTTTTTATGTCCTTCCATCTCTTGAAATATAACGAGGATTACTGTGCACTGAGATCATAAGACAACATATTCTAGAAGAAGAGGAGGTCTCCAGACCCAGGCCCTACCCAGAGCAGACTCAGCTGTGGGCTCAGACTGGCTTGCTTGGGTGTTCTTCCAGTCAAGGTGTGAAATGTTCCCAAGGATGGAGACAGTTCAGCCACCCTGGGCAGCTGTCCCACCCCTGGCCTGTACTCAGGAGGAAAGGGCCTTTCCTCTGCAGCCTGAGCTCTGCATGTTTCAGCTTGTGCTTCTGCCTCTCATTTTCCCACCAAGCAACACTGGAGCCTGGTTGCATCTTCTCCATCCCTTCCTGCCAATGTCAGAAATGCTTCTGGGTGTCCCTGAAGCTGTGCCTTCTCCCAGCTGAACCAGCCTTGGTTCTACTTGGAAGATTCTGCAAGATTCTCCTTGAAGAACAGACTTCAGTTGTACCACCTTGGTGACATCCCCTCTCCTCCCACCAGTTCTGTCTACATTGAGAAAGCAGTATGGCAGCTGTAATGAAAGCAGTGGGTGCTTAGATATTATGGTGGTAAAGGATATGATGGCTAAGGTGGGGGGTATTTGCCATTGCATTAAAGCAGCAATAATGACACACAGAAATTATAGTTTTACTCTCCACAAAAATGACCTGAATACCACCAGCTCATTTAATTTTACTATCTAGTAAAAGAAAAAGGAGGATAGGTTTCTCCTAAAACCTATTCAAACTCATTTTATATGTGGTTTTCAATAAGGATTTCTTCCTTACTATATCAAAGTTTCTCTTCTAGGTGACAGAAGAATAGATGAAACACATTTAAAAAAAGAAAGAGATAGGAATTGCAAAGCTGGAGATGAGATTTTTTTCCCCCTTAACCCATACTGTTCTTAGCAAGTGGCCTTGCTCAACAGCTAATTTCTTATATTTCTCACTGATGCATCAGCACTTAAAAATCAGAATGAAGATCTTAACTGAAACTAAATGAACTTTCACACATGGTGATTACCCTCTACATTTGGGTTATTCTTGAAGCCAGTGTGTAGACAGTTTCAGAGACCTATTTGAGGTAATTTCTCAGTTTCCTCCTTCAAACTGAATCTTCAAGTACCCTTCAAAGGATGAGAACCCTCACCCTCCTCCCCATTTCAAGAAATTTCCAGAAGAAAACAGATTCCTCTGGCCTTTCCTTCTCTCTTACCCTCAGATACCAAAAATGCTATATGATGGGTTTGAGAACACATTTGTTTGCAGTGACAGAATGCTGCTTGTTAGGAAAGAACCCTGTGCTCACCTGAGTTTGGTCTCTCCCTTTGGGATCTGGAGCTTTTCAGTATTGGAGATGAATAATAAAGAATAATATGTGTTGGATATTGTGGCTATAATATAAATATTTTTCAGTTACATTTTGAGGAATTTGAGTCCAACCACAGTCCCAGGACACAGCTGTGGGTAATATGTTTCCAGTTGCACTGTATGCAGTAACACAACCAAACAGTTCTATGAAAGTCCTGGAAACTACATTCTCAATCTCATGTTGGTGCTGGACACTTGCCACTGGAGTTAAAATTGCAACTCTATCCCTTGACTCCTAGAAAATTCTCCCCTGAGCCATATGGGGAAAATATACAGAACCAACTAGAGGAGGCCATATTCTGAAGGAAAAGAATACCTTCATACAGCACAAGACAGTAGGGGAAGAGAAGCTGTGAGAAAAAGAGCATGAAAGGAAAAGGTAGAAGATTTATTTCTGAACATAATGAAGGGACTAGAATGTAAAAGAAAACAAATCAATGGTCTTTCTGCAATGGCCAGGTATAAAACATTGGACACCATTTTGTAGAAAGATTTCAGTTCCAGATACAGAAAATAATGTTACCTGAAATGGCAGCTGCTCAGGAGCTCACCTAGACTATATTCCTGGACAGAAGCGGCTGTTTTTTCTCAGACATTCTTATATTTCAAACAGAAATTAAGGGGAATGTTGAACCTGATCTTCTAAGCCCATTTCCCTTGTCCTTTCTGAAAGCAGAAAAAAAGTGGTGGGAGAAAACTTTGCTAACTCTGAGAAAATCTAGAGAATCTGTAGGTGCAAGTGCATGATTCCAGCTCTGCCTACTTGCTAGATTGATTGGTGAGTCCTGGGAGATACTCACAGATAATGTTTTGTACCTCCATTCCTGTGAATAACAGAGGAGCAGCACTATCAAGTTTTGACAAATTTGTACAAAAATCAAGGTGCAGTAAAATATAGGAGCTCTGGAATACAGTAGAATTTAGGCTTTTTACTAGTACCTGATTTCTGTAAAGTGATGCATACAGACTGTGCTCATGCTGCTCTCTCACCCCCTATTTTAAACCACTTACAGAGACATTGTCCTGTGCTTCCAGACTCTTGCCAGCTGTTTGCATCATCTATCTCTTATCAGGCTTTATGTGAGGCAGTGGAGATTGTTTTTCTGTGGGTATCCTCAGTTAATCCTGGTCAAGCTGAATCTGAAAATAGAGGGAGCTCGTCACCATCTCAGTGAAGTGTAGCCCTACTGTCATGTATGACGATGCAATGAAGGAAAATACCTGAAATGTGGCTTCACAAACAGATATTAACAGTGACTGACATTTCAAATAAAGGAAAATCAGGACATTGAGAGTTAGGAATTACAGTATCATATTAAAATTTAGTTAAAACCACATATTGTAACATTCATAATAAAACTGTGGGAGTTTGCAACTGGTGGCATTTATGATTATAGCAGCTTATATCCCTCATGGTGAAATAGTTGGCATCAAACAGAAAGGAATCACACAGCAGAGCATGTAGACTCCAAAAATGCAAAACTCCAGGGCTCTGGGTACCAAGTTGCAGGGAAAGGATCATGACTGAAAGATGTACGTAGGGAGGAGGAAGAAGGGAAAGAATATTCTGAGATGGAGAGTTTAGCTGCTTATAGGTGTTCCATGGAAATAATTGTATTTAGGCTACACAACCATCTCAGTCTTCAGTCTTGAAGTCTGTTTTCCCAGCTATAATTGTTAGGTTACACACAAGGGACACCATGAGGTTATTTCACTAACATAATTTATCAGGCAGTGCATTTGGTGTAACATTTATGACTCATCACTTGAATGCTTACTTCTGCTCTGATATGTATCATCAAATACTATACTATGAAACAGTTTCTAAGCTGTCCAAGAACAAAAAGTAAGCTTTCCAATGTAAAGTCAACAAAATTTCTGTGTTTGCTTTTATACAACTGTGTTTCAGGTTGTATGCAAGATATAAAACAGATTCTGTATTTGCATAGGAGATAATTGATGAGTGGTGTCAGAGTGTGTTAATTCAGTCAAAGAATGGGGTCAGCACTTCCTAGTGCATCCTAAGAAATACAGCTGATGAGCTTGAGTTGCAATGCATAAATAAAATCCTTCTCTCATGTTTTCTCACCCGTTTTAAAGAAGTCTAAGTATCTCTATTTTACTGTTCAACTCAAGAGTTTTAAAAACTGCTTATTCAGACTATAGAGATGGAGTTGATTTGTCTAATTCAGCCTTTATTTTGATGTTATCCATTGCACTTATAAGAAATACCTCTGTTTTAGACTGGCCTGAAGTAACAGCATGAAAGCTAAAATGTTATATTACCTACTTTCTGGGGAGCAATTCTGACATCTGAATACACCAATTTCTATAACATTCATGTTTTTAGTTTCTTTAGACCCAATGCAGAAGATTATTTTCAGCAGGCCTGAACTGTGACACTAAGAAAACCACAGAAAATAATTTTGTGCATTTGTCCTGGTTTCTGCTGGGAAAGGGTTAATTTTCTTAGCAGCTGGTCCATTGCTTTGGATTTGGATGAGAATAATGTTGATAACACATTGATGTTTTGACTGTTGGTAAGTAGTGTTCACCTGAAGTCAAGGACTTTTCAATGTCTCATGAGCTGCCCATGAAGAGCTACATAAAGAGCTGTAAGGGAGAGAGGCCCGATGAGTTGGAATCTTCCATCCAATAGAACATCATGCTCAGTATATAAACTGGGGGAGTTATGTGGAAGGGGGGTGACTGCTGTGAACTGCAGGGAGTTACATAGAAAGGGCCTGACTACTTTTGGGGGCTGGGCTGGGCTGGGCAGCAACCAGCAGGTGCTGAGTAATTTTATTGCGCATCACTTGTTCCTCTTGGGTTGCATTACTCTCTCTCCCTCTCCACGTAATTACAACTGTTGTTATTACTGTTGTATTCTTTTCCAGCTATTAAATTGTTCTTAACCCACAAGGTTTACTTTTACTTTATGATTCTCCTCCCCACCAGACAGGGGCAGGGGAAGAGTAAGAAAGGGCCTGCAAAGTAGTTAATTGGCACCTGGAATTAAACAATATTAATTAAGTTAAAGAATTGCTGGCCATATCTACATTCTTTTCTGCTTTTAGTGTGCAAGAATATTTTTTCATATAAATGGGAGGTTATTTCTAACTCAAAAATTCTGGAATTCACATTAAAAAATTAAACATTAAAAAATCAGCCTGCTTAAAGGAAGTTTGAGAGGAGAAGTGAATATGAAGGAAAATTAAAAGACCTTATTGAGCAACAGTGAATTATAGGCCTACTTAGGCATACACACAGGGGCTAGAGGATGAAACTTTTGTAATTTTTCAGCTCATTTAATCTGAAAGGCCTGCATGCTGAGATACATTGCCAGAGTTCACATCTGCAGTTTGGTTGGTACATTCCATTTGGTGCTGGCATTAGCCCTGTGACCACAGTGGCTTCTAATGCTCAGCTCTTTTAGTGGTTTGGCATCCTTCATATTCCCTCAAGCTCTACAGTAGAGCAAGCGGACACCCACACTGGACGCCAAGAGAGTCATCTTAATGAATGACATATTACAAGCCTTGTGAAAGTAATTTGCTTTGCACCATGGTGTAGCTGGCTAACTTCCTATTGCTGAAGGTTGAGAGCTGAATTCAGCACTAAAGCTATGAAAATTCTTGCCTTTTGGGCAACATAATACAGAAGCAAGCCTTATTAAAAGTAATTTTTACCTTTGTTTTCTAGAATGCTTGGAAGTTTTCTACTATCCTGTTTAGGGGTAATGAATTCACACCTGAAGACTTGTCATTTTTATAGCAAGGTAAGTCTTCTATGAAATGTAGAACAAAGATTCTGTTAAATCTAATTTTCTGACCTGTGATTTGATGACAATGGCTATTGGCTGTTGGACACTGACCATTAAAGAGCTGAGCACACAGGGCAGACAGCTCATATTTCCCTCAGTCTGTGCTTTACTTTCTTTCCTATTCTCTTTCTACGTAGCATTATCTGAACACAGTGATTTTCTGACACGGGCAAATACACAGGCACTCATTACTTCCACAGCTAAGATTCTGCAGTATTTTCTGCTTCTTGCTCCTGTTTCATTCACTGTTTTGATGAAACATTCTTCTTTGCCTGAAAAGTGTGTCTGATGCCTTTGCTTCCTGCCTGTTTCTTCCAAAAAAGCACACGCATCAAGGGGGAAAGATTTATGTATACAGAAGAAACTACTCTTTTCTATCATGAACATTAGGCCTGGAAACAGTCTCTGTGAAAGGGCCAATGGGGGCCCTTAAAGAAAAAATTGGCTTTGATTTTACGGAACCTTGAAGCTCTGAAAAGAGCTGCTTGTTGTGTGTACGGTTCCCAGCCAGCTCACACTGTGTGAATCTGAGGAGTGGTGTGCTGTGCCAACATGTGAAGCCAATTTAGTTGGGTAGTGAAAGTGTGAGGGAGTTCTGTCAGGCAAAGCAAGGACCATCCTCATCTTCTTTCCTGAGAGCATGGTAGGAAAGATAGCAGCACCCTTCCGGCTGTTATACTCAGGCAATGATGAAGATATCACAAGGCAGAAAATAGTTATTTTTTATTTATTTTGGAGTAAAAGTTTCTCCTTATTTTAACTCCATAATTAAAACTTACCTTAAAACTGAAGTTCAAAAATCACAGAATTGCTGTCCTCTTGTTACTTGTCACAGTGATTGTTGAAAGATTTCATGAAGTTCATGCATGGTTAAAATGCCATTATTCTCTTACTTGTGAAGCTTTTCCTAATTCCGTCCTTGCCTCCCACCCTATCCTGTTAGTAGTTTAGCTGTATCACTAATATACATGGATTTGAGTGGAGACATATGGTCCCCATCAGCTTAGATATTTAATTTTGAGATGACATTCTATTAATCCATCTGAAAAGGGAGAAGTCACCATATAACTGGTTGCAATTAGCCAAACCACAATTTTCTCTAACCAATTCAGTCTAAACCAAAAGCCAAAATAGTATTTTAGAATTACAACATCACTGCCAGATTTGCATCTAGTGAAGAATTCCCAGGGTTAAGATTCCAGCCGTATTGTAAAATCAATCCTCTAATTGCAACTTTTTAGAGAGGAAGATCAGTGGCAGGTGGTGCCTGCTATAAAAGCCTCATTAAAACACCTTCTGTTTGAATATCACAAAAGGGAGTCACCAGATGGAGGCACAGCTCCACATGGTAGCCTTACTTCAAATGAGAGTTTCACCTGACACTTTAGGGACAGCAGAATTTTTTTTCCCTAACTAACAAGCCACTGAGGTTCAAGAGAGGATATATTAGGATTAATTGCACTTGATCACTAATCCATTGTAATGCCATATGCTGAAGGCATTGTTCATTGTCAAGCCAAGAGACAGGTAGGGCCCCTCTGGTAATGTAAACTGTCCCTATTTCCACAGATCTAATCCAATTTCACCTCCTTACAGACCTCAGATTCCAGTAAAGATATTTAATTCTTCCTGCTTTGTCTCCTGATACATTTTTGAATGGTAGCAAATCTGATACAGAAACTAATGATGCTGAAATACGCTGACAGATTTGAAAATTATTTTTCCTGTTGTTGCTTGTTGAAATGAACAAAATATTAAAAGGATATTTACTCAATTGTGTGCTCAGCCTCTTGGTCTAAAGGGCCAGCTCTTCTCCATCAACCACACAGTTTAACTTCTCATATCTCTTCCCTCTCCTAGTCTCAAAACACATATCTGAACAATATGTGATTTATCAGATCAGAACAATTGGCAAGCTAAATCATGCGAGTAAAGTTTATGTTTCTTAAAGGAGGCATTGTCACTTCGCACAGGTCTTGGAGTGGGAGGATTTTTTCACTAGCTTGGCTTTGGCACTGATCCAAATCATTAAGTGCCAAACAGAGTAACCAGAGAATTTTTCATAGTTCTGTTGTGTATTTTGTGTTAAGCTACTTTAAAAACTGCCACTCACCAAGGCTTTTTCTTAATTTAAGAAGGTTAGTTGGATTAAACATGTAGTGTGTGTATTTGTGAGAAGCAGAAGGAAGGAGATAGGTGTATTAAATTAATATATTTTTTACCAAGTCATACATAGCATCCTATGCCACAGAAGGAAAAGGTAAACAAGCCAAAACCTGTAATTCTTTGTAGACATTGTACCAAAAGTTCAAGACTAAAATATGTTTTCATACTAATCTGATTTGAGAGCTGAGGTTTGGTATATAACATCTCATCTTGTGCTACTTTCTTAAGACTACTCTATACTTACAAAATGTCTTCTGTTCCAGTAAGGACTCCAAGTGTGTTGCCAGCTGTACACACTTAAAGATCAATTCAACCACCAGTGAAACGTAACCATCTCTGGGGTGGAGCACAGCAGCTCCTCCACAAAACGCAAAGCCCTCTTTTTAGGAGGAGGAAGTAAAAAATATCTGCTTCGACTGCAGTTACAAGGGAAATTGTGCTGGCAGAGTATAATTACTGTTGTTGAAAATTGCCCAAAACACTGGAGGTAACTTTCTCCACTACTGGAAAAGGTGCCAGCAGATCTTCAGCAATAACAAGTGCCCAAGGCCTCACATTTGCTATGAGTTCAGAAGGCATTGACTGAAATATATGACAAAACGTTTCCTCTCCATTAAGTAGAAGGTCAGATATCTCTGTAGTTTCCAACCCTACCTGTTCCTCTCTCTTCCCAATATCTGTATTACGTATAGTACAAGGCCAGCTGACTTATTCCACCTAGTCT
Source organism: Melospiza georgiana (assembly GCF_028018845.1). Classification (NCBI taxonomy): domain Eukaryota; kingdom Metazoa; phylum Chordata; class Aves; order Passeriformes; family Passerellidae; genus Melospiza; species Melospiza georgiana. The sequence continues at coordinate 35,031,919 of NC_080465.1, forward strand.
ACTCTAAGCATCTTCATCCTTAATGTAAACTTGGCTTTTAAAACAGGATTCTCGTGGTATTTCCAAACCAATACAAGTTTGTCAATGCATTTTCTCACTGTCTCTTCTAAAGAAATCCTTTTCAGTTATTTTGGAGTGGTAACTTCCATTTAATTGGGAAAATTAAATGTGCTGGCTGAAGGAGTTACCTGAGGTATAGGAGTTCCACATTCTTCTTTCGTTTCTGACCTGCCTGGGCTTGCATGCAGTAGTTGTATGTTGTGAATTAAGGGTAAAGTAGTCAACAACCTCCACTGTTGTGGAGATTGAGGACTACTTTATGCATGTATACTTCATGCTTATGGGTCTTCATGCATACCATTATCTGCTTCCATCCAGACAGGTAGCTTGTCTTGATCACAGATGAATGGATCTGGCAGACTTGTAATAAACAAATGATCTCCAAAACCAAAACCAGACCAAAGACTGTGTCCATGAATAAGTGCTGAGTTCAGTGGAAATCTAATTTAGCTAACACAAAATATTCAAGGAAGTATAGGCTGTCCTATACTTCCCAGGTACCCAGGAATAGATTTGAGATTCATAAAATCTTGAAAAGATTTAAAAAACAATGTGTGTAAAAAATTTAAGACTTCATTGATTTTCATTAGTATTCTTTATTTAAAAATTAGGCAATTTAGTACAGAAACAGAAAACTGATATTTGAGGAAAAAAGCACTATTAGGAAAAAAGCATCCATAGCTATGTATGGTTTTGCCTTCTGAAGACTAGATGAGACATAACATATCTCAGGTATTTTAGGAACTATCTTTCTGGTAAACTGAGTGCTTTGAAAAACTGTTACATAATCCTTGTTGTAAGCTGATTAGTAGTGCCCTTTCTGGCTGTATGTTACATTCCCAGAAAGTGAAGAGCGTTTCAGAGAAGTCAGAGATGGCCAATTTTCCACTTGTGACTTGCAAGAAAATTCTGCCTTTATGATAGTTCTGAAATGAGTTCTAGATGACCCTTAGGATATTTGGGTGTATTTGATTGCTCTTTCCCCAGGGTAGTACTTTGGTCTTCTCCTTGTTTAATGAATTGAAAATGAATTTAAAATAAAATTTTCATTAACGAAAATTTCATTAATGAATTTAATGAAATAGCTGTTGGTTCATTTCTCCAGCCTGCCAAGATCTCTCTGGTGATGAATACGGAGGCAGGGTGAGCTTCTGGTGTATCAACCACTACTTCTGGGTTTGCATAACCAGCAAATTTACTGAGGGTATGCTTTCTCCCATCATCCAAAACATTAATGAGGATGTTAAACAGGATCAGATTCAGCACTGACTCCCTGGGGTTCACTTCTAATTGTTGACTGCCAGCTTTGCCCCCACTGATGACCACTCTCAGAGCCCAGCCATTCAGAGAGTTTTCAATCCACATCACTTCCTACTCATCCACACAACACATCCAGAGTTTATCAACAAGGATCTCATGAGAAACAGTATCAAAAACACTACTGAAATCCATGTAGGTAGTACCACTACTCTCTCCTCATCTATCAAGTGGTTGTTTCATCATAGAAGGTGATCAGGCTGGCCAAGTGTCCTGGTTTCTTCTGGGATAGAGTTGATTCCTTCTCTGTAGCTGGAGCAGTCCTGCATTTTGGATTCACTGTGAGAATAATGTTGATAACACTCTGATATTTTAGTTGTTGTGTTTATCCTAACCTAAGGGCTATTTTGTGTCTTATTTTTTGTGAGTGAGGAGGTAGAAAAGAGAAATCTCTGAGGAAGCATTGACAGGACAAGGGATTGGGACTGATTCCACACTCTAGAACATCATGTCCAGTCTATAAATTCCGTGAGTTACCCAGAGGAGAGGCTAATTAGAGTTGGGATGGGACCTGGTATTGGCCAATGGATTGAGAACAATTGTTTTGTGAATAATTTGTTTTTTCCTTTACTATTATTATTATTATTAATAATTATTATATTGTTACTATATTTTATTCTGTTTTAATTATTAAGCTGTCTTGATCTCAATCTACAGGTTTTACTTTTTGATCTCAATCTACAGGTTTTACTTTTGATTTTCCTCCCTTTTCCAGGAAAGTTATGAGAGAGCAGGTTTGTGGTGAGTAGTTGGCATCTGAGCTTAAGTCATGACACCAAGCATCATCAGAGGTATTTCACACTGGTGTGATGGAGAGGTGGAAAAAAGCATATGGACTTGGTTGGTGTATGTAAAATGTACTGGTATGAAACAATCCTAAAAAAAATCTAGTAAGTGTGAAATGAATAATATTTAAAAGGTACACTGCTTTGAAATGTCTTACACTTCAAAAGACAGATGTGACCTATGTAAATATTTTAATTTATAGTTAGGATTTGGCCTATTGACCCATTAAATTATTTCAATTTTTTTCCTTCAACAGAATGAGCTGAGGGTCTTGAGGGACCAGGAGACCCTCATGGAGTAAATCAAATACAGAGTTATTATCCTTTTAAATGGTTATTAATACTACTATTACTACCACCACTACTACTGCTACTACTACTAACAATAATAATACTAATAACAACTTTCTAATATTATCTTTTGAATAATCAACCTTTTAATAATAACAGTAACATCCTTTTAAAGCATTTACAACCTTTAAATGACTTAATTTGAAGCAACGGTTGGAGTGATATCTGATAGTTTGCTATTTCCAATTAATAGCAAGAAATGGTATCGCACATACCAAGTTTTCCTGTATCAAAAGTAATGTGCATTTAGATAGAACATTTAATCTGTATTTCAAACCAGAGTCTACAACTGCTCCTTAACTCAAAATGGGGGAGTCCAATAGCCCACCTGTGTAAATTTTGCAGGACATAGCATGTTTATTTCTCTTAGTGTTGCTAGTAATTTCTTTTTCCCCCATTAGAAAGAATTTCTAGAATTCCTCCTTTTGGAATTTCATTTGTGCCCTGTATGGTTCTCCATGTTTAGCCATTTCTACAGTTTTTATATGCCTGTTTTGAGACTCTGACCAAAAAAGTGGGCTATCCACCTGTTGAATTTGGGTTTGGGAGAATGGAGACATACAGATTTTTGCAGATCCTACCTGATAGTATTTTCATGTTAGTAGGCATATATCTTTAGGCCTATTAAATGTAATTAAAATAAAACAGCAGCCTTTGTAATTAGCTTTTAATCAATGGTATTTATATTCACTGCAGCAGATTTCACTACTTTTGGTTTTATATTCCTTTTTCTGGCATTGTTTGTTATTCATTCATCCTTGGGTCTAATATTCACCTTATCCACTCGAGGGTCAAAGACATTAGAGTCCCAAACACTATTTTAATTCAATTACAAAGAAGACAATATTCTGAAAAGGACAGAATTTCAAACATAGTGTTGCCTTCAGATATTACTTTTAATGTTCGCCTGAATGTAACATGAATAATCTTGATTTTTGTAAATGGGAAGAACCTAGAGTCCCCCTTTACTTTTTTTGACATTTAAAATCCTCAAGGATTTATATTGATCAAACATTGGTGAATGATCAAGCAGATAGGCTACTTTCCTTTTTAACAAAAAAGTGATCTTATGATCCTATGCAAAACTGTTCTTCTGTCAAACAAATAAACAGTGTTTAAACTGTGTTACTTATGATTCGCCAGGAGGGTGAAATAAAAAAAACACCCATAAATTACATGTTGATAGCCAGTTATTTTGGAGAATGATCTCGTACTGTGCATAAGAAACAAGGCTGACAAACTGAAGCCATTGTAGGAAAGGTTTAGAGCCAGCAAGGAGAACTTACCCTCTTTTGGTCTCCTGATGCATGCATCCAATGAAGATGCCGCAAACTACATCACTGGAAAGAATGGATGAATGGATCTGCAGCTGATTAATGCCTTACCTGAATTACTCTTCATCTCCCAAAGCGGAACAGGTGGCTTTGCAGCGCTTTGTGTGCTCCATGATTTTCCACTATGGTTTGGTGAAAGCAAAGGATTGCACTCTTGCTACCAATTTTTTTTGCTCCTGAAGCTATTAGTCATACTATTATATTATTACAAATAGTAATAATCAGATTTGTTATTTTTTCTAATACTGAGGTGGAATACTTCTTTATGTGCCTGGCAGAAGTATTCACATACTTGTACCATTATGCAAATAATAAGTAAAATAAGTTATAGTGCTTTCTGATACATCTTCCTTTTCCTTTTTTCTTCCTTTTCCTCCTCTTACCTCTTCCCCCCACCCTTTCCCATGCTCTTTTCATGTTTCTTTTAAGCCTCAGATGAAACTTATATTACAATGGTCTTTTTATTTTTTTTCCCAGTAGTCTTATGGCCCTTCATGGCCATGAAAATTATCTGTCTTTCTGTTTGTTTTCTGTCTTCTTATTAGAGTTGTTGTTATCTGCATTCTGATGTTTGTAGTTTTTGGGAATCTGAATCTTTGTTATTTACGTTATCAGTGATCTGACCTGGCTTGCCCACAGCAATGTTCCAACTGTTCTCAGGTCCTCAATTACTAATTATGCAGATGAACAGATTGTGCAAACTCTTTCCTTATGGCCACATTCTGGAGGAGTTGTTTTTAATAAATTGGTGCTGGTTTTGAATTTTAAGGAAGTGCCGACCATTTCTTAGGTGGTTTTTTCATATGTCCTGAAAATGTTTGTTGTAGTAATTTATTAACAAGTGATATTTACATACACATATCAAAAAATTCAAACAGATAACACTCAAAAGTGATGAGGTTGTAAGTGGAAGTACAGGACACAGATTAAAGGCAGATATCCAGAGGAACAGCTTCCTGAACATCACCAAGACAGTGGACAGCCTGCCAGTAGAGTACTTGGAAGTGTTAACATTAATGAAATAAATTAATCACTCATGAGCACTGATTAATGTCATTAATCTAGGGATGTCCAGAAAGAATTCACTTTTGAGGGGAAAGAATTCTCTTAGGTTAATAATGCTGTACCAATTTTTTCTCTTACGTTAATAATGCTGTACCAATTTTTTCTCTGACATTAATAATGCTGTACCAATTTTTATCCTAGCTTTTGAGAAGTAAGTAACAGTGTGATATTCTATTAAAGGTAATTATATCTTCATGGAAATCTTCATCAATGTCTAGTATCACTGGAACAAAACAGAACTGATCTTAGTTTGTATGACAGCACTAAGCATAGGATTATGGTTGTATGTCATCTTTGTTTTTTAGTGTGCTACAGTGGTGCCCAGAAGACATACTATTTCTGTTTGAACAAGACACATGTTCATGATAATATTGCGCTACTTTTTCATTTGAAGTAATTTAGGGACTTTGGTGAGTGGAGAAACCCTGATTATCTCTTGCCAATGTGAGTATGGATTTGTGAGTCCTCCAAGGATCCATCCTTATCTCAAAAGACAAAAAGACTTTTCAATTACCATATCAGAATACTGGTCCTTTTCATCATAGAAAAGCCTTATGGAAATAAGAAAACAAAGAGTTTGTTCTTTTTCTTGCTTCCCTCCTCAGACTAGTGCAGGACAGAAAAAGGTAGGATGCAGCAGATACAAAAATGGAAACAGCAAAACCCACAAATCAGAAGAAAATTTTATGTCTGTGAAATTCAATACCGAAGATTTTTAGACAAAATATCACTGTGAGATTTATGCTGCAATACAATCATCAGAAATCTCCTAGTGACTTCCGTAGGGACAGATTCGCCTACCTAAATGTCCACTTAAGTTTTACATATAATTAGACAGATTAACTGGAAAAAAAAAAAGGAAACAGGTTTCAGTTTAACAAACTTACTTCCAAGTTTCATGTTAGTAAATGCATTATTTCATTCAATTAAAACAAAGCAAATAATTGATTTTTATCAATTATTATCAAAATACAAAGAATGGGTGAATTTGACTAAAAGTAGGAATATCGGATACTTCTATGCAGCCCCAAAAGTATAAAGATGCTGTCTGTAGCAACAGGAGGGAAAAACGGTTCAGGAAAAGGGATATCTGTAAAAATAAGATGCTTTCAAGCAGCAAATATTAGGTCATATTACTGATTATAACTTTTACCATAAGCAACGCACTTACTGGTTTTTTTGTAAGTAATTTTTATCAGCAGCTCTTACAGTACTTTACAAAGGGTCATCAGCTTCAGATTGCAGAAAAAACAGGCATTGCTAGGCAAATTGATTAAAGTTAACCCATCAGACCACTGGAAAAGGTTGGAGGAGTATCCTGAATTCCATATTCTCTAGTAATTCCTAGAGCACAGAGACGTGATGGAGTAGTGTTCCTGAGTCTAAAATGTAAAATATCTGTGCAGCAAGTCTCTGAAGTAACCACCAGCAAACTCAAATCAGAAGGCAAAGGGACAATGAGTCAGATCACAGTATTTGGAGAAACACTCAAATTAACTTTGAAGCTGACTACAAACACAAATGTCTTTCAAACAGCCTTATCAGTAGAATCCAATCTGAATTTTTTTCCACTGAAAATGTTTATATTCCCATTTATACTCAAGGACCTTAAAGGTTTATATTTCAGGACTCCATTAACAAAATATATTAAAAAGGAGGCTTGTAGATTAAATGTATCTTGTATTTTATTTTTGTAAGGCCATACCCGACCAATAAAGACTTGCTTGGCTTTGGATTTGTCTTCACAGTTTATTTTGAAAAAACTGAAGGATGAGGGCTACAAAAAGATATTTGCAGACTGAGAAAACTGTAGGAAATAAAGACTTATTGGAAAGAAGCAGCAGCAACTGCCCTTTCTCTCTGAAAGCGAGATTTTTCTGGATTATTATATCATGTTAAGTAATTATGAACTGGAGTTACTGGTGGTATTCATGCAAGGAAAACAGAATTACCTTTTATTCTGCACTATATTCTTTTTGTTCCAATGAAGAAACTCCTGAGCCATATCATGCTTTTATGTAGCAAATAGAACATACATATGACAGCCTGCAGAGCAGTTGCATATCAGCAAAAAAAAAAAAATCTTTTCTAAAAAACCCAGAAATTTTTAAATCCCAGTTCTCACAGGTGGTAATCTTAAGCAGCTGAATAATGAATTAATTAATTTTTAGAGAAGAGAGTGAGATCCACAGATAAGTTACTTATACTATTAGAGAAGATGATGTGATGTTCCAGAGCCACCCAATTCTGGGTTCTGGGAACAGTCAGAGAGCGAAAGCAGCTCTGGTTTATTCTCCCTTCTTTCAACACTCTTCTTCCACTCAGCAGGCACCCATAACGTCTTCTGGTGTGGTGTCATGATTGAATACCGTAACACAGACATCAGATTGATAGGACAGGATAATCTGCTTTCAGTTTTAGTTGGCATAAAATCAAACCCACTCTTACTTCCTTCTCTTGTTTTTCTTCCAAAATATTCAACACTCCTACTGTCTAACAGGAAAACAAAGAAAAAGATAAGATGCATCCTGCTGGTGACTGGGGAGGAAGAAGGGTGGGGAAGTATATCTGTCAAGGTATAGGTTTGATATGCATAAAAAAAGTGATCTTGACGAAAGGCAAGTTCAAAACTCTTTCAAACACTGCCCAGGTCATGCAGATTATCATAGTTAATTTATTATTAACTGCATTCTCACAAAATGTTGGGATTGTATGGCATCAAGCTGAATGGGAAATTGTACTTTTCTCCACTTTTTCTTTCCTTCTGTAGGTATCCAGACCTTTTAAAAACTTCTAGAGCTTTTGTTGTAAAAAAGGGTAAAGTAGCAACTCTTTTATTATCACTTTATTATTATCACTTTCACATATCTTTTATTATCAGAAAGAAGAACAAACTTCATGGCTAAATCGAGGAAGATTTAAAATAGACTTTTTAAAAACTACATTGTAATGATTAGAGGAGTGAGACAGTGGCAAGGTTCTGTCCTTTACTACCTGGAGTCTGTAAGAGCTGATTTCCCTTTCTGTAGAAGTGATACTCTGACAAATGTTATTTATTCGTATGTTTGTTTGTTTGTTTTCCTTGGAAATAGAGCTAAGAGAATGAATTATGATGGTACAGTGGTATTTGAGGAATAAAAGTTCTGGATCCTCCCCATAGAGTCAAACATGAAGATACAGTATTTAAATTTTCATATTTAGAAAATTATGTTCTAGAAACTTCACTGATGCTGAAATTTTGGTATTTTTTTGTGTGGAGACAGATATCATAAGAAGCCCTAGTCATAAAATAAATTTATTACATTATTATTGTAGACTAACAATTTTGAACTGGTAAATGGAGGTTCTCCCTTTCAGCATCTGAGCCCAAAGGTAGTATTTTCTGTGTTTGCTGTGGCAATAATTTTAACTTCCAGTTTTTCCATTTCTCATCCATTGTGAGGCAGTACCACACACACCCCTCCAAGTACAGATCCTCTTTCTCTATTTCTAACGTGTTGTTGACTGTTATTAAGAAAATTATTGGGAAGAGGCCATGAGATCATCCCTTTCATGATCCAGAACAAATGCGCGATTTCTGTCTTTTACACCACTGCTATCAGTACCTTCCCAACGAAGCAGGCCACAAGATTTAGTTAAATTCAGAGACAAAATTACAATTAGTGATACATTTTCCATAATTATACCAGGTTTCCCTGGATACGATGCTATTGGATTTGAAGATGAAGCATCAGGTTCTGCATTTGCAAACACTGCTTGCCTCAAAAGGCAACCAGACTTCTTGTGCACCTGCTCTCTGGCAGAGCGTACAAAGTCAAAATGTCCTTGAGCTAAGAGCTTCTTCACAATAATTTAAACATCAGTGTGTTGTCAACGGTAATCTTATACTAAATTTGAAGTCCAGCTCTTCACCAGTTACTAAGAGAAACAAAATTTAACGCTATCCCAGTTGAAGCCAGGATACAGAATGATATGGTTGTAACTTCAATCTATATCAAGAAGACTCCATAAGAAAAATTTCACAAGTTTTCCTGTCTATATTTAATAATAGTTGACAGTCTTCCACTTGCTAGACTAGGGCTCTCAGGAGCCTTCCAGTTGTTATTTGTGCCTGGATATGGACAGTGTTTCCAATAAACTCAAGGGAAGTTTAACTGTCCAGAAGCCATTAACCAAATGTGAGGCCTAACTAGAATTCCTGAGGATATTCTAGCTCTGCTCAAGGAAAAGAAGGGTAGGTGGATACACTACAACAGGTCTCTATTAAAACCTCTGACTTTAGTGCAGGCCTGCAGGTTTGTTTGTTTTTGGTTTTTTTTCTCCTGTCACAGAATCACAGAATCAACTATTTGAAAAGACCTGTGAGATCATGGCGTCCAACCTATGACCAGACACTGCTGTGTCAGTTAGACCATGGCACTGAGTGACACATGCAGTCTTTAATACCTCCAGGGATGGTGATGCCACCACCTCCCTAAGCAGCCCATTCCAATGTCCAGTCACTCTTTATTGGGAAGAATTTCTTCCCAATCTCTAGCCTAAACCTCCCTTGTTGAAGCTTAAGCCTGTGTCCTCTTGTCCTACTGCTGGTTGCCTGTGAGAAGAGACCGACCCCCACCTGGACAGAGCCTCCTTTCAGGCAGTTAGAGAGTGATAATGTCACTTCTGAGCCTCCTCCTCTCCGGGCTAAACAACCCCAGCTTCCTCAGCCACAACTCATAGCATTTGTGCTCCAGACCTTTCATCAACTCCACTGCCCTTCTCCTAACACATTCCAGCATCTCAACATCCTTCCTCAACTTGGGGCCCCAGTGCTGGACACAGCTCTTGAGGTGTGGCCTCACCAGCACTGAGTACAGGGAGATAATCCCTGCCCTGCTCCTGCTGGCCACACTGTTGCTGGCACAGGCCAGGATGCCATTGGCCTTCTTGGCCACCTGGGCACTGCTGGCTCATGTTCAGCTGCTGTCAGTCACTTCCCTGAGGTCCATTTCTGCCTGGCCACTGCCCAGCCACTCTGCCCCAGTGTGTAGTGCTGCATGGGGTTGCTGTGGCCAAAGTGCAAGACCTGGCCTTGTTAAACCTCACATCATTGGATTCAACCCTTCTATCCAGCCTTTACCTCTGCAGAACCCTCCTACCCTCCTGCAGATTGACACTTTCCCCCCAGTTTGGTGTCATCTGCAAATTTTCTAATAGTAGACTCAATGCCCTTACCCAGATCATCAATAATGGTTTGCCAGGTTGAAAGATCCTTGGTTTTGAAATAGAATTTTGGGGTAACTTGAAAATTAATAAGAATTTGCTGGTTGTACTCATCTCCGTTGTCCTTGTCTTGAGGTAGTACCAAGAAAATTACCTTACCAATTCCTTCCAGGTACAAGGGATAATATTATTATTACTGAAGTGAATGTTGTACCATCATTTTATGATAAAGCATAAGGTTCTATAAGATAAAGAGCAAGGGGTAAAGTTCTGTTTTGATGGTAAAGAGGAAGTTTCATAGAGAGCTGTTGTGAACTACTAACACAAATTTACAGAGCTGGAAAAGTACAAAGATTACTTAACAGAGACCAAAGACATGAAGCATTAGACAGAATTATCTTTAATATTCTGTGCTTTTATTCTGCCATTTGCTTTGAGTATGAACTAAAAGTGCCAAAATACTGGGAGGAAAGATTGGTTCTCTTAATATTGTGAGACTGTTCAGATGTAGAAAGCAACAAAAATCTCAAACGACTTTCTGTTTTCAAACTTTTTTACTCATTTTTTTCTGACCTAGAAGTCTAACTTGTACAGATGCACTGAGAAAATAATCAAAACTATGTAATTTGTCTTTAAAAGAGATTACCTTTATTCTACATTTCAATGTAGAAAAATAAAATCACAGTGCTCCCTGCTATCATTTAATAAAGAAAAAATGCAGTCATATTTCTTATTCACTGTTTTCCAGTACCTTGGACTTTGACATGATGTTTCATAGTTTCAGATACACTCCCTTAAATTACCAAATAGCATTATGACTGCCAGCAAGGATGCTAGTTAAATATAACTCCACATTTTTGTATCAGAACCAACAAACACAATTGTTTTCAATCTAGAAATCTTACATAGTGACTTTTAACTAAAACCGCCACTGAAAGCCCTAAATGAAAATTTAGATTTCACAGTACTTGTGGCATTAGTTTTATAGTACACCACATTCTTGAACAGCTTCTTTAGGGAGAAAGTCTTGTGGTACATACAGATATGTCAGAAGTTTCCTCTCTCATCACAGTTTTGCAGCTGATCAGCATTCCTGAAGCATCCTGGAATACAATGCTTCAAGCAACTCTAGGGACCACAGCAAGTTTCCAAAATGTTTCTATTAGAACTTGATAAACAACTTGATAGTAATATATTAATCTTGATGGGAAAACATGTTTTTCATTTAAAACAGCAGTTTGGTTTGGAATGAAATTTTGTCTCTGAGTGGTGACATGGAGAAAGATTCTCAGTTCTTATTTGTGTGAATTCTGCTGCCTGACCAACTGAAGCTATACTGACATCTGCATTGGTTGCTATTTTCTCTTGTGGCATTTTTCCCTGTATCTATCTAATTTTATTTTTTGACTCCACTTGTCTTTATATGACCTTAAAACCGAATTCTGTATCCCAGTTTTATCCTGACTTTACTTGATCGACTTTACTTCAAAAGGAGCCCACAGTGTTGTCATTTTAAGCCCAGCTGAAGACAAAATACTCTGCAGCCTCTTGCTCAACTTCTCCTCTCTTCCCTTAATCCAATCTGGTGGAATGGGGAGAAAATCAAAGTAAAACTTGTAGGTTGGAATAAGAACAGTTTAATAATTGAAAATAAAATAAAATATATTAGTTTCTTCAGAGTTTCTCTTGCTTTCCTCCTCACTGGCAGAGCATGAGGCAAGGAAAAGTCCTTGACATAAGATAAACATGACTTAGCAGAAAGCCCAAAACATCAGTGTGTTATCCATTCTCATTCCAAATCCAAAACACAGTACTGTATTGGTAACTGAGAAGAAATTAACTCTGTCCTAGCCGAAAGCAGGATAATGGGTTAATGTAGAGGAGATAATATGTGAAAAAGAAAAATTGGAGGGTGTTTTGAGTAAAATATATTGTACCATATATATACATACATACATATATGTATATCACACATTTCTGACATTTTAATTTATCACTCCTCGAAGGACATGACTTGAGGTCTTACTCCTTGAAGGCTAGCAAAACAAGAAACCAAATCAGAACATACTTGTAGGTAACTTTCTCAAACCTTTCAAATGCAGACTATAGCTAGCACTTCAATTTTACAACATGTAAAATTGCTGTCTCCTATTGAAAGGAGAACACTTTAACAGGAGCCAGAATTCTACGAGTGTGAATATGAAAAACACAGGTTCTAATATTTTAGTTTATGTGAAGACTTTTTGTGGCCTGCATGGCTCCCAGTGTCTAGCAGAAGAAAAGAGTAATACACTCACATGTGTTATTTCTAACCCACAAGTTCTCCTAACCATAATCCATACATCCATTTTTCTCAATTCCCTTTTGCCTTTCAATGTGATTCAGTGGATCTTTCTAGAGAGAACACTTCAAAGACCGTGAGATGTGGAAATTGGCATTCCTCTAACCTTCAGAGGTTTCTTGAAGTCCAGTTGGGAGTAATATTACTTTAGCCCTTGTGGAGAGGAATTTTTAAAGTTATTGCTAATAGTACTAATAGTAGTATTTAATTGTTTATTTCTATTTTAGCCTTTTGTCTCTGCTAGAGCAATAATCTTCTGTAGTTAACAACTGTAAAATTAAAGCAACACCTTTTGGAGAGTAAATTGGGAAGAAAAGAGGGCACTGCTCATTTGGAGCTCATAATGCCATGCACCTTACAGGCTCTACTAAGGTAGGAAATAGAGTGTATACTTTCTTCCCAGAAATAACAGGGGAATTTCCTTTATTCCTCCTTCTTTTCAGTTGCTCGTTTCTCCCCTTGTAGTTTGTTTTTTTTTTAACGGGTCACTTGCAGTAACTTTAGCATGTTTTATTTGCTTATTGTCATGTATTTTTGTGTGGTGTGACAATCCAACTTCCATGAAAGAATCAATCACTAGTACTTATAATAAAAAAAATTCAAATGGCAGTATTATGAGCAATATAAGTTCAAAATCCAAGAAAGAGATACAATTGTAAAAGTATTGTTCCTAAAATTCTCATGGCTTCTCTGCAATAGGTCTATACATTTTAAAAGTTTGGAAGTATCAGCCCTACAAAGTATTAAGAAAAGTTCCTTTTATTTTTGTGGCATTAATAAAAGAGGTTATTTTCACAGACATTCAGGCACTCTAACCATCATCCATTTATAAATATTTTAGAGCAATAGTACTGTTTTATAAGTAATTCAGATATTAATATGTTTCAGGCATTAGTAATTTATTTTTTATTTTTATTTTTATTTTTATTTTTATTTTTATTTTTATTTTTATTTTTATTTTTATTTTTATTAATTGCCCAAAAATTAAAAGTTTTAATGAGCAAGAGAGATATTACTATCTAAAGAACTTCCTGTAATTTCAAAGTGTCCTTTACTAACTTTTCTTTCCAAAATCATGATAGCACCTAACCCTTCCAATATTTTACTTGCGAGGATGAATAAAAAATGAATTTTCAATAAATAAAAATTAATAAAACATTTAACATTTAATAAAACTATTTAATTGTATCAGGTTCCCTGCTTGTCCATTTTCAATTGACTCAAGGAACAAAAACACTTTAAAATGAGTCTGATACTATCACCATTACTAGTGCTACTGATTCAGTAAAAAGTTTTACCATTAGTATTCCCACCCCAACAATGTCTTGTCATAACACTGACATCCCCATATGGTGCAACTCAAATTGTAGTTCTCAAGTTATCAATGACATGGGTATTTCACAAAGTATTTGCCTCTTTTAGCACGTACTCTCTCAATGACACAGATTTCACACAGTGATCAGTGTAAGGCAAATGTAGAAAGGGTTGGGAACTCTAGATCTTACACAAGATTCACCTATTCAACTCTTCTTCCTGCTTCCTCCTCCAAAAGCTGTATTAGAGATGTTTTTTATTTGCTAAATGATAGCCTACAGCAGGATTTATAAAGCATGAGGAAGATGGATTCCTTGCAGCTACAACTGTTAGTTTATCCGTTAATGCCCCTGGCAAAACGTTGTTGGAGCTGACACGCATGACTGATGGGCTCCCTCAACTAGTAGCTCATCTTTCAAAAAGTAGCTGTGCATCTCTAGCTCTGTTTTCAGGGCTGTCTGCGTCCCTGCAGATGGTAGTATAAGTGGTTTTGTACCAATTTAATTCTGGATATTTTATTGTGCCTAATGTGCAACCCACATGAGCCTTAGGGCTAGCCAAGATACGGGTGATCACTGCCTGACTACTCCTCTTTCTGCTTTTGTTATGGGATTAGAAAAGCCGGATTGATCCCTGCCTGTGTTGCAATTGCACCACATTCCTGTCCTCCTTGCATCCCTAGAACAATATCAACGGCTCCACTGCAAGGGTTTGGAATGTGTGAGTGTTGGGGGGATCCAGCAAAAATGTTCTTGTCATTTTTGACATTTTAACCTCTCAGCGTAGGGTATGGTCCTCTCTTTATCAATACAGTCCCAAAAATTATGTTGCATAAATAATTAAGAATTGGAATCAGAGGTGGTCTAAAATGGTAATTTGACCTCAAACATGCTTCATGTATAGAATTTTATCTGGGTTTTTAAACTATGATTCCTATTGCTTTTGACATTTTTACTGTGGCTAATCCACAATTTTCCCCATAATTTACCATATCAGACCCCAGCACTCATAACATTATATATTGTAAAACCACTGTGCCTGCAACTATGTAGGTTGAGACACAATCATTGCATGGTGAGACACAATCATTGTATGGTAGCCTTTTCCATCATCCCTTAGACAGGGGGAGTCTGCCCAGGAACTAGTCTTTTTCAAAGTTTCTTGGTATAAAATTTCTGTTTCTACACCATTTCTTAGTGGACTGACACCTGCTTTGTAAAACTGCCCTAATATCCCACAACAATGCTGACTTGATTGGTGTCTCCTAGTCCCCTGGAGAGCAGTGCAGCCATGTGACAGGTAATCTACTGTCAACGCAGAGTCACTGACAAGGTCGAGTGACAAACAATACATTACGGCTATTGGCACCATACCTAAAGCTGTGGACACAAAGCAGGAGATGGAATTTTCTGATGCTGCAAAAAAAAAAATTTACATACTTGGAAACCCATACCCAAGCAATTTTTCCTGTGTGATTTGTGTTTAAAATTGAGGAGAAAGGCAAAAATATATTCAAATATAAATACATATATATGTTGTGCATATCTAAATATCATATATATCTTGTGCTATATAAAGCTAAATTAAAACTTAGTTTCATAATACTTCTGTAGGGAAAGCAAAAAATCTTCCACTATATTTTACTTGAAGCTAAGTGTAGCATTGTGTGTTTTAAAGTATTTATACAGATTTTGTTGTAAAGTTGGTTTTTTTCTTTTAAATTGAGATTATGGTTTGACCCTCAGTTCCCCCCATGTTCCTCCCTCACAATGGTTTGTCCCTGGGTTGTTCGTCCCTTGTTTTCCCACCAGTGACTTGTCTGTCAAGGAAACCAATCCCCTGGTCTTCCCTTTATGTCCTTATGAGTTTATCTCCTCCCTCCTGGTGCTGTCCAGTTTCCCTGTCCATCATTGTAACCACCCCCCTCTGTTTCGAGAACGTTCTACGTCTGTTATCCCTTACTTAAATATGATTTGCCTCCTGAGCCTTTTCCCTCCCCTATGCAATCCTTATTGGCTCAGTTGTGTCCCTCGCTCCTCCCCGGGGCTTCGTTCATTGGTTCCCTTGTGTGTCCTCCTGTCAGCCCATCCCCTTTATCAGTGCCTTCCCAAGGGTCCTTCTCTGACACCGTCACTGGTCCTGCCCGGGACAATAAAGCGCCTTGGCCACACATAGGAGTGTCTGCTCTCTCTTTCCTTCACCTCAGAACTTTGTAGTCCCGCTCTTGCCTGCGCCACCCACACTGCAGATGGAACCACTACCTGGGGTTCTTGCGAAGAACCTGGGAGTGGCGGAATCCGTGGTCTTCTCCAGCCACTCCAGGAGTGGCTAGACGGGCCTGTCAGCTCCTCTGGCTGCAGGATGAGGCTACAGCTAAGCACTTAACTTTCAAAGGTTGCATGTATGTGAAACGAAGTATTATACTATTACAACTCTGGATTACAACTCTGAAAATTCTTAGCTATTTTTAATTTATAAATCATGTTCTATGAAATTATTTTCAGTATCTTGTCCTTCATTTTTTGTAGAAAGCTGTTTAGGTAATAAAGCCATGTGAAATAGAACACAGAAGTTCCTTTTTGAGGATAGATTAATTGAACCCATCAGGCTTTTTCTGGCATCTAAAGAGAGTGTAAAAGAGGGTCTGGGTTCTCCTGTGAGTGTTCGAGAACTTGTCTATCTGATCAAGTCACTGAAGAATGAATGTTCTTGCAGAGTGGTACCGCCTGCTCAGAAGAGCGGGGACACCTAAATCCTTGAAGCGCATGAAAGCCTCTGGGTGGCCTGGAAGAATGTGTATGATTCAGTGCATGGGTAAAGGGGTTAAAAGGGAAAAAAAAACTATCACAGCCTGCTCTTTGAGCCACGTGCTTCTTACCGCTTTGACTGCATGCAATATCAGGCATACTGATTGCACCCTTGGCTCTAAGGCAGAAATTTCTGGTTATGTTTCTACAAAATGCAAGTCCTAAAATGCTTTCAGATTAGATTTCCATTCCTTTTTAGTAAACCCTAACTGAACTCTTGAACCCTCAAGTTGAGAGATATCTATACTTGAGATGGTTTCCATTTTATTTTGTATTTAACCAGTTTCATTATTTCAAACTTAGAGCTCACACTACTGATTTCAAGTGAGTAAGAAATCTGTGGATTTACCCCTGTGGTTTTAGCAGTGGATATATGCAGGTCTCTCAGGAGTGACAGACTTTAAATAAAATCACACACAAAACTTGTGAAAAAAGGCCACAGGAATCTACAGGAAACCAAGGGCAAAGCAGTGAATTATCAAGGCTCTCCTCATATGACAGATGCTCCACTTCATTGATCATCTTTCTGGCCCCTGTGGTAGATTTTCTCTATAGTGTTCATGTCTCTTGCACTGAAAAGCCCACTGCTGAAAAGAGCACTCTAAGAACAGCATCGCTAGTTCTAGGTAGAAAGTAAGGGTTAAGATAGAAAGGATATTAGAAGAATTGGGGGTGGAGAGAAATTTACAGACAGGTTAAGCTGAGAGCAAAACCATGCCAGATAAAAAGGTGAAATAGAGCAGTTCTAAGACAAGAAGTACAAAACCTCAGAAAGTAAAGATATGACATGGCAAGAGAAAAGAAAGAACAAATGTAACAGAGAAATTTCAGCTGGAAATATTTTGTGGTTTCTTCTGTAAAAATTGATTGAAAACATTACAATGGAAGCATGCTTTCTGATATGTACAAGAATGTACATAGGTTACAAAAACTTCCATAACCCCAGTTAATGACTTGAGTCACATGGTCAAAAAATGCTGAAGTTATGGTTCCCAGACTAACATTAATTACATTTTCTCACTTTTATTTATGACAGAGTCTAGAGTTCACAGCATATTAACCATACTAAGTAAAAAAGTATGCATGCATGTTAATGTTTTTGGGGAAGAGGTGCAGTTTAGGGAGTCTCAGATCTTGGTTTTAAACTCCACCTGGCTTTTGAAGACAGATCTAAGACAGTTGTTGTGTATAGCATATAATAACAGCATTGGCTTATCTCTGAAATGAAAAAATAGTATTCTAAGCAATAGAATATGGGATGGGACTAGGATAAGTTTAAGAAACCATACTGCTTTTGAGTATGATCTCAAAAAATAGGAGGTAAAAAAGGAGGATTTATGTGGGAAGGAAAGTTCCCATTACTTTGCAGAAACAGGTACAATAATAAACATAATGAGCATTTTAGACAAGCAGATCTTCATAATGTTTTAGCTTTACTGACATATTTCTGATGTAAAGCCTGTTCCAAGAAGAGACTGACAAACTGGGCATTTATATCATACTAGTTTTGGCTCTGTAAAACTGATTTATAATTCCTGTACCCTAATAAAATGAATACCCTGTATATACTCACACTGTATATTTAAACACACACACATCGTACATTTAAACAAAAGTGATTTTCGTCTCTAAACTTCTCCTCCCTCCCCCCTTCCTGTTTTCTCCCTCTTCCCTCTTCTTCCCCTCTCATGATGTTCAAAAGGGACTGAACATTCACCTCCTTCTTAAACTCATTTTTTGCAATGGGTCCAAAAAATGAGTTTAAGAAGGAGGCGAATGTTCAGTCCCTTTTGAACATCATGAGAGATGTCTATTCTCCAACCAAATTCTGTTCTCCAGATTAGCATAGCTGACAAGACGACCACAGACCAATTCTTTTTAGTTCATATCTCCTTTCTGTAAATAGACTGAAGTTATGGTGCTGAGAGAGGTTGGAATAACAATATTTTCTAGCTCAACAGTCTCCCTTTTCCTTTTCAGTTGGATGAAATTCACATTGCTGTTAACCACTTTATAATAAATTCCAAATTTTGAACACTGTGCATTTCTATAGAGTTTGCAGCTGGAAATAAACAGATTTACAATGGCTGAAGATAGTTCTACAGTTTAGTGTTTTTGTGAGGATAATGAAGTGAGAGTTTCTGGAAAAAATTTCTCTATGCACATTTTTTTTCCGGATTTTTTTTTCTTCTTTGGAAAATAATGTTCTCTCCTTACAAACTACAATTTTCAGTAGACTGCTTGCTTATTTTTTCTCTTAAAAACTCCCACCATATTAAAAACTTTTCATTTTTTTCCCTACTCCCATTTCTATACTGTTGATTATAAGGACAGATTACATGTTATAAATTATACTGAAAACTATTCAGAGAGTGCAGTCCCTGGTCTGTGTACAACAACTTGTCTTCTGCACAGACTCCTTTTCAAAAGTCAGAGTTCACGGCTGAACCCTAATATTCTTTTCATTCTTATGTTTTGTCGAGCTCTGCTCTCCTGACCAGGCAAAGGATCCTCTAGATTATAAAATTCCCTTAAACCTTCTTGAGGAAATAAGAGTCCAGAATTCTTTCTCTAAGGTTGCAAAAAAATGAGTGAATTGCTCTACATCTGGCTATTTGGGATACTGGAGGTATAGCTGAGAACCATAAAAAAGAACCCTTGTGTGACAATGTCTAACAAAGGAAACCAAGAAATTCAATTAGACTTTTTTGCATATTTCTCCCTTCTCTCTGTGCTTGTGCTTTTCTGTCTCATTAATTCTGTAAGTGTAGAAGAGACGTGTCTTTATTTAATTGCAAAATAGGTACAATAGCATGGAGGTATTTAGGATGTTTAAGATTTTTTTTTGTGGACACCAAACTAGGATAGAAGGTGTTCCCAGGCTCTAGATTTTGCCAGTTGGGAAGCACCTGAAGGAATAACCAAGGGAATTTCCAAAACAAATGCTGATTTTCCGTCTACTTTATAAATTTTTCTTTTGGTTTTTTTATTCCTGGTGATTAAGAACTATCGCAGGAACCTTGCTGAATTATTTGTAATTTTCTTCGCCGTAAGAAAGGCCTCTAGAAGTTTTATTTTTCACTCTCCCTGTATCATCTAACAGAAAGGCTAGGGTATAGTATATTGTAGAACGACACTTTCTATACCATCTGGTTTATTCTATATTGTCAATTCTTTTAGTAACACTAGCAAAAGTACTCTTAACTTTTGTGTAAATTATTTCTATTTTACTGATTAAAAAACTTTGGTAAGAACACACCTTGTTGAAGGTCAGTAAGTAAATTTGGACTGGGACTAGAATCTAAATACCCAAATACATTAATCTCAGGGTTTGTGAACCTTTGCTTATGATGAGAAATGTTGTATTCAGAAGAACCAAAAAACTTAATAGGTGTGAAAGAAAAACTATTTTTCTGATTATTCTTGTATTTCCTCCTTAATATCTTCCTTCTTCTTCAGACATTTTATCAGAAAATGAGGTTTACAGTAGTGTTTATATTTGAGAAATGTTCTGGTGGTTATTTTAACTGCATTCTGTCAATAAATACTTCATTGCATTGTTAGGCCCATCCCTGGGAATTTTATGGCAGCATTTGTGGACGTGGTTGTTGAACCACCCCAGCCAGACCAGTCTCACTTCATGGCAGCTGCTGAGACCACCCTGGTAAAGAGAGCAGGGCTCAAGAGCCACTTGTGTCAGTGCTGCCTGACTCCTTGGGCAGCCTGCACCATGCTGAGGGAACTAGCATCCCTGACAATTGTGAGAGCATGTTCAGAGCTGACTTGACATCTCTGACATGGTGCCAAGTTGTGTTATAAAGAGGTATTTCTAACCCTTCCCTTTAGCTGTGAGACTGATTGAGAAGGTATGTGCAGGTGTGTTTGACTTGATATGGGCTTAGCAGCCCAAAAGTCATTGCTTCTTTTACTGAACTTTCTCCTTACAGCAATAGCAGGAGATTAGGAAAAATTTGTAGTACTGCCAACATAAAATTAAGAAAACCCAGATTCTAGACCCATGTGAGTTCACCAAAAAACATAAGTGTATCTTGAGGGATTAAAATTCGTTTCGATGTCTTTGAGGAGTTGAAGTACACTTGTCATATATATTCAGCTTCTTTATTCAATTATAAAGATTAGAGACTCCGTTTTATATATGCTTGATTCTGGTAGCTGCAGACTGAAAAAATGAAAGGTTTGCTATTACAAATTATAGGAGCTAGTGATCTGCACTTAGGTTTATTCTCAATTCAGTATTTTTTCATGAAACTGCTACATGACTGGGATATGAAAAGTTGCAAACAAAATTTCTTGAGCAGCTGAGAATCAAAAATAAACTAGCAGTCAGTGCAAAATCAAGAAATTTTACAACACTTCTGTATATACACGTATCACACTTTACCCAGATATCCTGATTCTTTAGGGTTCATTTAGATCGGCAACCATGTTTATATTCTATTCTGTGCTGAAAACTTCAAGTTATGTTAGGTTTAACTGGCTCTGGAGAAATAAAACGAATACCATAAAAAATTGTCAGACTGAGAAAATCCAGTACTGAGCAGGAAAACTTAATTAAGTATCTCAGCAGAAGTGCATTTTGAAACTCAGTGCTTACCATTAAAGGTAGCAGTTAAATTGAGTTCTCTTGGTTTTATTTTAAACTATTGCCCTTTCTATAGGGGACCAAGAATTGGGTCTTCCTGTTTGAATTGTTGTGAATATTTCTCTTTTTCTCTCCTTTTGCCAGTCTCTGAACTTTTGATGCAGCTTAAATGTGCTTTCCTTGAAAAAATCCCCCTATTGTGGACCCTTTTCCTTGTGCAGATTCCGTTATTCTACATGATGAACAATGGTACAAATATTTTTCATCGGTAAACTTTCTTTGGACAGAGGACGGAAAACAATTTGGAGTCAGTTATTTTAAGAATAACTGCAGAGTGCTAGCTTGGCAAGTTTTCCTCTCTTATTAATTGTATGGTTACTAAATGATTTTCAGCACAGAAAAGGACATTTTGAGGTGGGTACTTAACTTCTGTAGACCACATTTTGTTCAAAGAAGCACTTTCAATTTAAGAAGTTCTCTTGAAATTTATCCAATCCTTTCAATTCCTCAAAACTGTTCTCACAGTATTGGTATTGCAGACGCTGCTTGCTAGGTTGGTTTCACATTTTTTCTTCCATTTAAGGTGGTAGCTCAATCTTTTACACAGCATTTGCTCACATCTGCTCGTGATTCTAGAGTAGAAAAAAAAGTAAGCTGTGGAAGCTTGCCAAAATCGTAAGATGTTTTGTTCTCAATAGTTCTGCCCAAATATTTTTTCTAAACCCTTCTTCCTTTCCTCCATATTATTCTGTCTATGCCTTTATGCTCTTGTGTTTTGCAGCACTACAGTACAGTAATGTAAAAAACTAGATTATTTGAGCTACTTTGGTCATCATAGGAATTCTTGGCTCGTTTCTTCTCTTGTATACCATGGTCCTCTAAGGAAAGCACAGCTCTGAGATGTTATTAGGCAGGATGAGATGTCAGAAACCCAGGTTGTTGGTTCCACATAGCCATGACAAATATTTTCTGTACATTGAATTATGCCTTATACTTTGATTAATAAAATTTATATAATAAATAATTGGAATAAGATAGCAAAATGATGGACAACAACTTTCTTTTTGTATTTTCTTTTCCTGGTTCCTACTCTACTGTAGAACAATAGATGTTACGCTCATATCAGAATTTATCAAATCCTTTGTCAGCAGAATGCAATGGAAGAGACTCACATGTGCAGGCTGTATATGGGCTCAGATTGAGATGACACCTTTTTCTTTAAACTAGAAGTTGCTTCTCAGATGCAAAAGCTTTTTCTGCAAAACAAAAAAATAAAAAAAAGGAAATATCCTCTTTTTTAACTGTTCTCTTCTGCCTACTATTCTTTGCTTTTAAGCTTACAAAATGTGAGGCAGTAAGTCTGTTGGAGTCAGTCTACATTGAGTACGAATGAATGGAAGGGAAAACGGGAACGGAAAGATTTTTCAAAACCTCAGCTGATGCCATTTTGGCTGGGACTTGCTTGTTTCGAAACTATTTTTTTCTTTGTGAGTGTTGCATAGATGAATCAGTGATTCTCCACAGGAATGACAGCGCTAATGTGCTAGAGTGCGGCAAGGTGTGGCCTTTATGGTCAAGTGTCCAGCCAGCAGGAGGGCGGCCAACACCCAGCTGCAAATCCGTGAGCACCCCTTGGCGTCTATGGCCTTGGGCTGTGCTCGCTGCGGGCAGGTTCATTGCTATCTGGACGGGAAAGAAGGAGCTGGACACTCGATGGGAACAATCGGGTTTATTGAGGAACCCAGGCTGTCAACCAGGGAGGGACCCTGAACAAGGGGTGCAGTGAGATTATAAAGGGGGAGGAATCTCAGGGAGGGGTTTACAGAGGTCCAATAGGGGAAAGCAAGGGAGTGGACTTAACATAACAGACATCAAGGAAAAACCGATTGATACAATGTAAGGGAAGGGCCTCCGGACCACAGCCAATAATAACCCCCACCGAGAAGAAGATTCTGGTAAACTAGGAGGAGTGGGGGTGATTGACAGGGCCAGGGGAGGAGAAACAAGTATACATATAAGGGAATTAGGGAGAGGAGGAATTACGTAACAAGGAGGACTGACAACAACAGTGGCGGGAGTTACTAGGGTAACAGAATGAATGACAACTCAATGGCGGGAAAAACTGGGGAGGGCAGAACCATTACAGAGCAAGGGGGGGAGCAATACAGAAGATAAGGGAAACAATCAAACAAACTAACAAAACACACTACAACACTAGAGGAAGGATACTCTGAATATTGATAGTTTAGAACTTGGAAAAAGTTCTGCTTTCAGCGTATTTTGGTAATAATTGAAGATCCTAAATATGATTTTGATGAGAAATTATCCTGGTTTCAGCCTGGACAAGAGTTAATTTTTGGCAGTAGCCATGAGGGGCGGAGCCTGGAGTGGTGTAGGCGTGTTTGGGTTGTTATTCCATGCCATCCAGCGTACCTCTTTGGGCAGGAGTGAGTGACTCCTGCTGCTGGGGTCAGGGCTGTGGTGAGCCCACCCACTGCTGTTCATTGCTGGGCAGCTGCCAGGTCAGGTCAGGTGTGGCAGGTATTTTTGCACCTGAATCACTGTCTGTTGTACACTGTTACTAATATTGTTGTTGCTACTGTTTGTTTTCTTATATCGTTGCTGTTTCCAGTAAATCATTCCTTATCTCTTTATCTTTTACTTTTGTCCCTTTCACAGGAGGGGAGGCTGGGAGGTAGGGAAGCAGGGAGCAGTTTGTGGCTTTCTTTCCAGTGGGAGTGCTTAAGTTGGGAATACCATTCCTAAAGCATGAAAGAATACAGTTCAGTACCATTTCAGAACTGTCATCAGCAGATGACTTCTTTATTAATTAACTACACAGGTTTCTTGTACATAACACAGAAGTAGGAGTGGTAGAGAGCTGGAAGTATTTATGTAGCTATGGAAATCAGGAAGTAGAAGGGAAAAGCAGTTGTAAAAATTCACCTCTGAAAACTGAAATTTCACAACAGCAGAGTACACACCACATCTTTGCTCTACGTTAAACATATAAAACATACATAAAATCTGATTGTAAATTTTTACAGACCTCTGAATCTCTATTATCTGATCTTTAGAATAAGAATTGTGGTATTTGCTGCTTTCTTCAACCTATTTTACCTATACTGACATAAAAGTCTTAGTATTCAGTTTTGTATGTTAGGAGACTGTGTTGTTCTCAGAGCCACTACAAAAAGCTTGGAATGGAAATTTTAAAAAATTTAAATAAACTTCCTACCCTGTCTAACATTTAGTCTGTTTCTTTTTCTTTTTGAGAAATCATACAGCTGAAAATTTGCAAAGACCACAGAACAAAGCAAGACAATGAAAACCAAGAAAAGGGTGAGTAGCTAGGGTACTGCTGCTGTGCTGCAGATTTTTCATCAACTTGTGTTCAATCCTGATGCAATCAACATCTAGGTATGATCCTATCCAGATGGTGCTCTGAATAAGATGGCTGTATTTATGCATATCTTGTGCCTGACAACTGTACTCGTGCCTCTGATCTTATTTATGAATTTTTGTGATAGGTGAGGTTGTTATATGCTATGGAGCTGTCCGACTTTCTAATGAACAGTTTTCTAATAGTCTCTTGATTTAACTCTAAAACAGAAAAAATTCATCTGAAGCCAAAGGTTGTTTGAAATTAGCTAAAATGTACATGCTCATACCAGTGTTTCGCTTTTGGTCAGATGAGGAAGACCTGCAGCAGAAGGGCATCCTCTTCGTAGTTCTAATTACTGTTTCAGCAACCAGCAAGGGAATATGCTACTCTATGGATTTGATTATTCATTCCTTAAGGTTAGGCACAGACACCATGTTTACCTAGTTGTGTGATATAAAAGGTCTGTAATCAAGGAAACAGAGTTTTTTACAATGTCATGGAGACCAGAGAAACTCTCTGTGACTTTGTCTTCCAGGGAGGTTCCCATTTCTTTGTTGATTTCAAGAATAATTCTGTGCGTACAGGACAGTTGTACCTGCTCTTCAGCTGATGCTTTCCTGCAATGACCGTGGATGTAAACAAGCAAATGAAGTCTCTGAATGGTTCTTGCCATCATTACATTTAAAAAAGCATGCCAGTTACAAATTATGTCATTGTAAGTGATGCTGCATCAATACACTTTATCCATCTGAGTGTATAATTATTTGAAACCCTTGAAGGACACGTGTAAATCCACTTGGAAATTACAATCACTACTGCCTTATGCTTATATACTTGTACTCCCAGGATGAACTCTGGGTTTTTGGTTTCAGGATTGGTTCTCTTCAGGACAGAGTCCAGGCGTAGTGCTGGCTAAAACAGATCTACAGATTTGGAGATAAAAATACCTATTTTTCTATTGGTTCTTGCATATCACTGAGTGTTAAAACTATTCTTAAAACTCTCTGCTAGCCATGTTAAGCAAATGCCCTGTCCTGAACATCAGTGTAGTTAGTACTGATGCTTATTGTCTCAGTAAATTTTAACTAAATGACTGCTTAGGGGAATACTGCTTGTAATTCAAGGAAGGTTCCAGTTTTATCGCTGCAGTCTAGATTCTGTCTTTCACCTTTCCCATTTGTTTGTTATTCTTCTTTCTATTATGTTGAGTTCCAACTTTGTCTTCACTGTATTAGTTCTGGGCAGATTTTAATATTGGGGGAGGACCTTGTGAAGAAACACAACCTCCTTCAAGTGAAAGAGAAGCAGAATCTTCAGTTTTTGACTGAAAATTCCTCTGTGCATTTATTTCTCTACAGCAAACCTCATAAAACCTGTGCAGCTGAAAAAATTCAGCTATCCAGAATTAATGATACCAAGGTCAGTTTTCAGTAAGATAGTTTTCAGAAGCACTGTATTTAGAAATGCTAATTCTTTTTCTATATATAATTGCACAAAATATTTCAGAAGTGAGATGTTTAAAAAAATGGATGCAGCCTTGAAAATGTATGTCAGTGTCTGAGATGGTTACCCAAAACAGAAGAAATATGTTCTTTGGCATGCTGGAAAGTAAACTTATTGCTTCTGAGGAACACAGATGGTGTATGTGTTCAGAGAGACAGCATGTCATACTGCCTCTCCTGTAAATTTGTTCTTGTTGTTTGGTCATGGGAAGTGAACTGTTCTGTAGTTCCTACATTGCTCCTCACTTCCTGTACTATGAAAATATTGCACATGTAAGTAATCTGCTTCTAAAAGACATTGTGTTTTAGATACTGAAGTGTACCTAGCAGGCTTGAATTTTGTATTCCAAACTTGAGAATGAAGGCCTGGGACTTCAGCCCCTTAAAAATAAACATTAATTAATTTTATGTGGTTTTATTTGTAAATTTTATTTTAGAAGCTTGTTGAAATCTGCTTCTTACACTGATACTGGGGCAGGAGGGGCAGCTAGGAGTCCCATATGCATATCCTTGAATTTGCTGCCTTTATCAGTTGGCTGCTTTACTGTCATCCAAATGGACAAAGCAGTACTGAAAGGTGCTCTTGCTCTGGTCTTGTACCCTTGCCTTTTCTAGTTGCATATAGAATATCATGACTTGAGGGTTAATCAAAATTTAAAAGATATATAGGTATTTTTACATGAAGGAAAGGCTACTGAAGACATTTTACCTAAGAGCAGAACAAACTTGTTTGTATATAGATACTTGTACCTTAATCAGAGCATAGATAAGGATGATCCTTTCAGATAAGATATTTCTCTGCAGATTGCAGGAGCTGGGTTCCATTCCTAATGCAAACGTCCTTTTTGAGCTGGGACAGGTAGCTTAGACTGTACAGGTCTAATGTCCCCATTTTTAAATTAGCAAGAGCGTATTTAGGCAAGTCCTTAACCTCTACTCATCATGAGGCATTTGAGACAGAAACTTCAGATCTGTGGTACTGGGCAGCATATTGATTTCTAATCTATTCAGAATCTGCTCAGGTAGCTTAGGTCAATTTTTTACCTTTATGTGATGGACAATTTTGGGATTGAGGAGTATAAAAAAAGCTTAAGAATGGGTACTATAGCTATGGGTGGTAGCTCTGACCATATTGTGGAAACTTATGTAGATGATGTTAAGAAAACTGTGTAATGAAAATATCACAGAAAAAATTGCCCTTAATATATTCTTAAATGGACATAAAAGGAGAGGCTAAGTTTTCCTTACCTTTTCTCTGTTTGAAAGAGTTTGTTAATAATGCTTGTTATTGTTAATGAATGTTCTCTTTCAACAACTTTCTTGCCTCTAGTATGCAATTAAAAAAAAAAAGAGAAGATAAAAAAAAAAGAAAATTCATAAGGCAAATTGCTCTAATAGATTAATGTCTTCTGAGTTCTGCTGAAAAAACTGCTCTATTTGGATGAATTCTGATCCAGGAAAAAAATATGCTTTTTGTTTGTGCAATGAATTCATAACTAAAGCACTACACACTTGATAATAAAGACCGTTCAGTGCATATAGCCAACTTAGTGTCACATTCTAGCGAAACATCTCCAAACCTTGCATTTTTTTAATACTCTACAATCAATGCAGTGTTTATTCTAAAAACAAGGTTTATTATATCCTAATATTAATTCCTGAAACATTAGCATCCGAATAACATGCATCTATTTGAAGAAATCCCATAAAGTTTCTCAAACAGCTGGGGTGTTAAGCTTTGCATTTTGACTGTAGTTAGGAATTTAAAGGAGAAATATTGTTGGAATCAGAGGATCACAAATTCTGAGGATGAGTAGATTTGTAATGTAGAAGAAACAGATTTTATCAATCAGATTGTAGACGATGGAGCAAACAGTCTGTTGGAAGAAATGAAATAATGTTTTTGTTGTTTTGCACTATTTTTCATGTTGTAAGGTCTCTGTATGTGCTTCAGTCCTTGAAAAAACTTGGAAGGAGTTTTAGCTGTGAACTTGTATGATCAAACAACTTAGAAAGGAAAGGATAAAAAGAATGAGCGCAATCTAAAAGACTAGTCAGTCGATCCTTATGTCATAGTCTATGGTGATAAATTATGCCTTAGCTGCCTTTTTCTTATCTTCCATAGAGAAATGACTATACATTTCATCCAGGAGACAGCCATTTTTGCGATATGATCAAGAAAAGAGCTTTGATAATAGTGACAACAGAAAGCCTTCAGGGAGAGAAAACTACTTACTGAACAATGTCTGATGCAGCCTGCCAGAACATTCAGGTATACACACTATAGAGGAGTGAGGAAGCAAGAGAATGACCTCTCCAAAAACTCAGGATGGTATGAGTTAAGTGATTTACTTAATTTGAGTGATTTTTAGTGGAAATATTCTTGATCCCTAGTTGAATAAAATGGAGGAACAGCCAGTCCCATGGTTTATCACCTTTCTTGCTCTTGTTTCTTCCCATCTGTACACAGTTACAGGAAACTTCTGGGCTCCATTCTGGATTCTCTGATAACTCCTTGTGCAAGTATTAGTGTTAGAGGGATCTGAAATCCCTCGAGCGTAGTAAAAGGAGAGGTAACTGGTAGAGAAGAGCAGGATTCATGTACTCTGGAAGGAAGTCCTCTCTTAAATATCCCAGGAGTGGGACTGAGGGAGGCTACCAGGAGCTGCGTGTGGAGTGGGCAAAGCAGCACCTGTGTGGCTGAAAGAAAGACTTCGATCCAAGCTGGGGAGCAGTGTGTGGGGGCTAACAACAGAATGCAAAATTGCATGGACCTTGAACAGGAAGCTTTGTGATGCGGTTAAATGAAGCAGAGAAAAAGATTGGGGTAGAACAATTTTTAACGTGGTGAGTAACGGCCACAGAAGAAGCTGTGATGTGGAATGCTTGAGTCTAATGTAAAACAGCTGGAACCAAGTTTCATCTTTTTTGGTGATGCACCCCTTGTACTCAGAAAACTGGAAGCTGCTGGATTCATGGTTTTGTTAGAAGCGCTGATTATTTGGGGCACTTGAAATAAGATAGAATTTTTGTTGTTCAACATGGACACTCAGTACTTCTCAAACCTTCCACAGGCTTAGTAAATGGAAGCACTGCAGTGAACAGGCAGTATAATGCTTATAACTGCTGACTCAGGGGAAGGACATCCCTAACTGATTTTATATAGGTGTGTGAAAAATACCGTGTCATGTGCTGTAAAGCAAACCACCAAATAGATTATTTGTCAGTTTCTGTCTGTGCAGTAAGAAGAACTCCCTGACAACTCTCACCATTTCCTCAGGAGCTGCATTTGTGATTGCGCTCTTGCTGTTCATCCTTGACTGAGCTACATTGTCAGTGACTTGTACATTTATGAAACAAGTACACATACTCAACTAATGTCAGCTTTCATGTTTCTGCAGTTAAGATGCTTTGCAAACAGGTATGTCTTTGTCATGTCAGGGCTATTTTCCCAAAACCTTCATGACAACATATTTACAAAATAATAACAGAAACCACAGCAAATGTAAGTATGGGAAAGAACTTTTTATAGCTTTCTGTGAGGATAAGTTGTCTTCAGTTTTCTAGGTGAGAATAATACACTATATATATACATATATATACCATATATGAACAGAGAGGATGCAAGCTTTTATGAAGGACCATATTCTAGCAAAGTGAGTGAGTCTGAGCTACTCCTGAGAACTTTGGTCTAGTGTGCATTTACGTTGAGATTGTGTTTGCTGTATGTGCAATGAAGAGTTGGAACCCACTGAGAACTCCTGCTCTGAAAATATGTAGATGTATATGCAAATCTCTCTTCCAACTGGAGCACAGTATAATATTGACTTAGATAGCAGTTATGAGGACTTCAAAAGGATCATGTGTCCAATTTATATCTCTGTGTTTGGGCTTCAAAGAATAAGGCATGCTAAAGCATTTTATTTTTCTTACACAGATTTTTTTATTCATTTGCTACTATGTGAACTATATGTGAATATGAACTATAAAGTGAATACTAAAATGTATCCATTCCTTTCTGTTCCACAACATTAATAGTTCTTCTGCTTATAAGCCCTAGGCTGAAGCCAGAAAATCAAAGTTAATGTTGCTACTTTGTCCCGTTAGGCTTTTATTTATCCTCCAAAATAGTTTGAATTGGCATAGCTCTAGCCTTAACTTTTGATTTCTTAGACTTTCACGGTGCAAGCCAGTTCTTGACACTTCACCTTTTTTTTAAAATACAAGATTCCACAGCCCCACTCTTTGTATTTAAGTCTATTTTTAGTTGAACTGTCTTGTTAACCTTGGTAAGTCAGTGGACCTGAAAGATATTCAAATAATGTTAGCTAAACAACTTACTCCCCTGTGGATAAACCTTAAAGAGTCTGTCTTGAAAAGATCCATTTTCAGCTGAGATAGAGTTAATGATCATAGTAGCTGGTGCAATGTTTTGGCTTTAGTATGGGAACAGTGTTGATAACACACTGATTTTTAAGCTGTAGCTAAGTATAACATATTGTAAATGAAGGACTTTTCAATTTCCTATGCTCTGCAAGTGAGTAAATGCATAAGAAGAAAGAAAATTTCCCATTTCATTTTCTTTGAGTCCATTTGGATTTGATTTTAATTTGTTTAGTTGGTTGTTTTTTGTGGGGATTTGTTTGTTTGTTTTGGTTTGTGTTTGTTGTTTGTTTTGGTTTGTGTTTTTGGGTTTTTTTCCCAGGCACGGTCCTAGCACAGGAAGTTGCAAACAGCTGAAAAACCAGAATCAAAACAGGGGCTACTGTCACAGTAATTAAACGGAACACATTCTTAGAAACTGAGTCTTCTGCAAAAAGGGAAAAACTAATTCAGAGCTTCATTCTCCACAGCACCCTTTAGTCTTCAGGAAATTATATTTTTAAAAATTATCAAAAACAATGCCACTTTTTTAGCTATACTCTGCTTGCCAAACAGC
This sequence comes from Melospiza georgiana, assembly GCF_028018845.1. Taxonomy (NCBI): domain Eukaryota; kingdom Metazoa; phylum Chordata; class Aves; order Passeriformes; family Passerellidae; genus Melospiza; species Melospiza georgiana. The sequence continues at coordinate 35,062,927 of NC_080465.1, forward strand.
AGTCCTGTAGAACCTGCCAAATACTAACTTTAAGTTTAGTAAGCTTAGCCTCCCCAAGTCTCATACTCTCAGAAGCAAGGATGGGCTGTGAATTGTCCAGCCTGGGAAATGTTACTACTCGGCTACTACAGTTTTTTAGAAGAAGAATGAGTCTCAGAAACACATGATGAAGTTGGACTACTGACTTACTACCTTTTGGGAAGAAAACATTCCAATTTTACTTGTAAATAGTTTTAAAGAACACTAAGACCACAGCAATATTTTCTTTTTCCATCTCTTATGTTTTTACTTACATGAGAGAAAAAGATAATGGCACAGTAATAATTCAGTAAAGTCTATCAAACAAATCATAAGTGCATAAATTTTCCTATGGAACATCTTCTGTTTTAATAGAATATTAAATTAAAAAGTGTAGGTGAGATGATGTAATTTTTTTCTCCCTGTCTTTCTCTGCTTTGATTTACTACTATGCACATTTACATCTAATTAATGAACACTCCTGCTGGTGTTGGTTATTTTAGTAGAAAAGTCTTTATTATTTTACCTGATTTCTTTTTAAAAATTTATTATTTTAGTGCTGCTTCTGGTGACTGACAAGAAGCATAACTCAGCACAAAGAAAATAAAGAGAGCTAGGAGCAAGAAAAGTAACAAAGAGAAAACTCAGCACAAGGGGTTTTTTTGTTGGCTATGAACACAAACTCCATTTGCATGATAGCAAAAAGACCACACTCATAACAAATTCAAGGAAAATATTTTCAAATTAAATGTTCCACACCAAGCCTGGACAAGAGAGAACATTGCTTTTGAGGTTTGCATTCAGAAACTGCATCCATTTTTGGGTCTGGTCATCTCCAAATAGTATTTTGAATTTTGTTACAGATTGGACTCATATATTTGAAAAACTGTGAAACTTTAATGTCCTTATCTATTAATCTGAATTCAAGTACTTGCTTGGTCTCCCTTATTTGGTTTGATCCTCTGATCAGTACAACTCAGTGAGGTTTTCACCTCCCATTTAAAATAAATAGTACAAATCTGCTTTCCCTGGTCAAGACACAAATACTTTCTCTCTGAGAACCCAACTTTGAAATATATATTCAGTTCACAACAGAGAGAACTACGTTCCATTCCACAGTGCAACTGCTATGAACACAGGATCAAATGCTTTTGCTAATAAATTTTTCATGATACAGAGGAACTGAATGACATACATTTTGGATCTGTTGTGGGTTTGCTCTAATGATCGCAATTGCTAGCTAAATGAGGGTTTATATGTGTATGTCTCCTTGTTTATTTTTAATGAAGACTAGTTGAACATGCACTTTGGGAATTTGAGACAAGTGACAGATCTAATGTCCTAGCTTGTTTTTCTGAATCAAAAGACATTTTGCTGCATTTGAGGAGACAATATGTGAATAGAAGGAAATTACTTTTCATGTCTAGTGAAACATGTCTAAATTCTGCTGATGTTTTGGAGTGGCATTTACATTGAAACTGAGTTCTGTACAGTACCCCTCTCATATTTCTTAACATGCTTCTACTTTCAGAAAGAGTAGATTAGTTCTTGCTGCTGTTCAAATACAACAGGAACTACAATTGAAGACCAATTCAAAGAGATTGGGAAAAACATCTAAGACTGCACAGGAATTCTTTGGCAATGGACTGAGAATATCATACGATCCCCCTTAAGTCTGAACAATTCCTTAACTAGAAACATATATCCCACAGCAAAAGCTAACTGAGAAATGTAGGGCAGGTACATCTTAACAGAGGATTGTTGTGAGTGGGACATATGTTAGGGGGCTCTTCCTTATTGCTTAGATATCAGCTAAAGGATTTTATCTCTGTAATTGCAGCATCCCATCTCTGTAGACTTAACAGCAAAAAATAAATTAAAAAGAGAGTTCAGCATTGAGTTCTTTATTTATTCTATGTATTTGACTTGAGAAAGAAATTTCCTTCCCTAGCAAATTAAATAAATTCTATTTGTACTTTGTGTACTGGACAAGGAGTTTCTTTTAAGGAACTACCTATGTCAGTATTTGGTCATTTATACAGTTAATAGCCATGCATTAATATGTATTTTCTATCCTGACTCTTACATATATAATTTTGGCTTTTTAAGAAATTACTTGGGAGATTGTGTATGTAAATCAGTAGTACTTTTCTTTTGTTTAATTCTGCTCATATTTTCCATTTTACCAGTGTCTCTAAATGGTTCTTGTCTGTACCTATGTTTTTGTTGAATAAGCACTTAAGGATAGAAATGCAGTACTGTCTGTCTGTGATTGACAGAAAACAAAGCTTCCAGGCAATGCATACATTTCATTGACCTCCAGTGATTGCAGGTGCAGAATTATAGTTCTCCTTTGAGTACACTGTCAGTGTTTGTTTAGGTGCAGTGACTTATTTAGGTGCAGTAATTCAATGACTGCTGGTTTTAGTACACCTAGATCTAAAGCATATTTCTTCCTAGCATAATGTATGAAGAGAAGGACCAGAAAAGTTTAATGCACTACTATTTCACTTTTGTCACTTAAGGTCTGCTGACCAGGGATATTGTAATTATTTCTTCAAGTGCAGAGAATTACCTCCAAAGTTCACCATAAAGCAATTTCCTTCTGGTCCGATTAAGCCCAAGAAAGGTATTATAGATGGAAAGGTTTACAGGGTTCATTTTGGCCTCTGATGCATCATTGAACTTGTACTTGTGTGAAGCCTCTCTTGATTTGATCCCATACTTAGGAAATACTGCATCCAGATTCTCAGCTAAATTTACAGTCAAGACGTTGTAAAAAGGCATAAAAGTCAAGAAGACTATCTTGCAGTAGAGGAGAGCAAAAAACAGGAGAACAAAACATTCATAAAACTGAAGGTGTGCTTTCAAATAAATTTTGAAAGGCAGATGTTCTTTATGAGAGTTACAGTGCCTATATTCAGTGCCACAGCAGTGTAAGCTTCTTTCCCTCCCTTTGATGAATAAACTTCTGTTTGATGTGAGTTAGAGTTGGTATTCCAGTTGAACAATGATTGTGAAGATGGGTCTTTTAGGGAGGAGTTACTATTCTGTATAATGTTCTATGCTCAGCTCAAGCACATCACCCAGTGCAATTAATGAAGGGCTTCCAGGGAAGTCTAATGGTGTGTGTTTGGGCTGGAGGTCAGCCTGGATGAACACATTGATCTCTCCTCACCTTATAGCCTATGGACTTTTTGCTTAATGAGGGTATGGCAGTTAAACAGGTTTATATACTGCCTCCACTATTATCTATATAGAAGTCTAAAAGAGTGTAATGGAAAACAAATGAATACTGGATGATAGCAAAATATAAAGTTTTCTGCTTTTCGGGGTGGAGTATTACCAGTGTTATAGGAACCATCATATTCTTTATCTCATAAAAAGGAAGCAGGATTTCAAATCAACAGTCTTTCATGTCATGAATCATAAATGCATGTAGAGTGGGGACTCTCCTTCGTGAAAGCAGTATAAGGCTGCTATACCCAGAAAGACGAAGCTATAAATTTCACAAATAACAGAGACAGATACTGAATGTATGAGAGCTGATTTTTTTTTCAGATAGAGGGACATCTGTGCTGGTCAGCAAATATGCTGACATTTACACAGTACCATATATGTTAAAGAGAACTTGGGGTTAGCTTTTTTCCCCCAATTCTTTTACCAGAACATTCCCTATCACGAGACAACTGTACTGCTTGTTTGAAGTGGCTGTACTCGCCAGAGTAAGAAAAAACTTTCCTTTGGGAAACATGCAGTTTCAAGCGCCTAAGAAGTGTAATGGCATGCTGGTAGCGTCCTGCACACAGCTCACTTCCAGAGATGAGAACACGTCTTTCTATTGCTTTGATTGTTAAAACATCAGTATCCTTCCTTTGCTTAAAAGAATACAAACCTCTGATTTACCTCAAGAAAGCTGAATCCCAAAGACAGATTAAATGTTGAGTGAAACTAAAACAGACAAAAGAAAGTAATTTCAAATTTAAGAAAAAGCTTAGTTAAGCAGTAATCCTAAAAAATTTACTATGGATTTGTTTCAGATTTTTGGAGTTCTGCTTTTGCAGTAATTTAATTTATATCTTCACTTCAATTTTCCAGATTCCTGGAAACCACACAAGTTGTTAGGGTTTTAACTGTACCATATGGAAGAAAAATGTCTTTCTCAAAATACTGTATTTTTAATTACAGGACAGTGCCTATTTTCTGCTGCACAGATTTCCTAATTTTAAATTTTGAAATATCTGTCCTATGTAAATATCACATAGGAAGTTAGAATTTCAATCTGTAAGGCACTGTTGTAGACATACAAGCAAGAATCATTATCCTGAAATTTAAATAAACAAAATACTATAATTTATGGTCAAAAACAAAGAAAAAAAAAAAAAAAAAGGTCAGACAAAGAATTATTCCTACTTTGCAGATGGGAAATGGAATCAATGCAAGATTAAGCGGTTTGTTGTGACCAGGGTCATGCACACAACCTGTGGCAGCACTGACATTGAATTGCTGCCTCCTGACTGCCATGCTTAACAGCAGAAACTTTTTCTTAGCAGAAACTTTCATCATACCTTCTCTCAACTCTTTCATGTTTTGCTCTGCTCTGGTGAGTGGATGTCGTAGGGTGGCAGAATGCCTGGTTTATCAAACATTTTTCATTAAGAGCATATGTGAGACCTAGAGCACTTCCACTACTTTCTCTTCAGTGAAACTTCACCTACATACGTCCCACACAGCTTTCTAGAAGACACAGTTGAGCAGAGTACACCCTAATTCTTCTCCCAATCATTTTGCTAGACACATATGTTTTCCTTTCTGTGGCAGCAGCACTAATGTTCAGATTTTGTCCATTGCTAGGCAGACGTTAAGACTGCAAGGAAGTTAAGACTACAAGGAAGAGTTCCTCTGTGCAGCAGTGTCTTTTGCTTTGTATTTATAAAGCATGGAAAACAGGTCACTTGCATGCCAGTTCTCAAATAACACATAAAATAATCTTAGTTATTTTGGATAGAAGGAGGACATATTTAACCATGCTGGAGAGCAAAAAAAGCTAGACTGTTTGATGCATTTCATGTAGTTGCTTTCTTTTTAAATGAAATAAACTCCTTGTCTTACAATAACATATGTCTCATGGGAGTCCTACATCCTAGACTACCAAACTTTGAACTGTTTATAATGTATTGTCAAAGAATCATGCCAGCAAGTTAATAGAACTACTCTTTTCTGTAAGCACAATTGCTCAACATTGTCCCCACTGAGCTGCAATGTGGAAAGATTTTGAAGGGAGCAGTGTCAAAGGGTTAGAGAGCAGAGTCCTGTCACTGATGGAAATATTATACGTCAGATCTGTAAGGAAGTTACAGTGATCAGAAAGAGGAATGCAATGCTAAACAATGTTATCATCAGCACACTGAAGGAATGCTTTTACTTCCTATAATGTTACAGAGGGGACTGACCTCAGCCTGTGCGCAGTACTGCACAGCACAGATTTGCATTAGCTAAACATTTTTGACCTTTCATCTGCAGTAAAATGGTGTCCCTCACTGCAGCGGAAAAAAATGGAAATTCTCCTCCAGTCTCCCCAGCTCTGACATAGTTGATGCACTGCAGACTGTTTATACTGTTATACTGTTTAGTTTACTAGAAGTGTCTAAATAAATCCAACAAGTAAGAGGGAAGAAGATAACTTCTTTTTCTTATGCACACCCCTTTCTAGCATTGTACACCTAGCTGTCCTGTGCATTACAGTATCAAAGACCAGCTCAAGTGAGAATGAAATAGACACCCCCACTGTACTTGCTAGATTTCAGGTTCCCAGGGAACGCTGGTATCAGTCTGGACAGTTTGATGTAATCCTACTAATGTAGCTGAAGCTATCTGGGCTCAAGGATTTATTAGTTGTGAACGTTCGTTTTTGTTTTTACTGGGTTACTGCCAGTAAATAAGTCACCAAAACCACTAGCTGAGTGTCATATGATAGGAAAAGGCTGGGATCACAAGTAAGCCTTCTGTCTTTTAACAAAAAAAAAGTGCTGAGGTAAGCAGCGTCAAACCCAGCTGCATCAACATGATGGTGGGAAGACAAATGAGAGCTTTCACTGCTGGATACAGGGGATAGAGAGCCCACAGTCTGAAAAACCTCTTCATATCCCAGAAACAGCTGTCATAACTGAAACTGCGAGGGACTGGTTTTTAAACCACGAGCTTTGATAAGGAGTATTCTCTCACCAGTCCTTTCTCTAGGCAATAAGCACACTTCTAGCAGAGCAGCCCATCTGAAAGGTGACTAGAGATTTAAATACCTTCAAAGCTTTCCAGCCCCCTCATTTTATAACCTCTCCCAAATGCTTATGCTGAGTTCCCAGCTGCCATTTCTGAAGTATCTATCACTACAGTATCTGGCTGCCTTGCCACATGAGCTCAAGGGTACTGAGCAATGTTAAACTTAGATTTCTTTTCCTATGGGAGGCTGAACTTTACAAGTTAGATCTAACATTTACCTTGCTATTGGTAACAGTGAATCATTAAAAGAGACACAATAGAAGGGACATGGGGTCATTTTAGAATAAATATTCAGGCAATGACAGCTTTGAAATACTCTGTTGGCCTCTCCCTGTGTGTATTCTGGGAACAGGAGGTCACGTGAAGTCAAGGGTGATGAAATGCATGTGCTCCCGCTCTGACCTGCTGCAGAGGGGGGAAGGTATGCGGTGACATGCAAGGGTCTGAGCTCTGCATGTGCAAGTCTGTGTGTGCACATGCACGCAACATTTGTGTAGGGCAAAGAACAGAGAGTCATGAGGTGGGGGAGGGAGGTGTTCGGTGCTGGTGGTGGAATGAATTCCAGACAGGGATTGCTTTCTCTCCACGGGGCCTGCCAGCTCCTTGTGGCTGTTGCCTGGGCAATGGCTGGGGAATTATGAGGAATGCTTGGAAACTATATCCTTCTGTTGGGCTCATGGATGGAGGAAAAGGGGGTGGATGGCTTTTCTCTGTCTATTTCTTTTTTATATTCAGCAGATTAGACAGACAGGTTGCTGTGGTGACGACATGGAGGAGGTCTCCTGCACACCTGCACCACAAACAAGGAGTCCTGCCAACACAGACTTAAGTAATCCCAAAGGCCTCTTTTCCTTTTTTTCTATGGCAAGTGCAAAAGGGAAGGGAAAGGGGGAAAGGAGAGGAGGATATAGCAGAAGAGGGAGGAGGGAGAGATAAGAAAAGTGATTGATATTCCATCAGCTTAGTTGAGCAGAAGTGCTTGCTTATTGTAAAATAATGTGTGCATAAACAAGATGCACAACCAGTGCAAGGTGCCCTTAGGAGAGAAAAAAGAAGTGTAATTTTGATTTTACACACTGAGTGCTCCAAATTTCGTTATGTCTCTGGTGGAATCTAAATAAAGTAGCTATGGAAATGGCTGAACTCCAGCACAAGACACAGAGATGTGACTGGGATGTGTAAAGCTAGAAACTGAAATTACTCCTTTCTATCTGGAAAGGGTATATGTATCTGTGCTTGTGTCTGTACATAAGATTCCATTTCTTAGAAATTCCTGCCTTTTGAAAAAGCTGAAGAATAGTGTGAAAATTGACATTATATGCCTGCTCCATTGCTAAAAGAAAGTATCCAAAGGAGATAGATGTGGGAAGGGGGAGTAAAGGGAAAAATAAAAGAAAACGTTTTTAACCAAGAGATCCTCAAGACAAATGTGTTGCTCTGAGATGCCATGGCATTTCTCCAGCTTCTCCTACTGAAGTAGTCATCTCAATGCAGAGATACTGTGCTTTCCTCACCTGGACATCCCCTCATCTTCTTCAAGGCTTTCTCTTTACTCTGCTCTTCCCCTTGTCCTTTTTCTCCCCACTATCCTTTTAGAATTCTTTTCAGTAATTTTTCACATGATCTTTTCTCTACATATAAAATAACTGCTTGCATGCATAAAGCACTATCCAATGTACATTCAAACTGATTAAATAAAACTAAAAATGTGTGTATATTAACAGGTAGAGAATATATGTGTGCGTCATTGTTTCTGCATATGCCAGAGTTTGACTGTGATTTTTCCACTTTACATGTCTGTCTTGTCTTTAAAAGGATGAAGGTGCCCACCAACAAGGATGTTTGATGAATTAAAAGAAAAAAAAAAGGTTGAAGTCTTCAAACTAATAAAGTCAGCAAGCACTTGCAGCCCACACTATAAGTGGTGAAGCAGGAGGGAGAAGTGGAGATTGGAAGGGTCAGGGACTTTAGCCACTCTTTCATTCTTGGATACAGCAGGTATCAGGAGCATTTGCCAGCCTTCCAGGGAAAAGAGCATGTTTCTGTTTTTCTTACTGCCTCCCATGCAGTTGTTTTTTTCCCATGCATGGAGTTTCATGTAAATAAAGAAGTATGCAAGAGAACTTTATGCAGCTACAGTGGTAATGACCATACAGTTTGAGTGTAGATTACTCAAATATGATGAAATTCAGTTGTTCTCATGACCAGTTAGATCTTTTTAAATAGTTTGCAAAATGAGGCTAAAAAAGCCAAGATATACTGCTGCTTGTATATCAGTAATTTTCATGGGAGTTTATCCAGATTTATAGAGGGTAATGGTTTGTACAAGCCCTGTATATGTGTTTTCCCTTTCCTTGCCTTTGTTTCATTTTAAGGTAAACTGTAGCTTTTCTTCTGGATAAACTGCATTTCTGTGTCCATGGCAATGTTTATAGAAAAAGCACTTTTTGGCTAATCGAAAACCACCATAAGTGTAAAATACAGCCATTGCTCACCAGGCTATTCAGATCCTGAGCTTGGAGTTCATGTCAGTAACATTTGAAAGAACAACTCTGAAAGAGATTGCATGTACCCCATTTCAGATAAACGCAGTGAGTAATGTCTCAGTTCTTCACTCAGAAACCTGGGGAGCCTCACACAGGCACATTTCTTTACTAGAGGACAACTGTGGGTACTTTAATGCCCTCTATTGTGCTCTGTTGCAGTGACATCCTACACTGGACACTATTCTACATAGACAATTCTAACAAAGCCAGGAGTGAGTAGAATATATGATCCTGGGTGTGATGGCAAACATGAACTGACTGTTCAAAAAATTGTATTTTGTCCTTTCCAGAGCTGGCTTAAGACGGAGAATTATTCTTTTGGTGCCAGCAGATTTTAAATCAGTCTTTATGTATTCAGGAACTTTATACATTCAGTCAACTGTTCTATTTTTATCTCTCTAAAAGCAAAATTTCACCACTAAGCAGTGTGTACAAGAGATGAACTAATGTACACACGACGATTACATGCAATAAAGGAAAAAAAATCCAACTGAGATAACAAAGTAAGGGAAATAAAGGAGAATTCACAGAGAAGTTACCCTTCTTGCTTCCTGTGGCTGGTTTCCATCTACTGTGTTTACTTTTCTCATTTACAGGGTTCTGAGACACACCTTGACCTGCCAAATCTACCCTAAGCAAAACATGCAAAGAACAGTGACAGTCCTCTTGCTGAGGGACAGCTGGTACTATCTCTAGCTGGCAGGTCTCCTGAGCATGCAGAGTTCTGTAGCATGATACAGCCAGTGCTGGGAACATGAACTGAAAGATATTGGGGTTTTATGAGGTAATAGTTATTGATCAGGTAAAAGAAAAGGAAAAACCCCCAAGATTTGTAGAATTGGAAGCATTATCTGGTATAAACAAAGTAGATATTTCTAGGATCATATCAAAAGAGCTGAAAATACCAGCTTCTAAGCTGCATTCCAATCTGATGCTTTGTAAGCCTCTGCTCATAGTAAGGTAGTTGCTCCAAAGTTACAGAAGTTTTACAGGTAGAAATTCAGATTTGCTTATTTACCAATATTAACTACTTGTTTATTTACTTTTTGGCTTTCCTTTCAAAGTATAGTATTTATTATTATAATAAATGCAGAAAAACAACCCACTTTCAGAGAGAAAAAGATTTTGATTGAAGAAGAATTTGGTCAGTGAGTATTAGATTGTTTTCATTACATGAAAAAATGATAGATTTCTTGCTGAACTGAAGCTGATGTTTTTCAACTGTGCTTGAAAGATAAATTTTAAAGAGTAAGACACAGAGTTGTCCATGCCTAATACAGAAATGAAACAATTCAGAAATCCACATGAAACACTTAATAAACAGAGATCATCCTGGTACCCCAGAAAAAAAAAAAAAAGACACATTTTTCTTTGAAAATACTGCATGGACATGTATGGTGTTATCATTTTGCATCCCCTGGTACTTTCCAGAGGAGTAAAATACAAAGGGAATGAAAAATGCCTTGAGAAATCAACCATGAAAGTCTTACAGAGGCCATTTAAAGAATGTCAGATATAGGCTTCATATTTTTTAAGGGTTACAGTCATTGATCTGGGAAAATAAAAACACCCAGCATGAACAGGTATGTAAGCAGGGTGTCTTGAAAGGAGCTACTGAAAGCTATTTGACCTGCTTTTCATATTCCTAGATTTCCTCCCAGGAAGAATAAGAGGCTGGAAATGGCCAGGTCTCTTAGGTGGCCCTACCTCTCTGCCTGGAGAGGAGGATGGTGGATGTGCTGCAACACACTAGGGGCAGTTTGAGCAAGAATGGTCTGGTCTGCCCTTCAGGTTTGCAGCACAAGTGTAAAAGTAGGTCTGAGTGGAAGGGGAAAAAAGACGTACAGTAAAAAACAGGCCAGGACTGCCTCTGGGGCCCCAGCCAGCCTGAATTGCTGTGAATTCCCTGCTGATATTGTAGGAAAGGAATGTGGGTTCTCATTATGCTTTTCCCATGCATGGCCATCATATCTAGTGTACAGGGTTCTTCAGAGTCTCAGGGACGAAATCCAATGCTCTGCAGCTGGCTGATACCCTTCCCCCTCCTCAACTGCCTGCAGAAAATGGGAGATCTGTTTGTGTGGCTTGTCTCAGATCGACTTGTTCTGGAGCTGTAAATTGCTTCAAGGCTCTTCAAGATGAAGGAATATGTAAATGTGGGGCAGTTATCAATGTAGACGGAATGCACATGCAAATTAAATACCATAAATGTGTTTAGAATTAAATCAATGTGGTTTTGCTTGAAAATTTGGCATGTGATTAATCAACGTGCTCTGAATTTGTGCAAATACTAGTGGTGAATATTGCCAAGCTATCTGAGCAATTTAGTACCCATTTAAGGTACCCACCTAGGTCCCTGGAAAGGAAACCCACTATTTTATGGATATTCTAATGTGCCTTCTTAAAAGCACAATTTAAAAAATAAACATTGCAGAAACCATCCTGTTTTACTTTTAAGCTTGTTCTGAAGTGTAACCACCTCTGGGCTGAAGTGTGCCAGCTGTTTAGCAGCGCCCAGTTAACCCTGGCCTCCCTTTAAGGAGAACTGAATGACACAACATATGAATTCAAAGCATAGTGGGTTTTAGATGAAACATTGCAATTTATGTTGTAATTTGATTAAAAAATTCGAAAACACCTGATGCGTTTAATTTCCACTGAAATACATAATACTTAAAGGTTAGACAACTTCACTAAAACTGGAAAAAAATTATGTCTTAATTAAATTTTTCTTTCTTTGTTTGAAAAATGTTGTTTTCCAAACGTTGTTTAATTTTACAAAATACAGTAGTGTTGCATATCTGGTTTTAAGTTTTAGTAATATCTCATCTTGATACTGCATTTCCAGGGACTCATTTGAGCCTTCATTGCCCTTCCACATATTACAGTTTTTACCTGCATGAAGGTATTTGGGTTTGACTGAAAAATTAAGATGAATTTTATATGCTATGATTCTTTTAAATTCCACTCTTCTTGCATACTGCCTTTCAGATATAAAGTGTTATTATCTAGTAATTCTAGCTGTTATTACATATTCTTTCTCTTCCGAAGCATTTCATGAAATCAGTGTCACTCTGGAAGGTACACTGGCACAAGCTCCTCTGTCTTTTTCTTCCACCAAATGTAACCATTGAGGATTAAAGATTCAACATGTCTTCCAAAGTTGTAATTGCATCCAAACCCATCAGAATAAATTTGATTCTAAATTTTTATATGTAAACTGAAATTAATAAATAGGAAGCCCCTGATAACTCTCTAACCCTATGCAGTAATACCTTCAGTAACAAAAGAGAGATGATTCGTTTTTTTGAAAGTCTTTTATAAGTCTTTTGCCAGTAAAACTTTTGGCCAATAATTTGTACAAATACATTAATTATTAATATACATTTGCCTGATTTTTTTCCTATTAAATAATTCTACATTTCATACACATAGAGTATGGGACCCAAATCAGAAGAATAGATAATAACATTCCATTGCCAAGGCACTTTTCTGTGGATTTTTCCTGTGTGGTCTTTAAAATGTATGAATCATTTGGTATTTCTTTGGGGATTTTTCCGTTCTTTAGCCTACCATAGGTAATGGAACCCTAACTGACTGCTTCCCTTTTTTTGACTTTTCAAGTCTGGGGAAATTTATCAGGAAAATTGTGATTAGTTCCATTAACATTAGCTGACATTAACAAAATTTATGCATTCTATCTACCCAAGGTGATTTTACCTTTACCTGTATTCTTCTTTGCTTCTATAGAAGCATCTAGATTACTCACTAGATAGAAAAGATCACCTTTTCAGGCCTACACACAATACAGCTATTTTGGACTGAGATTTAACTATGACAGATTGTATAGCCTACAATTATAAGGGGGAAATTTCAGAACTTTTTTCTTTATTTCTAATTGAAAAGAAAATAAGAACAGGTGCAGCCAAACTGCTGCATTTGATGTTGATTCCTTAAAGGCCTGAAAGCATGTCCTGTACTGCTATTGAAATATTTAATAGTAAAATTTAATAGTAAAATTGTATATTACTATTAAAATTGTCATTGAAGAGTTTGATTTCTTCACCTCAGCAGAGGTACTGCAGATTGATATGAATTTAGCTGTGGGCCTCATGGCCCAGTGGGCCATTCTTGCACTGTGACATCAGAAATTGTCAGGAATGTAAACCCTACTATAGACAGGGGCTGAAAAGATCAAAATAATGTGAATTTGGGGAATGTAGTCCACATGGGCACTGGGGACTGGAGAAATTCTTTTCCAGTCATCTGTTTATGGAGGCTCAGAGGCCTTTCATTTCCATTCAATATTTGAAGCTGTTCTGAGATGGAATAGATACAACATGTCATAATAATTCAGTGAAATCTTTAGGGTTTCTGTGATGCCTGAGTTTCCAGAGCTATCTGTTGTTCAGGAGACTATTTGGGGTTTATCATGGACAGCAAACATGACCAAGCTCTTCTGGTACAAAGTCAAACTTGAGCCAAGCACATATTTTGTTATAAAATCTATTCCTGTTTTTCAGAGTCAGCAAGACAACTATCTGCTTCATCTACCTTACAAAACAAACTTTCCAAAACCAGGAGTGTCTCACATACTGCTGCACTGTTTTGGAGCAGTTAGACTTCCTAAACATATGTAAGTGAAAAGAGTGCTCGAGTTCTTCTTCTCCATCTTGTTTAACTAAAAAAAAAAAATCATATGATTGTCAAGATTTGTTTTCTGCATCCTTTGTCTCAGTCATCTTGTGATTTTAGTGTAAATGGACCATTGATTTGGATTCACATTCAAATTTGCAAGCAGAAATGTACTTACTGATCTCATTCTACCTCTCTGTTCTTGTGGCCCAGATACTTAGCTAAAAATCAGGTTAGAACGTTGTTCTGTGGTATGGAACCAGATATCTTTTTTGTTCACAGAAAAGTTAGATGCTTTTTTTTCCCCTCTGAATATGGATAAGTCAAGCAGAAAGTAGCTGTCTCCTCACACCTTCAAACCTTTTTCACCTTATAATAAAAGCTGTTTAAATTTGGTATTTTTTTTCCATTCTGTGTTATAAAAGCCTTTTTTTCAAGCGGTTCTATTTTCTTTTTTTCTTCTACTTTGAGGCAATTGATCCTTCAGAGGATGAATTCACATCAAATCACTCTGTTCTACTGCTCTGGGCAGCAGAGAGCACTTACATGGTTCAAGGACCATGTTTGTTTCCACTGTGAATGTACTTAACCGAAGCTCAATGACTTATTTCCCTGAAAACTGGCTGTTATATCCATGGACCTTCAACCTGATAGTATAAACCCTTCAAGCTTAATTACTGATTTTTACATAAAATAGGGAGAAAATATCTTAAAATATTGCAGTGGCCACATGAATATTAGCAACCGGAGTTAAAACACAGACACATTAAAAGATTTTTCAGTACAAAAACTGGTTTGTAGGTTTGTAGGCTGTTTTGTAGGCTGCTAGGTTTCTCAGTCTTTGAAACTCACAAATGCTCATACACAAATGTGAATAAATAGGTGTTAGGATGCATTTTATTTATTCTTCCATTGAGTAGTAATATGTCATTTCTTCAACCACATTGTATATTTTAAAGCTTTTTCATAGCTTAATTAAAGAAATGTTAATCTGGCTGAGTGATGCAGCTTCTGGTCATACTGGCCCTGTCTACCTGAGGTTTTTATTTTCTTCCCAACCTCCCTCTGAACACTCAGATATTTTATTCCCCTTGGATTTATTGTAGCTCTTCTGCACCACCCCTTTTATTGACTCAGAAAGTTGGGCTGCACTGCTCCTGCTAACTCCTTTGCGGAAGGACTTGGCCCAGTCTCGATGAAGGTCAGTATAAATCTTTTGACAAATGAGAATAGGTTCAGGTCTTATTGAAAGAGAATATGAGATCAAAAGGTCTATAATGCTTCTGGTTTCTGTCCCATGCCAAAATGTTGCTGCAGTGAAATTTTAGTTTTTTAGCCTATTCATGCTGACAACACCCAGACAACTGTTTCCCACCCAGAACTACCTGTAGAAAACTCTTGGAATACAGGGAAAAGCTTCAGTAGTTCAAACTATGAAAATTGCATTCCTTATCTCCCCAGATGGCCTAGAAAGAGCCTTTAGACAACACAGATTAAAGATAAACTTGAAATTTCCAAAGAAAATATACCATGGAATTTTTGCACATCTGTGGCTCTTTCTCACTTTCTGCTGAAGTGATGCAGTAAATTGAAAAATGTCCAATTGGGGAGAATCTTTTATCCTACCACACGTAGAATTCTGCAGGCCGTCTAATGAATATCATGTTGCTAATTGCTCTGAATTTGCACTTGGACGCAGGACATCAGAGTGAACGATGATCTCTAAGGCAGCATGGAAACAGCTTGTGTTGAATACTTAAGCTGCTTGCCCCTTTCTTTGTCTTCATTTTTTTTCTGTATTTCTTTTTTCAATGCAGCATTATGGACTTGGAAAAGCAGAAGAGGAAAGATACAAAGTCAAAAAATAATTCCAGGGTCTAGCGGCTTAGCTATCCTACCATCTGTTTAAAAGGACAAAACATTAAAATAAAACAAAACTTGTGGTCCAACAGCTATGTCTGCAAAGAAGAAACAGTGCTATACTTTAAATTCTAGGCAACACCCTTTGGATCAAAATATTACGACAACAGATAGCAGTGACCACATTTAATGGATACTCACACAGCTAGGCCATGACTCAGACTGCTTAATGTTGTTTGGAACTGAAACCTGAGAGCAGAGAAGCGAGAGGAAAAGAAACCTTGTGTTAAGCTGGCATGCACCAGTGAATAAATGGCTGGCATTTGCAAAGCTGCATTGCAGGGAAGCTTTTAACAGTTTGCCACTGCCAGCTGATGTCTCTTTAAGTGTCACTGCCAAGAAGCCAAAACTGGAAGCAGGTGCAGGGGCAGAGGAACTGAATGTGGAAAGGGAGAGAAAGAGAGAAAGAACAGTACTTCTGTTGTTAAAATTCTCTTGCTTTCATTAAAACCTAAACAAAGCTTTACTTTAAACTTGAATAATAAATTTTAGTGTGATAGACTCCTGCCTATCCAGTTTGACAATCCTCTTACTTTTATACACTGAGGTAAAAGAACTTCGTTGGGCTTCCCCCCCACCCCCTATAAAGCCTTGGATTGACTGAGAGAATGCTGTATACTGATTATGGCAGCTTTCTTTTAGAGATTGAGAGCATCTGCTTCGTAATGCCTCTTGTTCTTTCCCCCAAGCAAAGTGCTTTTTACAGACTCCCACCCCCATTAGTCCGGGGCCTGGGAACAGAGCAGTTTCCCCAGATCAAGTCTCTGTCTTTGCTGTGCCATGTCACTGGTTCAGGACCTTAGTACACTGCTGTCTGATAAGATGCATAGCAGGAAACATTAGGTGCTAAGAATTTACATTTGTAAATACACTAATGCAATGGGCTACTGATTATTTTGTGAAATATCTTCTGTTCTTTTTCTTATGATCAGTTGTAGAGAGCATTGAGACCAGTGCAGGCTGCATATTCTGAGCTGTGCAAGAAACTTTCGGAGAGGTCTTGGCTGCCTATTTAGGATATCTCAAACAGGAAATATATTTGCTAATTGTAAGGAACACAAGGGCAAAAGAAAAAAGATAGAAGGCAAGACCCCAAATCTTGAAATGCACGTGACTGAAGGTGGGAAGCTTTTCTGAAATTCTTTGCTAAAAGCCTGGATTTCTAATAATTTCATAGTTATTGTTCCCACAGAGTAGAGAAAAGCTGTGTCACTTTGTTGTCAGAGCTGTGAATTTGGGCATCTTTATTGTTTTCTACCCTTTAAGGAATTCCTGCTATTGTCAGCTAAAATATTTTCCTTTATAGTTTATTTTTCCTGTAAAGTAAAAGCAGGAGCTAAAGCCATACTGAGAAGAGTTAAAAAGTCAAATAAACCAAAATAAAATAAATCAACATACATGTGCTTCTATATGGCTTCTGTTTTAAAATCCTTTCTTCCCTGGTTCTAAATACCATGGTTTTGAATCAAAATCTATATGTTTTTATTTTGGCTTTTTTTCTTTTTTTTTTTTTTTTTTGCTGTCTCAGGGGAGATTGTTGAAACTAACTTGATGATTTTCTTGCCATTTAAAAGCAGCACAGTTTTTAAAATGACTTGCTTTTCCAATTATGCAGACTGTGTATTCTTAAGGAAAATCTGCTTTTTCAGTTTATATTGCATATTAAAATGTAGTAACATTTTAGTAACAATGAATTTTCTTTTCTTAAACTTTTACTTAATATCCAACTGATTCTTACTCTCCTTTTGTCACATGTCCAGGAAATTAGGAGCTGAGATGGATGCAGGCATGTCACTATTTCCATCTGACACTCATCTTTATAATGGCATCTCATTTGGAGAGTGCTAAGGAGCTGCTTCAAAGTGGTAATATTCCTTTGACTCACCAGGAAACATACAGTCTGCCTCGGGATGAAAAGTGTACAGAACACTGTGTGGTGCAAAAGAGAATTTACAAATCAACAATGAACTCAGGCTGAACATTCATTGCTCAGTAAAAGTGAGCAGTCCTTCAATTAATTAAATTGATGTAGGCATTGTAGGATTTTCAAAATACCTACCCTAAGCTTTCAGGCTGTTTCATCCCACTCTTACAGCCTGGGGAGAAATAGTTTTATTCTGACAAGAGCTGATATTCTCAAAAGAATTGTTCCAATAGCTAGAGCTTTTAGAAAGGCACCAAAATGTTTGGATAAGAATAGAGAGGTAAATCTGTGATCTTTTCCAAAAGAGAGAATAAACATAAATAAATATATTGTGTTTTCTGGGAAACACAATGGCATACAAGACTGGCCACATTTGTAAAACATTGAATCTTTCCTAACACAGTACTGGCTTGGACAAGTAGGGAACTGCACATCAAACTAAAGGGAAAGAAGCAGATATATAGGCAGTGGAAACTAGGACAGGTGACCTGGGAAGAGTGTAGAGAAGAGGTTTGGTTGTGTAGGTATGGGGTGACAAAGGCCAGGGTGAAGCTGGTACTGACCCTAGCATGTGATGCAAAGAATAATGATGTTTACAGGTATGTTAAACAAAAAAAAGGAAGGTCAGAGAAGGTAACCCTCCCGATAATGCTGGAAAACTGGAAACCACAGATGAGGAGGTACTCAACGGCGTTTTTACCTCTGTCTTCAGTGACAACCTCTCTTTCTACACCTCTCAATTGTATGGATGGCAGGATAAGGACTCAGGAAGCAAAACTCTTCAATTTATTTATTGGAACAATCCTGAGCACTGAAAGGGCATTGACCTGTTGGAATGAGTCCAGAGGAGGTACACCAACATAATTAGAGGGATGGAACAGCTTTGGTGTGAGATACAGCTAAGAGAATTGGGATTGCTCAGCCTGGAAAAGAGAAGGTGACCTAATTGTGGCCTGCCAGTACCTAATGGGAGTCTACAAGGAAGATGGAGAGGGGCTTTCTACAAGAATGTGGAGTGACAGGGCAAGGGGGAATGGCTTTAAACTGAAAGAGAGTAGGTTTAGATTAACTATTAGGAAAAAAAATATTTACTGTGAGGATGGTGAGGCCCTGAAGCAGGTTACCCCGAGAAGTTATGACTGTCTTTTCCCTGAAGGTGTTCAAGGCCAGATTAGATGGAGCTCTTAACTACCTGGTCTAGTGGAAGGTGTTTCTGCCCATGGCAGGGGGATTGGAACCAGATATGCATTTAAGGTCTCTTCTAACCCAAAACTTTCTATGATCCTGTGATCTTCTCAAGCCCTGTAGATCTGGCTTTTGATCTGCATGTGTAGTTTTAACAGTTCAACAGTTCTCATTAGGAACCAAGCTGAAGTCTGTTCCAAGTACAAGTCCCATGTTTTTTCATGTGGAACATTAACCAGACATGAGGAGAGAATTCTCTGAGGAAGCTTCCAGGAAGTGTCCTGGATGAAGTTGCCCAGAGATTTACAGCAAGCACCAAAAGCAGTGATATGCATTTGAGGTCTGTTCCAAAATATGGTGGGAAGTAAATGCTAAAGGTGTAGTCTCTGTGTAGATGATGGATATGAGGCCTAGTGGAACCACAGTCATCTCATTCTGCTCTTCATTTTTATTCTTGAACTAATATCCTTTTTTTTTTTTTTTTTTTTTTTTTTTTTTTTGTTTGGTTTTTTTTTTTGTTTTAGGAGCATTTAAACTGATTTGAAGATAAGACATATTTCAAAGGATAATCACAGCAAAATGAAACACTGTACTTTTAAGCACTTGATCTCTGCTAAACATTGCTATAACTTCTCTGATTTTATTTCTGCAGCACTCAGGAAAACATTTGAAACTCTAAGCACTTTGCAGTTATTGTTCATGATTAAAATTTAAAACAATGAGTGTTCTAAGATAAATATGTATATATTTTTGTATAGATGACACACACTCTAACAAAAGTACAATAGCTCATTTGTAAAGTCAAGAAACTGAAAATGGGGTACATGTTCTATAAACTGAACTAGCTTATAGTTATATATTAAAAAAAATATACAGCCAGGGCCTATTAAATGAAACCACAGATGAAGTGAACTTATGTCATCAGTCTTTGAATTTTGTAGTTTTTGAACTCTATCCAAAAATTATAATCCACTGTTTGAAATACTATATCAGTGGAGAAGGAGAAATGATCTCCCCATTACAAACTTATAGCCTCAAACATTCACATCCTGCTGTAAATATATCACATACTGTATCATGTTGCTTATGGAAAAATTACTTTTTTTCCCTTTAGTTTACTGACCTTTTGCTGTAGATTAATATTTGGCAAAGTAAGGGCTCTAATTATTCCTTTCCATTTTACTGTACAGGGAAATGATCTCTCTATTTTATATTTCCATATTCACGATGATATGCATTGGTCAAATAATGAAATTTAAGGCACCCTGTGGATGATGTGACTTAGGTATGCTTGCAGTTGCTTGGTCTCTGAACTACAGTGTTATTGTTTTGTGTGCTGTTGTGCTTGATGATCTTTACATGTAGAATGCACTTCTTGGATCAGTTTTAAATATTAGACGTCTAAAAGCATAATAATAATAAAAAATATACCATAAGGCCCGACTATCTTAAATATGATAACAAGACCAAGTAACTCAGCACAAGAAGAAAATGTCTCATGATAGAAACAAGCATGTTTGCTTCTGGGTTGATAGAGTGTAAGCCAAGAAACATTAAGGATGGTATCCTCAAGCATCTGGGGCCCAATTTCAAAAATAAAACTCAATGTTAGGTCATTATTAGATTCTGGCACACTTTAAAATGTGAAATCAGAGCCTTTAAGCTTTTCTTGCTTTAGATTATATTAAATTGCAACAGGTCTATTCCTCCATTGCATAAAAATCCACTTTCAGTAACAAAGCATTTGTTTCATTTTTCACTTCTAGCACTTTTATCAACAAGTATCTTTTTTTATTGGGATTTTTTTCTGTGTGGAAATAAAGCAGCTTACAAAGTATTTGCTCACTATTGAGCATGGTATGAGAGACAAGGTTCATAATGGCTGTTCTCATTAGAAGACTTCTACATCATAGTGCATTTCTTTGCACTTGTCCCTGGTCAGAAATGTAATTCTGATTCTGTACATTTTGGACAGGATCAACTCTCCGATTTGTTAGTTGTATATTCTCTTACTGTTATTTGCATTGCTTTTACATTATTAAAATTTAGTGTTTCTTTCTCAGTGCCTGTGACATGGCCATAAAAGCTATTTTAGCAGGACCTACTGGTTCATTTTTGGAAAAAAACCTGGTGGTCATTTGCAAACGTTTAATAACAGAGAACAAAAACAGGCTGAAAAACACTCCTACTCACTCCACATGCTTATACTCTGTGTC
This sequence comes from Melospiza georgiana, assembly GCF_028018845.1. Classification (NCBI taxonomy): domain Eukaryota; kingdom Metazoa; phylum Chordata; class Aves; order Passeriformes; family Passerellidae; genus Melospiza; species Melospiza georgiana. Next base: position 35,083,650 of record NC_080465.1, read on the forward strand.
AAAGATTTGTGTTGGTTGGCAAAAGTAAGAATTTTCAAAACTGTGACAGCTCAATTTGTCTTGTAGATACTTACTTGTGTCTGTTTTTCTCAATGAGTTCATACTTTCAGATGAAAATAACAAATTTGAACTGCTCAAGGAGTGTGACATTTCAAAGAGGCTTTACCTGCTTGTATACCTTGTCCGGAGTATAACATTTTTAGACATCCATCTCTTACATATTTTGTGGGAATAAAGATTGAGATTTGTGTGAGTAAAGATAGAAAAAGTCTATCTTCTTCATATTGATATAATTAATTCAAACTCAGAGAAATGAAGAAGTGATCCTACTCAGAAAATTGAGCAGAATTGTCAAGGTGGTCATTTATGTCTTATATGTGAGCAGAGTTTTCAAGAAAAAAAAAAGATAAAAACTGAACAGCAATAGCAATTGTCTTCCTAAATTTAACCAGTTATCTCAGAAATAGTAGTATAAACAATAAAATAAAAATTTGAGTGAAACATTCACTGATGTCAAAACATATCAATAGCCTTTCTAAAATAAGTTGCTAATTAAAATCATGCAATATTTTCTTTGGTGTAATAACAGCTCCTTATATGTCATTATTAGCCTAATTTTCTTTGCTAAAATTTTGCATAATTAGAATACATACTGCAGTCTAAGATGAAACCAAGACATTATTTTGTAGTTTAACTGCAGATGGATTTGAGTCAAAAATTTGGAAAAAGTTCCAAACTTTTTCAAAGCTTGGGAATGTTTGGATCTGGTTTTGTGGTAGTTTTGTACTTCAGTGCATCCTGTAGAAGCATTCTTGTAAGGTTACGCAGGAGCTGGATTAGAATATAATGTAAATGGACAGTACCATAAATTTCTGTATTACAAGAGCATGAATTTTAGGATTCTGTGAGAAAAAAGAAATAGAATTTATATACTTTTCTTAAAGTGTAATCAAATTTCCAGCTGAAGAGTTCGACTTACATATGTTACTGTGAAGACGGCTATAAAATTGCCATTGTCAAAAAGATGGAAGGGTTGAGGCTTGCTCTATTTAATATACCTGAGTATAATAAACTTAGTATATTGCTCTATTTAATATACCTGAGTATATTAAACTGAGTATAAAATAAAATGTGAAAAAAAAAAGATAATTTGCATGGTCATTAAATGAATTCACCCTTTGTAATAAATAAATCAGTCACAGAAACTTCAGCTTTATTAAGATCCAGTAACAATTCTTACTTCTTACTGAGGCTTTTTTCTAGACAAAGGGGAAAAAATAATAGTAGCATATTCAAAATCTGTCCAGAATAAAATGGTATTGGTTTTTCTGCAGCTAAGAAAACTGTTCAAATAAATTTCAATCATTTTTTATTCAACAGAAACCAGACAGCACACCAGTTCCTGAAGATGAATTCTTTCTGACCAAAATTTAAATAGCAGTGAGACTAGAGACCAATTAATAAATTGGTCACCAGGAATTTTATAGTAGAAAAAATGGAATAATTTTTGTGTATGTGTATAGAGTAGGAATATTAACCAGCTGCACGTAACTAGATACCTAGTAATTACATAATCTGCATCAGATTTTCACCTTCTGTTTTCATAGACATACATGTCAGCTATAGATCTATGATGTTGTTGTCTTGTCTATTCTGTGTGTCACAGACATTTGGAATTTTTTTTTGTCTGAGTCTAGTGTTTATGCAGCAAACAATGCCAGCTATGAATATATCACAAGTTTAATTCTCAGTGGTTTTAGTACAACACTTGCAGTTCTAGGTGTGCTACTGAGGAGCCTTCATATAGAATTGGCTATAGTGGTTTTGAAAACAAAATTACTTCCAGAGAGGAAAGGTTAATTAAAGAAATGGAGGATGTGTTAAAGAAAACACATAACTTCATGGAAATGAGTAAAAGAACCATCTCCTATGATTTAGAGACTTACCTCATGGAAATGGTGAGAGTCAAAGAGGCTAATAATTAAGTTCTCATTTGATTGAATATTGATACTGCCTGGAAAACACACTGAAACATGCTGAGATGCAGCTATTAGGTTATAAACACATGCAGGTTCATATCAATATTCAATTCAAACATTCCGTATTTTTACTCTTTTGCAAACTATCTAAAAATTTTCTGTTTCTTCCTTTTGAATTTTGAAAATTTCAGAGAGAACTATTCTGTAAATTATCTCTGTCCAAGAGATGTCTGTAGACATGGTATTCCAGGGAAACCAAGTGCTAAATTCACACATGCTGGTCACATGCTAGGCTCTGCTGTAGTCACCATACAACACTAAAACCAGATAAAAACTGTCCATTAACTTTTGCATGGAAGGGGAGAAAAGGTATATAAGCACTCTGACCTCAGTAATTGCCCATGAAGTTACTGGGCAGAGAGAAAAATCTTCCTTAAAGAAGCTGGAAAATTCAGCGCTCAGAGACTGCCAGTCTGCCACATATTCATAGAGTGAGTATAGCATGGGTACAACAATGTCAGAATAGCATCATGTCTTTTGTGGAGCTCAGGTTTTATGGAGCATTTACAGTGAAATGACACTTCACTCTCCAAGATCTTTCAGCTCTTTCTCAATGAGAAGACTGACATCTGAAGGTGTGATTGTGTGACAGTGATTGTGTGACAAGTAAATTGTCCTTTGGAAAGAAGACAAATCCCAAGTGCCTATTTAATGAGTGATAGTGAGAGGACAATCATCTAATTTTGGTTGCTATTTTCACTGAATGGGTTTTAAATCCAAAGCTTGGAGGGCAAAGAAACTCTTCTGAGTCAGAAAGCAGAAAAACTGGGCTGGCACCATAAGGAGCTGGGGAAAATGACATGTGAGCACAAGGATCCCAACCAGCAGCCAGTGATAAGGGTTTGCTTCCTCCAGCCAAGGCAGTCTGAGGATAACAGTGTCGAGGGGGATGTGGAGCAGTCTCTGCCTGTCCAGGTCCCATAGCTGACTGTAAGCAGAATATCTCTGCTATGAGTTCCCACTAATAGCAATTAACTTGGCTGAGGTATGTTGTGGCCAAATAAATATCTGAACATTCATACCTATTTGGAGGCCACAGAATTATGGACACAGTGGATTAGACAGTGCTTCTGTCCCCAAAGAATAAGACAAGGAGTATTGTGTGGCAGGGTGCTGGTGCAGATGCCTCCCAACCAGTACTGTCTTTGCAATGGTCTGGGCATGAAGGTTGTTCTAGCGGTGTTTCCCAGCAGAGCCAAAGCATTGTCCTCCTCCTCACCCACATCCCTACTCTTGGGGTGTGGGATGAGATTGGGTGGTGCTCACCTCCGTGGGCTTTTCCTCTGTGGATGGTAGGTAGAAGAAATTGTGGCTGGGCTTCCCCAAGGGCTCTGGTGTGCTCTCTTGCAGGCCATCAGGTACCTCTCCAAAGTGACAGGTTCAGGAGTTCTCACAAGCTCCATGGTGCTCTATCCCAGCTATCTGGAAATTGAGACTCTCAGTGACAGCATGTAGTGGGCTACAAGGACTTTCTCCCTCCTAGCCAATTCCCATAATCAGCTCCATGGACCAGATAGTTCCCTTGGTGACTAACTGGCCACTCTACTGCCGCTCTAGCAAGGAAGTCTCAGCAATGGCTGTGAGATTGCTGTTTCCAAATTGCTGTTCCAGAGTAATGAAGAGTGAGCCTGGGCCTTGGGGCAGGTGTCTTTGCCCTCTGCCTGAGGGGACACCTGGCTGGCCATACTGCAAGGCAGAAAATTACTGCTGAGGATGGGCTAGTGCCTACCATGCAGGTGAGGCATTAGACAGCATTGAAGGTTAAACCCTGGTCCCTTCACCAGATCCTCATTGAAGCATTTGCTGAACTGAGGGGCAGGCATTGCTCTGGGCGCAGTGGGTTAAGGTCAGCCCAGTGGGGGTGTGACCTGATGCTGTGACATGGACTTTTTTTGTACAAAGTCCCTGACAAATGAGCTCCATGGGACACAACGGTGAATGAAGGCATACTGGCAGTGGAGACAGGACCCGTGGTGAGTCCTGTGAGGTCTAACCCCCAGCTACCTCTGAGGTCCCATAGAGGTTGGTCCCAGGACCATCAGCAGGAGGTGGGGATGGCCCTGAACAGACCTCATAACTCTGGGCCCAGGGGTCTGACTCCTGTGTCAGAAGACTCTGAAGGAAGGGCACAAACAGATACATTTATCTTTATTTGTGTAAATGGACTGTTCTAACAAAGTTTCCATGTTTCCACACTTTCCTCAAGCAATGAGATTTTTTTTTTATTGGATATTACCACAGCATGTGTAGTGGATGTGAAATCGCTTTTTTCTTACATTAAAAAATTTCCCAGAAGTCATTGAAGTGTTGGTAGATTGTTCCAGGATTGTGTTGCCAAATTTCAGCCAATTAAAAAGAAAAGTGAAATGCAGAGAACAGAGCCACCATTCAGATTTACATAACGAATATCAAACTGTTAATAGATAGAAATTCAGGTGCAATGAAAATTGAGATATTAATAATAAAATGTTTGCCACCTGTGAGGACTCACATACCCAGAAAACTCCTCCATCACTTTTGGAAGCATATTCTTGTTTATTTCCACAGGTGGATTATCCTAGTCATCACACTAATATTTTAGGGACACAGTATACTGGAAAGGACATATGCTGTTTTTCTAGAGCTCTGAGTTGTCATTTGGAAAGTGCAATGTGGACACAACTCACTGAAAGCCCATGTTGACCCCTAATCCTTTGTTACCATTATTTTGAGGTCTTAACCACTGAGCAGTTTCTGGCCTTTGCAACAGGGAAATTCTGTGGCTTCTTTAATAAATCTGCATCAGAGCACTGATAGTTCATTTGCAAATCCATACACAAGTATTGTTTATGTCTGAATTATTTCTTTTCTTTCAATTAGATCTTTAAAAGTGTTTTTGTCGCACTAGATGTAAATGTCTCCACACCATCTCAGGTGGAAGAAGGAAAAATGAAAATAATTTTTACTATGGCTCTATTACCTTCAACCGTGACACTTCAGTGTCCTGTCTGCATAATGTTAAATGTGTGTCATTGACTTGAGTATAAAAACCTTAAATTTATGTGTTCTGCAATTTCTTAGATTTCATACACTGGACCACTTAAAAACTTGTAAGAAACAGATTTTATATAGCAACTGTCAGCGTAAGGGGATGGGTCTCTGATTTTTAACTAGAGATCAAGGCTAAAGTTTCAGGATTGCCAAACTGCTCTCTTGAAAAAAGTAGTAACTACAGTGGAGAAAGAAATGGAAGAAGTCCTTAGTGTTTACAATCATTCCCCAAAGGAACAATTTTTTGCTGATTACTGTTATCCCCTTTTCATAGGCTACTCTGCCTATGAAAAGGAGAAACTATTTATTCCTAAGGACATATTGACTATGAATTACTCACTGTCAAGATTTATCCTCACTGAAGAAAAATAATGTAAAAAAAATACCTTAGGATAAGCCACTTGTTAAATACCTTGTGTCTTCTGTGATAGCTTCTGTAATTGTGTAACAGTCCTTATGTCTTGAGGGGACTGTGAATCTATTGCTTTTGAAGTTAGCTAATAACTCATGAGAAATATGAACTTCATCCAAATTAAAATTATTGCTAAAAGGTAAATTATGTAGTGATGTTATACAGCCTGTAGACAGCTGCATCTGAGAGGGCTGGGATGACTGAAGACTTACCTCCCACTCACCTTCCCACTCATGGCAAGATGGACAAACTGACAAGAAGCTCTTTTTTTATTCAGAAAACACCAGGGAAACAGCAATCTAGGTGCCTGGATGGGAAATAGTCAATAGATGAGTCCAGGCAAATGCTTTGGTGGAAAAAAATGTCTTCATGGTAGAGTGGCAGCAAAAAGCACAGAGCTCTTTAATAGCATTAAATATAGCATTGCTGGCAAAATGCAAATAATTGCCAGACAAAACACAAAGGAATAATTGTTCCAAAACCACAACTGGAATAGAAAAAAAAATCATAGAGGCTAGACTGGAAAAGGAATTTTTCATTATACCAGGATGAAATTTGGTCTGGTGGAAAAGAATAAAGACAATTTCTCTTAATTTCAGGATGGCCTGAGATTTTGCATTTAGCTAGTCTTTATCAAACTACACCATAGTTCTTGTTACCCAGTTTACAGCTATTTCAGAAATAAAAATACCTGCCTTTTTGAGTTGGCATTGCTCTAACTCACTCATGAATGCATTATCCCTCTCCCTCCCATCCTGTGTGACTGTAGCTCTGTAGCGTGAGCAGAGCTGCACAGTCCTCAGTGGGATCTGTTCTGCCATTTTCTGCCTGCTTTGTGTTTCCTGTGTTTCAATCACATTTTCTGCTTGCATGTCTCTAAGGACATTCTCTGTCTCTAGCTTTTCATGTTGTTGGACTCCATAAGACTTTGGTGATGTGGTTAGGGCTGCAAATCTCCCAGACTTTAATAACAAGCACAGTGTTTTTCTTTTGAGACAAATTCTGCTTAGAAGCATATGCCAGTTTTGTGTATGTTTGTTCAAAATATAAAAACATCTTGTGGCAATTTTTCCTCAGGCCCCACCTTGGTTTTCTATGCCCTCAACAAAATGATGCTCTAATTGAAAGTGTAGGTTTGTTTACCTATAAAAACTGAATTCTACTCTGGGGAAATGAGTACTAGATGCAAGCTGAGCTCCATAGAACATCACAAACATTTTTTTTTTCTTTTCAAAATAATAAAATGCAGGGTGGGGGAGGTGGGGGATGGAAATGAAGCTATGCAAAGATGTGTCCTCCAGGTGACACAGACATGGCAAGTTCTCAAAGGTATATCATAGGATGATAAAGGATGAGATATAGAACTACCAGGAACTCGTGGAGAAGGGCTCATAAGGACCCACTGCTTCTGTGTTTTTTTTCAGAGTGTTCATAGGTAACACATAGATGGCTGTTCTCCAGGATACACACTGTATCTCTACTGCTAGGCAAGCAGGACAGGTAATGCACAGATAGAGAAGAACAAAAACCAATAATAGACCCAATAGTTGTAAATTTTGCTATTTTGTTTGTTTGGTAGCCAGGTATATCTAATATATCTAATTTTCCACATCAGCTTCCTTCCATTATAAAAAGAGTAAGTTAGAAATGGTAGGCATGGCCTGTGTATCATTTTAAGAACAGCCAGTAAAGTCCTTAGATATACAGAGACTCATCTGCTGTTGTTTCACATCATCTGAATGCAGATTCTGCAGTAACCAAAAAAAAAAAAAAAAAAAAAAAAAAAGAACCAAAACACTGAAGGCATAGTAATACACCTTTTAATAAAGGCTGTAAATCCAGGCATGGACATCCCCCAGGAACCAGATCAATCCCAACGCTAAAGTGGCTCCTGACAGATCAGTAATTCAGGTGGGCCACAGCAGTTTCAATTCCAGTTCTTGCACTACTACAGCAAGTGAACTCCCTCCAGAAGATAACTTCTCCACGACTAAGCAATTCTAGTACTCTTTCTTAGCTTCACATCTAAAATCCTTATTTCTCCTTCTAGTGTCAAACTTAATGATGATTCTATATCTGACAAACTCACACCCTAAGCACACCTGTTCCTTGGCACCTCTCTCTTAACTGTAGCCTAGCATCCTCTGTCTGATCCAGTTCCTGCTGTGGTTTAACAGCATACTCCAAGCTTGGCTCCAGTTCTAGTTCCAGATCACTGTCTTTCTGTTCAACTGAAACTGTCTGGGCCCAAATCATCATATTTGGCTGAAGACCTCTTCTGATATTATTCCTTCAAATGTAAGTTATAAACTAAGTCTTTAACATATTTTTTAAAAAAAAACAACTACAGACTTATTTTCATGTTCCCGTCTGGTTTTATTCCTCCTCTGTAATACAATTTAGAGAAGACCTAGTGTGCAGTACTTACAGAGTCTGGCAGATATAATCTTCTCTTAGAGATCTAATTTTAAAATGTTATCAGCTAAGGAAAGACTCTGTAGGAAATCAGTTCCGGAATATGGAGCAGACTGGAATATCTTACTTTTTCATTTCACCATTTTGTGAATGACCTTACGTAGACAATTATATTGGACTAATCATTTTACTGTTCAAGAAGGATATGACATACCTACTTTGAAATTAGAGTTCTTTATGCTTCGTGTTTGGTCTCATTTATCAGTCAGACCAGCACTTGTAAGTATAAATATTCATCTTATGACTCCATGCAGTGTGGCTGAGATGCTGTCTGTGCTTTTGTTTAGATCCAAATCTGATTTATTTATAAAAGTGCATTGAAATGCACTTTATAGGTATTCAGGATTCCTTTTGGTGCCTTTTTGTTGTTTTTGCAGTGATTAAGTTGATGTTGGAATAGATGAGTGGAAATCAAATCCCCTCACACTAGCACGGGTTTAAGGAAATGCATAGTATTCCTCAAGACGGGAATTTTCGGTGAATTTTTCTGAACACTTATTTGCCACACACTCTTACACTGATGGATTTTTACTCTTATCTATTTATTCAATAACATCAGTAAAAGCAGTTTCTCATTTTGCTTTTTATGGTCTTAGCAACTACTACTTGCAAGCTGCCACTGGGTAATAGTTGTAGCAATTAAGTCTGCCAATGCTAATTAATCTTTTGCTAGTCTCCTATGTTTTCTGCTCCCTATTTGGCTAACAATTGTAAAGCTCAAAGATTTTTGCTGTTGTGTATGAGAAATAGCATATGAATGATATGGCTTTTCATTGCAATCCCTTATAAAGCAGAGAAGAGGTAATCAGACGTGATTTCACAACTGTTTACGTGGAAATTCTTACAAGGATGACTTTAGAGTGTTGCTCTTACCTGCAGTAGACTGCAACCTGTAACTCTTTGCAGTTCCAGCAGTGGCTACTGCTGTGGAATCAAATGCTAAAATAAGAAGCCACAGGAGATTTATACAAACTGTGCTCTGTGTGTGTGTGTGTGTGTGTGTGTGTGTGTGTGTGTGTTGTGTGATTGTGCACCCCCACATGTATGGACTTAGACATGTAGATGCAGATAGAGATTTGTACCATTATGCGTATCTTTGCTTGAGTCTTTCTTGCAGCTCATTTTAAGGTCTTCTCAGATGAAGTCCCCATGGAAGAGAGCAATGGGCCTTTGACTCTGGACACAAAGGACTTGCAGGATTATGGTTTGTAGGAAGGCCTGTCATTCTCCTCAGCTGAAATATCTACAAATATTTTACTACACTGCACAGAATGGTGCTGACTGTTGTAATGCAAAGAGTGATTTAACCAGAGTTTGGAAATCATTGTCTGCAATTTTTTTCAAAATTATGACAAACTTACAAAACTTACAAGATTGGGTGATGTCTGTATGCTAATGAAATATCCCATCCAGATAAATATCATATCTTTATTCAAATAAAGCTGTTAGAACATGGTCTTCAGAAAGTATCAGCACTTCCAATTTGTGGTTAAAGTTTATACAAAACAGAAGATGACTTTCATGTTAATTTTATTAATTTCTTGGCAAAATGTTAGAATAAAGATAATGAATATTGGAAATTTGTCAGTTATTTCAACATGAAAAAATATTGGAGTATTGGTAATTTTAAGTTTCCCATTTTAATTAATGTATATTTTTAGACTTCTCAAGATACACATGATTTTAATAACTCAGTCAGCAATATCTTTGAGATATTATGACAGAAAAGAATAAGACAACTCAACTACTTCCCAGCAACCAAGTTTATCTGCTGATTCCCTCAACATTTTCTTGTTTTACATCCCAGTAGAACTGGTTTGGAAACTGTCCAGTACTTGTGATTCAGACAGCTGAGCCGTTTATGAGGTGGACATGTTTTGAATTCCCACATCTCCCTTCATCAGGTAAATGTCTCCTTTTATCAGATAAATGACCAGCCTATTTAAATTTTGTTTTTCATTTGGGGTATTTCAATTTTATTTCAAAGAACAAACAACATCCTGTATTTACAATTTTACTGAGACAGCCACATTCTTGTGGAAAAGATTTTTTGTTTCGTTTTTTTGAATTGTGTCTGCTTATAAAAGATGTGTTTGTCAAAAATTAGAAAACTTATTCCCGCATCAGTTGCATCTGCATTTGCACAAGTGAAAAGTTCTACTTTCAAACTATAATGTAACCAGACTCAAGTGTTTGTCTTAGTAGCACTTAATACCTCTGCCATGATACCTCTGCCTAAATTTTACCTATTTTAGCAGTTTTAGCTTTGATTAACTGTGTCCTAAACCATGTTACCAGGCGTTTTACATGATGAATATGCTTAAGGAATGATCAGGCCATAATTTTTGATTTCCACATATAGGAAATTGCTTCTACTTTTAAAAGAAGCAATAACTGATTATTGAAGAGAAAATGCCCCAGTCACTATGAGACTAAGCAGTGAAGGGGCTAAGGAAGAAAGGAAAATCAAGCAACACCAGCATAATTGAGCTACAAGTTGCCAGTAAAACTTTGGCAACATCTGAGGGCAGAAGGGACTTGGAAAACTCCTAATCATAAGAAATTATTTTTAGACAAAAAAGGAAGAGTTGTTCATATGCTAAATGCAGGAAGACCTTTTCCTGGAGCAAAATTACATGAAGGAATGGTGCCCGTATTTCCTGGAGCACTGATTCAGGCACAAAGCAGACAGCAGACAGGCCACACTATCATCCTCAGAGATCTTTGGTGATGTGTTGCTTAATCACAATTTTTTTTGCTGCCACATCAGACAGTACAGGTGACAAAGAACTCAAGTTCTGTTTTGTCAGATCATATGAATTTCCCAAACTCTCTTGTTGATCAAGCAAAATTGCTTACGCTACAAAAATATTGAAATATTTATTTACCTGCTTTACAACTGCCAAAATAATCTGCTATTGCTGCTTATCAGCAATTTAAAACCTTGCTGTATGTTTGGGATATCTCTTAATCCTAGGAATATCAGAGAATTTCTCTTTACACAACATGTCATACAGCTTGAAAGGAATTTCCCTCCAATTTGTGTTGTATACATTTTATGAACAGATCTTTCTACTTCAATTTGGATTTACAAAGTCCTAAAAACAATGATAAAATATTTTCTTTTCCTTCTCAATCTGAAAAAAATAATTTTACTAAGATAAAAGCTTTTAAATTTCTATACCTCTAGTCTCTGTTTAATCACCACTGTCACTTCCTGCTTCATTTGCTGCTGGTTTTTAGTCACTAACACACAATTCCTTGCATTTTTCCTTTTTCAGGTAATTTTGTTTCTCACTGGGATATTTTAAGCCACAATTTCTATTTAAAACACTAGTTGTCATGTGCTGAATCCACAGAATCATGTTTAAAATGTCAATAACTTCTTGAAAGGGGTTAATTTTCATCACAAAGGCATTGAGGTGAGTAGTATTCCTAATAGAATACATATACATAGAAATTGTACGTACAATACATAGAAATTGTATGTACAATACAATACATAGAAATTGTATTTTCTCGCAGGCCTGGGTGGAGCATCAGGTATTGAGTTCACCTGCAAGAAAATGTGATGAAAAACAGACACAGTTTCCTAGTGTAACCTGGCACCCTAAGTGTTGATATTTCATGGTAGAGCAATGTGAAACCACTTTATCTTGTCTAATGGGACACAGCATAGGAATCAAATGTGTTAATAAGAGTGCTTGGTCGCAGGCACAGTGGTTGCCAGCCAGCTAAATTTGTGGAAAAGAAAAGAACAGAAACTGCCTACTTGCTGTGGAAAAAAATAATACTGCTCCATCTGTTCCTGCTTTCCCACACCTTCTCCACTTAGGAGAGAGAGACCTGTGAGAGTTGTTCTGCCTTGTGGAAAGAAAACTGTGATGCAGACTCTCACGTGTTGGTGGAGCAGAGATCCCAATGTTGTATGTAAACAAGTCTTCCATCTCTGCTGCACTAGGAGTGCAGATCCTTTCCCCAGGAGAAAAGCACATAGCTTTGCTTAGGTTTGTTCCAAACACAAGGGAGAGGTAGTTGAACTTTCTGGCAGAGGTTGGAAGAAAAGTGATGCTTCCTGACACTGAGACAGGGAAAAGGACATCCCAAATCGCCCTTTCTACATATCCCATCTAGCCTCCTTACCTTACTGGAAGAATGACAAGCTTCAGTCCTCTGACATGTCCTCCTTAGAGCTTCCTTGCAAGTTTGCTGATTTTATGGTTTTCTTTTTTCCAGAAGTCAAGGAGGGGATTGCCATGTGCTATTGGACATATTTCTGTGGTTCTCCTAAGAAGCTTTTCTTGTGATGGTTGTTGGCTCAATAGCTCTAGAGAAGATAAAGGTGGAAATTCAAGCACTGGAATGCGAGATAAATATCCTTCTGCCAGGTGGTGGAGGAGAGGTGAGGAAAGGCAATTAAGAAGGACTGGTTTATCAAAGAAAATCCAGGGTTCAGTTAAAAGATAGGGAAAAGAAAGAGGTAAAGGGACTGACAGCTGTGGTTTTTCTGGTTAGAAAGGGATACAGTAGAATGAAGGGGAAAACAGGAAGAGAGGAGAGGCTCTGAAAAAAACAACTGAAGGCAGCAGAAAAAGTAAAGGGAAAGACATTTTGTGCTAGGGATTGGCCAGGATTAGAAAAATCAAGGGCCAAGAGAGCAACAAAGGTGATGCCTGATTTTTAAGAAGGGAGGAGAGGAATAGCATTAAAATAGGGGAATTTGAAAAGGGAAAACTTGTGGTGGTGATGGAAGTGGGAGTGGGGAGAAATATTAGAAAAGAGACATGAAAATAGAAAGGAAGAAAACTCCATATTGTACTCTGGCTTTCATATCTCAGTAATTACAATTGGGTAGTACTAATTCGTAGCCCTTTTCATTTAGAATGGAATATGTCAATGAAGGACAAATTAAACATCTGATATCTGGAAATATTGCAAGTGGTGAATTAGAAAGTTAAATACATCTTGTGCAACATTCATGGGTTTTCACTTGTAATATCACACCAATTACACAGATCTTTCTATTCATAAAACACATTTGTATAAGCTTTACTATCATAAATGACCCATTCTTGGAAGATGACAAAGAATACATTGTAAGGGCTTTATACAACAATTGTAACAGGTGAAAAACTTCTGCATTCCTTTCTTGTTATGTCTTAGGCACTTCTGGGAACAAGAAAGGCACTGAGTTCCTTATATCCCTAACCACTGCCGTGCAGTTTTGAGCCTGACAAACTAACTAGACCTTAGCTAAGCTAAGGGAAAATAAAGTCCTCATTGTTAAGCCGGAAAAAAAACTTGCAGCTGCTGTATGTGTAGGTAAATACATGGAAAATGGAGATGATTATATCCACCATGAAAACTGCTGGTTTGCGCATCCTGCCATTTCTAGGTCACATCAAACTGCACATGGTGTTAAGTGCAGATTCCAATTTAGGTAATGTATATGCAATTGGAGTAGAGCAGGGGACCATGACCATGACAATCCATCTCCTGCAGATTAATGTCTGGTGCAGGCAGGTATGTCATAAACTGTAGCTTAATATGGAGAACCTCTCAGTTTTCCCCTCATTTTCACTAATGCATTGTGTGTGCTTCTAAGAGATTCACAGTAGATGTAGGGCTATTGCTTTTAAATGTTGCCTCTGACCCAGATAATGTCAAAATGTCTGAATACGCTATGCTCTTTTAAGAAAGAACATCTCTAATGCAATGCAAATGCACATTGTGGGGAAATTCCAGCTGAGAAAATGAGGCCTTATATTTCTAAAACTATATACATGTCAATAGCCCATTATTCTCAAGTTTTAGACGTAATTGCAGCCCATCTTGGAATGAATTCCTGAAATAATAAAATACACCGAGTGGCAGTTACTATGTCTTCCAGTTATTTTATGATCCCCCCAGCCCTGCAAAATCAAAAAAAAAAAAAAAAAAAAAAAAAAAAAAAAAAAAAAAAAAGAAAAAGAAAGAAAAGACACAAGTGAAGTGAAAAAAGTAGAGGGGAATGGCGTGAGGAAGGGAGACAGATGATAAAAGTGAAAGTCATATCCTTTTCTGCAATGTTTTGTTGGAACACTCTGTGCAAAAATATGCTGGGCTCCTAAAAGGCATTACAACATCCATGCATCTGAAGCTTTTGTATAAATGTATCTCAGTCCAATTTTGTATGACAAATTATTTCCAGGCAATTAAGAATATTTATAATTGTTTTCTTTGGTTGGAACTTTATTCTATTTCCAAATTTCTTTTAAACTAATGTTTCTTATAAAGCCTGAAGAGCTGTCATTTTGAAAGAATTCTCTCTTAGTCATGTGAACTGCTCCTCGCAACCATCTTTTTCTGATAAATTTAACATGTGCATAGTACAGCCTTTATCTTCATTATTGGTAGATTTTAAGGTATCATTATTTCACTGTGAAGTTTCCCCCCTACTCCCCTTTCCTGGAAGAACTCCAAGAAACAGTTTCTATGATTAAAAACAATGTAGATTAATATTAAGGTTGTGCAGAGCTGCAGTATTTCTTTCTTTTCCTTGCTGTCTTTACTTCCCTCACAGATTTCCCTTCTTTGGATGAAACCCTATACTTCTCAGTAAATGAAATAAAAATGGTTCAATTGCCTAGTCACATTTCTAGGGTGGAGAACATACACATAGATTTCCTGAAAAAAACAGTATTTTAGCAACTGCTTAAGAAGCTAAAGGACTATTATGCCATGAATCCATTACAAATAGTTCCTTGGAATACCAAATTTGAGGTACAAATGTGTGTTTACTGTAAAGGCCTTATGAAGACTTAAAAATGTGAATTTAGTTTGCCAGAGGAGGTAGTTTTGTGGAAATGAACAATCACACTAAGAACAAACTTTCCTTCTCAGTTCCACGTGAAGCAAGAGGTAGCTGCAGATAGTTCTCAGCCTGCTTTATTCCCCTTTCTGTCCTTTTATTTTCCTTTACTTAAGGGAATCTGGGGTCTTTCTATGTGACTTGTAGAGGTGCTGTTAATTATTTAAACCTTTCATCTTTCTTTAATTTATGTCATAGCGTAAGCGTAATTTCTAATTTTTATCTGCTTCTCATCAAGCTGCATTTCTGTCATTGTTTGTAAGCCTGAGGATAGACGAAACTGTAAAATTAACTGTGTTTCAGTCTTTGAAAGAGAAAAAAAAGATAAAAAACAGTCTCCTTAGGACTTAGTGCCTCTGGTAGTTGATTAGTCCCTGCAGTAGGGAAAATTAAATTTTGTGGTTGAGACCCAGCATGCTTGGATGGTTTAATAATGCTGTGGCCATCATCCAATGGCTGACAACCAAGAACTGAGGTACTTTCTGTTCTTTACTCCCTCATGCAACACCTGAAAATCCCGGGGCAAATCAAGCAGCAAATTAAAGCTCAAAAAACCCCTCACCTGCAAAGCATGTATAAGGAACTAATTTTAATGCTTTCAAGCTGAAGTCATTGGGACAGGAGCCCAAAAACCAGTGACAAAGGTATCTTGGTAAGTTCTTAAAGTGCCTTTTTCAATTTTTTGTAGCTCCAACTGGGCTTGCTGTTTGAATGTATTTCTGCTTCCAGTGCAGTTAAAGCCAAGTAGCTCCTAAAAGCAATCAAGTCACATGAAGCATTTCAAAAAGCCAAATCAGTGATTATGACTACAAATACAAATGAAGACTGTGGCTCCTCAAATATATTTTAGTGTAAGACATTCCCTTCCAATGCCCAAGCCTGGCTCTAGTACCCGGTGTGCACTCAAGTGCTGCCTTTGGATTAACTGTCCAGGATGGGGCTTTGCATGACAAATACATCTCCTGCCATTGGGGCAGTCCCTGAAGATGACTACGTTGTGGCCGTGTCTGCCAAGCAAAAATGGCTTTGTTACCTAGCAATGAAAAGTCAGTGCTGGTGATACAGGATCTGTTATTCCATGGATAAAAACCAGAAGTGTGACATTGGATCTGGATTATGCTATGTATAAAGTATCGTCAAAAAATAAATAATATGAAAGTGTGTTTTTTTAACCTCTAAGATTTTTTCCCACTTTGTTTTTAATAAAACAAAACAGAAACCACAGGAAATTCAGATGGAAGGAAAACAGCCATTTTATGCTTCAGTGCTGAGAACATGGTGGATATTTTTCTTCCTAAGGCAAATACCTTTACTCTCACAATTTTGGCAAGTTCAGTTGGAATTTTGCTACATTTCCACTTCAATGCAACATTTGCTGATGAGAAAAGTAGCGTTTTCTTTTTGGATCAGATATATTCTTAGAATAATCTTGAAGAAAGATCTGTCAGTTTTGTTCTGGTTTAGACAGAGGCTTCAGCCACAAAGACAGCAATTTCGTCTTTAATCATTGACTGCAGTAGTATCAGAAAGCTACATTTCAAGGGCTGGCTTCAGAACTGTGTCCTAGTACAGCTTCCCTAAGCCTTGCTAAAGCAGGATTGGATCGAAGACAGAAATGAGACCAGGAACTTTAGTGGTAGTTGTTTTAATCAGATTATAATTATGACAGTTATGGCCATTGAAATTCTGTCCTTGCCTTTAAATTCTCTTTATCAAGAGCACTTGGGAAAAAAATGCTGCAGCACCACATTGTTCTGTTTCTTGGTCTGTCTTAGCTGTTGAATCTGTCTATCAGTTTTGCAGCCAGTGGTCAACTTCAGAAAATTTGATAAAGGCAGAAGATAATATGCTTTTATCGGTATTTCTCTATGGAGGATAAACAGTTGCAACTCATTTCCCTTTCTATACTGACAGGTTACCCCATCAAAAAGTTTGCCCAGATAAGTCAGAGACTACCCTGAGTGTGCTAAGTCTGTCCAACCAACCTTTAAACAACCTGCAAAGAGACACAGAGCAGAGCTGAGAAAACCATGCACATGGAACATTAGATAAAGATCCATAGAGACTTGTATTCATGTGTTTAAAACACAGACTTACAGAATGGAGCTGGGGTTTTGGAATGTTGTTATTTGAAGGCATTTCTACCAGACAATTGGACAGCCAAGCATTAGAATGGCTGAAAACACAGGCCATTGCTCAACCAAGGTCTATAGGTTTAATATGAAAGTGTGTTTTTTTAGTTTGGAGATTAATTTTGTAGTTTAATACTATTTAGTAGTTGCTTAGATAGGTATTTATCTTACTCTTTCCTGGTGGCAAGCACTTTGTTCCAGCAAATATCTTCACATTTGGTGTTTTATAGATGTAAGGCCTTCTTTTTGTGTACATGGTGGCTCAAGAATGGGACACTGTAAGTGAACTTCTCAGGGCTGTGAAAGTTACAGATGAGACAGGTTTAAATGTCTGCCCCAAATAAAAGTCAACAGCTTAATTCCACGTGCCAGTCTTATAGTCTAGTCAGACTATCTTGTGTGATAACTTTTGCACCCATGAGTCCGGGAGAGCGATTAGAAACAAAGGACTCCCCAAGCAGAAGATATCATTTCCCAGGAATCCAGTGTGTAAAGCTGTGTTTCCTCCACATTACATCTGAATCAAAGTACACAATTAGAAAGCCACAGAGTTTCCCCCCACCTTTTTTTTTATCATGTTAAACTGTTGGGGGTTTTAGTTTAGTTCCTTTGTTGGTTTCGCTGCTAGTTTCTATAAGCAAGCAGTAAGATTTCAATATGCTGTTCTGACATGTTTTTCCCAGTTTAGACAATGTTCTTAAATCCTTACCCAGCCTTCTTTTCTTTGTTTAGTTTTTACTCTGATGGCAGTTCTGGTTTCCCTGCCACTCAGAATGGTTGATGCTGTACATTCTCAAGGGCATTTGCTAGTGCAGTCATTCCTCGAACTCTCAGACCTATTGGTAACACTGTTTTCACAAGGGTGATTTGCATTCAGTCTAGATTGAAGTCCAGTACGTGCCCACAACATAAAATGTGCTTGTTATGAATGAAGTATATGCAGAGCCTCTTAAGAATTCACCCAACATAATTAGATACACCCTGGTTCATCTAAATGTTATCCAAAGGCTAAATATCTGAAGCTTTAATTGAAAAAGCTCATTAACTTTAAATACAGCTAAAGTTGTTGAAAAAATCTCAGTGGAAATAGTAGATTCTCCGTGAAGACCAAAAATAAAAGCACATTTGAGTCTGAAGCTATTAATCATAAAGTTGACTTGCATAGTTGTGCTACGTTTGAAGTAGGTCTGAGTGCTTAATTAAAAAAAAAAAGAAGATAAAGGAAACTTGTGCATGCATGCTAACTAAATTTTGCTGTTTTTTCGTGTGTTTAGTGGATTTCAAGTACATAAAGAGTGCAAAATAAAAAGAACTACTTGATTTAGGAGCACAGTAGACAGGTCCACAGTCAACTTGAAACAAGCTGCTGATTATGTGTGATACTTAGCCACAATTTGTTAAACTAATAACTGTGTCTATGGAATGTCACATTAGCAGACAAGCCACCATCAGAAGAACATTCTACATGAGTATATATGAAATTTGCTTTTACACCCTACAGAATTTTGTACCCAGAGGTAAACAAGCCTTAGGTAGTCTAGTGTGCAATGCTGCAGCCAGAGAAAGCTCTTATGACACAAGTGGTACTGACAGCAAGCTTCCACCTAATGAGTCCCTTCCAATCTGGATGGGAATTTCACAGGATTTTAAAAGACTTTCTTAATATCTGAGCAGTGTTGTTCTTCCAGCATTTATTTTCCAAACCCCTGAAATATGACATTTTTAGTATTCATCTGAGAATTAATTTCTCTTAACCTAAATGATCAAGAGTCATTGCTTTCAAATTATTTCTGTGGGAAAACAAATAATATATGATCAGGCTTCAAACCTGATCAATCATATATTAAACCTGAACAATTGTCCTTCCTAAAATAAATAACCCTTGATATTAAAATAAAAAGAATAAATTCTGAACCCAACCCCACCTCTCTTTTCCTTTCCCAGAGAATTATTTATTAGAAATACATTTCGGAGATATATAACCATAGTAGGTCATTGTAATGCATGATTACATCACTAATTAATAAAAATGCAAGTTAAGAAAATTATTTTCAGGATTTTCAGTTTAAAAAACATAAAGATGCAGTGAAATCAGAAAAACTAATGGTACTAGGAGAGTGTCTTCAATTTGCTGATTTTTGCATAGTATTCATACCATAGAACAAAAATTAATAGACATATTTTGACTATTACTAAACTTCATTTCAGGCTTCATAAATAAAAAGAGAAATCATGGCTTTAAAAAAGTCCTAATATAAAGTAATAAAATTAGAGACGTACACAAAATATTATTTAAAACAAATACAAACGTGGTATTTGTTCTTCAAGTAATTAAACCATTCTCACAATTTTTACAGGTATAGGAACTTGATTTATTTGTTCTAAAGCTCACTATTCTGCTATTTCATATTACTAATTTGTACACATTCAGATGCCCAAGAAAATACTCTACCTACATAAGGATAGTTCCATACAATTCATTATTTCCAAACAGTGTTTTTTTTCACCTGATAGTCATGACATAAAAGTTAACATGTTTTAAGACTGATAAAAAAATCTGCTAACTAGATTCACTGGCTGTTGTTTAGTAGATATTAGGAGACATTTAGTAATTAGTAGATGTTTAAGAACATGTAGGTGATATTGTGTTTAAACCTGTCACAGAGAAACTGATGTCTGCATTTATGATTGTGAAAGCATACAGTTAACCTCTTAGTATTGTTCTAACCATGTGGAGAAATAATGTATTTCATCACAAATTGTTCTGAACATGCTTATAACATTTTTAATCAGGCTGTTATTCTACTACCCAAACAACTAAATTGGTTCATAATTAGAAGTCTCTAAATTAAAAGAAAAACAAGTGAGCTGCTATTTTCTGTGATGCTGAGGGAAGAATGAACAAATTTATAAGTGGGATTGCTAAACCTAATCAATTATTCAGAGAGTTGTCTTTTAGCTTCCTTCCAACAGATTTGTGTTTAGGACCATTAAACCAGTACCATTCGTGAAAATATATGAAGAAAAATCAAATGCAAGTAATTTTTTCTTGGTTTTGATGAAGTTCCTAGTTACAGCTAATGTTTGTACACATGATTACTTGCTTGGAATGTAACAAGAAAAGAGAATATGAAGTCTATTTGTCATTTTAATGAATGTGGCTTATATCTTTCTCTTGTTAGAGAAGAAATCAAGTATTTTTCACTCTGTTATTGTTGAATATAGGTAAGTCTAAAACTCTTCCCTCTTAAAAATGCAGAAAAAAAGTTCCAATCTCACAAATTTGCTTTAATGGCTGGTCTCACTCTGAAGTGGAGTTTCATCTCTCTTGTCTTGGAAAAGGCTTTTCTTTAGTTGGTCGGTTGGTTTTTTCTCTCCACTCTTTCTGCTTGTGAAATGCAGATCTTTCTGCTTGTCAACTGGCAAACAGATCTACACCTATTAGCATTTAACCGAGCTAAATGCTGGAGTCAAGACCAAATGCTGGCAGAGGTGCTGGCCTTAAACTGGTCCCATACCATGGAAACTTGTTTATCTAAACCCTTCATGAATTGCAAGTTACAAAAGTTACAATTAAGGAGAACATTTCTACCATCACATTTAATTTGCAATCAAATGAGAAACCCCCAAAATTAAATGACTACTTTGATTCAAGAGTGGTTCTATCCACGTGTTTAAACTGAGACCGTATTTGACTTCAGAATGGAAAGATACATATACATAATGTTCCCTGAAGATATTACTTTCAAATAAACATCCAGTCTTCTTCCCACTTGAAGGATGGTTTATTTCTTTTTCAGTTAATGCTCAGATTGCAAAGGAAATAGGTGTGCTGTTTACATGCCTCAAGGCATGTATTAATACATACCTAACCAGTGTTGTTGAAAGGTACAGTCTTACCTAATGAAACTAAAAATCACACTCCCTGCAACGTGTGCTGGAGGCTATTAAGACACAGAAAGTCTCCAGAAAACTCTCACTTTGGACAAGGGAAAATGCATTTCCTGTACACTTCATAATTAGCCATAAAAAGCTTATGTTATTTTTTGGTAGAAATGTTAGTACAGCACATGTTTGGAGCATTGCATAAAAAGGATTTTTCCCTACAATGCTCCAGTTACCATGAGTTGTTTTTCTTGCTTGTGTGGGCTTTTTCTTGCTTTGTGAGGTTTGATGCACACTCTTCAAGCAATAAAAATCCTCCTGAACCATGAAACTGTCCTTGGAAACAAGATTGGGATAATACAAATCCAACAGGAATAAATTTTCCCTAATTTTTAAGTGGATTATAATAAAATGCATACCATCAAACAAAGTAATAGATGCTGAATGTCTAAAATATGTTTGATACTCCAAAATTTTCACAAGATTTATACCAGCAAGATTATCATTTGGTACGGTTAACATTGATAATAAAATTAACCTGTAGGCCTGGTTGATCTGCATTGCCTGTATTCCAAAAAACAAATATTGCTAAAGGAAGTAATGATGGAAATAAAATCAACTAGGAGAAAAATAAATATGAAAGAAGGTTGATGAACTAATGAGTAATCAAGCAGTATTAGATTTTTTTATGTGAGCTCAGTTTATGAATGTTGAACAGCAAGGAAATCTGTTTCTGATCAGATGTCCTTCTCATCCTGGCCTGTGTCAGGAACAGTGTGGCCAGCAGCAGCAGGGAGGTCATTCTGCCCTGTACTCAGCACTGGTGAGGCCACACCTCGAGTGCTGTGTCCAGCTCTGGGCCCTCAGTTTGGGAAGGACCTTGAGACGCTTGAGCGCATCCAGAGGAGGCAACGAGGCTGGAGAGGGGCTGGGAACACAAACCCTGTGAGGAACGGCTGAGGAAGCTGGGGGTGTTTAGCCTGGAGAAAAGGAGACTCAGAGGTGCCCTTATCACTCTCTGCAACTCCCTGAAAGGTGGCTGCAGTCAGGGGGGGTTGGTCTCTTTCTCCAGGCAGCAACTGACAGAACCAGAGGACAGTGTCTTAAGCGGCACCAAGGGAAATATAGGTTGGATATTAGGAAAAACTTTTTCACTGCAAGGGTGTTAAAGTACTGGAATGGCGTGCCTGGGATGTGGTGGAGTCACCATCCCTGGATGTGTTTACAAAAAGACTGGATGTGGCACTTGGTGCCATGGTTTAGTTGAGGTGTCAGGGAACAGGTTGGACTTGATGATCTTGAAGGTCTCTCCCAACCTAGTGATTCTGTGAAACCCCTCCCCTGCCAAAGAAATAGGATGTGAATTTTGCACTGCAAATTGTATAGCTATTGATTTTCCATACCATGTTTAGGGTTTAATCTTCCGGTCTGGAGACACTGATGGGTAACAAGTGTAAAATTAGTTTCTAGAGCTGGATTAAACTAATAGACCAAGAACACTGTTGTTAGTCCAAGAGACTTAAAAGAGTAATAAGAACATCCTAAAAAGTCCTCACTAAATTCTTGTAAAATACAGGGTTTGCTTTGAAAATAAATATAGTGAAAACTGTCCTTTCTTCCATTTATAAATTAGACCTATTCTCTTTCTTAAATCTTCCACATTTTTATCATTAACCATAAGGTAAGATTTTACTGTTTAATGTGTATGTGATTTCTAGCCAAATATAAAAGACACAAGTGAAAAATGCTCTCTAGATATTGAAAAGAAATTGGAACGTAAGCTGGATTTTTTATGACTAATTTCATTCCTTTTTCTGCAATAAATAAAGATCTGCAACTGTAAACACTTAACAACTGTGCTGATAATGAATGAATCATGAAAGAAACAAGCTTATTGTCTCCTAGATGGATCAGTTTCTGTGAAATAAAGAGAAGGAAAAAGTCTATTTATGTTCAAAACACAAAGCACATATAACTCAATGAAAACATAGTGCATTTCTGTTGCATACATATAATTTCTGTTATTCTTCTGACCATAAACAAAATTTAAGATGTGTTTTGTGAGAAAAGTGATGAATTCCACTGTGTAATTAATGAAACAAACAAAAAAGAAGACAAATCCTTCTTGTTAAATTCACTGGGTCAAATTCTGCTTAAGAGACGTACAATGGGTGATGTTTCACCATCTGTGACGACCAGACATGGCCTATACATATGATAACTAAATTCAGGTGACAATTTCTACTTTGGTGATCACATCTTCAATATAATCTTGATTTTTATGATTTTTATGCTGCAACAGCAACACAGACACTAGTAAATATCAGAAGAAACAAGTAGAAGGAAAGAACATTGATGGAGGGAGGAAGTACTGTTAATCAGAGGCATCAAGCAGGTGGCCTTTGAATTAGACAGGAAACATGGAGAATAACTAGCTACATTTTGCTTCATGTTATGTTTTTGGGAAAGGTATTTCCCAAAATAGAGTATTTGGTGTAAGGCTACAGCAGCTAATGAAATTTTGGTCTGTACTTCTTTTGACTTATTAATTTCTGTCTCTATTCATATCATACTTTGACTGCTCAGAGGTGTCTTTTATTGCTTTGAAAAAGCTGCTGGAGATCCTCAATATTGACTTCCTCAGGTCCTTTACCCTTTCAAAGGGTCACATCTTTTACACAGGAAAATATAGATGTCTGGTCGGAGATAAAGAAAGCAAATAGTTTTGGCATGATTAATAAAATAGGTCTGGCTTACAGTGCGAACACCAAGAAATGAAAAGGGATACCCCTGTGACAATACTAGTCTGTTCTTTAGGGATGCTTGGTCCTGGATGTTTCTTTACAAGAACTCATGGTTTAGAAATAAGTGGGGGTCGTTTAGCTGTTGGTTTTGAAGTCCTGACTGCTTGAGGATCTTTGATCAGTCGAAAAAGCACCCCCAGCCATGGGCAAAGGCATTGACACGCATAATCTGCTGTATACATTGCACTTACAGAATATCTGAGTCCTAGCAGCTATGATTAAGTAGTTCATGTGACTTCCTCCTGCATTACTTTAGCTGCCATAGCCAGTCTCACGTTTAGACTCCTCAATCCAGCACACAAGTAGTTCAGCAGCAAACAGAACCCCCTTTGGAGCAGTATTTCATGGCACATCTACACTGTTTTCTGATTACACAATTTGCGAAATGGTCATTCATTCTAAGTCGTCCTCTAGTTAAACTGGAATAAAAATTAGCATTGCGCATGCCAGGATTTATGGATTTTAAACCAGAAATATTAGAAAATGCCTTTAGACACAAAAAGCAGAAGTTTTCATTCTTTCCACCAATTCTTCATAAAGCTATGGATTAACAACCTGAATGTGGCTAAACTTAGCATCCAAACAACCAAGCAGAAACTCTCTGAAATAACTAAAATATGGTCTCCCAGTCTAGCCAACTTGTTGAACTAAGATTCTGAAGACATCATAAAAATCCTGTCTCGTACCACATATCGGGGTTGATCTGATGCAATTCACTTATAAATCTCATAAACAAATCAGTTTATAAATCTTTGTCTTTAAATCAGGATAGTGCTTCCCTACCTGAAGTGCATGTGGTGAAGATAAAAATGGTTAATCATCCTTTTGGATATTGGAAATCAGATAGTCCAGTGAAATGAAATGAAATGAAATGTACAAACAACACAAGTAGATAAAGCAGCCTGAAACTATTTCTAAATTCCTACTTGCATAACCAGCTAAATTTCCTTAAATTCTCTGTCTGTACTTAGTATTATTTTCATAGCTTTGACACTAATTCACTACAGAGCACATTTTAAGTCAGGGAAGTGGTCAAAGCACTGGACTGTCTGAGTTGAAGAAGCATTTGGACAATGTTCCCAGGCACATGGTAGCGCTGAGATTCTTGGGGCTGTCCTGTACAGGGCCAGGATTTGGACCCAATGATCCTTGTGGGTCCCTTCCAACTCAGCATATTCTATGATTCTATGACTCAAATACATTGTACTGCTTCTAATTTAATGTTGCCATCCTGAATATTTAATATGCTTCTGTGTACTTCCCACTGTAGAGAGTTTGTCAATGATACTCAAAAATGTTTGATTTTATTCAGTACATATGATGTAGACATAATGATACAAAGTAACAACATTGCAAAGATTACAAGGATATTTGGATGGAACATTTGTAATCTTTAGGGTAGGATCTTGCAGTTGCACCATCACAGGGAAATATTAAACCACTCAAATGAAGTCTGAGAATTACTGATAGCTGGGTTTTACTGATAGCTGGGAATTACTGATAGCTGTTCAGAGATAGGATTCGCAATTATCTTTATCCACCTCACAATACTTGTGTGTTTTGCTGTTGATTCCTAGATGAGACTTCTGACTGTTCAAGGTAATGAAAGATGTACCGCAGTTCAAAGGATACATAGAACTTTCAGACTCCTACAATTCACTGGCATGAGTGCATTTTAGTCACACTCAGAACACCTGTGTATTCCTTATCTTGTTGGGAAGAAAAAGAAATCAATATTTCAGTGTGCATATTAAAAAAGCTGAAATGCATGGTCTTTATTAAAAATATGTTTATGGTCACCATATGTGATTAATGTATATTTTTAGGCAACTGTACTGATGTAGAAAAGAAAACAGAAACCTAAAAAATCTCATATATATGTCTCTAACTGCTCTGAAATAGTAGTATAAGTGTACATTGGAAAAAGCTGCAAAATCTTTCTGATGGTCTGATTCAGATTTCATTGCATTATGAGTCAGAAGTTATTCTGAATAAACTAAGAATTGAGCTGTTTTCAAATAATGTTTTTTTGCTGTTTATTTTGCTTTCGTTTTTGATTAAATTGAACTTTAGGGAAAAAATGCCACCTTTTACTATTTATTTTGAACTTTACTTGTATGTGAAGCAATTGCTTCTGCTGAAAAATGCTGATTTCTAATTGGAAATAAGTGGGGGTTTATTATATTTTTTAGGTCACAAGAAAATGAGCAGAAGGAGAGAGAAAGAGAGAGGGAACGTGTTCAGACCAGCTCTAACGAGGGAGTTATGTCAGTCAGAGAATGAGGACTCGTTTTCTTTGAACCAAAAAGCATGATCATACATAGATAGTGTTGCTGTGCTAAGGACAGGTGTGATATTTGAGAGAATGGCCACTGAAAAACAGCCTTCACCATTCTCTCTTCTAGAGGTTTGGATACTCACATGTTAGTAGCCATCTTATGACTGTGGAGAAAACAAACAAAATGGTTTTTTACTGATGAGTAATAGCTACTATATCTTTTCTGATTGCACTGGGATGGCGCAGCTTCTGTTACTTAACCTCTGATTACTCCAGATTGGAATCAATCAGTCAGTATGAGTTTGGCAGCTGCAGGATCCAGATGTGCAGCCCTTGGAATGAATCTGTCTGGCAGTGGCAGCTGGCTGCCACTTTCCTTTTCTGTTTTTCTCAGTAGATGTGATGTGATTGTGCTGTGCATCACACCAACATTATTCATTTTCACACCATCTCTTTTGTAACACTGGGGAACTGACTCACTGTTTTTGATGTTGAAGAGGAAAAAATTATATACTGAGGTCCTGTTTCTCTTGCCTGTGTTTCTTTACCTTCTTTGACCTGATTGGATTTAGCCTTGATTTAGAAAGAATGAGAGAATAAGGCTTATAATACAATAATCCTTCACCAGCAGAGACAAAATTCAGTCCCCCACTGTCTTTTACCTGGTGTGAAAGGCTCCATTCAGCTTTTTGTAAGACTAAACTGGAAGTAACTAGGACTGAGAATGAGATTCTTCTAACTGCTGAAACAGTTTGCTAGCAGACTTTAAACCAGAATGAAACTAATGAAAGTAACACTGGTAAGGAAACAGCTGATTCAGTCATCCTGGGGAATGTAGATGGGTATAGAATGGAACAGCCTGTGTAAAAACAAAGACATAGAAAATACACAGCAAATTAAAATTTCTGTCCAGAAAAAATGAAAGAATCAGAAGTAACAGAAGGAGCAGAGCTCAGGAGAATAGTGAAGCTTGCTTATTACTCATGTGGCACTAGGCACTGACTAGTTCTGGTGGGATAACCATGAGTAATCCAATGTATTAGGTCCTCATACAGGACTGCACATACATTTATCATGCAGTCCTTTGTTCAAGCTCATTCCATTCTTGGATTTTGCTCAGTTCAGCCACATGCAAAACAGGAATTAACTCTCTTGGGCTGCCTAATTACAATCAAGTCTTAACTGAAATTTATTAGGGAAAGATAAAATCTCACCAGTCTTTTTCTTTTAATGGCAGGGGATGCTGTGAATTTCCTGGGTTTTCGCTAACTGTTTCTATGACATATGCAATTAAATTAGCAGGATGGTTTTCTGCAGTTTAAGCTGGAGTGTGCATTAGTGATATCTATCCCAACTGCTTCACCTAAAAAGTGGATGTAAAGGGGGAAAATAAATGCATGGATTTTTTTTTTTTTTTTGGAAATGCATTATCTTAGATATAATTGAAATACTTGCCATCCAGTTTTCTGGTGGCCAGTTTTGGTTCATATAGAAATAGTTTTTCAATGCATCTTTTTGATTAGTCTAAGGAAGAAATATTCTCTTTTACTCTCTGTATCTGGTAAGAGCATCTGGTCACTGGAAAAATGTTGGCAACTAACGGTGATACAAATCTGAAGACACAAATATACAGGGCAATATATGATCAGGGCCTGTCTGCCTGCACGTAACTGACCAAAATTAATCCTTTTTTCCTGGCTAAGAAATTTTGAAATACAAACTCTGTTTTTCTTCACATCCTGTAACATATCGTGTTGAAAAAAGGAAAGAGCATGCATCACAATCTTTGATCCAGAAACATGAAATGCCATTCTTGTGTCTCTCAGGGTTTCTTGGGAAGTAGTTTTTACTCTGCATAGTAGAGTATGGTGTCTGGTGTCTTCCTGACTTCCTTTTACTTTATTCATCCTATGTCTTTGTGATGGAATCAAGTCTGTGGATTACCAGTTCTGTAGAGGGTTGGGTCCACATCTTGATAAAGACTCTAGGAGCATCCAGCTGTTGCTGCACTTTGCAAGAGAGTCTGTTTGCAATGGCTGAACACCAAAAGCTTGAGAAACGTTGTTTATATAATATTTTTGCATGTAGCTCTCTTCAAAACATGGAGTTACATCCCACCAGGAAAATTTGAGCCATAAAATCAAATAGACAGTCAAAAAACTTTTTTCCCTCCCCCCAGATTCTAGTTATAAATTTAATTTGGGAGTTTTCTCATTTTGCAGTCCTGGACTAGCACATAAGAGGTAGATTTCTGCTATTTAAATTTCTGGACAATGTATTGGACTGTTGGATTTTCCCTTTTTATGAAAATTAGGTGCATTGAAAAAAAATCTAACAAGGCTTTTACACTGGAATTGCTTCCAAAATGACATAGGTAGAAGTTAAGTGGTTCTGGCAACATTATACATTTTGAATGTACAGAGTGTAAAATAAAAAATAAAAGAAAGTACAAGTATTTATTTTTATACAACATAAATCCTTTTCTATCTTTATACATTTTAAAAGAGAGGAAAAAGAAGGAATGGAAGACTCATTTATTTTGCTCTTGTTCAAATCTTTATTGTTCCAATACAAATTATCAGTTATCTTTGTTTTCTCTTGCATTTAATTTTGTGTTATTTGAAGCACCACAAAATCTCTTCACCAGTTTGGCAGACTTTAAAAGATGTAATATAAAAATTCATTAAGAGCTCTAATTTTGTCAGATTAGTATTAAACATGCATTGTCTGAGCCAGTTTAAAGCAGGGAATTCTGCTAAGGAAAGACAGCTCTCTTATAGAGAATATCTTTTCTCCATTGACCAGTTCCCAACTCGGGTCTGGTGCTCTAGAAGAATTGGAGCTGATTAGGGTAGGAGGGAACAGATCTATAGTTTGAAGTCTTTGTCTGCTTATTCTCAAAGGCCCACAAATAGCAAATTAGAGTTTTCTTTCTGTTATGATCTCTCTGAGTTAATTTTACTTGTCTTTTATTACTTTTTTTTTTTTTTAATTTTGTCTGCAAACCTTTTTCATCTGGAGAAAAACAAAACCTCCTAATTCCATTCTTTCACCCTGAACACTGTGATATTCTAAACACATATGGAGAGAGGCATGCTAGTAATAAGAGAGGGAAATGGGGTCACCTGAGGCTGTGAGAGACAGCCCAGAGGAGGTTCAATCTGAGAAGACTTGGTGATGAGATGAGAGCTGTGCAAGGCAGAATCTGATCTGGGCTTGAGTGAAAAATACCAAAATGTTTAGGTCAGAACTGCAAGATACAGCGCTTCTAAACATATAAATTAAGAGAAGGCTGCTGCCTTGTCTTTTCTTCCTAATCAACACATTTTTTGAGTGATATTGAATGAGAACACAGACTTTCCTAAGGACTACCTGTATTTTTCATAAATTTTATTAGTTAATTCAGGAAAATGTATAATTTTAAGGCATATGGTTTTAATTGTCTAGTAAAACAGTTTCAATCTAGAAAAAATTGGCAGAGAATGCAGGAAAAAAATGGAAACAGAGTAAGTTCCAATAGAATTCCCAGAGGACAATGTATTCAATAGGAAGATTAACATGAGAGAATTAAAGGCACACACTATGGTCAGAGTCTTTTTAAGATCTGTTATCAGTTTCTAGGATCTAAATTCTTTTGGAAATCAATTTTATTTATTTTTAAGCATGAGAACAATTGGCAGACTTAGATGACGGGTAGGTGTATGTCAGATTCTTGGCAAAATGTCAGAGCTTGAGCTCTTGGGTGGTGTCAGGGAGGGAGGGAAGAACACAGTCCTGAAAAGACCTCAGCACCACAAAATTTCCAGCCCATTTCCCTAAGCATTTTTTTAATGTTTCTATACTTTCTCTAAATGTCTTTCTCTAAACACGTAATTTTCCAAGGCTGCACATAATGTTATATAGGCTAGCTAGGTCAACATGCTTTCCTCAGAAGGGTTTCTATGCTCTATTGTGTCTGCCACGAATTGTGGTAATTCTCTCTCTTCTGTTTCAAGCCTTTTTCTTTATTTTTAATAAGAGAACAGCTCTCTTTCCTTCTCTTTTTTTATGATTGTGTTACAGTGAACCCAACTCCACAAATAAAATTAGTCAAGAAGAAATGACATTGTGCCTATCCAAATACTTGTGGATTGGACTGTCTCTCATTATTGACAAAATTTTCATTACAAGATGACTCCAGTTATGTTTTATTGTAAGAGACAGACTGGGCAGTAAGCGTTAGATAGTCTCTGCTTGTTTTCCGATGCAGTTCGACTTAGGACGTCACATGCACAGACAGTAAGCATCAAAACCAGACACACAGAAAGAGCCCAAAGAGCACAGATAAGTTTAAAATAATAATATAATAAAAAGAGCAAATAGCATTTTGCAGACATCTAACGCAGAGTAGTTTACCCTGGCATGAACCTCAGTTAAATGATGAAATTATATTTGGCACTGCACTCAGCGACAGTGACTGTTCTGTAGCCTGTGTGGTTTATAGATTTGCCTAGTGCTTTACTTGGGACAAAGAATTTAGAAGCAGACAATGAAATTAAAAAAAAAAAAAAAAAAGAAAAAAAGAAAAAAAAAGAGTGGGTTTAAGTTTACTGTATTATAAATACACGTGCACATTGCTGCAGATGTTATTCATTGGCAAGTGCTTCTGCCCAATTATGCTCTGAACGTCATAATGTTTTAATGAGCTTTCACCCTAAATAGCAATGAAATGGAACAATAAAAATCTCTCAAAGACTAAAAAAGTTTGGGAAGATTTGTAGGTATTTTCTTTTGGAGAGGGCTATCTTTGTGAAGAAGCACATAACATACAGTTATATCAGGATTGAAATAATGTGTAAGTTTAGTAAAGCCAAATCAACTCTAATACATCAGACATCTACAAAATTAAATATTTGGGTTATTTACTTGTTTATTTATTTAATTTTTTTTAAAACTACATTTATGCTAAAGGAAAGTAAGTAAAAGTGCTTAGTGTAATTCCAGCTGGATTTGTTGTTTAATGCTTGTGAACTCATAATTGGCACCTTGACAATAGTGTTGATAATAATTTGTGCCAATTAATTTTTTTAAAATATAAATAATATTTATTGTAAATGCCATGGCGATTTAAGCATTCTTATACACAGATTTAAAATATTTGGGGATGCATGGTGACGCAGCCTGTTTGAGTTGTTTTCTCCCCCCAAAACCCACTACAAAATACAAACCCAACTTGACTAGGAAAAATTCCAGCTAAAACTGGTGAAGTCTAACCACTATACTAATGCAAATTGTTTTAATTCTAAGATTCCCTAAAGAAGATCTACATTCTCCCGTGGATTTGGCATGCCACCACCTACCTTGGCAAATAAAAAATAAAATAATGTCCACTCCTCCTGCCCAAAGAAATCCAAGTGCACTTGGATTTTATTTCAGCATACCCCCCACCATGAACTGTATTCACAGACTCCTCTGTAACTGTGTACCCTGTACACGCTGAGCACAGAAAATCTGCTTTCTGTTTGAGCAGATCTTGACTGGTGGGCAAGATTCTACTAATTTTGATTTATACATTTTCAAAGTTCCCAGTTTGAAAGTGAATTTCACAAACTGCACGTAATAGTAATATCTTTCAGCAGTTTCTTTCTTTCTAGGGGGCACTTGGAAATTCACTTAGATGCATAATGAAAAGGGAGAGATTTCCTGTACTGGAAGCTCTCTGACATACTTTGTGTGCCATCAAGTAATCTATTTCTTCCAGCACCTTTGGATAGTACTTATTTACTTATTCCAAAGCTGGAGTAACAACAACAACAACAACAACAACAATAATAATAATAATAATAATAAATCACTATGAGAGGGGGGAAAAAAGGCCCAGGATGTTTAACATTTCCATAGCCAGAATTCATACATCTCAAACACAGACTTTGACAAACTAATTCTATTTATTCATAAATCCCAACAGACAGGCACAGAAGAATAAATATCCTGAACAAGGTCAGAATTTGATTAACAGGGAAGCCAAGGCTTGGCCTGAACATTTAGTCCAATTTATTAATAGAGGAAGATGGGGTGGGTAAAGTGACTTGTAATAGAAGATGTAGCAAAGGACTAGAGATGTCGGAGAGGATAAAAATTTACTACATTAAGAAGGTTTACAAATGCTGTTTCTGTTCACTACTATTTTTTTTACTCACATCTTGAATAAATGCTTGATTTTTTTTTTCCTGCTGAAATTCTGAGCTTGAAATTGTGAAATGCATTATAAGGTGACAACCAAATTTAGAAGAGATTCATCCAGCATAAATTTCTATAAATCAGTACAGAAAAGTCCATGACTTTCAAAAGCTGGCGGAAATTAATCTTGGGATCCACCTCTTGGAACATTTTTATTCTTCCCATTAAACTAATAAGTCATTTGAAAGTACAAGTGCATTAAATACTTTGTGAGGAAGCTGAATTGAATGTGAAGACTTTCTACAGTATTCTATGATGCTGCATTTTGATCAAAGAATTCAAAGATAATCTGTCTAAGAAGAACAATGTGGGCAGTATGGATGGCTGTTCTTTCACTGTGTGACAGAAATATCTTACCATATTTCTGAAGGCCTTTACCACAAACACAGGGAATGACCTGCATGGACAAATGTGTGTCAAAAGAGCAACAGTTAGCAGAGGGAAGTGTAAAAGCTGCAGAGGGGAGAGGAATGACAAGTTTCCTATGAAGATGTGATCTTTGCTGGTCTCTGTTAGCCCATCTCAGGGAATGGTGGATATATGATAGGTATGAGTGTTGCTCCTCACTAAGCAATGGAAATAATGCAAAATGTTCTTCATGTCTCTGATGGAGCCATGTGTTTTCAGTATTTCAGACTCTAGTTTTCCTCTTTATCTTCTGTTTCTTGTTTTCACTGAATGCAATATAGTGAATTCCATTCATAACCTTTAGGGGATGAAGCTGCTGTATGTGCTGTCTGGATGTTTTTCATTTGGTTTTGGTTTACTTTTTTCCATTTTGATACATTTTAAAACTGCCAATCTTGGAAAGCTACAGAGTGTTTATAGTAATAATGGAGATTATCTCAAGATGATGGCGATGAAATCTGCATTCTGTCCTCCACACCTTTTTCAAATTAGAAAAGTTTGGAAACAAAGGGAAAATGGGGAGTGGGTTGTCAGAAATGAAATGGAGAAAAAAACCTGAAATCAACATGACTGCTTAAATGTCCACCCTTGGACTGTATCCACCCTTTCACTGTACTCAGTGACAATGAGACTTGATAATTACTGCATATTTTAAAGTTTAGCATTATTTTTCAAGGCATAATTTGTGAAGATCTTCAGAAAGATGGAAGACTTATAAAGCTCATTTAGTGAAAACTTTTGCAAAAACTGTTTTGACTCTTGTAAGTCGGCCTTAGTAGAAGCAGCTTTAGCTTTATCTACATCAGGACTGAATTTATAGTACTTATTTGTATTTATCTTAAGGCTCTTATACACTATTTAGAATTATCAAAGTTTTAAAACTTTGGTAGAATACTGTATGGTCTTTCTGTCTCAGAAACTATATGTGGTATGATTCATAGTAGAGGCACATATTTGAGGAAGATACATTGCATGACAGAATCAATTATCCTAACACAGCTGCAAAAAGCACCTAGTTATTGAACTTATCTTCAGCTTGCCAGAGTTTCATAAGTCTAAAGTCATGGATGGGCAGAGATGGATGGGCAGCTTTTTTTTAAGGCACAGGAGAATAGTTTATAACTTATGTTTCTTAGGTCCCTACAAAGAATGGAAAGCTCTATTGACAAATATATAGAAAATATATATTGCTCTTTTTAAAAAATGTTCTCCTTTAAAGATTACTGGATCAATCCCTACTGAACATTAAGTTTGTTGCCATTGCAGATCACTATGAATGAATTTATGACATCATAAAAATTATCATGTGAATGGTGGAGTCACCCTACACCTTACTGTTATTTTTCCTCTGAAATGCAAACTGTCTAGATTTATTGTTATTATTTTTATTACATTTTATTGCTGAATTAATGAAATCTGAAGTGATATAACCAACTTTAATGAACCAGTGTGTACTGCCCTGATGATCCCAGTGTACAACATCAACTTCTCTATGGCACAGAGCATTACAGTAATAACTTAGTCATGAGGGAATCATTGACTTCCAAAACAAAACACCCCTTCCCGGATCTTAACTTGAATTTAGACATCACAGTCCACTGGGAAAAATACAGTTCTTTTCAATTTATCCTCTTTAGAATATACTGTGCCTGTTGTAATCTCTCTTAAATACTGTGGCTCTACAGTAGAACCAAAGCATTTAGGGAAGTAAGTGATGCTTTTCAGTGTAGAGATAATTTTTTTTTTTTTTTACAGTGAGTCCAATATTTGTTACACCTTCTTAATAAGGGTGCCGTGCACATATTGAGCAATCAATGAATAATAGAATGTCTTGGATTGGAAGGCACCTTAAAGATCATCAAATTCCAAGCCCCTGACATGAGTAGGGATGCCACCCACCAGATCAGGCTCCTGAGGGCTCCATCCAACCTGGTCTGGAGTACTTGCAGGCATGGGACATCCTCTGCTGCTCTGGATGATCGGTTCCTGTGCTTCACTATATTCTGAATAAAAAAATCCTTCCAGATATCTAATCTAAATTTCTCTCTAATTTAAAACTGTTCTTCCTTGCCCTATCACTATCACCCCACGTAAGAAGTTGTTGTCCATCTTTTATATAAGCCCCCTTTAACTACAGGTCACAATGAGCTCTCCCCAGGGCCTTCCCCTCCAGGCTGAACAACCCCAATGGTCGCAGCCTGTCTCCCTGTTGTAACTGCTTCAGCCCCCTGGCCATCTTCATGCCCTTCTCTGGACCTGCCCTAGCGTGTGCCGAGCACTCCAGAGCTACATATGGAGCTAAAGGTGGCGTCTGATGAGGGCTGAGTGGAAGGGGAGGACCTTGACCTACTGGCCATACACAAAGACATGATGGAAATTTGAATTCATAGTTGAGGAAGGAAGGAATATTCCCCTTCCTTTGTCCTGCTCCATGGCATATAAATCAATTTTCATCTAATACCAAAAGATGGATGTCCCACAATCACATTTTTCTTCATTCTACACTTGAGTGAAAAAGAGTTTATAGTAGCCTTTTCAAAAAATTTAAAAACTCCACCTGCCCATTTAATAAAAGCAAGTAAAAGAAAATTGGAGACTCAGCTTCCATCCTGTGAACAATCAGTTTTTGGTTTACAAGTAAGTGAGGAGCTACGTCATTTCCCAAGAGTCACCATTCTCCACTGAGTGGCATTTGCTGATTCAGTGGTAATTATCTTCTTGAAACAGCATGGATTTAAAAAATGCGACTAAAAAATTCAACACCAGAAAAGGGAGTTCTGTACTGTGGATTTCTCAGTGACAGGTATAATAAAGGTGAAAAGAAACATTTCATCCATAGTTTATCAAGGGAGAATTTTTCAAAAATCTTTTTTACACTTTCTAGACAGAGTTCTATAAAACAAATTATACCATTTTAGATCTTAGTGTGGTAGTTTTTTCCAGTTTTACTATGTTTTATAAAGATTCATACTGTTTTTTAATATTTGTGTTTGCATTGTGGTAGATATCTAAATGATGAAAACTTCTTTTATATGAATGGTATTTCTAATCCTCTCTTGAGATTTCACAAAAGCTTTTTTTGTTGTATTTTTTTTCCTGGCAGATATATCCACAAATACTAGGGTTTTATTGTGCTCACAAACCAACATAAAATAGTGGCTTTTAAGGCAAGTACTTAATTTAACACTTCCAGAGTAAAGGGTTTGTCAGACGTATTAGACCAGGAGTTATTTATCCTATTAATACATATGTGGTAAACTGAAGCAGAATATATTACATTTTTACCGTTTTGTAGGACACATGTGTCTACTGCAAACAGAAAGACAAGAATGGTAAAGAAAGTACCTTCATGAGTACTTCGTGTTATCCATATAGAATATCTCAGAGGCATTAGTTTGGCAGGAGATAAATCTATATCAGCTGTATCAACCTCCATTTATAACTGCAAACAACTCACTATCAATTGAACTTTATTCAGCAAGAAAGTAATATTTGCTCTTCTGTGTACAAATTCAGTAGTTTAAGAAATCAGTCATAAAGTGTTGCAATGTAAACAACGTTAAATGCATCAATTATAAGACAAGTAGTGAAGTAATTTCCCTTAACAGGGTGTGGGTGTAAAGAGGTAAACTTACTGTTTCAAGGTTGTTGCAAGACTTGCTTCCCTGCCAGTAAAGGTTTATTGTGGCTTATCATTAAATGCTTTTGAAATGCCAGTTTTAAAATGAGGCACACACCTGAATGGCAATGTTGTGATTGTGTTGTACCAAGACACTAACTTCTTTATCACAACGAAAGTGGCCTAATGGGAGCAACAAGTATGATCTGTCTTCTCAAGATCTCTATAGAAACACTCCATCCTTAAAATAAAGTGGTTTCTTGGATGTGGCAGTATGAATTGGGAGTGACTACAAAAGGAAAACATAGCTGGAAATTAGGAGAACTTCCTATGGAAAAAAAGGTGTAAATGCTCCATGCAGGAGACATCTAAAGGATAAACAGTATTGAATATTTCTACTGCACATTCAATACAGGATGTGTGCATCCACAGTAATTTGACCTATGATTGCTCAATTATTTCACTGAGCTGACACATCAGGCACTGCAAAAATATGATGTATTTGGTCATGACAAACACTATAGGAATACATTTTGAATAGGTATTCCAGGAGGCATAGCACCACAAATGCACCCGCGTCTGTGGACTACAGCAAAATAACACATTTGCTGTTTTTCAGGAATCATGTTTTTATAAGACTTCATGACAGTACATAAGTGCAGCCTCTTATTAGGGACTTTTCTCCTGCATAAATTCTGGGAAGTCTGAAATAGGAAGCTAAACTAAGCAAAGGCAGATTAGGTCATCCACACTTGGCAAGAGGAGCTGGAGCACAAACATGGCTCAGTTATGACAGCCTTTGGCTGAACATTTTCACTGCAGTTATTGTGAAGTGTTAATACATCTTGTAAGTTATAACATGGTCCTTCTGATTGTGACAGACTTGTGACAAAGAATCATGCTAACATTTGGATAAACAAACATAGAGCATTCTTAGAAGGAGAAAATTGGTAGCTGAACCTTATTCAACCTTCTCTTCTCTGGAGTAACATTTTCAAAAATGCTTCTTGCCTCCGGGAAATGGAGTTTGAGATTCATTTCAAAGCACTTGTGTTCAGGTATTACTTTACTAAAATTCTACTGCTGCAGGTGTTTAAATTGTCTCCCATAACCAATATTTTACTTAACAGTCCATTATAAATTTTGGATTAAGCTTGTTTTATTTTTGCCACATGAAAATCTCTGGCAAATATTTTACAATCCCTTACATATCTATGTGTTCTGCTCTTAATCTAAATTCTGAGCTGCTCATACCAAAAAAAACCCAACCTTTTGCTGACACCAAAAAAAACCAACTCAAACAATATTTTGGTTGTATTTTTTATTATCAGAGTTTGTGCTGAAATAGCTTATCTTTTAAATTCCAGTATGTAATTTTGGTGTAAAATAAGTGTAATGAAGTAAATAAAAGTAGCAGTTACATGATGCTAGAATTTTTTGAGCAGAAAAAGAAGATACAATCATTTTCCAAATAAAGATGACTAGAATGAAAGGCAAGGAAAAGAGTTGAGAAGTGTTTTTAATACAGTTTGGAAACCTGAGAAGAAGCTGACACACAATGACAATATTTTGGTACATAAGTGGTTGTACAAAAAACGCTGTCATCAGCATCAGTTGCTTTGGGGATGGCTAACAGAGGGGAGGGGAGAGAGGAGTGGGAGTTGAAAGAGAGTGGGTTGAAAATTAGCTTGGATTATCAGTAAAAGCTTTCTTAAATATGAAGACATCAAAAAAACAAGGTATATATAGAAGTTGTAAAATATACTGCATTTTAAGAATTAGTTGAATAAGCATCCCTAAATAATGTCCTCAAAGTAGATATTCTGCCAGTGTCCCTAAATGCATTGTCATGGTTTTATAACCACGGCTGTCGTAATTCCTATAGCTATTCAAACGTCTGATTTTGATCTCCTTGTACATGCTCATGGTGCTACTCAAAACTGCAGAAACTGCTTGGACGAAAAAGGAATTTTTGGAATCTCCTGTAATTAATTGTCCTTGGACTGGCAGACAGATTTCCATATATTTTAAAGAAGAAAGGAAAAAAAAAAGAACTAGTTTTCTGGTTAGGAATTAAGAAAATTAGTGCTACCTATACATTAAAATTGTGCCTGACTTCAGACTGGAGAAAGGCCAAGGTGTGACTACCCAGCTAGAGGAGAAAAGAAGAGGAAGACAGGTAGGAAAACATAAAAGGAGAGCATTTGAGATGCAATAAAAAAAAAAAAAAGTTGTTTTCTCTCTTCACTCATCGCTCTGTCTCTCTCTGTTCGAGAATTCACAGGCTTCTAGAACTTCTTGTGTTCCATTGACACGACTCAAAGAAATGGAACTGTGTGGAATGGAATGAAGCTGTGTCAAGGGAGATTTTAGCAGGGTATAAGGGAAAAGTTCCTCCCCCAGAGGGTGGCTGATCACTGGAAGAGCTCCCCAGGGCAGTGGTCACAGCACCAGCCTGACAGAGTTCAAGAAGTGTTTGGACAGTGCTCTCAGGCACTTGTTGTGACTCTTGGGCCTGTCTTATGTAAGGCCAGAGTTTGACTTTGATGATCCTTGTGGATTCTTGTAGAACCTTCTATGGGCCATCGAACCTTCCAAACCTTTTATGGTTCTGTGACTCTTTCTGAATATCAAGAAGTATCTATAAATTTGCTATAGCAGAACCAAGGAAGTCTTGGTTCCTGGTGCCAGTAATTAATTTTTTAATTCATCACAGAGATTGATTCCCTTCTTTTATGGGGATCTTGGCAAAAGTGGACAACCCCCTCTCCATGTAGAATATAGCAACGTAGTGTATTTGTCAGCTCCCAGTACTGACAGCAGTCAGCAACAGCCCATTCTCTGGAGAATGTAGAATAATCATATGTTAGCCAGAGTTTTGGCTTGATAGAGCATCACAATCTCTGTTCCTTCCAATCACTGACGCTCTGCAAAATGGGTCAGTGAAGCATTTGAATAAGCAAGGAACTTAAATTCACTTTACAGTACACTGCCAAGTGTGGATTGTTTCCTTTAAGAGTATTTACCCTTCCTCTGGAATACTTCCAGCCACTTTGAGAACTCAAGGTGTGTTTCATTATTAAGGTTCACAGCTATATATTGACTCAGATGTCAGAATTTCCATTAAATGCTTCAGTGACTGATTGTCAGAGATAGGCATAGGAGTTCTTGTAACTCCCCTCTTTATCCACTGAATGTCACCTCCATCCTTAACATTAGGTGATTGTGGTTAACCTACAAGTCAGACTGTAAAGAAAGCAATTACATAAGAGCACACTCCTTTGGCAAATTGCAAAGGAAGGTACATACCTACAAGGTGGTAAAGAGGCACTGTTTAAATCTTGGCAGGGCACAGAATGAATTGGAAATGGTTAACCACAAAGACTTTTTGCTTCAAAGTTGTTGCAGGAATAACACTTTCCCCTCCAGTGTTTATACTATAGAAATAACTATGTTAAAGCAGTACTAGTAATTAAAAAAAAACTTGGCTAGACTGCCTCATAGTATATTAAAAAAAAAAAAAAAAGCTGTGCACATTCACTATCAATTTCATCCCAGTGCCATTACTTTGCATAGTTAGTATTAAGATTTGAAGCCATTTTGCATAAACAGGATGACAGCTCAACGCAGTTGGGAGTGTTTTTATTGCCAATTTAAATGGTGTTAAATTAGTGAGTATTTAAGCTATACTAAAACAATTTAGGGTCTAATCCACAAAAGTCTTGGCTCCAGAATATTGTAATATGAATGAAAACCTCATTTTTAGGCTTCTGTTCAACACATTGCTTTGCAACTGCAATCACTTTCAATTTGAGTATGTTATTGCCTTTCTTAGAACTGTCCCATCACACAAGAAATGCAATTGTCTCAAGTATGTGATCTCATTAATGGAACTAGGGATGCACAGTCCAGTTGAAAAGCTGTAAGATTATCAACAGTAACTCATAATCATAGCAATAATAATTAATGAAAAGGATTCATTTCCCCCCCTCCATGTTTGAAGATACAGTGTAGCCACCAAATTATTCAGGTCATTTCATTCTGGTAACATATATATTTGAAAATTTTATTGGTTGATTTTAGAAGCTGTTTATTCTTCAGTTATTGTTTTATTTACATATCTAATGGACTGATTGATGTGCAACCATCTCTCAGGAAGCAGAAACCTCATTTCTGTTTTTTCAAAATAAATGGCTTGCTAACAGACAGGAGTTTCACAAACATACTAAGTCAGATACTCCTTATTGTTCTATGTTTTTAATAAGTTCCTGTTGGCACACATACAGTACCTGTGACTGCCTATCTGTTGAAACAGAGTCTGACACCAGGCAGTTGTGAATTACACCAGTCTCCATACAAACAAAACACTGCATAACACTGTGGAATGCAAGCAGTGTTTTTCACTGGCCTGGATGCTCAGAGGATGCTGGTCTTTCAGACAGCACTTTCCCAAATGTAGTAGAGCATTACTTAAGAATGGGAATTATTACAGTCCCATCTGGTATTACTTATTTAAAAGGAGAAGTCTGTAGGCATAGTGGACTAAAGTGTGACTTACTAAATGGACACTTCACATTGCCTGCTGCTTCCTGCAGCTATCTATCTACCTCATTTTAATTTTGAGATGCATATTCCCTTCTAAAAGAGGGGAATAACTGGGAGTAGGGAGTTTCATGCAGAGAGGAGCAGGTGCTTGCATTCAGTATCACACAGTCTTTCTTTGCTCCTCTACCCTTCTCATACTCACCATTCACAACTATTACCTCTTTTTACCTTTCTTTTTAACATTATCCTATTTCTTCTCTTGATCCACCTTCTGGTAGATCATAATACATTTGAAAGCAGAAAAGGCTTTGTAAAACCTGTGTGTGACTATACATGAGCAAATATTGAAGGTGAAGATTCAGCTGGCTCCATATCTTCTTTTCTTTCCCAGGCAGGCTGTTCCAGCTGGCTGCACACCTCTGTAGGTTTGCTTCTGACAACAGGAAGAACTAAAGCCAAATAAAGGGTTGTGGTGGAAAATCAGAGCAAATCAGCTGGAGCATGGGGCTTGGATCAGAATCTTTTGCTTTCCCTTAGAGAAGCCTTGGGACTGTTTTGCTATTATTGCTGGGTTTTGGTCTTCTGAGTGTTTTACAAATGTAACTAAGCAAGTCTCACAATTCACGGCAAAAGTGGTCGTAGGCCATTTCATAGAAGGTATATAATTGGAAAATTAAGTCACAGCAACAGAAAAGAATAACATGAGACAAGGAAGAGATCCCAGATCTATATTGACAATGTTTGACCATGATTCCCTTGGTCTGACATAATGAAAGAACAAATAGCAGCGCAGCTGATGGTGTGCACCAAAGTGCACATTATTCGCTTCAGTTCAGATTCTAACCAGCTGGTGCCCTGCAAATCAGAGAGAGCATTTCAGCTCACAAATCAACCACTGCTGCTTCTCATCAAACTGTTTCTATAGTTGGTTTGGCACCTTCCTGTACAGACAGGTATCATATTGTTAGTATGGGACTGAATATACCAATGATGAGGTAATGCTCCTATGGAAGTATCTATGCTAACACATGAGTTCATACAAAGACCCATAATATCATTATGCAGCTGCTCAAATGGATGCTTTCTTTATTTTAACATTTGGAATAATTGTACTTCAGAATCTCAGTTTTCATCAGAAATATTAAATGCTTGCCTTATGTCTGAAAAAATAATAATTGGAATGTGAGAGAGCAGGGGCCTGAGTCTGCAATCAGCCTGACACATAGATCTAAAACTGAACTGCTTTTGTTGATGTCAGAATTATTTTATTTATGGTGCCTCTTTGTTGATATTATTCTGAGACTTGCTGATAGCTCAATAGAGCTACAAAGTATATAGCCAACTGTGCTACTAGTATTGAGAAGGGGATGTCTGCTGGCTGATGCAGAGTTCAACTTTTTTTCCTCTGACATAAAAATCACACAAAAAAGATTATCAGCACCTTGAATTGAATGACTGATAATGAATTCCTCTGTTGATAACTAGAAATTGAGCACAGCTCCAAAACCTTCCTGAAGAGAAGGAGCCCTGAGGTTCCCTGCGGCCTCTTCTCTCATACCAGCACATGGCGTGTCTAAAAGCAACTGTACTCAAACTCACCAACAAATAGAAATACATTAATAGAAATGAGCATTAAAAGTAATAATGTGATACAGCAGCTATTTCAGTGATAGTACAGCACCTGCAAGAAGAGCTCTGAGGATGAAGCAGCAACAGAAGGGATATTCTCAGGGTATTACAGGGATCTTGTCAAATAATTCACATTAGTATACTAATGCATGGCAAAAGACCTCTGAGCATGCCCATACTCATACAGACGTGCTCTGAAGCCTTAATAAGGCACAGCTAAAGAGTGACAGGGAGTTACTAGAGAGCTTTCCCTCCAAATTGCCTGCCTCACCAGCATTTAGCAAGCAGGACACCTTCTCAGAAATGGTATCAAAGCAAAGATCTAAGCATTATTCAATGAAAAACTTGGGAGGCAAAATTTGTATATCACAAATAATTTTATTCAAAATTTGGATGTAAAGTTTGCCTTTTGGCAGGTCAAATAAAAAAGCTAGAAGACTTGAAATATAGAATTTGAAAGGTTTGAAGACCTATAAATTGCAACTTGATATTAGTTTTGTACCTGGGTTATTTAATAGAGTAATTTAATGGATTTTTGCAGGATTACATGGTAATTATATTGCAATGAATGATGACTTAGTCTGGACTGTGAATGACACAGCACAGGAAATCTTACTTCCTCATAAAGATAATGGAAACCTCTGAATTTTAGAAAGTCTAAATATTGGTTTAGTTGCCATTAAAACTATTATGCAAACACTAAAATGAGACAACATAGGACTTAACTAATCAGTTGTCTGGTCACTATATGATCAGAAAAAAAATAAGAGATACAGGACAACTTTGGTTACCACAAATGAATTCTGCTGCTTATGAATCCACTGCAAGAGACCCTGAAGTCGTGCACCTTGCTGCACTGACTACTGCACCATCCCTCACCCATCTGCTCTGTCCCAGGCTATCAGCCATGTCAAGGGCTTCTTCTTCAGGAATTTCTGAAGGCGCTTACACCTTTCTTCTTGAGTGTTTATGACAGCTGTGTGAGGCAGTATACAATTAGGCCCCAGAAGAGCTTTTTCTGCAGCAGAAACAGCTGTATTTGCATGTGCCCATGCAAACAGGGCAATAAAATCTGTGCTCAGACTGAAAGAAAGAAGGCAAAAAAAAGCGCCTTCTTGTAACTTCATCAGCTTTTCTCTAAATACAATAGCGTTACACACGAGTAATGCAATTGTATAAACTACAGTTAATTCAAAAATGTAACTCCCCCACAAAACCATATGAAATTATATTAATGAAAATATATTAATGTACACATTGTGCTGAAACTATAGAAACGTGTGGCTGAACTTACAGCTGTACTTTCAGAAGGAACACCTTTTAAGTTCCTTTTCGACAAACAGCATACGTGTGGTGGCCCTCAAAATATTTGGGAATCCAGACCTGTTTCCAGTGTCCTGGGAGACTGGTTTCAGAGGAAGCAAGACTTCAGCATCACTACTGCCGCAGAGTCCAGTCAGCACTGTCTGAATTTAACAAATTGCACGAGCTGAGTCGTGTCGGTCCTGCGTCACAACAGCATGCCACATCCCACAGGGACAGGCCGCAAAGAGCATAGACTGGGCACATGAACCAGCACTGTGTCTGGTGCTACCCTCACCTGTCACATCCCCTTTCAAAGATGAATATTCTCAGAAGTGAATTTAAGTAAGAGAAAGGCATGTGTGTTTGTATGCCCGGAGATGGTTGGAATATACATCTGAATATCAGCTTACTGGTATGGGAATGTATATATTTTCATTGCTTTGGATGAGAAGCGAGGCCATGAAGGAGCCTCTAAATATGTCCAATATAGAACGGACATTTCCAACAGCTAGAACTGACTCAGGTGTGCTAATTACTCACACCATTAATAAGAGTTGCTTCTTTTATCCAACCACTTGTACATATTAAACATTGCATTCACTGCTAAACCTGTTTCTGGGTAATAGTTTTATCAAAGTTATGAAATTGTTAGCAGAAAGATTCAGGAATAGAAAAGGGGCATTGTGGTGAATGACAAGTAGAGACTGTTCCAGTAGCTTTCAAATTTGGCAAAGCAGTAGTCAATCGTTCTCTCTTGAAGGTCAATTAAAAATTCTAGCTGTTCTGTAAACATAATTTTCCATATAACAGTGCCACACAAAGTCCAAAGCAGTCCCTTAATATAAAATATCAATTTGATTTTTCTCAGGAGATTAGCTCTTCCTTTGCAATGCAAATATTTTCAAGTGTACTAAACACATTCTAGCACCTCAGTATAGGGACTAAACTATTTGCATGCAAAATTACCCAAAGTAGGCAGACTGGCACAAGCTTATGCTTCTGCCATATGTGCTGAAGAATTTGAGCCAGGAAACTTGTAGTATCTGGATACTATTTACAATTTAAATTTGACTTTATATTATTATTCAAAAGAGAAAAAAAAAAGCTAACATTAAAATTAATACTATCTATAATGCTAAGTTTACCCAAATGTCTTCTGATTACAATTTTCCGCTTAAAAACTTGATCCAGGAAATGCAGAGAA
This sequence comes from Melospiza georgiana, assembly GCF_028018845.1. Classification (NCBI taxonomy): domain Eukaryota; kingdom Metazoa; phylum Chordata; class Aves; order Passeriformes; family Passerellidae; genus Melospiza; species Melospiza georgiana. Next base: position 35,128,484 of record NC_080465.1, read on the forward strand.
TTTTCTCATTATAATTCTCTCTTTTTTTCTCATAGTGCTTCTACGTTTTAGATACTTTTTAAAAAAATCTGTAGGCTGTACCCCTCACATTTCTCTTAGACATTAGTTTATGTGTCACTTCACATTTTCTCCCACACACTTGTGTGTAGGAGGCTGCCATTGAACTTCGTAGCATGGCAGAGTAGAATTTTTTTTTTTTTTTGCCTGGTAGACATTCAGGGCCTACCATAGCTTTTGCTTGCATCACAATAAGTTTTGGGGAAGCTCTGTGGATTTTGGATAAGTTGCCGTAGTTTTGCATCAACAAAATGGAAAAAAAAATATTAGACCAGCTGTAATTTTCAGTGAAATACCACACAGCCCTTGTGCTTCCAAAGCTCATGCAGACACCATTTCCCAAAAACAGCTGCGAGTGCAACATGGGACAGGGGATGGAGGGAGGGGGCTTTGCCTGCCATTCCAACTATAGAATGAAGCCAGCTTCGTGCTTCAGTGTAGGTGCCTAAATTGTAAGTCTTGGTTATAATTTATTTGGCTTGAAGTACCACCTCCCCAAGGAGCTGGGTGTTCAATAACATGTTCTTCTTGCATCAGTGCAGGGTGATACCTCTGTAAGTATCTTTAGGTAATTCTATCCTTTTCCTCTGAAAAGAATTCAGTAGGAAGAAATACCTAAGCTTTTTCTTTCTTTTACACTTAAAGGAAATCCAAGAGGCTAAAAACGATCAGTAAGAGCAACTCCAAAATTAAGGAATGTGCCTTCAAAATCAGTTTCAACAATACAAGCAAAACAATTTCCAGGCAAAAATGTTAAATTCATTTATTCTCAGTTTTTGTTCATGTTTTACAGTACTTGAGTTGAACAGCATGGTAAGCAAATCTGCAGAGTGGTGGGAAAGCAGAGCGATCAACAGAGGGCATTTCTCCTCCTTTGGAGCAGCAGAGAAGCACCTCACCCTTCTCACACTTACCTTCACTATCACTTCCCTGCTGGAAACTGTCATTGGCCAAAACAGAATCAATCCTGTATTTCTCCTTCCACCTGGTAACTGAAAACAAATCTAACTTCCACTTGATTCTTGAAAGAAGTACAAGAGTTAATGCTTGCTCTAGTTCAGCATCCCAAGTTAGCAGATAATCTTCCCAAACAGAAAAGTAAGTGAGAATACTAGTGTATTTTTTTCTCCTGAATGAAATCTGGACACAAAGAGAAAATTCTTGTCTGGTACAAATTTGACATACCTTCTGTGGCCCTTTGGCTATGTTGAACTGAATAAAGATTATATTTTATTGTTGTTATTATTGCTACTTTACAAGATAAAACTGATCAAGTTTTATCTCACCACAACCATGGCATCAAAATACACCCATATATTTATCCACTGTATTTATGTTACTCAAAAATGCTTATCCCCATGCCTCTTTTCCATTAAATTGGTACAATGGGTCACATATCCGAACAAAAAAACGCACATTTTAAGTTTGATTCTGTCTTCCTACAAATCATCATATTTCATTTGTTTTGAGTCTCAGAAGAGCTGAACAAATGCTTCAGTGAACTCTTTCCCGAGAATATTCTGCTGTAAGAGTATCTGTCTTTTACTGACTATCCAAAAACATCCCACAAAAGAACTCAAAAAATTGTGGTTGTGTGGCGAGTTTAGTGGAAATTCTCCACACTGCACGTCTACTCTTGCGTATTAATAGCAGCGCAGTTTGAGTGCCGGTTTGATTTCCAGCCCGGCATTAACGAAGCGCCAGTCCCAGCCGAGAGCAGTCTCTACGAAAGGCATGCCGACGTCTCCCTCTGCTGCCGGCAGGGCCGTGCCGAGCTGGGCCGTCCTGGAGGGATAATTCGGGACCTCATCCCAAATGAGCGCAGCCGGCGCTCAGTCTGTGCGCTCCCTTTGTGGGAGCAAACCCATTAAAATGCAAGAGCTTCCCTTTGGCCGATTCCACGTAAGCCTCATCGCTCAAACTGTGCGTTGCTAAACATGCCATGCGCGTGGTAATGAGCTCTTTGTTTTCCCCTCTTCTAGCAAAAAATCAAGTTGCAGGCGCTTCCTTACACAGTGCAGATCTGGAAGGTGTCTTGTACCAGATTTCCTCTCCTCACTTGCACAGAAAATCAAATCTCCATTGAAAAGCCTCTGAGAAACTTGTAGAAGACTGTTTGACCACTATAAAATCAAGATATAGGATTATAAAGTCAGCTTCTGCATGCATAATCAGAGGAAAAGTATTCTTGAAAATTAAGAAGAGGGTCCAGTTTGTGGCTGGCTTTTGAGCAAATGTGCAAGCAAGATGTGCAAAGTGTCTCTGCAACACAGACGTTTTCTCATTAGGAGAATCTGTGACAGCACTTAATGAACTGGGCAGGAGGTGGCTATGGGTTCACAGTTCCCCCTTCCAGCCAAGGAGAATGACCTGCAGAGAAAGTGATGCCAGCTTTCTCCTACAAAGAATTCTGTCATTGTAGGAGTGAAAGGGCACCTCCAGAAGGGCCCTCAGCTCTGACATTTCAACTCTTTTGAGTATGGGATGAGACTCAGTTTAGTTTTCAAAGGATATGACTCTTCTATTGGAATCATTGCTTTTTGTTTCTGTCTCTGCGATTAAGTTTCCCTTCTTTATCTAAATCCATGCAAACCTGTCAACCCCATCACCCATCTCTGAGTAGAATTGCTATCCTTTGAACACCTGAAATAACATATGACAGACCTATCCAGTCTCACTCATTTGAAGTGAGCTGTCTCCTTTTGCTTTTGGCTTCATTTTCATGCAGCCGTAAAGATTCACGGCATATATCAATGGAAAATGTAATATAACACTCAGAAGTTTTCAAATCTCACTCATTCAAATGAGTGTGACTTGACAAGTCTGATGTGATAAAATAATGCAAAGGGGTTTAAAGATTTCACTTAAATGCACAATGAAATGAAACCTTTTTCCCTTCTTTTTTTTTTTTCCATGTTTTTTAAAACTTTAAAAATGAATTCTAAAAGGCTGCATCAAGCTGATGCAGAAAAGACTCCTAATGTAAAGTCTGTCATTTTTCGCCTGCAAACAAGAGTGTTTTGCAGTCACCCTCACTTACACTGGCAAAGTTTTACAAGAGAAGATGGAGAATGGGATTGATGTAGTCATTTGAAGATATGAAAAACTAGGAGTTGTGTACAATGGAGTAGTGTATTTACCAGAATAGACTTGAAAAGAAAGAACTATAAATTAACTAAGAATTTTGCTGTACCTCACCTTAGCTTCCGCACTGTAAGAAGAGAGAAGAAGAGACACAGCAAAACCAGAATGAAAGCTGGTAAAAAACAGGTCACCCATCTGCATCTAGATGAGGGCTTCAGTTGGTTTGATAGTTGGCTGATTAGATGTTAGGGTAGGAAAAAAAAAAAAGGAAAAAAAAAAGGAAAAATACCTACACATATTAAAAAACAGAGGGTTTACAGGTACTGGTGAGTTTGAGTCATTGCAGGTATTGAAGACATAAAAAATAACAGCTAATTTGAGTGGCTGAGTATGGGTCTCTCTATTTCTTTTTAATACATAAATAGTTGTGTATGAGTCCTTAGAAGAACTGAAATCACACACATTCTGCTGAGGCTGGCAGGACCAGAAAGCTCACATCTTACTTGAAAGTTTTCTTATTTCTTTAGACATGATAATCCAGCTCCTTAATTTTATGGACACTGTTTTAAAGACAAGCATGAAATGTTCTACATGTAGTGAGATCTAATGAAGGGCACTGCACTTTATGACCTATTTAACTCCATGGTGAAGTGAGACTTGATTGAAAAAGAAACTCCAAAAAAACCCTGTGTGTGTACACATTCTGTTTACTTTAGTGGGTGCTCCACATACAGTAGATGGAAAAAATCTCTCTTTTGTTACTGTTTTTTCAGCTTCCTCTAAAGCATGTATTACTTCCTGCTCTCAAAAGAAAGAAATTAGTTTAAACAGGCTACTGTTTTAATCCATCATGTGTCAATCCTTGTCTTCCTACAATTCATCTCAGCACTAGAATTGAAGTGCTTGTCTTACTGCTGAACAACTTGTGCATCAAGAACATTAAATTCATGGTCTTTTAAAGCCACTCAAAGTCTCTCAGTGACAAAAATCATGCAGGTCATTGCACTGGGAGCATTGAACTGCTCAAAATCAAGTACTTGCTATTTCATATCTATGAAACATAACTGATGTGTAGTACCTTGGATCCTATTTAGACTGACAAAACATAAGGAGAAGGTGGAAGAAAGCCCTACAAAATGATGACAGACAAAGCAAAGGAAGCACAAGAATTGTGAGACTGCTGGACACAGGCCCTTCTACCAGATAGTGCAACACCATGGCAACTTTTCGCTGAAGTCCAGGTGGACGACATCTACAGCGCTTCCCTCATCTAACAAGTGAATCACTCTGTCATAGGAGATCAGCTTGGTCAAGCAGAACCTGCTTTTCACAAAGTCATGGTGGCTGGACCTGATTTTCTGGTTGTTCTACATCTTTCTACCACTTGATGACACTCCAGGTAATCAGTTCCATGACCTTCTGCAGCACCCAGGACAGGCCTGCAGCTCCCTGGATCCTCTTTGTGGGTCTTTCTCATAGATGGACATCATAGTGGCTAATTGCCGGGAAACTGGGGCCTTCCCAGTTGGTCAGGGACCCTGGGAAATCACTGAAAGTGGCTCAGTAAGCATTTCTGGCAGCTCCCTCAGTGGCCTTGGATGAGTCCAATCCAGCTCTGTAGACTTGTATGTGTAACAGGTCACTGACCGTTTCTCCTGGGGTTATGGGGGCTTCATTCTGCTCCCCATCTCTGTCTTCCAGCTCTGTGAGCTGGAGAAAACAGTTGCTCTTACCATAAAAGACTGAGGAAAAGAAGGCATTCAGTAGCTCAGCCTTTTCCTAATCCCTTGTCACTGTTTCCCAACATTACCCAATAAGGGATAGAGATTCTCCTTGACTTTTCTTTTATTGTGAATTTATGTACAGAAACATCATTTATTGTTTTTTACCACAGTAGCCAAACTAAGCTCAGAATTAATGTTCATCCACTGCTGGTTGCAGTCTTCCTGGGAGCTCTGGCAGGGTAGTCATGGGATGCTCTTTCCATGAAGGCCAAGGAAATGAAAACAGAATATCTCAGCTTTTGACGTGTCCACTGTCACTAATTCAAGTGCTTCACTTTGCTTCATGATTGCATGATTGTTTTTTATTCTTTGTATTCAGTTCTGCAAGAGGTTTATCTTTTTGCCCTTGGTGTCCTTTGGCAATTTCAGTCTTAGCTGAATTTAGCTTTTCCAACAATATTCTGCATGCATAGAAAATGTTTCCATGGTCCTCCCTTACTGCTTGTCCTTGTTTCCACCTACTCTGGGCAAAGAACATTTGCCCTGGGGCTCAGCCATGTGCTCCTATTCATTCAAGGTGGTCTTGTGATAAGTTGACTATCATCCTGAAAATCTGGATGACTTGGAGTTTAGAGAAGATTGTCTCTATAGACTTTCCAGTTTTCTTTATTTCAGCTGCGGTAGCTCCCCAATGGTTTCATCATTCATTCAAAGTCTTGCCTTGAATCAGCAGCAGGTGTCACAGTCATCTGGCATTTGAGTTGTTCTCTGTGTTTTATTTATTGCTGTACGACAAATGCATAATACTTTCAATATTAAAATATATCAGGCTTTCATTTCCGTGTGACTAGCCCTTCAGTTGCTTATCTTTCTTTGCATGTCCTTCAAGGTTTGGTTGGATGTTGCTCTAAGGGGTCTGGGCTATGTCTGAGTTTTAAAGCTGTGCTCCTCAAGGGAGGTCCCTGAGCAGTGGTATTCCTCCCTTGGTAAGGGTGTATTTCTAGCGGATATAAAACATACCTACATGTCTTCAATCTGTTGTGTAGGGGAATAACTGTTAACAGGAAGACTTATCTGAAAGGAGCTCTTGAAGACTCTCACAAATGGGAACTTGTGGACTTGCCACAGTTGCAATGGCTAAGAGGAGGAGGACGTTCCCCTGTGTGATCATCATAAACACTGATGGGAGAATAAAATCTCTTACAAACTAGCTCTGAGCTCATCAGAGCACACTTGTGTAAGTAAAAGTAAATCTGGAAGGAGAGGAGGTTAATTCAGCCCCATGTGAGTAATTTACTAAGTGTTGTACCTTTTAGTCTTTGGAAAATACTCAAAACACAGCCTCAAGTTTTACAGAAAATGAAATTGTTGATCTAATTCTAAACCAACCTCCATGTGAAGAATAGCTAATACACTATCACATAGCTATCACCTTTGATCAGCAATCTGTATTGGAATGCCCCAGGAGACATCCACAGATTTTGAGGATTGAAATGATATAGTCACTGAAGGATGATTTTTCGTGTGTGCGTATATTTGTAGGTGTGTTTCCAGAAATTTGTGCTCATAAGCTACTTTTTGCAATATTAGGTTTCATTCTTTAGGGCTTTTATTTTGCTTTAATTTTAAACCAAAAATTGCAGAGAACAGGTATGATTTGTTTTTTTTCCAGTCCTGCAGTTTGTATTTGTACAATTGTCGCACTTTCATTTTTGGATATGTCTTCTGATGTTGCTTGTGAATTGAAAGAGGGCGCACTCTTATGATGGCATATGCTATTGATTTCCTTTTTTCCTTTAGCACCATTAACTGACTTTTTTTCTTACCATGAGGAATAAACTGTCTAACACCTCCTGTTCCTCACCTACCTACATCAAGTGAATTTTTATTGCCCCTTTGTATTGACTACATTACTGCTGCTTTCTATTAAGCTGAAGTTTTACCATATTTCTACATGTTCTTTCTTTAAGGTTACTGCTACAAAATCTCTAACTAATTCCTCCTAGCTCTCCTTCTAGGCTCTTTTCAGATGTATGTCTTTTCTGAAGATCTGTGAGCAGTTCATAAGTACAGGGTACCTTTGATATGAAAGCCAATTCCTCTCACACACTCCAAATACTACTCATACACATACTACATACACATACTAGAAATTAATCTTTTCTGACTTCCTTCCCAGAATCTTTATTGCTCCTGAGAATAGCTCTTTCTCCACTGGTAACCCCTTTCTTCTACTACTTTAAAAGCCTTTGCATGTTGTGCATAATCCATCATTTAGTAGTGAGTATTCCTGATTTTTAAGGCAATGGAGAATTAATGTTTGGTTTCTTTTGGACAGTTCCTCAAGTACCATCCATCTTTGATTCTTACAGTATATTCAATTGTAATGGCTAAAAACAATGTGCATTAAGATTTGCAGTTTGCCTGCAAACTGAAATGAACAAATGTTATTATACCAACAGGGGAAGGACAGAGCCATGGAGAGATGCTGAAACTGAGTGTATGGAATAAAACTCAATATAATATGAAGCAAAGAACAACAATCTTAATTATTAATTGCATAATTATTATCGGTTTAGTTGGTGTAAGTGTATTTCCAACCACTGAAATCATAACTTGTGGGTCATGATTTTCACTATAGCACAAAGAATACACTCAATAAATATATGGTTCTGACTGGAGATCCGTTGCTTTTAAACAAAATCAGAACATCCTAATGGCTACAGGTGGACGAACAACAAGCCTGCCATTGGCAAAGACAGACTTAGGCTTAACTAAGTAGCCTTCTGCTGTTCTGTGTGCACAAGTTGTAGGACTTTCTGCTGAGCAGAATGGTGATCCGAGACTACCCATTTATGCCCAATGACATTAAATCAACTTTGTATCAATTCCCACTAAGCTTTACTTGATCCTCATGCCTGCCCTGCAGAGGTGTAGCTCAAAAGCTAGGCAGCAATATTACAATGTCAAGTAACCTGTCAAAGCTTCCCAAGGTTGCTCAGGCACTTTAAAACCAGGGCAGGTGTTAAGAAGCTTGTTTGTTGTTTGGTTGGTGATGCCAACACCATTGCTCTTGCTGTATGAAGAATCTCACAGATTTGCCAGTGCAAATCTGATTTTGTTCTTCCTCAGAGTCGCCCTTTCTCTGCCTTCACCCAACCCATCTTCTCCTTCATATCTTTCTCCATTTTTCTTGGTCATGACACTGGGTTGGACTAGCCAATCAGTCCTTGTCACCCCTATACAAAACTTGATCAAAATTATCCAGTAGAATTTTGTAAGGTTATAGTAAATGTGAACTATCAATGTCTCTTTATTTTTTTCTTTCGTATTTCATTCCTCAAGCTGAAGATTTTTAACATCAGGACAGAAGGTCAAATTCCTTTTTGTCCCCCAACAACAGGAAAAGGGTCACCTCCCAGACTGTGTCTCTCACTATTCTCTTCCTTTAGCCGGCAATTACAATTCTCCTCTTTCTGCTTGAACACACATTAACTACAGCATTCAGGAGAAATCATTTCTGCAATCATTCTGTGACTAACAGACAGAATTATTTGGGAAAGGCCATAATTATCCCTCAGATTGAAAAGATTGATTTAGAAGCACCCACCCAAAGCTCACGCATTCATTTGACAGGACTTCTTCCCAAGAGGATTCTATATGCTTTCAGGGTTCTCCAGTGCTCACAGTGTTTGTTCAGACTAGGCATTCATACCTCAAGCTAAAATAGATTGAAGATAGCTTTTAAAATCAGTGTACAATTCATAAAATATAGCACTTGCTTCTTATGCCATGGCAACTCTATTGGTTGCACTTGTGATTTATTTCAGTGGCTGAACTCAGGAATAGATCTGCCTATATAGTATTAAGTGCAACTCATACGTTGCCAAGTGCCCTGGGAGGTAGTCTGCTGCTAAACATTTATTATTTGCTCTTATCCTTTTGCTGTTTTTCTTTTTTTTACTTACTCTTTCATTCCCACCTTTTTCACTAAGAGGCAGTTCTCAGAGTCTGACAATATGTCAAGAACTTCCTGAAGTATTTGTGGTGAGGGTGGGGGTAGAAAACTTTTTCAAGCTCGTGATTATTTTTTCTTGGCATTATTGTCTGGGTTCTTCCCATCCACTTCAAAGCAATTTCAGAACTTGTTAGCTAAAACACTGTGTACAACACTATGGCTAAAATAATTCTTCCAATAAATATCTTGGCAAAATGTACACTCGAGGTGCAGTAGATGCTTTGTTTAACAAGTTTATTTTGCATTAGAATTCCTGCCTCATGCTACCCTTAATTTCTGTCTTACAGGTGTGCATGTGTGCATGTTCTCTCTGTGATGTAGTTGAATGCCTTCTTTAAAGATCAGGCTGTTTCTTTTTCTTTTCCTCTTCTTAACAATAAATTCTGAAACCCTGAATATTATGTCCAGCTTTGAAACTAATGATGTCAGGCCAAGTTCAAACTCAGCAATATGTGTCACCATGAGATACTTTTAAGGATGATTTGACAAGTCGTGACCATCAAATCATTATGTTTTAGAGACTTAACATTGAAATCTTGCCAAGGAAAACAACTTCATGAGCTTTTGTTACTATCTGCTCCTAAAGGAGGAATGATGATTCCATGGATCTTACCTCTAAGCTCTTCTAATCATCTTTACTTTACTCGTTGCTGCCACAGGCCTTCACTATGAAAACAGATGAAGCAGAGGTGGCATCTGCTTTTCAGATATACAGCAGATCAGACTAATCCATTCTCTTTCAAAGAAGGATTCTCTCTATAATACGGAAGTCTGGTACATGGAACAGCTTTGGTGATTCATTAGCTACTTTTTTTTTAACACTATACTACAATATACAACATTTTTTATGAACAGCATGTAGAAAACAGGCATATTCCTGTCCCGCTCCTGGATAGCAAAAGAAATCTGCATTATGTATGAGCCTCATTCCCACCCTGCCTACATTACTATTATATAATTCAGAATTCACAGAACTATATAGAATTCAGTTATTTAAACATGAGGTGGTTACATGAAAATGAACAAAATCTGATCACAAGAAGAGAAGACACAAATTTATACACCCTTTTCCCACCATTATCTAAACAGATCTCAACATAATACATGCATTTTTAGTGAAAATGAGTATCTGTCAAAATGTCTGAAATGCAAGGAGCTTCTAAGAAAAGGCAGTGATGTGAACAGTCTGGACATTAGTCCTGTGGCAGTCTTGTTGCAAGGCAGAAGCCTGGGCACTGGGACTCCTGTAGAGCCTCCCTGTTGTGGAGCCGGGACCTCCATCATCCCTGAGGGCCTCCTTGGTGCCTCTGAGGGGTCCTGGGTATGCAGCTCTTCTCTCAGGATGAAAGTGCAGAGGATGCCATGGCAGAACCAAGGAGTTTATGGCTCAGTCTGACATCACTGTCTCCTTCCAGAACAAAATGCGCATTTTTTTTCAAAATTACTCTTCTGCCCAGTTGTTTTTCTTCAGAAATAATTTCAAATTTTCTACTCTGTGCTCCAAAGCATAGTGCTTTTCCAGGGTGTTGAAGTTTTAGAATGGAAAATGAGATTTTGGAATAGCGATGCATTAACTACTGCCATTGTAATGGTTTTGTCAGGAAATCCAGGGAGTGAAGATACCTGGATCGAGTCAGAGGGGCAAAGAAAAAGCAAGGAAGATAAGAAATCAATGGTATTATGGTTGTGCAAGCCTGTGAATACATGCAGTATATATTCTTTTGGTCTATCAAATCAACACCATCCTTGTATATTTAGTTCAACTCAACTCCACGCTCACCCTTCTTCTTCAGAGAACATATAGGAACTATAAAAAATGCTAAAACTCAGTGCTAATCAGTGAATAAGACAGTTCAAAGCCAACGGCAAGGGGATGACAAATACACAAGGAATACAAATACAGCTACGTCCTGTGGTGTAGTTTTCTACAAGTTTTCAGGTAGGTATGTGATCACTCTGCCCAGTTTGAGTGGCCTAGGCTCAAGCTGCCTCCCATGTGGAGGACACATTGCTGAACCCTGACACTGACCCTCATCCCTCACCCCTCCTTTCTGGTTTTACAAGGCTGATGCTGGTCCCCAGATTTCCAGTCACATCATAGAGCCTGAGCCTTGTGGCTTGTCTTTTCATCCTCCCCTTTCTCATGAGTGTATTCTGCAAAAGAACCTGCCATTCTCCCTGCTGAAGAGATGGTCATTGCTCTGCGCTTTTTTCCCCTTCCAGAAACCTCCATTATCTGCAATGCAGTCCATTCTGCTGGAACCAGCTGCTCCTTGCAAATGGATGAGGCAAAGATTTATTATCATCAGAACACATGGAAATTAGAAAATGGACTAATGGAAACCATTAATGTCCTCCCCTCAAAATCAGAATGGTAGATCAATGCAGTATATTAATGTATTGGAAATGATTTAAGATGCTAAAAACATTAACTGTCCAATATTTGATGGGAAGAAAGCAAGCAAGACAAGGACAAAACTCTTACACTCTGCTGCACCTATGGAAAAAAACTCCATCACAATTTAAGACATATTTCATTTCCAGGATTTTGATATCTTTAAAGAGATAATATTGAAAAATGACTCTGTATCCTTCCATAACATCATCTAACTTTGATATTAAACAGTTTAGAAAGCAGACCTTATTTCCTGTAACATGAATACATGAATAAATTCTTTGTATTCTATGGGTAAAATAATAATACTCAGAGTTTGTAGACAATAATTGCTACTCTTTTAATCAATGACTCTTTTGTTTGCAGCTTGTGTATAACATTGTAAAAAGAAATTACTAAATATGATTGTTATAACAGTGGCAGTACCCACACACATTCTACATAAACCTCAAAGGAAATCCTCAAAGAAGGGAAGAAGAAAACTATAGAGGAAAATAACTGCGCAAGTACTTCGTGTTAACCTGGCATCATGCATAAAAATAACATAATGTCTGTAAGTGAATGATACTTAAGCTTTAGGAAATAACTGAATTTTTTTGTGGTCACATTTCTTGGAAAATATCAGAAGCCTTAGGATTCAAGAAATTTTCCTTCTCAGCTAAGATTTTGCAAAGGTCAATCCATTCCCATTTTCAGGACTTAATCGAATTCCTCAATAAATTCTTGTTGAATTGCTTTGTGTTGTGACTTGTGGGAGCACTTATGAAGGCCTGATGATGGTTTGAACTACTACAAATCCCACAAATGTGAGGTCAGAAAGGTTACATCATGGCACTTCAGTGAAGAAATGAAAACAAACCATAAATTATCTCCACCAGGACAATGTGTTCAGCCAGATGTCACAGGCTTTGTTTTTCAATTGCTCGCTGCTCTACAACACTCTGTCATGTTGCTTGGTTTTAATCATGTGCACTGTGATCAGGAGAGCTCAGGACTCACAAGAACTTGACATGCCAAGCAATAGCTGGGGAACTGGGGAAATTCTAACAGGTTGGATATTGTAGAATATGTTGCTGACTATTTTTTTCAAGTTACAACCGGTAGAGAAAATTTTAGAAAAAATGTCTATGGTTCACTTAATTTGGAATGAGGTTGTTGAAAAAGAGTGGCCAAAATAATCTTGTCTGCTAGTGTTCGTAGTGTATTCAGAAAAAAAATATGAAGATAGCAAATTTTAGAAGCTTTTTCTTATTTCTGGAATTTATAAAAAACACAGTGGGGAGGACGCTGTCTAAAGGAGTCAATGTCACACCATTATGACAGGTACTAATTTGTTTCATAATAAGGTTGGATGCTATAAGTGCCTTCATTGCTGTTAAATCATACTTCAGTATAGCTAAGTCTGCCATTAAAGTCATGTATTACTGACAGAGACAGTATTTATTTAATTTAATATTATGACACATATTTCAAGCAGGACAAGAAGAAATACCGTCAGACCTTCCCCATGGTCAGGAAGTTTATCACCCTTGTCAAAGATAGTCAGAATCAAACTGTACCCATTAACACCAAACCCGCTAATATTACAGGATGTTTTATACTAAGAGAGAATAGACAAAGAACAGAAAAGACATGGAACTCTTCTGGTCTGTGGAAAGCATAGTGATACCAAGAGAGAGAACTCAAAAGTTGCAGCAAAGATTCTGGAATATGGGGGTCATACTCCAGAGGAATTAATATTCTATTGAGGAGCCTAATTCTGGTTCAAGGAGGATGAATAAAAATTTGGAAGAAAGCAGAAAAAAACACAGAAGATTTAAGAAAATATGTAGTGATAAGGGGAGATGATAAGGTGTACCGAAATCTCAAGAGGCTAAAATATTGCCTTTCATCTCCAGGTCTTTGGTTCAAATCCAAACTAAGGCAGTTGTGACAAAAAATATATTGCCATCAGTTGCTGGCTTCTACAAATGAGGAATTTGGCCCATGTTAGGATGCTGTCAGAGAGATACTGCTGCAGCCACCATTAACCTGCCCATGCTTGCATGCTGCCTTACAAAGGAATGCAAGACCTGAATGATTTGAGCAAGGAAAGAGCTTTTAGAGCTTAGAGTGGTTTTTCTTGCAGACTTGGGGTATCCTATTTGAACAGGATTGGGAAAATTTGCAATGCTGCCTGCACTTGTGACTCCCTGAACAGATGATTTTCAAGGCTGTCAAAATGCCAGCTTCTGCAAAGGTTAAGAAAAGACAAATCAAAGTCAGAATCACTGGATATATTAACAGAAGACTGGTGAGATGAAGTTACATTGGAAATGAAATGAGCACAGCAAGACCACACTAGGTAATCGCCTGTGCTTTGTTCTGACAGCCAGGAAAAAAAGAGGCACTGGACTGCTCATACATGCTAGAGGAACATGCAGAATGTGAAGCTATGTTCTGTAACATGGATCTGTGACAATTACATGTGATCATAAGGCAACACTGACTTCTTGACTGTCAGATCCAGATGTGTGAGTGTTTCATATATATTTGCTCCCTTTTTAAAAATGTCACTGTTTGTTAATTTCAAAAAATAAAGCAAGATAATCCAGTCATGATTGTAGGCAAAAATATGAGAGGAAGGATTATTACGGAGGAGAATGAGATCCAGAAGGAAAAACTATGGACCAGTGCCAGTAATTCTCATAGAAGAACCAATTTAAAATGTGGAAGTTAAAAAGGATCAGCCTACTAGCAATTCAGTCAGGATTTAAGTTACAGTTATGCAAGTTCTGGGCTTTAACTGTCAAAAAAAGACTTGTTGATACAGGTTAGAGGAAATGAAATGAGTGTTGGTTGTGTTTCACATCTTTACTTAGGCATGTGAGGACAGATATGTAAAGGTATGTAGGTACCTGAGGAATCTGATAAGAGCCTCCTCTCTGAAAACACACAAGGGCCAAACCCATAGAAATTAATTAGATGTTGACACTCAATTAAGATTTTTTAATTTTACTAGAGACAGGTAAATACTAAAGGTTTCCAATGATGTGGGGCTATGTGTCTGTCAGCATCTGTGGCCACCTAAACATCTTGCAAAACCTGGCCTCCACTGGATAATTTCTGCTTGCACATGCCAATTACTGAGCAGACTCTGTTCTTGCTCACATCTCTGGTGCTTTCTGGAGTAAAGAGCTCCACATCATTTTTTTTTTGTCCATTTGCATAGAACTGGAGCTTATTTCCCTCTCTGAATTATTTCTCTGTCCGCTTTCCCTCTTCTCTCTGCCTACCTCTGTGCAGTCCATGGGGATGTGAGAGGAGCGGAGCACAGTGCTAGTGGCTGGCAGTGCCTTGCCCAGCAGAGAGCACATGGCCTGTTCCTGTATCCCAAGCTGCATCGTGCTCTCAGGATCAGCAGGGTGCTGCTGAAGAAAAATATCCTGGGAGAAGTGGCAGGCAGGGTCCTTGGCAGAGCTTGCCTGTTGCCTGGGCTGGTCACCAGAAACTTTGTGCTAGAGGGAGACAGAAGAGGTGATTTTCTGTGCACTTCTTCAGGAGCTTCCTTGGTAAAGGAGAACCTGCACCCTAGCATTAAATACCTGAGCACCTTTTCCCTAAAATTTCCCTAAAATTAAACTAGACATCACCAAACAAGAAAAAGCAATGTTGGGCACTTAACCCAGATGAATAGCACAGTCTCACCAGTTACAGCTTCAGGTCACTTAGCACAAAAAAGAGAGTTTTTATGTAAATAGAATAAAGGATCCTTTCAGTCATATTTCTATGATTTACACTGTCAAAATACCAACAAAATCTTTTCTCTTGTTCCTTTGATGTTTCTGATACTGTGTTTCTGAGGTTTACCATGCCCATTAAAATAAGAAAAAGACAGCTAAATTCAACTCATTATTAGCTCCATATTTTTTCTTAAAGATGTTTTTCTGTGTGTTTAGGAATATAAAATTGCATGCTTATACCATGTGTATGTCTTTTACATACTAGCAGAAAAAACTGTAATTGACTAAGTGCTACTGAGGTGTGTAAGTTATTTGCCTTCTAGAAATGAGCATCTGGGTAAAACCTGTCAAGACTTAGCAGCTATGAAGTCAGGCCTTCTGAAAATGCTGTAGATGGAGAACTATAACATCTTCAAGCTTATGCTCAGTCTTTACCTCAAGAGGTGATATCAGCTCCCTCTGGCTTCTGCAAGATGAACACCTTTAGGTAAACTGAGTGATGCATTTGACCATAGTTCCATCAGACACTGCACAAGACCAGTCTAACATATTCTGAATATTCCATGTCCCTCTCTGTCTATCTTACACTCCGAAAGCTGATGCTAAGCCTTCCAATGCTCCAGGCAAATCATCAAATATCTGTTCTCCCCACAGGCACCCAGACAAAAATAGTCATGGACTGCTTTGTTGATCCTGCTGTTTGGATGCCTTGGAGATAAAACAGATTTTGCAGATTCAGAAGTGATTTTGTTCTAAGCTGTGTTTAAACATAAGAGAGGGTTTTTGTTTGTTTGTTTTTGCTTTTTTGTTTGTTTGGTTGGTGTGGGGGTTTTTTGTTTCGTTTTGTTTTTTGAGCAGAACAATCAAAAGAGGAGTTAGAATAAAAATTATGATTGAAGACCATGATGTCAACCTATTTAGTGACACAATGCTTTAGGGAGTTGAGACAAGCACCTTGAGGAACTAAGGACATTTTTTCTTTTTTTTTTACCTTTGAAGTCCCTAGCAAGTTTCTTCCATGTAAAAATTCAGCCTGCCTCACCAGGCTGAATACAGCTGCAGCTTTATTTTGTAGTTTTTCCTTTGCCACTAGACATCCCTATAAAGTGCTCATTCACTGAGATATTTCTGCTGTGTTGTATTAGACCACTTACTAGGCCAGTTGGCTTATGATGCTTGCCAGTTGTGAAGTTTTCCTCTAACTATTGAAAAGACTCTTAGAAAAAAAATTGAGACCTGTTTTCTTGCCCTACCCCTTTGTCACAGATCCCACCAGGCATTAAAAACACCCTAAAATCAAACAGCTCCTAATCTAGCTCAGGCTCTTGAGTACTAATTTGTTAAAAATGAATGTTTTTAAAACTCTTGTCTATATAAGCTACCATTTAATAAGGCGGAAAGGAAAGCAGGCAGACAGTGATTTACACAGAAATCACAACTGATGTTTCCAATATCTGAAAGAGATGCTGACTGAGATATCATCAGGCTTATTTCTTACCTGTCAAATATAATATAGGAATATATTTTTAAGTGCAGCATGGATGTAGAACCTGGGATTTATTAAGTTGAGCAACTGAGCTCACTTTGTGGATCTGTGGAAAGCCCTATTCCTCTAATTATAAATCTGCTCACCAGGAGGCAGTTGTCGGCTTTGTCTTACCTGCAACTCTCAAAATGTGTGAGTTTTTTGGTGCATGCTGGTTCAGTACAGCTGACACACAACAGATGGCACAAGGGAATCCCTAGTCAGAGGGTGCATATGTGCTCATCCCCAAAGTCAAATCTGTGTTGTTATAAAACAGGGAGTTGCCAGGCAGAGCCTATGAACATGTCAGCAAGGTGCTCAGAGAAACTAGATTACTAACTTTGCCTTTTTTCCTGTGGCCTAAGGGATGCTGTAGTTTAACCAGCTGTGCTGACTCATTAGAGGTTTGCTTTCAATTCTGCCATTGTTCACTGCAACTAAAAGTATCAAAAACTAGGTACTGAGGGACAGCACAGCAGGCAGCTTTTAGTTCTTGGCTATTTTACAACATCTAGGAGCAAACCTCTACAGGAAGCTGAAGGGTGAGAATTAAATTTGGAACATACCTTGCAGAAAAGGTAATTTGACTTGCTTGCAAAGAAGTACCTAAATAGAGGCATTTCCCATTCAAAAAGAGCCAAAGACATTCATAACTTAAAATTTACACGGAAACCCAGGTGACTGCATGTAACCAGGAAGCAGGTGCTAGTTTTAAGCAAACCTCAGGGCTTGTTTAATTGAAGCACATCTGGTCTTTAAAAGCCAGCCCAGGTGTTTGCATTTTAATTGCACAAATCTATCCTGCTGCCCCGTGTTATACCCCGGAAAAGTCAGAAGTCAACTCTGAGATAGCTGCACTATAAATACAGGTGTTGCTAGTTGATCACGTGCTGGTCATGAAATAACAAGTTCAGAACTATGCCATTGTCTCTGTTTACGCTTGTGGTTCTTCACCATATTTAATTTCAGAAAGATACTCTTGTTAATTTTCTACAATTTTGAGTTCCTTTGACTTTATAGTGTCAGCAGTATCTGCTGTGATCATAATTTCGTTCTATGGCTTGGCAAAATGAGTGTCATTGATTTTTAGAGAGTTTGTGAAAATTCTTCGGCTATTTTTGGATCCCTTTGTGGACTAAGCTGGAAAATATGAGAGAAGGAGAAAAACATCTCTAAGTGCAAAACTTCTGATAGCATGTTGGGAAATCAGAGAAGTAAAGAGTCGTGATTTATTTGATGAAGATTATTAAACAGTCCTAAAAATAATGAAAGATAGATACATTAAATAAAATTCAGTGATGAGCAGTAAAGCTGCTAATGGAAATAAAATTCCTTGGATTAAGACAAAAATATTCACTAAACCTATTTGAACCATTACTATGTACTTGGGAAGGAAAAGTGTCTGTCTAGAGAATCATTTGGACGAGAACAAAGCAGGTATTTGTAGGGAATACGGGAACCCAAAAAATTGAAGGGTGGAAATAAAAGGAAAAGTTGATAGCTGTTTTAGTCAGAAGGATACTTGCATGCTGCCAAAGACTCCAACCTAAGAACCTAGAATAATATTTTAAAAAACCCAGCTAGTTTATGGATCAAAAAAACCTCAGAACAGTGAGGTATGGATTTTCTGTGGATCCCTTAGTAAGGGGACTAGGGATTGTGGAGTTTTAAATCATCTAGAAAGTTAGGATATCAATGTTAAGCTACACTAACATTGCATGTTTGAAATGGGTTTTTCTTGCTTTCAAGAAGCAAGGTTTTGTTTGTTGGGGGCAGGGAAATTGTAGGATATTTTTTTCTTTAAGTTTCAGCTCTTGAGCTGGCCTTCTGATTGCAACATATTTCTTGTAGCATCCTGTGCAGGTGGCATACTTGGAATTGAGCCGATTTAATAACTGAGGGATTTAAATCAGATTTAGAGATAAAAATAAGGATAAATTAAGTTAGGTATATTTCCTTCCTGCCTTTATCTATGTAACACTTCACTGTAGAAAAAAAATTATGGAGGAATGAGGCATTTTCAGATGAGAGTAAAGCATCCAAGAGATAAAACCAGAAGTAAGGAGGGAATATATGTTTTAAAAAATATACTTGTAGAAAATGTATTCTCTTTTCAAACCTGTCCTCTGCTGATAAGTAAAGCCAGGCGAAGGGAAGGTTTCCTGTTGAATTTAGACATGGCAGAATCATCTTGAGACAATAAAAAATGCTTCTCACAGGAATATAAATCACTAAATGCATGAAACTAAGAGAGAGTCTAACAAAATCAGATGATGTTCTAAGACAAATAAATACATTTTATGGCTGAGAGAAGACAGGGGCAGGATGAGGAGCTATGCTTACACGAGAAGTTTCATGAATCTGGAGAATGCCTGACAGGCACTGAGCAAAACCAGGACTGTTTTAGCCATGGGGACCTCATTGTGAGGCTTTGACAGCACAGCAGGCTTTTTGAAAAGGATAGAAGCTGAAGTCAGAACCAAATTTAGGACCAGATTTAGGTCATTCAGCACAGTTATCATCCCAGTGACAAATGTGAGAACCGAGCAAGCACAAGTACAATGGAAGGTATTTAAATTTGGATGGGTCTGAAAACAAAAGCTTGATGAGGTTCATAAATGTCAAATGAACAGATGGAGCTGAGAATGAAATCAGCAGGGAGATAAGGCAGAGATTGCTGTGTGCAGGGGTGGAAAACAGGAAACTCCAGTCGGTGGGTTACGGTGTGAGGATAAGGGATGAGGGACTGCCAAGATAAGAGCTGAGACAAAGGCAGTCCTAGGGCTGCAAGGAAGAGCAGAGGTCAGCAAAGTCAATTATGGGAAGAAAGACCGCTGTGCACCAATGCTGGGGCCGGACAGGCGGGTCAGGGGTGGGATGTGTGTGGGATCCAGCTCAAGCCAGGGTGCAGGTGAGTTTCCCTGCAGATCCCTTTGGCAGTTTGTGTGTGGGATCATTGCATCCCCAGGTTTCATCACCAGCCTGTGGAGGCCCATATGTCTCTGACAGGATGCTCCTGCCTTACACACACCTGTTGCTGTGGGGTAGATTTATAAATGGCTGCGCTGCCAGAGCTCCTGGAAAGTAACAACACTTGGCGGACTGTGCTTGCATTCAAGGTCTTGTGCAACACAGCTGTGTCCTGCTCCCAAGGGCTACATTGTGCCAGAAGGTGGATAATAAACAAACTTGCATATTTTTGTCCTGGTGAGATGAGGCCTTTTTTGGCGGGGAGGGGTTGGGTTTTTTTGTTTGTTTGTTGGTTGGTTTTGGTTTTGGTTTGGTTTTGGTTTTAAAGAGAAAAAGGGAAAAAAGAAAAAAAGGAAGTAGCAGCTTCATTTCCTTTCAGGCCATTTGCTCCTCAACACCATGCCCTTTATGAGGATCTCTTGATCTCTTGGGATTCACCTTTAATTTTGTGCTGTCTACCATAAAAATTTAGCCTAATGAGTGCATATGCAATGCAATGAGCTGCTGGTATAGAATCCTCCCAGGGAAATGACATCTTCACTGTAAAGTTGAGCTGCCTATAATCCCAATGAGTGTCTGGTCTACCTTGATGATGCTTTCCAGTAAGAAGCAGGCTACCAGCACAGATGACTATTGGGGATGGACACCTGTAATTTTCCTTCATGTGGAATGCAACAGGTTTCAATAGGATGTTCGCTGGCTCTGAAAACTAGGCTGAGTGCACAAGTATATATATTGTCTTCTCTCACAGCATCAAACAGCAAGGCTTTGTCTATGTGTTTATTTACTTTACAAGCAGACATACAATTTGTAGATTATATTTATTGTTTGGTTGGTTGATTTACTTTTACAGTCTGATTGACCATAGCACAAAAAAAAAAAAGAGATGAGGGTACTGTTCCAAACCTTTACCTTTAGAAGAGACCTGCAAAATTTAAATTAATTTTTCATTTTCATAATAATTTTTTTTACTTTATTCTTTTTTACTGTGTTACAACCACATTGCTTGAAAATAATGTGGCCAAAGAATAAGATGGTCATTAACATCTCTAGATTGTTTAACCAAGTTAAAATACATTGGCTATGAGCATAGTTGTTTACTGTCTTTGGACCTTGTCTAGGAAAGAGTACTTAATTCTCAAGCAGCTTGTAAACTGTACTGTTATGCCTTCTGTGTCTTGGAGAATCAGATATGATTTTACATGCCTCAAAGAAGTTAGAAATTAGGTGAGAAATTAGGATACCACGCTGATGAATGCTGTTCCTTCACACAGTTACAGTACTGAGGCATGGTACTCAAAGCCACTTATTTTATTTTATTTTCTCTTTTTTAATAAACATGAAATTGCAATTCTGACAAAGTGCCTGTTTTTTAAATCACACACACAAAGTACAGGAAAGTAAGACAGAAATAAAAATGTGCTTAATAACTCCAAACAATTTTGTGTCTAACTGCTTCTGACACAGGCATGTTTCTTTTAAGTAGTAGTGTATTAAGGCTTGTGTGATATTCTAGAAGAATCACTGTATATTGTGACAAAAAATTAAGTAAAAAAAAAATGTTCTATAAAATGTTCTATAAACGTTTTTTGCATCCAGATAAAAGCATATGTAGATGAAGGCTGCCCCAGAGTTTCTATTTCACTATAAATTGTTCTAGTCCAATATTTCACACTCCTTACACTCACTTCAAACTGAATTAAAATTCAAATTAGGATTAACCACCCATTGAGTCTGGCACGACAATAGAAGTAGTCACTACTTTTTTCCTACATGTTATTAGCAGATGGAATTTGGGTTAAAGAGGTTTAGTTAGGTTACAAAAATATGACTTTTAATTCTTGACTACCTGCTTTTTTTCACTTTCTTCTCAATGACTGAAGTTTTCACACACTGCTGTAGCCCAGGTTGATCTTTATTCAATAAATATTTTAAATAGTGAGTTACAGACATGATGAACAAATGGAGAAATGACACAGCAGGATGAATAGATTAGTTTGATTTGCTGAACTGGAGTCAAGTACTGGGAGAGAAAAAGAAGCAATTTCTCATCTACCGATCTTTCACCTTTAATCATTCAGTCAAAACTGTTAAAATTGGACAAAGACAACAAATATTCACAGATGTTTACAATGTTTGTCTTCACGTTTAAGAGAACCTTTTCCTTCCTTTTTTTGAATGATATTTTGAGTGGTTGTAGCAAAGGAATAAAGAAAATATTAAAGTCTGAATTATCAAACACAGAATTTAATGGGCCAAATAGTGAGTTTTAGTACAGCCAAAGTTTCAGATGTTAATGTGTGAATGGATGGCTGAAACTTGCATATTTCAGTCAACATTAAACACAACTACAACATTAAATACAACTACATAAAATTACTGTTATTATTAAGTTTCAGAAGGAATTTTGCCAGGTTAATCAGGGTATCTGCTCATAAAATATTAATAATGAGATTATAAAGGTAATTTATCATATATACAAATATCTTCAGTAGTTTGTAGCTACAGTACAGCTGTAGCTGCAAAACATTATAGCCTGAAAATGATATGAAATAGTCTGACAAACTGCTTTATTTAAGTGATATTTGATTTATATTCAATAAAATCCCAATTGTTTTTAATAAAGATGAATTTTACCTTTGAGACAAATGCAGTGTATTTCCCCCAAACTGCAAGGAAACTGTGGCACTACTGGCACTACTCTGTGTTTGTGAATGAACTGTTTATCTTAATCTTCTCATCTTAAGAAGAAAGCACTGATTAGGGCGTTGCCTCCTGAAATGTGATTGAAGGCCTCATCAGAGACTGCATGGATGTGTAAGTATGGGCTGAGCAGTAACGCAACACTGGGACAAGACGGAAATAATGGGATTATTTAAAACAGAAGTTTGAGAGAGATTTACAATTCTTGTTTTTATTGTATTACCCATGATTTTCAACTGAATTGTTGTTGTCTTACATAATTTCTTACCGACGTGTAAAAAGGTGAACTTCTTTTGAGTTTTAAGCACAACAGAAATCCCTAGCTAGGAGCTTGGTCAATTTATAAGGAGTTTCCTCCCTTTGCAGTAATAGAGATGCATTTCTAAATCTGTTCCCTCCTTTCTACTACCTAGGTTTCTGCATTCCTTTTTAATTCCTTAACAGCTAATTCTCAGTGAGGACATATACAATGTAGTTACAGAGGATTCGAGTATGAATTGTATAAGCTGTGACTGGCATCACCGGAATTGTGCAGATGGAGGGAGATTCTTTTTGTGGAACTGTAAGTAGTATCACTGGGAATTGTCAAGGGAAGATTTTGTGACCAAATGCTTCTTTCCACCTTTTTTTCCCTACGAGTCATTATGGTAAAAGAAAAATAAAATCATGTCTCATTGGTAAAACCAGATTTAGAAACTAATTCTTTCAATAGTTAACATCCTATTTTACAATGAACCCTCATCTTTCAAGTTACTTCTTGCGCCAACTTGAATTTTTTTTCTGAAAAATTTGCTAAGACAAAATATTCATAGAATGATAGAATTGTAGACAGTCCCCTGATTTAAAATTAAACAAAACAAACACCCCAATAAAACTGATTTCCTTAATTTTCTCTTGGCAAGACTGCTACATTTCTATAGAATTACATCCAGTCCAGAGAACAAACTATGTAGCAGCACTTTTCTTCCAAGCATTCATAACTTCTATTGTCTTTGGATAAAATTTTCTCTTGTGCAATGAGCCTGTTTGGGACCTTACATTACCTTACATTGCATGTAATATTTCTGGGGTGAGTGGTCAAACAGGACAACAGTCTTCAGCATCATTCTGCTAATTTTCAAATTGTCCTAAAGAGCTCTTGCTTGCTCACACATGGAAGAGAAGCTTTTATATCCATCATTTGAGAACTGAGAGCTTTAACTCTTGCTTCAAGAATGAATGGTGTGTTGTCACGAGGGATAAGGCCAACATTCTTCTGTATCCACGGGCATTACACATAAATCGGTTTTCAACTTTACCTTGCTTTCCATTTGCACTCCTTGCTCATTTTTTGCATCAGATTATTGCTGGAAGCTACACATTTTAAGCGACTATCTCCAGGTAACCAAAAAAGACTGAACTTGCAAATGTGAAATCTTTTCTGTGATGGTTGAACACAGATGGACTTAACATATTCATCATTGACTATGTGGCATAACATGCAAAATGCAAGAATGAACAGTAGATATGACTTTTAAAATATGTAACTCTTCCTTCATCAAAGTCCAAGAATTGGTTTGAGCAGCATCACAATATCATAGAATAGTTAGTGTTGGAAGAGACCTCTGGAGATCATCTAGTTCAACCCCTCTGCTACAGAGATTCACCTAAGGCAGCGATGTTTGATGGCCACTGGCAGGGGTACTGACTGCCAGGTGAGATAATTCCTTTCCATTATCCATCCACAGCTGAGCTAGACATTAGCACAATTACTGCATGAATTGCAAGGCAGCTGAAAGCGGGTCACAACCCTTGCACTGTGAATAGGATCTGCGGTCTTGCTAGAAACCATTCAAACACATAGACTCAGGATGGCAATAGCTGGCTAGCCCTAGTCTTCCACCATCCAGTAATATGTTTAAATGGAGAATTTGGAGGATGACTTGAGCTAGCTGATATTCTTCAGTGTAATTCCTGCACATCTGACAAAACCTGAACAGGACAATGTTGGAGAATTTTGTTCAGACATGGCTCATAGAAAGGCCATGATCACATACAGCTGGTTAAAAAGTAAAAGGGAGCTGTGAGCAGCAAGTTCTCAGGCTTTTCCCTTGAACAGTAAATGCCTTGTCCTTGGCTAAGTCATGAGAAAAGTGTGGTGAAAAACATGGAGGCCTTGGGAATGGTCAATAACAAGTCAGCAGCAGGATGAGAAAAACAAGTATTAGCCTCAACAAGAAACCACAGGTATTGACAACAAAGGAGGGGTTGGCGTGTAATCTGTAACCAATGATGAGCTCAGGTTTTGCAATATGTATGAGCTTAATTAACACTACTATAAAAGTGTGTAAGCTGGATCAATAAATCAGAGTTCGATGCTCATCAATCGGATGGTCGTCTCCCTTCACCTTCCTCAGGACAATTTGAATTTCACATTGCTAAAGTTATAGAGGTCCAACTACTTTCTGGCAGGTGAAGTGCAAAGCAAGAATTGCACACAGGAATTTGGGAAAAACTTTCCCAGAATGCATATGATTTCAGGACTTTTGTGAATGGCTAAAGTAAGAAATTTGCCAAATGAATGTTTTTTCTACAAAGTATTTGCTTGTTTCTATTTAGTCTTATAAAGCTGGTTAGTCCATTTGCCTTCCAAGCTCACATTGTATTGTGGACCTACAAACAGACTGAAAATGGCTAGCTAGTTAGAGACAGATGGAATACAGGGATTTTTTCTTGTTCCTCTTTTTTTTTAATTGAAAAAACGGGTATCCAAATTAAGTGTTCAAATTACCATGACCAACTCATGTATGGTATTTGCATGACTTGCTAAGGCTTTTGCAGGTTTCAGGAAATTCATTTGCCTTCCGAAATGGAGACTTCAGTGTTCAAATAGAGCACTTACCCTTCAACTCAGTAGGTGCTTGATGGAGCTGAACAGCTGCACCAGCTTGAAAAGAGTTACTATTGTGCATTGAACATTATGGTCCTGAAAGCAAGAACTGACTGCTGCCAACCCACATGGCTCTTCACATTCACTGCTGGTAAGTACCCTCCAGTTCAGAAAGTGATGCTACCGAGCATTTTTCTCTGGCTTGCTTTTCCCCATGGTTATATACCTCTATGGACAAACCTTTTCTCCTGCAGTTACCATCCTGGAGCTGGGAGAACTGCAAAGGATGCTCTCATGGGTGATACACGTGGAAGATACAGTGCTGACCTCTGATACACTGTCACTTACTCCTTGCTTTCACTCTGGCTGTAATCCCTTGATGACACCACTGCTTAGGTACCATTAAACACTCACTATCTAGTGCACACAGTCCATCCAAGGACATTGTATTGCAACGGTTGGCTCATTTTGAGTGCCAAGCGCAATAGTGCTCGTCACAAAAAAATAGTGCTATATTCAAGTGCACTCCACGTAGTCTTCTGCATGCTCTTTAAAGCATTGTATTCTAACTAGGCAGGAGGCTCATGTCTGATGGTGACCAGTGCTGGCTCCTTGCTCTGCCGGCTGGCAGGTGCGGGTAGTCCTGTGGAGGCAGCACAATCAACCCCTGTGGAGGAAAGAGTCCTTCACACCACTCAATGGCAATCTCTCCTGCCAATTAAGGGGATTTGTGGATGAAGTCCAAGGGGAATTGCAACCCATTTGGCTTGGCTGGGAGAATGAAGGCTCTGGTCTGTGCAGGCGGGGCTATAGAGAGCGATAAAAGAAAAGAGCTGTTTGCAAACAGCTCCCTCTTGGGAGAAAGATGAGCTGGAGGCTGTTTTAAGCTTAAAAACAAAGCAGAACTTTTGAAAGGACAAGGAGAAATTTTTAAAACTTCATCTCTTGTTACACTAGCAGGCACTTGGAGCAGAGTACAGCATAGTATTTTTAAATGCTCATGTCTCCATTACAGTATATAAGTGAAACTTCACTGAGAATTTGTGCACTGTTCATTTGCTTTTTGGTCATAATGACATGATTTTGACATTCACATCATGAACACAAGTCTGGAACAAAATACAGCATCAAGGCAGATGAATAAACAGCAAAATTAATGTCTTCTGTGGATGTAGGAAGTAGAGGGGAGCCCCAAAAGACTTAAGTTGCCCTCTGTGTTTCCCACCATCAGTCAGAGCAAAGTGAAATATCATCTAGTGATTTTAACTGTATGCATGGAATGTATCTGGAAAACGCAATATTTGACAGTCTTACCCCCAAAAAGGTAGGATTTGTGCTTTTTGGAGGTTATATCTTTACACTAGCTCTTCTGCTGTTCAGCATCAGAAGAGCTGGGCTGTGCTTCTTCTCAGGTAACATCGTGGGTTAAGTGAAAACCAAGCAGAGAGAGAATTAGGACTCTCTCTGCCTAAAATCAGAAATGTTATCCCTCCTGCTCATTTTCACAGCTTGGCTTAGTCAGTGAGGCTGTTTTGTAGTGCTTCTCTCTGATAGATCAATAATCATTACTACTATATGTTTTACAAAATGTGAGTTTTGAGATGGCTAACTCAAAAAAAAGCCTTGCAAAACCAGGCATGGGTATGACAGTTTTTGCATGAACTGTTTTTTTTCACTTTAAAATACTGCAGGTATGGCTCACTTGTCATGAATCATTGAACCCGGTGCCTTCCCTTATGCAGTCCTGCCATCAAACTACTCTCACTCTCATATCTAGCAAAAATCAGTGGAAGTAATTTGTCCTCAGTCAACCCCAAGATGTTCTGTTTCTCAGTGGCAACATTTTTGTCTGTGTGAATGGAGGAGTAAAGGATATAACTTGCTAGTGGTTCTGCAGATTTAATCCTGCTTTCTAAAAAGGCTTGTCTCATTATATTGAATTTCAAAGTTGAAGAAAGTCGCAGTGCATAGAGGATGAATAGAGTATCCATTACACATTTAAAAAAAAAATGAAATGGTTTTGCAATTTTGTGTCTTCCAGAGAGGAATTCTGCATTGGCCATCCCTACAAAAAGGATCTCCCCTTATAGTGATCTCCATCATTTTGGCTATTGAGATCTCAGAAATCCTTTTCTATTCATGGTGAGGAGTGGTAGCATAAAAATAGTATTTTAAAGAGTTAATAATTTTATATCTCTATCATACTTGTATGTCTCTGTTGGCACCAGGTACTAGTAGAATTAGGTCTAGTGTTACATTCTATAGTAGCATATCTTGGCTTCTAAGAGAAATACAGCTTGTATATCTGCTGTTAAGAAACAGGATGTCCTGACACAGGACCTCTAGAAGGTATCTGAACTGCTCGAGGATGTGCTTGTGTGCAGGAAAACTGCACTGTGAACACAGCATGGAATCAGCTCCTCAGAAATTCCTAACAGTGATCTTCAAATGCTCTTTGCTGCCCTCTTCCTCCACACATCTATCATCAAGAATGAGATTACTAGATTTTTTTTTCCCTATTGAAGTGCACTGTTAATTACAGGATTATCCTGATCACTCCAGAACGTGTAGGCAGCTGGTCTCACTGCTGTGTGTGGGTAATAAACACTATGCACATTTCCTGTTTCCTGATCTCACACTGAGTATATTTATAAGTATGTAGATTTGATGGTTGATTTCAACATTTATCATTGTTTCCCAGATCATTTCCGTCTTTCCTTCTCCCCAAAGAACATTCCTTCCTGAATTGTATCAAAGTGAAGTACATTTCTGGGTGGTGAGCATTTGTTTCCGGACAGGTAACACCCAGCAGAAACAGATAACTCCACAGAGCTGATGTTTTCAGCATGCAGATATTTTTGCAGAGCCACTAAATCCCAACACAGCTCCTGCACATCCTACTAATGTTGGCATAAAACCAACTCATTGGCAGCTGGTATGGATCAAACTTTTTACTGTTCATTTTACTTTGAGCTACAGATCATATGGCAGTTAGTGGTGTGCTTAAATGCAAAGAAAGAACAGAGATTGATCCAGACAGTGAAGTTACATCTCATCCTTCATCTTTGCCGATGCGCTGTACTTTCAGAGATTCATCTAGTTTTATTTCATGTCTGGCATAAATGTGATGGTTCTGCATTGCACATTGGATAATGCCTATGGCACTAACAGATGTGCACAAGTTTTGTTTTATTGGAAGCTTTATTGTTATAAGCTCTACATATTATGTTTTGTTCTTTTTTGGGATAGGTTTTTTCATACTCTTCAAGCTTGGGGCACTCATTTTTTATCTTGTCTTAGGCAAGTTCTTATATTTAAAAGACAATTATTTTTCTCAAAATAAGCCCTGTTTCTGTAGAAAAAAATCTTAGTATTGGCAGAAGATGATATTTTGATGACAGTATCCACTGTCTTCTTTGTCCCAAGTAAGCTCTTCTTGTGTGGATGCGAGCCAGATCAACACACATTCATGACTCTGTATTGACCTGCTCCTGGAGGTACATCTTTCAAAAAGAATTCCATTTGCATTTCATTTCACTTGGACAGTCTTGTTGTGGGTCCAGCTTGGATATTTAACAGTTTTTTGCCCATCTTGGAGATCTGAGAAAAGTCCATTTCATAAAGGTCACTGATTCAAATTTGTTCAGTACTGCATTCTGATTGAATTGATTTAAACTCCACATGAAGGACATTTTAGGCTATTAGTTTTCTCAAAACTTTTAACATTCAGCCAACTTGCCTCTTCCTACTCCTCCCCCAAAAATAGTTTTCTTAACTTTTCTGTCCAAAAATTGCAAAAGTAGTACTACTAAGTTTTAGTGTCAATTTTTCAAGTAGTGATGCAGAGGTGTTGTGTCTAGGTGATTATTAAAATTCCTGAAACATTTGATCAAATCCCTTCTGAAAAATGTTTTAAAATTTATGCAACAGTCAGTTTAAACCAACAAACATAAATCTAGAGCAAAGAAAACTTACTCTTGCTGGAGGGGGTTCTGGCTAGGGTACATTTAAGTGAATTGGGCATACACAGGTTCTGGGACCTCACAAAATGTACCTATGGGTGCTGAGAGAGCTGGCCCAGGTCATTGTGTAATGACTCTTGGTTGTCTCTCCAAGGTCATGGTGATCAGGAGAGATCCCTGATGATAGGAAGAAATTAAATATCACTCCTGTCTTCAAGAAGGGCAAGAAGGAGCATCTGGAGAAACACTGCTCAGTCTCACCTTAATCTCTGAGATGATTGTGTACTAAAAACTCTGAAAACTTTTTCAAAGCATATTGAGGATAAGCAGGGTATTTGAAGAAATCCATTTGGATATATAAAGTGAGATCATGTCTGACCATTCTTGTAGTCCTCTCCAATGATAAAAAGTGCTTTATGGACAAGGGCTGGGGTGGGGGAAGAAGTAGATGCTATTTAGCTTGATTTAACAAGGGTTTTGCCACTATCACAGAAAATGCTGACAAACTGAGGAGGTAGGGGATAGATAAATGCACAGTGAGGTGAATTGAAAGCTGTCAAAATCTCTTTACTAGACAAAGAGATGTAAAGGCAGCAGGAGCTCCAGCTGGAGGATAATCTCTACAGGTTTCCTACAGGAGTCAGTAGCTGATCCAACATTGTTTAATACCTGTTTTAATGATCTTAATGGTGAGACATGGTGCACACTCAGAGTATTTGCTGAAGATACAAAACCAGGAGGCGTGGCTAATTACATCAGTTGTCCTTGCTGCCATTCAGAGAGACCTGGAAACTTCACTGCAGAAGTGGGATTCAAGGAACCCCACGAATTTAAAAGGGTGAAAAGCAAAGTCTTTATCTGGTAAGGAACAATTCCATTCAGCAATAAAGACTGGGAGCCAACTAGCTGGAAGGTAGCTTTGCAGAAGGGGGTCCTGGTAGACACTACGGTGACCATGAGTCAGCAGTGTGCCCTCCCATGTGGAAATCTGACAGTGTCTGGAACTTCTTTAGAAAAAGTGTAACAAACAGGCCAAGTGATGTGATCCTTTCTCTCCAGTCAGCATTGTGAGACCATCCCTGGAATGCTGGATCCAGTGCTGGGCTTTCCTGTACAAGAAAAAAAATAGACATACTATGGAAATTACAGTGGAAGGTCACTAAAAATTTGCTGTACTGATGCATCTGTCATATGAAAACAGGCTGAGACTTCTGAAACTCTCTGCCCTAAGGAATAGTCAGGAGACACTAATCTATGTACATAATGTATGATGGGGCACTAAAGAAGATGGAGACAGACTGTTCTCAGTTTTGATCAGTGACAGGATGAGAAATGATGGGTACAAACTGAACTGAAATGCAGTAAATACTGCTTAAATATAAGTTTAAAAAAAATTTTTTTTTTCCTTATGACAATCTCAGTTGAACGCTGATGAAGAGCCCACAAAGGCTGTGGCATCTCTGTCTTTGGAGATAATCAAACCCTACTGGACATACTCCTGAGCAATGTGCTGCAGCTGTCTCTGCCTCTAATAAGGAGAGGTGGGACTGGGCCCTCTCTAGGGGTGCTGGCTAGCCTCAGCCACAATTTGCTTCCAAGATCCTTCTGCTGGAAGGTGCCTCTGACCACAGCACAGATGTTGGAACTAGGTGACCTTTAAGGTCCCTTCTAACCCAAAGCATTCTGTGATCCTGTGATTCTTTGACTGAGACAATTAAATACAATCAAAAATAGTTTTTCTTTAAGTTTCTGGTAAATAAAAGAAAATGAAGTTTAAGAGCTGGTGTGTGTAGAAAAAAAAATTATATGAGATGAAATTATTTTTGGAAGTTGTTTCTGACCACGTTAATTACAGTGAGCGAGGCAGCAGTGAGTAAATTGTAAATTCAACTCCAAATGCTCTTGTCTCTGTATTATAATTGTGAAAAAATACTTCCTCGGTTGAAAAGTCCTTCTTAAGACTTTGACATTCTGCATTTGAGACCAAAGATAATAAACTATGTGCAAAACAGAAGAGATACTGTGTGTCCTTTTAGTGACTCTTCCCAAAATGCTCATTGAATGTGTTTAAGAACAAGATCACAAGATTCTGGTAGATTACTTCTGTGTTAATGCCAGCAAATTGCACATTCCGAGAAGGTGAAATTCTCCCCAAACTACAGTGAAATTATTGCTGCCAAAACTGGGGTGAATGCTTTCCAAATGTATTTCCAAATAAAACTCCTCCATTACTCACTTGGATGTCGATAAGCAGGACAAATTTAAACTTTTAGGCTTTAAATGCAGTGAGCTGATTTGCTACATTTTCATGATGAAGGATTTTTTTTCTATTGTATTTTAGCTACTAGAGGACATTTTCTATATTAAGAAATAAGTTGCTTGTCCTGGCTTTACTAAAGTTATCAAACTTTAGGTGATCTTACATCGAAAAAAAGAAATGGAAAAAAATTACTAAGATTAATTGCCTTCTCAATTAAACTGGTAGAAGAAAAGGGTCATAATTTTGATCTATACTATTGTAACTGAGAAGATTAAGCATTTTTCATTTGGAAATTTATTGTGAGTGCCTAGAAATCTAGTTAGCCTTTCATCCTTTTTTTTTTTTAAAGTGAAACTTGGTCTAATGATTAAATGTTTAAGTAAATTGACTCATGACCCTACCTGTATCAAATACAACTTGTCAGGCATTGTGTGTATAACTTTGTGAGTGGAAGATTCTACTGAGTAAATGTAGCAATAAAAAATAAGAATATAAATTCAAATCATATAATTAGGAAAAAAATAGTAACCAGTTATGCACGCAATATTTTTTTATTTTTAACTCTCACTGTACTTCACAAATTTAGATGTCTTATGGGTCTTTGATGCCTACCAGAACACTCTCTGCCAGATTTTGCTTTTGTGCTACTTCACTGACTCTTAGAAAAATACGTAGGAATACATTTAGTCCTCTATGGGACACCTTTGGAAGTAGAGAGGGCAGTTGACTTTATACTGTCATGCACATTTAGCTGTGAAATTTTTAAATATGAAACACTAAATCACATTATACATGTCATGTGCTTATTTAGATAGTATGTATGGGTGTTTATGGATCTGCTGAAGACCAAACGGCTTCTCAACGACAGTTCTGTACACGGCAAATGACTGTAATTTTCAGTCTCTCTAGATGCATTGTTTTCAATAATGGCAATCTGTGAAAGAAGGGCTTTTTAATTTCAAATATAGTGAGACTTTCAGGATGAAAAAGTGAAAGGTAAAAGGAGAGAGATTGAACTAATCCCCTCTCAAAAATGGAATTGAAATGGGGAAAAGGTCTTCACAGAAAAGAAGAATACTGAAAAATCTCAAAACACTTTGAAGAAAAGACTAGTGAAAGGCTGAGAAAAATGATTCACCACTATTTAAGAGGGAAAAAAGCAAATTAGAATAAAAAAATCTGCCAGATGTCTGGAACAGAAAAGTAGGATGAAGCTGAATGTCCTTAATAAAACTAACTCTAAACACAAATTGGAAAAAAAAATATATCAAAGAAATAGATAAAGGAAAGACAAGGAGGGGAGGGAGGGAGTGGGGTGGGGGGGTGGAATTCAGGGATTGAGTTTTTATAACATACATACTGTCTGTCCTTGATTTACAGAATGACCACACAGAAAAACCTCTTTTCTTTAGATTCCCACAGTGCAGTGAACCTGCTAGAGATCTGAGATCCACATCTGTTCTGTGATCTCAAACATAGCAAGATTTTATAAAATTTTCCATCTATCCATCATATTCTTCTTATTTGCCCAATGGATGAACTGGGATTTTAGCTACACCTGGACAAGGGCAAAAAATCTCCTGATCTATCCCTTCTCTTGCTTGACCCTTGTCCTTAGAAAATGCTAGCACAGCTTTTTGAAGGGCTGAAGTGAATTCTTATAAGGAAGCTTGCTGACTCTAATTCTGTTATGAAAGAAAACTGTTTTGTAGAAGGAGGGGAAAAAGGGTAAGGAGACAAAACTGTGAGGAGACCTATTTCATGTAAAGCATGTGGGAGAAGATTTTGGGGTCTGAAGCAGAGTCAGCAGGGAGCATTCCCCAACAGTATCATGCCCACCATATGGAGTTAACCACACAGTCTGCTGCTGCCACATCTCTGCACCCATGCCTACTTTAGCATGTGTCTGCTCTCTTTTCTGCTTGCCAGGCTCTGATCCATAAATCCTCATCCTGATAATAGAGAAGGGTCAATCCTTTCTGTTCCTGCCTAGCTCCCACCACTTGCTTTCTCCAAAACTCATATGGAACTCTGTCCCTTGCTGCCCAGGTAGGCAATTTCAAAAGGATATCAAGTTTCCAGTCTGTGGTAAGAATCCTGATGCCAGCAACACTATAAAGTATTCATGAAAGCATCTGGAGGGCAAAGGAGCACGGCTGTAGGAGGAGGAAATGGGAGAGGGGTCAGGAGGAAATGGGAGAGGGGTGAGGAGGAAAGCGCATGCAGGGCAGGCAGGGTGTGAGAGATATGGTTAGCTGTGGGAAGAAGACCAGGGAGAGGAGTTTTGTATGCTCACAGTGCCTTGCTTCGCTAAGTTCAGTGTCATTTTGCACAACTATTTTTTTATTTGTTTGTTGTGACAATTTTCTGCTGCTTTATATGCGTGTTTTGATTATAGCTGATGGGACACACACCAGTCTGCTAGGATCCCTGTGGGCTAACTTTTTTATTGTTTACAGCTGGCTATGGATTCACAGGTAAATACAGAGCAGTTTTTGAAATGAAATTTCTTTTTCTTTTCAATATCTTCTCCACATAACTGAACCTGACTCCACATAACTGAACCTGATATTTAAAAATATAACAGTGGACTGAATTACTTTTCACATCAAGATTTTTCTGACTTTCCTATCAGTGATATTGTCCCGTTGGCTGTGTCTCAATATTCACCTCTGTCAATGTTTATGGCATTGTATATAATTTGAGCATATGGAAGTCTGTGGAATATTGAAGTAGCATCTCGGACCTTTCTTTATCATCTGTTCTGCTTTATGAATTTCTTTTCACAGCCCCAGGCCAAGAGGGTTTAAAAAAACCCAAAAAGTGTGTCTGTTCCCTGCACTGCTCATGTAAAAACTGAAGTGATTAATCTGAAATAAAATTATTTTTATTATTATTGCTGTCACAGAGAAATTCTAACTATAGTACAGCTTTATGGAAAGATCATTCAGCTATGCCATAAATGTCCACATACAGACAAGCACTGAAACAGAAAGCCAAGATTTAAAAAGATCTACCCTTGCAAACCCTTTGTGTAGCTCCAGCATCTGTTCTAGGCATGCCTGCCATTGGGGACCTCTAAAGGCTACTCATGGCTTCATCCTCCTGTGCGCTGGCATCCATCATACAGGAGATGCAGCTGAATACTGCACCATCTGTGGGACAGCCATTTGCTCCCATGGTGCATACATGAAAGTCCCACAGCTTTCCCATTCTGGACCATATGCTGCTCTCATTTATATCCCATGGATTTGGAACTGAGGCATAATGTAAATGGGAAAGCTTAGTTATCAGGATCTGCTGTTTAATTTATGCAAAACTGGGACATTGTTATTCTGCAAATCATATGGTACACATTTTAGGAATTCATCATTTACATTAAGATGGGGGTGACCTCAAAAGTAGTATGTATGTGAAGACACATATCAGAATCCCAGAATTCACACCCAGATTTCTATTACTGCCTTACCTCCAGACTTTGTGAGGTTCATTTCTCACTTTTGAGTTAGATCATTACAGACACAAAGACAAAATTTGCATCTGGGCTAGGTTTCCAAATGCCTTCAATGTTTGGTTGTATCTGTACTTATCAGTCAGTAACTTTCTATTTTTAAAACCTCTTTTCGTCAAAATTATATGAAGACTTTACTTTCTGTCTTTTAAAAATATGTTTTATTCATGTTTTTGTGAATTAAAATACTGAACTGGCTCTACCATGGATGTGAACTACATAAATCTGCATTTCAAGCCAGATGATGTGTATTTTTTTTCTTTTTATGTATTTGCTTAATGGGTCTGGCCAACATGAACAGCCAAACTCATCTTATTACTTCCATCAATGCACACTCATATGCAATTCTATTACTTTCATGATGCATACTTTCAATATGTTTAATTCTAAGTATTTTAAAGTGTTTGTACCATTGGTTGATGCCAAGCTGTTGGGACCATAGCACTGCAGTCCTGAGGGCACCACTATGGAGAATGAGAGGAAACTGTGAACGCTGAACTTTGACCAAGGTAAGCTTGCTCACTCTTGCATGTGCCAGTCTTTATTAGTTCAGCATCTGGTACTGGCTAGAAAAGAAATAAAACCAGGAGGCTGCAACAGGACAAGTTCCACATTGTATTTACTATCAATTTGTTTGTCCTTATGCTTTTGTCAGAGGACATGGCTTTTCTTCTGTTGCCCTGAATAAAGGCTAGTGCGTAATTCACCAAACTGTTAGAATAATAGAATAAATTATCCTGAGTTGGAAGGGACTTACAAAAGTTGTCAAAGTCCAACTACTGGCCCTGTACAGGACAACCATCAGAATCTCACTGTGAATCTGAAAATGATGCCCAAACTGTTCTTGAACTCTTTCCCCCATGAAAAAGGCGAGCCCCCTGGGGAGTCCATTCCAGTATTCAACCACCCTCTGGATGAAGAATCTTTTCCTGATATTCAACATAAACCTCCCCTGACACAACTTCAGGCCATTTCCTCAGGTTCTATCACTGGTCACCACAGAGAAAAGATCATTGCCTATCCTTCCTCTTCACCTTACAAGGAAGTTTTAGACTGTAGTGAGATCTCTCCTCAGTCTTCTCCAAACTGAAAAGACAAAGTGACCTCCACCACTCCTCATACGGCTTCCCCTCAAGGCCCTTCACCATCCTCATTGCCCTCCTTTGGACATGCTCTAGTAATTTAATGCCTTTCTTATATTGCCATGCCCATACCAGCCCCCAGCACTCAAGGTGAGGCTGTCCCAGCTCAGAGCAGAGCAGGACAATCCCCTCCTCCCTTACCTGGCTGCCTGATGCCCCCCAGGGCAGGGTTGGCCCTCTTGGCTGCACTGCTGACCCAAGCTCAACTTGCCATAAACCAGGACCCCCAGGTCCCTTTCCTGCCCTGCTTTCTAGCACTTTCATTTCCCAGTCTGTCCATACATCCAGGGTTGCCCCATGAGTGGCACAGAATCTGGCATTCTCTTTTCTAAACAATATGTCATTGAGGTTTGCTCAGCCCTTGAATTTATGAAGGTGTCTCTGCAGGGCCTTTCTGCCTTTGAGAGTCAGACAGCTCCTCTCAGTTCGGAGTCATTGGCAAACTCAAACTCAGTATCCTCTCAAGTCCTGCATCCAAATCATTTTTGAAGATGTTAAAGAGCACAGAGCCAAGTGGGGAGCCCTTTGGAACCCCAATAGTGACAGGTCACCAGTCTGCTGTCACCCCATTCACTGAAATCCCCTGTGCCCAACCCATGAGCCAGCTGCTCACCCGTTTCACGAGGCGTTTATTGTGCTGTGCACAGGACATGTTCTTCTAGGAGGATACTGTGAAAGTATTGAAAGCTTTACTGAAATCCTAAAAGATTACTTATTCTGGCTCTCCTTGATTAGCTAGATATGTTACTTTGTCATAAAAGGAAATTAGATTTGACAAGCAGGACTTTCCTTTCATGAAGCCGTGCTGGCTCTGATCAATACTCACCTGTCCTTCAGGTGTTTTCTAATGAATCCCAGAAGAATAATCTTCTCCATAATTTTACCAAGCACTGAAGTGAGACTGACAGGCCTGTAGTTTCCAGAATGGTCCTTCTTGCCCTTCTTGAAAACTGGGACAACATTAGCCAGCTTTCAGTCAACTGGCATCTCTCCAGAGTCCAAGATTATTCAAAAATCATTGAGAAAGACCTTGCAATGACACTGGCCAGAAGTTTCAGTATTCTCAGATGAGTCCCACAAGCCCCCATGGACTTAAAGGGATCCAGCTGGAACAGCAGATCCTGCACACGGCCTAAGTGTGCTTATCTTTTTCACAGTAATGGTCCTCCAGCTCAGGGCACTGGGACCCCCTTAGTTGGTCTTAAGTGTTGAAGACCTAAGCAAAGAAAGCTTTGGGGCTAGGAATTTGGTACCTAGATGCTTTATGGAATTGAACTGCAGTGCCTTCCTCCTAGTAGCTGTCACGATTGCAGCTAGCTTGTAACTGCCAAATAAATTTGGTTGTATCTGTACTTATAAGTCAGTAACTCTCTATTAGACCTTCAACCTCAGCCAGCCTAGAGGTAAAACAGGTCCTCATATGAGGTGGGGATTCAAATCCAGGTTGGATTCAAATCTACACAAGGATCTCACCCACTTGTTCTCGCCTAGCTGCAGACATCTCACTGGCCAGGAACCTGGGCTGTGAGGAGATCAGACCAATCAGTGGTTTAGACCAGGGTGTTTCAAACCCCCTATATAAATTAGGTTGGAACAATAAAGATTGCTGCTGTCACATGAGAATCCTCTGGTGTGTGCTGTCTCTGTCTCTGACCCACTCCCCCCCTGGAACTGTTATAACAGTACCAAGCAAGTATTGCCTCTACCACTGTATCACTGAGGCAAATAATTGAAAAACCACTGTTGACAGCAGATGGCACATTTATGTCTGTTGCTATGAAGAGCTTTATTAGGACAGGCTGCTTTTTGTATTCCATTTGTGGATTTCTCTGATAAATCTCTCTTTAAGATGCTCTTCAGTAAATGCAGTGATATATCAGTCTTCAGAAGGAAGAAGAAATTGAAGAGCTGTTACCTTCCTTATGCTACTTCTCAGTTCCTTTACTTTTTGCAACACCACCAAGTAATATAGAGGGTAAGGCGCAGAGCCATCCATTCCTGCTTAGCTTAGCCTTTGAATAAGCTATCAGTGGTGCATATCTCATCAAATTACGTCAAGTATTCATTGCAAAGCTACATAAATTGAAGAATCTTGCTATCTTAGGGCAGTGAAGAATTACTATGATAGGTTGCTATTGGTACTTGCTGAGTTCCTAGAAAGAAATAAGCGAGATGAAGGAACCAACTTGCACACATTGTTAAAGTGATGCTACCATCTGGTGAGCTATCATTTTTCACAGCATAGCATCTTGATACTCATCAGCAGCTGAGCAGGTACTTCAAAGGCTGTGGTTTGAGCTCAGCTCACATGTGTCTGGAAAGGTGCCTCTAAGGACTATGCTCAGGACAGCTATCTTTGGGTCAGATAGGGTGCATCAAGGAAAGCATTATTTCAGCAGTGAGCAAGGGAAACATGCGACTGTGAGATCTTAGATGAGTATGATATTATCATGGAAATTTATGATTTCTCTACCGGGGTAAATTTTCATACCTAGTATTGAGATCAAGCCACCAAAGGGGTATTAAAGCCACCAAAGGTTATGAAAGATATCAAAAGATCTTGCACATGTAATAGCATGAAGATCTTGATCTTACTCTTACAGTGCAGGCAACGCAAAATGAACATTAATCCAGAAAATATTAGCAAAGTCTGAATGCCTATATAGCCTGACAACTGAAAACAGGCAGCCACCTATCAGTTTCTAAAGATATTTTTAAGTAAAAACTGATAGTGCTTAATTAAATGTAGCCTTCCCTCCCTAAAACTCTGTACTTGTGCAGTATTGTGTGAAATTTATCTTCTGCCTATGGTTCTAAACCTGCGTCTTTCTTTTCAACTTTAGTACAGAAGGGATCACATTTCTCCTTGAATTTTATCAAACTATCACTGACTAATTTGAGTTTAGCTCTTCAGAGAGTAACAAGTGGAAGCTGCTCTTTCACAGGGAGGAGCCCTTCTCATGTAGTATTGCTGTGTGATTGATAGAAGTACTGGAGAAATGGGTGAAAGGCTCTACAGTATTGTATATTATGTCCCATTTGCTTTCACAGGTCTGATGATTTTAAGAGATTAGTGCCTTCATACAGAGTATTCTTTACTTTAATCCTAACTTCATTTTCCAGGCTGTGTACTAACTAGAGTGTCTTGGGTGCCTGATTTCATCTCTTTCTTGTTCACATATCCAATCAGAGATCTTATTTTCACTGAAGCATATTCATCCCAAGCTCTGTAACCATTCTCCTGTTCTGCATATTATGTACTTTATAAATCTTAATGTCAGCTGTCTGGTAGCGATCAGCAATGTGGGACTGACTATTGGCCTTCAGGAGAACTGGGGAGACTGTAAATAATACAGTCTGTTGAGTTTGATGAAGAGATGTTAAGCTATCTATGATTCATGAAGCCAAGAAGGATGTTAGTCAATAATAGACCTGTTCCTGATTATCCTAGTGTCTTTATACAGCATTGTGCATTTCTCAAATAATTCACAAAATATTCCACCTCATTACAAGAAACTGATATTTGTGTACAGACAGGATACAGATAACAGGAGTCAGGGAGATGGGAGCATGTAGCTTGATGAAACGTCTACATTTCAACTTGCTCTGTTTTGTATTCCATTGTGGGAGTTCTAACACAAGTTTCTAAAAACCCAAAGAAGTAGAACAATTTACCCATAATGGCTTTATTTTACTTGATAGTATCTTGTACTAGTTACTTTAAGGGTCTAACTATTTAACTGTTAATATTTTTTCTTCTCTCTGCTTCCCCTTCTTTGGTTTCAGGTAAACATCTTCATGGATTTCATTCTGCCATGGGCTTTGAAGTGAGTTTTGTGTTTCTCTGTCAACAGTTAATGACATCACGAACCTCTAAATGATCATGAAGAATCAAATTGAGTGCTAAAAGTATCATGACTAGCATCAGCTATTGCAGGAAAAAAATAGAGAATCACAGTCTTGGCATTTGAAAACTTAAAACAAGGAAGAACAGCATGATAAGCTATTTTAATTTTTAATGATATTCTAAACTTACCTGCCAAATTAACTAACTACATTAGCCACCATGCAGTTCACTCAGCTCTGGACTCTACCTGGAAAGATCAGAGAAAACTGCACTTATCTTTAATAAATTGTAGCTGTGCCTTTGGATGGATAATCCTAGGTTGTGTTTGGAAAAAGTCAAGTCCCAATATCTATTTCTGTTAATGCTACATATTAATGTACATT
This sequence comes from Melospiza georgiana, assembly GCF_028018845.1. Taxonomy (NCBI): domain Eukaryota; kingdom Metazoa; phylum Chordata; class Aves; order Passeriformes; family Passerellidae; genus Melospiza; species Melospiza georgiana. Next base: position 35,168,656 of record NC_080465.1, read on the forward strand.
CAATAGGTTTTGAGGAGAAAAAAAGAAAATTAGAGAATTAGGGTTGCTGTTCAGAAAGTAAAGAAGATGCATCTGACATTTTTTGAACAAAAGATCCCTTTGAGCTTCTGAAGCTATAAATGAAACATTGTAAGAAAAACATACTCAGTATTTTCCCAAACCATCACACTTTTTCATGATGCAACTTTCATTAGTATACCTTTATTTGTCTGCAGTAGTGAATATGAAGAATATACTCTCTTATAGTTGAGTTCAATGGTTACACTGACATCTACTGGTAAAATAATATTTTTAACTCTTAAGTGTAATATTAAAGGTAAAAAATTACAAGCCATATAAAAAAATTAAATGCCACTTGTGGTGTAAGAAAACATAATTTTGTGCAAGTACTTATTTTCTTTGCCCTTTTTTTCTTTTAAAACAACTATGTTATTGTCCTCGCATCTTGCTAATAATAATGGAATATATTTTAAGAATCTTTATTTTGATTGTAATTAAATATAAAACATATATATATATCTGTTATAGATGTCTATGGATATCTGTTATGGATTTATAATTAAATATACCACACAATTTGGCTGCTTGGACTGGTATTTTTAGTAGGTTGATATACTGAGCAATTTGGCTGTTTTTTTAACACTCTATAGTGATGCACTGAAAGGGAATGGGGATGACACAGGATAATTTCAAAAACAAATTTCATTGCAATGACATAACAGCTATACAATGCAAATTTAACAGCAGGCATGGTTTTTCAAAGTCAGGTGTAAATAGCCCTAGTTATGGCATCAGAACTGCTGTATTATGACTCTGACAGTAGAAACATCCTGCACCACAGTGTGTACATGAGCACAGAAAAACAACAAACCCTCTCCTGCCATCACATCTGATGAAGTTGTCTTGACCCTTCTTGGATGAGTTTTTTAATCTACAACTGCCCAAACACACCATGAAATGGAGTGAAATTCCATTAAAAATGAACATGCTAAAAAGCTGATAGTCAGGGAACAGTATACATGAATATTCACAAGTCGTGTCCTTAAAGCACAGAAAGACAACAAGATAGAACTTTAAAATGTAATAAAATTTCCAAGGGAACACGCCCTAAGCTATTTAAGACAGACTGACATACTGTTTTTTATATCTTTTAAACATCAATCTGTAACCTTAAAACAGATTTATTTATTATATTTTAGATGCTTTCTTCCTCAAAATCTGGGAAAGGATACATTTTAAACAATATTTCCAGCTGTATTTCTTAAAATGTCCAGTGTAGGGAATGTTGTCTGATTTTGGTTGAGCCCTCTGATTGCATACCAAAGTTTGTTATCTTGACTGGATGAGGAAGACACATTGAGTACTCTGCCAGTTCAAGATGGGGAAAAAAGACTAAGAAATAAATTTCTCTGAGATTTAATAGGAAATTTATATGCTTTGTCTCTCTACTATTCTTTGGAACAACTAGCGGAATAGTCCACTTAATAGTGAAGTTGCAGGTTTGTGGAGCAGCTGTTGCTTGATTTCTGTCTATGTTCATCATTAAATCTACACGCACAGAACACCAACATGCTATGGACTGGAGGACTATGCTAAGCTGGATGGAGCAACACTTAAAAGGGCTGAGTTATGGTTTACCTGCAGTCACACAGGAACTAGAATTTTATACACTTCTTAAACATACTTATAGTTTTTATCGTGTGGTTTGGACTTTATCAAAAGTATAAGAAGTCAGTGATGAAGGTGCAGTAATCTTGATAAGTGATTAGATGCTTATTTTGGGAGGTGAAAATGCTGACAGATATCACAGAATCATAGAATTAACTAGACTGAAAAAGACTTTGAGATCATCAAGTCTAACCTATGACCAGCCACTACCTTGTCAACTAAACCACAGCACTATGTGCCACATCCAGTCTTTTCTTAAAGACCTCCAGGAACAGTGACTCCACCACTTCCCTGGGCAGACTACCCCAAAGCCCAATCACTCTTTCTGTGACGAATTTTTCCTAATGCCGTGTCTAAACTTCCCCTGGTGCAGCTTAAGACTCTGTCCTCTCATTCAGCCAGTGGTTACCTGGGAAAAGAGACTGACCCTCACCTGGCTACAGCCTCCTTTCAGGCAATCATAGAGTAATAAGGTCACCCCTGAGCCTCCTCCTCTCCATGTTAAACAACCCCAGTGCCCTCAGCCATGCCTCATAGTGTCTGTGTTCTACACTCTTCATCAATCTTCCTGCCCGTCTTCAGACGCATTTGACTATCTCAACACCCTTCCTAAGCTGGAAAGTTGATTATCAGTAGCTTTAAATGTGAGGTTATTTTGAATGTGTGAAGATATCACATTCTTTTAAATATCATAACCAGATTCAATAAATTCTTTATGTTTCAGTAATTACAAAAACACAAAACTCACTGAGTTTGCTCAGAGAAACTGCTCACCAATACTCACTTTAAATGTTTTTCCTCTATCATGTGCAGCTTTCTAAAACTACAGAAAAGTACAAGCAATCTGGCTGAATCTAAACATCTTGACATTACATGCTCTCATTGTAGCATTAGAACAAGGCACTAGGAGGGTAAATTTATATTAAATTGCTATTGTTTTTAAAGTATTTAAAAATAATTGGAAAGGTGTGTAAAACACTAATTTGTTCTTCTCATATGAAAGCCAGCTTTTAGTTGGGGCCATCCAGCTAAATATTTCAAAAATATTAGTTAAAAATATAGATCTTTTGCAGTGTTAATTAGTGAGAATTACATTGTTTTTATGATTTTCAATGCAAAATAATCCTTATATACAATTTCATAATCCCAAAGGCTGTGGTAATGGAAAAACAAACTGATATTCTGGGCAAATAGTGAATTTATTTAAGGTATTGTTGTCATCTTATTGTAAATCTCCCATACCTTCTTGGTGATTTCTCATGGCCAGCTCCTCACAGCACTGACTCCTTCTTCACATCACACCCAACTATCTCCAGCTCTCTCCTCCACCAGCTAACCCACTCTTTTGTAGGACTCATCTTCCCTTTGGACACAGCTGTGCCCTATTAAAGGCAGGCCTGTTCTTAATCTTTTATGATTAGTACAGCTGCAACTCCTCAGGTGTGAGACTACCTTCTGCACTATTTTCTTACATTATATCCCTCCACAATTTCCCCTTTTCTTTCAATTACAAAGTTGCAACACCTCTGGAAAGATATGTTTGAGTGAATTGATGTCATAACATATTCACATATCTCACTTAGGACTAACAGTATGCAAATGTTCAGGCAACAGTCACAGCAAGAACATATGTTTCTAAATTCTGATTTAGTTTTGCTTTTCACAGTCTAGAACATCAACCTAAGGCTTTTTATGAACTAATGTTGTTTTACTATCTTTTGCAGGGCCCTTTGCAAAAGATAGTAAACCCAGTACAAACATCTTTTGCATAATTTCCATTTAACTTCAGAACACATCTGTGTGCTGACCTTGATTCATTACCCAACTTACATTACATATCACCAGAAACCCTTATACTTACACTTCTAAAATATTGACAATATCAATAGCTGTACAATTTTATAAGGCAACTCACAAGAATAAGTTAAAGGCTATATTTTAGGCTACTAGCAAATCAACAGTTACATAATTTTATCAATAGCTATACAACTTGAACAACATCGATCCAGTATCTGTCGAGTGTACTTTATGCTTATACCTAATCAAAGATTAATAGTTGCAATTCACAAACAAAACACACATGTTTCATCAGCAAACAAATACACCATACTGAATGATAGAGCTACTCTGTCTCCAGCTCCAACTGCTGTTTTAATAATTCTCTTCTTCCTCTTAAAGTTCTTTGTTGTATTAGCTGGCAACTGCAAGTCTCTCTTGCCCTGCTCTGTTTTCCATGTAGATGAAACCATCTGTTCTTCACTTGATATGTTATTTCCCATTGTGTCCCCAGTGGCTCACCTGTGCCCCAGGTGTCAAAATCTGTCAGGTGCGGACCAGGCAGCATTCCCTTCTGCTCTCAATGCTTCACGGGGCTCCATCTCCCATCGCTGGGCACCTTGCCCCACAGCCCAATCCCAAATCACATCAGGTTACTGTGGAGATGGCCACCATACAGTTTTAGAGGGTTTCTCTTACACATTGCCTGTGCAGGTCTGACTCTGCCTCTCAGAGCTTGATGTTGCTTTTGTTACAGTGCTCACATAGCAGTGACTTAGCAAACCTTCCCCTGTACTCCTCAGGGCCCATGCTATTGCTGAGGCACCGGCTGCTGCTGTGGCCATGCCATTTGCCTTTTCTACCACGCAACTTGTGTCCTGCTGCACACACTGCCATTCAGGGGGAATCTGGCACAGTCCTGGGTCCCCTCTGGACTGCAGCCATACCTTGGCAGGGGGCATGCTCCAAAGCACCAAAAAGCAAAGTGTGTAGCGTCCACTCTTCATATACAGCACTCTTCCACTTGGGGGTGGTGGCTCATACATTGTCTAGACTTCGAGGTGCTCAGGTCTGCTCGGCTATAACTCATCTGGATTTTTAGGCTCTCAGGCTGCCTGAATCCACCATCTTATTTCTCTTAGGTCTGCAGTCATCTTCCTGAATCACCTTAGGATCACATCACTTAATATTTAAGTCCTTTTTCCCAAACCACCGCAGGACCATGTCAGAAACACGTCCTTACTGCTCCCTCGACAGTTCTGTACCCAAATTACCATGAGATCACATCAAGCTTACCAACTGTTGCCATCTTATTGCAAAAGCTGTATACCTTCTTGGTGATTTCTCATGAGCAGTTCCTCACAGCACTGACTCCTTCTTCTTCACAGTACAGCCAACAAACTCCAACTCTCTCCTCAACCAGCTAACCTACTCTTTTGTAGCACTTGTGTTCCCATTGGACACAGCTGTGGCCTACTAAGGGCAGGCCTGCCCAATCTTGGTGATTAGTACAGCTGCAGCTCCTCAGGTGTGAGACTACCTTCTGCACTATCTTTATTTTCCTACATTCTATCCCTCCACAAGTTATTATGGAAATGCTGGTGTAACTAGAAAGCCTAAATATTTGAAAATGAGACTTTATTAATTTAGACTTAGATTTAGAGTTTAGTCTAGTCTAAACAGACCTAGAGATCTTTTATTTTCCAGCTGTAATTGTACAGAGACAGACCACACTCTTTTCACAAGGAGGCAAAAGTGAGAATAGTGGTAAGTTGGTACAAATGCTTTTAGAAACTTCATATAATTAGATAAAACATTCAAATATTTAAATTAATAACTTTTCCATCACATGCCTTATGTATTGGAAAATTTTGCCCCCTGTGGCCAAGCTACCATGACTTTATCACAGTAGACTTGATAACCACATTTGATGGACTTTCAGTAATCAAAGCAAGGCTTCCAGCATGAACCCTTCTCAAATCACTGATGTTGTGAAGCTAATCCTTGGGAAGATAGCCCAACTTTTTCTGTAATCTGAGGTGTCAGATTTTAGATCTTTTAGAATGGGTCCAGAGGAGGGCCACAAAATTGATCAAAGGGCTGGCATATTTTTCTCTGAAGAAAGCCTGAGTGAATTCTTATTGTCCTGGAGAAGAAAGGGCTCTTAGTGCAGCTTTCTAGTACTGAAAGTAGAGTTGCTTGGCAAGATAGAAGGGGTCTTTTTAATTGGGCCTGTAGTGAAAAGACAAGGTTCAAGGGTTTAAAACTGACAGAGGTTATGTTTTGTTTGGGCATGAGGAATAAATTATTTATAAGGATAATAGGACACTAGAACAAGCTGTCTAGAGAAGTCATGACTTTCCGTTTCATTTCATGTGTGCTAGTACTTGCAATCGAAGAGGCCATGAACTTTTGTTTTCCACTTTCCCTTTTTATCCTCTTCTGCTCTATAGTGTTCCTCAATCAGTGTTGGCTCCCTGTATGCAAAAACTGAAGCCACTATTACAGCACCTATTGCAAGAAACATTGCACCAGTCAACTAATTTGTACATTTACAATTTCAAGAATTTTCATTACAAACATGACAATGTAATTTACAGCATTGTAAAACAGTGATATGAATTTTTCATTCCTTGCAGCATATATTTCATAGTTCGGTGTGTTTACATTATGCAACCACACGGGTATCAGGAGCAGGATCATTACATTAGCACAATGTCTAATGTACATTAGCACAGTGTCTAATCTGGGCTAAAATGCTCCATTGCCCAGACCTAACTAGCTGAGTCATAGAATTATAGAATCATAGAATATTTTGGTTTGGGAGAGACCCACAAGGATCATCAAGTCCAACTTTTAGCCCTATAGAGGACATCCCCAAGAGCCAAAACACATCTCTGAAACCATTGTCCAAATGATTCTTGAACACTGGCATGCTGGATGCTGCACTACTGTGCAACTAATGTCTCTGGTATCGTCACAGACATATTTTCTGAAAAATCCTTTCGCTAGGATCTTTTCTCCTGAGAAGCTGGGAAATTTCATCTTCTTCATGTTTTGCTACTTTGGAATGTGATTTAGAGAGTTGTTTACCCAGCATGTGAATTGTTTTTACTTGATGACCAATGACAGCCAGCAGTGTCGTGGCTGTGAGCAGTTACAAGATTTTTATTTTTTTTCATTCCTTTCATTGGTAGCCTTCTGATGTCTCCTTTCTCTTTCTTTAGCATAATTTTAGTATATAATTTTCTTTTAATATAATATATGCCATAAAATAATACATTAGCCTTCTGAAACATGGAGTCAAGTTTCTCACCTCTTCCTTTGTTGGGGTTGCCTGCAAATTCCACATGGTATCTCAGCCATCTCTGAATACCTGAAGATGGGCTGTCTCTGCAGAGCAGTGCCCCCTGGCATGTGGGCATATCTGAAGTGCTAGGCAGCAGCAAGCAGTCAGGACTGATCACAGCAGCAGCTTGAGCCACCATGGAGACAAGCTCTGCAGAGAGACCACTAGGGACCTGAATTCTTTCCGGCTCTAAAGACTTAGTTGGTTCACCAAGCTGCTGTGATGGATACAATAAAGTTTAATGCCACTCTTTATCTGACACCTGTTAAATGTATTCCTTGACTCCTAGCTTCTCTTGGGTGTCCATCTCATTTTTTTTAAAGTTTGAGTAGAAATTAAGAAACCCTTACCTAAGCCATCTGCCAAATTAATTTGTAGCATAAATCTATTTTTTAAAATTCTTTCAAGTTTGTATGCCAAAAGTCTATCAGGTTTATTATTTCACTCCTTGGGGAAATGCTTACTGAGATTTAAGAGGTGTTCAAATTCCTAAGAGTTTGCATTTCCCCCCCACGCCCCAGTTTTAGAAAGTGTCTTCAGTACCTCTGGATTACAAGGCACTTTTGTTCTCACAGGAAATTGGATTTCTCAAATCTCTCATCAAGGCTGAAAAATCACTTATGTTTTGCCACTCATGTAAGAAAAGTACACTTACAAGCAAGGCATGCCTGTCACTGCTGCACTTGGAGCACAAGCTACAATCAGACTGCTGATGCTTATGGCTTAATGAAAGCCTGAGGCAGCTGACAGTCAAAAGACAAAACTGGCATTTTTTCTCAAAGCTGATTATAACTAGATATAAAAATACAGTTTTTGAATAAAATTGGAGAGGCAAAATAAGTCTTATTACATTATTCAGAAGGTTACTTTTCCTGTTAAATAATTTCAAGGATTTTCTTTATAATTCACATAAAAAATCAAACATGTTAAAGATGCTATTTTCTAACTAACAACAGAATATTCTGAGTTGGATAGGACTGACAAGGATCAAGTCCAACTCAAAAGTGAATGGCCCATATAGGGACCAAATCCAGGATCTTGGTATTGTTACCATCATACATATTAACATTATACCAACTGAGCTAATCTCATTTTCCCAAAATTGCGAGCATAATGTGAAATAAAAGTCCACTTGGATTTTCCAAAAAAACCAACGTAATGACTGTAAAGTTGCATCCAGAGCAAATACAATTGATTCAGTTTTCAAGTATGCTAGATGTCTATGACCTTGCTATGGCTTTCGAGGTCTTCACAGAAGTACTGAGGTATAGGCAGAGGTCATTTGTTTTCTTGGAAAATGGTGCAGTGCCTAAAGTAGCCTTAGCAAGGAAGAACATAGACAACATTACTCAGATCTTTCTCACTTGCTGGATCAAGGCATTTCCTATTACTTCAAATTTATATATTACAAAATTCTCTGGTTATTTAATCCCTGAAATAAAGGCTTGTTCCTTTTTGTGTGGAGAAGGCATCCACATATACACAGATTAGCTTCATGGGCAGACTCTCCAGCTGGAGTGTAGCAGACTGATCAATTATATTTCCTCTTCTTGCTACAACTGAAACTTCTCTTGATCAAGGACTCTACTGTGATGTTCCTAGAAGGAGTTAGGTAAAAGACTTTTAAATTCAGATGTCCATAATGCCATATATGAGGAGTATGATATCAAATAGTCTTGGTATCAAATGCATGAACTGTGCCCAAATCACCATAAAAATAGGGTAATAGAGGTTATTTTTTCAAGAAATTTAAGTTTTAACCCCTTCAAAGAGGGATGTCAATTAATTTGCCTGTGCTAAATTCTTTCTCAAAAATGAACACAGAGGATTCCATTTGGTCCTTGTGGTACCTGTACAGGAACCTATCTTCTACCCAGAGAAGTTTGGGTACAGTCCCCGAAATCAGATAGAAAAACATATCGTTTATGAATTCTAGCAGGATTTACCTAAGGGTAGACAAAAAATATATGAGGAAATAAAAATGGACTCATCTAGGTAAATTTAATATCCCACATATAATGCTGGTGGCTCTTAATGTGTGAAAACTCAGGCACCAGACTTGGATGGGGCTGGGTATTGGGTGAGGGATACTGGTAGCCTTCTCTAGGTACTCACACAGATCTGAAAAAAGACTTTTGAATCTCTCCAGCTTGAATTAATTCTATAAGAATTCTTTCTTTCTAACTTTTCTGAGGATAGTTTTAATATGCAGGTCCATAATTTATTTCTTTACACTGGAATGGAGAGTGACATTATAAGTAAAAGCACCTGCAGAAGAAATCTGCAGTAAGGGTGACCTTGGAGGCATGGATGTCTGGGAGCCCCAGAAATGTTCTTGCAGTGAAGTCCACATGAGTTGTCATGCATTAAGATTCTAGAAAAGGAGGACACATACAATGACCTGGAAGAGAGGAGGAGAAAGGCTGACTGTAGCCTCATGAGTGTAATGATGCACTCTGTGTTGCAGGGCAGGGGGTTATATACAAACTAGTGGGTTTCAGTTTGTGTACAGCTAGTTTATGCAGAGAAAAGTCCTAAAAACTATGAGCATTTTTCTACTGATGTTTCCTCCTTACATCCAGCTTACAAGTCAGATAGGGAGGTGTAGAAACATTTCTCTTGTCGGAAGCAGCTCCTTTCAGCTGTTTGAGTAGCATTTACAAACCAGTGTTTATCATGCATTGTGCACTCTTCATGTTCAAGAAGGTGTATATATGCTAAGGCAGCACTGGATTGTGAGTCAAAATAGGTTTAATGTTTCTGTTTTCTTTACCTTCATATGTTTCTGTAGTTGCCTGGGCATTTATAGTTTGTTTTCTGAAGCTCTAGTACTCAAATAATAGGGGCATGAAAAAGAAAAGCATGAGAGGAAAAGAGTGATTTTTTGCTTAGCTGTTTATTTTTGGAAATGACATTATTATTATTCATTCCTCCTACATACAAATTAGATTCAGAGTTCAAATATTATTAAGAAAAGACTTAAAATTCATCACTTTGCAGTTGTTTAATCCATTTCCTCTTGGCTTGTCCCCTTGGCAACAAAAATTAAAGGACAACCATATAATGAAAAAAACAAATTGCAGCTTATCTGAGCCAGTCTTTGCATAACGCATTTTGAGATTCTGACTGGATGTAGGCAAATGTTGTCTCAAGTTATAAAACTGAAGGAAGTCATTATAGCCTTGAGATCTCACCCTGTGCTCTGCACATTGTATGAATACTTCAAAGGCTAGAGAAAACAACAAAAAAAGCAATACCTAGCCAATAAGAACAGCTACACCATCTAGTTAGAAAACAAACTATATTTTGCATACAAGGTTTTGAGTACTGATAAGTAACTGATTAACTCCTGAAAATAAGGGATTGGGTGGCTTGGATGGAGTATTGATTCTTATTTTTACTTATATTGCCAGTTTCTGGCACTTAATGACCAGATGAGGGCAAATTTGCTCATTGAATTTCAAAGTTTTTAAGACCTCCTTATGACAATATCACTACGAGAAGGAACCTTTATCTGTAAGAGAAGCAGCTGACCTAAACCAAAGTGTATTTTAACAGAAAAAAGGCATTTACTGAAATAGTTTCCTTCTCTAACAGAGCTTTTTAATGTTGCAGTTGGACTAAATCTAAATTTGTTTCATTTGCTAGAATGATTTTCACTTAGTGTTAAATACCTATTTAAGAACAACTAAAATGAAACTTCCATTTGTCAGATATTTGTATTAATAAGCTTATTCCAGAAACACCAACCTTTTTTACATCTTCTGGTCTGCTGAAAGCTCTTTTCTCTCTGTGTTTTTTCATAGTGTTCTTAGTACTTTCTGGTGGCTTGTAGGAATGGTGAACTCCTTTGCAGCACTTGAGTACGCACAGAAGAAGGAAAGACCTTCAATGTATCGAAGCAAACTGTAAGGAATTTATATCAGTCAACCTTACTGAAACTCCAAAAGCTTTGGCCAGTTACAGACATGCTTACTTATATCTCGGCCCATAGTCTGTAGCACATTGCATCAGAAGTTTCCTCCTTACATCCATCCAGCTGAATAGGAAATATCCTCAATAACAGAAAGGTTCTCCCCACTCTTCTTCTTTTTACAGGTGCTAATCTAACTAGACAAAATAGTTTTGAAATAGAAGAACGGGTACAATAGCTAATAAAGCCTTTTTCCTGGGAAGTTCTTCAAAAAAGCAGAGTGGCCTTCCTTCGACATGTCATCTGCCATCCATAAATGACTTGGCTGATGAGCAATATTTAGTTTTCAAGTTCACAGGCAGATGGATATATTCTTTGCATGTTTAGATTCTGGACTCTCCGTACTTAGAGTCCAAAACACCAAAACACTGGTGTTTGTTTAATTCTGGTAATTCGTAGACTGTAGTAATTACATTTTCAATGCAACTATGTAATGGTATGAATGGCGGTTAATAGTAGTGGTAAATACTAATAGCTTTACTTCTGACCCAAAGCTCACCTATTCCATAAACAAGATGAAAGGACACAGATGTACATTTCTGCCTCTTCTCTACATGTAAATTAAAACTAAAAACATGCAGAGCCATGTGGAATCAAGTCCTCCAGAAAAGCAATGGAGCAGGGTTGTTTGCTTGGTCTCTCTGTACAGAAAATGACTTGGCAAAGCTAACGGTAAAACTTTATTGCTTTCTCAAACAGACTACAGCTCCAATACTAGTCCATTACTGGGACAGTGTAGTGATACCACATTGATACCACTTTGGTTTGAAAAGACAGGTGTCTGCTAAGAAAGGCAGAAGTCTTCCTTGAAATGGAAAATTTAAACCCCTTCCCTCTGAATTATTATTATTTTTAAATTAAGGGGCTCTTAGAAAAAGATATGGGAATAGGAATAACAGTGCTTTACTAGGAAAATTAAAAATACAAATGTAATAATACAAAAAAAAAAAAAAAAAAAAACAAAACTACAGACAGAGTCTGAATATGGCCTGACACCCTGTTGGTCAGGGTGTTGATAGGTTTTGATAAAATGGTGGTTGATAGGTTTGATTAAATGGTCAAGTTTTGATTAAATGGTGGTAGTAATCTTTTTGGAGTGATAGATGTGGTTTTGTTGAAGCAGTGATTTTGTAGAAGGCTGTAGTTTTCTTTTGCAGTTCTGGTGGTGGTGTAGATGGGCCTGGTTTTCTTCTGGAAATCTAGTGGAGAAGACAGCTGTTCTTCTGCAAATCTAGTGGGAAAAGACTGCCCTAAATATGAGGTTCTGTCCAGGTAGGAATGCTTGGCTCCTCCCCCTGGGTGGAGTATCTCACAGTGGGATGATACGATTTTATCAGTCATGCAGTGAGACTCAATAGCCCATTAACAGAAGATATTTCTTGGAGGTAGGATTGTTGGTGGAAGAGATAAAGAAAACTGCCTAATGAACAGAAGATAACCACCTCACTTCTAACAGATGGCAAATGTTCAACCCAGCTAAATCTTTCAACCTAAGACATGGTCCAATAAGTAGAGAACTATTTATCCAAAATGGGTAATATCATGAATCTTTCTGGGAACAAAAGACCTAAGATTGCAAATTCAGAGATGTACTTTTTTCTTAAGATTTCAACACTGAACATCATTGAAAGCAAAACGTTTCTTCAATTTCACATTTGGATCAGAAGCAGAGACTTGAATGCAATCTGCATGGTACACTGAACAGGGCAAGATACCAGACACTTTGACTGGTTAAATAGTGCATGCAAAGGTAAATACTTTTTGGACAATGATAAACTGCAGAGCCATACAACAAATCATTCTGTACATATTGCTGTGCTTTACTTTAGTTTTACTAATTTATCTGTCTACAAACTCCTGAACTAGACATGTCAGGTTCCTTCCATTCTAATTTTTTTAACTCTAAAGAATATGTCATGCAGGACCTCCCAATATTGCTAACACAAGAATTGCTAATAATATATTGCCCTATCTTTTCAAATATTGGAACTGTTGCATTGACAAGTATACCAGAGCACATGTTGCTCTGGACAACATCTCTTGAAAGACTTCTGAGGAAAGCTTTTAAAATTAGATTGTCTGAGAGTGGGGTCTGTCAAATACGTGGCAATCTCTAGCAAAATACAACATTTTAAAAAACCAAAACCACCATAATCTGACAAAACCAGACTCTCCTTGTAGGTATTATGCATCTGAAGAATTATGATAAGGTCAATATGCTTTGTCACTTATTTGGCTTCACTTCTCCTCTATGGGGAAGGCCTGTGGCATTAAACAATCCTGTTTGTGTGTAAATAAATGCCTTTTTAATTTGTCATAATTGCAAGTATTTTGTTTTGTAGTTATAAATAATTAATGTACCTTCTATGATTTTTTTACTCTGTTTTACCTTACAGAGCATACTTCCCCTTCTATTTGTATGTGTAACCTCCAATAGCAATAATAACAGCGATGAAGTATGTCCGCAGGGAAGACCATTTCCCAAAGAAACTTTAAAATGTAAATCTATGCACCATTCTTGCCAACATGCATGCTTCTGTAAGTGAAACTAATATTTGCTACTTGCAGCATAATAATCCAAAATCAGTAAATTTCAAACAGAAGTTATGAGAAAGTTTCCAATTTTAGCTCTGTATAACAACATACATGGTGCTACCTCCAGTAACAGAAGCAACTGTGTAGTTACACCATCTGACTTTCGAAGTGTAACTTCTATGTTGAAATGAAGAAGAGTGTTGTTATATGTAATACTGAATGCTTCTGCTAGTATAACTTATTCTACTCTTAAGAGCTCCATGAAAAAAGATGGTGATCCATCCTTGTTTGGATAAAGACAAAATGCATAACCACATACTTAATATATTTAGATTAGCAGCTATAACAGTTAGGATCATAGTTACCTTTGATCTCAGATTGGTTTTCTTTACAGCTTAATTCCACTTAATGCAATGGATTACTCTTGCTTTATAGAGCCAGGAATAAAATTTGATCTATAATAAATTATTACCATTCTCTAAAAAGAAAAATGGTAATTAGTGTTTTTTGACTTGAAATTTAAGCAAATGCTGTAATGAAAAGTATAATATTGTGTCTATGTATGCATATATACATATGAATATACATTAAGAAAATTATCCTGTAATATTGAAGAGTAAGGCTATAAAAGAGAAGTACATACGATTTTTAATCAAGGTAGTACTTATGAAAAGTGTTTATTGGTCCCTTTTCAGGTTCATTTCTAAGTTCAGGGATGGAATACTTCAAGCATAGATAAAAAAATTATAAATATTCCTGAGTCCTTCCTCTCAGGGTACTTCTAGGTCCCTAAAATATTTATTCTACCCATTCTGCAGTGGAGCATGCAATAACAATGCCCATACCAAATATGATACACACAGTGATGAAACTAAACAATTATTGTTATGAACACTTTTTTTTAGGGAATAAATAGTTCTGTGTCATAAATGTAACCAAATGTGTTTCATAGGCAAAATCTTCTCAAAGTGAAGTTAGTACTTGTGACTCAGAGCAGAATCAGACTCTTATTTCATTGGCTAGATCCTGTTCCCATTACTATTTTAAAAGGCTGCATCCCCAACAGCAGCCTAATGAATGATTTAATGGACACATAGCCTTGTTTCTGGCGACCCTGTTATATCTGTAAAGACTTCTTTTTTCAGTTTACTTCTCCTTCATGTTTTCCAAAAAATCTAAGCAGTGAATCATTAATATTAATATTTTATGTATTTAAGTAAATCAGCAAGGCAGGCATCTCATCCAATATTGATTTGACCATGACTACATTATAAATTGACCTGAGAAATGAAATATATCAGAATGTTAATATTAGAGAACATAAAATGAGGGTTTCTTAGATCCCCTTCATCTTCTCCTTAAGTTCTTTCTGATAGAATATTTTTGTAGTCATAGTAATCTTTTGAGGAAGGCTTATGATATAAAAAATTGCTTGCAATTTTTATTTTCAATCACTTGAAAACCATGTGTAGACACATCAACTATTTGTAGCTTGTTAAAACATTTAGCCTTGAAATACAAAGTAGATTCTCTTTTCTCACATTTGAAGGATCCCACAAGATTATAGAACACCAATGGCCACACTCCTTACAGTAAAAAAGCGTTGACATAATTTAAAACATTGTGTGTCATTGTACCTGATGTAACCCACACTAACAAAATCATTGATACGTTGTGACGCTCTTTTTCTAGGGGGAGCTGGAGAGGTCCTATTTTATAACAAAAGGAAGAAATAATTACATATGAACGGTGGATGTCTTTCAAATTAACTTTCTAAAGCTGGTAGCAAATATATCCATGAGACCAGTTGTGTACTCTGAACCCTAAGAATTTACTTTGCTATTTGCTAGAACTGTGCCTGCATGGCTCTTCATCAGTGTCATCAGCTACTGTGTGCAAGAGGGCATTAGATTACTGTGATGCCAATTCCCATTACAGTTTAATGTTTATTGTATGTACAGTTGTATGTTTACTGAAAGGGCTCAGTTTCTCTGTATAGCTGGGTTGGCATAAATTTACTCATGCAAATATTTTTAATACAGGCAAGGCCTAATGGAGCACAATGCTCTGAACTTCACTAACTATCATCTACTTAATATATACTCCAAGGATTTGACAAAATCTGAATAGAATTTAAAATGTATGTCTACTTTAGAAAAGCAGTCTGTATGTTAAAAAATTTTCTGAAAGGTATATCCCATACAAAGCCAAATTGCACTGGGAAGAATTATTACACAAGTGATGCTGTTGTACAACATGAGTACTGCTGCACTTTTGACCATTTTTTTGTCCAAATAAACTTAATAGAATCACGGCATTTTGTTTTAGTCATATCCCATAGTTAAATCCTGAGCAACAGGAAAAATAACAATAACATTCTCATCTTGTACTTATCTAATCAGCTGTGGCTTATTCATTGCACAATGATACATGGAAACAAAGTGTAACTTATCTTTTAAATTTTATTCTGGATTTAAGAAAGGCTCATGTAACACACAAAGTTGGTGGGACAGTTATAGAGCATTCAATGTCCTAGCTATAGCAGAGCCTCTGTTTTTGATTAAAAAAGCAATATGCTTTTAGCACATGCCAGACTGAACAATGGAACCTGTGAATAAAATCTTGAAAAGTACTTTTCTTAGTTAAAAAGTGGAAGAATTATTGTTAAAAATATATATTATATAATATAAATATATATAACATAAATACGTATAACATAATATAAATATGTATATTTGAGTATTCAGCAGAGGAAAAGGCAGTTAATATTTGGAGTTTTTCAATCCACCAGCTGTAATAAGAGCAAGCAAGAGAAATATTCCTTAGTGATTCAATCTTTTTTCAGAATTTAGTTTTCCAAATAAAATAATAAAAATAAAAACAACCAAAGCATACAGTGTACAAAGACCTGTGTTTCTTAAAGTTAACATGTAAAGTGGTCTGTATAAGAAAGTGTTGGTATTGGGATTGCATTTATTGATACTATTGAAAATAGATAGGGCAGTACTCCATTCTAGCTTCATAACATTAGGTTTCTTTAAAATTTTTGTATGAGCAAAAAAAAAAAAAAAAAACCAAAAAAAACCCAAACCACCAAACACTCAAAGAAGCCCATCAACCAAACACCACCACCACCCCTCAGCCACAAACTACTGGAACTTATGATGACACTTAAGATTAACCTCTGTTTGGAAAAAGAACCAAACCACGACAGAAGGCAAGAAGCAGATAAAAGCTCATGGAGCCTCTGCCAGAGGCAGAGAAGCAGCCAACATGCCCAGTGGAGCAGCCGTGGTCCATCTGCAGGAGCTTTACCTCAGTTGAGCTGCCTGAGAGCATTGACACCAAAAAATAGTCTTATGTAAAGGAATAGGGGAAACCACGACCCTGATAATATTAGTAGAAGCAATGTCAACAAATACCAAAATAATACCACCTTCAGCTGAGCTTATGTTTTTGGGTATTTTGTGGTTGCTGCAAACATCTCTGCATTATGTCCTTCAGTCTTAGACATATATATGTGAAACACATAGCATCTTCCTTACTTCTAGTTAACACAATAACCAGCTGCTGCATTGAGGGAAAAGTCATCCCTTTATAAATTCTAAGACTTTATAAATCATTTTGTCTAACTTCATCATGTGTTGCTTGGTGATCTTGGTTGTTTTGTTTTTTTAAACATTTCCAAACATTTCCCATTTTCCTCCGTTCCAGGCCAGGCTCATCTTGTTGCGCCAGAAGGGGTACGGCGGTGGCTGGGCTGGCAGCAAGCGGGGCCAGGCCCGGCCGCAGGCGGCACCGCACCGCTGGAGAGAGGCAAGGGCCAGCCTGCCGCCTTCACTTCGCAGGCGAACCGGAGAGCTAAGCCGGACTAGCCCGGCCTCTCGGTATCATCCCGGCACGGCGTGCGCCCCGGCAGCCGCGGGGAGACACACTCTGCGGGAAGGGCCGCGAGGCTACAGGCCGGCAGGGACGGGACCGGGCACCCCGAGCGTGCCCCGCTATCCCCCGGATACCCCCGCCCACCGTCGCTGCGGGCGGCCGCCCAGCCCGCCTCGGTGAGACCCGCGGGCGGGGGCTGCCGGATTAGGTTTCAGGCCGCCGGGGCGTGCCCGAGCGCGCTGCCCCCGCGGCGAGGCTCGCTCGGCGCCGCTACTCGGGGGCGGGGAGGGCGGAAAGCCGGGCCGGGCGGCGGGGCCCACCGAGCCGCTGGGGTAAGCAGGGTGCTGCTGGGCCGGGCGGCACGGAGCGGGGCGAGCCCGCCCGAGTCGTCCCGCGGGGATGCGGGCCGGGAAGGGCGGGGAGGGTCCGCCGCGTCGCTGGAGTTCGAGCTACCATTTAAAACGCGTTTGCCTCTCGAAGTTTTATTATTGTTCATTTGATCCGAAGGGTTTTGCCGGGGGAGGGGGGGGGGGGGGGCTGGAGGAGGAGAGAGGCCGTGGAGCCGCGGGCCGGGGAGCTGAGCCTGTTGCTGTGTCCCGGCACATCCCCGCTTCCTCCGCCTCAGCCGACCGCGGGCGGCGGGAGCGGCTGTGGGGGCCGGGCTGGGCCGGGGCTCTGGCTTGCGGCGGGCGGGCGGTTCGCGGGCTCTGGCGGCCTGGCGGGGCGTCGTCCTCACGTAAACAAAAGCCGAACCTCCCCTGACATCTGCAGGGAGCCCTGCTGCCCATTCACGCATTCTTTATTTATCCCCCGCGGGCATTTCGTGACGGGAGGCGGTCTCCTCATCTGCCCCCGCTGCCACCGACCTTGCTAGCGGCCGCGGCCCGCGGCCGGCACTTGTGGGCGGCGGCGTTGGCTCTCGCTCGCAGCCGGAGCCGGACCGGAGGCCCCGGCGACGCTGGCCGTGTCCTCGGGCTCCAGGCGGGGCGGTGGCCGCAGTTCTTCGGGACCTGTTGCCGTGCGGGTGTCGGCGCTGCCCGCAGGTCGGACCCCGCCAGCAGCTCCCCGGTAACAGCTTTGGCTGGGTGGAAACGGAGATGTGCTCTTGGAGGAGTCTGGGTGCGCAAAGGAAAGGGATGGTTCGTTTTTCGTATTCCCCCTTGCTGCCAGCACCTCCCTGTGTTACTGGAAAGAGTATTAGGAGGAAAGAAAGCAAAAGAAAAACTCACAAAGCCGACCTTTTGAACTCCGTGTACAGCATTTAAGAGGTTTGATTTGCCGTTTGGCAGAAAAACGTTGGTTATAATTTTTTTCCTTTTTCTTGATTTTCCTTTTGATTTTATAAACACTGCATCGTCCAGCTATATTTTTGTGTCCTAATACGTGTAGAAGATTTTTTTTTAATTAAAACTGTTGGATAGGAAACGTCCTTACTTGGCTTTGGTCCCTGAAAGGGTGTTGGGAGTCTGTCGCAGTAGGAAAGCAGAGATATACTGAGATAAAGAGGAAGGGTCAGAATTCTGCAGTTGCGGAACTTGTATTGTGTGATGCCCTGTGGTTTCCGTATCACTTCTGCGTTTCCCAACAACTCCTTGGTAGGGAGGAATACACTGGAAAAGGGGAAAGTGGTAAAATACTTTTTGGGAGTGTTACTTGATGCTTCTGTAGAAATTGAAAGTAGTTGTAACACTAGAAGAAAAGAATGCAAGTGGAAAATAACTAAGGACATACCCACCTTAACAAGCAGCATTATTAGACAGAGAACATAATTTAGAAAAAAAATTTTATCAGTTTTTAATTGCCGATTTTTATGTCTCCTATCTTGTTAACAGCAACATGCATGTAACATTTACTGATTAGCTGTGGTGTTTCTAATGGTTTCCTTAGTGCTTTGAAGAGGCTTTCACTAGGAACTGGATACATTCTCCCCCCTTCATGTGGAAGTGCACTAGGAAAGTTAGATAGCTGTCAGCACTACGGAAAGAGAGCTGCACTACGTAGATACTAATGGATCTTTTCATTCCACCTGGCCCTGGTGGGGCCCTGGTCTGTGAATTCTCCAGGCAAGAATGCCTTAGATCTTCTCAGTCATGCAGATAGCTGTAGATGGTTTTGTTTTAACAAGTAGCACTTAATTCAGCATATTGAGAACTATTGTAAAGACCTTTTAAACCTCTGCTCCATGTTTCCAACACAAAAAAAAAAAAAAAATTAAAATTTTGTGAAGTGCATCCAGTACACTTTCTAATTAGCTTCATATTTGAGCATCCTGGTTAAGCAGTTTTGGTTAGTATAATGCCATGCTGGGAGGATGCTATATTATCGTTGATAAGGACAGTCTTCTTTCACTGCTGGTGTTCCTGACAAGTCAATAGGAAAATATGCTATTTTTGTCTTGGCAATAATAACATATTTCTTTTGTAGGCTTTTCAGACCCTGTCCTTATATCTGAAACCCCTCACACAGTGGTCTTGTTAAACAGTGTTATGATATAATGTATAAGTCACTTGTTATTGTCACAATACACAAAGAGAAATTTCTGTTTTCAGTTTGTAGGGATGATGACTCTTTGTTGATGCTTACTAGCAGCTGTTTGGAGAGGCTTTGTGTTTATTCATTTATGTATGCCATGTCACCTCTGTGAAAATCCAATATACATTGAGGTGCAACTGTTGTAAAATCTGTGCTTCATCAGGTTTAATTGAATTTAATGAATATGGTTATCATTTGCCTATACTTGAAAACATAAAGAGCCAATATTAACCATGCCTGTATTTCATCAATTCAGTATATTCACTGGCGTCCCCTATATTCTGTATATGCTAAAAGTTGCTTTGCACTTCCTGAAGCTAATGTAAAAGGATGCCAACTGATCTAAATTTAAGATATTTACTGAAATTTTTTTTTTAAAAAGATGATGCATTTGTTTCATTAACAAAAAAATCCCCAACAGACCCCACCAGAAACACCCTACCTTCTATGCTGTTATTTTTGAAATGCTCTTTGCAAATCAGTTTTAAATACACTGTATCACACACATTTATCAGTAGGTGCAATCATTATGGATAGTTTAGTTGCATTTCCCAGTTGCAATTATTAGCATGTCAGTTACTATGGATATTATATCTTATGCTGATGTAGGGCTTGTTACATGTTACAGAAAATTATTAATTATACACAGAGAACAGATTGCCGGTTCATGGAAAAAGATTTTAAGTTTCTTTAATACATTAGAGTGATGCATACAGAAGATTAAAAGTAGTTGAATGTTCAAAATTCTGTTTTCATAATTAATTCAAAGTATATGGTGTTGTTCATCAGCTCTCTCACAGAACTTTTCTTCAACATATGGAACCACTACCTCTATATGCATTTTTGATGCATTCGGCATTTTGCTAAATTCAAAGAGGCTAGTAATGTTTTTTCAAAGTGCTTAGAGTCTTAATATAGGCTGTGCAATACTGCCTTTTTATTTCTGCTTTGAATGTTTCAGAACAATTTTCATTAGCATAGCTATCAAATGTAGATGTCAGGCATCTCTTGTTTGCTTGTTACATTCCAGGTAGTTGATGGAAATCTGCTTTGTTCCTTGTGGAACTGTGCATGTTAATTTTGTTTTTTTCTTTTTGTTCTCTTTTTCCCCATTGGTCATTGTTGTCTTGTATTTTTTTTCCCACCCTTTGTGTGCTTAAAAAAGTAGTGTATGTAACAGCAAAATTGCATTGATAGAAAAGTAGCTAGAATAAAAACCAGAAAAGCATGAGATCTTTGAATTCACTGTGAATAGTTTCCACTGCCTTGATTTTCACAAGACTGCTCAGTGTCTGGGGATCCACCTCAGTTTTCCTCCTGGGGTTAGTAGCCATCTTTAAGGAGGTAAGTGGGAAAAATGAAGAGCTCTTAGAATCTGCAGGCAAGGCAGAAAGTTAAGCAGTAATGAGCATCTTCCACTCCCTCTGTGGTTTGGTTGCTGTTCCTGCACGGCACAGGTGCTAACATGATACGCCTATTTGAGTGATAGCCAGAAAACTGGGGAGGAAGATGGCATGGGATAAAAATCATGTACTGAAGGATATCTCTAGCCCACACAAACATAGGCCAAAGTGTTGGATTAGAAGTTCCGAAATACTCTCTTTAGCAGCTATAAAATGCATGTTGTGGTTACTTTGCTGCTTAATTGAAATAGATTTAATTTTAATCTCATGCAACTCCAAGCCAGAGTTTGGGCCTAGAGATTGCTCTTAAGATAGAC
The DNA here is from genome assembly GCF_028018845.1 of Melospiza georgiana. Classification (NCBI taxonomy): domain Eukaryota; kingdom Metazoa; phylum Chordata; class Aves; order Passeriformes; family Passerellidae; genus Melospiza; species Melospiza georgiana. The sequence continues at coordinate 35,190,091 of NC_080465.1, forward strand.
ATTTTTCTGTATGCTCAGAGTATTTCAAGTAATGCAGGAGCTATGGGGCAAAGCCTATTACTATGTTTTCTATCTTTGGCATTGCATGCTTCCTAATCCATGCTATGACCATTAGTTTCCAAGGTATTACCTAAAATGGCTTTGTGAAGCAGTAGATGGAGTATCCGTCAATGAAACAGAGTAGGTTTCCTAGTAGAAACTAAGTGGTAGTTGTTAAAGAACGATCAATGGAAATGCGTCGCCTTACTATTTTCACAAATCTTTTGTCTGTTTAGCTAAATGCCTTCTGCAATTGTAGTGGAAAGGAGGTGATCAAATAAATTTCAGAAGTTAAAAAAATTCTGCCACCTGTGCATTTTAGTGTTTCAGAAGTGGACAGATAGAAACCAGAGTTGCAACATGCCAGCTGTTTTGTGGCAACCAATGTTATCAAAGAAGGGTAGCATGAAGAGTGGCCAAAAACCCCAGTTTTGTTCATTAGCGTTGGAAGAATCAAATTTCAAAAGTGCAAACTTGAAAGGGATCATCTTTAACTTTGGTTTGTTCTTAGAGTGAATATGGTGTGTTTGTCACCTTATACCTGTCTAAAATTCCTTGTGTTTTCTATTCTAATGTTCTAAAAGAACATTAGGAAAGTGAGAGAAGATGATGAGGTTTGATTTTTTTCCTTTTTTTTTTCTTTTTGGTTTGTTTGGCTGTTTGTTTTTTGTTTACATCACAGCTTTCAGCTACCTGTGTGTTTTGAACTTGAACATAGATTTAACTTGCTATTTGTTTAACTGTCTTTCTTCGATTTGCCTATAAAGTCTTGACTCAGACAGCCTGTGTTCTTATTACTGTGAAGAGATTAATGAACTTCAGCACTGAAATACAAAAATAGTTAAATCTACTTTGAGCTAAGCTACTAAGCTCTTTGAGGTGTGAAGATTGTTGTATCCTATATAGAAGGGTTGGTTTTGGCTTCAGGTTCCTGTGATACGACTGCCAGGAGATTGCAAAATGAGGAAATCAGAACTAAACTCCCCATTAGAAATCTACAAACTCCCCATCTAGAAATCTACAATCAGAACTAAACTCCCCACTAGAACTAAACTCCCCATCTAGAAATCTACAATACCATTATAAAAATATACAGTATAATAGAATTAGGCCTTTCAACAAGTGATCATGCATTCCACTCTACTTCTCACTAGCACATTGTTGCTACTTAAAAGCAAGCTGGTTTAAGGGCCAGTGTGTCTTGTAGTGGGTGGTGGTGTTTATGGATATGTCTCTGCAGTGTATTTTGGAGAGATGTGTGGTTTTTTCTCCAATACTTCACTATGTTAATGTGCCATTAAGCTGGTGCTGGCAGATCCCACTTGTTAGCATTGATGTGGCACAGCAGGAGCAGTCATGTGTTCATTTGTCCTTTCAGAGTGCAGGTGGAGCAAACAGGGGCCAGCTTGGCCTGCAACACTGTAGAGGCAAACATGAGTGCCTCAGTGCATTGCATCTGCCTCAGAGGAGGTGTCTGAGGGAAAACATTCTGATGACAGTTTTGGTCTTTCTCATGCTTATTGCTGACTTCGACAAAAGCATTAAGCTGGCCAGCTGGGAAGGGATTTCCTACTAATAGAAACCCAAATAAAGTGAATAAACGGAGAGTTCAAAATAGATTTGCTGATACTAGCATGGCACTAGAGCAGTATTCACTCCTCTCTAAAGCATGAGATAAATAGAAAGTAAGTAATGAGTGTCTTAGCAGAGCTAAGGACTTCTTTTCATTGCAAATTACATGGCATAATCTCAACCTATAGATATGTTTAGGACTTGTGTCTGCTTGTAGAATCCTCTGCTATAAGTTGTTAGAGTTCATATCTTCAGAATTATATCAACACAAAGATGATTGTGGGTACTGTCACTTGTAAAATTTACATTTCTCAGCACAAGAAGAATGAAATTTTAGTCAAATTGAGTCATAAAATAAAACAATATCCAGCTACCCCAAAAGGTAGAGACATTTTACAACTGCATCTCTTCTTGAGATACTTGCAAAGCTAAAGCAGAACCGTAACCTTCTATTTTTTCCTGAGTAGTTTCATCTGTTGAACATAAGATGTCATATGCTTGTGCATATAGTGCTGTGACAAATAAAATAACTGAAAAAATACTAAATTTCTGATTTTTTGCACAGCTCTCTGGTTCCATCCACTACACAGCCCCAAGGGTAGGTATTGAGAAAGAAATGGAGCAGTGACTCAGGAAAGAACTGCTTTGATTTGCATTGGTACTGAGGAAAACATCTACAAGCATGGTATAAATACCTCTGATTTTAAATAGTGGCTATGAATAGAAGTGATAGTAGTTTTTAATCTAGAAAGAAAAGCTGTGGGTGATAAGGGTTTGGGGAAGTCAGCTTCCTTCATAACATTTAATTCTCATCCAGCCCTTCCCATGTAAAATAGACTTTGTTTTGTCCTGTTTTATAGAGTGACAAGGTGAAAAAACAAGATATTTGGGTCGTTTTTCAGATCTGGAAATCACATTTTGGGATTTTCCTTGCCAAGTAAGAAAAAAAATTATAAAGGCTTATTTTTATTTAAAAGCATAATTTGGACCATGGAGCAACATTACTTTGACAAAGTCAGGTTAAGGGGTTTAATAATAATCCTAAAAAGGATGATCAATGATTCTGTATCGATGTATTGTCAAATTCAAATGCAGTCTTCAGAGAGGTTATGTACTCCCCATTCTTTTACTGGGCTGGACTGGGCTCTGAGTAACCACATCTAGTGGAAAGTTCTCTGACAATGGCAAGGTTGGAACTAGGAAGCTTCAGGCATATTGAAACTAGGGAAGTCATACCGATGGAACTTGAAACCATTTTAAATCCATTTGGTTTGCTTTTTCTGCACTAACTGCAAACAGTATAGGCTTGACAAAATGATCAGATTCTATAACTAATGATCCTGTTAGGCTGTCTTATCTAGTGGTCTGTCAACGTCATTCCTTTTCCTCTTTTTATCCAATGTCTCAAGAAAGAATTACTTTTCTTGAGTGCTTTGAGATCACAGTTCTGCATGTTTTTAGGTTCTCCAGATTCAAGTGGGGATGCTGTACTGTTTTTTTTCCTACTATAAAAAAAACAAACTATGAAAGATAAAATCAACAGTTCATACACCTGCAATGATATTTGAGCTCCTCACTTCTCACCTATCCATCTCCATCAAACATGTTCTGTCACTGCAAATTTCTGAGCAATTGCAGATGTACATTTTTAAAAAGCCCCAAACAACCCCAAAAAGCAGCAAAAAAGAATAAGCAAAGCAATTTCAGAATTTCTTCCTCCTAATGTGGAATTTCCTGCCTGGAAACCCACACTGATAAAAATTCAGGTATCATCCACATCTGAGTGTCAACAGCATTAGATATTAATAGTGGAGGCTCTACAAGCTTGTAGCCTTGTGGTTTATATGACTTTTCTTTCAAAGGTGATTGTAAAAAGTGTGCTGTGGCTCATGCGCCTGAAATTGTCAACACAGAGCTTGAAAACTGATCCCGCAGGGAATGTCTTTTGTGAATCACTGAAAAGGAAAGCAATGAAACTGTAAAATTTCAGTGGCAGCTGTGACTCATAGTGTCTGATTAAAGCAGTGCAGGACATGTTGTGCAACAGTAGGCAGACAGCTACTTTGATATGGAAATGAAAATAAGTTACAAAGTATATTCCTAAAGCAATTTTCAAGAAGATTTTGAACACCAAAGTGAGTCAGAGTTTGACTTTGAGGTTATTTTAATTATCTGTGAAGATGGTTTTTTTGTGGATCGTTATTTTGCAGTTTATTGCTTTCAAAAGTCAACCTTTTTTCTTTCCCTTCAGAGCTTAGTATTTCTATAAATGTGACCTTTTTTTCTTCTGTTACTTTTCAGGGAAGTATTTACAGTCTCTTTCCAGTTTTGAAATAGAAGCTGAGAAGCAGAGAACATGTTGGAAACAATTGGTAATTTTTTTTTTCATTTGTATCACGATATTTTTGTGGCCACATTGAGTGTGTGTGATAGATTTGGGATATAGGTGTATACTGCTGAGAGAGGTTTTGAAAAAAAATAATATACTGTGCTTAGAAATGCTGTTGTGTTTGGGTTTTTGTATTTGAAAACAAAATTTGTACAATCATATGTTTAATGTATTTGAATTTGAGCCTGTTGTCTGGATTTCATTGTTTTAATCTTTTCTTGAATTAAAAATTTGCATGGAAAAGAAAGATGTTTTCTATTATGACTATTTATGCCCCTATTTATTTGCAGTGGACTGTAGCCACAGTTCCTGTAACTGGATTTCAATGAAGGCTCTTTCATTTTGTAACTCACTTCTTGATGGACAAAAATACAATTTTCATTGGCTTCTGATTTATGCAGTCTAGAAACTGGTGCTGACTAGGAATGATTATTGCTACAGATACTCATCGGGCCCTCCAGGCCATGGAGCGCTTACAGACAAAACTTCGGGATCGAGGTGACATTGCAAATGAGGAGAAACTGAGCCTATTAAAATCAGTGCTGCAGAGTCCTCTTTTTAATCAAATTCTGAGCCTTCAGACTTCTGTTCAACAACTGAGAGATCAGGTAGGAAAAATAGTCCTGCAAGTGCAAGGGGAAACTTGCTAAGGCAATGCAAATATGTTTGTGTTTCTGCTTTTTGAACAGGGAAATAGCTTTAACTAAACATCTGATCCAAAGGTTTGGGGACATACCACATGGACTTTTTGGGAAGCTATGTTTTGTGTATGTGATTTTTATGTATATGTGATTTTTTTGTGTATCCTTCTTACTTAAAATGTGCAGGGTAGGGAAATGGTGATATGGGTGCGGGGGGGGTAACATAAAGCTTTTTTTCTCTGACCTTCAAAAGGAGCATGTTTTCTATGAGGTCTAGAACTTGTTTCCTACGAGCCTTTTATTGCTCCTTTGTGTCTTACCCTGCTAAAATAAGGACGTAGAGGGAAGCTGTAGAATGGTTGACTTCTGAAGGAAATGAAGATCTATTTTGTACTTTGTATAGGAATAAAAGATCAAAGAGAAGCCAGAGCTTTTGCCTCCTTTTTGCTTGCTCAGGATATTAAGTATTAATTTTCTGCATGTTTTCAATGAGCTTGAGAAAAGGGTCAGCAACTTGGCTAGATTGACTTTATTTGTTGCTATAATTTTCTGGTCAGCAGAATAAGAATTTGAAGAATATAAAAAGTAGTTCAGTAACTGAATTAGGACTAAACTATGTATCTGGCTTTGCAAATTTTCATTCCTGTTGAATCCTCCAAGATGGCCAGCTCTGTCGGGTATGCAGAATTGCTTCTGGGAGGGAGCAGATCTGTGCATGGACCTTATCATCAGTGTGGAGCCTCATCTGGTCTCTGACCAGACTATGATGAGACGGATTCCTCACAATCCTCACAGTACTTCAGCTGTGCGGCAGAAGAATGCACTGTGGCCCTTTATTGCTTCTTGTGGATCATCTTGATGCTATTTTGCACAGACAAGAAGTAAATTAGAATGGTGTCTATGTTGTATTCATCACAATGGTTTTCAAATTTTGTCTGTTTAATATTTAGAGACTTAATGACATTGGAGTAATTTAAAAAAATCTCAGGAAACAAAAGCTGTCCTGAGGGTTTGTTTGCACTGCCATTTGGAAATGAGAATTTAACAGTGACATCCAGAAATTGTGTGAATTACATGGTGAAGACCCTAGGAACATGTAGTAAGAAGTAAAAGTATGCCTGAAACTTTAATAAATATTTTTTAAATGGCAAATTAAATTTTCACTTTTGGACATTAGCTATGAAGTTAAAGGATGGCTATCTTTTTAAATACACTTTGCTAAATTAGAAAATGAAGGAGGAGATGCTAGGATGGGTAATTTAAGGCATGTATTTTTTAAAAAGCAAATAACAATTTCACTTTCTGTCCTGACTGCAGGTTTGTCAGTGAAGTAATTTTAGTGCTCTGTGCATGTTGCATGGTATGTACCCTGTTCTGTTTGACAGGGGAGCTATTTGGATGTGAATTCCCTTTTTTTTATGTGTGCTTATATGAACACTTACACATGTAAGTATATGTTTCCAGCATTCTTAGATTTTGTCAGTTCTTCATCTTATATTTTTTCTGTAGAATTTCTTCCATACAATATGACATGAAATTATTTGTTTTTATTTTGTGGTAAGTATTTACAAGGCATACTGAAACAGGACACAGAATAAAAGCATGAAATAGGTAGTTATGTTAAAAAACCTGTGTTTTCATAGGTGCACTTTTGAGGACACCACTCAAGGACACCCTTTTCACAACTGTAAGGGTACTGTGCTCTTGAAGCTCTTAAGCAACAGGTTGATGAAAACTGCAAGGCATGTGAGTAGTGACCAGGTTTTTTTGGCCAAGCTGTGTCAGAATAAGGAGAGAAGTTGTATCCCTACAGTTGCAGTCAGAGCCCTGTTCGAGACAGGATGACAAATGGTGCTGGCTTGTGCAATGACAAGATGTTGCAGCTTCTACCCACTGGAGATAAGGATGGCTAATTTTTTTATGTTTAATGATGAGCTGCAGTGACAGTTTAATGGGCATTTGCTTCTTTTCCAGGTGAAGTGTGACAGTCTGTTTAACTGCCCCTCTCTTTTCAATGAGTTTTTAAACAGCTACAAGACTACTGCAAAATTCTTGAGGAGGTCATCTTTTAGGACAAGGTAGTTTGAAAGAGGGGAAGGGAGCAGGGAAGACAGAACGGCAATTTACTTTACAAGTCAAACAGATTCTTTGCAAGTATCCCAGCAGATGTAGGTCAACCAGTGAGACTTCATTGTGGACCTCTAGGGTCATCAATAAACTTCAAGGTAAAGATGTATTCCTGGCTTGAGGCATTGTGTCTTGAAAGCCCAGAGATGATAGTGAAAGTCCTGCCCTTTATTTGGGCAGTATGTGGACTGGGTGGTATGTTGCTTTATCTTGAGGCATGGTCTAAAGTCAGAAAATCTGGTGCCTTGATTCTTATTAGGTAGGCTTTAATGTTGAGGCGTATTTTTTTCCCTAAATGAGTGAACAGGGTTTGTTTGTACTGCTAAACTGTCATTGTGAAGTTAACCGAAGTGGAAAAGTCTAAGCACAACAAAGGGATGTTTTTTTGTGAATTACTGTTTTGACTTCAGAAGTCTCTTGAACTGGGGAGCACTGAAGGAAAAAACTATTTTTTTCTTGTCTCTTTCTGTCCTTGTTCTTCAGTTAATGCTTGTTTTCTGATGTTGAAGAGCAGTCTTGTTGTTTGAAGTTAAGACAGAGACAGAGAAGAAAAATAGAGATTGTGGTGTTTAAAATATCTTAATATTATTTTATTTTCTTTATGAAATATTTTAAAGAAAATGATTGGACTATGTTAGCATCCCTGTCCTGCTTCTTTTCTATTCCTTTTTGTCTCTCAGTTGTTCACCTCCTCCTCTATACCTTGTCCTGTCTCCTTTCCACTCAGAGCTGTGCCAGAACAAAATATCTAGTGGTTGGCTCAGATGGCAGGGCTGCATTTCTCAGTTTTGGGGGGTTTTTTTGTTTGATAGTTTGTTTTGTTTTGTTGGTTTTTTGTTTGTTTTGGATTTTCTTTGTTGGTTTTTGTGGTTTTTTTTTTTTTTTTGCTTTTCTGTTGTGTTTTTTGTTTGTTTTTTTATTTTTTTTTTTTTACTTGTGAGTTTGACCATAGTTTTTTCTTCACAATGTAGTGGTGGGTAGCAGCTGGGTGTCTGTACAAGGGAGGATTTAGGGAAGAAGTGGGATATTGTCTTTTTCTGTTGCTGGTGAACACTTAACATTGTTAACACAACTCTGTCCTTTGGACAACTAGAGACTTTTAGTTCATGTTTTGAGCTCCTCTTGGCAACAATACTGTTTGTGCTTTTAAATGAAGTGATAACAAGAAATGCTAATTTGGGATCTACTTCATCTGCTCTGTGGATGGAGCCATAAAGGTGCAGCGAGCAGAGTGGTGCTGGTGCCAATTCCTGTTCCAGGCAGCTCAGGGCCCTTTCCTGCTGTTGTGCATGTTCTCTGGCTTGTGCTTCCTCACTTCCAGTGTGATTGCAGTTGCAGCTGGCCTTCTTGCTACTCAGGAATCTTGCAATCAGTCTTGTGCTTCTTGGGGTGTCCAGGGTTGCTGCTCAGTGGCTGCTGTGCAAAAATACTGAAAATTTCTTTTTGTTGAATAAGTTGAGACTTAGAGATGTTGAGGACATTGCTTTAAGTTTTGATACAGTACAGACGTGGATTGTGTTGCTTTTTTGTTAAAGTATTTTGAGCTACTGCCTGTAAGCACTACTTGATTGTATTCTGTGTCTGTCTGTGTGACTAAAACATATATTTTGTCATACTAAGTGGTATTTATGATTTTTCCTTTTTATCTTATGCAAATTTTGTCCATGCTGGAGATGTTTATACCATAAGGAGAAAGCCAATCAAGGAAAAATAGCATAAGCAAGCTTATAAAACAAAGCAGTAATGTTTCATTCCGTAATTATACAGTCAAGGGGCTATAAAGCTCTTTTTTAATGGAATTATGGTAGTTTGCAAAAGTAGTGCAATATGTAAATTAAGAAAGTAGTGCAATTTGTAAGTTAAGAAAAATATATCATTTTAAGATTTGCGCTTGAGGTTTATTGCTCCCCCTGGAATGACCTATACTGCTGTGGTTACCAAGAATATATAGCAGTTGCGCTCTAGTTTTTCGTGCTATAAACCTGGATTTCGTGGGACATGTGGAAGAGAGTGGTCATCACATTTCTGCTTATAAATATGTCTTGGAATTCTGAACTTCTACATTAAGAACTACCGTAAATATCACTATAAATGTTTTAATAGTTCTTAAGGTGTAACCATGTCTGTTTCCAAAGAAGAGATGTGAAATGTGAGGTTTTTGCACACACACACAGAAAACTTTATTCTGTTAACAGTTTAACTTTTTTTTTTAGTTTTATTGTTTCTTGGAGTTTTAGAGGTCAGATGAAATTTTATGTGAGGTTGGCTTCATGCACTAAGCACATTTTCCATTAAATATGAGCTGTGTTTGTTTAAAAAGGGTGTAATGAAAATGAGATGTTGCTGTCAGTTGCTGTGACTGTGTTCAATACTGTGTTGTAGCTCTGCTGTTGTACTGAAATTTTGAGGAGAAGGTTTGAGGACTAGGTATTTCTAGTCTGAACTGGAAGGTTATTTTTTCCTTTTCCTGCAATGTATATAGTATGCAAGACTTCCTTTCAGTGGTATTTTAACCATTGTGCAAATAAATATAATCCAGTTTTTTCAGAATAGTGGAGTTACTGCATTATGTATATTAGAAAAACAAGAACAGTTTCCATCTTTTGCTTTGAAAGACAATGGGAAAAGTCAGTCTATTCCTGTATATCTATTCCTGTATATCTATATACTCAGAAAAGTATGGAGAAAGGATGAACTTTCAAATGGAGGAAATAGCCACTGTATTTGCCAGTTTGAACAGGACTTGGTCAGTGAAAACATGCAATATAGAAACTAAAAAAAATCATTGGCGTGAAACAACTACTGTTTCAGCATGAGAATGTGCAAATTCTCTACCAGGGAGAAATCCAGAATTCTGTAGGGACATTGCCCTACCTTTTTTGAAAAACTGAGTGGAGAAAAGCATGGTGATACTGGATAGATGTTCAGGTGGAAGTTGAAGTGCCCATCATGATTACTCTGCTCTTAGAATACTGTAAACAGTGCAGTGAGCTACCTAAAGCAATCAATCCACTGTCCAGTAGTACTAGGAGAACATACTTAAATCACAGTATAAGTTTGAGTGGTACAAGTAGTATTTTGGATTCAGATTAAGCATGTAATACTAGTCATAATGGCAATATGTCATACTCTGAAACGTTTTATTTTTGATGTGTATTTCCATTTGTTCTTTGGTGATTATAGATACAGAGAGTCTTTTATGGTATACTAGAGAAAAACCGTATCATAATGCAAACACCATTTATAACATCCATACTCTTGTAAAACGGACATAATTTTGTTTACTGTGGTTTGATGTAGATTTTTATGTATGATTTTTCTAGTGCAATTTGCTCCCTACACATTTGTGTGTAAAGAAGTACTTTAGATACATGAGGAACATAGGCTTTTTATGCCAAGAGGGGTTTCACAAACTGGGACTGTCTCTGCATTAGCAGTCTGCAACATTGTGTGGTGTCCTAGAACAAATTCAAAGCAGGGGGCTCTCAGCTGCAGTTTCTGTGACATAAAATTCTGTTTCTCTCCTTTTTGGCCAATGTGGCTTGTTTTTTGTAAAGTAGAAGGTGTTCTAGCTTTCTGTACATTTCAAATTTTGCTTTTAGCATTGTTACAGAATTTTCCTTTTTTTGTCTGAGAAACTGACTACTCAAAGTAGGGAATTTGCACACAGTTGGGTTTTATAAGACTATCAGTAATACCAATGACTTTCTACTTCTGCCACCCTGAAATGTGAAGCATCCAGAAGCTCCTGGATGAAGGAGCCCTCAGGACAGAATAATGCAGTTAGAACGGTGCTAAATGAAATTGCAGATATTTAATGTATTTTTCTCTAGGTATAATCATACTGATTGAAGTCATTACCATGCTCAGCTGCTGAGCCTGGCTCACTTAGTTTGAAGTTACCACTCCAAAAGCTGCACCAAAGTTTAGTGAGCCCTCACTAATGGACATTGGATAAAATTGGTAGTTTTTACTCGTACTGTTCTGTTCTTTGTTTAGGCTAACTTTGCTGGCTTTGCCAGAGCAGGTGATAAGTTCTCTAGGGACTGCTTTGACCAAGAGTGCTCTGAGGATGGTAACTTACAGCAGAAAGGGTAACTCTGCGCTATTTTCTGCAATGACCACTGCGATTTAGAAAGAGAACTTGAATCTAGGACTTACTAACATTTGTGATACCAGACCTGTATACTATGGCCTTTAGGTGCACATGAAAGGTAGTTCGGTGTGTATCTCATATACTCTTAGGCTGTTTCATATGAATGGTTAGTTGCTATAATTTTAGATACTCCTAGGATTAATGATTTCACCAATGACCAAATTTTGTGGGAATAAGCATAGCAACAGTCTCTATAAGAAGATTTGAAGATGGAGGAGAATAAGAAATAAAGCACATAACTGACCAAGTTCAGCTATACAGTTTTATACATTGAAATGGATAACACTGTGAAGGTGGAAGTGAATTAACCTATTATATGGCCTTATGCAGATAAGAAACACAAGTATGTTGTAGACTTTACTAGTTTCAAATCCATTCATATAATGTAAGGGGAAGTCTGACATTCTCAAAAGGGTAGAATTTGATTACATCTCTGCGTATTGTTACGTGTGATGAACTGTGAAACAAGGCTTATCTATCTGTGCATTACAAGCTTTCCAACACGAATGTATGCAATCAAAGAAAGTGCATATGTGCACATTTTAGGTGTTACAATTTGTTTGAAACATAACCCAGATGATTCCTCACAAGTATGGATAAAGAACATAATTGTTGGGATATAAAAATCACTGAGTTCCAAACATCCAAATTTTCTTCTTTACAGTTTTTTTAGGTCAGAGCTGACTTAGAAATGCTAATGAAAACTTTTCTTTTTAATGCTGACTTGTGGTATTTTTTCTTTAACTTGAGGCCTTCCCAGCCATATAAGTTATTCAACAAATTATGTTTGTTTTATTGCATTTTCCTAAAACACTCAGATGAGATGAAATTGTATGATGGAGAACAATATTGACCTTTTAATAACTGGACTGTTGGAGAATTGATATGATAAACCCAATAGTTGTAAAATACTTGAACAATTGAGACTGGTGCAGTAGATATTTTAGAATATATTTACTGTTTTGAAATTTTTATTGATACTTGAAGTATAAAGTACAACTTTAAGGAAGGGGAACCTTAGGTTTCTGTACTGTGATGCAGAATGCTAGAAAGTGTGCATTGTAAAACTATGAAAAGTATTTTAAGTTGCAATATAATAGTTAGTATGCCAGGCCAGTAGGAAGCAAATTTATCTGGAGTAAAGCAGTACCAATTGAAAGTCAACAGACATGTGAGACAAAAGACAAATGAGGGTTTCTGCTTTACCTGAGCTTTATATCACCAGCAGTTATTAGATTGGTTGGCACAGATCACTGGGAAGAGGTGATTTACTATGGCTGTGCAAAACAGAGGTTTTTCTTTTCTGTTCTGAGAAAAATGGCTGTAAAGTTTGTGTAAATGTATGATTGTGACTTACAGATCAGCCTGGTGATTTCAGACTTGTTCACAAATCTTGTATTTAATCCTAGCTCATGCAGATAGTAACACTGGTAGGTGTAGTACATAGTGATGCAGAAACCCTGACCAGTGAAATTTGTTCTCTATGTAGCTGTTTGATTTACTTATTTTTTCATCAATTTTTGCATGCTTCTTTTTAAAATTGTAAAACAAGTGATAACATTTTTTGTTTTGTTTTTTGGTTTTTTTTTCCTTAAATACTGATGTTGTAAGAAACCTTTGTTCTCGTTTACCTCTAGCATAGTGATGGAGTACTTCAAGATGCTATCGTGATGGGAACAAATGAATTTTAGACAGAGTATGGAAAATAATTTTAAGTTATTCTAATCAATTTGTTTTGTGGTTGTAGTGTGCAACTCAATTGTACTCAGTTGGGTATAAATATTGAAGGTAATTTTTCTCCTTAAAATGTCTGTTTAAAATTGCAAATTGGAATTTCAAGTACTTTTGATGGTCAGTTGGCTTATGATAATGTCCTTACCTAAGGAGGTTTCTGCTGTGTCTATAAATCTGTGTTGCCTTCAATCTTTTACAGGTAAATATTACTCCTTCCATACATTCCAGTGGTGAATTCCCTCAGCTTCTCCATCATGGTGTGAACATGGGGTCCTTGCCACTTAATGAGTCATATTTGTTGGCTCAGCAGAATGGCAACCCAGCTAATGTGTTAGAAACATCAATGAGGTCCATTACTCCTCAGATTAATGGGAAATTCTCCAGTGATGACTTTGAGCAGCTGATCAGAAACATGTCCCAGGTAACCCTATCATATAATAACTACAAAATATGGATTACTGATTATATGAGGATTAAGGTACATGTATATTTATTTAAAAGCAATTGAGTTACTGTACGAACCACAATACCATTTATGTATAAATAAAAGTAACCTTTTAGTTTGAGAAACAATTAGTAAGTGAGAAAGCAGTTTAAAAACTAGCCCTGACATAGTCACTCATGAGCTACTGTCCTTAGCTGACCAGTGTGTGTATTACAGATCAGTATGCCATTATTTTTTCATGCTCATTGTAAAACTGCTGCTCTGTGCATGAGGGAGGTACTTTGTCAGAGCCTGCTCTTGTATGCATAATTAACGAAATCTATGTGTTTCTTGGAAATCAAATGGAAAATTTTGACCTTGCTGTGCATTGTTCTCTAATCTTACTACTTTTCTGTAGTAGGCAGAAGTGGTGCACGAGTCCCTTCAGTGGCTGGAGCTGGGAGAGCCCAAGCATATTTTCTAGGATTTATCAATTTAATCTGTAAGAGAGCAGGATAGGAGAAGCCTAGTGGTGTACAGGAGAGCCTTTTTGCATAGTCCAAGTTTTTTTCATCTGTCTGAAATTCATCTATTTCTGGTTTTGCTTGAAAGTGGTCCTGTGGTCCTGTACCCTCTAAAATATATATATATATATATATATTAATTAGTATATAGTATATATATAGTATATATACTATATATATGCTATTCAGTCACTACTAAACCAAAACTTTATATATTTATCATTTTTCCCTGATTTCCTCTTCTGGGCTGTAATAATATTTATTTCTCAAACATTTTCTGTATGATAGCAAGAAATTGGAAAGGAACAACTGTGTTTCAGTTATTAGCTTGTACAGTTTTGCTCAGCTATAGTTGTTATTAATTAGTGACAACTTATTTGTTTCAAAAATTAATTTCCAGTTGTTTGCCACATTTATTGTTGCTGCTTTTCAACATAATTAACCTTTGTTCATTTTTAACCTTTTAACATTTGTACACATTTTTTAACTTTTGCTGAACAGGGTCGTCTTGTTGAGACAATTGACCTTATTAAACCTCTAAGTGGTGGTCTGGGCTTCAGCGTTGTGGGACTCAAGAGTGAAAACAGAGGAGAGCTAGGAATATTTGTGCAAGAAATCCAGGAGGGAAGTGTGGCACATAGGTAACATTACTACTGAATATTTTACTATACCATGTGTGTATGTGACGCTGCAGTTCAGTTGTGTTACTGCTGTCATTTTTGTTATTTTATTTTTGAGCTTCTGGTACAAGGACATGTTTACATGTTTCTCTCTTCATATTCTGAGCATCATCACAGAGGTAAAATTACTTGCCACTATTGATATGATGTTGAAACAGGCATCATATGAACTGTTCTTATTTTACAGAAATTACAGATGGCTTTCCCTGGGATTTTTAAATAGGGAAAAAGAGGGAGATACTGTTCTGTGTCATGTCTTTTAAAGTAGGAATACATATTTTGCCATCATTGAATGCACTGAAAAACAATTTGATGCAAAAAAGTCAGCTGTATCTGGCAGTGTTATTTGTTAGTTAGAGTCCCATTGAGCAGGTGTGAAACCCAGATTTGACATCAGGCAAGTCTTGACCTAAAGTCAGGGATATTCACAGAGATACTCAGCTGATATTACAGAAGCTCAGCAATAATGCCTTGCTGAAATTATGCTTCAGACTTAAACTCAGATTCCACAGCTGATGTTGAGAGAACTGCTGAGGAACCACACAAACTCAAAGGTAAATGGCAGCAGCACTCATTCACTGCAGGCTAGTAAAGTGTGTCACTGGTCCAGGCTGCTTTGTGGTGTACTCTGTACATTGTGTGGAGAGGCTGAGACATGTTGGTGCTGCTTCTCACTGTGCTTTAGGGAGATATTTTCGGATTTTTTGTGATCTGAATATTCACTGTAAGTCTAATAACAACATGGGCAAGAGAGACAAGAACATGGTATACAGACTTAATTGTAGTTAATCAGGTATAAAATGCAGCTTGCTTTATACCCTACGATATTTTTTAGTCTCCTCAATTTTTTCTTTTTTTCTTTTCTTTTCTTTTGGTTTAGGCGAGGTGGCTTTTTTTTTGTTTGTTTGTTTGTTGGTTTTTTCTTCTGTTTGCTTGTTTCTTGTAAGTTGAAGCTAAATAGTTTTTCCCTACCTTGGTGCTCTACTTGGGTTTATCGACTGTGGGGGCTCACAAAGGGTGTTGTAATAGAAATTCTTGTTTTCCTTGCTGCCCTTGCTCCCCTTTTTTATCAAAGCATTCCCACTTTGGGATGCAAAGAAGTAGTGGAAGAAAGAGAGGGTAATTCAGCTTCATGCACTTCCTTTGGAGTAGATCTGAGGAAGGACTCGGTATGTGATTTTACAGTGATGCTTAACAAAATTTGTTTCTGTAACATACTGATGAAAGTGTGTTCCACTCTATGGTTTGATGAATATTCAGAATGGGTACACTGAACAAAGTGGAGCACTTGGTCTGTAAAGCAAGAGGCTCAAAGTCAAGGATAAGCATAAATTCCCAGGCTGTGGTTGGGAGCAACTGAGATTAATATACTTAGTCTCGCATGGGGGTTCAGGGAGAGAAAGCTGGCTAGGGGGTAGTCACCAGGGGAAAGGAGCAGTGGGATTAGCTTCAAAGGGAGCCATCACCAGGGTGCCACATCAGCTCCTTTCAGCAACACTGCAGGGGGGGATTAAAAAAGTAGGGGGAATTGAGGTTGTTAAAAATCCTGTAAAATTGTCAAAATATTGCAAATTCTGTGTCAATGCTTCCTTGATTTTTTTTATTTGTTTATTTTGTCATCTGTTTACACCTGTGTGATAGAGATGGAAAGCTGAAGGAAGGAGATCAAATCCTTGCTATTAATGGACAAGCTCTTGATCAGACAATTACACATCAACAGGCTATCAGCATTTTGCAGAAGGCAAAAGATAATGTCCAGCTAGTTGTGGCTAGAGGCACTTTTCCTCAGATCATCAGTCCTGTAGTTTCCCGGTCTCCATCTGCTGCTAGCACAGTTTCAGCCCATTCCAACCCGGTGAGTATAGCTCAAACATCTGTGTATTCATTCCTGGATGTACATGTACTTACTGCATATAGTCTTTTGAGTAATTTTTTGTAACTTGTATGTACATTCCTTCACAATTCTTGAGGTTTTTCTTCTATTTATCTTTATTATACCTTTTCCCTTTCAAGACTAGAAAATATTCTTGCTTGCTGGGGGAAAAATCTTAATCTTGGATGTATTCTATGCTCCCATCTGCCAAATTATCTGTATCCACCAGTGCAAATGCAGCATGTTTACCTTACTTGATGAAGCTTTATTTTGAGGTTGCACTAAACAGGATATTTTTTCTTTGCATTCTGCTTAAGCAAACAAATTTTTGAGGCTTTGTAATCTGATCTGCACCACCAGCTGGATGGGTGCTTTTGTGTTTGTTTCTCTGTTATCTGTTAGCATGGGAGCTCCAGTGAAATTACAAGATGCGCTTAAGGACTCCCTAAAAAGCAGCTCTGCTACAATTCCTTTCTTATGAGAGCTTTTGCACATCTAGGTGTAGACAGCACAGTTCAGAAACATGGTGGTATCAGGCTGATATAAACTGTACTTTCTCTTCCTCTTACCTCACTCATGTAATGGATTGTCCTGGGATGGAACAGCCTATATTCAATTTTTTTATATTCAAGTTCAGTCTTCTGTGGCCCTTCTTTAAGGGAGTCAATTACCAGAAGTGTAGAGAGCAATCATTCTGGAAAAAGGAACTGTTTTTTTAATCATTAGTATAAAGCCTTTAGTGGAAGAATGTCAGAAATGTTCTTTATATCTGTGTACAGGAGGGCAGCTGACTGACCTAACTTTTCCTGCCAGCACATAGGGGAAGCCTGCTCTTTTCCAGTATTGCTGTGACAATATTGTTATCTATGTGATTGCCTCTGTATTCGCTGAACAGCTTCCCTTGCATGAAAAGATGTTCTTTACAAACATTCCATAGCTGCTTCTGGTTTGTTTAGCATACCTTTCCCAGTTTTCATGTTCTCTTTGCTTTCAAATGCAACATACTAGGAGCCATTCTTTTTCCTTCAGGCTTTGCTTTATTATACTGGCTTTATGTTAAGACTGGATTTCCAAACAGGTATCACAGGCCTTTGAATTTGCAATACCTTGATTATTCAAAAGAAAAGCTTATTTTAAGATTATACCTGGTGTAGCACCAGCTGTGTTTTTAAGTTTCAGGTGAGTTTACTGTAGGAGTTCTTGTTCAGAAGAAGGAGTACCATGAGCTTCCAGCTGTCCCTTCAAGGAGTGCCCCATGCGAGTGAGATAGGATTTGCCTTTCTTTCAGAGCAGTTTTGCCCCTCTCAGAACACAGTCTGCTGTCAGAATGACTTCATTCTCGTGCTGTTGCCATCAGACAAACCAGAAGAATACTACATGGGGCATTTCTCTTACTACCTGCCTCACAATATTTGGTTCTGCTTTCAGCCTTAGAAGTACTGAATTGGGATTTTGGTTTCTCTTTTGCTTTGTTGTAATGGCTGATGTGAACATGCCTGAAGAACAGACCTGAAAATTTTAATTTCCAGTCCTGTGTGATTTTCTAGAAGCAGTATTTACTGACTCCAAAGGAGCATGAAGGTGGGCAGTGCTAGGCTGCTGCCTGTATTCATTTAACGAGTTCTTGGAAGTTCTGACTCATTATTCAACTCTGGTTTGTATCAGAGAAGTTCCACCTGTTATAGAATTAGTTATTTACTGATTAAATATTATGTAATATCACACCTAATAGTAAATGTTAAAAAGGTATTATATGTAAATCTTCCTCCAACTTTCCATTATTAAAAACATACTCAAAAAATAAGAGAAAATATGCTGCAAATTCCTATATATGTATTAATAGTTTGACTTGATAATTGTAAAGGCCTTTTTACACCTGAACGATTCTATGATGCTATGTTTTTAATCATTTGCAAGCTTTTATTTTTTCCTTTTAGGTTCACTGGCAGCATGTGGAGACCATAGAGTTGGTCAATGATGGCTCAGGTCTGGGATTTGGGATAGTGGGAGGAAAGTCAACTGGCGTGATTGTTAAAACCATCCTTCCAGGAGGGGTGGCCGATCAGGTAAGTTCAACCTACCTCTCTGTTACTGTTCAGTAAGGTGTGAAGTTACTCATTACTTTTATGATCAGACCAAATAGTAGTAGCTTTTATCCAAATAAATGAAGAAAAAGAAACAGTAATTATGGAAAATTTTCCTCTGTAAAAGTGGCTTTAATGCAGGAGTCTGCATTTGAAATCTAAAGATTAATTAGGTTCTAAATTGCATTTTCAAATTTAGTAACATTATAAATGTTGTGTGCATTTACAGTCTTAATTCTTTCACGAGTGTACTTTCACGAGTGTATGAGGCTGTAATCAGGGGTGGTGAGGATTCCAAAGATTGACTTTCTGTGCCCTAATAGCTAAGAGCATCTGCTTTTCTCTGCTGGGCTTACTGAAGTTGGTAGTAGATATGTGGCTTCGTGTGTCTGCTTCAAGACACGGGCTCTGCTCTTGCCTGAAGGGGTCGTGTGAATTGAATTTGGTTATCACACCTCATTTCAAGCTTGTTCATTGGACAGGTACCTTGGGCTGCATTTATGATGGTTAAGGATTGAGTAGGCACAGAGACTGGTCAGTCTTCCAACAATAGTAGTAGTGGCCTGATAACAGGGCCTGGAGGGGCATGGACAGCATTTACTGCTGTCCTCTTTCCCCTGAACAGGTAGATAGGTTCCTTTTAGAAACCTGTCTTTCTAACACTCATCATATGTCCTAAATTCATATGAAGCTTTTTTATTAATTAAAGGTTAATCAGTAAGAGACTAAACAAGTGTAAATCAGTTTATATAGCTGGATCACAGGAAGAGAGAAATGAATTTTATTTTGAAGTCATGGTTAATCCTGTTACTATTAGTAGTAGCTTTTTAGTATCAGTGCAAACCTGAACAGGCATTTGTATTCTGTTTTTTGGATGTGTGCTTGAAAATGGAACCCAAAGTTCTGCAATCTACATGCAATTGTTAAATACCATTAGGAGCTGGTAGCTGTAGCACATTTTTGTAGCTAAGCAAATTTTTTTCTCTGTGCTTGGATGGTGTCTTGTTAAAGGATCTCCTGGATATCTCTGGGGAAATTCCTGATAAAACTTGTGTGCCATTATGCAGCCTTCTTTTCTTCTCCATGTTATCAGGATATTGGCTTGGCATCCAAAAAAAGTCACCTGATTCATCTGTCAGAAGTGACTAAAGCTATGTGCTATTTTTCGAGTTGAATAGTACATGGGAGAAATGGCATTTTTTCATCATTATTTTTCCTTCAGCATGGAAGACTGTGTAGTGGAGATCACATCTTGAAAATTGGTGATACAGACCTAGCTGGAATGAGCAGTGAGCAGGTGGCACAAGTTCTAAGGCAGTGTGGAAATAGAGTGAAATTGGTAATTGCAAGAGGTCCTGTTGAGGAACCCCTTCTACCTGCAGTTCCTCCAGGAACACCAGTACCCACCTCTACACCAGAGAAACAGGTACGCAACAGTGAACATATGTAACCCATTGCAAACTTCCTTTCTTTTTAACTGCTCTTTGAATGTCTTTCGTGTTAATGTTCTCAGAAGCTAGGATTTTGTTCCCCAGTAGTGCAATTCTGGGAGAATTTAAATGTAATGAGTCCACAGTGCAAGGAACTGTATTCTTGAAGACTTTTGGGATTAAGGTTTAGGACTTCAATAAGTATAATCTGATTAACAACTTGTTCTGAGTGGCTTGTAAGGTATGTTATTACATTGGGACAACTGAAGCAATGCAGTCTTTTCTTCAGGACTGAGCTAGTTGAGTCTTTAGCATTTCTCTCTCTGCCTTTTTCCTGTATAATTTCATCTGTTCATCAGAACTTTTCTCCCTGTGCCAAGCAGCACAGAGATGCTAATCCTTTCCTACATCACCTGTCACTGCTCATTTGCTAGATATTTTCTAAAAAAAGTAAGCCAGCTGCTGCCCTTACTCCCCTGCTGATGATTGTACTTTGTATCTTTACTCCTCTACAAGTGTCAGCCACTTAAAAAATGCTGTAAATATTATCATGACTTGTCAGCTCAAAACCTCTACAAAATAGGTAATTTACATGTTTGTAACAAAGTCTGGTTTCATGGGATTCAGAAACAGTACTGTTTTGCCACATATTGCTATGACCAGATACATTTAAATGTAAATATTTCAAGTAAATTAATGAGAGAAGAAAAGGTTTGTTGCTTTTGAGCCTATCCTTAGATAGAATTTTTTGTTTTACTTTTTCCTGTTGTTTTTCTGGACATTTTCTTCAGTTCCAATGTAGATTTGAGTCAAGTCACATATGAAGAGAAGTCCTTGAAATTTATGCATGGATATTATGTTACAATTTAGATGGTGTTACCATCCTTTTGTCTCTGTCCATTGTAGTAATATCTGTGAAAAATTAACATATATTCATCCCTTGTTTTGTGGCTATAAGGCAAAGAAAGTTGATTTTAACATTGAGATTTCTGAGCATCAAAGATAAGAAACAAACTAGTACTTTTGTGTCTTTACAGCTCAGAGATGTAAAATCTTTCTGCATTTTAGATAAAGACATTAATATTTAGCACTAGTATTACTTGTCTGAAATGCATCTCTCAAAATAAAAGCTGAATTTGATAATTTAATCTGTGCATTATTTCTGCAGTATTTGCCTTTTTGAGGTTATATTATGCAATGTTTGAAGATCTATCTGCAGCTGCAGAATATATGTGATTTCTAATACTGACAAAATAGCGAAGGGACACAATTTGAGGTTTTTGCCACCTTCCCAATTTTAATACTTTTCAAAACCTTTTTCCTGCTACTTCTTTCCTGGCAGGAGGCAGGCTATTTTTAAACTGCTCCTGCGTACACAAAGTCACATTCTTGGAAGGAGCACCCCTGTTAGCAGTCATGCAAAACTCATTGATTTGGGTCTGGAGTGAAGATGATGATTCAAACAGCTTGATTTTTAGTTTCTTCCTGTCAGATGTGATGTAGGTGAAGTCTTCATGATGCTCTTAAAACTATTATTGGGACCAGAATGGCTTTGCAAAATGGTCACTTCTTGTCATGTTACCTGCAGATGTGTATCTTGTATAAATTCAGGAGGCTACAGGAATTGGATCTTTTTTCAGTGGCATTACTTGTGGCCTAAATAGTTAATCATCAATGAGAGGGATGATTAATATATTAGCAATTTATATTTTTTCTTGTATTCAATTTGGTTTCTGGGGGGTTGCTTGGATAAAGAGCTAAAGTCAGATTCTGTTGGGAAGTAGCATCTTAGCTCTCCTGAAATCTTTTTTGGCGCATACTTACCTAGTCAAACTGGCTTTAGTTAATATCTGCTTGGTTTCCATATTGGCACTTAAAAAAAAATTAACTGCTATTTGGCATGCAGAAGGGGCAGAATAAAAACTTTTGATACAAACCCCCAATGTTAAAATAGGATTTTAATACATATTCCACTTTCATTAACGACAAGTAATTAAATAGATCCAAAATCCATTGGTACTGAAATTCAGAGAGTTATAGCAGGTATTAATGAAGATTGTAATTATTTAGCTAGCTGGAAATATAATTATGTGCTAAAATGAAATTTTTAAGCCTTTCAAAAGCAAAAAATATAATTGCCGGACTCGTGATAGCTTTTAGCATATTTTAAATTAACAAGTTTTAAAAAGACACCTATAGGTAATGAACAGAAATTTAGACAAGTAAAATAGAAAATACAATTGGTTTTGTTTTTTTTCCTTATTTTTAAAAACACAGCAGTCTAAAGCTAGTTCTGAGGAGGTCCCAGAAAATCGGCAAGCTACATATGCATATACATATATATGTAACTTGCGGTACAAGAAATGAATTGTTCAATTTGGGCAAATTTTGCCAATCATTTTATTAATTAAATAATGATTTGATAGGTTGAAGGTGGTATCCCAGAACAGTGGGGTGAAGGAGGACATGACCTGCCCTGCATTGCTTTACTGTGAGGAATGTTACCTACTCTTGCTTGACAGATGAACAGCAAATAAGAACAGAACCAAATTTCATACTTCCTTTTTTGTGGTTTTATCTAATTTGATGTGTTACTGACATTAAAGAATGTGGTGAATCTTTAAAGAAAAAGAGCTTCCTTTCTAATCCCCCTTTTCTTTTTAGGATGATGCTTCTGTTGATAGCTGTGAGGATGGGGAGAAATTCAATGTTGAACTCACTAAAAACAACCAGGGCTTAGGAATAACTATTGCTGGTTACATTGGAGACAAGACATCAGGTAATTGTTGATTCCTGCACTTTATTATGCAGTCTGTTGCATACTATGGTATATGTGCATCAATGACTTAATTTTGATATACCTTCTCTTAAAAGAACCGTTAACCTTTTAAAATATATTTGAAATTTGAAAAGGAGAAAGAATGGTTTTTATTTTGTAAAAAGGATGTTCAGAATAAAAGCAATTGATATTATTAAAAAATCACACCTCAGTATTTTTAAATCTCTTTTTATCTTCACTTTTGGCTAAACTCGTAGTTGCGTGTTTCTGAAAAGCAATGGTAAAATAGTTTGAGTCCTTTCTGTTAGAAGTAGCCTTCTTACAAGGCAACACAGTAGCATTCTGAGTAGTTTCTAGGGATTGTTATTAATTTTTAAACAATGTACATAATGCTGCTTGCGCATCACAAATTCTTTACTGACTTCTGGATGTAATAAATGTTTCTTCATCTGTGTGCTGTGGCAGACAATACATAAGTTTATTTAAAGAAATAAATGCAGAAATGTTCATGGACAGTTGCTTATTTTTACTTTGTAATTTCCACTACATTTTTCACAAAAATAATCCAGAACTCTCTTAAGCTTTCTTAGGGGAAATTTGGCAAATTGAGTAATGCTAGGAAGGGATGTCTTTTGAATGTGTCATAAAACTTCTCAAAGAGCTGTTGCTTTGATTTGTATGTTGTTTGAAAAATGTATGGATTATGGTACATTCCATATTCTTGGCAGTTCTAGCTATAATTTTTTGGATGAGACATAACTGGACTTCCATGGGACAAGACAGTCAGAGTTCATTAAAGTCCGCTCTTCAGCAGCTTCCAGTTGAATTTCAAAAGACAAATTGAGACGTAGAACATGTATAGATCTGAGAGCACATCTTGACTGATTTAGTGTTTGGGTGTCATTGGTCTTCGGTTTGAAATTACTGTGTTGCATGTACCTATGCTCGAGAATATCCGTGTCTCAGGAACTACTTAGGTAACTCAATTTTGTGGCATAACAGTTGTGGAAGAACTTGGCTGTCAGAGAAGGAGCAATAAAGCTACTGGACAACAAATAACATTTCTGTATTTTTTATAAGTGACAAATAACTTGTCATGTTATCCTACAGCTGTTACAGGATATAAGAATGCTTGGAAGTTAGGAGGACCAGCCATGTAATTATGCACAAAGCCTGGGCAAACAAAAACCCACCCCAACCCCCTGCCCCCCCCCCCCCCCCCCCGCCCCAAAAAAAAAACCCCAAAACCTGACACAAATAGAGAGACTTGTCAATGAGGGGACTTGAATATATATGTAATCTTATTTTTCCTAAGCTGAGTTGAGTCATTAACGCTCCTTCCTTATAGCTTTTGTCATATTGAGGGCCAGTAAAAAGATAGCTTGAGGTCTGCAAAGGGTGTGACAGCTTTCAAAATACATTTTGTAGTGTATTATGTTCACATCAAGCATATTCATTTAACAGAGTAAGAACATTTGTTGAGAAAAAGTAGATGCTGTTAAGATTTCTGATACCAGTGTTACAGGCCTGAGACCATCAGAGTGATTTCATGCCTTTTTATGCTGTTATTTTTCCTGATTTAATGTAAGCTGTGCAAAATGTACATGTAGGAACTCCATATATTTTTATTTTATTGAGCTGTTGAAGTTGTTTCAATGCAAGTGTGTTTTTCTTGAAATGTTTTCTTTTAGTAAAATGTCCCTTCTGTAGGTGTTTTCTATGTATTATTTTCCTTTTGATTCAAAAGTAGTGACTAGTAAGTAACTAAAATGTTTTTGATGGGTGTTTTTTTGTTTAATTTTGTTGTTCTGTTTGAGTTTTTAAGACTTTGTAACCTTTTTATCAAATAGTGATAACGGCAGTTAAAAATTGGTTCAAACGTAAAGTTGTGTTCCTGTTCATTTATAATTTTATCAATATGGCAATTGAAACATGCATTTTTTAAAGCTGTTATTAGGTACATAGAAAATTCAGAAATTACCAGATTAGTGTACTCCAGCTGAATTTTCTGTCCAAATCTGGCAAAAGTCAGAAATATGTTTTTTGTCTATGCTGGTTTCAATGTTTAGATTAAAGGAAGTTAGAATATTTCTTGTTTTGCTTCAAGAATATTTCTTGTTTTGCATCGGGAATTGTGTATTTGGCATTGTAAGGTTTTGAATGAAATCTGAGCCAATGCAGACAGACAATCTGGCTCATTGTTTAAGATGATAATAATATATATGTTTTTCTAAATCATTGCCTTCTTTATGATTCTTTTATTATCTTACTTAGAGATTGTTTTTTCTTTTTTATCCCCTTTTTTGATTGGTGCCTTTAGTTGCATTATTTAAATTGTTTCTAAATAAATCAGTTAATTTAATTTTCCCTGTTTTTTTATCCCAGAACCTTCTGGTATCTTTGTGAAAAGCATTACAAAAGGCAGTGCTGTTGAACATGATGGCAGAATCCATGTGGGAGATCAAATTATAGCTGTAAGTAAAAGCGAGATGAACTGAGATCGCTTGTCTATAAGACTCTGTTTCTTTATGTTGCAAAGAAAAGCTCATGAAGTACTTATTTAAAATACTCAGGATCAGTGTTGCAATTCTGAGTCCTTTCCTGACAGAGTATCTCGCCACAAGTTTTCTGATTGTGATACCTGCATGTAACTTGTAATTCTTAAAAAAAATATTGTATGTGAGACTATATCATTATATATCATCCTTATCAGTATAAGGTTGGTAAGTGTGAAATTTCAGAGTCTGATTCAAGTTGTGCCACTGTTTTCAAAATTATTTTAAGAAGTTGTGTCCATAAGTTTTAGGTGTTCAGAGAAATAAGAACATATTTTCATCCGTAAACTGTTGGTTTTGTGGTGGAAATCAGGTCCTGAATGCAGGGAGTGCATTTTTGTGTCCCTCATATATCTGTCCTTGCATTTGTGTGAAAAGAGCTCTTAAGAACAGATTATGGTCTCTCTCCAGAAGTGCCTGCATGTTTGTTTGTGGAAGTACATATATTTTTTCTAATGATTTACATGCTGAATACAAATGGCTAAAATGGATTATTCCAAAGTTTGTTTTCTTCTTCTACTGCAGCTGCAGAAGGAGAAAACTATTTGAGTAATCCCAGACGCTGAAGCATAAAAGTGTTTTTTAAATATGGTTTAAGTGTGGAGGAAAAATTAAATAGTCACACCTGATTTTTAGTTACTTTAGAAGAATTTCAGAGAGGGACAACAAATGACTAAGGGTCCAGGAGATTTATTCTTCATTTAGGAGGACTTAAAATAATGAAAATTGTGTAGATAGGCAGAAACAAATACAGGAGTCACAGAGCATAGTATTGTAAGAAGTATTTGAGAAATGTAAGGCACTGTGAGGTAGATGTAGAAATAATAGAATATAATGGAGTTTTCAGGGAGAAGAAGAATAAAATATGGTGGATGCTAGCTAGGGGTGATGGGATAGAACTGAGAAATGTCAAAGTTTTGAATTTCAGAAAAAACTCAAGTTAATGAGATAATAAAACAATTTAAAACAGAGGAGGCCAAAATTTTATTCTTTAAACTCTTAAAATGATGAACCAGCAATAATGTCTACTTGTTTGCAACAGTGTTCTGTTTGTAAATTGGGATTCATGGTGTTCATTGGTAGACTTCTCTGTATCTAAGTTTAGCTGACCTCAGAACGACTGCGCTCTGTAGGTCTTTCTGCCCTAGTGGATCAATGTGTGTCTCCTTGTTGTTTCTCCAGAACTCCTAGCCATGGCTGTGTTGTTTATTCACCCAGTATTATCCCTCAGAGGTAGGGATGGCTGAAGTGGTTGAGTGACAGGCTGTACAATATGCCCTGCACAGCACATGCTATACCCTCTCCCACCTTGCAGAGAAGATCTGCCTGGCTGCACCATGGTGGGTGCTCCTCCCCTCTTTGCTGTGGTGCTGGTTGTCACCTAGCTCTGAGCTACTCCAGTGGGTGTGCCTAGCATATCCAATTCCATAAAACTGTATAGGTTTTGTTCTTGCCCCTCCACTTGCTTTTTGCTTAGGCTAACAAATGCTTAGAGCTCACTGCATTGTTTTGCCCTGAACTTTTTCTCTGTGGGTGAGCTGAAAAGCTGCTTGATCCTGCAGGTGGATGGAACAAATCTTCAGGGTTTTACTAACCAGCAAGCAGTTGATGTTTTGCGGCACACGGGACAAACGGTTCGGCTTACTTTGATCAGAAGAGGTCTTAAACAGGAAAATCGTATTCCACCCCAGGAAGACTTCAGTGCTCCTGTTGAGCAGGACTTACTATTTCAAGCAAGGGATAGTACCACAGCCAAAGGTAATTAAAACTGGCTTTGCTGTTAAGTTGGCTTGAAGCATGTTTCTTTTCAATTGCAAACTGTAAGTAAAATGGGCCAGATTCATTCTGGGTAGCCATTACAGATGGTAATGGGTAGCTGCTGTACATGAGGGTGGAATTTTGTCTGCAATGGTTTGATTAATCTTTTAGACACAGTGGTATTATTTGCTACATTTTCAAAGTGACTGTTGAAAGTTCTTTCCTGCATTGCACTTCTAGCTGAATTGCTTCAAGCCTTTGATCCTGCAAATCTTTGAATGGTAAGAAGGCAGCAAATGTTTTATTCATACTCAGGAGTGAGAGCTGCATTCAAAAGCAATCAGAGAAAGGCCCTCCTTGATGGGCATAATCAATCTCATCCCCTTTTACTCTTGCTTGTTACAAGGTAGAGGAATGAGAGGAGTAGCCTGTATTTAGGGGCTGATAGGATATTCACAATGCATGTGTAAAATGTTCAGATGCCAAAGACCAGTAGTAATTTTGATGCTGCTGAGATTAGTGCAGCTTTATCTTACATACTCTGCCCATATTTAAGTATATGTGCCATGTCTTGAAAGTCAGTGTTTGAATGAAAGTTATCTATCTGCACAGGGGCTGGAAGCACAAAATAGCTGCTTGTGTTATAGTTTGATGTCAGTGAAAATATGTCACAAGTAGTCAACAGAGGCTTAATCTCCATCTTGCACAAGATTTTCAAAGAGCCAGTAGTATCTTACCTGTATTTCATCCTCCCACTCCCACCATTAACAAAAGGTATAGGCCAGTGTTCAGGATGCTGTTTCTCCAGCCAACAGGTATTCAAGACATCTGACAGGTCACAACAGACAGAACAGAATTTGGTGGTAAGAGAGGTTTCCTATGTATGAAAAGTGTGCCAGGTATGCAGCTCTCCAAGGCTGAAGCATTTTTGTTTTCAGTGTTAGCTTTCTGAATTCCACAGAGGAAAAAAAAAAGAAATTAATATAAGAATGTTAAAGAATGTTATATTTAGATGTATTTTTAG
Source organism: Melospiza georgiana (assembly GCF_028018845.1). Classification (NCBI taxonomy): domain Eukaryota; kingdom Metazoa; phylum Chordata; class Aves; order Passeriformes; family Passerellidae; genus Melospiza; species Melospiza georgiana. Next base: position 35,217,880 of record NC_080465.1, read on the forward strand.
TCAGTCATAGAAATGCAGGTACTGATGATTTCGGTGGGTTTTTTTGTTGGATGAACTCACTGGAGAAGGCAATGCATTAACAGAAGACAATGTCTTTGAAATGTGATTTTTTTTTTTTGGGCCACACATGCCAGATTCCGTTCGCCAAATACGAGTACTCTGAAGTCCAGTGAAGGAGAGAGTTGGTGTCCCAGAGCATACGTGTGAGCTTGATAAGTATTATGACATATAAAATAGCAAAATAGCTGAAAAGATTTCCTCTTTTTTTCAGATAACAATGAAACAGAACAGAGATCCCCATCACTGCCATGCTGTGCCAGTGTGGTAAATATTGGAGATGACATGAAACAACAGGAAACAGGTTCTCAAGGTTTAACATTTTATTCTGTGAAAATGCCCTTCTGTGCGCTTACACAAAGATCAGGTGTTTTGTGTGTCTTTCCATCTTCTGCAAGCTCTGTAGCTGAGGTAGAACTAGAAAGTCAAAGTAGTCATACATTTAATCATGGGCTCTTAATTGTAAGTTTTGTCGGAACAGGACTACTGTATGTGACTGAAAATAATTATATGCTGAAGATATCACATGAAGCAGTCTGCTTTGGCTACTTGCTCAACCCTCTCCTAGTCTAGTTTTGCGTATTTACTCTTAGTGTAGCCTAGAAAAAAAAAATATTTCTTTCCCATTCCCTGTTATCTTTCCAGTTGTCTGCAGCTGTGCAACCACATTCCAGCACTTCTGCATCTTCTGATAAATTTCCTTTCCCCAAATTCTTGAGCTTACATTTCATTTAGTGTTCTCTGGTAATGTCTAAAATTCAGTCAGTTCTGGTTTACTGATACTCTCCAAATTTTCCCATACTTTTTGTCAAAATTCCTATTTTCTACTGTGTATGTTTTTCCTGCTTGATCTCCTAGACCACTGTTCAGCATTTTTAGAAGTCCTGTGTGATGATATGCTTTTCAGATTTAGACATAACTTGATGGGTCAACTTGTTGTGGAACATTTTTGTGCTTCTGAAGTAAAAGGAGGAACTGAAAAGTTCTGCGATATATATCTTTTCATAACTCATGCTTTCTGATTATCTTGGATAGCTGAAGGAATCTCTTTTTAACTTCTTCCCTTCAAATACTGCTGTATCTTGGCCTTGGGGAAAGTATTGTCCTCTTTGAATACAATGCAACATCTGACTTTATATTTAGTAATGTCTCTGGGCAATGACTAGACTTAAAACACAGTCTGAGGCTCCTAGTCTTTTTCTATTCTTACAAAAATCACTTTGAGAACTTTGTAATGAAGATTCTTCTCCTTGCTTGTGATGAGCATTCACTCTGAAGAGTTTATTTTGATACTTACTGTAGACACAGCCTAGACCATGGACCTTGAGTATGTAGGGTCCTGTTAAACTTGCTATGTTTGCTGGCTGCTGTATCCAAATACTGCTTTTTATTGGTTTCTGCCATAGAGCCTAGACAATGTGCATGAGGAGGAAATGAGCAGAAAGAGAGCATTTCTCTGTTTTTTAAACCTGCAAATAAACCTTCAGTCAAATTAAGATTTGCTGCAGTTTTCTACCTAGCCTGTCACTGTATGACTGTACTTCTCCCGCTTCCTTCCTTTCCAAGTTTGTTACTGTTCTTTAGCTATTAAAATATTTTTTTTTAAAGAAGCAAAGAACTTGGACTTTTTGCATTCTGTTACTGACCTTTAGGGCTTACAGTTTCAGAAAGGTCTTTCACAGTTGCGCTCATGGTTTTAAAAATAATAATAAAAAAAGATCTCCAGATTGTGTTTTTTGGACATTCTCTATAAAATACAGGGTCTGTCCAAAAGGATCAGTGTGCATTTTTAAGTATTTTAGCCATCCTCCTGAAATAATCTGATCAGCACACATGTAGTCTGATTTAACATAGGGCTTGAATACAATGTTTTCGTTTCCTTTGTGTCTGTTATCTTGAAAAATTGCAAATAGTTGACTCAACTCGGAGGCTAGTATGTGTCTTTTTTCCCACCCCCCAAACTATTTGACTGAACTTCATGTCTTTCAAAATACACAGTTAGTTTTTCACGACTAGAATCTTTATATTGCTTTGCAAGTTTTTGCTGTGGTAACCCCAAGCTTGGTGAGACTAAACATGCCAAGTTTTTAGTCATATCTAGGAGAGTTCTGGCATCATGGGAATGATTGTGTCGTTGTGCATGTTCCATATACTTTTATCAGTTGTAGGAGTTGACTAGTCTTTTTAATTTTTTGTTACAATAATCTTAAATATAAATTTTAGATTTCCAGCTAACTAGTACAGAAGAAGCAGCTGCAAAGATAAAATGGCAGAGGATTATGGGTTCGAATTATGAAATAGTGGTAGGTAAATTTTGTTTACTCTTGTTAATTATGCATCTCTTTCATCTGTGCATCTATTATGTTGACAACATATGGATAGAAATATGTTTGTATTGCATTTGTTCCTTCATGTATGAAAATAACACATATGCTCCTTAGTATCTTGAAGATTATTCTAATTATAGACTTTGAATATAGATATGTATTTTTCTGTATTCTATCAAAACCATAGCAGACTTTGATGATTACTGTGCCCCTGACTATTGTTTCACTTATTTTCTAGTTTCAGGAGAATAAATGTGTTTAGAGAAAAAATATTTAATGTGAACTCCAAAGCTCACTTCATTAGCTAGGACTTGAGCCTTCATTCTCATTCTGCATATTGAATAAATGATTTCACGTAATGATCTAAATAATGCATAGAACATATACTGTAGATACAGAAGAAAAGAAGTATCTCATTTTAGGTGATCACATGTCACAGATGTAGTGTCTGCAGAACTATGTATTATTAGATACATTGTTGTCATAAGCAGTTCCCACTTGTGTATTGCAAAGTGGTGATCAACGAGTCACTTTTTACCTGACTTACCATTTTACATGATAGTACTTCTGGTTTCTCACTTCTGGAATTTTGACCTAATTGCATGTAAATTGAAGTGGAAAGTAACAGATCTGGCTGTAAATATGAAAAATGTAACCATTTCTTCATCTTATTTTAGGTGGCTGTGGTTAACAAATTTAGTGAAAGCAGTGGATTAGGGATAAGCCTTGAAGCTACAGTGGGTCATCATTTTATTAGATCTATCTTACCTGAAGGGCCAGTTGGACGAAGTGGCAAGCTGTTCAGTGGAGATGAACTGCTAGAAGTAAGAATAAGTACTGCTTTTTCTTAATCTGCATTTAGTAAGGTTTTTGAGCAGTAAGTTTCTTCTCATAGGCTGTGACCATGGGAGTGATGTATGCCTAACAGCATGCCAGTTAGTGGTTGAGTAGTCACTTCATATGTACTTACATATATTTATGTGAGTACATGTGCTTACATACATTTCTCTGCTGGCAGCTGATTTTTTGATAGTCCAAGGTCTCTTGCATAGTCTGAGCTCAGCTGGCCAGTAAGCACCATGCAGCCACTTGCTCACCTACCCTCCTCACCCCCAGTCCGCTGGGATGAGGAGGAGAATCAAAAGTAAGACCTTGTAAGTTGAGATAACGGCACTTTAATAATTGAAACAAAGTAAAGTATAATAATAATAATAATAATAGTAATATTAGAAATATTAGTAGAAAGAAGAAAAATCTTCAAGTGATGCACAATGGAAGTGTTCACCACCTGCTGACCAATGCCAGACCCTGTCCCTGAGCTCGGATCAGTGCACTTTCCAGTTAACTACCCTGTTATATACTGGGGACATGACGCTCTTGAGTGTGGAATATCCCTTTGGCCAATTTGGGTCACTTATACATTGTGTGTTCCTTCATAGCTTTTTTTCCTTTTTTGTACCTCTTCAGGGGCAGAGCATGAAACATCAAAAACTCCTTGATTCAGCTTAACAGCAGCCAAAACATTGGTGTGTTATCTAATCCAAAACTGAATCCAAAACACACTACTGTGTAACTAGTGAGAATAAATTAACCCTATCCGAGCTGAAACCAAGGCTGTCACCGAAAAAGAATATGTAGTGAAAGTATTAAGATTTAATAGGATTATCCCAACTCAGTGAATGGACTAAATATCTAATTACTTTTCTAAATTATTCTTCTAGAATTAAGATGTGAATTTGGTTTATATTAATGCAAGAAACATGAAAGTTTGTTGTATATGGTGTTTGTAGGGCAGTGTCATGCATTTTAAAAGACCATACATTTATTTCAATATGTATCTTGGTACTGAGAACCAAATTGAGTAGAAATTAATGGTTGGAGGTGTCTATTAGCTTGGGGATTTTTGTTGCTTTTATTTTACTTTTTTTTTTAATGAGGTGATTGGTGAGTTTGGGTTGGCTTGGGGTTTTTTTTACTCATTTTTGTTATTGTGCTTCAAATACACTCTAGTTCTAATCAGTGTGTATTCTTTATTTATTGAGGTGAATGACATCTCTCTGCTCGGAGAAAACCACAAGGATGTGGTCAGTATCTTGAAGGAGCTGCCTATTAAGGTGACAATGGTGTGCTGTCGTCCAGTAGCTCCACCTGTTACTCAACCAGAAATACTAGAGAGTCTAAGCCTGTCTGAAGTTCAGCTCACAGAAAAGGTATTTTGTCTTTAAACAATCACTGAAAAATGACAGTTTCCTTGAGAAAAAAAAGATTAAATTCTTCTATATGATTAGAAATATATTTTAATATTTTTGGAATTGGAGCCAGTCTAATAGGAAACAGCAAATAATGTTTATATGCTATTTTTAGGCCCTCAGAAGATATGAATCCTGGCTGGTCATAGGCAAAATATTGTAGGATGTGGGGCTTTCTCTCTAAGTACTATGCTTCTTGTTCTGTAGGCGAGATATAGGAGTATAGCAAATTGACCTTGGGTTCTTTAGAATCTGAATGTATTTAATCTAGTTTTGAACTTTGCTACCTGGCTTTGCATTGCACGTAGTGGTGTTTGATTTCCTTGACTGACACTTCTGTCACTTGCAAGTGCACAGCTCTGGGCAGCCAGGTGAACTAAACATGTAGGAATGGCCTAGGGTGTAGCATAAAAAGCAATAGCATTTGTATGAAAAGAGAAACAGTTAACTGAGTTCTGAGCAAGGCACCAAATTCAGCTTATAGTTTCTAAACTTCTCTGTGAAACCAAGTGAACAAAAGTCTATGTACATATGTATGTACATATTTGTTTTTACTTTTATTAAATATTCTGGCTACTATCAGTATGATTACATTTAATGAAGGCATATTTTAGACATAATATTTAATAACATATATTTCCCAATATTTGAATGCATATACTAAAAAAGTTTTTTGAAGATTTTTATTTGACAGAATTTTGTAAATATTTTTGTTGTGCGTACTTGCAGCTTGCCTATGAAGGATAATTGAATTTTGTGTGAGGTTTATCAGTGTTTGTTAAATCTCCTGAGTGCTTGCACTTCTTCTGTGTTTAGATATATCACTTAGGTCTTATCTTTTTTTTGTAAATAGGTTTTTGTCTCTAAAGATTCTCAAGTGTTTACATTTTATTGATGAACATTTACTGTTTTTCTCAGGGTCACATAGAACTTGGATTCGTTGGCTCCTCAGACACAGAGGGAACAACTTTGGAAACAGCTGATGAGGGTCAGAGTATGGAAGAGGTGCAAAGCTCATCTCTGGCAATGTGGGAAACAGAAATACAGCACATTGAGCTGGAGAAAGGGAGTATGGGGCTTGGATTTAGCATATTGGACTATCAGGTAATTTCTGCACTTCTTTGGATGCAGGACAAAATACTTTGTATTGTTTGGATCTTGCAGTATGTTCTATGCATTTTAAGGGTCAACATTAATTGAAACCAAGCAATAGAGTAGAACTAATCACAGCTGGTAAGCATTCCAGTAATTATATTACATATTTCTCTCATTGTATTAAGACTACAGTTTCTAATGATAGTAATACTGGTTCAGAAAAACAGATAATCCATTATATTCTAGGGTTTTCAGAAACCTGTCTTCTAGTGACCCAAGGACAACAAATTATGTAGCCAGCGTATTTAGGCATTTAGCCATGTATTTTGCACCTGCAGTGAGGTGTTTAGGGCAAGATCCAATAAAGGACTTAAATGCTTAAAGCAGGATTTACTAAAATCCAGAACTGTAATTCTGAAATCCCTTGCTTAGCTGCTGTCTGTCGGGGACATGCTTAAACATCCCCATTCATTTTGTGTTTGACTTCAGAATTCCTGGATACCTAAAATATGTTTCTTGGTGTGTCCCAGTCAACAGCTCACTGCCTGTCTCTTGCCTTCACTTGGTATGGATGCCAGAACAAATATTCCTCCTGTTCCCAGTTTTCCAGTGGATAATTTTTAATTGAATATCAAGTAATTTCTCCCTGAGGTCAGTGTAGGCTTTTGCTGAGCTGTTCTGTGGTGCCATGGGGATCACATCTCTTTCCAGGTTTCCGCTCGATCTTGTCCATAGAAATGCATTTACATCTGGAGATAACTTCCAGGGGGGAATTATGGCCCCAGGGCACTCTTTACAGTTAAGCTGTGGCTTAGATTTTGCATTTGCACACTGATAAAGTGAAGAGCAGTGTAGTGTAATGTGAAGGATAAAGGCATGGTAAAGTGTCTTTTATGAACGCTGAGCACTGACTACTCTTTAAAGTGTTGCTCATGATGCTCTGCAGTGAGACATCACAGATTAGCCTGAGTGTTTAAGTCCATGTCAGCACACAGTAGAAGTATTTTTGCTTCAGCCTCTTCTGAGCATTAACACAAATGGTGGGTGCATATGTGGTTAGTGACTGAATTTTTTTATGGTTAATGAATAATAGTACCAAAGGCTTGTGGGAAGTGCCTTAAGTTGGTTAATGTATTTTTCAAATATAAGGTGGTATAACTTATATTTTTCAAATAGAAGTTAGTCTTCCAGCTTTACCCAGCTTTCTGACACTTAGCTTTTTTTTGATGTTGTAATATTTGGGTACTGTCATATGTTCTCTCTTTTGATGTGCATTAAAAATTCCACTTTGTCACCGAAGTTTTGCTTTCTTATAAGACTGTCAACAGTAAATTTACAGGGAGATTTACATTTCTATTTTTCTGTTTCCATCAAATTCTCAATTGATTTTCAGTGAAGGGTGAACTAAACTTAAGGAGAATTATGCTTGTACTAATGCATTCCTTATGTTTTGTACAATGGCAGGCCTGTAGAAGGTCTGCATAATTTCTAACCCTAAGGAGGACTGCGACATAGACCACAGAGGCTTGTTTCTTTTTTTTTCCCAAATATGTGTCATGCAGTGTCATCTAAAGTGACAGTGTATTTACTTTTAAAATAGTAAGGAAGATGTCAATGCTCAGCAGCACTGCTAGTTATTTTGACTTGGGAAGTGTTTTATTGCTCCATGGCATTTTTTTTTACTGTCATCAAGTGCTAAGTGTCTTCTTGATGTCCTTCCTTCTTTCCTTCACTCCCTCCCTCCCTCTGCTCCCTCCCTCCGCTCCCTCCATCAACACTTCTCTCTCACACCAGCTTTCAGCAGTCTCTGTATTCCTGTGACATTTTCATGTTGCTTTGATGGTGTCTGTCCTTTCAGATGTACATCTTGACATGAAAGCTTGTTACAGCTGCATGCTGGTTTGTAGATGTTTGCTTTTCTCTACTTTTGCTTTCAGTAAAACTGTTACAGGGTTGCATTTTTTGGGGTTTTTTTTCTGTTCATGCTCTCAAGTGAACTGCATGTTGGAAGTATTAACATGATGTTCCTTGTGAATGTAGTTCTGTAAGAATTGCAGCCATTTTTTGCATGTGTGATAATTGTTATAGAAGAATTATATATTCCTGTTAATAGTATTTGATGCTAGTTTTTTTTTAATAAAATTCAGTATATTGGAGGATGGTCACTTAAAAGCAGTTTTCTTCCTTAAAAGCAAACATCACTTTGATTTGTCTTATTGATTAGTCTTATATTGGTATGTTCTTCTCTCATGTAAGCATTTAATTAGGCAAGCACAAGACCTTGCCTCTTGAAAATGCTTTCTCATTTGAGCAATATCATGAAGTATAAGTCAGTTATTGAAAATAAGTAATTCGTTCCACTGGAGTGCATGTGTTACATTTGCCCCCCCCCAATCTACATTCCCCACCTGCGTCCTCTGAGTGCAAGGGAGGATGAAGTTTGCAACACTGTTGTTACAGTAGGAAGTTTATGAGTATGAGTTTCTGATGTGCATGGATGACACTGTGCACATATAGTAGCATTTTATATTGGAGATACATGATGGAACATCACCTAGACAGGAGTAATAATTTTCGCATTTAAGAATTGAAATTAATGGAGGTCTAAGTGTATGGACAGTACAGACAGGATGGTTTGCTCCTACTGAAGGTTCATCTAGAGGAGAGCAACACTTCTTAATAACACAACTCTAGTCAATAAAAGGTCATGAATAAAAATTCTCCTCTCAAGATATAAAAGAGTAAAAACAACTAAATATTTTTCTTCCCTTTTATTTAATTAGGATCCTGTTGATCCAGCAAACACTGTAATTGTAATTCGCTCATTAGTTCCCGGGGGTGTGGCTGAGCAAGATGGCAGACTTCTTCCTGGAGATCGGCTTATGTTTGTCAATGATATCAACTTGGAAAATGGCAGCCTGGAGGAAGCGGTGCAAGCACTGAAAGGAGCCCCAACAGGAACAGTTAAAATAGGAGTTGCCAAACCATTGCCTGTAAGGATTTGGGAATTCAGTGTGTATTTTTCATATAATTGAAGGTGGTACATGTTGATCCTGACCTCTCCATACATTTTGTGTGTTTTGAGGTACAGTTGGGTGGCCCAACTATTATCTCACATGTAGGAGTTGCCTGGGTAGTATATTGCTGGTGTAGTGATTGCAGGACCTAGCACACCTGTCTTGCAGATGAAAAAACAGCAAAGCACCTTGCAAACAGCAGAATCTTTCAGGGCTGAAAGTTGCCATAATATTGTACACTGTACACTTTACATGGTTCTCTGAATGTGTGAGATGGTGACATAAAGTTGGTTTTGATTTGTGTGGAATTTACCGATTCCTTTGCTTTGCAAGGTATAGTATTGTTACAGCTGCTATTCTGCTTGGGGAGGTTCTTTCATTTATTCTGGGTGTTGTGTGAGTGAAACAAGAAAACATTCAAGAGGTTCAATAACAAATTTCTACTTGTAAGCTTAAGAACATTATGGTAGAACAATACTTGGCAAATTTTAAAATATAGATATTTTAGTTAGAAATGCAACCATATAAAAGCAAAAAAAATAACACTTCAGACAATGTATATGGGAAAAGAGAAAAAGAAGGGATAAGGGTAGAAAGATATATAGTCACTACCCGTGGATCCAGTGACAAGACTTGATTGTTGCAATTTTAGTACCCCTTCAAAGTGCTGGTCACAGTCTTGATCCACTGGGGATGGGGGAAACCCATGAAACACAAAGTTCAATGACTTAATCCACGCTCAGGCTAGGTGAGAATGCCCAACTACCTCCCGTGAGGTGAAGAGTTTTACACTGTCTCATGTAACACCATAGATCACAGGGCATTTCTCTCTTTGATGGTTTAGGACACTTAAAATGTTACAGCTTCCTCTCAGGTTAGCATGATGGAGCCAATTATAGCCCATGAGAAGGCATGAACACCTTCAGGCTTCATGTGAGTGTCCTGGTAGGTCTCTAGAGGGGAGTTTTCACACCTGAGCCACTTGTGTAAGGACATGGACATGATAAAAAGCACTATGGCACCTTGCAGGATTTGATTTTTACTAGCCTCTTCCCTTATCTGGCTCAAAACCCAGCTTGTAGCCTTGGGTGGTGGGTGTGCACCCCCTCTGTAGCTGGTTGGTTACTTTGTGCTTGGTCAGCAAAGTGCCTGCTCCTTTGGCAAATGTTTGATGCATTCACCATTAACATTCCAGCCCCTCACAAGTATCTATGCAATCTTTGTATTTAAACAGCACACTTTGTTTATGTTATATTGTGTAGTCTTCAGTTTGTATACATCTAACTGGTTATTTCAGGTTTGGTTTTATAAGGTAGTCTGTTAGTTAAGGTAGTTAAAGATTACCCATGGTCGCTGAGATAGTATAGCAGTAAGAATGCTAGTGAACGAGCGTTCCTGGTGGGTTAAGTTCAAATCAGGAGAATGGCATTAGTCCATACATACAAGGAAGATACCTTTCTCTATATTAGTAAGTGCAAGTACAGTTTAAGGGGTTCATTTTTGTTTTTCATAAATTTATAATCTTGTAACCCTTATGGATGTAGATACCAAATTTTCATTCTTAGTGGATCATTGTGGAGAGAGTGGGAGGGAATGTCTGTTGTTTAAGTTCCCAGAAACCTTGCTTTTTGTAGTAAGAGAATACATTTTAACTTGCTCTGCTAAATTAATTTTTTTTAAATTGGAGACTCCATATTAATTGCAATTGAAATTTCATACTCTAGAAGATGCCACTCTAAAAGAGAAAATGCATGGGGGTTTTGTTTCCCTAAAGTTGTAAATATACAGCATTTGCACTTCAATATTTCATGTTTTAAGTTTGCCAAGTGATTAAATGTTGCAAATAATCCCTGCTTCTTTTGCAGTACTGGACAAATGCACCTACTATCAAGTTATGTTGGAAAAAGGTCTTGGTTTGTAGTCAGAATTACATTTTGTCCTCTAGAGGCTGACAGATGCAATTGTGAAACACAGAGAGTAGATGAAGTTTTCCTGCCTCCAAGCAAGATTGCTCTGTGGCTAGCAAGATTATAAAGACCTTTGCTGTTAGGCTCTTTCTCTGTTGGCAGCTGTGATGGCAGTTTTAGTATATCTTTATTAGGACCAGAAACTGAAAATGAGCCTAGACTTAAGCTGTGGGCTCTGTGGTATACCTGGACAGACCTTTTTCATTATTTGGGGTTTTAGAATGAGGTGTGAAGCTGAATCAATTCAAGTAAATTTGAAAAAAAAAAACCCTGAATACTGTGACTGTGATTAAAATGATCTCTTTGCTGCATTTGGAATCCATTTGCCTTTCTAAACAGCCCCCTGCCCCTCTCGCAGAATGCACACTGCACCTGCTGTGTCCAGGCCACTCATCCGACTCAGAGCTTCGTTCTTTCTGCAGCTTTCACCTGAGGAGGGCTATGTCTCTGCTAAGGAAGATTGCTTTTTCTACACTGCCCAGTCACTTGAGGAAGAGGGGCCAGCTGATGCAGCCCTCTTCCGTGCTGAGCTGGCTCTGGTTAGTGGCCCAACTTACCACAGATTTCTTCAATCTTTGCATTTTGTAGTGAAAGGAGTTGCCTTGTCACTGTCCATGCTTATTTTTTAGTGTTCACTGTCTCCACATTACTCATCCACTGTAGGTGGGATGGATTCTGACTTTGTAGAAACTGGTGTCTAGAGACTTCGTCTTTTTGCATGAGCTGTGAATCTGGCCTCTGATATGTACAATGCTGGGGAAAAAAAAGTATTTTGCTGATGTTTTCAAAAGTGCATGGCTATCCACTTGTCCTTGCATGTATTGAGCAGCCCTTTGGAAATCTCATCTTTTCAGATGTGCACCTTTTTCACGTGCTTATTTTTCCATGTATCGTAATACATCACTTTTCTGCTGTGGAAGGTTTTTGATATTCCCTTTTTGCATGTAATCCAGCCTTACAAGGAGTACGCTGTCTTCAAAAGCTGCAAATACTTCCTCCTAGTAATATTCTTCGGCCTTCAACATCAGTCAGTGATTATGAGATTTACAAGGTCAAAAGGTCTTCACTTGTACGAACAATGCGGCTTACCTGAGCATTCAGTGCCTTACATAGCCCAGAAGTTGCCAATAAGATCTCAGATTAAAAAGACACAGGACCTAGGGCACAGCAAAAAATCCCCCAACCTCTCCTTCCACAAAATAAAATAAAAAAAACAATGAGGCAACAACCCAGAATACACATGTATATGTATGTATTCTAAGTGTGTATTCTCATGGTTGTTTGTTCTGTTATGGGTCTGATATTGAAATTATTAGGCCCTCATTTTCTGGGGACCTCAGCAGGGAAAGTAGCTTCTAAACATGAGAACTTAGTTCATTAGAGAAAAAGTCAAAGTTGAACAAAAACCTGAAATGCATCCTGTCAAGGAAAAAATCTCTGCGTTACTGCTTCCAGCAGGTTTGCTGTTTTTTCACATTTGTATTTGGCAAGCTGATTAATAGCTTGCTTTTAAAGAAGACTGCCTGTTTTTAATTCTTCTGTTTGTTACCTTTAGCAGTTAGGTAACAGTATTTTTCTTGCTCCATTAATTTAGAAGAAGCACGAATTTTGTATTCTAAATAACCTTTAATTGAAGATGTGTTGAAATGATCAAATTAAAACTGTCTAAAAAATTTGACTTCCATCTGTGCTTCCAATCCAAAAAAACTTGTGAAAAAAGCAATGAAAATACATGACATAATAAAATTGTCAGTCAAGTTTGTCAGTTGTCTTAATTAAATGTGCAAAATGGGAAACTAAATGTGCAGTTGCCCAGCTTAAGATATGTTTTGAGAGTGCACATATGAGATACTGTTTTTCATAGACAGATCGGTACTCAGATTTTACAGATATGTTCTGAATTTTCACAACATTTTTTAGGGCATAGCTTTGGTAAAACAAATATGCTTTTTCAAGAAGATGAGCTGAGAGTAAGTTACAGCAAAGAAGCAGTTTGGATTAGCAGTTAAGTCTGTAGGCTTGAAATAATAAAAAAAAATAATCCTTTTTACCCTGAAAAGGAATCAATGTGTTGAATTACTGCATTTTGTTGCTACTGCTATAATGGATTTATAATATGATTAACCACAGGGGCTGAAAAACAAGTTAGATCCCATCTCAGGTGCACTCATCTGCTTCATACAAGTTTATCATATGAACATGGCTTTCAATCCAGTGATCATTTTGTTGGCCTACAATATGTTCTTGAGCTCTTCCAGGGAGATGAAATAATAATCAAAGTGTAGTGTACAAAGCACCATAAATTAGGGGTTTTAGGGCTTAATTTTATTATCGTATTTAAAAGAATATGAGTCTTTGAAAAAAATGTATTTCATTTTTAAAAAAAGACAAAAATACTACCCGTGTCAATGTCTGAAACTTTAAAAAATTTTCTCATGTAAGCATAATAGAAATATACAAATCTTTATTGTAATTTTGTTGTCAAAAGCAAAATAATTTAAAATCTGTTAAAAAAAATCACATAAAGATTTTTTCATATAAATGCACTTTAAAGCTCTGTAGTTTTCAAAATTGTTTTTAAGAGAGTTTAAAAATAACTGATCCTAAGAAGTTGAGTGAAGAGAACATTCCTGACACGTGCTACCAAGTGAAGTTCACTACTTTTTCCATGCTGAAAAAAATTAAAAAGAAAAACAAAAAAAGCTGTAAAGAAATCAAAATATGGACACCAAAAAATACAGTGGAATTCTCCCAACACTTTGTACTTCCATTAAGAGGCATGACCATGCCTCAGCCCCACAACTTATTCTGGTTCAGACTCTTGCATTACTTCAGATATTCTTTGCAACCTTTGAAGAAGTAGTAACACAGATTTACTGGAAGCAGAAAATTTTTCTACTGCACTGTGCAAATGTAATTTCAATCTAAAACATGGAATGAAAGAGAAAAACAGGAAAAGTATCAGTATGTAGTGGCTGGTGTGCATGTGTTTGAGGCTTATGTGGTGTGATGGCAACTGCCTGGCTGATTGAATTGCTTTTGTTATTAGGTGGACTCTGGCGAGGCAGATCTAGCGGATGAGTCCACCTTAGAATCACAGTATTCTCTGGAGAGAGACGTCTTCCAGGACTCAGTGACAGCTCTGCACGACAGTGCCTGTAGCGGTGAGGTGAACGACAGCTTCTCTCTTCCATTATCAACTCCCAAGGTAAAATCGAGGATGGTTTTATTGACGGCAGACTTTGATTTTAAGTGTGGGCAGGCTGTATGATCAGATAGAAACGTTTTGTGTCATCCTGGTTCAAAATGCTCTATTTGCTAGCAGGGTAAAAATTTTTTTAAAGTAGTGCTAATATCTTGCAGATGTCTTTGTTGAAGAGAGAGGCACATAGTAGGCACAAAGCTTGGATTTTTGCTAGATAAAGCATGATTTAGCCAGAGTATGGTGAACTGTTTGTAGTATTAAAGGTGTGGTGAGCAGTCTGCTAGAAAAAAATAGTTGTCATTCAAAGTATAGTAAAGAGTGGTAACACAAAATTACTGTGTTCCTCTGTATTATAGTATGAAAAATAAGAGTAAATTTTTATCCTTATTTTTACTTTTATCCTTAATAATTTGTTTGTTTCTGTGTTTTTGAATGAAATTTTCATAATTATGCTGTCATGAAAAGCAAATCTGTGTATGTCCAAACTCTGCTAATTGTTTTTATGTAAAGCAATAAATGGAGATTTGTTTCAGAGTAATAAGAAGATAATAGCTTTTTTGGTTCTTAGTCACATACCCATAATGACCTGATTGCGTTATCTTTCTTTCCATAGTTTTTCATGGTTTTTAATCTTTAGATTTTAATATCACTAACCTAGAGCTTTCCGATTCCATTCTCCTAGCAGTCTTCATTGAAAACCACGGGGTTTGCAGTCTGTGGTCTTGAATAGAGTAGCTGCTGCTTTTTCTGCCACACCTGAGCTGCAGTAACTCCCATTAACCTTTCTGGAATATGTTTAGCTCTTATGAGATGCTGGTTAGAAAGCAAGATTAATCTTCTAATGGTTTCTCCTAATCCACAGAAGAGCACATTTCTGCTGTGCCAGTGGGACAGCTTGCATTATTTAACTCCGTAATTGTTACTTAAATGGATTATGCATTTTACATGCTTAGGAGCATTTTGTGAGATAGAGACTGGATTTACATTATATATCACATTGAGGCTCTAGAAAGACTTTAGTTATTTTCACCATTGACTTAAAAATAGCTTTACTTTACATACTCTTAAAATACCATGGTCCTGACTTTTCAGTGTCCGTCTCTGTATACTAGTATGAAGTGAGTACTAAGTTCTCATCAAACAGCCTATTCATGATTCAAAAAACAAACATAGTGGGAAGATCTGTCTGATGAAGACTTTTGAAGCAAGAAAATGCAGTAAAAATTAAAACAGCACTGTTTGCTGCTGTGAGGAATGCAAAGATATTTCAGTTATTTCTGGCTACAGGGCAGTTGGCTGGTTCGGCCAGGTCACTTTGGTGTTGCATTTAAAATAGGTGTTGAAAAACCAATTTTAAATAATGCAGATGCTCTAGTGAGGCCACATGTTACTATAGTTATGGATTCCTGGAATTATGTTTGTCCTAAAAAATTGTATCATTGGCTTTTCTTTAAGTGAAACAAAAATAAAAATGAGCGTATGATGCAACTCTTGATATGGCATACAAAATAAATGTTGAGTATAATTTGATGCTTGTTTTCACTGAATTGGAAATTGATATGAAACAAGCTTAAGAGTAGATGTCCCAGCTGCATTTGAAACCTTTTAAAATAATTTAAATAGATTGCAGTATTGTGTTCTGTTCTCAAAAAGGTAGGAAATTATGTCATTGATTGTATCATGCAGATTAGTTGTATTTAGGCTCTACTCAATTATCTTCTCAGCTATTACTTAAACCACTTATTTACTGGTAAGCCTTTTTTGATTCTTGTCTGGGGGCAGAGCAAACCTGCATGTACTTCATGAAAGTTGACAAAAATGAATTCTAGGACTTTTGAGACAAAATGTTGCAAAATATCCCCAAGCACATCTCCCCAGCTTTTTGGAGAAGCAAAAGAAGAATTAATAGGACTGGTGGATAACAAGACAGATAGAGGTAGTTGATTTTGAGCTCTTTTATTGCATTTCAGAAAAAAAATCTCTAATATTGATACAGAGCCTCTAAGTCTAACTTCTGAGTCCTTTATATATCTTTTTAAAATCTAATGGCCTAACTATTTTTAAAATAACTTACTTTAAAAGGTCAGCTAGAGAATATTTGAAGTTTTGGGGTTTTTTTTTCCAGAATGTTGTGATTGTTGGAATCCCTTGAAACATTTCAAAGTCATGGCCTCAGAATTTTGGAAGTCTAAACAAATGTGTAGGGAACTTAGTCCTAGTACTGCAGCCATAATTATTAACTGGTAAGGTTCTGCAATTGCATTATTGTATTTCATTGTTGTCACATTTAAAATCCCCCATATTCACGTTTTGAGGTTTGACCCAGTTTTTACTTGTCACTCTCTAAAGGAAGAGAAGTGTGAAAGTTTCTGCTCAGTTAAATGGAAGATAACTGTACATTCTTATTGTCTGAGCTGCTTGAAATTCCTCTTTGCTTGCTAAGTGTGCTGAAAGTACTGCAGAATTCTTTCACATGAGAAAAACAACTGTATGCTTGAATTTTAAAAACTTAATGGAGTTATTCAAGTTAGAGTTAGTAACTTGTACTGATTTCTGGTGTTGTAAAGCAAAAGAAATGGTCTAAGAAATCAAGTTCACTTTATAGTAGAATGAATGCCTGTAGGAAACTGCAGATAAGGTTGGTCTTGCTGATCTCACAGCAATATGTTTATATTCTATTAGATTAATTTTTTTTAAGGTTTTAGCATGAAATGTGGTTTTGAATTATACTACAAATGAATAGTGATTGTTCATTGTCTCCTGTGTTGAACAGTCTGTTGGAGAGGAATGCCCAAATGCTACAGGTGATTTCCATGTATCTGAGAAGAGTCTGTACAACATGAATCTGAATCAGAGACTGAGAGATGAAAAATCTGTAGTGGATAGTAACCTGGAAACTGCAAGTGATTTTACTAAAATAGATCTTCTGACACTGGAGGTTTCAGATATCAACCAGAATGAAAGTGAAAATACAGCAACATGGGCAACATCTCAGACAGCATCAGAAGTTGTACTAAATACAAGCCTTGCTACTACTACACAGCTTGATCCCAATGAAAAAGTAAATTCTTTTGCCTTTTTATTTTTTTTTCAATCATTTAAGAAACATACAGAAAGGCTGTAATTAGACCAAAGAATTTTCTGCAGGAATTGTCACAAGCCAATAGCCATGTATATTTCTTTGATTATTAATTTGCTTTGAATATGTTAGCTCACGTCAAAACTTTGGGACATAGTTCTTTCCAAAGCAAGACAGAATTTATTTTACTGTCATCAAGACAGTATTTTCTCAGAGGCTGGCGGTACAGGGATATATACAAGTCTTCTCAGACCTTGCATCATTGACACTGCTGGGCACCTCCTGGACAGGATGGGAGTTTTCTTAGCCCGTGTTAACCTTCACAGGGACATGAGTGCACGTAGGAGGTGCACAGCTGGAATTGGGCCTAGGAAGCCAAGGGGGGGTGGTGTGAATGTCTTGCATCATGCTGTTCTTGTAAACCTGTGCAGTTCAGCTCACAAACTGATCTGTGATAGTGCAGTGTGCAAACATAATTTTCCTTTATATGGCAGTCACTGTGGCATGTGTTTCTTATTTATTCCATTCAGTGATTTATTAAGAAATGCTTAAAAGAGCTGCAATTTCTTACAGGATTTGTTACTTTGTACTGGCAAATTGTTAGACATCTGTGGTGAATGAATGTGAATCCCTTGAATTCATTATACTAATTTTGATATCTCTAAATTAAAAGCGTGCTTTGTGATAGATGTGGTACATTGCCTGAATGAAAACAGAATTTATGATATTTAATGAAAATATTGATCTTTGGTGAACTGACTTCTCTGTCTGTAAAAGGAATCCGACTTATTTATGTGCATGGGTTTTGTGTAAGGCAAAAGTAGTTGAGATCAGTGTGACCAATCTTTTTTATCTTGGTGAACTGAGCTGGTGTTATTTTCCCTTATGTTAGGATCAATTGCTTTTCATGGAAAAGAGATGCCCAGTATCTTTGGAGGGAAATTCCACACCTCAAAATTCAGTCAAAAACATGTATGAGAAGACTATCACTATTGCAAAAGGCAATTCAAGCCTAGGTAAGTTAGTGAACTTTTTTTGTAAACTCTTCAGGAATATGGCTGTTGGTTTCCCTTGTACGTTCCAAGTTTAATTAGTAAAAAATAAGTGTTTTCCATTTAGTGGGAACAGAACATTCATTCTTTGCTGCTCTTTCCCTGTTTGACAGTGATGACACTGGATCCATTTGTTGTCATTGTGAACACAGAAGAGAAATGTGCTGTCTAACTGACTATCTGTTCTCCCATAAAGGAGTTTAGTGTTTCCTAAGTGTTTACAGAACAATTTTAATGCATCATTTTTCAGTGTACTAATGTAGTGGAAAACCAAGGTATAGCCAAGGAATGCTGTAGAGGAACACTGTGGTCAAAGAGCTGAAGATGAGGCTTTCAAATATTTGTAAACACAAAATGATCTTGCTTCCTGAGGATGGTCAGATGAGACTAAACAAGCTGCTTGCTTCCTTGCCTCAAGTTTGAATCCAAAGTGCCTCAATGTTTCTAAAAATCATGTCATTGATAAATTTAATAGGCCATATTTTTGGCTTAATAATATTATAGTTTTGTAGTGAAGTTCTAAGTTTTTTGATATCTGCAACTTCCTGAGCTTACTGACTAGAAACTTATTTTGGAGGGAGCACACACAACAGATGTTTTTCATTGTCCTATCCTACTCTCAGGTGTGGCCCTGGGCAGTGTTAGGAGGAGAACAGGAATAGAGCCCTCTGAGAGCCCATGCTTTGTGTTGAAAGGGAAGGCTTTGTGTTGAAAGGAAGTGATGTATGCCTCCTGTTAGTGGCTTGTTTGTTTATTTGGTTTCATTTAGGTTCCTAGTATTGTTTCTTGCAGCCAACTGCATAATCTTGAAGACTCGTTGGGATTGGTAGGGCAGGACTTTGTGTAGGTGCTGGCTAATAACTCTGCAGACGCTTTAAAATGGGCTGTCCACAGAATTAGATGTTTATAAACAGTCCCAAGTCAGGACTTCCTTGCTGTGCAGAGGTGGATGTCAGTTTTTTACAGCTGTGATGCTGTATTTCGGTGGGCATCTTGACCTGGAATAAACTGCTTTCTGATGGCTGGATGCTCAGTCTGCCACATACCACCTTCATGAGACAGCCATCCTTCAAAATGGATCTGGTTTAAAATCAGGATCTGAAAAATAAAAAGATGTAGGAAAGGGTGATGTGGGTGTAAGGTTTATCTTTCATTGGTGTAAGAGGCTTGGTTAACTGCTACCTTGGTTAACTACTACTACTACCTACACTTCATAGAGCCTCATTGCCAGGCTGTATGAAGTGTAGGTCACAATGCATTTCAAAGCATCTGGATTTTGTAAAAATACATTTTCTTTGCAATAAACTCTTCATTCAGTGGAGTAGGTTTTCATTTATGGATGAATATTTTAAGTGCAGTGAACATCAGAGCAAATTTCATCTCAAGCTTGATACGGCATAAAAAAACAAACTTCAGCAGGGTCCATATTGGCAGACATTTTATGCATAAAAAATAAGACTGGTCTTGATATGTACAAAATATGAGTGTGAATATTGCTTTCTTCTGGCTTTTGACTGAAGCGTTTTTCTTCCAGTCTGAGTGTGCTCTGGCCTGGAAAGCAACTTCAGCACAATGACCAGTTTAAGCACATGGCTGCACTGCTTTTACCCTTCATTTTTGAAAAAGCATCTAAGTCAAGAGCTGTGAATGATGTTGCAAGCTGCAGCTGCATTGATTAAATAATTTAGGGTTAGGAGCTGGCACTTCTTTTTTCCTTTCAAATGGTGTCACCCGTATTTTGGAGCAGCTCTTTAATGCCAGCCACTGCTGGAGCTCTAACATTTTGACTGTGATTTTTTAAAAGATGAGAAGCACCCAAATGCAGAAGGGCTGAAATACCATTGTCCTGAAAAAAGTTTGGCAACTTTACAGTGGAATTTGTATTTTTAATCTGAAACTGTAGGTTTCCAAAGTGTGACATCAGGCTTTCAGATCTGTAATGATGGTGTCAGCATAGAAAAAGGGAGATGGTGTCTGTTGTATGTGTGATGTTTTCCTAAAGTGTTGTTACACTACCCTCAGTAATGTCTGTTACTATTTTAGCCAAACAGCAAGGTTAGGTTCAGATTTTCAAACAACATTTTGAAAAAATAAAAAGTATTTATTAAGCAGTATTAAGATAGTGGAAGTGCACTGAGTGGACTTCAGGGTTCCAGCCCTGCCTTTCCCACTGCCTTAGTGAAGAACTAAGTTTTTCCTTAAACTGTTACTAGGGTCTGTTTCATGAGCACCAACTGCCCTGAAGATAACAGTGACAACTCATGTGTGTAAGAACAGTCACACTGATGCATGAGGGCCATCATAAGTCAGTCCCTATAGGTTCCCCATGGGAGAGGAGAGGCCAAGAGGATATCCGTCTTATTCCCATTACTGGAAAGAAAGTGAAGTTAAAGGGTATAAATATTCAGAAGCAGTATCCTTCTGTTTCAAGTAAAATATTGGGCTGTATCCATTAGCAATATACAGACTTTCAAAGAAGTCAGAATGCTCTTCTGGGTCTAAGCTAAGGCCCACCTAGGAGAGCAGGAAGACAACCAGCCTCTTAGTGGGATCAGATTCATGCTTTCTGTTGAAAATAAGTGTGTATTTGTTTTCAGCTATTAATTACCTGTTTAATCATTCCTCCTTTCCAAATAGAGTTGTCATAAACAAAAGTAAATGTGTATAAACGCAGTGAACCATTAGAAGAGTGGTGATTTTAAATGGTTTTTAAGCAATTTCATTATCTTTCTTATTTTTTGCTTAAATATTCCACTGTCTTAATTTTTCTTGTATTGAACTGAGTATGTGAACTGATAAGAAGATGAAGTTTCTGTGACTGTGATTTGTAGTTGCTGTCTCAAAGGAGGAGAGTAAGAGCAATGTTTATAGGCTTGGTGATATTGGCAGGTTGGCTGGCTGACTTTTTCTTTCCCTGTGCCCCATTTCTTTATCTTGAAACCCAGAGCTGTGGCTCAAAGACATTAACTGTTTCATGTGTTTTTACTATAGGGATGACAGTAAGTTCCAATAAAGATGGTTTGGGAATGATAGTTCGCAGTGTCATCCATGGAGGCTCAATAAGTCGCGATGGACGGATTGGTGTGGGGGACTGCATCCTGTCCATTAATGAAGAGTCAACCACTAACTTAACCAATGCACAAGCCCGGGCTATGCTGAGACGACATTCGCTCATTGGACCAGACATAAAGTAGGTAAAACTAGATGATGAGTTATGGTAGGAAAAAGCTGATAATCAGTTTGGGTTTTTTTATAATTTACACAAGTATTTTAAATGCAAATTTTGTTATTACACATCAATTTATGTTTAAGTTGCAGCATCAGATGGATATTTCACCTACAGATCACATTTCCATGGATTTCAAAGATGAGATCATTTAAGTGAGAGGCTTCAGATACTCTTAGAAATCATGAGTATCGTCATTATTACTGTCTTGCCTAGTTTTACAGAAGGAATAGGATTAGACAGAATTTTGCATTTATATTATGACTCTTCTGAGGAAAGTTACAATTTTCTCAAGATGTTTGTGGTTCTTGAAGGTGAACTCTCCCAGCCATTGCACAAGTAATTTCATCTAGTTTTTTTCATGGCTTTTGGTTTTGGGCGCCAGACAGAAAGTGTGAAATATGATGTCAGTGCAGAACATTAATGCTTAAAACATTTCAGTACGTCTATGAAAAACATTAGAAACACTGTTTTCTGTAGGCACTTCCAATTTTTTATTAGTACATATGAATGAGCTGTTGCTCTTGTGCATAGCTGTCTGCTCTTGGTAGTAGTAGTTTCAAATTTCCAATAGTTAATACAAGTTTTGAGAATCCCTTTTGAGGAGAAAGTTTCTTTTCTTTTCCTCAGGTTCACAAAATTACAAAATTTTAACTGCCTTAAAGTACAATTCTTTCTAGTTGCTGTGGTTGTGGAATTAACTTTGCCTACAAGAAGCATGTGGAAATGAGGCTGTTCCTGAAGATGTGGGTGGAACTGTAGGTACACCAGTGCTGAGTTTACAGCTTCAAAACCTAGTGACTATTTTCTCTGTTTAGCATGTGGTAAGATTTATTGGGTCAGATATGGAAAGGGATTAATGGAGTTGTTGGTAGTAGAAGCCTCTACTTATTGGTAAGGGTGTCCTTGAAAGAATCATTCCAGTCCTAGTGTGATTACGGGTGTAACTGAGGTTAGAACTGGGTTCAGAATGGGCAGCAGGGCATTCCATACTCGCCCAGAAGTATTCTAGCTTGGAAGAGATCTAGTGTTTTGGGAACAGGTGGGCAGAGTACCTTCACAATGGCTACTGGGGTTACTTGCCTGCCCCATAGCTGTCATGCATTTAAGATCATGATTTAATGTAAGCCTGTTTAAATAAAGGAATATGCTCATAAAATGAATTACATTATTGTTAATGCTCTCAGGAATATAAGCGAGTCAGTGTTGATAAAGTCTGACATTGATTATTACTGTAGGGTTCCAAACAATGACTCCTAGTTGTCATGATTGAAGTCAGTTGTATGTGCACATGCATGTGTATGTGTATCTGCTTAGAGACACAAATGCTGCAGCACTATTCTTCTATGAGGAGTCTTTTTTCATGCTATAGTTAGTAATCATAGTATGTTCACTGTTTGTGCTATGCTTTTATAGCTGCTCTATTTTATGCTGTGTGACTACAAATTTTGTTTTCTAGTCTTATACTTTTGCAGTTATGTTTGAAATACTAAAATCTTGCCTTAGATGTGGATATTCGGATTTGCCAGAGAAAAATGCATCCCATTTCTGAAAGATATTGCAGAAAAGGAGCAATTGCTATTCATATTCTTACTCAAGATTTTTGTCTTTTGTTTTGTATTGATCTTCTTTTTTGCATTCCTGTGACAAGTGTTAGAGTTTTTTCCCTCCACTTTAGAAAGTATTTTTTCTCCACTTTAGAAACAGAAAGACTAAATCCATTGGTAGCTTTCTAAAGGAGTCTTGCAAGAAAAATGACAGTGACTATGTGACTACATAGTTTTGCTGTAGTAGTATTCAGTGTAATCAAACTTTTGTTTAATTTTTAACTTGAAGGAGCAGTAGAGGATCCCAGAAAAATATTATGATACAAACATGAGGCTAACACCCCAAATCAGAAATTTGGAGATGAGGAGCTTCACGTTAAGATAGTTCTTTCTGTTTGCTGAGAAGGATACACACCCCTCCCCCATTCCCCTCCCATATTTGTCAATTCAGAGCTGATGTGGTCCATCACCTTGCAGTATTTTTGATTTAAGGGTCATAATTTCAAAGATTTAAGTTGAATCTCTTTGGTGTCTTCCTTGGAGAGCAAGGGTATGCTAGCACTCAGACGTGACCATCTAGATATCATTCCTCTTAGTCCTTACTTCAAAATTTGCCCCTTGTGGATTGAGCATTTTCTGGGTAGTTGGGTGGCCCAAAAAAGTGATTAAGCAGAAGTATTTTGCTTCCAAAGCTGTATTTCAAATAGTATTTGCAGATAAAACACAAAGCTGTTCTTACCGGCCATGTAAAGGCATTCTTTAATTCTGTTAAATGATATTTGATTTTGAATAGTTCAAGAACAAGCAGCCTGAGTTTCAGAGTTGCGTATTTAATTTTTTTCTCCTCTGTGTGTAGGAAAGTGCCTTACTGAATGTATTCCATTTCACTTCTCACTCTACCTTGCCAGAGACTCTTGTATTTCTGTAATAAAGCCAGTGTTTTGTGCTCAGCAGCGGAGGCTTGTAGCATCTGTCAGATAATTATAAAGCTGAATTAGAATTCACCTGACTGAATGGGGGGGATGAATTCCTGATCAAGAAATGCGAGAGATTACAATTCCATTTTCCATGCCTCTTAAAGAGCAGATGTTTTCTGGGCTAGATTTAGATGAAGTGGAGGTGGAACAGGAGAAAAAAAAGAAAATAAAAAAAAAACCAGCTCACACTTCTACATACATAAGTATGTCTCTCACATTCAGCATGAGACATTGATATTAATTAACACCATTGTAAAAAGATGCTGCATCGTATGCTTCACGTTCTAGATCTTCTCCAGCACCTGCTGATGATCAGGCCCTGTGTTATGTGTGAGTATTGGCAATTCAGAAACTCATTATGGCTCTGTGTTGCAACTTGTCTGTAAAATCATTCCATGCTTTTATGACATCAATAGTAATGTCAGGGATATATCCAGATATAGGTACATATTCTCTTTCTTCTCATGTATATTTGTGTGTGCATGCACATGTGGCTGCACATGTGGATGTGTATATATATTTTTTAATTAAGAAAGATACAACTGTGTGTGTATAATTGTATAATATATTTATATGTGGCCTTAAACTTGAAGATTGGAACGTGCTTTCTAAGTCTGGAATGAAAATACCAGAAAAAAAATATTGCTAATATATTTAAATTTCATCTATGACAGCCACCCAAGATGTGCTCAGAGCACGTGTGCATGTTGTGTGTATGTGTACATGGCTCACTTCTAGAATCGGCATGAGTACAATGTACTGATATCTGGATTAATCTCAGTGTCATATTTTCTGTGGCACTTACATTTTACTTCCTTCATATATGCAAAGGTTCAAATTGAACCTTAATTGTTAATTACAGTAATTTGTCCTAAGCATTTTCCATACTTTGTATTTTATTTGTTGGTGTTTCAAGGTTTTGTGTGGCTGTTCAGTCAAGCATGTGATAAATGTTCCTCTGTACTGCATGCAGTGTTGTGTTTACAAGATACTTTCATAAGTAAAACCATTGGTGTTTCCATTGTCACTGCTCTAGTTGCTAGTGCATATTTCTGGGGGTAGGAGAAGTGGTGATAGCTCTTAAGAAAGAAAACCAGAACACTTTTCTTTCAAGCTGTGCCGCTACAAAAGAGAAGAAGATGGTTAAACCATGCATATACTTTTCTTTGAAATTGTTAAACTTTAATTTCTCTTGCAGCAAAGAAATATGACACAGAAGTGGAGCGTACATTTATTTATTTTGTTTTCTCTGCCTTCATGTCTGTTTTCTGACCCTTGTTTTTCTTACGTTCTTCCCTGTAGCTGTATTAAGACTATTACCAGTCTGTTTTGCAGATGAACTGGTGCCTTGGTGGGGTTTTATTTCTGCTTTACAGCACAAAGTTCAACAGAATTGGCCAGAGGAGCCAAAAACACTTCTTGTTCTGTGTCCCTCATCATCCTAGCCACTGGCTGAGCTGTTCAGGATGATGCTGAATGTCTTCAGACCTCACTTTGACCTCCAAGTGAGCTTCAGCAGCAATCCAACAAGTGATGGATTTGATAAATGTGAGGTGTCTGTCCATGAGCATTAAGCAGGGCAATACTCTTTCATTTCAATAATAACATGCAGAACAGAGAGAGTAGGAGGACAGTCACGTCAGTAATACAGGTAATAAGAGCAGTTAACTTTGCTGTTAACTGGACTTTAGAAATCATTAGCGAGATACAAAGATGAACTCCACACAGAATATAACTCCT
This sequence comes from Melospiza georgiana, assembly GCF_028018845.1. Taxonomy (NCBI): domain Eukaryota; kingdom Metazoa; phylum Chordata; class Aves; order Passeriformes; family Passerellidae; genus Melospiza; species Melospiza georgiana. Next base: position 35,243,418 of record NC_080465.1, read on the forward strand.
CATGTATTTGATCCATGTAATTTGTTTTGTATGTTATTTTTTTTGCAAAATGCAAGTGTTCTGGTTTATGTTTGTAAAACAACTGAAGTGTTACGGAGACCTAGGTAGGAATGAACATGTAGATAAGAATGAGCTGTTAAAAACATACTGAATGTTCATTTGAGTGCTTTATACTAGGCTATTAGAACTGTAGTTAAGCACTAGAATACAATTAATGTGTTTTTTCCAAAGAACTAAAATGTAACAGGTGCCAGTGAGATTATCTAAATTTTATTCCATCTGTGGAAATCAATTAGGATAATTCAGATGTTCAGTTTTAGATCCATTTTTAAAAAATGGTAGAACAACCCTATTTTCTTTATAATTCCAGTGCTGTACACAGAAAAGGAAGCTAAGGCAGCTTTACAGGGACGTTTCTAAGTAGCATTTAAAACTCTTGGAGAGCGTCCTTTGAGTTGTACCTTTTCAATGATTCAGCACAATGTCAGTTATTTAATCGTATAACAAAACACAGTGGGGTATCCCATAAGTTGGAATGCGTATGGTTTGCCTCCCCCTTGAGATCAGCTGAACCCAAGTACTCATGCATAGGGTAAGGACTACTGCTGTCATTGGACCTTGGCAGTCTGCATAATTGCTTGCCTTGTGCTCCTTGCAGAAAAGGACTAGACAAGAGTTGATATATAATAGCCACTGTGCTATCAGAGATCACACTCTGCTATATATATTCAGGCTGAATCTGGGATAACCTATTTCCTTGGTAGGACTGTCCCATTCTCCTTTTCATACTTATAGCTTCCTGCTTCAGTTTAGCACAAAGGACGTTGTCCAGGTGTTCTAGCCAGAAGTTCTGGTTTCTTTACTGTATCTTTCTGTGGCTACATTATTTCTTACTTATTTTTATAAGTGATGAATATAACTGAACAAATGTTACATTTTCTTACATTGAAATGTAACTTAGAGGTCTTACAGTTTTTGTAGAGGCAAGGTATTCTTGTGGACCTGTTGGGTGAAGCTGCTGCATCTGACCCATGAGAGTTTTGTGAGTGTAATACTAGTACTTTGCTGTAGCTCAGTGCACTTGGACTTGGAGATGGCTGAGAAATATTAGTCATTATTCTCCAAAATTCTTTTCTCTCTTACTTCTTCCTGTTTTACTGCTGGGTCTTCGCAGAATAGATGCTGCATGTCTTTAGCATTTTGCAGTGCTAGAATGCCCTCAGGAAAGGCTGATAGTGCTTAAAGTTTGTTTCAAAGTGTATGTTAACTTCTCAGCACTCCAAAATGAAAATATGTTGTGTCAAGTGGAGTAAGACTTACTTACATTTTTGAAAAAAGGCAATGCAGAACAGAGAGATTTATATGGATTATAGGGTTTTAGAAATTTCCATTAAAAGAACTAGGAAGTTCCTTCTGTTCAGCACCCTAGACACTTCTTTTCACTTTTCTAGATTCGGTAAGTGTGAGAGAAGGTAGGGAACATGCTTGGACACATACACAGATGGACAAATTAAGGTGACCCTTATAATAGTTTTTGGTAGTGTTTTAGACTGACGGCATTAGTCGTATAAATTTTTATTTGCATTTGTTCTGAAGCTTGATGTATTCAGCAGAAAACTACTGACATGAGGGAATCAGTGGTAATCAGGGTGTGACAAAGATGGCATCAGTCAGGAATGATGGACAGGAGACAGCTCCATATGAAAGCCTCAGACTTGAAAGGATCTCTTCCCAGCAGCTTACATATCCTCGTGAAGTGGCCAAGGCCTTTTATTTTTGATTTAGCCCTGTCTCTTCTATGGGGAAATATGTGTGATGGGGTTCACAGGGGTTCTTGGATGAGGGAAGAGATGAGGATCTGACTCGGTGTTTCAGAAGGCTTGATTTATTATTTTATTATATATGTTACATTAAAACTATACTAAAAGAATAGAAGAAAGGATTTAATCAGAAGGCTAGCTAAGAATAGGAAGGAATGATAACAAAAGTTTGTGGCTCAACTCTCTGTCCGAGCCAGCTGGGCTGTGCTTGGCCATTAATTACAAACATCCAGCATGAGCCAATCAAAGATCCACCTGTTGCATTCCACAGCAGCAAATAATCAATGTTTACATTTTGTTCCTGAGGCCTCTCAGCTTCTCAGGAGGAAAAATCCTAAGGAAAGGATTTTTCATAAAAGATGTCTGCGACATATATGTTATTTTTTTCTTTGAACAATGTGATGTATAGCAAAATGGACATTTTTCCTGCCATTTTTTCATCATCCTTACTTCTTGATAGACTTTAGTATGATAGCTAAGCTGTAGTTTTTTAGAACTCAAAGCATCATTAAAGGAGGGCTATCTAAGTAGCCGTGCTTATATCGTGGAAGGTACTCTGGTATCCTTTTGCCTCCCAGATGGAAGCTTTTCAAGAGATATTCTCCACGTCTTAATCTTTTTCCCCTCTTTGTTTCATTCTCCCCAGTTTATTGGACTGTTTCTGGCATTCAAGCATCAAGTGGAGTCTGTACATCATTTTTCTGATGAAACACAACTGTCTGACTGTTCTAAACTGGTTAGAAGTGCATGAAGATCTGAGGGAAGGAGTTGAGCAGGGGATTGGTCCCTGTGGCATAGGTGGTGTGCTGTAACACATTTTTATGTCCAAACCTATGAAGCATTCTTCACCAAAAGCATAGAAATCTAAAATAAATACAAAACCACCCATAAAAGCACAAAACCTCCTACAGGCCAACTTTCAGAAACATTTTCAGCAGTCATTAAGAGGGTGGTAATTGTGCCTCAAACCTCACAGATCCTTCAATGTTTCTCTTTGCATGGGGAATCTATGTTTTGAATGAAGCTGGATTGTCTCTTGTTACTGTCACTGTTCAAGCACCATTTACTTTAATTAGAAAAAATTATGTGCTGTTCAGCTACATAATTTGACTATAGATGTATACTTGTTGAAAGTCGCAAAGGATTTGTGTGAGTGCTTATTCCCTGCATACCAGCACTGTTGCTTTGAAGTCAAACAAACTAGTCTTGAGTGGCATCCTCATATCCATAACTCACACCCACTTAAGGGAGGACTGGCGTTCCCTATGGTAGTTTAATCATGTCCCATTTTATTGCAGTATTACATATGTGCCAGCAGAAAATTTAGACGAGTACAGGGTCAGTCTGGGACAACAGACAGAGGGAACAGTGCCACTTGAACTTTTTCCTTCACATATTGTCAGGTGAGTCGAAAGGCATGCAGCTTTCTCCCAAATAGCTCGCTTTCCATACACCTTGTACATTTTGGAAGTGTAAGTTTTATTTTAGAAGGGGTGAAAGATGGATGATTTTCTTCAGACCGGCAGTAAAAACAGTAAAAAGCTATTAAAAAGAGAGTTTTTTGTTTTGACTAGCAAATTGTTTAACGTTTTTACAAGTCTGTTTGATCTGTCCAAAAAGGAGATTGAGTTCTTTATTATCCTAGATTTCTCTTAAATACTATGGCATTGGATTTATGGATTGCCACAAATACTGAAGTGCTTCCAACGTAAGGCTTTGGTATCGACGGTTATTCCAGAACATAACTGGAAAGAATAAATTGTGTCATTCTTTTCCTTCAGTTTAAAAATTCATTGCAGTTACTGTCCAAACTTTCAAAGAGATTAATAATTGGATTTTTGCAGTTTATCTCCAAAAGCAGTAAATTTAGTTGAATGCTGCTGTTGTAATTTCTTCCATTTTGAAAACAGTAAATTCCCTTTAGCTTTGTTTTGGCTGTTGTTCCAAATTGCACTTCGTTGTTTTGTGTTGTGGATAGAAACTTCATTGCAGATAAGAAGTGGATAGGGAATCCCTGAACACCGTATGTATTCTAAAAGACATCAGAAAAAAAAGTTCCTTATCTGAATCCAATGTACAAATTCTGAAACTGTCAGGGTTACTCAATATATGAAATTTTTCAGAAAAATCTAGTGATTATGTGGATTGTTTAGAAATTAGTTGCATGATTGTGTTTGTCATCAGGGAACTTCCAGAGCTTCCAGAACGTGAAGAGGGGGAGGGAGAAGAAAGCGAACTTCAAAATGCAGCTCTCAGTAACTGGAACCAGCCCAGAAAGTAAGTGCAGATCTTGCACATTATAAAATGTTATCTGAAATTCAAAAATTCCAAAACATATTTTGAGAAGAGTAAAAAACAACAGAATCGCTGCACTTAGGTATGTTGTGCATTGCTGGAGTAATTAATGATTGACTTTTACTGCCATTGGGCTAAATCCTTGCAGTCTAGAAGTGTCTTGATTGTTATAGTAAGTTATCTCTACTTATTCCAAGCTGACTTGCAGGGATCAAGTCAAAAAAGAAGAAGAGAAAGATTCAAAGTTTCTATTAAAACTCAAAACAAGCTGACTAATACTAGACTCAGTTACAGAATTTCTGATCAACCAGTAGATAACTTCCACTGAAAGACAAAACTTTGCAAGGAGGAGTTATTTTCAAATAATTTTTCAAAATAATTTTTCACAATAATTGTGCAAATCCAGGTGTCTTCAGTGTGTGTCTTTGTCATAATCACAACAGATTTTAATTTAGTTTGGTCCTTTTTTTATCACAAAAGGGTTGAACTGTGGAGAGAGCCTAGCAAGTCATTGGGCATCAGCATTGTTGGAGGACGAGGGATGGGAAGCCGCCTGAGCAATGGAGAAGTGATGAGAGGGATTTTTATCAAACACATCCTGGAAGACAGCCCAGCTGGCAAAAATGGAACACTGAAAACTGGAGATCGGATTGTAGAGGTACCATCTGAATGCCTTTTGTTGCAATTCCCCCAGCATCTCAGGAGTCACTGAGATGGATGTATGGTGGGCTGACAGCTGTGCAGTTGCCACAGCTGATACCACTTGAACCGCACAGACTGTAGTACCATCTGCTGATGTGTGTGTGCAAACAGCTGCCTGTTAAGTTGAATATTCAATGTGAAACATATGACTGACTGTTTGAGCAGGAGTCTACAAAGCCAGCAGTTTGGCTTGCCTATTTGAAAACCAGAATGTGTAGGAAAAAGCTTAAGTTTGGTGAAACGAAAAGATTTTACACGTTTTGCACCTTTTCACTGGGTAGCAATAGAAACAGCCAGTGCAAACCATGTAAAATGAATGCCAAGATTATTTCCATCAGAAATCTTAACTGATTGAAGTAGTTCTTATGCATCTTGTGCAAGAGTAAAGGGGGGCACATTTTTTTTCTCCTGACATGAAGAAATCTGTGCTTGATACTTGAGACATGAAGAACATTTTGCCCATTCCTCTGTATAAGGTAGCCAGTGGTATTGCAGGGTAGAATTTATCTTCATTTCTCTTCTACTTAGCTAGTCCTGTGCTCATGCAGCCACTTCTGCTTTTGTCACTTAAAGATACTGCAGAATGAACATACTGAAGGGAACAGATCTTTCCTGTCAGACATTGCCCTATCTCCAGTGTCAGGCTAATAGAAACTGCCTCCATGTAACCCTACTGAATGTCCTTAGCTGACTGTCCATCAGTAAGAAGCCCTACAAGCAGAGTGATGGAGTTGGTAATTCTGGCTCAAACTGGGCTTGACTAATGGTGGTACTAAAACTGCAGTTTACTGTTTGCTACAGTACTGATATTGAGGAAATAATACCTTAGTATAGGTGGCACTTTCTATAACAGGAACAGTTTGCAGTGTATAAGAAGTTGGGAGGTGGAATTTTGCTTGAAGGCCACAAAGTTAAAAACATTCATTTCATCGGAATAACTGGATTTTTGTGAGTGCAATTGTCTCTGAGAGTGATGCTTGCAGAAACTGGAATGGGTGAGTGAAAAAAAAATGTTATGTTAATGTGCCTGTTTCTGAATGAACAATTTCAGTTTCTTAAGTTGTGGCATATGTGAACTTCCATCTCTGCAGTGCATACAGTTTTTCAGACATGGGAAGTCAGAGAGCATTATTGTTTTTGTTCAGTTCCTCATAGGTTTAGAATTTCTCTCAGATTGTTTTTGTGCTCTCTTATTTGCATTGGATGATAAAGTTTAAGGTAGAGTTAGACTATTGAAAAGTTTTCAGGGTAATCCTCATCATATAAGTTTGTGTGCTAGAATTGCCACTAACAAATAACCTTTTTGTGTTAGCTTCTAGCTTTTATTGTGGTCATTGTGACAATACTTTACTGATGCTAATCTCACCATAACATTGTTCTTACTTGGATAACCGGACAAAATGTTTTACACACCCATACATATACGGATATGAAAAAAAAAAAACAACCAGGTGCAAATTTGTCCTTAGCCATCCTGTATGTACATGCATTCTTCTGGGAGACAGAAAGCTTTTCAGCTCTAAAAATTTAACTTCTGAAGAAAGTGTCCAGTAGCTAAAATTAATCTTATCTTGTTTTGAAAAAAAAAAAAAAGAAGGTAAAAGAAAAAAGTACACTGTATGAAAGACTTTTCAGTACCTAACAAGGTTCAGTTTTAAAGTCTCATAAAGTCCTGGGTAATAGTTTTTTCTTAAGGTGGGATTTGCAGAATTAGTATTTGGTAAACACTCCTACCCTCTTCAGATTATCATCTCTCTTCTGTTACATTGCTTGTGGGAAAACTTATGGAGTCTGAACTAAAAATGTTGGAAAACATTTTTAAAACAGAGGAATAAGAGAATATTTATTTGATGTTCTATTCGTGCTCTTGGAAATCCCAAACCTGTGTTTGAAGGACCTCAGGCTAAGTCTGTAGAAAAGTCCATTAAAAACAGAGGGTTGAGCTTAGGTTTTAGTCAAAGTTTCCTAACCAAAACTCAGAACTGACTCATTACTCTTGTAGCTTCTTGCAATGTTAAGATGAGGCCTTCCAATTACAGGTGGATGGAATTGACCTCAGAGATGCCAGCCACGAACAAGCTGTGGAAGCCATACGGAAGGCAGGCAATCCTGTAGTCTTTATGGTACAGAGCATTATAAGCAGACCAAGGGTAAGCATAAAGAATGTGAAAAGACATGTAATACATAGTAATAGATGAAGCAAATGTTCAAGATGGTGGTATTTGGGAATGGGATATTTAATCCTGAAAGTGCCATCTCAAGTATTTTAGGAACAATGATTTGATTTAAGTATTATTTCCATTTAGAATGAAATCGATTTGGATTTGGAAATACCCTCCAGCACGCCGTCCTCAAACTATTTTGAAAAGCCTCAAGAAAGATAATTTGCTGGGGGGCAGAGTAGGAGTCTAATTAAAACCATCTGTTAGAGATTGACAGCATGTCTGAGGAGCGCATGCAGAAATACAGCACCTGTTAAAAAATTCTGTGGACATTAATGAAAGGACCTAGAAGTACATGGAAGTTTTCTGTCACTAAGCTGCATGGACATTGCAGACAAAAGCTACAGTGCTTTACTATAAATTGGTTGCATCACTAGAAACTAAACTTCCTCTTTTTAGAGTCTGTGTAAGCTGCATGTTTATTTACTAGTTGTCTCATAACTCTTGTTCCCCAGCCAGAGTCTCTTTATAGCCCTTCTTCAGCTTCTGCTCCCTGTGGGCAGAAAACTACTAACCCATTTTATCGTCAGTCATCTAAGGTAAAGTTGCATGAAAAAGCTCTCTTGAATGTTGATTATTGACACTCAAACTACTAAAGTAATGCTTTTGTATTTGCTGTGATGTGAACAGAATTGCAGCTACTGAGTGTTTAGGCCAATTGGGGATGGAAATTATGCCATTACAATATCACTACTTTTATTTAGAGAATGTTCCTTTGCTATTTTTGATTGTAGTTCTTTATTATCTATTTTCAAATTAAGCTTGTCGGTTATTTCTTGACTGTGCTAACAAACTCTTGTTTCTCTGTAAGCAGAAACATTGCAAATGCTCTTCCTGTACTCATACATTATGTTGTGATCATCATAAATGGCATTATGTTTATTATTTTTATGTTTTGAAGCTTGCATTTGTACTTAGTAAGATCCTGCTACATTATAAGAATTTCCTGCTTTCGTTCGTGTCCAGTCACCCACATAGCTAGCTGCCTGCACACATGAGCTGTAAATATTATGGTACCACTATGTATTTAACCAGGCAGTTGGTTTTAAGTGGCATGTGGTTAAGGAGTCCATTTCTTCTGTTTTGTTTCGTGCAAGGTTTAGTAGTTAAGAGAGAGCCTGTGTGTACTCCAGAACAGCCTGAATAATGCAAGTGGCCTGTGAAAAGATTGTGATAGTTCTGTTAATGGCAAGTTACCCATCAAGTCTGTGTTTCATACCTATAGCCCTCTGTGTATTTCTGAGTAAGAAACAATGTATCACTGTGATTATGGTCCCATAGTAGTGTTACAGCATTATGCTGTTTGAAATGCTAGCTAGTTTCTGATAACTTAGCATCTTGGACACATGGATAAAATTCTGAATGGAAGTTAGTTGAAAAAAGGTAATAACAGAAAGAAAAAATCCTGTTACATTAGGCTGTGTTTTGAATTTTAAAAGATAGTTAAAGAGAGAACTCCCTTTATTTAGCATTTGCTCCTCTTGTCCTAGACTGCACAAAAAGTATGCTAAACTGAACTGTTCAGGCAAATTCAAATGCCCCATATTTTATTATAATAGTCAGTTCATATTAATACAATGCTGTTGCATGGATTAGTATTAGGGCTAGTATTTTAGGACGTCATGACAAAATGAAAAAGGCAAGAATTTGAATGACTGTAGCTGAACTTTTGTTGTTTTACTAGGATTGTACTGTTGATATATGAAGTGTTTGTGATACTTATTTTAATTGCCTAAAATTTCAACAAGATGTATTTTAAATTTTTATGCAGAGAACATGTAATTTTAAAGTGTAATAGGGTGATTACAGTAACAATTTACTTTTCACAAACCTTTCTTTATAGTATTAAAAATCAAATGGGAATCACATATACAGAAAATATTGTACCCTAGGGAAACAGCCTGTTGACTTTGAATGACTTGCCAGTAAAGAAATCTTGGTCATTCATGGCATTACTTTGTCACTGCTGAAGATACAGTAGAGCCAAGACATTTGCTGTCTTACCAAATGGAATTACTTTTTTGCAACATGGTATTTGAAAAGAAATGTTTAGGGATGTGTTTACTATTTTCAGGAGCATTTAAAAAAACAAATGCTTTAAGAATTTTTTTAAATAACACTGTAACTTTTGATTAAATTACTCTTGGTATGAATGATCCTGGAAGGTTTTCACATTCCTGTCCATACTGTTTTCCAGCAGTGTTAAATTTACAGCCCTTAGACTTACAGGTAATTGCCAGATAGATACAACCAGTGTAGAAATTACTTCTAAGTATACACAGTATATTTCCAACATACAATTTGAAATCAAAGCTGTTTCCTCCTTATTAAGCAGATTCTGATCTCAAAATAGAATACAGTACAAAAACTGCATAAGGAATATAAATGGTCAAATTATATCCTTTTATCTGGTTTAAATGTGTAAACTCTTTTTCTGGTAAATAGTAATGAGAGAGTACCTTGCTTCAGGGGAAGACCGGAGTATTTTTTTTCAAGAAACTATAAATTCAGGCAGTTACACATGCATATGTGCATATACAAAGTGTTCTGTGAAATTTATTATTAGATATGAAATCTGCATAGTGATGCCTAATATTACTAAGCCCTCACTTTTACAAAATAAACAGTGAATGTATTACCACAGAAGTTAAATCAAATTATGAGAATCTGCAGTTTTCAAAATAAGACTGAAGCTATTGCATTATTACAGATGTTTGTGTTAATCCTAACCCAGAAATCCACAATTAATTAATCTGTAAGAGTGTCCCATATGTTTGGAAAAAATTTTCAAATATCACAGCAACAGCACATAAATGCAGCATAATTCTGCACTTGATGTACTTCATGGTCTAGAACAGGTGTGAGGATTAGCCTGCTGACAGAGCATCAGAAAAATGGGGCAAATATACTTTTGCCCAATTTCACATATCTTTGGCAAGTGCAGAACTTGGACCTTGTTCAGTTAGCCCAGACAACAAAATGAATATGTTTTGGTTCATGATTAAAAAGGGTTGGTTTAAAACTTTTTTTTTGCTTAGTTTCTATTATGCTTTCCTTTTAGAACCCTTCCCTGCCTTTTCTGCAGAACAGTATTTTCAGTAGGCCAGCTGTCTTCAGCAGCACTAACCCATTTGCTGATTCTTCTCAGTTCAACACTGCTAAGGTTGGATGATGACACACTATCTTTTCACTCACCAAACATCCTATGTGTACTTTTTTCCCATTGGTGTCTCTCTGCATTTAAATTCTTTTATACTAGTCTGAGTTACGTGCTGTGCTGATGAGCTTGAGAACTCTATGTAGTGAATTTAAAGACACAGATGTGCATATACGTAGAAAAGTTACGGAGAAGTTAAAAAATGCCAGCTCCAATAATCATAACCACTAAAGCTGATCTATTCAGAGCTACCAAAGGAATAGGTTTTCAATTATAAGATCAGTCCCTGATGTATATTTTAAAATATCTAAGTGTAACTCATCAGTGTAAGGGCTTTTGCTGCTATGTACTTCTTTTTGGTTTTTTGTGGTTATGACATTCCAGCTTTGATATTTCTCTTTTATTTTTGCATTAAAAAAACACCAAACTTGAAGCTTTTTTTTTATGATGCTTCATGAAAATATTTTCCCTCTGCTTCTTGAAAATTCTTTTCATGCACCATGGTTAGGATGATGAAGTCTTTGGAAATAAAAAAAAAGTTAGACTCTTTTTTGTGGCTAGTGCATAATTACTGCATGTTAATCACAATAGGAACAGCATTAATCTCTAATAAAATACTTTATCCTAATATGCATGCATTTTTGATTTAATAAAATAATCTATAGCTGGTTTTACATCTTGCAAGTGATTGTGCCCTTTGTCTATTTTCTCATGTTGTTGAAAATATTGCATGTGCAACAAACACTTATGATATGTGGTGTGTAATTGCATGTGTGTTTTGAAATCTCTTTTTGTGTTTGTTACAGTTCTGAGAAAGGGAGTAGACGTGTAACATAAATGATGACTTATGTTTTCTATATTTTTAAAAGTATTTCTGAAAAAGCATTGCATGCATTTTAAGAGAAAACATGATGATCCTGTAGTTTATGCATAATTCCTTTCTTAGCGTTGATCTAAGAATGGCCTTTTGTCATCTCTCCTTTTCTGAACTCAGATTCATGTGTAGTGAGAAACTTTGATGAATCAGGGTCCTTAGTAACCCCTCAAATACTTTTGTCCATTTATAAATAAAGTTCATAAAGTTGTTGCAGTTAGCAAAATGAATCCGTAATTGAAAATGAGATATTGGTTAATATTACTGTGTATTGCCAAAGATGCTATAACATGTGGATTGCTGTTTTCTGTTACTGTAGGAGGTATCGAATCCAATTAGGGTTACCTTCCGTTGTTCCCCAACTAACCCTTTTGCTCCCACACCATTCAAGGTTTGTCTTAATTCCCATCAGCTGGTCCTACTGTATGTGTGCTGTACATTTGTACATGGACTGTGATAACTTCTGGACTACTGCTTCTTTTTCTGCCTGTGCCTTCATCTTTTCAAGTTCCAGACTTGCTGCAATTTTCAGTATTTGCTTGGCTGTGATCAGAGTGACCCTGGTAGCTAAATGGGTTCGGCAGCTGTTGGGTGCTTTGCATTTTAAATGAAATACTGTGGTGTGGCACACTGAAAGTATTTCATGAGTTAAAGCCTTTTAGGTTTCTGTGTGTTGCCCGATTCAGGGAGCGAAAGTCTTATGTGTGTGTAAACTGTGGGAACTGGCTTCTGCTTTTGGCTGTTCAAATGTGTCAGGCTGAGTTCTGCAGGCAGGACATGTTCCACTCCCCACAAATGGCATTGTAGCACAGTTTTTACCCTCCTACAAGGGACCTTTGCTTTTACTTTCATTTCAGCGTTTCCTTAAACCTCAAAAATGTTTAGATTATGTTATGTTGTTATACATTCACAATGGTACAAAAAGATGCGCTTTTTTTGTCAGTCATATTATGGTGGCAGCAGTTAATAAGTGCTAATCTGTCAGGATGTAGCCCTACATCCACACCTTGCAAATCTTCCAAAGATCCTTTACACCAATATATTGCTCCTTTTATGGTTTCATTAAGTTTTGCTTTTCTTCGACACTATCACTTACAAACAGTACCTCTAAAGTAATATATTAATTTTGGTTTTAAAACATAAAAACTAAAGTTTGCTGATCTGGTTTCATCTCACACTGGTACTGGATTTGTGTTGCAAGATAATGGTGGTTGGGGAGGCTGTGGGGGGTGACTTTTGTCATATTTTTTCTCCTTTGTCCAGCTGAAGAAGGAAGTGATAGAGCAGCTTTGGTGGGCACCTAGCCTTCAGACAGGGTAAACCCACCGTGACACCATGTTTCCTCATTTTCCCAGGATATTATTTAGCTTTAGTAAAACTCTAGAAAGACCTCTGAAAAATGAGTTTTTCTAGAATTCTCCCTTTTGCCCCTTCTCAATGTGGAGGTATTACCAACTTTTCTTTTTGTGCACACATGAATTTTTGATTGTGAAAAATAACGTTTAATCTTACTAGGCAGTGTTTCTATTGTTCTCTGATTCTGGTAGGTGACAATGTCTGTGCTAGAATTTTGTTGCTTCAGCTTAGGAATGTTAGGTGTCATCTTAGGAGGATGACATTGTCTTAGATAAATTATTTGCTTTGGGGTCACTTCCCATCCCACACTTTTGAGATTTAGTGACTTCTTAGTTAAGTTCTTCTAAGAAGTTCCTAAATGAAAGGAACTCCTTTCCTCTTTCTCAAGCAGAAGCAGAATGACAGACATGAAATAGGGCATTTTCAATATCTTTATCTTTTGGAGTTAAGAGTGAAGATAAGTAATTTTTGTTTAGACATGGGACCTTTCGTAAATTTCAAAATGAACTAAACTGGTAATTTCCCAGATTTCTCAACACCTTCAATTTGAAAACTGATGAAGTTTTCCAAGGTGTATGTTGTTATTCATTTTACTGTTGCCTCTGATGAAGAGATTATTACCTAAGTGATTTTGCCACCTAAAGGCACGATTGGATGTACTGTGTTCAAATTTTATGATGAAAGTAGTGAGAACTGAAATTATGAGAATTATGAAGTGAGGGCAACACACCTGAAAACTTGAGTGTTGTAAAAATTTGGTTTTTATTTAATATTCTTGTTTACTTCAGTAGCTGATCTGCCAAGTGTCAAGGTCCCTTGGGCATACATAAGTAAAGAATGATGATATTCAGAGAGAGGTTTCTTGCTTGCATGTTTACTTTAAGCAAGGGAAAATTATACAAATTTCACGTAGTGAAATTCCTTATGAGAGTCCATATTCCTCAAGAAAACTGTCTTGAATGGAAGCTTTCAAGGCTGTGGATTTGGGCATTTAACCATTATATTGCAGTAGTAGTGTGTTTATACCTCTTAACTTTGTGTGAATATGAATAGAACACATCAAGTATCTGTCTCTTGTGATTTAACCTGTATCCTCATTTATTTGACCTTCTCTGTGCAGCTTATAAGAAACTAGTAAATGAGGCTGAAAAGATCCAGTCACTATGGATTTCTTCTGTTTAATTTTGGTTTTTAACACTCCTTTCAGTTAATATGCCAATTGCTTTTTTTTTCCCTGTAGGTATTTTTGAAAGTCCCCAGTTTGGTTTTTTTTTACTTTCTCTTTCCTCATATTTGGCTTCCTAGGCATATGATGTGAGGAAATTATATGTGATGACTCTTAAAATTGGTTATAAATATTTTACAAATCTGTCATTAAAACAAAAGCACTTGAGTCTTTGTCAGAGGCTTTTTCTGAAACATAAAGTGACACATAAAACTTTACTGAATTGGGCTTTTACTGTGAGTTGTTTGCTTCCAGATACATTTTGGAGTGATGTTTTTTTTCTTACCTTGCCTGGTGTTTGTTTCTGTCTTTGATCTCTCTGCCTTTCTGTGCGCTGTTATTAATTTAGAGTTTCAGCTGCTTGGTATTGAAACTTTGAAGCTATAGTCATTGCCATTTTGACATTTTTGTGTACTAGTTTGCCCTACAGAGAGTCTGCATCTTCTTAACCATTTCATTTTTCTTATTCTCCACAGGCATTTGGTCAGTCTGATACGGAGCCAGAAAAGACTTCGCTTTGTAACTTGCCTCTGCCCCCTCCTTCAGCATTTTCAGGAATGAGCTCTGATGTTGCACAGTCATCTTCTATCAGAGTCCCAGAAGATGTGGAGAAGGAGGATGAGTACGGTTACAGCTGGAGTAAGTTTTTCCTGTGGTAATATTTGAAATGCTAAGTATTAAAATTGTATTGTAAAAGACACAGGTCTGGAGGCATCCAGTTTGAAATGTTTCTTTCTCATGTGCATTATGGTTTGGGTGCTAAGGTTGCTATTTTAGTTGTGCTTGGTCAGGTGCACATAGAAAAAAAAAAAAGATTTTGTCCATGGTTCCAGTTCAATGTAGGACGACTTGAAGAATTTCAGTGTACTACAGGTAACAGTTTGGCAGTGATCAATATGATAGTATCTATTACCTGAAAATGTTATTGGAGAGAAGATTACTTCTTTTGTGTATGAATTTTTTTTTAAAGAAATCTTAAAATATTTTCTGAAGGTATAAGGAAAACAAGAAGCTAGAAATATTATTATAAATCACCTAAGGCTTAGTTTAAAAGAGTGTGTCCTTTACCCTGAAAATTTATCATCCATTTTGGGCTGCTTCTGTCAGATACTGCACACTGAGCACTGATCTTGATTCTAGGTAACTTGTGAAACTTTCTAATGTAAATCTAACCCTACACTTGTACATTTAGAAAAGATCGTGCAGCGCTATGGAAATCTACCAGGGGAGCTACACATGATTGAGCTGGAAAAAGGAAAGACAGGTCTGGGACTTAGTCTTGCTGGTAACAAAGACCGATCCAGGATGAGTGTCTTTATAGTGGGAATTGATCCAAATGGAGCAGCTGGAAAAGATGGCAGGTTGCAGATTGCAGATGAGTTGCTAGAGGTGAGTTTTTGCAATATGTACTGAAGCCCAAATGTACTGACTTCAAATACCAGATTCTTGCTGAAATGCATAAGTTTTTCAGTAGACTTTGAAATCCCAAGTTTATCCAAGTTCATATCACTATGCTATAAGATTTTCCTTTTGATCTATGCCAAATAGGTGTAGTGGATTTTTTCCTGGTTATAATTACACCAAGTTATGGGTTAGATCCCTGTATGCACCATTCACTTAAGAGTTGGACTCAATGATCGGTGTGGGTCCCTTCCAGCTCAGAAGATTCTGCAATTATGAATGAAGGTGTGTTGAATAGAAATGTGGGACGACAGCTGTTTCTGAGTTACTGAGCTGTATGTAATGGCAGTGAATTGCAGGCCATGAAAAATATTGAAGTCCTCCAATCCATCTGTGCAGTATTCTGGACTTTCTAATTACTTCCCTGTTTACTAGAAGTGTGATAATAGCAGAATATTTTTATATTGTGTAACACAGAATGTGGAAATTAAATTGGGAAAACAGGAACAGATCTATTTTTATTATAGACTTCTAACTCATTATATGTTTGGGTGCTGTTTTCTAGTGGAGTAGAGTGACTGAACCACTAAACATGCAACTAACATTTCAAGTACATGTGTGAGCATAATTTGTTTCTATATTCCCACAGCCCAGTTGATGGTACTCAGAGATGTATTCTCTACTATAGCTTTTTCCATTCTTTCTAATAGCAGTAGGTAACATTACCCTCACAGAATTGCTTTGTGTAACTTCAAAGCTCTATGTGGAAGTGTTTGGGGATGTACTGGCAAAGTACAGAGTGGGAATGGTGGGAACAGCTTGAGGGAGACATTGAGAAAGTAAATAACATTGGCTGAAATTTGCAGACTACAAAAAAAATTAAGGGATTTTTGGCACTGTGGGCCACGTCTAATGGAGGGAACTTTGTTTCAGATTCCAGTATTGTGAGACAGTTCACTTGAAGCATCTGTTTTTAAAATCCGAAAGTGGAAGAGGTGGAATATTCTGAAAACATGTTGACACATGTCTGTCTGAAGCTATCATCTTGTGATTTCTTGGGTACTGTCCACACTATAAACTTGCAGACTACTCCTAAGAAGTTGCGTCAACCTCTTCTGCGAGGAGACATCTGAGCTTGCTCCCTATGTGCCCAAGTAGCTGTCCGTCAGCTACTTGGGAATGTAGGGCCAACATTGAGGGCCATGTCCCATCCCCCCCACTTGGCAGCCTGACCATGTATTTTTCATACGGCTGTGGCAAACACTGGAGGGAGTGCTGCATTTGGGTTGTGAACTCCAATGTAAAGGACAGGACTTGGAATCCCTGTAACCATGCCTGATGCACACACCCTGCATAGGAGGTGGTTGGTGTTATGCTCATCCCTCAGTACAGTGTCTTGCATCTGTTGCTTTGCTGTGTCTTTGCTTCTGTTAGTGCTACCTATATACATTTTATTACTTTCCCTTTGTGTAGGTCCAGACTGTCCCTTTTCAATCATTACTCTTTTCTTCAGTTAACTTCAGCACTGAGAAATTTTTTTTCATTTTTTCAAGAAAAAATGTAACTAATAAAATGCAAACAAATAATGGCCTTAATCTGCAAATTCACACTGATAGCTCATCTCTTGTCTGAATTGTAGACATTTCAAGGTGTTACAGTGACTAATCTGCTCTACCAAATGGAAAAGAGATTGCCAGGTCACATCTTCAGATAACAAGTGTGGAGTCTAGAATGGCTTGGGTTGGAAGGGATCTTAAGGGTCGTCTACTTGCAAGTCTTCCTCAATGGCCTGAATTGCCAGCCATGAGATCAAGTTGCTCTGGTCCCATTCAGTCTGGCCTTGAACACTTCCAGGGGTGGAGCATCCACAGCTTCTCTGGGCAACCTTTTCCAGGACCTCACTGTTGTCTGGGTAAAGAGTTTTTTCCTGACATCTAATCTAAAACTTCCTTCTTTCAGTTTAAAACCATTGCCCTTTGTCATAACCCTGTCACGCTGCATAAAAAGTTACTCTTCCTCTTTTTTCTAAGCCCCTTTTAAGTTCTGAAAGGCTGCAGTAATGTATCTCCAGAGTTTTCTCTTCTCCAGGCTAAACAACCACAACTCTCTCAGCCTATCTTGACAGGACAGGTGCTCCAGCCCTCTGATGATATTCCTGGCCCTCCTGTGGAGCTGCACTGACAGATCCACATCTTTCTTGTGCTAAGAACTCCATAACCAGATGCAGTACTTGAGGTGGGGTCTCACGTGGGCAGAGTACAGCTTCCTTGACCTTCTAGTCACAACTCTTTGGATGCAGCCCAGGATGACATTGGCCTTCCCAGTCCATACTCTTATTTTGGATTGTCCCAACCCAATTGTAATTGGAATTGTTGCACCTCATGAGATTCCCACAGGTCCATTTGACAAGTGTGTCTAGGTCTCTCCAGATGGCACCCCATCTTTATATTGTGTCAGCTACACCACTCATCTTCATGTCATCTGCAAATCTGATGAGGGTGTACTTGATCTCTCAATGTTGCATTGGTAAGGATATTAAAGAGCCCGTCCCAGCACAGAGCCCTGACTTGTCACAAGCCTCGACCTGGACACACAGCCATTGTTCACAACTCTATGGCTGCCTCCATCCAGCCAATTCGTTATCCACCAAATAGTCCACCCTTCAAATCTCTCTATGTAATTTGAAGATAGGGACATTGTGTGGACCTTTGTCAAAGGCCTTGTAGAGGATTAAGTAGATGTCACTGGCTGTGCTGGCTGAGATCATCTCCTTGTCTTCTATGTGCCTTAACATTGCTTCCATGAGGATCTGCTTCAGGATGTTTCCAGGTACATCCTGGAAGAGATGGGGCTTAGTGATCCGTGGTTTCCTGGAGGTTCCTTTCTCCACTTTCAAGAAATGAGTGATATTTTCTTTTTTTCTAGTCACTGGGGACTTTATCTGACCTCTCTGACTTCTTTAGTAGGATGGAGAGTGCCTTGGCAACTACATCAGGCAGTCCCCTCAGGAACTTGGATTGCAGATCCTCAAACCCCGTTGACTTGTGCATATTCAGTTTCATCAAGTGGTCTCAAACTTGCTTTTTGCTTACAGTGGGAGAGACTTTGCTTCTCCCAAACTCCACCTAGAGGTTCAGTAACTTGAGAGATGTGAGAAGCCAGACTGTCATTGAAGACTGAGGTGAAGAACTTTAGAGTTCCTCACCCTTGTCCATATCCATTGTCACCAACTGTCCATTCTTAATTGTTAGGCAGGTACAGTCTCCTTGGTCTTTCTTTTCTGACTTCTACTTAAAGAACCCCTTCTGATTTGTCTTTGCATCCCTTGCCAAAGCCTCTTTCTTCTGTGCCTTAATATTCCTAAACCCATCTCTAAACCCATCCAAACCATATCTATGTACTCTTCCCAGATCATCTGTCCCTAGTTCCACTGACTATTAATTTCTTTCTTACTCCTTAATTTGAGGAGCAGATCCTTGTTTAGCCATGTTGGTTTCCAGCTTGCCTAAGTTGATTTCTTACACATGGGGATGGAGAATCCTCAAAAAGCTACTAGCACTGGTGAGTCCTCTGTCCCTAAGGACAGTTTCTGAGGGAATCTCATCCACTAATTCTTTTAACAGATGGAAGTCCATTATTCTAAAGATAAGGGTCAGTTCTGACTCTGCCTTTTTTCTAAGCCCATGTTCCTTGAGATCAGTAATTTAAGCAGGGCATGGTCACTACAGCCAGGGCTGCCTCCATTTCAATCTTTCTAACAAGCTTATCTGCACTGGTGAGCACCAGGTCCAGTAACACTGCCTCTCTGGTTGGTTTGGCCAATACCGGGACCAGAAACTTGTCCTCAGAGCACTCCAGGAGTCTTCTGAATTGCTTGCAGTCAGCTGTACCACTTTCCCAGCAGACATGCAGGTGGTTGAAATCCCCCATCAGGATGAAAGCATGCAAGCATGATGATTTCTGTATCTCAAGCAAGAAGTCAACAGACTTGCAGATACCAGGCACTCTGTGGTAGACCCCAGCCACAAGGTGTCCCTCACCGATGCTGTCCTTAATTTTTACCCACAAGCTCCTGAGCTGCCCCTTCTTCCCAGCCTCTTTCTTCTGAGAAGGTTGTAGCCCTGCATTGAAATGTTCCAGTTGTGTGATTCATCCCACCAGGTTTCTATGAGTCTAGCTAGATTTGAATTGCATGATTCTGGTGCAATTGAGGAACAGGTTTCAGTTCCTCTTGCTTGTTACCCGTGCTGCCCATATTGGTGTAGAGGCACTTAAGCTGGATTATCAACCTCTTCACCTTCTGAGAAGAAGCCTCCTTTGTACATCCCCTTCCCTCTTCCTCATCAAATCTCGTTTAGAACTCTGCTAAATGTACCAGTGTTCAGACTTCTGTGTATAAAGTGCCTGGCTCAGGGATTTGAAGTGCCCAAGATTCAATAAAGAATAGCAATCTCATTGCAGGGTGTAAGCAATTCATTTATTTGTTATGGTTAGAATTTCCCATGGCCCTGCTTCATCACCTCATCAGTCATGAAGTGATCAATGGCAAGTGAAAATAGATCATGTGCCAGGTCAACCCAATATAACTCAGAGAATGACATTTTTAGCACTGTGAAAGTGTTAGTCTGAAGTCAAACTATGGTGAATATTTTTACTGAAAAAAGGGAGTGAAAGTAAGACATAACATAACTCTTATTTTTATACAGTTGCTGTTTAGTCAGTGATACGGATTTTTTTAAGGCTAAAAAATTAGTTTAAGTGTAATTAAAATATTTTGATAAATAATTGCTGTTTTTCCTTATCTAGATTAATGGCCAAATCCTTTATGGAAGGACTCATCAGAATGCTTCTTCAATAATCAAATGTGCACCATCTAAAGTTAAAGTAATCTTTATCAGGTAAGTTCTGGTTAAAGATTTGGCTGAAAAGGTTTAATTTTTAATGTGCTCACATTGCACATAGTGTTTGTTATTTTTAATTTTGGTAACATAGATGTACTTTTGAAGACAATCTTATTACTTGTTAAATATATCTTGTAGTTTTCTGTTTTGATATTTGTACTGTGAGTGCCAGAAATTAAGAACCAGACTTAAACTTGTCCTAAGAAATATGGGGCGGTACTATTACCTTCTTATTACATCCTTTAACTGAATATATTGCAGAAACAAGGATGCAGTAAATCAGATGGCTGTTTGCCCTGCAAAGTCAGTAGAGGCTTCACAGTGTACTTCAGGGACACTTCAACATCAAGAGGTAAAGTAAATATTTGTTTTTCTTATTTGACCAAAATACTAACATTGTTCTGGATAGAGGAGGATTCTGTCTGCTTAGTAAATACAGTAAAAGAAAAGGAAACTCATAGAAAAACAAGTGAGATTTTAGTAAAGTTGCTAAATTTAATACAGCTGTCATAAATTTTGTTTCATTTTATATTCTTCTATACTATGAAGTAAGTCTAATATTCCCATCAATAGAGTTTTAGAAGCTTAGGTGGAACTAGAAAATGAGCAGACTCGCTTTAAATATTTGCGCACTACTTTGTTTTGGTGCAAAATGTTGGATATAGTCACTTACAGCTGCATTTTATTTTTCTCTTAGATTGACATCAGTGTTGCAAACCCGAGTGCATTTTCTGACTTAAGTTCATGTAAAAACATTCAGTATGTGGAACTTCCTAAGGTATGTACTGAATTTACATCAGTCAATAGCCATTCAATTTTGTAATGCTGTCCCTCTTACAGCAAACAGACTCTCAGTTACTAGAAGCTGGAAAAAAGATTTCTAGAGATCTACTCTTCCTGTTTGGGAATGGATCTCAAAGTTTTCCTCACAGAAAGATTGTTTTTGATTTGCTAATTGCTTTGTGTCTCTGGAAGAAGTATTCTTTTGTTCTATTTGCCCAACTTCTTATAACCGTCTCTACTGATGGTTCCTCAGGTGAAATCAATGCCTTAATTGTTCAAAGTAAAAAGTGAATAACAGTTTACCTTGTAGATTTCAAAGGAATGGATTTGAATTTAGAAGTGTTTCAGATTTATCTTGGTAGTCAGTATACTGTTTGTTTGGCAGAATCTATTCCAGAAATAGTTTAAAACAAAAATATTGGTGCATTGTGGAACCTCAGACTTGATATATCAGCAGGCTTCACTAGTCTTTAGTGATTGTATTCTAACATTTTGATGTCACAATATTTAACCATTTGCATTTTCTGTTTGCCTTAGGATCAAGGAGGCTTTGGAATTGCCATTAGTGAAGAAGACACAACTAATGGAGTAGTTATTAAAAGCTTAACAGATCATGGTGCAGCTGCAAAGGTGTGGGATACATTTAAAATCTAATAAGGGAATGAAGAATGTTTTTTGGAGTAGCATCCATAGTTCATATTTTTTATTTTATGTTTTTCCAGGATGGACGTATCAAAGTTGGAGATGTGATTCTGGCAGTGGATGATGAAATTGTTGTGGGATATCCTGTAGAAAAGGTGCTTCTGAAGTGTCAGGAATGTTACAGAAAGCACACTGCTTAATGTAGGAGGTGATTGTGTCTTAAATTAGTGAGGTTCTCATGACTATATTTAATTTTCAAACCTGACTAAAAAAATCAAAGATCTGCAGGCACTGTCTGGAAAAGAAAGCTACTGCGAAATAAGCTAAAGCCTAATAAATTTATAGCTCAGCTGTTATTTTACATTAATGCACTACATGAATCCTCCTGTCTCTCTTCGAATGTGATTTTATTTTCCCTGTGGTTCAGACCTGATGACTGAGAGACTTAGTAGTGTGATAAAAGCCATGAATTATTGCTCAGTAATGACTCTGCATAGCTAGTCCACTTTAAAGGTGTTAGAACCAGTAAAACTAATATGTGTAAATTTGCATGGGTGAGTTGTTTCAGTGGTAAATCAAGTCATAAACTGTGCTTATCCATGGGAACTGTCTGTAGTAACAGTCTCATTATATTCCAAGCATGGTATTTCAAACCTTTGGAGAAAAATATCTCCATTCCTAAATAAAAATATTTATTTCTAGCTTCTAGCTCTGCAAACTCAATTTGTGTTCTGTAGTAAATCAAGGAGGCTGTTTTTCTAGCACCCACCTTGCTACCAAGAAAAGTGATTCTTTAGGCACGAGCAGATTACTTTCTGTTTGTTAAAGGGCAATTAGGAGAGCATCAATCTTACTCTTTGGTGTGCTGCTATCTCTGAGGCAGTAAATAAGTAAGAAATAGTGAAGTTGCCTGTAAGGATGTAGGAGTAGATAAGCTTTGTAAGAACAGAGATTGAGTAAGTAATTTCTGAAAATATCTCTACTGAAATGTAAAGTCTCAAGAGGATTTGGCGTCTGTTCTGTAAGATGGCAATTGATTTTGGAGGGTCTTCAGTATCTCTTTGAACTAGATTTTGCATTACACCTTGGTGTCTATCTCTCCCTTCCATAGTTCAGGTAGTATTTTCAGATTTTTCTTCCAGAATGACAGTTGCACATTTCTTTAGTTCACTAGATATTTCGGCATTGACTTCTGTGAGATCAGAATTGGGCTCCACCCAGCATTAAAAGGCAATACTTCTGTTTCTCCCATGATTGCTGTACAATATAGTATTTTATCTAGAGAAACAATTGAAAGACTGCCATTTTGTCATCTACTATAGTTTGGCAAAGTTTCATAGAAAAAGTTTTCTTAGAAAAAACATCAATATTTGTGTTTGTTCCTTATGAGAAAACCTGCAAGATTGTGACAAGTAGCTCCAGTTTTGCGGAACTGTTACTCTACTTTATTTTTGGTTTGCAACTGAACAATCCAGTTACAGTTTTCATAGGCTTTTCTCTTTATCATTCAGTTTATTGGTCTCCTGAAGACATCCAAATCTGTGGTGAGGCTTACAATCAACCCAGCAGAGACAGATAACCTGACTACAGCACCAGCCCTTCCCAGCACTGTCCCAGCAGAGAAGAGGAATATGCAACTTGCAGCAGCTGTCCCAACTTCCAGCTCACCAGAACCAGAAGCAGTCAAAAGTATTGTTTTCCTTGTGTGTCTGTATTCCTATGTGTGTCTATTACAATTGGGGTTGTAACATAAAAACAAAGATCCAGCTTGTAAGTTTTCCCTTTTTGTGTGCACTGAGTTGTCTTCTGCATTTTCTGGTATTTCCAGATTACATACTCATATATGTATAAATAAAGCATTGTGCCCCCGTACTGAAGACCTACCTCTTGGCTACCTGTTGTAGAGGCAGGAGGATGAAAGATTTTCTCCTCCGTCTCAGATATGCAGCAGGTGCCTCTGCCGTGGTTGTCTAGAACTAAGTGAAAGGCATTCCTTTAGGTGAGGGAGAAAAGTCATGTCAATTTTTGCAAAAAAAAAAGATGGTTGAGAATGTCTTGCCATTTATGACTAGCCACATTTGGCTCTTCTCCTTCAGAGTGGAGAATCAAGATGTTTCTGATGGATGATAGTCATTGCTTAAGCAAGACCCTTCAAAGTTAATAATCATTCAAGTAATGCACTCATCATATAGATGTTTAAATTAAGTTCTATCCTAAATAGAGTATGTTGTGTAGAATATCTGCCTTGGCTGTCAGGACTATAATCCAAGTACTTGATGGCATAAAAGCTACATGAGGCATGGCAAAAAGAAACTACAGGATAGTATTTCTCTGAGGAGGAGGGGGAATTGGGAACATCGTTCTCTGTGCATCAGGTGTTCAGTTACTGCTATACAGCTGTCAGTAAACTCTGAAAAATGCTGTTACTGTAACCAGGGTGTTTCATTGTTGTTTTAGACACAAGCAGGTCTTCAACTCCAGCCATGTTAACCTCTGACCCAGCTACATGTCCCATCATTCCTGGATGTGAAACAACCATTGATATTTCCAAAGGAAGGACTGGTCTTGGTCTGAGCATTGTTGGAGGAGCAGACACTTTGCTGGTTGGTTGGAAAAATATGTGTCACGCATGTGAAATAACAGTAATGAAAATAAAGTCTGATAGAAGAGATTTTTTGTCATTTGTTTCTAAAGTATTTATAGAAAGACACAAAAGAAACAAAAACAAGAAAAAACCCTTTCTAAAGTTAAAAGTAAAAATGAGCTTCATAAATATTTTGGTCATTTTTCATCATGCATCTGACTTTCATTCCATGACTTTTTCACTGATGAATTATAGTAGCAATTTTCAGTTACTTTTGGTTCAAAATGGTGGCTGTTCTTTCAACATGAAATTTTGATGTTGTTTTTGTTGTCAGGGAGCAATCATTATCCATGAGGTGTATGAAGAAGGAGCAGCATCTAAAGACGGACGACTGTGGGCTGGTGATCAGATACTAGAGGCATGGTGATTTCTTTGGTTGTTTTTGTTTTCATTGCTGGCTAAGCCTTTTGTATTTGTCTGCTGGAAGGTGCTGCATGATTTGCCATTGTACACTTTCATTGCAGGTGAATGGAATTGACCTCAGGAATGCCACACATGATGAGGCCATTAATGTCCTTCGTCAGACACCCCAAAAAGTTCGCCTGACTGTGTACAGAGATGAAGCCCAGTACAAGGAGGAAGACATGTATGATGTGCTGAACATAGAGCTCCAGAAGAAGCCTGGTAAAGGCCTTGGGCTGAGTATTGTTGGGAAAAGGTATGTAATGTACTTGGAGATTCAGTGTCTGCAGCTTGCTTATCATGTTTCATCGTGGTTTGGTGCTCAGATCCTGTGGTCTTGAAGGCCATGTATCTTATTTTTGTGCTTAAGCTAACCAGTCTTTCCTGGAGGAACTAAGCCAGTGTTATTCAAGAGAAAAATGAGACAATGTTTATTTATGTTCCCAATAGCAAGCCATAAACATTGCCATCAAACAATACTTTAATGTAAAATTCATGTGTGTACTTGCAGAAATGACACAGGTGTGTTTGTGTCAGACATCGTCAAAGGAGGAATAGCAGATACAGATGGGAGATTGATGCAAGGAGACCAGATATTGACAGTGAATGGAGAAGATGTCCGAAACGCTAACCAGGAGGCTGTTGCAGCTTTGCTAAAGGTATTGGGGAAAAGATGGATAAGAGTGAAAATCTGAGATTCAGGTTTTGTGAAAGCTTTAACTTTATTCAGACTGAGATGAGACTGTTACTGAGATGTCAGTGAGATGACTTGGGGATCCAGCTTTAAGCTTCCTGAAATCTAGAGCACTCAGATTTTGATACTTTTCCTGATAAAACTGGGAGTAGTGGTGGTGCAGAAAGCCATATATTAATGAACAAGGGGCTGATAGACAACCTTTATAGAATATCATTACCTAGAACAGCTGAAAACTTAACACTGTGTTCTGTCGAACACACTGATAGCTGGTTAACTGTTTTGCATTTTCAGAAAGATATGCAGAACTGACTTTGAATGATGGAGAATTCAGCAGAGTAGTTGCGCTAGAAATTACTACTTTCATAGCTTATTTACAAGGCCCTGTAGTGACAGGACAAGAGGATACAGTTTTAAACCAAAAGAGTAAGTTTAATTAGTTGTTAGGCCTAAATTCTTTAATGAAAGAAATGAGGAGGGAGATGAAATGAGGATGGTGAGGCACTGGAATTGAATGTCCAGAGGAGCTGTGGATACCCCATCCCTGGAAGTGTACAAGGCCAGGTTGGATGGGGCTCTGAATAACTTGGTCTGCTAGGAGACATGAATCTTTTTTTTATTCTGTTTGTTTTGTACCACCTTGCATCCATTAAATTCTACAATGCATTTTTCAGTTACCAAGCTTTCGGTGTAAGAAACTGCTTTCTCAGAGTTTGCGAAGTAACTAACTGCAGCTCTTGGAGCCAACCTATTCTTGATAATTTTTTTTTCGGATGTCCTTCCTCTATTTGCAAATCAGAAATACAATATTTCCTGTAGTCTGCCAAGAAATCCATCTGGTTAACTGCCTTATCTGTTTGTCAGCCCAGAGTTTTGAGACATGCTGCATGGTAAGGATTCCACTGAGTCAGCATTTTCAATGGAAAACTGTTTCACTGGAAAAAAGTTACCAGTTGCTAGTTGTAGCTGTCTCTTGGATACATAGGCACATGGTCATGCTTCTTAACACTCAGATTCAAAGGTATATTTTTTCAGATCTTGAGCTCTTCATTGAAATTTTGAATTTATTGGGGAGCAGGGGTCCTAGGGGAGAGCAGTGGTCAGAAAGGGAGATATGAGAACTTCTGTATTTTCAGTCTGCATCCATTAGTGAGAATGCCGGAACAGGATCTATGTTGTGACACTGAACTTGTTAGTGTACTCTTATTTGGTTATAGTACTTTCCCTTCTTACACGATAGTTTTTTATTTAAGAACACAGCATTTCTTCTTCACATGCTGTACCTCTTCTCTGAATAAAAATGCCTTTACATGTGGGAAATTTGTTTCATTTTGACAAGCATTCTGAAGTATCTAACTGATTCCACTTACCATTCATATATTCAAGTTTTAAGTACTTCATCATTGCTCAGTAGTAGTACTTGTAGTTAATTTTCATAGCCCTGAGGAATGGGCTTTTAAAATTCCTTAGACATATTATTGTTAATAATTGTTTCGTTCACATAGTGTAAGTGGAATAAAACATGGTCACTCACATGTAGGCGGTTGCTGTTTCCTGTTCAGCTGTCCATTAGGTTTTCATTCATGAGAGTAGGATCTAGAGTGAATTGTCGTGAACTACCTAAAATGTATTTTGCTAGAAAATTATTTCATAATCTTTGGAAAATTCCTGTGTATTTTAAGTAGAATGATACAAATAGAATGTGTCATCGGTCTGAGAATTCTGTCTGTTCTTGCGGTGTTTCTTTTGAAGTATCCCCTAAAGTATGTAAAAAAACTATCAGCTTTTCCCCTCACTAAACTTACTGGATCTATCAAATGGGAGAATTTAGGAAGAGGGAGAAAGGTGTAGTAAAACTAAATGTGAATTGATTTATTCAGGAGTCCCATTGGAAAGTATTAGCTCCTACTTTTACACAATTCCAAAATCTCATTTGCGTGTTTGTGTATTCGTGAGGATGTGGTAATTTTAGGTACATATTTCCTCCATTTTCCACTTTGAATAAGAGTTGTCCATATGGTTTAATGTGACTAGATTCATACAAGCAGAGAAGAATGGTTTTGAATGGTTTTGCCTGAGCTTTGATCAGGTCTTTTCCAGGACATTGAGAAATCAACATTATTTATAAAATAAAAAGCAATTTAGTAATAAATCTTTTTTAGTGTCATTCCTAAGAGAATAGCAACAGGCTATGAGGTATTGAAACTTTGTTTGAATGGATATGTCTGGTTGGTTTTGATATATTGGCCTAGTACTATGGATTTTTCTGACAAATGCATGAATCACTTTTAGGGTAATAAAGTTAAAACATGGCAAATAAAGGCAACCTCATATATTATTAAATTAATTGAATGCAGAAGTTTCCTCTTACAACTTCCCAGTGAAAGAAAAAAATCAAAATAACAGCAAAACTGAAATTTCTTTATTAATACATTGCAGATCGACGTCTTCTCTTGACACTACTTGTATTATGTTGAAAGTCTCATTTTCTTAGCCTTGTGGTAACAACTTTTCTGTTTTTTCAAAATAATGTCTTGATTTTGAAATATTTAATTGCAGGGTGAATTTTCTTCTGAGACATGCATTTTATGTAGATGTGTGAATACTCAATAGAGTAGTTAAAATCTTAAAGGCTAGTGAAAGGACTTTCCGATGTGCAGTCAATGCATATCACCCAGCTTATTGCTGGGAGTCAGATGCAGGCAGAAAATTCACTTAAACTATAGATGTTTAGGGAATTTTCTGCCCAAAATTTGTTATATTGGTGTCTATCCAGAGTAACAGATAATTTCAAAAGTTAGAGAGAGATGAGTAACTTCCAGTTCAATTACCATGTTCTCAGTCATATTAAGATAAATAATGATTAAGACTTTGGTGCAATGGTTTTACTTTTTATTGTAAAAATTATATGTTGACATTTCGGTTCAGAAGCTATTCCTTATTAAGTGCAATGTAATAGAATTATTCCTCTTGTGTGATTTTCATGTCTGCATTGTAATACTGATTAATCCAGTATTAAAAAAGTACGCTGCTTGGTATTGAGTACCTTGGTGTGCTTTGTCTGTGTCACTGGTCCTGCCATGAACTCTGTCTGCAAAGCACTCATTTCAGGATTGCTAGTCCATGGGGGTTTTTTTCCTCCTGTCCATGTGGTTTTTCTTCCTCCACTTTTTAGAAAGTCACTTAAATATTGTAGTTTTTACTCTTGTAAAGAGGAGAGATATGTTACAAGTAACTGTTTCTTTAGTGTTCCTTAGGTACAGTAAGACTAGAGGTTGGAAGAATAAAAGCTGGGCCATTTCACTCTGAAAGGAGAACATCCCAGAGCAGCCAGGTATGTAACTATAAAACTGGTTAATTTAAGAGAAATAATGTTAAATAATGA
Source organism: Melospiza georgiana (assembly GCF_028018845.1). NCBI lineage: Eukaryota > Metazoa > Chordata > Aves > Passeriformes > Passerellidae > Melospiza > Melospiza georgiana. The sequence continues at coordinate 35,271,921 of NC_080465.1, forward strand.
AAGAGTAAAGATAATAAATAATGAAAGAATAAAGAATAAAATAAAGAATTATGTTAAATAGAAAGATCTGGTTTTTTATGACAATTATTTTTTACATGCCTGATCCGAGATGGAAAAATTTTGCAGCTCTTCAGTAGCCATTTTATGTTCAGTTTAGCAAATTGTATCTGTTATAAACAAGATTCAGCCAAAAATATAATCCAGAAGTGACTTTGCTCCAGACTCCAGCTTGGAAGCATAGAGAACTCCAGTTCTCATCAATACCAGAAGAAGTTAGAATCAATTTTAAACTCGTCTGAGTAGTTGGCATGCAGTGGAGTTTTGCTTCAGTAAGCATAGGGAATTTCTCCATTCCTTGCATGTCCTTACTGTAATCTTGCATGCCAGAAGCTGGAAACATGTGCTCTTTCTGTCAGACTTCTCTTTATTTTATTGTTGGTCTGATGGTGAATTGTTACAATCTCAAATCAATTTCTGTATTTGAAAGCATCTTCCATGGTATAACAGCTTGTACTGTGATTCTATCCAGTAGGAGCTATGGTTCTGAAAGCTTAGAAATTACCTTAATAGCTTTCCTTGATTGTGAGCTGGGGATGAAAATTATCAAGTATTAAATATATATAGTTTTAAGACATAATTAAAATTCAAGTGAGTAGTTTAGGTAGGACTGACGTTTTAGGCTATCTTCAGAATTAGTATTGCTAAATAGTATGAAAATGTGCAGACTCTGGCTGATCTTATTCTAAGATGAAGTTCACAATGTTGAATATTTTGAAAAGTGTGTCACAGTCAGTGGACTACTTTTACTGGGAACCATGTTGTTCCTTTACTTGCCCTTCAGGTGTAGTGAAAATCATCCTGGAAATTGTGCAGGTCAAGTTGAGTGGAGAGCCTAATTTTAGTTGCAGCTGATGCAGTAGCTGAACATTTGAGAGCCCACATGAGGACGTACTGATATCTGTCTTTTGTTTTCTGTCTTTACTGTGGTACTTGTAGCTAACTTGCAGTAGAAGATCTCTATAAGGTGATAGAAGGTGCAAATACCAGGACCTTGTTGGCCCTCAGAAGAAGCACTTCAAAGATTTGCATGGGGTTGTAGAAGTACAATCTCTCTTGGTCCAATGATGCTTCAAAAAAGAGCTATCTACAGTGACCAAAAAATTTGTGTTGTTCTCTGACTCAGTTTTAACTGGGCACAAAAAAAATAAAATACTGCAGAAAATAAAATTAATACAGTGAGTTACAGTTTTACTTTTAGCACCTGGGTCAGTGAAGCTTGTCTCTAATCCCACTCTAACATTGTGTGTAGGTCAGTGAAGGAAGTGGAAGTCTCTCATCCTTCAGTTTCCCAGTGTCTGGGTCTGGTGCACCTGAGGTCTTTGAAAGTGGCCTAAAGAGGCATACCAGTAAGTTGTAGAGTTTTTTGCTGCTTTCAGTATTTTATACATGTGAACTGGTAGCTGAGATCTTTCTGTTATAGTTATAACTACGTGATGCTTAAATTTAGAACAAAGTTATTTCTGATCATAGTATTGCTAGAAAATAATGGGTTTTTTCTATTCCATTTGAGCTTAGCAGTCTTATTCCAAAAATTATTTAAACAGAGAAAATGATGGATTCTTTCATCTACTCTAAAAGTATTTCAAACCAATTATTGTAATGATGGTCACTATAAAAATCAGATTAAAACGTATATAACAAACAAGCAGAAAGAATCATCATATTGATTTGTATGACTTTATTGAAAAGGTTTTCTAGGGATGCTTGTTTAACTGTTTTTTTAATTTATCTTAATTCATTTGACAGCAGCTTCTGAAATACAGGGACTAAGAACAGTTGAAATAAAAAAGGTAAGTTGTAGCATAGATAAGGTAAGATAGTGGCACATATCAGGAATAGGTTGTAGATGTTTTCAATAGTTGTCTTTACGGCATGAAGTAAGTCTAGGCCTATTCATTGTTTTAGGAAAGGAACAGGACATTAATTTGTCTGTCTTTTCAGTTTGGGACTGTACAATCTGCACTGCCTATATTTTTATGTAAAGTAGTGTGACTTATGGTATCATGTTTTGTGAGTTGTGTTGAAAGTAAACGAAGGAAGAGATACTGGGACCTAGTTTTATTGTTACCAGATTGAGTTAAGTGCAGATTCTGTTGTGGTAAAGTCAGGGGAATTGTACCAAAGTTGGAAGGCTGTTTTTTGTTATTTGATATTTTTCTTCACACGTATTTTTAATTAGTAGGTTTTTGCATGACAGCTGCCAGATTTTCAAGTGTGAACTTCAGTCACCTTCATTATGCATGTGTGCTTAGTCAGAGACTGCATCTTTTTTTCCAAAATATTTATATGTTTTTGCTTGGCATCTAGTTCACTTGATTACACGGATTGTATTCAGTCATTCTTTTAATAGTAGAATCTGCAAATAGCAGTTTGCAATAGCAATTTTTCCAGTGAGGTATTTGGGTGTGGTACAGGGGTAAGCAGCTGGTTTCACCCTTCAACATTTGGGCACTAGGGGGAGCATAAAGATTAATCCTAGTCTTCAGGAGATTCATAACAGGATATTCATATAGACAGTACTAAGGACAGCAATCCCATCTCGTTGGTTTTCCTTGCTCAAACCTCTATGCTGATATTAAGAGTCAGGTGCTGAATTCTGTAATTATTTAGTTTGGTTAAGATAAAACACACAACTAAATCAGCAAATTTTCTCCTACCACTGAGGGAAAGAAACATCCATTCTGGTCTCTCTGCTTTCCCTGAGGTAATGCAAAGTGTGTAAGCTTAAAAACTGGCTTCACAGGAATTCTAATCTTCATAAAATAGGGAGTTTGGCCATCTTTTGAGGTAAGCCTGCTGTTCTCTGTGTTTTTCTTTCCAGAAAAATCTAATCTTTTTTTCATTACTGTAACAGAACCCTACAGATTCACTAGGCGTGAGCATTGCTGGAGGTGTAGGAAGTCCTCTTGGAGACGTTCCTATATTTATTGCCATGATGCACCCGAATGGACTTGCAGCTCAGACTCAGAAATTAAGAGTAAGTTAATTATTAAGAAGGCTGTAAAGATTGCATGGGTAATGTGATTACTCTAGACAGGCAGTAAACTAGCAGTTCAGTGATGCAGTCATAAGTGCTTCTGGCTGTGCAAAGAATTCTTGCTGTTTGGATTGATGAAAAAGGAACTCAGATTGGTGGCATGGGAAAGTGTAATTACTGACATGTGCTAACTTAAGAAAGGAAGTCCTAAAGCAGTCTTGGATCTTAGAGTTTGTCAGCTTGTGAAAGTTAGAAGCATAGAAAGTGGTTCAGAAGCATGCATTCTATAAACAAGTGCCATTGCTGAGTGTAGTGATCGTTCCTGCAAATGTAGGTGTGCAGTCTGTTTTATCTCTCGTGTTTCCTATGCTTAGGATAGAGAGAGTACATTTTAGGCTCTGAGTTAAAGAGATTTTTAAGCTGTACTTAAGTGCATGCTATATCCAATCTGCACCAAAAGGGGTCAGGTTTCTTAGAAAATGTTATTTCAAGATGAAGTCAGACAGAATCTCTGATGATTATTTGCTACATCAGTCTGCCTATCTTTAGGTGACATGCAAAATGCATCTCTGTTTTTTAACATATATTTCTACAGTTTTAGGATCAGTTCTGTAAAGCATCAGTACTTTTTACACTGATTACACTAAACCAGTGTAATTTGCTAATTCTAATGTTGAATTACGTGCCTTCATACTGGGCCATTTGTAGTTCTGCTGTTGTTGAAAGTGACAAATAAATCTATGTAACTAAGTTAGATTTTCTACATTTTCTTCTGTAGGTTGGGGACAGGATTGTTAGCATCTGTGGAACATCTACTGAGGGCATGACTCATTCCCAAGCTGTTAATATCTTAAAAAATGCTTCAGGCACTATTGAGTTGCAGGTAAAAAATCCTCAGTGACATTTTGAATATTTTCTGAGTACTGTTTTGCCAGCTGCTACATTGAACTATTTTAGTGTCAGCATTCTTATGCCACTGATTTCCAACCTCTATTCCTAGGTTGTAGCTGGAGGAGAAGTGAGTGTCATAACTGGTCAGCAGCAGGATCCACCTACGCCCAGTCTTTCGTTTTCAGGACTAACTTCAACTGGCATTTTTCAGGATGATTTAGGGTCAGTAACTATAGAATGTACAGCCTCTGTAGCCTGTTACTTTGGATGATAATCAACCTATAAACCTTACAAATCTACCTAATAGTAGGTGGCATTTTTGGCTTAATCATGATTAACATGTTTGGTACACATAAGACCTGTGGGCCATAGGTCCTCTTCTGTATTTTTCATGATGAAATTTACTGTGCTGCAAATTTTTTTGACTCTCTGTAGACTTGTTGTGTGATCTGATTTCTTCTACAGCCTCTATTGTTTCACTGAGGCTGGGTAGCTAGGATTAATTGATATGCCCAGAAATTCTCTTTCTACTGTTGTGTCTGTGTTTCTGTATTGTGTTCTCTAGTGCTGTGCAATCAGGAGTGTCAGATGTTTCTGATATACAAGGTATACTGCTTCTGGTATTCTGCAAGATGCATTATGTAAACAAGTTTTGTGTCAAACTCTGTCATAAATCTGAGGCATTTTTTCTTTTAGGAAAGGGGAAAGAGAAGAAGTATTCTTTAGCCACACATACCTACTTTGAAAAGTAGAATTGCAAAATTTCTTACTATCAAAATATATGTGTGGAAATACACCTATAAATGATCTATACAATAAACACATATATACAAATACACAATCGTCTATTAGGAGAGCAGCAATTCAACCTTAATAGCATAAGCTATTTGAGCTTATTTTAGGCTTTACAGGCTTTTTAAAGTAGATGTTAGGGAATCTGGAGATACTGGTAATAATTCTCTAATTCACTACTAACCACTATTAGTGGCACGTAGCAGCCATAACTATGCCCTGAGCTGTGTATTGAAATAGCTGCTTTCTTATAATAATGTGGGCATTAGGTAGTTTACAGAGTTTTACATTAACTGCAATAGCCAGTTCTTTATAACAAAAGTATTTGTAGTTGTAGTGGAAAGAAAATTATATTGGTTAGCTTAAAAGGAGTAATGTTTTTTGTTGAATATTATGTGTGTAAAATCTGAAGTTCAGACAAAATACTCTTTTCCCTTTTCTTAGACCTCCTCAATACAAGACCATTACTCTGGACAGAGGACCAGATGGCCTTGGCTTCAGTATTGTGGGTGGCTATGGCAGTCCCCATGGAGACTTACCCATTTATGTGAAGACAGTGTTTGCAAAGGTAGGTGGAAATTTGTCCAATGAATCTATTTATTAGTTCACTGCAGTTATTGTTCTAAATCTTGGCCTGGTTTTGCAGTCAAAAGATTGTTACAGTTTCTCACAGCTTTCCCTCTTTAGTGCAAAGGCTGCAAATGTGCTTGCAGCATTTGATGGCTGCAGTCTTCAAAAGATTGAGAATATCCAAATACACATGATTCAGCCTATCAGCAGAGTCTTGTCCACCTGTAGAGACTTGAATTGTGTAATACTTAGGAAGAAAAGCTCCCTTGCCTTATATTTAGAGTGTGTTTACTTCAGGTAGTAGACAAAAGTGTTTTATTGAACTCAGACTGGACCTTCAGAGAAGTTCAGATGCTGACCTGGATTTGATAATTTGGATGGCTCTAGGAAACAACAGAGAGTCAGAGAAAACTGGAATCACAAATGCTAAATTTTTAAGGTATATCAAACTATAAAGCTGTCTTTTTGCACCATTTGGTGAAAAGTTCTGCAGGTCTTGAAAATGTTACTTTTATAATACTAGGGTTTAAATCTTACACTAGCTGGAAAAACAGGGTTGAGGGAACCAAACAATCATGTAGTTCCAATTTCTACATGTGGAACTTAGACTGGGCAGAGTGTATTGCAAAATTGGCAGTCTTCTCAGCAATTGGTTCTATCTGTATCCCTGAAAAAGAAAAATGTTGTAGGACTGTTTTCAGGACTGTGTGTCAGGGAGAAAAAGAAATGTGTGAGTCTGCAGTTACTTGTTTTATCATTCCAGGGTGCAGCAGCAGAAGATGGACGCCTCAAGAGGGGGGACCAAATCATTGCTGTGAATGGGCAGAGTTTAGAAGGGGTGACTCACGAGGAAGCCGTTGCTATTCTGAAAAGGACCAAAGGAACAGTCACTTTGACTGTGTTGTCATGAACTGGCTGCCTGACAGGCTTGGGTCAATAAGACAATATTGCTTACTTTCCACATAGGAAAGAGAATGGAAATGTTTGGGTAGTCTTCTTGCTCTTTCAGCTTCACAGGGCTGTGTTACAACACTGAAGAAAAATAACATTTAAACATATTTTTGTATACATTAGAAGTACTTCTCTTCCTGCCAAACCACTGGAATGAAATTATATTGAAAATGAAAACACATGGGTATTTTTCCTGTTAGTAATTCACCACAAAAAAAAATGTTGCCATTAATAACCACACAAGGAAGTTGAAAAGCAGAGGCTGCATATTTGAATAATGTTGGAAAAATGATAAATTCACCAAGTCAGCACGGAGGTTGCAGGAGTAGCAGTAGGCAGAAAACAGGAATGAGTTTATTGAAGAAAGAAAATACTACTAAATCAGAGATTTGGGAGATAAGGGGAAATGTATGTAGTCTGAAGGCAGATGGTTAATAGACTAGATGGTTCTTTGGAACTAGACAATTTTTAAGGTTCCTTTCAACCCAGACTTTCCAATGACCATATTATTTCACAATGCTCAATAGGAGAAACTAGTTTGGTGACCTGGGTGGATTTTTTTGCTTGTCTTTTTGTGTGTTTAAATTTTTATAAGTCATGGTGTATCTGAAAAAAAAAAAAAAGAACACTGTGTTTCACTTGGCTTAGGTTTGAAGGTTTCATTATTTTGGTGTCAGGGGGTTGTGTTGGTAGTGGTGATGATGGTTTTGTTTTGTGTTTGTTTGTTTTGTTTATGGGTTTTGTGGGACTTGTGCTCAGGGCTGAAAAATCCATTACTAGTGGAAACTTCCTGGTGATTGAGAATGCCCAACAACTGCAGTATTAGAAGCACTATATTTTTAAAGTAGGAATATTTTATAGTCCTTATGGGTGAAAACAGATTTTCTAATATGAAGTGTCTGTAAGCAAAGGTTGTCCTCTTCCAATGTGCAACACCACGTACAGGGTCAGTACAGACATTTCTGCAAGCTGTTTGCTTCAGAGCCTTGAACAAACCTCTCAGAGCAGCTCTGCTTAGCTGCCAGCAGATGTCTGGATATTGCCAGTGTGGAAGGAATTGACATTAATGGTGTTGCTGCCATTATCACTAGCAGCAAAGGTAGAGTCCTCCTTGAACTGAGGAGGCATACAGCCAGGAGTGATGGGTTGAGGTTGGGTAAAGACCTGAAAATGCCTCACAGCGGAGGTGAGTAGTAAGACAGTAGTGAGGTTTTGCATCAGTAATAAGCAGAAGAGGAGCTTTGACAGCTACAACTATTATTTTGGGGATATTAATTTTAGAGGCACAGATAAAAGCATCTAGAAAATACAGTGCAACTGTGGAGCTTTCTTTGATCAGCAGCATGGTCAATAAATGCATCACTTTCTCATTACCTAAACTTTATCTAAAAACTGCACTCAATGAAACACTCAGCTGATTGTAACCTGCTTGCCCTTGCCTGCCATGCTCTTAGGTATCTGACAGATAAAGCATGCTTCTCCCTTGATTTATTTTCCTGCAGAAAGATTTAGCTGAGTCTTTTGAGAGAAGAAGATACCTGTCAAACTAGTATGATATTTAGCAGGAGAATGCTTTGTGCTAATTAGCAAAAATGGAATTTTTGCAAGAAGGCCATTATTTCAACTACCATTTACAAGAAATATGAACTGAAAATGCAGGCAATGGTCAAGCCATTATTAGGGGATAATACAAAAGACTGGCATTCATTTTAGTGGGTCACAAAAGCAGTATTAGGCGTGTCTCTCAAATAGTATTAACAAATTGATAGCTATGTGTAAGTGAATTAACAAAAAACCCACTCTTTGTCTTTTTAACTATTCTAGTAGTTACATTGTGGTAGGCTAATATGCAGTAAACTAGATGGTACCATTGCTGGATGCTGCTGTTATTGATTTGCTTTTGTACTTATTCCTTGCATAGAGTGAGAAATGCCTACATTAGAGTATGTAAAGTCACTTTAAATAGTATCTATATTTGTAACAGAAGTAGTGTACAGCTATTTTGTTACTGCTCTTGTGTCACAATGGGGGATTTAAATTAATAAATTTCAAACTGTCTAGATGAAGTGAAGTGCTGGATTTGTTACTAGTTGCTTTATAATAGCATGCTTGCGTTATTCATTCTGTTGCAAAAGATTAATTCAAAACAATTTAATAGTTGAAAAAAGGCATTACTCTTGATGTAAACCTTAAAACATCTTCTAAAAATTGATTTTTTTAATGTTATCTTCACTTGCAAACTCTTAGCAAATTCATGAAACTGTGAAACTGTCTTGCTTTTTTGTAACAGAGCGTTAATCATTGCTAAAAAAAAACATTCCTTCAGGCATGGGATATGCCATGAGAGACAAAAATAGTGGGCCATGGAGCTTGGGGCTCAGAGAATGGGCTCTTCCCCCAAGCCCCTTGCCAGGAAATTGTTGCATGACCACTACTTAGTGGCTGCCATGCACTAGACCATGTAGTAATAGGCTTTTCAGGCTTAGGATGTTTGGTTTTCTGTATCATTTTGTTTTCAGTGCAACTTTCCAGTCACAGGAGTTAGTCCTCTAAGGTGCTGTGGGCCAGTTCTGCCAAGTTTTATGGTTTTGGTTACATTTTTTCCATGTTACCATGTTACAGGTTTGGAAGGGTCTGGCATCTTAAAGGCCCCATCCCATTGTCTGGGCAGATATCCAGCCCCTTTTTTAACTCTCAACTATGTATTGCTGAGGGGTAATCAGAGTGGTAGTAATGAAAAACTTTAGTTTTAGAGTGGTATTAGTGAAAGGGACTGTCACTTTTTGAAAGTATGGGTCTGAACAAAGGACAGGTTCATAGGAATGCACATATTTCATTTCTTGACAGTGAGGAGGTATTGTTGGCATGGCTGCTTTTCTGTTCATTCTTCTGTTAGATTTTATTTCTGGGTTAGCTTTATGGTAGCAGTAGTATTGTTAATTCTCAGCTGAGAGAAGGGTTGGAATTTAATAGCTATTGCTGATCCCCTTTCCTTCAATCTATTCAGTCTTTTTTTATAAGGAAAAAAAAAAAAAAAAAGAAACTGTATATTCTACAGACCTAGAAGAAGAAGAGAGTGTCATCCTTGTTGTTAAGTGTCAGGATGTTTTGTTTTGGTGACAGACACTTGCAAGTGATGTGGAAGTACTTAGGTCATTTAATAGTGATTTGCAAAGAAAGCCTTACCTCAAAATGGGAGTGACACTGGAAAGGGGCATTTGTAAGATTTCTACACACACTTTTTCTTGCTTTTTAAAAACAAATAGTTTGAAGCATCTAAAATATTTCTGTGTAGAGGGCACTTCTCTTTTAAGCTCCAACTGAAGCTACTTAGAATAAAGTTTTCACATTCTTTACAAATTTTATTAAAATGGTAAATATTTTTAATAGTAAACAGTATTTTCTTGTTTTGAATACAGTGGATTTTTCTTTTGTAACTGGTCATCATGCATGCTTCTCAACAGACATGTAGATCTTTAATATAATGTGTTTTAGTCCGTAGCCGGTGTTGCAGGGTAATGCATTTACTTGTGAAGTTTGGCCACCTGTATTCTTGGAAGTGGCAACCATGACAGGTAAGAAGATCCAATTCAAACACTTGGGAAGAATACACCTAGTAGAAAATTATGCCCAAGTAGATTGAGGTTCCTGTGTTCTTATTCTCCTGACATAAAATCTTCCTAAGCTTTCTACTCTCTGTGAAAATGATTGCTTGAAATGGGTGGAAAAAATGTACATACTGCTTCTCATGTCTCAGTAGAAAGGAGATTAAATTCTGGTAAGTTATTAATTCTAAAAGCTGCATATACCTGAGCTGAAAACAACAGAATTTTCCAAACTAAATTAATTAGTTTGCAACTGAAGATTTTTTCTTTAGTTACAGCAGCAAGTTGGTTTATGAAAGTGAGCCAAGCAGGTTTTCACTTACTATTGCACTTCAGACAACTTTCTGTTCAGTCCGTTGTTTTTGATCTTCATATAGGTGCCTTAAATGCATAAATTACATAAAAAATATTTTTTATTACATCAAAGGAGTGTTGGAATCACATATAAAAACAGGTAAGTTGTTTTTGTGACTGCCAGTACTAGGCAGATTTTTTAAGTGCTTGCAATTAGATGTCCAGTTTGTCCATAGGCAGACAAGAGACAGCTTTTTGTTTAAAAGGAGAGGCTTTGAATTTGTTAACACTTGTTAGTATTTTCTGGTATTTCAGCCTTTGGTATTTTATTAGTTACAATTGCACTTCATTAAGTGAATTCAGTTTAATTAAAACTATGCTTTGACTGACCAAGGTAGATGTTATACCTAAAAGAGAGTGAGTGCTCTTCTCGAGTATTTCTGTGGGATGTCGGTTGACTTTTTGAGTTCTGTGCAGCACTGTTCAACAACAGAGTGTCAGTTTGGTTTGTTGTCATAGTGTTTTGTTCATGCTCCTCACTGTCCACAGCCACAGAATAATACCAGGCCTCAGAGAACTGGGGGCATGGGGTACATTTAAATGACGCATTGTCAGATTTCCACTACTGCACACCAGTTAGAGGTAATGAAGTTTCTAGTGTGGGCACCTCACACAGGCACTTAGGCTGAGGCACATGAAGGGTCTTTTCAGGCTGTAACATTGAAATGCCTTGTCATCACAGGGATGCCAAAGCCACTGTGTCCAACAGTTCAAGGTTTCATATTATTGGGAATTTTACAAAAGCTTTGGGAGCAGCACCTTGGGTAGTTAATAGGTAATAAGCTGTACTCTCTTTTTGGGGGAATATTTATCAAAAACTGTCAAAAACATATACAGTTTTGACTGAAAAAAATATATTCATTACTTGTTGTTAAATGTGAATATGTCTGTTGAAAGCAGAAAGACCAGTATTGCAAATGAGAAAGATAGAGAGATAGATAGAGAGATAGATAGAGAGATAGAGAGATAGAGAGATAGATAGAGAGATAGATAGATAGATAGATAGATAGATAGATAGATAGATAGATAGATAGATAGCCAGCCCTCAATACAGTTCTAACTGTTAAGGCAGCAGATGATCACTGGAATTCCTGTTTGTGATAGACCACTGAGGATAGGTGATAGTAAAAGATTGTCATATGGGAAAAGCATTAACCTTTGTTACTGTCACCGAGACCAGAAGGGTAAAAATGCTAGTATTCATATTTACCTCATAATATATTCACTTCATACCCTTTTTAAGCATCTATGTAAGGAAAAGTACTGCACTTGAATTTATTGTTAATGTAGATCTAGAGGTTGTTCTAACTAAATATTTATGTTGATTATTTCACAAAAATGTTTATTGACACACTCTCATGATAAGAGTTTTACAGCCTCTTTCACACACTGAATGACAGTAGTGATTGCCTTTTTGCTAAATTAACGAAACCTTTGCAATAAGGACAAATCTGGGCAGGAAGGAGAATTGCTTAAGACAAGGTAGGAATCTCCTGATCTGAGCTGATTTTCCTATTGTGACTGAGCACGCTCTCTTCAATCTGTCCCTTATCTTCCTAGGAACAACTGGGCTTTTGTTTGTTTCAAATTGAACCTGACCATCAGAATTCTGTGTATACAGTCTCCCTCTGAAAAAAAAGCTTTTTTTCTATTGTAGTTGCTAGAGCAGGAACAAAAAGAATACAACCGGACCTTTGCTTTAAGTGCAGATTTATGGAATATTAACATTTAGTAGAAATAGCTCATTAACAGTTTGTTTGCTGCAATATGTTCTCTACTTTCCACTCTAAGTCAGAGTCTGTTCAAAGCATGCTATTATGCCAGCAGCCAAACCATTGTTGTCTGCACTTCTCCTGCTCCCATTTCTTTTGATTGGAGTGTGTGCATTGGGCTGGGGAAGAAATTATGTGTGAGGGGAGGATGTCAAAGGCTCTGTGTGTGCTCGTGCACGTGTGTGCATGTGTAGATCTGGGAATAGTACTGTGTAAGTGCTAAGTATTGGCCTGCAGATATTTCCTACCACATATGTTTGGTTTTTTTCCCTTACAGAAGAAATTTAAATTGGTAGTCTATTCCTATTTAATATATATATGTTCTCAAAGGTTTTTTAGAAATAGAATAAGTGTCTATTTAATGTCAGAAAAAAAACTGCAGCAGAGGCATTATCTGTTTCTTCTTTGTGATTTTGTTATTTCCAGTGAACCTTTTTCTAATGTGAATGTACATCTTTTCTGTTAATCTGGTAAGTTTAACAATGGAACACATTCCAGGTTCTGCTTTCAGGACAATGAAGTCCTATTTGAAGATGAGAAATGTTTGGGCCTGGGATATTGATGCTATGTTTCTGGGGCTAAAATCACCTCAACAAGTGTGAATACACTTCACAGTTCCTCACTCACAGAAGCCTTCTGTTTAGGCCCATGTGGAAGACCTCACATTCATAGAATTGTTCCTTTTATATACAGAAATTATACTCAGTTTTACTTTACTGATGGCTTGAACTCAATGTACATATATTTTGGACTCTCACTTGAGTGTAAACCTTGAATCTGTTGGCCAAGCTAACGAATCTCTGATCAAGCCAGAAGTGGCAACCTGAACTATGTTGGTTTCATTCTACATGTCAGGAAGGAGGTGAACCAAACAGAAATGCTGGGCAGCCAGCAGCAAGGAGACAAAGGTATTTACTGACATCTGGCAGCCTGTGTAGTTTCTCTGTTTTGAAAGAGGGCTGCAACTGCCATAGTACGAACATCCAATTCAAAAGGGACTTGAGTTAAAAGGAGAGGGGTAAGTTAAATTAAGGTGTAGCAGGAAAGGGGAAGTGGTCACTTATTTAAGAACAAATAGGCATGGAGATGGCTCCGTGAGTGTTTCTCTTGTATTAAAAAACCAACAAGCAAAGTGTTTGTGCAGTCAGCGGCTGGTTTCAGCTTGTGCACTTAGCCTGGGAGCTCCAGGTGCTGAAGCTTTGTGGGAGAGGCTATTTGGCTCTACTGCACAGCCCCATATGCGCACTTTGAAGTCATATGTACGCATAAACCCTGTAAGAAGGACCTAGATTGGTTGATAAAAGCTGACTTGTATTTTGCTACATTCATAGACATTAATAATTTTCAGTAATAGCCACTAGATAGCACTAGAGAATCAAGGTAAATCTCAAACTGCATGGGTTGCAGAGATTTAAACGAACACAAGCACTCCAAAACAAACAACCACTGGAGCCTGTTGTTGGTGTTCAGCTCATATCAGCAGCCTAATGAAAATTATTCAGTCAGGTGAATGTTATTTTACCTTCTGGTGTATTTAAAATGTCTACACTGATATATTTCCAAGCAGAAAACCACATAGTAGTAGCTTCAACAGTTGCCCTATTCTGACCCTGGTTTTAATGTTTTTGAACTTTATTGAAAACCACAAGCTTCAACAAAATATGCATTAAATCCCAAATGTTCAACACTGGGCATCACAAAATGAATGCTTTAAAATAAAAACATCTCTAAAAATATCTATAGGGATATTATGCTTTCCAAAAATATGCATCAAAAAAATCCTCAGTTTATTTGCAGAGAGAATAAAAAGTCTTTCACTGTCTCTAAGTTTGTCCCTTGTAAAATTATTCATCACTTTTACTTTTTCAAGTATAGTTTAGGATCTTGAAGAAATCTTTACTGATGACCTCTATGAGAATGCAGGGACTGATCTTTCTCATTTCTGCTATGAAAGCTATAAAGGTACTGCTTCGATTTCCTTGCTGATAGCCTTTCAAGAAGTCCCGTATGAACTTGGGTAAGGAAAGGCATAAAGGTTTTAGGAGAAATGCATGGGTTTCTGCCTGCATCTACAGTGCATTTTCATAGGTTTTGCAGTCCTCTTTGCAAACTATGTACTTAATGCACGTAGGTAATTTTGGTTTGCACATTCATAAAGTTTTTTGTGGCAGTCTTGAGGAATATCCACAGGTATGCATGGTGCTGTAGGTGCAGTTTGAGGTCAGAACTTTGTGTCTCCTCTGAAAACTGCATTCCTCAATTCAGTTTCAAAGTAGCTTCAAAGTAATCACAAATTCTTCTGTTATTTATTAACAGGGGTTTTATACCAAATGCCACATCCTCCCATGATAATGTCTTAAGAGTTTTTCACAAGGATCTAAAATCTGAAGTTTGATGGTCTTGAACTCCTAGAGTAATGTGTCCTAAATGCTTGTCTTGAAGGAGAGATTCATAATCAGCTCAGGGCATCTACCACCTGTGCCTTGCTTCTGAAGTACATTAAACAGACTGATATCAAACTGTGCAACTGTACTGGGGCTTGTTTGCTATAGGTGTGCTTCATCTTAGGAATGGGGACTTCAAGCACCTCAGTCTTGGCTGTCATCAATACGGGCTTACAAGAGTTCCCAGTGGACTGGGCTGATGCATATGTGAACTCATTCAGCCAGTGAACTGTTTCTTGCAGAAATGACAGCCTGTTATCAGGAGATGCATGGGCTGTCTTTGAGGCTTGCTTGCACTTGCAGCACACCCAGAATATCATTACCTACCAGTTTCTATAAATTCACCTTTTCTTGACAGTATATGAGAGGCACATGTTTAAACAAGATAAGAAATTTAATGGAACTGAAGGTTGATCATCTGTTTCTCCACAATTTAAATGAAGATTTTGCAGCTCTCCTGTTTCCTCCCACGCCAGTTCCTCAACTTCAGCTTGGAGAGCTGAACTTCCTTAGTGATAAGAGGCCATAATGCGAGGATGGAGCTGAGTAAGGTTCTCTGTCACACTTTTAGGCTGCTTCAGGCATCCTTTAGTAGTTGACAGCTATTTGCAGTTGTCAGGCAAGTAAAGCCTACAGGACTAGGAGGTGAATTAGTGTGACGGTGCAACTAAAGCAAGACTGACAACTGACACTGTACTAGAAATCATTCCAGCCCCTTTTTGGCCTTATAGTTATTGGACATGTAAAGCCATACTAAACTTGTTACTTCATTCTCAAATGCAGCTTGTTTTGCTTCAAGTGCCAGTGGCAGGGAAGCTGTTTTTTTAAGTGCTATGAAAACAAGTTCCAGCAAAACTGATCTTTATCAGATCCCATTGAAAAAGCTGCACATACTGAATAGTGAAACAGGCCAGTTAAATTTTAATCTGGGTTACATAAAAGGCTGTTCTTAAAGTGGCACATACTGGCATTGTTCTCACACCCATTAACTTACAGCCAGACAGTGAGAAGGCCAAGAGATGTGTAAAGTCTCAGTGTGAATCCATCTGTGCATGTGTGTATAAGCAACTTCTAGGTAGGGTAAAGTACAATCTCAGAAACCTATCTGCAGCATCCTGCTTATTGCAGTTTGGTTTTTTTTTTCTATGTGGGGTGTGGGGACGGTGCTTTGCAGATTATGAGTTGTGTAATTCAATAACTCTTTTAGGGGGGAGAGTCCTTGTTTTGGAAACCTGCTGTCAGAACACTGAGAATCTTTTTCATGTGAGTTTGGAGACCTGTCAAGGCTGTGCCCATAAGCTTGTGTGTGGCTAGAGTGGGGAAGATTTCCCTAGTAAAGACAAAGGTATGAAACACTTGGGCATAAGACAACCTGCATTCAACATATTAGAGGTTGTAAAAATTAGTTGAATTGCCAACATACAATTCTAACCAGTTAATTTTGAAAGTTTGGAGCCTTGTTTGCCATTCTTTTTGAAGGAACTGGTGTTACCACAAGGAAGTAGTAAGTGAAGGCACACATGCTTCGGTAAACCAGATTATAATGCCTGGAAGCTGTAGGATGGTATTAGTGCAGAGTAGGAAAAATGAGAACAGAAACTGATGTTTTAGATTTTTGGTTTTTTTTCTGATAGTATTTCTAATCTGTAGTGAAACCTGAAGCAAGATTTTTTTCCCCCAAGTAATCTCTGATCTTTAATATATAGTTTAAAGTATTTATTTTCTTTATAAAAGGTTTCTTTTCCAATTAACTTAATTTTAAATTTACATGGAGTATTTGTAGGGAATTAAGAACAGTTTTCTTGTGTTATAAAGTTACACTTTAGGGTATTTTAAGATCTAAGAGCAAGTAAGTTATAGCATGCCAAATTGAGATATCATTTACATACCTGTGATGCCTATTAATCGACATCAGAGGCCTTTCATATTTACTCCTGTGTAGCTGAGATGATGAAATGGCCTGAGGCATTTGGTTACTCTTTGGTTTCAAGTGCTCTTTCATCAGCATTGGGTATGACTTCATTTCGATGCAGGACTGCTTCTCAAATTACCATGGGTAAATTTTTCCTTGTTTTACTTTTTGCATGGGAATTAAGTCATAATCAAAATCCCAGGAACACTGCTGTAGCTAAAAGTTAATCTAGTGGATTGCAATGGCCAGCTGCTGGGTGAAGTAGTAGGACCAGGTGAGAGTGGTACATGCAGAAGCATCTGAAGTGACAGAATGCAAAACAACCTCAAGAGCTGGAGGGCCAAACTTAATTTCCTTAACCTATTTGCTGCTGTATTTGGGAAGACACAAAACCTCCTTGATAACTGTATTTGGTCCTCAATACAGTGTTGTCTGTGTCTGCAACGCAGTGAAGTCTCAAAATGGTAGGTCATTCAGCCCTCATGGTCCTCCATTTTGTCACAAAAGCTGGGTGTTTTATTAAAGCTTGATTTAGGCTCAATCTGTAGCCCAGGAAAGCTAACCACACAATAACATAGCATGGTTTGTTGAACAAAAACAATTGCTGAACCCGCACTTGACACATTTTAATGATTAAACCCAACTTCCTCTGCTCTGTTGCTGTAGTCTTACACTTGCTTGCACCAAATTTGTGTGGGTAATTGTTTGCTTGTATACACCGCCAAGCATTATTTAATTTTAAAAAAATGTGCTTGGCAGGGGGATTTGTCAGCTGGAAAAGACAGAATTTGTGTCAACAACACATGTGGTTCCCGAAAAAGCAGAGTGAACATGTGAGACGGCAAGATAGATGGTGTGTGCAAGACATAAGCAGTGCTGTGTGTGGTTGCTGACAGTCACCAAAAGCAAGCATTAGCAAAGGTATCTGACTGAAGACTTTAGAAGCCACATATTACTATGCTATCCTGTCTCAGGAGAGGTGCAGGCAGGCTTTGCCTTTCTGGTGCTCTCTGGACCCTGTTCTAGTGCTTACAGTACATCTGAGTAAAAGGCCCAGCTCAAGAAAGGGTGAGAACATTCCTGCCTAGGCGTTTCTGCTGATAACAAGTAGCTTGGGAAAATCATGCTCTATGACACCTGCTAAACCATCTCCGTTTGATTTTCATTAAACAGCAGACTGTCTTCTACATGTCCTACAGACACACCAGAGATTGAGACTGCTGTATTTTAATCCCTGAAGACAGTTAAGATTAACCAGGTACACTACCAAAATAAAACAAAACTACTTGTCTTTTTCAAAGTGTAGCAACCCCAAAAAACTGCCTTTGGATTATGTAGTGTTCAGAGGAGATGTGGTGACCTGAAAGTAAGCAGCAGACAGTCCAAAAGATGGGTAATGTCTGAAGCTAAGCACAACTCAAGAGAGAAGTAGTTACATGTTTTGTATGTTTTATTGATAGGCCCCTGATTTAGGTGATGTGGGAAAATAAATCCGAATTTCAGCTGGAACGTTTTCCCTCTCTATCCATGTAATCATTGTTTCCTTCTTTGCTTTTCCAAAGACCTACTGCTTGAGCAGACAAAACATGCAAATGGAATCAAGACAACTATAGTAAGCAGCTGTCTTTGTGATAGTGAACTAGTCAAGCAGGGCAGATCTGAATTAAATTTGCAAAGTATAAATTTTCCTCACAGCCAAATCACCTGAAAGTAACTCATCCTTTATCATCTGTTCAATAAAAGTTTCCAGCAGTTGTACTGTAAATATACCCAGAAACTACTGTTATGGAAAAATAATTGTCAAGCAGTCCAAATGCTTTAAGGCATGATCAGTCCAGTGGTGTCATCAGAGCTCCCTGGCCCTCAAGGGGCAAGAGCAAATGCCCATTTTTCATCCGAATGTATATTTTTTCAGCCAAAATGTAGTTGTGACAAGATTTCAGCTGCACAATTTGACCCATTGAAGGTAAAAATTCCTATTCATTGCCATGGGTACATGTTTGCACATTATTAAAGCTATTCTCTATCTTGCCTTAATATGTAATTATTGCTTACTGCTTAGAAACGTGGCATTTTAATGCTCTGTGAAATGTCAAAAATTACAGTTTAAACCCTAGAATCATATTATACATACTTTTTGCATTAGGGTATGAAAAGGACAAGGTGTGCCAGGGAAGATGTGTGAGACACTTGTTTCTGTTCAGAGGGAATTACAGCTGGACTGGAGAAGCAGGACAGGCCTGGCCCAAAAAGCTGGTGCACTTTTTTCAGCAGGGATCCCCCTCTATAGTGCTCCATATTGCATGCTGCATCAGAGCAAAGGCAGGTCAATTTCCAGCACTTTGTTGGAATCTGTGTGCTGGATCTGGCACACCTGGAGAGATGAGAAGCAGTGTGCATTTGTCTTTGGGTTGTCACATGACAGCTCATTCGAAAAAGGACTTCAGTGCAGGGGCTTTGACTTGGAAGAGCTCCATACAAACTGCTTGGAATTCTGGAAATGACCAGTTGACTGTAAGCCTAAAAGAAAGCTGAACTTGGTTACATCCAAGTAACCAAAATGCTTGTCCAAGTAATTTGGATGGTCTTAGTGCTCAGAACCTACTCCTCTTGTCCTCTCAAATACTGGAGCAAAATCAAAACACTTGTCACGGACAAGGGAGCACTTGCCATTTCTCATGGTTGATGTGCAGAAAAATGTCAGTAGAAGCAGATCTTTTCCACATGGCAGTGACTACTAGAGAATACGAATTATCAAATCAGTTCAGTCAAAGAGAACAGAGAAGATGGAAAATGTTTAGCTGTAGAGACTATCACACTATCACTGTTCCCCTGAGAGATATCTGGGATATATATATATATGTGTGTGTGTGTGTGTGTGTGTGTATAGTCTTCTAAGGCAAGGATTTTTTTCAAAATAGCACTTCCTTTACTTAGAAGAGCTCTGGCACACAGCATTCCAAGTATTTTGTTGTCTGAACATCCACTGGGACTACCAAATGTCTCTCTACAGAATAAAGGAAAAGTCAAATATCCACAAGTAGTCTGTACCAACAGTTCTCAGATTAATTTGCCACCCACACTAGTTAACTGAATTGCTTTCTTAGGTTTTACACATCACCTCAGCCTTCATTCAGTTAGGGCTATGAACCTCAGTCTTTCCAGTGTCCAAAATCTTGAACATTTTCCTCAGGGTAGGAAAGGTCATCCAGGAAGACATTACTTCCCAGCACAGTGGGGAAAAAGGCTGACACCCAGCTGTTTACCTGCAGCACCACTGGAGCACCTAGCAGGGGAGTTACCAGCTCACAACTGCCGTAGTGACAAATCATATGATGTTCTGCTCTATGCAAAGGACTGGAAATTTCTTTGGGCTGGCACCTGTAGAGGGTGAGACTATTTATATTGCTCACTAATTGCATCACTTAATTTATAAGTGATAATTATAAAGCTATAAAATTTTTAATGGATTTAAATTATTTAAGCTATTGTAAGATATTAATTGGAAGCAGTATTCCCTTCTTAATAGTAAATCAATAGAGAATTAATAATAACTAGGACTGGAAAGGCAGTAATGCCAGCACCAATGTTATTCAATAAAGGTGTTCAAGTGGGAAAATGTAGATTTTTGTAGCAAGATACTGTATCTGATACAGAGTTGACCAGGGAACTTGTATTTGTCTTGAAACTATTAACACAAGATAAATGTTAAAATGTTCAAGGAAACCTGAAACATGTTTTTAAAATTGACGGTCATTTCTGAGATTGTCAAAGACTTTGCGTCAGCTGTTGGCAAACTGAGATGGGATTTGCTTGTGATGGAGATGGCATAGAAAATGGATCACATTTATAGGCTAAAAATTTCATCGTAGCTGTTGTCAAGCTTGAATCCCGTGGCGTATAAACGCACAAATTGGAGTAGTGAGGAGAACTCCATTTATCTGGAAATGTATCATATGTTACTCCATTAGTATGGTCAAACTATCAGCCCAAGATCCACCTCCAGTTTGTCAGAATCAGTGGTTTAGAGGGAGGTGGTAGGAAACAACTGCCAGGATATCATCTCAGATATGTCAGTGAAATTTTTCTTCATGTTGGCTCACAGCCAACTGGGTTAAACTGGGTTTTCCTATATAGCCTGCAGAGTTGCCCCCAAACGTGGCAAGAACCTTATGAAATACTAAAAAATACTCTTTGTTCTCAGTCCTTCAACTCCACAATTTGCAGCACCACCTGTTACGCACGTTTCAATGGGAAGTCCCGCGCTCACCAGAATAAACTCTGACCACACTGAAACCAATCTCAGTGCTCTAGTTTTAAGGAAGGCAGTATTTCACTGGGGAGGTCTATTGCTTAGTGTCAGAAATGGCAGAATCTCAGCAAGAGGAAAATAAAACTTTAAATGAGGCACCACTGAGAAATAGGAGTCTGTACCAGAATTGTTCCCATACCAGCCCTGAAGACGTCATACATAGAGCCAGGTCAGCAGCAGTACTCACATGAGGTGCATTTACAATTGCTGTGTGGTGTTGACTCAATTATGGTTGCTGAGAACATTAATGATCTGTTTAATGCAGTAAATGTGATGGGTTAATAATTGAAACTCTTGGATCCTACTGCAAGGACGTGAGATTCTGCCCTTTATTCATATCAGAATTTTGGCTGTTAACTGGTGTAGATTAACTGTGCACTGGGATCTCTTTTGTTACAAGGGCAATAGTTACATATTCTAGGAAAAAGAGAAAAGGCAAGTCAATGAAACAAGCTGAAAGAGGCCCATAACATTTTGTTTCTGGTAAAGAACAAAAAGTAACACTTTCAGATTTACTTCTGAAATAAAGAAAGATGCAGTTTGGTTGGTCAGTATGGATTCATGGATAGGACTGGAGCAGAGTAGAATAACCAGTGGGACTCCATAATGAATTTCCCTAATAGGCTCAACATGAAGGAAAATTAATTGGTGCTAAAATAATAAGTAATTGGTGTCCAGCCCTGTGAAGATGGTGAGTTCTTTCTATCCAAGAAATTACTTCATGCAGGAGGGAAGCTTACAGACCATGGGTAAAAATATCTTCATCTTTGACCTTGTGTGTTGGAGGTTATATAAGTTTTCCCAGATAATTATCTTTCTGCATTGATGAAAATCTATTGAGCTGTTATTTAATGCTCAGCTACTGCACCATGCTTTTGAAAAGGAGGTCAAAAAAATATTTTCTGTCTCTGGCTGTCATAAAATGGTGTACAGCATTTTGTCCTGAGTCTGTTCTCCTTATTTCAACTGAAGTTTTTAGTCCTTTGAGCTAAAGAAGTTGCTTTCCTCTGAATCATGGAAAAATACAGTTTCCTGTGACAAATCAGTGACAAAAATATACAGGTAAAACTAAGCTAATTAAACACAACTGTTCAGTCTCAGATACTTTATCTGAGACATCTCCACTATAGTGGAAGAGTAAATTCAATCAAATACAGTTAATTTTCTGGACTTGCTTTGTCCAAGAATGTTTTGTTGTGCCTTCCACTTTAAAAGTAAAAAACTCCTGTGAGAAGGAAACTACTGATGCTTCCTACTCATTTCTAAAGCCACAAATCATCCTGAATTACATGAATGCATTTATCTGCTTCTACCTACATTTCAGAGCAGAAGTTCTGGCAGAAAATCCATCATGTGCACTTGGTCTGATCGTTTTGGTGTGCAGGATTTGCAGCATACATGCCACTAGCCAAAAAGCAGCAACTCCTGCCAGGGAGTGGTTGGCATCTCATGCTGAGTGGCGGGCACATTGTCTATGTGACCCTGATTTTAGGGTGTTGTTCATACCCAGGCTGCCTTCCCAGTATACATTTATTTAAGAAATTTTAGTCTGATTTCCCAGTAAGTTCAAGGGTGATAAGATGTCTAAATAAAATCCTGTGATTCTGGAAATTTGTCTGCAATTCATGGCAGCACTTTTAACCTCACTGAACTTAAATCTTAACTGTAACAAGTGATTGATACTGTAGCAGGTGTTTGGTTTTTTTTTTTTCTTCCCTTGGTTTATTTAAGTTTTTTTTTTTTTACTTTTGTTATGGAAAAGAACCCAAAATGCATGAAAAGGAGTAGTGTAGGCATTAAAAAAGTCAAGAATCAGGAAGCTGAGAGGGTCAAATGAGTCAGTAGGAAGAAATTATAGCCACTCCTACCTCTCATAATTTTGGCTGTGTATTATCCCTACAGATTTGAATTCTCTAAAACAGCTAATTTGAATTTTTAAGAAAGTCTTCATTGCCAGATGAGATAAATAACACCATTATATGTATTATGCAAAATTTTTGCACTTTTATCTGGGGTGTTCATATTGCTGTTCCTAAATCCTGAGTTCAAGCACTGGAAGATCCTCCTATCACAGTAAGAATATTTTGCAATTCAGCCTAGTTTCTGTCAATGTTGTTCTCTTAATGAGGGATTTTTCTGTTTCTCCCAATTCTCTGACTTCCCCTGAGATAGTGAAGAAAATTGTGGATAGGATTTTTGTAAGCAGTGTCCAGATATGATTCCACTGACACTCATTAGAAAAGTGATCTGCATTCTGTGGGAAAGTGCCTTCTCCAAACAGGAATCTCTGTCTCAGAGTAACCCATGCTGTTTAGGTGGGATGCCCTAGAAGATAAAGATTCAGCTTGGATCCCACCCAGCTGCACAATCCTATCTCAGAGAAGTGCGAGCACCAATAGGGAGCAAAAGTGAGCAGAAAAAACTCTGCAGAGAAATAAAAATGAGAATATTACAAACAGATGGAGGGTGATTGGCACAGCACCGTGAGGTGTATAAAGATCAAAGAGCATTTTCTAAGAGAGAAAACACCTACATAAAAATTGCAAACTCTAAAGAAAGAAAGCAAGAGCATAATCTAAGGACTATTTGTAACCACCAAGCCACCAGTGTAAGGATGTAGCTGGAGCTGGTGGCAGAGGGCAGAGCAGCAGGAAGGAGCTGGTCTGGAGAGCTCCAGGCAGTGGCTCTTCTTCCTCAGTTTGCTGATGCTTTCCTCATCAGCAAAAATCTGCAAGTGCCTTATCAGCGTGGCAAGAATATCTGAATTCTCTTGTGTATATGTGATCTGACAAACATCTGTTTCATATTTTTTATTTGTGCTTGTCTTGTCACACTGTGCAGGGTTTTTCCATATGACTAAGGGAGCCCAATTGGACTCATCCAGAAGGTGGTGAATTTAAAATTGAATAAAGGGTAGTTTGTAAGTTTGTTCCCTTTTTTTTAGTGATTGTAATTTATTTGCAAAATTTTCTGGATGTGAATGCACCGAATGTCTGAACTGAGTGATTGCTGAAAATACATTGCTTGAAGCAAGCTGGTTGTACATGCCTTTGTGATGGAAATGACAGCATAGAATGCCCAGCAGGAATACTGGGTCAGCAAAAATATATTAGGAATCATTATCTCTGACTATGTTAATAGGCAGATTTCTGTAATCAGTGAAATTAAAATAACTGCTCTTTTTACTTGAAAACTGCCCTATGAAAATAGATGCCCTCCCTGTCTGCCCATGCCCCACCTTTCTTGTAATGTTTTTGCTCTTTGGTTATTTAGTTCTTCAGATTTGTCTTCTTCTTCTTCTTAGTACTTCATCAATTATTAACTAAGCCCTCCTCCACTACATGTATTTAAAACAGCTGGTGTGACTTTAGCAGTCCTTCACTATGTTTTTGAAACCTGGTGATTTACAGCTAAAAATAATAGCTTTTAGTTTCTTTCCATGCTGCTTCTTTTTTCCCATCACTTAATTTGTAACAGTTGTCTAATGGTGCTTTTATGTCATCTGAAACAAAAATGTTACATTCACAGGCTTGGGAGTTTGAACTGCTGTACCAAGAAAGGTTTCATGCTTGGATTTAATGAGTAGGAAGTCATAGGTTAATTCTGATATGGCTTCTTGGAATTCAGCTTGGCCTATTCATAATGCTGTGTCTAACCTCTTCTTCATTCTTACAGATCGAGGGAGAAGAAAACAGTCTTGGTCCTGGGTTTACATTCTGGGAGTTAAAGAGCAGCTCAGTGAGATAGCCTTTAATTTGGACCCATAATTTGGTCTGTTCATTTAAACGCTCAGCTCCAGATATTTCAGTTTTAGCTGGCCTGGCCCGGCTGCTCTGAGAAGCTGCATCCCACCGCTGCGGGGTGCGCGTTGTTCTCGACGCGGCGCCGCCGAGCGCAGCTCGGTCACTCGGGTGTCCTGCCTTGGGTGGCAGCCTCGCGCACAAGGCCTGTAGCTAACCCTCTGCTGGCAGGGACTGCTCAGACAGTGCCCTCCCCCACTTTCTCACACAGACACAGCTTTTCTTTCTCAGGAAACAGGAAGGTACTGAGCGCTAAAGCTTTAATTCTCGAGAGTGAATTTCTACTGGGTGACCATTTCAGTGACACTGCTTTTCTTCAAGGCTGATGGCACTGCCCAACAGCCTGCTTTGTGCAATGCTTGTTCATGTGGCTGTCAGAGGTTAATTCCCATGGTGTTCATTCATTCTAGTGGAGGTTGCATACATTTTTCAAGCAATCAACATGGTTTGCATTCTATATTTGTATTACTGAGCTCTCTACATAATCTGTTTCAAAACTTTACTGCATGAAGTACTGCAGGAAATGCCATCAATACAAATAATTTTTGGAATCAATAGTAAATTCTCCCCAGTCTGCAATATCAGACTGAAGCTCAGCTTCACCAGATATTTTTGGGTAATGAGAAGCACATAATATGTTGATTTGGGCATGTTTAATAAAATTTCTGTATATGTCCGTGTATACCTTTAACTTTGCCAGACTCTGAATTAAATATTTACATTATGTTTGATTCTTAAAGAAACAGATGACATCTGGGAGACATGACATGGATTTAATTTTTTTTTTCTTTTAGGATTGGGGTTTTTTTTCCAATAATAAGTGCCTTTAAATTTTCTGGTAACTTATACCTATTAAGAAATTGCATCTTCCTTTTTTTGTCTCAGTCACCTGTCACAGGTGAGAGCAAGAAAACTCCTTCAAGTTAATGGCAAAATAAAGTTAGTGCTAGGATCTTCTAGTTCATAGGTATCAGAACTCGATGAAAGTCTTTTTTCTGTATTTTACTCCCAAATGATTTGGCCTTGCTGCATAGCATGGTCATGCTTGCATGTGAACGTGCACATGTAATACAAGACACTATTGTTCTAGGAATGGAATTTATTTCCTGCAGGTACTGGTGCCAAAGACAACAAAGAAGAAAAGTAATATTTCACATAAAACAAGAACTTTTTAAAGAATCAAGGATGTTAGTGGTGACTGTTGTATTTCAGCTTAAGGCCACCACATAAATTATATGTAAAAAATTACCCATGGAAGGTTATGCACACCTGTTTGTGTCAGTGTTATGAAATACCAATTTTAGTGTAGCTTCTGTTTAACTGAACATGTTGTTGCCTTCTGAAAGTTATTTTAGGGTATTCCTTGAGTTTAGGCAGACTATTTATTCTTCCCTATCTTTACTTACAGCTGGTTGAGGCAAACGTGTTATCTCTCCCGATAAACCAATGTCCATGATCCCCATTGAGAGCATCAGTTAAACTTCCAGAAAATTCAGGGGACATTGATTTGCTTTTCTACACAAATTGCCTTTCGTGCTGAGGTTACAGACAGAATTCCATTGATTGGTTTTTTTAGATGAAGTTGTAATGCATAATGTATTCCTGTTCACCTGATTTTTTAATTTACTTGGAAGATTTTCAGCTGAATCCTGTGCATTCAACTGCCTATTTTTAAAAAGTTTGCTAAAATATAGAAGTTGTTGACCAAGTTTGAATTGAAATACAAAATGAGTGATAAAAAAGCTGGTAGGTGGTATCACAGTATAGGCATAAATAAATAAATTTTCCTCTCTATATATTACTGTAGCTGCATTGACTAGTCCATCTGTTTCAGCATGTCCCAGGACCGTTACTATTTTTTTAAATGTATCTGTGATCTTATGAGGAATGTTAAAATCTGGAGTTGTAAATATACTAGTAAATTTGAAGCAACAAAGATTTATTGTAAATCCATAGTACAAATACGTTACTGCAAATTACAGAGAGCATGTATTTGAGCTGTGCCTCTTTCACCCTTCCTCTATGCTGGACATTTCTCTTGTGTACCCTGTTGACCAAGAGGTGTTGTAAGATACCTGCATATTGAGGTAAATCTTCCCCAACCCTGCAGCCCCTCCCCTCCACTCATCATCTGTCCCACCCTAAAAATCAAAAAGATATTGCAGTGAAAATATTTAGGTGGGCACTCTAGATCTGTGATTTACCACATTATCCTAAAGCATGGTTTGATTTGTGCTAATAAGATGAACTCGAGACAATGGATTCAGTGTGATATGTCTTCTATTAGGTCAAATACAACAGTGACTCTTTCCAGAATATGCAATATTTCTGTGAGGCTTTGCACTGTGGAAAAATATGCCACAGGTTCTTGGAACATCTCTTAACACTCTGTATTTTGAAGCACAGTTTGCCCTCTGCCTGTGTTGCCCAGAGCATTTGGGAGCCAGATTCAAAGCTCAGGCCAAAAGAGGAATTTGGTTCAATCTGCTTTCTCTCCTGCCTTGACTGCATCTGGTTGATGTATATTATCAGTGCTTGGCCATTGAATGATGTGAAAAACAGCTGATGAGAGCTTATTTGTAATTCTTTGTCTAATTTCATACAGATGATTCGAGTAAATGTGATTCTGGAATTCAGGATTCAGATGAGAAGTGATCTTCTAAGGATTGTATGTTTGTTTTTTTCCCAATGCTGATATGGAGCATACTGCTTCTTTGCCCTTCCTGGCTGTTTGGCTTGCTACTCATCTTGTGCTTGAAGGATGTACTTATATTCCCTTTGCTAGGCATGAACATAGGGGTATCTTTTTTGACCTTCCTTTTTCCCTGGGAAAATGCCCAACTATGACACATGGCAGTGTTGTCTTCCTGATCTTACAGCAGGCCTGAAAAACAGGTTGCAGAAAACAGTGCATATGCTTCTGCACTTTGAATTTTAGTGATATCAATAAAATGCTACAAATATTTCTCTTTCCAGCTGTGGGAATCCTTCTGGGAACTGGGAAAACTCCATGGACACTGGGAAAATATTGAACATCCTTGCCTTGAATTGGAATTGTATTTCACCAGATGTACTTTAAACCATTTTTCTCCTCAGTTTCTAAGTCATTAGAACTCATCATTTGTCATTCATCAACTCACAATTAATTAATAGAATTGTGTAAGAATTACCAGACTGCAGCATGATACAGATCATGGCACGGCTGATCATTTCATGTGCTATTCCAAACAAATATTCTTCTCCTGTATTGGGTATAGTGATGACACTTTTGTCAGTGGTGATGCTCCATGATTTATCACTAGCCTGCAGTGACAGCAAATGATTGCCTTCTGGAGAATCCGTGCAAGCACCTCCAGGGTATAGGAGATGTTGGCAGATGCTGTTTTTGGCAAGAAGGAAAATTGACAAGGAGGTAAGAGATGGTAAGAAATAACAAGAACATTGTGTATGCCCTTTATCTGATAATAATACCCTCCAAAAATTTGAAGATTCCTGGTAGAATGCTACATAACTGTGTTCATACTATATTTTCATGCTTATATAACCTTAATAACTTAGATTCTATAAAATGCATTTAAAAACAAAAATAAAATAATTTTGAACAACTTCATTCTGTGGGGAAAAAGTCCCAAGTTCTCACTGTTCCCACAAATGGAGTACAAAATAAAGCTTTCTGTGATGTGAGGGGAGAGACAAAATGTGCCATAAAGTTAGCCAGAGGTGACCATGGCACTGATTTTTTATTGGAACTTGTGAAAACTGCACCATAGTACATTTGGTCTGCAATGAGTGGCTTGCTTTTGTGTTCTAACTGTTCAGCATGAATTCAGCATGAAGTCGGTTTAAGAAAGATGCTGAATATTTGCAAGACGGTAAAGGTAGGTTACGAGAGAGCTGGTATGGAATATCTTACCTGCACTACCTAATATGGAGTGATGATTTTGGATTTTCTGTTTTGTTTCTTATCTTTGTGCCAGCTGTCTAGCTATTCTTTCCTTGGTGTGTTTATCTGGGCAAATCCAGACTGGAGTTTCCATGATATCATCATGTAAGAACCTAATAAAGCACATTTTGTATGTGTGAGTAATACTCATCTGTGTTAATGATCCTGCTGGAAACACTGATGCTATTCACAGGAACAAATCTTGAAAAATCAGATCTAGACTTACTCTGGTGAAACTGGAAATGTAGGTAAAAACTCTTTGGGATACCATATTTACCACTTAATATAAACTTTGAGGTAGGAAGGAGCAAGAAACTGTAGGAGTGCCTTTTGCTATCTGGCATTTCTCAAAACTTGTTATGACCATTCCTCTGCTGTCCTGAAGATAAATGGTCATTTTCCTTAGACCATTTTACTGGAAGGGGCTCAAAGCACTCAAAGCATGCCACTAAATGCAAGTGACACCTCCATTATAAGTGCAGTAGTGTTATACTGAATCCTCTCCCCTCTTTTGGCTGTGGCAAAAGACTTGCTTATCCATAGCCTGGCAGAATTTGGTCTTTTTTCTAAATTCTGTTCAGCCAACATCCTTCCACCTGGTATAGATGTGATGTGTTCATCTGAAGCAGATGAATAATTTTTCCTTTGTTAAATTTTAGAGGACTGGAGACCCAGCTTGTTTAGATTGCTATCAATTTGGAAGATTTGCTCTATTTCCTGGTGCATGGGATTGCTGGCTACAAGAAGGCATGCATGAAAGAAGCCCTAGACAAGGAACCTCCTTGACTTGTTCTTGGCTGAGAAGTCAGCCAGTCAGTGGCTCCTGGGAAGACACTCCCCAGAGTCCCTCAGAAGAGTGGGGGCGCAGGTTCCACACTCAGCGCCAGGATCTCAGTCTCTCTGCAGGGATCTGCCTTTCTATAGACCAGGCTCCCGAGACAATGACACAGTCCCTCTGGCATCTGCTCTGAAGCACAGGAGTCTTTGTGTGGGAGCTTATGGAAGAATGCAGAAATCTCTGAGCCAAGAGGTGAGATCACGATGTGTATTTAAAATAACAACAGAAAATTGCCATCTCTAGGGGCAGTGGTGTCCTAAATATACTGTTGAGCGGCCACAGTGTTGGAATCATCCTATGGCTGCAAATGTGCAGGGGCTGCTAAATGTCTTGATGCTTGAACACTACTTTACTAATACTGATTCTAGGCAGCTACTAATTAGCAACATCCACATAGAGGAATAAAGTAGTCATGTTGTATAGACCACACCTCTTAGAGAGAGTATTTTTCAGAACTTCTTCTGTGCTCTAGACTTGGCGGTTAGTAAAAACAAAATTTATGAACCCCTTTTATTACTGGAGTTTTATGCAATGGCCCATTGTTGCAATCCACTCTAATCACAGAAGAGCAAATAGAACCAATTCTCTATGAATAAAGGAGAAAGGATGCTGAAATATTCCCAAAAATATTATTAAAATCAAATGAGGTTAGATGTTGACACCAAAAAATAATCAACATATTTTATATAATAGTAAAAGAGGGAAAGAGAAAGAAGGAGAAAAGAAAGAGAAAAGAAAGAGAAAAAGAGACAGAGAGAGAGAGAAGCAAAGAAGGAAAGAAGGAAAGAAAGAAAGAAATAAAAAGGGAGGGAGGGAGGGAGGGAGGGAGGGAGTGAGGGAGGGAGGGAGGGAGGGAGGGAGGGAGGGAGGGAGGGAGGGAGGGAGGGAGGGAGGGAGGGAGGGAGGGAGAGAGGGAGAGCAGGCTGACCAGAGGCCTTTTTTGGCCATGAATCCAACACCTTTCTCCATGCCCCCGGCTCAGGGGAGTGTGCAAGCCTGGCAATAATAAGCATAGGACTATAGCTGCCACCCCAAGCTGCTGGTGTGAGCCCTGCCAGGGGTGCTCTTCCTGTCTTATCCATCACTTCCCAGATGCTTTGAACAATAGTGTCACTTTGTTGCCTCTTATCAACTTGCAGTCCAGGGCCTCAGTCGGGAGGCCTATTCAGAGTGCAATGGTCTTCTGAGCAGCTTTTTTACACAATTTTTCTATAGTAAACTAAAGTCCTTCATGAAAAAATCCAATGACCATAACATTTCAGTCTCCAACACTAGCTTCAGTTAATTAATCCCTGCTGGGTCCTGCATGTGCACTGCAACAGCCCCAGGCAGAGCTGCAGGCTTGGGTCAGAGAGACTTGAGAGCTGCTGGGCAGAAAGGGCGGGAGGGTGCTGACTGACAGCCAGCTGGAGATGAGCCAGCAGTGCCCAGGGGGCCAAGAAGGCCAGTGGCATCCTGGCCTGGATCAGCAGCAGTGTGGTCAGCAGGAGCAGGGCAGGGTTTGTCCCCAGCGCTGATTATACCCTGAACTGGTGCGGCTGCGCCTCAAACTGTGCATTCAGTTTCGGGCTCCTCACTAGAAGAGAGACTTGGAGGGGCTGGAGCATGTTCAGAGAAGTACAGTGGAGCTGGTGAAGGCTCTGGAGCACAAGTTCTTGAGGAGTAGCTGAGGGAATTGGGGGTGTTTAGCCTGGAGAAAAGGAAGCTCGCGTAGGACCTTATTGATCTCTACAACTGCCTGAAAGAAGTTGTAGCAAGGAGGTTTGGGCTCTTCACTTGGGTCATGTCTCAAGTGAAGTGGGGAAAGGAAATATCAGGAAGTTGTGCCAAGGAAAGTTAAGGTTAGATATTAGATATTTTTTCCCTGAAAGAGTGCTTAGGCATTTAAATAAGTTACCCAGGATTTGACTGAGTCAAGAGTAAGAGTCCTCTGTACGTGGCACTTGGGGGTATTTGGTGGTTTAGAGGTGACTAAAGTGGTGTTGCATTGGTAGTTGGACTTGATGATCTTAAAGGTCTCTTTCAACACTGATGGTTCTGCGCTTATATGTATTAACAAGTTTTCCTTTAATTTAGACTACCATTGAAGGTTCTGGTAATTTGCTTTGGAGAACAATAAAAAACCTTTGTTGTGTGGGTGAAAAAGAATATTAAAAAAAATCAAGTCATGACATGATGTACCACAGTGAATATATAAGGGAAAAAAAGGGAAGTAGGTAAACAAATATGCTTTTCCTTCAGCTCATTATTCACAGGATAGTCTTCTTTAGATATGGAAGTGAAATAAGAACAAATTTCGAAGTTAAGATATTTTTTTCTTTCTTATGTTTTTCAAAATTATTTCTTAGAGAGGAAGAAATAATTTCAGCGGGGAAAAAGATTGATTGTCAACATAGAAGTATCTGCATAAGGTGTGAAAATCTGTTTCTTTCTACCTGTGACAGAATGACTGAACACTTATGCTTAAGACAGGGACAACACTCAAAGACATCTGGTACATTTGAAGTCATGCCTTTCATACTTTTGTTTTTTGGATACACTGGTGTTGAATTTCATGCCAATTTTAGTTTCCATGTTAAACTTAAAGACATGTACCACTTCTACCTTCAGCACTATGAAGAGAGCACTGTCCATACTTATGAGAATATGTGTTCACTTTGGTGCCTCTTGTGTTCCTCTGCTCTTGAGTTCTGCTTTTTCTGACATGACACCCTTGTCCTTGCAAATGACAAAGCTAGGTGCTGTTACAGTAAGGATATTTCTAATCACAGAGAAGATTGAGACAAGCCTTGCAAAAAGTCTTTGTGGATCAGATATGAGATCTCAGAGATGATCTGAAATAATCCTGTAAGTGCCTTGTCATTGTGGAAGTGCACATAGTCATGGTCTGTCGTAGTCTTCTTCCAAAACGGGTTGAAGAGGTTATGCTTTCTTTCCTAAATCAGGACATCTCCTAATATCTTCACCTGCCAAGGTGCAACTCTCCATGTCCTCTGCTTGGGTAGTTTTATCTCCTCTCTGCATGATTTGTGTATATACCTTTCAAAAACTCACTGAATGTGCTGGGTGAGGGAGAAATCGGTCATTTTGTTTGCTCCTTTCAGAGGTACAGGGTGTCTCACGGTAAAGTCTGTGGAGAGGGCTTAATATCCGTGTGGAGTGGGGAAGAACAGACTCCCCCACTCTCAATGCTCTGCCCAGAATGCAGAGATGGAGCACATGCTGACTTTTGGTGCTTGCCAGGAGATGCTAGTGGCAGCAAGGGACTTTGGTAGAAAAATGCGCTGGAAGACGTACACAATATATCTCTAACACAGCTTGCCAGACCTTTTTGTATCAATATCTGCTAGCATAAACATGAGAAAATCAAAGTTCTTAATTTGAGGAAAGAAAAAGGGAAATGTACCATAGATTTTTATCTTAAAAGCAGATGTTGGGAATGTTTATGGGTGAAAAAGTCAAGTAGGACTGTCAAGACTGCCTTAATACTAGGAGAGATGGAAGTTTTGAGTAGAAATCTTTCTTTTTTTTTTCTTTTTTTTTTCTTTTTTCATGACAGGTATTTCTGAAAACAGTCATAATTTCTTAACAGTGTTTTAATTTTACTGGATTTGACTGGTCTGAGCTGTTTTTCTCCACTGAGTCTTTCTCTCCTTATTCACATGGAATATAAATTCATGAAAGTATTTGGATCTTAGTGATCCAAGTCTACTTAAGCATCATTATATTAAAAAATCTTTTGGATAATCATCTGAAACTATACTTAAGGTGCCATATATTTTATATAAATATACATACATATTTATGTCTAGATCATCTGCATCAGACAATGGAGTCTGGTGTGTAATTGAAATACAATATAACATGTTTGTGATTTGGGATCATATCTGAAAGTTATTCCATTGAAATTGATGCAGAAAAATCTAGATTTCTGCTGGGATTAATCAAATTCAAGAGCTTTTCCTGTATAAAATATTGCAATAGCAGTCCCCTGTAAATTTATTTGGCAGCTATGAAACTTTTGACTAATTCTGACTTGATAATTTCATAAGAAAGTTAAAAAACCTTATGCAAGTTGGTGAGAGGCTCTGTAGAAAGATTTACCAGCTCTTGTTAGCATAAATGTGGCTTAGTGAAAAGAAGGAAGATTTTTTTGAATAAGTTGTGCTCAGGAAAAGTCACTGTTGATATGTAGGAAAGCAGACATATAGGTTGGACTGGAAAAATAATAATTATATAGGAACAGTGGTACATGGGCTTGGTGAATAAATGAGATAAATATTTGGTTTGAACTTCTGACATGAGTTTTGTTTTTCTTTTTATATTGTGTTTGTTTTGTTTTTCTTTTTATATTGTGTTTCTATTTGGAGTCCAACAATTTTTTCCAATTTACTGCACCAAGCTGATACATATTGGAAAAATGATTTGCTGTTAACCAGGTGGAAAACTCCACTTGTAAACATCGACAAGGAAAACTTCTGTGGAAAGCTAAGTGCTTAATACTGTGCTTTTATGACAGGCTTTGCTCATTTTGCTTTGGGTGTTTGTATATGCTCTGACATAGGTCACAGAATACATGTTTTTGTGGTGCTACTTGGCATCCCATCTGTGACTTCCCTGCTCCAATGAGCACCAAAGCAAACACTTCAAGAGAGCAGTGGTCTGTTGCATAGACAGGACTTTAGGACAACTATTTTTAAGGCTTTTCAATAGATCAGTATTGAGGATATAATATAAATACAACGACCAGACTTGGGGCTTCAAGGGACAAAACCCCTCTTTTAATGTGTTTTGAACACGTGGGAAGTGGTGCTCTGGAGAAGAAGACACATGCATGTGTCAAAAGGTTGAAGAGGTTGAAAAGCACTACATCTGCCCACAAGTGAAGGAAAAGGAAGGCAAGTGGGGCAAGGTCTCCTCAAAATGTCAAGCAGAGAAACTGCTGTTTTCCTGCTGGCTGTTGATGCGCATTCCAGCCCCTGACCAGCTGCACACACTGACAGGGTGCAGGTGGATATTTTTTTCATGCTACATGTTCTACCACCAGGCCAATGGCATTGACCCTCTCCATTTTTTCAGTTGTTTTCATTTGGGGTTTTCTTCTGCAGCTGTATGAATGCTTTAGACTTCTCAACTCACTCATTTTGTTCAGTCTGTTTGGCACCATAATCTGCCATGAGCTGAGGGACCAGAATGCTTGAATTTTTCCTATCTGTTTTTATAGCTTATTTCTATCTCTCCATAATTTTTTTAAGATGTCTGATAGATAAAGTATGCTTTTAAGTTTGCCTGGCCTGAATGCTAAAAATATTTAGAAAGGATTACAGGACACTAAATGTCTCTATAACATAGAACATGCTAAAAATTATATTTAAATTTATGAGGGTTTAAATTTTCGAAATGCTATCTCTTAGTAGTCCTCTTTCACATTACTGCTTAGAAACAGACAATTCAATGCCTGCATTACTGAGAAGATCTGTTGCCTTGTTTTTTTTTTTAATAGCAATTGACAACAAAACATTAGAACAGCAATATTATTGAGATGAAAGAAAAGAAGAATGAGAAGCTTTAAGGTTTTTAGAATGTAATTTTTGGAAAAGTTCACGTATACACCTGCTTCCTCAATACCTTTACATTTTATGTGTATTTTATGTGCATTTTTTTCCCATTAACTGTGCACCATACTGTGCATTTTTCTTCTCAAGCTCTGATAATAGAAGTAGTCTCTTGTACTTTGGAAAAATGAATAGCATATGTGGAAATATGAAGATTTGTGAATATCTGAAATAATTAGAGTTTTTTGCTGATAGGAAGAACTTTATTAGCATGCATGAATATTAAACTTTTTATTTTTGTTAAATCAGAGAAAAAGGTTTAACAAACAAATCCTACTTGTTAGACATATTCTTACTATCATAAATTTTCTAGTTCCTTTCAGTTTTGATTTTTGAGCCATGATGATTTACATGTTTTTTTCTGTTTAAATCAAAGCTTCTTTAAAATAATATCAGATGTAACTGCAGCCTAGTTATTCTTAAAAGATTTTTAATCACATGTGTCCAAGAGTAAGGCAAGCATGTCATGACAATTCTTCTGAAAGCGAAAAGTGAAATAATCAAAGAAATAAAAATGAACTGATTTTAGAATAGTTTGCATGCAGTAAAATGACAACATTTAATTTAGTATGATTTACTGGACAAATGATAACAGATCACATGAATAGCATTTTTATAAAGTCATGAAGGTCAGCTTACTGACTGTAGTCTCTGGCAATCAGTCATGTAGATAAGCATACAATGAATATTTGACTTGCACGGTGTCTTTGTCATAAGTTGCATTTGTTTCAAACTAGGCAAAATGTCATCTCTGATAATTACACTGTTAAAAAAGGATTTAAAAATAATCAAACAAATAGAGACAACAGGGAGATCTCATTTCCCAGCAATATTTACAGCGGATGAACCATTTTGATTGCAAGGCAACCTGGTGCAGGACTCCATCTTGGCTTCCTTTTTCCTTGTTCTTACATGCCAAAATGCAAACTAATTCTCTATTGTGCACAGATTTCATCCCCCAGCAGTCGATTGTGGCTGTGAGAATCTGAGGCTGCTGGCTGCAGTAATTTGTTTGTTGTGTGGCCACGGTGAGTAGAGGCTGCTCAGGCTCCCATCCCACTTAGAGCACCCCATTGATAAGACAGCTGCCAAATAACCTCCTGTGTACTTTGGACAGAAAAAAACCTCAGTCTGAAAGTGTTTCTCCATGCCTCGTTTTTGTTTGTCTTGTCACTACAGCAACAAGGAGTTGTATTTTTGTGGTTCTATTATATATAATTCCTTTTCCTGCTGATGACCTTTAACTTGTAAATTTTTGGTTACAGGCTGGTTTAATGGACACAACTCCCTGTTTCATTAAAAATAATTCAGAATACTCCTGGCATTAAAACCCAATAATTTTACGTGGGCTAAGCAAAAAAAACAAAACAAAACATAACAAAAGCCTCATGTGGGAGAGAAAAGGAGAAATGTGTTTGGATTTGAATCTCAGGTCTGCTGACTTTATCTCAGATGCAACGTTCTTAAAGATTTTATATTCCTGGCAAGAGATTCCATCTCTTGCCCGGAATAAAAAAATAATCAGTTTTTTAAACATTTTTAGGCAGAGCAAATCACAGAATCACAGAATCACAGAAATTCTAGGTTGGAAGAGACCTTTAAGATCATCGAGTCCAACCTATGTTCTAATACCTCAACTAGATCATGGCACCAAGTGCCACATCCAGTCTTTTTTTAAACACATCGAGTGATGGTGACTCCACCACCTCCCTTGGTAGATGATTCCTGTATTTGACCACTCTTTCTGTAAAATACTTCCTCCTTAATTCTAGCCTGTATCTCCCTTGGTGCAGCTTGAGACTGTGTCCTCTTGTTCTGTCTGTTGTTGCCCGGAGAAAGAGGCCGACCCACAGCTCACCACAGCCACCCTTCAGGAAGCTGAAGAGAGTGATAAGGTCACCTGTGAGTCTCCTTTTCTCCAGGCTGAACAACCCCAGCTCCCTCAGTCGTTCTTCATATGGCTTGTGTTCCAAGCCCCTCACCAGCCTCGTTGCTCTCCTTTGGACACGCTCAAGCATCTCAATGTCCCTCCTAAAGTGAGGGGCCCAGAACTGGACGCAATACTCCAGGTGAGGCCTCACCAGTGCTGAGTACAGGGGAAGAATGACCTCCCTGCTCCTGCTGGCCACACCGTTCCTGATACTGGCCAGGATGCCTTTGGCCTTCTTGGCCCCCCGGGCACACTGCTGGCTCATGTCCAGTCGGCTGTCACCAGTGCCCCCAGGTCCCTTTCCACCTGAGCACTGTCCAGCCACACCATTTCTAGCTTATATTGTTGCAGGGGGTTATTGTGGCCAAATAACTAGTCTTCAAGCTATCCCTTTTCCAAGGTTAGCAGGTTGTGTTTCCAGAAATGATATTTTACTGTTAGCAAGTATAGAAGTTCCTCACTAGCCAGTGTAATGTGTGTCATTACATTGGGGCTTGTTGTTGTGGTATTTCCCTCGCTGATTTATAAAAACTCTGTAACTCTAAATCTATGGAAATTAGAACCCTGTTTCGCTACAGGCCCTGCTCTGTGTGAAGGCCTTAATGATGGAAAACAATTCTGTTCTGTTACTGTAGCGAGAATATTTATTTACAAACATGCAACTGAAATACACTGACAGAAAAATGAACATTTAAATGCCAGGCTACAGACTGTCAAATCAAAGAAAAGGAGATTTGGGTAGATAAACTAAGCTAAATTAACAGCATCAAAGCTTCCTGAGGGCTGCAGTCAAAAGCTTTTTGCATGAAATAAACACTTGAAATCAATACAAATATCATGCCGGAAGGGTGAAAGCACCACGGGGGCAGCTCATTTCTTCTGGCCTTCCCTGACAATCCTCTGCTGTGTGGGTGAAGAGCTATGAAGGAACAGACCATGTGCTCCATCTGGAAGTGAGGGGGCAGCACAAAGGGCAGGGCTGTTCAGTCTGGAGCTTCAGTTGCGCTATTGTACGAAGCACAATTCTGCTTTGCATGGGGAAACATGGAGGCAACCTCAAAAATTGCCACCACAGTGTGAATCAGGTTTCCTCCTAGTATCTGCACACTGATTTTTGTAATTGACAACAGTAGCCCCTTATTTTCTTCCTTTTCAGAGGCATGCAAATTGTATGGTATTGAGCAGGATATAATCAGGATATTTAGTATCACTTTTTAGTGTTTCAACACAGCGGCACTAAAATACATCTGTAATTTCATATGAAAATTATACAAATAAACAAGGCACAGTTAATAGCCCCTGCTTGTGGAAGGCTTGGCTTTTGTATTATAAACAATTTCACTCATGTTGAACAGAGATTGCACGTCATGGATTCAATGATTTGTTCTATAATTTAACTCCTGTAACACTGCCATGTTAATAAAAACATATTGCTGGCCTTGCAAATTATAAAAAAACTATTCAAGTGACCAGTACCTCATGCTGATGCAGTGTTCTGTGGAAAGACTTGATTTTGATGATTTAAGTTAATACATATGTAGTTAAAATTTTTTTAAACAGGATAATTACAGTTTTACTGCCAATGTGTTTTGGTTAAATATAGAGCCATAATTAGCTCTGTTTTTCACACTTCATTGTAGCAGCTGTTCCACAAATAGACAACTAGACTAAGGTTGAATATTTTGTTCAATGTCATAATGTATGGTAAGTGTTACACATTTTAGGGGAACTTAGACATATTCCCTTCAAGGACATTGTGGCTTCATAAACCACTCTTTAAAATAAATCAGGGGTTTTGAGGTAGTTAGCAAGAGGTCTTTGGAGTGGGCTGTAGAGTACAGCTGTCCTTTCCAGCAAACCTCTTGACATGTGTGGAAGAGCAGCACAAGATCTGCCAAGTCTTTTTGTTCAGAGCACTGACACTGTGAACACCACATCATAACAGCCCCATGAGAGCCCCTGCCCATCCTGCACAGCCCAAGAGTACAAAAGCAGCTCCGCAATTTGGAGTGGGTTAATGCTGTACATACAAGACAAGCATGTGCTCCGCAAGGGGACAACGTAATAATGCTGTGGTAAAACAGACTGAACCCACAGCGGCTGCTGCTCTTTCAGATTAAAGACATTTCTCCAGGGAAAGTTTGGTTTAGGGCTTAGTTTACACTTGTGAGCACTGGCAATCTGTATGAAAATGGGTAAGAATCTTCCTATGAATGGGGTTAATCTTCATGTCAAATGAAGCTGGAATTATTAGCATGTGGTCTCTTCTCTCTTTATAAATGCTGATGTTGATTTACTGGGAGAAACAGAATGGCAGGAGAGCATCTTTTCCTTTGTTTTTCCCATAGATTTCCCCTGAGTGAAACCTGGTATTTAGTAAAAATTCAATGTATTTTCCAGACTGTTTAATCTGTATGGTAAAAAAAGCTTTTCATTTTTTTCAAATATTTATTCTTTATAACCTTTATCTCCCTTTCTGAGAGCATCAGGGACTGCTTTTAAAATATAATAGAAATGAAGTTTGAAAATAATGATCTTCCACAGCCATGTGGCTTAACCTTTGAATGAAGAGGTGTGTTTGAGAAGAATTGAGGCTGGTATGCAGCGCAGGCTGCAGAAGGGAGTAGAAAATTTTGATAGGCCCAAAGGCATGGTTAAATTCTCCCTGAATAGTAAAAACATAATGTAATATAAAATTCTATCTATTTTCTGCCACTGCCAGCTGGATCTAGGAGTTATACTCAGGATAAATGGGTGAATTATCATGTTACAACTAGAAGCAGACTCTCTGTGTCCTGTTTTCTGTGTGATGAACTGCAGAATGGGGGGTTATGAAGTACCCTCAGCTTTTTGGCATAATGAAATAGGAACTTTAGGACTTTGGTCTTAATTTTTCAAATTTCCATCTTATTGCTTTGGGCCAGTGTAGTGACAGCCAGTGTAGTGACAGCATTTCTACACTGTATATCTACATTGTGAAGTACTAGGTTACATCCTCTCTCTCCTTTAATATCTCACAATCTCCAAGCAAGGTACAAACTGTTCCATAACAACTCTTAAACATTGGTGTTTGGCAAAGAAGGGAAATACACAGCACCTCTCTTCAACGACTGAAAAAACATTGAGTCAAAGTGAATCATTCACTCCCCACTGAGCACAAGGAAGATAAACACCTGTACACTGCACATACCCAAACCAGCTTGACAGAAACCTCCCTTCTTCTGTGACTAAAGCAGGACTGTTACCAGCAATACAGCAGCAACAGACTGTGGTAAAATATACTCCAGTAACCTCTTCTCTTCCCA
This sequence comes from Melospiza georgiana, assembly GCF_028018845.1. Lineage (NCBI taxonomy): Eukaryota > Metazoa > Chordata > Aves > Passeriformes > Passerellidae > Melospiza > Melospiza georgiana. The sequence goes on from NC_080465.1 coordinate 35,311,992, forward strand.
GCCTTCATTCGCATCCAAGTCATGACAAAAGACAGCAAACAGGAATCCTCTCTGCTTCTGTTGCTTTAAGAGGAGTAACCTTATTTCTCTGTCAGTAGTTAGACCACATATTTAATCTTCAAGGATGCTGTGCGATTTCTAAATGTAGCTGTTTCCCTACTGATGGTGTGGGAACCTATGAGATGAGGACGGTTTCCAGTAAAGATGAAAAAAACTTTTTAAACTTTTGGCTATGATGTCTGTGTGACTGGTGGGCACCCATTATTGGCAGCACCCGCAGAACATTAAGAAGAATCTTGAGTTCAGTGCAGGGTCTGAAAAATGGGTTCCCTTCTCAGATGCTTCTGCCATCAGCCCATGCATGAGAATTTTTCATTTTCTGTTCTTCCAGACATTAGAACATCCTGACATGAGTAAAGAAAGTGTTTTGGTAGCAATGGAGATATATTCTTTTGCTCTTTCATCAGCACTGTGTTACTATAACATTGTTTTGGAGGAATATTTCCCTTTGAGATAGGAATTGATCAGCCACCAAAGTTACTGCAAAAGGGAATGGAAAGTTACAATTTCTGTCTGAGAAAGGTTATGATTTGTCTGGAGTATAGTTTTACATAGCAGAACTAGGTTTACAGAAAAGGAGCTTTACCCTGTCAGTAGTCACAAAACCATCAGTAATACTACAATAAACTCCATTTTAAGTTGGTTTGTGTTTTTTTAAATTGCAAAGAAATTTTCAGTGGCCATCAAATGTGTATTTGGAACATCAGTACATATTCTTCAAACATAGCAAGTTAATGTGCTCCTGGAAAAGGAAGGAGAAAGTTAGAGGGGGGGAAAATGGGATGTGGGGGAACATGTAGCTACATCATGCTGAGGATTGGGAAGATTGTCACTGATAATTTTGTGTGTCATGCAGTGGGAAGAGTTAAGGAGCGCTTCTGGGACAGGAAAATGGATGTGTCGTGGGTTGACCCTGACTAGATGCCACGTGACCATCAAAGTCACTCTACCTGATGAGCAGGGGAGAGAAGATACTACAAAAGATTTATGGGTCAAGATAAGGACATCATGGAGACATCACTCCCACTTACTGCCACAGGCAAAACAGACTTGATTGGGGGAAATTAGTTGAATTTATTACCAATCAAATCAGAGCAGGACAATGAGAAATAAAAACTAAATCTTAAAACTCCTTTCCCCCTACATCTCCTTTCTTGCCAGGTTTTGCTCCTGAATTCTCTAACTCCTTCTCCTGAGTGGAGCAAGAGGACAGGGAATGGGGGCTGTGCTCAGTTCATCAAATGCCTCCAAGGTTCCTTCAACCTCAATAGGAGGCCACTCCTGCTGACCGGAGCTGTCTGAACAGATAGGATTGGCAGAAATTTTCGGACAGAAATTTTTCTGACAGGATTTTCAGAAAAAAAAAAAAAACAAGCTCAGGCAGGGTCATCAAGCTGTAGAAGACCTGCACCACTCTCTAGACTTGCTGCTCCTGCCAATGATGGAGAGATAGAGATTTCTGTCACAGAAAAAGCCCTTTGGTCTTACAATGTTCCACCAGCTTCTGTGGCAGATAGCAGGCTGGATTGGAGAGGGTAAGATCAACTTTGGGCAGCTGGGGTTTAACAAATGGTGGCTTTCTCTCTCCATCTCAGTGACTGTTTCCTTTCCACGACAGTTGACAGCAGGGCTAATGCTATTCTCAGAATCACAGAATCACTAGGTTGGAAGAGACCTTCAAGATCATCAAGTCAAACCCATGCCCTAACACCTTCCCTAAATCATGGTACTGAGTGCCACATCCAGTCTTTTTATGAACACATCCAGGGGTGGTGACTCCACCACATCCCAGGCAGGCCATTCCAGTGTTTTATCACTCTTTCTATGAAAAACTTCTTCCTAATATCCAAACTATATTTCCCCTGATGCATCTTGAGACTGTGTCTCATTCTGACATTTTTTGCCTGGAGAAAGAGACCAACCCCCCTGACTACAGTCACCCTTTCAGGGAGTTGCAGAGTGTGATAAAGGCACCTCTGAGTCTCCTTTTCTCCAGGCTGAACACCCCCAGCTCCCTCAGCCGTTCCTCACTGGGTTTGTGTTCCCAGCCCCTCTCCAGCCTCGTTGCCTCCTCCGGATGCGCTCAAGCGTCTCAAGGTCCTTCCCAAACTGAGGGCCCAGAGCTGGACACAGCACTCGAGGTGTGGCCTCACCAGTGCTGAGTACAGGGCAGAATGACCTCCCTGCTCCTGCTGGCCACACTGTTCCTGACACAGGCCAGGATGCCTTTGGCCTTCTTGGCCCCCAGGGCACACTGCTGGCTCATGTCCAGTCGGCTGTCACCAGTGCCCTCGGGTCCCTTTCCAGCCACACCGTCCCCAGCCTGTAACACTGCAGGGGGTTAGTGTGGCCAAAATGCAGGACTCAGCACTTGGATCTAATAAACTTCATCCTGTTAGACTTTGCCTATCCCTTCCACTCTCTGCAGAGCTCTCCTACCCTCCAACAGATCAACACATGATCCCACCTTAGTCTTGTCTGCAAACTTACTAATGAAGGACTCAATCCCCTCATCCATGTCATCAGTGAAGATCTTGAACAGAGCTGGCCCAGCACAGACCCCTGAGGACACCACTGCTGACTGGCCCCAGCTGGATGTGGCACCATTCCCCTCCACCCTGTGGGCCCGGCCACCCAGCCAGTTCTGAGCCCAGCACAGAGTGCTCCTGTCCAAGCCGTGGGCTGCCAGCTTTTCCAGCAGTGTGCTGTGGGAGACAGTGCCAAAGGCTCTGCTGAAGTCCAAACAGAGAACATCCACAGCCTGTCCTGCATCCACCAGGTGGGTCACTTGGTCACAAAAAGGGACCAGGTTGGTCAAACACGACCTTCCCCTCCTAAACCCATGCTGGCTGGGTCTGATACCCTGCCCACCCTGTAAGTGCTGTGTGATGACAATCAATATAAACTGTTCTGTGACTTTACCTGGTACTGAGGTCAGGCTGACTGGCCTATAATTGCCAGGGTCCTCCTTCCCACCCTCTGTGTGAATGGGTGTCACATTGGCCAGCTTCCAGTTATCTGGAGCCTCACCAGTGAGCCAGGACTGCTGGCAAATGATGGAGAGGGGCTTCACAAGCTCATCTGCCAGCTCTCTCATCATCCTGGGATGGATCCCACCTGGTCCCAGGGATTTATGAATATCTAAGCATCTCAGCAGTTCTCTGACTGTCTGCTCCTGGATAACAGCGGGACCATTATGTTCCCTGACACCACTGAGCAACCCAAGAGGGCAGTTTTCCCAAAGGCAAGTTGTCTTCCCACTAAAACAGAGGCAAGAGAGATATTAAGAACCTCTGCCTTCTCCACATCTGCAGTTACCAAGTTCCCTTCTGCATCTAATAAAGAACCAAGACTGATTTTACACTTCCTTTTATCTTTAATATTTTTGTAAAAACATTTTTATAATCCTTTACCAAAGTCGCCATTCTAAACTCAAACTGAGCTTTGGCTTCCCTAATTTTCCTTCTACACGCTCTAGTAGCTCCCTTAAATATTTCCTGAGAGACCCTACCCTCCTTCCAAAGATGATACACCCTCTTTTTACTCTTAAGTTCCTCCAAAACCTCTTTGCCCATCCAGGCTGGGTGTTTGCCTTGTTGCCTTGTCTTTCAGCACATGGGGACAGTCTGCTCCTCTGCCCTCAAGATCTCTGTTTTGAAGCACATCCACTTTTCCTGAACTCCTTTGCTTTTAATGACTGCTTCCCAAGAAACTCTTTTAATAAGCCTCCTAAGTAGGCCAAAGTCTGCCATCTGAAGGGCAGCATAGAAGTCCAGTCTAAAAGTCTTATTAATGTTCTTCCTGACTTCACCAAATACCAAGAATGCTATAATTTCATGATCACTGTGCCCCAAGCGACCTCAGCCTTTGTGCTTTTTCTTGGTCTAGATGATTTCTGTGCAACAGCCAGGATGTAGGGAAATGTTTCACTTCCGACACAGTCGTGTGGCCAACCAAAGGGAGGTCAGTGTGCAATGTGCTCAGGGGAGCCTGCTCTCCTGGCAGCAAATCCCAAAGAATCTCCTAGGATTGGTGCTTGACCTGGAATTCTGAGTCTGTATTTGGTGTATGTGGCTTTCCACAGCAAGAAGAAGTCCTGAAGGAACCAGGCTGCTCACACAGCTCAGGTACAAGCACTTTGCTCTAATATACAGGATGAAGGTATCCAAATTCAAATGCAGCCACAACCACAATACACTGCTCACATCTCTCCAGCAGCTTCTGGTACTGGTGCTGGTGCTTCTGGAAGAGCAGTGCTGTTGAGTTCATAAGAATTTTAACAAAAATGAAGGCTTGTGTTTAACCTCAGCTCACTTTTCAGTCATCTGGTAGCAAATTAGATTTAATTTGTGTCATCTGATACATGGTTTAAAAGTCTGAGTTGCCTTCAAATGCTTGCTTTCAGCTACCCCTGAGCACTAACCTGGGTCTGCAGCTGTTTGAAAGTGTTCCAGAGTTGTGGACTGAGAAATGCTTTGCAGACAATCCCCTTGCAAGGACTTATTATTTTGGTCACACTCTTTAAAATCCTGTGCCTGTGTTTGGCAACATAGGTCCTTGGACAGCAAAGCTGGAGCTGCATTAGTGCTTAGATTCCTCCCAACAATGCTGGTGAAGATGAAAAGAGCTACAGCATGTTTTTCAAAAGTGGGTGGTGCTTTTCTTCTACTACTCTTATCCTGTAGCCACTATGTCCTGTTATTCCTGATTCCAAATTAATTTTTTTGAGCCATCTCCTCCACACATATTAAAAGTAATAGTGTTTCACTCCTCTATTATCTAAACAGCAAATTGTTCATGGATTTTACCTTATATGACCCAACTTTGGTAAATTTTGACTGTATGACTTCCCTTCATTAATAAATAGCTACCTGGTGTTGTTTTGGAGCTCAAATCCCAGAGAGCATATTTACTTAATAATAGATGATCTATGCAGCAACATATGGGCAGGTCATTAAAAGGGGTTCACATTATCTAGTTTGAGCTAGCCCACTGTTTGACTTTCCGCACAGTGAATTAAGGCTTGGCTCACGACTCTGCTTCTCTGCTCCCCCGGGAACTTCAGTTCAACACCAGGCTAAAACTTTAACTGACCCTAGTTGAACCATTTTCAGCAAAACCTGCCTCTCAGCCCACAAATGACTGTCCCTTCCCAAGCAACCTTGAACTGTGGGTGGCTCCCTGAGGAGCACATGGGTGTGTGTTTCCCTTCTGCAGATTTTACAGAGCATCCTGCTTCATGTCTATTTCACCATGGACAAGCCTGCTGGCTGTGGAGGCAGGGAGGGAGGAGGAAATGTAGGACATGGCTTTTGAATGCCCTAAGGAGCATGAAAGGTGACCTAACCTATGCTTAGCTATATCTATACTATATCTAGCTTTTCTAGCTTGAGAAAGAAAAGGCTAAGAAAAGAAAGTTTAGAGGAACCCTTATCACCATGTTCCCATATTCAAAGGATGGCTACAAAGAAGAAGGAGATTCCCTTTTTATGAGGAGTCACACAGAGAAGATGAGGAGCAATGGGTACAAGTTACTTCTGGGGTGATTCCAATTAGACAAAAGAGAATTTTTTTTAAAGTTAGAATAACTAAGCATTGTAATAATCTCCCTAAGAAAATTGTGGATTCCTCAAGATTGAACACTTTTAAGATTCACCCAGACAAAGTACAGGGCCATCTTCTCTGGACTGTGCTTTTGCTAAGAAAGGTTGGACCAGTTCATCCTTGAAGTCTTTGATACTTACTGCAGGCTACTCTCAGTCCTTGTTATAGGTGATTACTTAGTGATGAAATTTATCAACAAACAAGAAACAAGGAGTTAAGAAAAAGACTAACTCTTTTCTGAAAATGTTATCCTGTTCTGCTAACTTAAAATTCCAGTAACTTTTTTTCTACCTGTAAACATAATTACAAAAGAACAGCACATGCAGTTTCTTCACATAATATTTCCTGAACATCATGTGATTCAGCAACTGCTTCTCATAGTGTTTTCTTAATGCATGTGGCAATGGACTGTTCCTTTTCTTAACAGAGCATCATATTTCTATGAGGGGATTCCGAGGCTATGATTGATATACAGTCATTGTTCTCTAGTATATAGTCTAAATATAGCATGCTGTTAGATAAATCAGGGAGAGAAGAGCTCAGAATACAGGATACAGATGACAAGCTGGTTAGCTTCTGGGATGTGCTGGCCCAGGACCTCCTGGACGTCTATGCTTTCTGCTGTGTTAATTCAGGTTAGCAGACTCCAATGACCTGTTGCTCTATGGCTGGCTTCTATTTTACCTTTTGAGTCATGCTGAAACAATGCTGTAAAAACACTGTCATCACAATTATTAGTCTGTTATAGGTTACTATTGCAATTCTAACCCAAAACAGTTTCAGAGATGTCATTTTTAGACAGTGATTTTTTCTTTTATCTTTGTGACATGGTCTAGGGTGGATACACAAGAGCCTTTCTCACAGAAAAAACTTGTTTCCAACACATTATGTGATAGCATCACACCATGATATTCTATGAAAATCCATTTTAAAAACACACTAAGAATTCATGCTTGAACTGGTTCAGTAGCATGTGAATCCTGAAAAGCTGTTCTCCTACAGTCTGTGAACAAGTTGGTACAGCTTTACACAAAACGCATTCCAACATGTTCATTATTGTATCTCAGTTCCTCAAAGCAGGAGCTTCTGGCAGGTTGAACAGCTCTGGCAGTGGAGACCAGCTTATAGAGTAGTCATAGCTCACCTAAACAGTTCCAGGTTATCCATGCTTGCATGGACTCTCACAGGTTTGGGTAGAGTCCCTTTGCCAACTGACTCAGCCAGTTGTGAAATTTTCAGTTCCCTGTTTGAAGAACCTGTGAGATGTTGCCTGCTTCATCTAGGAAGTAAAAAATTCCAGGCTTACGTCTAGGATTGGGCATAGCTCAGAGAAGCCCAGAGTCTACAACAAAATTCCAAAGGGCAGATGTGGGAGAGTTTTGCTTCAAAGAGGCAACTTTGGAAGCCCAGGGGTTCTGAGTTAGACGAGGGAAGTGCTGTGCATGTATGCTGGAGCTATTTAATTTGAGTACATATGTACTTCAAAACTGAAACAAAACCAACTCATTGGGATGCTGTTTGGCTTGAACTGACTTCACGTAACTTGTATATGTTCTCAATGTACTTTTCCTATGTCTAGAATGCTAAGATGTCAGAAGACATTGAACAATAAAGCCAGGTGTTTCTCCTGGGCTTGTGGTGGGCAGAATGATTAGACTCAGAGATCAAATAGAGACAGGTTTTTAAATTTAGACTTTTCATACATTGCCTTATAATAATGGGTGTCTCCACTAATGGTCCTACATATTTTTTATTCTGCTCACAGCAGAATGCCAGTTTTTTTGAAGTTCATCAAACTAATATTTAATCTAGGTAGAATTAAGGTGGTATGCATATTCCTTTAGTTAGCTCATGATAAAAGACAACTGCCATATACTGGAGTTATCTGACAAAAAAGGCATTAAATATTCAAGTAGCTGGACTTGTTTCAGTGGGATTAGTTATGTGCCTAAAGAGAGAAGCTGATGTGGATGTATTACTGGCCTATGGCTACTGTTAGCACAAACCTGAGTCTGCAGGAAATGCAGAATTAGTATTTTCAGGCTGACAGTTTTCATTTTGCACGCTCAAGATTAAGCGAAACATTTTTAACATAACTGGGATGGGATAAAAGCTATAAACAAAGGCAGAGCTAAGTTTACTAGTGATTTATATTTTTTCTTTTGTATTTCCATTTTCTCCGTTCACCTCTAAGTATGAACATCTTATGGTTCACTTATTCTGGTGAGCCTTGAAAAGTTTGCACTAAACTACAAACAGTGACTAATGCAACAAACCAAAATGTATGGTTTGTTCAGATTTGTTTCAAATCCCTTAACCATCTGACTTTATGCAATAGAGATTCTAATTCTTCATCTCTCTAAACACAAGAGACAAATGAGATTTTAGTAGTCAGCATATGGGTCAACAAAGTATTTTTCAAGATTGTTTTTTACTGCAGATGTCTAGACTTTAAAAAAAAGGGATAAAAAACAAATATTGTGGGGACCACTCCAGGATAAGGACCAAAAGAGAGAAAAAAGGAGAAGGAATGTTTTGACATTCCAAATTTTTCTGCTGTATTATTCAAGATTTCTTCTCATGAATCAAACCAATGCTGAATTTAGACTCCTGCCACTAAACTTGCATTCAACTTTATTATGACAATATTGTGATACTGGAAATTTTCTGAAGAGAGGTATTTCATTGCCTTAAATCTAACAATCACAATCTTATTTCAGCTTACTTTTCTTCTATAGATATTAGAAAATAAGTTCTAAATGAGTTTTAACAGTAAATATTTCTGAGAAAATCACAAGAATATGAATGAAACTAACCACAGACCTCAGGCATCATGTTTTTAGTTATGCAAAACAGAAGTCCTCGGTTGTAAAAGTGGAGGAATAATTTTATTTCTATTGCTTGGACTTAATAACTAGGCCCTGAATAATGTTTCTTCTTTGTGTATTTGAGTGAAACACCAAAATTTAAAGCTAATAACTTGCATGTCAGAGTGACTCACTTATTAGATCAAGAAAAGGCTGGGGATGCTGTGTATCTGGACTTTATAGTAAAGTGTGCTGCACAGCATCTTCTTGGAGAAACTGGCTTCCCCTGCTGTGAAGGGGTGCATTCCTTGCTGAGTGAAATGCTGGCTGGGTGGGTGGGTCCAAAGGGTGGTGGGGAATCCAGCTACATCCAGCTGTCAGCCAGTCAGCAGTGGTGCTCCCTGGGACTCACTGCTGGGCCCAGTTCAGTTTGATATCTTTACTGATGATCTGGATGAGGGTATCAAGCCCCCAGTGAGCTCACAGACAGCAAGCTGGGCAGGAGTGTTGATCTGCTGGAGGGCAGGAAGGCTCTACAGAGGGATCTGGACAGGCTGGATTGATGGGCAGAGGACAGCAATATGAACTCAAACAAGATGGTTTAAGGCCAGGTCCTGCCCTTGGGTCACAACAATCCCAGGTGGTGCCACAGGCCAGAGGCAGAGTAACTGGAAAAGTTGTTCACTGGGAAAGGACCTGGGGGTCCTGGTGGCAGTGGCTGAACATGAGCCAGGGTGTGCCCAGGTTGGCAAGAAGTCCAATGGCAGCCTGATGTCACCAACAGCAAGGCCAGCAGGAGCAGAGCAGGGATTGTCTCCCTGTACCTTGGCACTGATGTGGCCACATCCCAAATCCCACGTTCAGTGTTACACCCAGGACTACGAGAATGACATTGCTCTCTCTATCTACAATAACCTGAAAGGAGGTTGTAAAAAGGTGGGGATCAGTTTCTTCTGGCACATTTCCAGTGAAAGGACAAAAGCAAACAGCCTCAAGTGGTGCCAGGTTAGACAGTAGACATGGTGAGTAGAGGTGGAGAGTCACCATCTGTCAAAGTGTTCAAGAGGCATAGATCTTGGGGATAAGGTTTAAAAGTGATTATGGTGGTGCTAAGTTGACAGATGGGCTAGAAAATTTGAAGATCTTGTTGAACCTTGATGATTCTGTGATTCTGTCTCTGGATTTTGCAAATTAATTGTGGAAAATAGGTTTAAAAAACCATCTGCAGTGGAGGCTTCACAACCTATCTCAAGTAAAGAGGTTTGTACATGGAGTAACCACACTTCTATTCTCCAAAATACCCAGAGTACTCTTTAATTTCTGTTCCCTATAGAAAAAAAAGCTGAACTCTGGACACCCTATGGTAAACTGTGATGAGAAAGAAACCACCCTCAATTTTAAATAGTTTAAGGCTGGAAAACATGCTGTCTTTAGACTCTCCAGGGTACTTCAAGTGGTAAAGTAGCAATTGATATTTAAATACTCCCTAGCTTTTAAAAAATTACTTTAGCTAATTCAGTATTTTCTTTACCTCAATGCAGCAATAAGATTCTGATGACATACTTGATTGTTTTATTTCTTACATCACTATGAAAACACTCCTCTTTTAGAAGTTCTTGCTGCTCTTGGGCACTGCCCTAAAGTAGAGACAAAATGAAAACAAAATTCACGAGTGACATGTAAGATATTTCAGCACTGTGAATTATTGCATTCCTTCAGGATAGGCAGCAGACTGAGCCAAGATCCAGCCCAGTATGACACTATGCTCATTGGGGGAAGAAGAGCGCTGCTGTAAAGGATGACAGCACAATCATGAAGTAGGTTGGCAGCTTTCAAGGATGCGCTCTTTGTTCAAGATAATTAATTGTACTATTAATGTCACTAAAGGTATTTGATGGCATGGATTGATGGATTTAAAGATACAGTGGAGAAAATCTTGGTTTAAAACTCCAGAAAGGGAGATAGAACTACACTAAGGGTTTTTTCTAAGAGTTCTAGTGGCAACTAAGCCCACTCACCATAGCTAAGACTATTTTTTGAGGAAATAATATACTAATATTTTACACACAATTCCTTTATGTGATCCCTTTTGGAAGGAATATTTCAGGGGGAGTGGGAGAAGGTAGAGTAAACCCTGAATTAATTGCGTCATCTTGACATACTCCCCAGTAAGATGGGGTGCTTTCCCAAGCAATTTTTTTTCATGAGCTTACAGTCAAATTTCTTGGTTAAAAAGGCTATTGCTTCAGTAGAGTTGATTTTATGATAACACAAAAAAAGTAGAGTTCCTGGTATTACATGGAATTCACTGTAATGAATTGAAGTAATTGCAGAAGAACATATTTTGATATTGGAAGCCAAACTTCAGGATGTTAGGCCTTATTCCAAATTGGATGAAAACCCAAGGTATTGGCACATACAACCACTTAAGAATTCGTCTCTTCCACATGCTTTATTTACATCATTGACAGAATTTTCATGGGTTTTTTCCAGTCAGGTCACACCTAGTGAAAGATCTGGGGAGACAAACATAGCTCTAAAGAAGCTAAACAAAGCAGTTTGGCCAGGTAGGTTTCACCTTCAGTTTCGTTTTTGTGAATTTTTCTGAACTGCACTCATATGGAGCTTACTTTAAATTTACATTAGTATAACTCATTGCAGCACTTGGGTCCAAGTGTCAAGTGTGAATAAACAAATCATTTTAAGAAGCAAAATGAGGCGTCTGGTTCTCTGTTCTTGTTAACCTTTCCATGTGATAACTTTTCTTCAGTGCACGTTCTTCATCCTCAGTAATACAGACGTGGCACATTCATGTTCTGAAGGGAAGGAAGACATTCAGCAGGCACTTCTGGAGGGAAGAGATTGATTACATCCTGATAATAGTATGAATAATTCAGAAGTCTGAAGTAATGAGAACCTGAGTACTGGTGCTAAGAAAGCATGTGGGGGATACCCTCAAGAAAAACTTGTTCCATGCCTTCCTCACTCACTGATGAAATAAGCTGAATATTCTCTTACCCATGTAAAATGGCCACCCACTTCATCAACTGGAGTTTGCTTTAGATACAAAGAAGGTCACAGGACAGTTTTATTTTAGGGGCAAAAACCTGCAGACGTAATTCTGGAGACTGTTGGTGAACTCTTTCAACAATATGACCTGGGAAGTGACCTAGCTCCCAGCTGACCCGCCTCAAAAAACTACAGAGAAGAAAAGCAAACAGATCTTCACCAGTACTTCTTCTGTTGCTAAAACTTCTTTTCTGCACAGTCAATGGATTATTGCAAGAGTTATGAGGCAGGTCGTTATTGAAGAGGCCCATCATTCAATTTCTCAACACCTTTGAAAGGTTACACATTATGAATTTTCAGATCTTGAGTGTTAAAAATGGTTTCTAATTTATGACAGTGGAGATTAAAGAGTTACTGGAATGTCTCTGTCTGACAGGGGTTTCAGGATGGATTTTACTACCTCCTCACTGTGCCTTTCAGTTTGGCAACTTCATATGTACTCTAAGTACAAAAAAAAAGTATGAAAAGAACACAACCAGATTTTCCTTAAGGATAATTACTCAGATAGAGTCTTAGATAACAATTTATGAGTCATTGAAATTATTCCAGACACCAGGAAATAAAACTCAATTTTTTGTAGGAATGTGGTTAATGGGAGCGAATACTTCTGAATAAAAAACTTGCATTCCTTTCCAAAAAGTATAGGTTTACCTTGTTGAAGTAAATCCTGGTAATGTATAAAGAAAGCCCACATACAAGTGGCAGCAGATGATGGATCAGTTGTTACAGAGAATGATTTGCATTAGGGTTGCTAGGAGAGAAGAGAGGAACTTCCATTTAGATTGCAAATTGAACTTATTATCAGAAAATTAGTTTTCATTGGAAATGATGGTTATTATAGTTGGTTTATGGTATATCCTATGGATTTCTCTTCCAATGGCTTGATCTATGCTATATTGGTTGTCACTATCAATGCAAAAGTCAGCCAAGGGGCATGTTTACGTTACAAGAATTTTTGCAAACTGCAATGATTTCCAGTTTAATGATCTCATACTCAGGATTCACTTTCTAAAACAGTCCCAGTAGCAAAAGACTTCAACAGTAAATACTAAGAAGTAATTAGCTCACTAAAAGTATTTTTTCCAAAGTAAAGCTCAATGTTGGGAAACATGGATAGGTGTATTAGCATTTTTCTGGTATGTTTGAGGCTGGAGAGGCATTTTAGTGCTCAAGAAACTTCATCTGAAAACACCAGCATCATATCTTCTGCCATGATTATGGTTTCCCATTGTTTCCAGTGTATGTTTTTATAAGACAGTGATGAAAATATACTCATGTGTTGTAAATTCAACTATTCAAGCTCTTAAATGTAAGCAAACATGTTCAAGTCTTGATCTATGAGTAACTGTTTTTCCAGTTATTTTCCATAAGTTTTTTTCATGTGTTTTGGTATTAGAAGACGTCAGTGTAAAACCACAAAATTTTCCATAGTTCAAAGAGTTCTGATAGTGAAATTTGTCTGGATTATATATGTCCATAGTAAATATTTTGAGAGCATAAGCCTACATAAGAAAGTCATTGTTCTTTCTACTGAACATTCAAAAAGCCTCCTCTCTGCATATATTTTGACTATCATCCACTTATGACTTCTGCCTGTTGTTTTGCTTCTTGTATTGAGAAATCTATATGCAAGATTTTAATTGTTGGAATGGTTTTGCTGTCAGCAGCTGAAAACTCCTCAGGGTATTTGCTTATTTTTACCTTTTGCTTTTCTGCAAAATATTTATTTTTAAATAAAATTTTTTAAAAATTGAATTATTATTTAAAAATTCTATTACATCATGTTGAAGGTTTTTATATTCTTATGTTAATACAGAACTTCTATATTCTGATAGAAGAGCAGCTCAAAGGTCAAATAAAAATAAAGGTCTGTAAATAAATTTTTTAAGTAATCTGTTGCTGTTCTGCCTTATGTTGTGAATAGCATATTAAACCTTCCCCTTTGAATCTTTACCAATTTATTTTATTCCTTGGCACCAGACAAGCAGTCTTGTATGGAAATGAGATTCCATTCTGGAAAAAAATTACTTCACACTCATCCCAAACCCCGCAGAAAAGAATTTCATTCCCTATGTTTGAGCACTTTTAACTGCAGAAAATCTGGAAGTTGAATATTACTTCAGCTATGACAGACTTCTTTAAGGACTGGCTCAACAGGAGTGGGAGCTGGCAGACGGGCCTTCTGAGGCACCACTTTCTGTGCATTGGGGTCTTTGTTCTCAAAGCTGATCTAAAAAAGCACTGTAGACCTGCAGTGTTGGCTCAGAAGCTTTTCCAGGATGACTAGATACTCTCAGCAATATCAAACGTTGAGATCTTGTTGCTTTTTTGGAGATAATCACTGAGATTTTGCCACTTCCTGTGGCTGATTTACCTCGGAATGGAATGAATCAGACACTGAACATGATGTTTTCTAATGACTAAATTTGGAATCTATCCAGGCAGTTAATGTTTTATACAACCAAAGTTGAGTGAGATCAACTCCACTCCTAATGAAAAGTGTTGGCTTTAAGAAACTGTTCATGCCCATTAAAACTGACCCACAGGTAACTGGAATATCGTTGAAGAGGACTCAGTACTAATCCCTGTGTTACAAGTTGTAAATTATTATTGATCTTAAGCCCTTTATTAAAACATGCTTGTGTTGCCATATAGCCAGTGCTGAGGGAAAAACAATATGTTATTAATTCTGAGGAAAGGCAGACTGGACAACAAGTAAATACTACACCAGAAAACATCTAGCAGTCCCCCTAAGTACCTCAGTGCCTTTTCCATTTATTGTTGCTATTCTGTACAAACTGGATCTGGAAGAGAGAGTGACATCACCAAAGGCATCATAGAACAGCCTGCATTCAGCTTTGAGAAAAAGAAACTGTTGTTACTTGACAGAAGACTGGGTTTAACAGTTATAAAACACTGATCACAATCTTAAATGAGTTTAAGACTTTATCTATCGCAAATTTAACTAAAAAATGATGATATTTAGCACTGAATGGATGTTGGTTTGGTATTTGGGTCAACACAAGGTTGTTCTACTGTAGATATGCAGATTTTAAATCTGCATTAGTTTCAGTAACAAAATAAGTTTAATTATGGATATCATTGTGGGTATCCAAAACAAAAACTATTCTTCCTTCAGTCTTTTAGGTAAGGACAGTGTTAAAATTGCTGAGAAAATTTTGGACACTCATGTCTCAGTTGGGACTGCTTGTCATGAATCATTCAGAAACTGTGGCTTTTACTGTCCAATACAAAAATCAAGAGCTTCTTCTTACTGCCACTAGAAGAAAGCTTTTCTCATGAAGAATGAAGGCAGGTTGTAGGACTGGCTCCAGGGAATCGGTTTGATCCCAGGTTTTTCCTTTGCAAAGGTTACCTCTCGTCACCGTTACAATGGTTGGCATCAGTCAGCCTTTGGCTGGCTCAGAAAGGTCAGGATGGACGGGGTGTGCCCCGCGCGGCTGGGGCGCCCTTGTGGCGCAGGGCACTGCGGCCTGCTCCTGCCGCTGCAGGGCTGGGCACAGCTCCCACTCTGCTAAAGGCTGCCAGTCAGGCCTTCACAGGACAGTGGTGGGCAGAGAGGGACCTTCAAATAAAGTTTGTTAGCAAAGACTTTCCATTGAGGCACGTGGTCTAGAAAGAATCACCTTGTTCTATGAACTTCTTAGAGAGGAGTCTAGGTAAGTCCAATCCTAACCCCAGACTTAATCAACAGTTTATATCTAAAATTATACAGGTCTAAATGGACCTTTATATGATTTTACCCACAGAATTAAGGATGCCAAATAAAATGTACTTATGCAAGCATATTAAATGATTTATTTGAGTCCTTTCACCTTTGGGAGTTGTGCTAGAAGTCCTTACTGTGCCAAAATGGGACTGGCCTTTCATAGTATAGAGTGAATTTAATTTTTATCATTTTACGCATTTTTAGACTTTGTGTGGTCATGTTTACTCAGCAAAATATTCTTTGCTGCTGAAAAAGATGTTATCAGCTCTTTGTTTTTTGCTGCTTGAAAATTTTGACTCTCATTTCCATATGAGGGCCTGCATATCCTTGCTGCTCACAGGCCCGGCCAGGGAGCATCTTTCTTGCATATCCTCACAAATGGGTTTGATGGACCGTCAAGCAGGTCTCAGCATTCTTCAGGACTAAAACCAGCAGACCCTTCTTGCTTGATCTTATCACTGATAAGAAGACCCTCCTTGCTCAATCTACCACTGGTAACTTGTAAGCCAGACTTGTAAGCCAGTTTGAGCTGCTGTATTCTTGCTCAGACAGAGCAGACAAGTAAAGCAGTGCTTCTTGCTTCCACTGACTAGACTTAATGAAATTTGTCATCCAAACACATCATCCCTTACCACTCGCTGGGCAGAAGATTGTAAATACCAGAGAGATGTACCAAAAAGGAAAACTAGTAGGTACCACAGTTGCTTGTAACTTGTGAGCTGTCAAGTGCAAATTTCCCAGGGAGTTTTAGGGTACGTCCAAGAGAGGATGGATGTCTCGAGGGTGTTTCCATGCGAGTGACAGCAGTGCCACATTGCTGTAACAAGGCTGCTGATATCTGTTAAGGTTACTGCAGGGGTTCCTACACTGAAAGGCACATATCCCAGCAGAAGTGCATCAGTACATCAATATATCAGAGAGAGATTCAGAATTTTGCTCAGTTTCATCTAATGCTTTAGCTAAAAAAGCTGATGGGCTTTTTTGCAAACAAGGACCAACTCAGTATACCAGTAAATGACAGCTGCAAGGGAAAGTAAGATAACAGCATGTGTTCAGGCTGTAATAAGAAGTAAGTTCTCTCCTTGACAGGAGGAATTCTCCTTAACTCATTGTATGTCACCTAACAAAACAAAAACATAAATAAAAGCAAATTGTTAAGTGTAAAATTTGCTATATGTATGTATTTGTATATATAGTTACATATCCAAATATATAAAAAACTTCTTAATAGAGTCAATAGGAATCTCTAGTTGCATAATCATGAACAAAAAATATACATGCATTTGAAAAAACACAATATCGAAATCTTATATATCTTAGATATCTTGAATTCTTATAACCTGCTCATCTAAGGAAATCTGTTTTCACTGAATTTTAGGACACTTGCACTAAACTTAACTTCAGAGCTGGACACAAATAACTTTTGGTCCAAAACTGATGACTCAGAAAGCCTATTTAAGGGGGGAGAGGCAGGTGGGAAATTCAAGTCTTTTCCTTTTGCGATATTTAAATGTAACTCTTCAGGCTATGCTAAACAACTGCTAGGTCACATAGTCTGTACATTTCTCCTGCCAGATCTATAAGATTTTATTACAGATTTTATTACATTATTGCATTTACAGATTTTTTCCTTACCAGGATTAAATTGTGTTCAGCAAGTTTTCTCTTCACATTTAAGCCTGGTTTCTTTAAGTATAAGTTTATTGTAACATCATAAATTAGGATGAAATTTTAAAATAACTACTGAAGTAGCATTTGCAATGGTCCCAGAAATGATATTTGTGGTTTCATAGATGAAGGACTTGGGAATTTTTGGCCCCAAGTTGAAATGCCATGATTTTTGAGTAAAGAATTGCTACTGATCTGTGCTGGCATATTGAATAATTATAGGACAGTTTTTCTGCAAAGATGATGTATAAAGCACTATACCTCCAATAGCTAGTGGAGATTGCCACATGTTGTTTCATGTGGAGAGAACAAATCCTACTGGAATGGGAAAAACCTCGCTTTAATATAATTTAAAAACTTAAATAATATTTAGAAAAATTAAATAATTAATGAGGAATCCATTTAGGAAATATTCACTCTTGCCCATAATTTACAAAGCAGCGGATTCCCCAGAGAATAACAGAAAAAGAATGGAAATTTAGAACATTGGTCTATGGTGTCCCATAGTCAGCACTGTGCTGAAGTCAAAAAAAAAACAAGGCTTCTAGTCAAACATGAATAGACAAGCAAAGACTTCTTCCACTTCCATGAGCAAAGTAATTTGTGGTATTGGCTGCCATCTTAACTGCAATGTTGAAATTCATAGAGGTAAGGTAAATACCAGGAAGAAAAAACGAATGTAATAGAAAACACCACTGATTGAGCCTAAAGATGTGGACCACTGAACCTGGAATCTCAGGAAAGACACCTTAAAAAACTCCTAGTGCTCTAAGGGTCAGAGTTCAATTTTCAAATGAAGCAAACGTTCAAACCTTTAACAACATGACAGCATCAGTATCTGTGTAAAATCCTTTAAACTTCTTTCAGCACTGGCATAAGAGGAAATTCAGTATAAGTTGTTCCCTACATACTGCTCACATCCTGGCAGTTTTCCTGAGGAATGTAATTGGCAGCCAGTACTTGAGGGGGCATAGGGACACAGTTCCATTGCATGCATATAAGGATATATATATATATATATATATATATATATATATACATATATATATACATATATATATATATATATATATATATGTAAGAAATATTTAATATATTGTATACTCTGATCTGTCTATCTATCTATCTATCTATCTATCTATCTATCTATCTATCTACTTATAAAAAAAGGCAAAGAGGAGTTTGCTTGCTCCAAATAAAATCAACTCTGAACAAGTTATATCTCATTGTCTTCATTTTGTAAGCAGTTCATTTCATGCTGAGCTCCAGATTTCCCAAGGAACAGAAATACTATTAATCAGGATATCCTACAACAGATCACCTTCAGATGTTAAATGAACTGTTGGGAGAAAAAAAAAAGAAAATAATATAAACTACCATTGCTTAAATGTTTATTGATCATGCAGAAACTTTCCACTTTGCCTAGAAAATATCTAATAAATAGAGCACCGAGACAGCTGAAAACCAGTGATTTATGCTAACATTAGATCTCCTATTTCAGCAAACTGAAATCTATATAAATGGGTCCAGAGCAGAAAGCAAGGTTGTGTCACTATTGCCAAGGGTTCTAGCATAAATAACATTGCAGAAGAGAGAAATACAGAAGTATGAGGAATAGAATAAGTGTTCACAGAAACAAAGAATCATTAAAGTTGGAAAATACCTCCAAGACCATTGAGTCCAACTATTACTCCTACATGCATTTCTGCAAACTTTGCATACACTGGTAATGAATTGAAAACTCAAAGTGAGCTGACTTCTGTGATCCTGAGAATTCCTTATAAAATCAGAATTCCTTATAAAGGGTTCCATGATGAAACTGCAAAACTGCAGAGCAATTACAGTAGTTTCCCACACTTTCTAACTATACCTACTAGATCAGTATAAGTAGCTTACACTTTTGACACTCTTGTTTAAACTAGATTAAATCATAGGACTGTATTTCATATTTTCCTCTTTCTCCAATATGGTTTTCATGGATATTATGGACAGTTAAGTGTGGGCATAAATACCTTAGTGAGCAGAAATGCTAATTTTGGGTCCAGATACTTTATTGTCAAAGAGATGTTAGCAGACTAAATGGCAATAGAGTGAAGAGGAGCACTGACAAAACTCTTTTGAAAGCAAAGGTGATCAATTTTGTTTCAAGTAAAGAATGAAAATAACATAAAAGCAGCTGCAGATTGAAATCTGTGGTTAAGATTTCTCTATAATTGCCAGAAAATGCAAATAACTTTTTTTCTCTCGTGGAACCTTTTCTCCTTCCATCTGCACATCTTCTGGTAAAATCCATTCCCTAGAGACAATTACACTCTATGCAGCTCTGAAAAAAAAAAGAAAGGAAGGAAAATATGAAAAGTTTGAAAATGTAGTATTTTCTTCCCTAAAAGGACATAAAAACAGATATTCAAAAGAATATTTTCTCTGGCCAGATGCACCTTACATGCTTTTGGGGCTCTTCCCTTAGATTTTTCTTGGTTTTGGTAGTCAAAAATACCTATCATGGACAGTTTTTCATATGGCCTGCTATTGCTGTGCCCTGGCTCTCTGTATATGTATATGTCACAGTTATAAATGGAAATCAGACAACAGCATTTCTCCAAATATTACTCACTGGGATTTTGCATTTGTGTGGCCAGAACAAAATATCCTTTATTTTGTAATGTTAATTTCTTCAGTCTTATTGCAGAGAGACAAGAGTAGAGAGAAAATACAAAGTAGTATGTTGTGTTACCCAAAGGGTAAAGCTGCTTAAATAATGATATGGCCAGATTCAAACTCTTTCTGGTTTGTCTCAAATTATGGTGGTAAGAAATGGCATTAGAAAGGGATTTTTCTTCGGTGTTTGAAAATGAAATGCTGTCATGTTAAAAATAATACATTTTTACTAGCTTCCATGTAATATTTACTTGTTCTTTGCTTTTTGGATGTCAGATAATTTTTGGAGGTCTTTATCAATTTGGCAGGAAAGGCTATCAGCAGAACATCTAACTTGTTCAAACAATTCTTCAATTAAATCATGGCCTAGGTAAAAAGAAACAAACAAAAAACTGTAATTGTGATTACCAATGAACCAATAATTCATCACCACTGAACTGGCAATTCTGATGAAGAGCTGATCAGAGAAAATGCGTTTGTGCTATGAAGAACAAAAAACTATTACACCAGCCATATTAGTTAAATGTAAATGACCGAGAAAGAAAAAAAAAAAAACTATTTTCAATAGGCTCCCTGGAAAAAAACACTCAACCCAAAGAGATTGGTACATATAATAATAACAGCTGTAAATATCAGTCTGAAATGTTAGAAAGAGCAATTATTTATGTCCCTATATCCCTAGGTACTTTCCAATTCTAATAGAGAACAACTTTTGTAGTAAATATGCCCACTAAGATGCCTATTTAGCTTCATCTTTTTGTTCTGTTTTTCAATGGACTGGTAATTGTATAGAATCACAGAATATGCTGGGTTGGAAGGGACCCATCAAATTCATCAAGCCCAAGTCCTGACCTTTCACAGGACTTCCCAAGAATCACACCATGTGCCTCAGAGCAGCATCCAAATGCTTCTTGAGCTCTGTCAGGCTGCTGCTGTGACCACATCCCTGGGGAGCTGTTCCAGTGCCCAACCTCCCTCTGGGTGAAGAATCATTCCTTGATATCCAACCTAAACCGCCCCTAGCTCAGTTTCATGCAATTTCCTCAAGACCTGTCATTGGTCACAAATAAAGAGATTGGTCCCTGTCCCTCCTCTTTGCTAATGAAGATAAGATTACAGTGAGTGTCCCCTCAGTCTCCTTTTCTCCAAGTGACCTCAGCCACTTCTCATACAGTGTCCCCTCAAAGCTCTTCACCATCCTCATTGCCTTCCTTTGGACACTCCTTAACTGTTAATTTCTTTTTTATATTGTGACACCCAAACCAGCCCTCAGCACGGGAGGTGAGGCTGTCCCAGCTCAGAGCAGAGCAGGACAATCCCCTCCCTTGCCTGGCTGGCCATGCTGTCCCTGGTGCCCCCCAGGACAAGGTTGGCCCTCCTGGCTGCCAGGGCACTGCTGACTCAGGTTCAGCTTTTCATTGACCAGACTCCCTCCTCCTTTTCCGCAGGGCTGCTCTTCAGCCTCTCATTCACCAGTGTGTTTGTACATCCAGAACTGGCCCAGATGCAGCATCTTTCCCTTGTTAAATTTCATATGGTTGTTGATTGCCCAGACTTCCATTCTGTCAAGGTCTCTCTGCAGGGCCTCTCTGCCCTCCTGGGAGCCAACAGTTTTACCCAATTTAGTGTTGACAACATTACTTAATATTCCTTCAAGTCCTGCATTCAGGTTGTTAATGAAGATATTGAAGAGCACCAGGCCAAGGATGCAGCCCTGTGGAAGCCCACTAATGACAGGTCCCCAGTCTGATGTCACCCCACTCACTGTAATAGCTTGTGCACCAGCCATAAGCCACTTGCTTGCCCAACACATGATGTGTTTATCCAGCTGTGTGCTGGACATTTTGTCCAGAAGGATCCTGTGAGAGACAGCATCAACAGCTTTGCTGAAGCCTAAAAAGATTACATCAACTGGATTTCCTGGATCAACTAGGTGGGTTCCTCTGTTGTAAAAAGAAATCAGATTTGATTAGCAGGATGCTCCCCTCATGAAACTGTGTTGGCTCAAATTTTAACCAATTACTTCATTGTTCTCCAGATGTTTTTCAATACTGCCTAGAATAATCTTTTCCATGATTTTACCAGGCACTGAAGTAAGAATGACAGGCCTATAGTTTCCAAGGTCCTCCTTCTTGCCCTTCTTAACAATCAGGACAATGTCTGCCAGTTTCCAGTCAGCTGGGACTGTTCCAGTTTCCCAAGGCAGCCTGAAAATCAATTGAGGTTTTGCAAAGCTATCAGCCAGCTCCTTGAAGATTCTTGGATGAATCCCATCAGGCCCCATAGAGTTGTATAGATCAACAAATACAAAGCAGAGATTGATCTTACCTTATTTTGGTCTTTCCAGTGTGCCAAGAAGTGAAATGATTTATGTATCTGAAGCTCATGGTCAAGTCAACAAAGCAATACCTAGCTCTCAGAGTTACTGAAGTTTTTTTAAACAGAGCAAATATTTTTTCCAGATTTGGTCCTGCCATTTTCCCCAGTGTCATGTTACCTTGGGGACTGTGGTCAGCTGAGAAAAATTGCAGGCACTCCATAGTTGCACTGCAGGAAAGTACACTGGTTTCATACCTTGTGGTCTAATCATCTACAAAAGAAAATGTCTGGAGAAAAAATAAATATATTCTGTCAGGCTGTAAGGCTCCTGTACACTATGCCATTCACTGTCTGAAAGAATGCCAGCATAATAAAACAGAGTTCTGGAAGTTTTGCAGTATGTTGGCATAAGTTTGTCTTTCACCTATGTGGATATGAATGTGCATGCACAGCATAATTTCAGTTCCTCTATTTATTGATCTGAAGTAAAATATTTAGCTTGTCCAATGCTGGTGCCCCTACAGTACTGGCATTTTTTTAATCACAGCCCTCTGCAGCTGCTCGCCCACTCTCCCACCAATGGGACTGGGGAGAGAATGGGAAAGGCAAAAGTTAGAAAATTCATTGATTGAGATGAAGACAGCTCAGTAGCGAAAGCAAAAGCTGTGCATAAAAGCAAAGCAAAACAAGGAATTAATTCACGGCTTCCCATGTTCAGGCAGTTGTTCAGCCATCCTAGGGAGATGCACCAGGGCCGCATTACGAATGATGGTTAATTGGGAACACAAACTCTATCACTCCAAATGCTCCCTCTCTCCTTTGTATTTCTTTCCCCATTTTATACACTGAGCATGACATTGCATGGTATGGAATATCCCTTTGGTTAGCTGAGATCACCTGTCCCTGCTGTCTCTACTCCCTGTCTCCCATGCATCCTCAACCTTCTGGAGTATGGAATGCAGAAAGGGCTTTGGCTGTGTGTGAGCCCTAAAAAGCATCCCTGTGTTATCAATCCTGTGTTCAGCACAAACTCTAAACACAGCCCCATACCTGCCAAGAAAGTTAACACTACCCCAGCCAAAACCAGTTCAAGTACCTTACACAAGATAACATCAAAAACCATCTCTTGTTTTGATCACATATTCCACTTAGCTATCTGCCCTACTGTATGTCCTTTCTACTTTGTTTATAACTTCAGTGATGCATGCTGAACTGGAAAGAATCAACAGCAAAAATACAGAACACATAAGAGGTCAAGCGTATTGTTGGAGGTCATCAGTGTCTGCAGGCTTATTGTCATGGAAAACCCTGTAATGAGACAAAATGTTGACATGAGCTAATCTGTGATGAACCTGCTGACAAATAAATCTCTAAATTGTCCCATAAAAAAAGAACAAGTAGCAAAAACTTTAGGCAAACAGTTAAAAAAAATTCTTATTTCAGTACAGAAATCAATGCAGTTGAAGAAATTGATATCCCAGAATATATTAAACCAGTGTCTGTCTAGCATTTGCTAACCTGCGTCTGATTTCATATGTGATAATTTATAAAATCATAAATGGTGTTTTTACCCCATGAATATTTCTATATCATAATCTACCTTCATTCTCAACAATAAAATCAGAGGAATCTTCAAAGAATCATGTATTAAGAGCAGGGCAGGACTGGGGGAGTGGAAAAATCAGTGCTAAAAATCCTTGTATTAGTCCATTGCAGCTTAGAGTGCTGATACTGAGTTTGTGAACATGGATTGCATAGTTCTGTGGATAAGAAAGGACTTCAGATGAATGGAAAATTTTTCACAGTGTTTTGGTTTTTTTTTTAATCACAGAAATCTTTATCCAACAGTAGTTTTTCCTTCTAAAAGCAAAACGCATAGTATAAAATGGAGAGAAATATCTATGTTAAACTGCATACATTTAACCCCTTTTGTCAGTAAAGAATCAAAATTTCTTTGAAGTTGTTCATTGTGGAGAAATTTTAGAGTTTATTCTGGTTTTGCTGCTACCCAGACATTTGTTTCTATGTCTATACTTTCACCACTAGCTCACATGAAGGCAAAGCATTTCATCCACATCAGTGCTCTTGCAGCACAACAATTACTGCGTCCTAGATTCTGGTTCTGCTATTTTCAATGAATGCCGCATTTTGTAATTTTTTTAAGATTCTTAGAAGAAAAACTCTTTCATAACACATGTAAATCTTCATTTTTTGCCTTTAGTTTTCCAGCTGTGACAGTTCAATATTCTAATTCACCCAAAGTAGAAACGGGACTCAGGCACATTGTAGTTTTTATCCCTCTAAAGACACTTTTATCCTGATCTCGGTGATTAGTTTTGTACCACAGAGGAGTGAATATTGCAAAGATGAATTTTATAAGTAACTATAATTTTAACTGTAGCTATTAATATTTCACTTAATATTGCATAGGAAAAGCATTTTAGAAAACATTTCTGCATGTGATTAATGGATCTTTTTTTTAAAAATTAGAAAGATTCTCAAAAGAATTTTGTACTTTCAAACTGCTGAATAAAGTATGAGGTCACCATGCATAGAACCATTTCAATAAATCTATTTATTAGAGGATTAGATGCTTCCCCCCTGTCTTTACCTGAGTTTCACTCAGCAGCTGTCAGGATGGGGATGGACATTGTGCCCTTTGCTGCAGCACTGAGAGCCAGGCCATCCAGGGCACTGCCTGACTTGTGTCACTCGTGCCTCTTCTGCTTCACAATCCTCAAGTCTGAATAAACCATCCTACGGTTTTTCACAACTTCATGGTTACTTAAAAGTTTTCTCAAGTCATGGCATTTCAACTCCTCTACCTTGCTTTACAAATGAAAGGCTACTTTACTGTTTCATAGCTCCAGACAACTCCTTCAGCTCTGTTTACAGCTTAGTGCAATTACTAAATACCCTGCTGTGTGCAAGCACAGACTACACTGATTTTTTTTTTTACACAGACGATCTCAAGTGACAAAAACAAAAGTTTCCTCAACTTGCTCTTTATTTCCTTCTGACATTTTCCCCTTTCTCAGACACTGGAGACATTTCTTTCACAGATTGAGACTGGCTTCTGAGCCATCTTGAAAGTTTGCCTCTTTTCCAGGTTTTCAGTAATTAGGGAAACTGGAAACTTCTGGCAAATACTACAATACAAAAAAATATTCATAAAATTCAGGCTTCTCTAAAGTCATGGTGATGGAGAAACCAACTATGTCACATACACTTCATTTGCAGACTGCAAAAACTCCTTTCTATGTGAAAAAGTTTAGATTTTCCTCTCCTGTAAACTGAGGAACCTGCAATTTAATCTTCTCAGGAGACATAACCATGCCAAAGAGCTGCAAAAGAAGGGGAAAAAGTGGAAAGGGAAAAGTTAGGATTGATTTATTTCACACACATCCCTACTGTTTGACTGCTCTTTTGAGAAATCTGACATCAAAACTGTTCTGCTTTCCTCTTATCTGCAAATCTCTTTGACAAACCAGTCAGACAGACACTGTAAAACTCAGGATGGATAAGCTTCCTCATCAGTGGCATTTCTGGTATTTTAGTGTTTATATAGAGAGTGGAGTTTCAGTCCATGTGATTCAATGGACAAGAGTAATGAGGCTGTACGCCTTTCAGACCTTCAGTTTCCCACAGTGAACTGTGTTTGTTAGTTATCCAAAAACAAAGTATAAAAAAGAAACAGTACATTTATCCTACTGACACAAGGGTTTTTTTTCCTGTTACTTTGTTAAGTCATGAGGCTAGTGCACCACCAAATATCTAAACACAGCAACGCTTTGAAGGAATCCTTAAAGAGACATTTGGTGAAGATTTACCTTCTTAGCACTTGCTTAGTCCTTTTGCATATAATTTCCATTACCATTTGTTTTGTGGAATAGTGTGTGTCTATGGGGCTACTGACAAAGGAGAAACAGGGAGAAAGAAATTTGCAAGAAGTGCGCATGAGTGCTCCTAAAAGTCACTGGTTTTGGAACATTTCATGTGGTAGATGGGATTTGTGGGGCTGCAAATGGAAGCTTCTCAGGCATGGTGGAGGAGGAGGGCTCTGGAACCAGGGTGTTTTATGTAAATATTGAAAAGCAGTTTCAAAATGAAAGGTAACTTTGGATGCTCTGCTCTTTTATTCCAAACATTGTGGAGTAAATAAAGTTTATGCCTACTGGATGCTTAAGTACTTAAAGATGTAACTCAGCATATGGTAGCTTTTTTAAAAATGCGCAGTCTAACTTCGCAAAGATGTTCAAGATTAACTGGTTCTTGATGCATTAAGAAATTTCACTGAAATTTCTTAGAAGTGTATATCAGAAGTGCAACATGGTCCTCAAACTCTGATTCTGGCCAAAAAAAAATCTTCAAAAATCTAAATCCATTTCAAACCTGTGAACAAGTGCATTTGTCTAAAATTTCACTTCCTTTATTTCATATTAGTAAAGGTATTGACCATCTGTTGATGTACTAATGGGCCAGCAGAAATCCATTTGGATTACCTGTGTAATGACATGAGCATCTTCTAAGACAGCCTATAAAACAAATGTCCCATAGTCTTTGTCATTGGCTCTTAAAAACAGCATGATGAAATCTGAACAAATCCAGAGAAGAAGTCTAAAAATTTTTACTAATTTTACTACTAATAGTAAATATTTCCATGAAGGAAAAACCTTACTTTGAATTGTAAAATGGAAAATAAAAACGTGTCATTTTTATGTTCAGATCTATAAGTAAAAAAATCAGTTCTGAAAGAAATAACTATTTTAATAGGATTTCATATGATTTTTTTCCTTATTATATATTTGATTCTGAAGGAAATATTGCAGTTATTGTTGTCTAGAGGTTTCCTGAGTGAGCTGGTATGGGATGCTAGCATTTTCAAGAACAAGAACACAGATGTTCACAGATTACTGAGGAAAAAAATAGAATTCTGAAATATTTAAAAGATAGATGCTTTTTCTGGGTTAAAAGTTAAAGTGTAGTTTGAATTACACAAGAATTTTATTTATTAAAAGAGATAAAACATGCTATGCATATAAGGTAAGGATTTTTGGGAGGACCAGAAAGCAGTAAAGCTGTGTATGAAACACAATTATTGTTTTATAGCATTGGTAGTAAGGGCAGTCATCATTTTCTAGTTGATTTGGTCAATTTGTTTCTCCTACCAGTTCCTTTCAGAATCACGGTTGCATTCTTTATCCCCAAATCCTACATCACAGTAAATTTTATAATATCTAAACCAGTGTGGGGACTATGTTATCAAGTTCAAGGTTTTTTTTTAATAAACATGATTTCAAGACCTTACTCAGTCTGATTCTCCTTAATAATTTGTGCCTGTTGATGACAGAAAACTTGTAAAGCACTGTACTGAGCTCTTCAGTAACTTACATTACTTGACATCCTACAGAAAATGCAGCTAGCTGGTAACAGGGTCTCCTATGCTAAAGGCACAGGCCCATTTTAGTTTGAGAAAAATGAAAGTGCCATTTGGAAAATACCAGAGTTCACTGTTTATGAAGGCAAAAACCAGAAAAGGATACAACTTGCTGCTTACAAATCTGAATTCATAAAATATGTATTGTTATAAAAGAAAACAGACATCTTTTGCAGGAAAAAACAGCTCAGTAGGGTTTCCGGGAGATAGAAATTACATTTACAAGGAGAATCCATGAGCTAAAATAGGATTGTTTGTCACAGATGAAATGTATTTTGTGATTTGTTTTTAAAACAACTATTGTTTGATGCAACTGCATTGCTGAAGAGCAGGCCAAAAGGTGCTCCTGTTCATTCTGTAGGGAAGAATTGTGAGACCACATCTTCATACTGCCATTGACTCATTTAATTTCTGAGTTTAGTGATCCAGAACTCATGATTTAAGAAACTGCAGACAGCAGAAACTGATAAATAATAGGCTGTATAGAAGCTTGGGGAATAGAAAACCAACCCTGGCTTGCCTTGAGATGGCTGAATAACTCTTGCTTTGAAAGCCTTTCATCATGTTATTACACAATTGTCTTATGTAAAGTGGTAGATAGAAATACCATAGGAAGGAGAAGAGACCTGAAGCTTTTGTCATCACCCAGAGAACTTTGCTTATCTAGTATTGATTTTTTTTTTGGTATTTCTAGATTTTGACTCGAGGTTATACGGTGACTGGAATTTCTAGCCTTGTAAAATTCTTTGAATAAGTAGCAATATATTATACTTTAGCTGTTATGCTTGCACAATAGACCAACCCTTGCGTAGCCTTAGAAACTCATATCTTATTTGTCTTTTCACAGGGTTGAACAAAGAAACAGTTTTACAGATGACAGAGGTGACATATGGGGCATTGAATATTCAGCCTTCCAGAGGATGATCAAAATATTTTGAGTTTTGGAATGAATTATAAAAAGTAAAGCATAATAAAGAAGCATACCATGTGTTCTAAAAGCAAAGATCAGTGATAAGAGCAAATCCATTCCTTTTTAAAACAGAAAAAATCTTATTCAGGCTTACTATTGTTCTTAATTCACAAGGATTTTCTGTTACAGTTCATTGGTCTTCTCAATCTTCTTTTAATTAAAACTACTTGCTACCCTAGGCTTAGGCTAATCCTTGAGAATTACAGACACGAACAGGTATATAATCAAGAAGAGAAAAAATAGTTACTGATAGGTACTCATGGAAAACAGACCTGGGCTCTTTCAGGTTATCACACATGTGTTTCAGAGGTGAGGATTGTTGCATAGGTGGGCATTTAAGATTTTGTTTCAAAGTAACCCCAAAGCATGAATATCCACAGTTTCACTCTGGTCCAGATCCAAATAGCTACAGCAAACCAAAGCAAGGGAGTGTGAGAGCCAGTGGGGGAATGAAGGCAGGAAAGGATGGAAAGAATGTAAAGGAGAGCAGCACAGTCGCTTAACAATATGTTCTGACTGTTGTATTCTCCCCATTAAATATTCCCAAGCCTCCTTCCTCAAAGTATAAATAATTCTGCTTCTTTTCAGGGCTGCTGTTCTCTGCATTGAGGCAGGTAACAAACAAGGACCACTCCCATGGTACATTCAATGAATTTTTGAATTACAATGATTTCAGATTTGCTCTGCTTCTTGCAGATTCAGCAAGTAAAACATTTATATTTACTACAGAGATGTAGAGTGAAATGTGTTCAGTCATCACTGGACTTTAAAATCCTCATGTCTCCTAAGTGTGATTGGGGAACAGAAAGGAAATTGAACCACAGAAAAGATTGTAATGTTGACTTCATCAGGGAGTCTCATGGTTACAGAGGCAGTTTAACCTGCACAAGTCATTTCAACACAGAAATGAAGGGAAGGAAGACTTAACTCACACTGTTTAATAAGATAATTTATTTAGATGAGGCTTTGCCCTTAGTTTTGAGCAATCATAAAGTGAAAACACTGTGTATATTTGTAAAGATCATCTACAAACTACTCCTGCTGTAGCCAGCAGAATGTAGATGGGGAAAAAACCTGTTTATGACAGTGTGGTTGATTTTTTTCTTCTCTTCTATAACCTATTGTTTAAGGAAGTATTGTGCACAGATAACTGATGAATGGTACAAGAAATGGAGTTGCCTTTGCTCATTTATTAAATGGCTATCAAGGCAAAGCTGTCAAAGCAGTAAACAAGTTTTGATTCTCTACTGAGTTAAGATAAACATCTTCTTTAAGGTGTCCTCTAAAAATTTCTTTATCTGATCCTAGGTACGTGGATTAAACTTGGAACAAATTGGCAACAAAATTTCTGTTGTTCCTTGCCAATGTCTTGTCAGGAAGCAAGAACATTTTTCTCTATAAATGCCAAAGAAAATTACAAAATTAAGAATTATTTATATATTAGATATTTTTCTTTTTATATAAGATTTTTTTTTCTTTTAATGGCAGAAGGACAAAATAATAATACAAAACAATTGAAAGAAACGGAGGAAAGATAAACTTGAAATAGGAAATAGAACTGCGTTAAGTATCTTCATGTGTGCACTCCAATCTAAACTAAGCTTGCTTAAAATCATGACTTTCATAAGACTGGAATCCCCTGGCTGGAACCAAGGAATGCAATGAATCTGGTTTATTCAGCTCCTTCACCAGCTCTGAGGATGCCAAGTTTTGATAATTATACTTCATTAACTGGAGGAAAGGCCTCTCCACTGCTCCCTGATAAAGAGTTGTGATAGCAGCCTCAAGAGCCCAGTTACCTGTCAGTCGTTCCTTTATGCTGAATTCTTGTTTGTACATAAAGATTTGCTCTACTGACTTTAATAATTGTGCCTTCAATTGCATGTATCAGAGCAATTTACAAACAAGCATTCATTAATAAGAACAAATGAGTAGGGGATTAACTGTTTTAGTTTGTTCCTTTTTTTTTGACATCCTTATTACTGATTTGGAATACTAAGCCAAGCCACTGGCAAATAGAAATACAGTATTAATTCCTTATATATGTTTTTCATTTCTTCACTTCCCACCATATAACTAAAATTTTCTGTGGACTTATGACCAACACATTTTACCAGGAATTCAATGGTCCTTACATGTTTGGAAAATTTTACTGTCTTCTAATCCAAACGGCTAAAAAAAGAAAAGGCTCATAATATAAAAATAAAGGAAACAGGTTTGGAACTTAAACTTTTAGATAATAAACACTTTATAAAGGAAAAGAAAAAAATATTTTTTAATATATGCTTTGACTATTGAATTTTGTCTTTTAGAACTTTTTAATGTCCTTTTTAATTGAGTAGTTTAGAAAGACCTGGAAACGGATTTTTTTTTAAAGTTCAACGTAAAACTGATTTATTGAGGTTAGTTGTCCAAATGGTTTGTACTTGTTCTAAATGTCGATGGCAGCAGTAGCTAAAGGACACTATTAGAAAGTAGCATTTTAGTCTTCCTAATACTCAGGGGAGATACTTTTTGATAGCTAGGCTGTCTACTGACAAACAGGAAACTTCTAACAGGTAATGCAGCAGCTATTCTTGAAACAACAATGAAGGCCTGTTTGACATCAGAAATGTTTTAATTGTGAAGCAAGGACTGATCCTGGAAGCCTGGGAGCCTCCAGGAAGCCTGGAGGAAGCCACTCAGGAGCCTCAAGCTGTTTAAAAGGTTAAAGCTTAAAAAGAAACTACCCATTGCTGGGCAAACAAATGGCTGTTTGGGAACAGGAAAAACCCTGGGATACAATGCTGCTGCTCCTGCAGAAATGATGTTTTCCCAAGTTCAGAACAGCTTTTCCTCATTTCACCTATGCTATTTCAGCTTTGTGGAATACAGGAATACAAGCTTGAATGACTGGAGAGCTAATTTCTTAAGTTTTTCTCAAGTTCGGGAGAGCAAAGCTCACGACACATCTCAGAACCTATAGGAATTTCATATAGTTTGGCCAGTCTCTTCTTCTGGAATGACAATATGCCTAATAGGTGACATGCCAGAGGTGAAGCACCCAGAGTCTGTGTCATACTGCCAGTGTCAGCTTGTGGACCGCAGAAACTGCACTGTGCATGGCAAAAATGTGTAGGAGCCCTGGCCTGTGGCTTTTTTGCCTCCTGAATTAGCTGACCCCAAACATAAAGAAAGCTTAGCCACAAGCACCATAATAGGCTGAGCTCTGAAGCATGATCCGAAACTTTCCCAGTAAACAAAGGAGAAATTAAGTTCTGAGCAGCAGTGCAACACTGGTATTTTTGCACTAAACTAATAATTTCTGTTTGAATTACACAGCATCTTTTGAAAAGACATAGTGTATTGATTTGGGAGTTTCAGGTGGAACGGAAATAGTTCCACTGTTAATACAGTGCTTTATTTTTAGTTGGCATTCACCTCCATCAGCTTCCTTCTCTTGATCTCTTTACGCTTTCTTTTCTGCTAAAATCCATAAATCTTTCCTATGTAGATACTTCGAAAATGAGATCGAGTCACAGGCTAACCTCCTGTTAGATGATTTGATGGATTCATAGCTTAAATCTTCCACAGGAGAAGGATCCTAAATCTTATCCTTCATAGTCCATTATTCAGATTTCAGACCATCTCACTAGACATTTTCCAATTTTATATATTGCTTTTAAATATGCCTTTCAGACATAGTAATAGCCTCACTGATGCTATAAAGTGTAAGAGCATTTTCCTCCTTCTCCTAATATTCTTCAGCTGCTCTCTTCTCAGACTGTACTTGAGAGGTGTTTCTCTAGCTTCTTCTTAAATCAAACCCTCTAAAAAAAGGTGGAAATTTTAGGAAAGCATGCCATCATTGGATGAAATTTTTCCATATACCTTTTCAACCAAGTTTGTCCGTTCAATAGAGGCTATACTAATTGGATGGTGTGTTTTTAAAATCAGAATTTGTGAACTGAGCCAAAAGTGTTCTTGGCCTGATATCATCCTACTTTGCAGCACTGTATTAAGTATTAAAAAATATGGTCCTCAGTCAATGGAGGACCAGAGTTTTACTCTGAAGCACTTTCCTCTCAAACAGGATATAAATATTTCTTCAAACATTGCTGCTCAAACAAATGTGAAGAACAAAATTCTGCATGTCAATAAGCATACCTGGCGCAATCTTTCCCTCAAACATCTTTTGTCTCTGAATGCTAAGAGAAGCACAGGGCTTTAGAGCACAGAACACTGGGCCTGCAGTTTTCCACACTTAGTTGAAACAGTGTGGAAAACAATTTCCACTCTCTTGTCCTTTGAAAATGAAAGGAGAAGAAAACCAACCCCATTTTGCCATACGGTTGGGATGGGTAGAGGTAAAAGAATGTGGCAGTGGCTGTATCTGCCTGTGTCTGTTGGACAAGAGCTTCTTGCTGTATATATTGCATGGTGCAGTGCTCCACTGTACACCTATAACTATGTTGAACCAAACACAGGTGGTTTTTTGAAGCCATGAGGAAAAAAAAAAAAGTGAGGCCCTCCATATGGAAACATAGCAAAAAGGGCTTTTTGAATTTTACCTCAAAGTACTTTATAGATATGAACACTTTTGTTACCAGATTGAAGCTCTGGAGATGGAACTACTTGTCCAAGGTCTGAAAAAAGTTTAAGACAGAGTTGGTTTCACAAGCATTCAAGCATCTGTACCTTCCTTTGAGAGCTATAAGTGAGAATGTAAATTAACAAGATTTAAACCCTTGAGATAAGAGCATTGCTGTGGGATATCTGAAAAGCATCTAACACATTTTGACAAAAGAATCATTATATTTGGGTTTTCCAGTGAGCACCTAAAAATATATGACAGTACATCATGCAAAACATTTCTCAAGAACAGTGAATGATTCAGTGAAATCATAGAAAAATAGGTCTGAATCTGCACTGCAGAATTCCTGAACTGATCTCTGCATCTCTCCAGATTTTATGTATGGTGACTGAACTTCCCCTATTCCATCTCATTACAGAATCAAAACCACCAAAGTATATTTCAATGCTATTTATCATTAGGTCGGCTCAAACATTTTCTCTTGATTGGTTCTGCTGAAAAAGACTTTTTTTTTCTTAAATGGAAATATTTTTCCTTTGTGAATTTTTGCTGCAGAATCAGCAGGGCTTCATTTACCTGTTTTGTAAAGCAGGATTCAAAGTCACCTTGTCCCCAGCTATGTGGCAGATTGCAGACCAAATCAACAGGACCTGGCAAATGAGCCAGAAAGGATTCCAGGCACCTGTTGTGATATTTCTTCTTCCCCACAAGGTTTTGCAGGATTGGTGAATTTTGAATCAGTCTGCTTCCAGACTGTCTTGGAAATGGAATTCTCCATATAGATCTTGAAAAAAGAGGACACGTGATGATTGGATAAAAATATACAGCAACACAAGGAAGAACCCAGTTTTTTCCACTAAACACAAAAGTGTGAAATGCCCTCAACAATACCTGTAGGTATTGTGCATGTCCCAAACAGATACTGACATCTAACTGCCTAGGAGTACTGTCTTTCCAGAAAAGACTTCACTTTACTGAAGTCATTTTTGACATAGGATACGTCTTTGTCAACATCCATGACACTTTGGATCAAACTCTGTGATAGGAGTCTATGAAATATTTCAGAGCACCAGTTTTCAGATATACCATTTTAACCTTCCAAGGCTTTCTCTGTTTTGGGGCATTTTTTGTGGCTTTTTTTTGTGTGTTGTGGGTTTTTTGTTTGGTTTGGTTTGGTTTGATTCTTTTCTTAAAAGGAAAAAAAATTCTCAAACCAAACCCCCTTATCCAATAAATCTAAACTTCGAAACTTTAAAGCATCATCCCGTTTTCTCATTTTCTCATTTGGTTCTAAGCATTGAAAAACTTTGTGGGAGTATTCCTACATCCTATTTGTAGTACAATGTCAAGTAAAATATTATTTCCTCTTCAGCTGATAAAGACCACAGCACCAGTGGTCCTTCATTAACAAGAAAGTGAAGTTCAGACCTGTGCTTGATAAAACTGCCTTCCTACTTTCAATACAAAGATGTGTTAAGCACTTTCTCATTCCTTAAGAAGCAACAAGTCTTTTCAAGGTTG
The DNA here is from genome assembly GCF_028018845.1 of Melospiza georgiana. Taxonomy (NCBI): domain Eukaryota; kingdom Metazoa; phylum Chordata; class Aves; order Passeriformes; family Passerellidae; genus Melospiza; species Melospiza georgiana. Next base: position 35,346,408 of record NC_080465.1, read on the forward strand.
TTAGTCATGTATGAATTCTTTCCAAGAACTGTTATTAAATTCCTTTTGATACTTGCTCAGAACCATTCAGAGTGTGGTGATTTTGCATTTTACCAGCCTCCTTTTTCAACAATATTGTGATTAAAGAGCAAATACTTTGAAGCAGTCTTAGAATTAGTCTTCCTATGGGAAGATTAAATCTAACAATGCTTTTCTTTCTAAAATTGAACACAGATTTTACATCATTGGAACAATTCTCTATAATCATATTGAAGCTTCATTCTTGCGTTTTATGGGATAACTTTCTCAATTATTTCATTTTTTATGGAAAAATATTTTCCTTTATTTCCAATACTTTAAATTTCTGCAAGGGTTACTTAGGACCAGGACTTTATATTATGTCAGGGTTAGGGTCAAGGCACAACAAACCTAAACTTCTTCTTAGTCATGACTTCAGCCTTTTGTACTTTAGTTCTCAATTTACATTAGAACATTAATAATGGCAAGTTAATTATATTTGAAATTCTGAGGGTTTTATGTACAAAAATAATATGTACATACAAATTCCAAAGGCAAAGACATTGACATAGGTATGACTATAAGTTGCAAATTAATTTTACTAATCTGAACTCTTCTTATACCAACCACTCACAGGAAGGAAATTGGGCAAAAAAAATATATCAGACAGCCCATACACAGATTACACAAGGAGTTCTAGTGAAAATATTAATAAAAAGTAATGCTTTAAGTTGCAAAATAATTGATAATCAAGAGCAGTAGATGTCAAAGAGATCCACCTTAACTTTTATTTCATTTATTTTGTTAATTGATGAACTTAAAGCAATAATAAGTGGAATGTGAGTGATATTTACAAATGTTAAGGTTTAATCTGGTAAAAAAAGAACACCAAAGCAAGACAAGGAATAGAACACCAAAGCAAGACAAGGAATAAAAAAAGTTAGAAATTTTGTCAGAGAAAAAGAAAATTATATCTAATTTGGAAAAGATGCAGGCTACTCTAGGGGAAGAATACCCTGAAAAAATATGAGAAGAAGGATTCAGCCAAAATCCCTCAGGGTGACTCCAGATAGCAAATTATGAGACTCTTGCAAAGGAAAACAGCAACAAAAAAAAAAAAAGCCAGTGTAAATTTAGGCTGTACGTGTAGAGGCACAGCGCTGTGGCCTCGGGAGAAGATCACTCTGGTCGTGTAGCACGAGAGAGACCACACCACACTCACAGCTTTTGGGAACAAGCACCTCTTTGCCAAGGAATTCAGCACGCTGGAGGCAGCTCAGAGAAAGCAACAGAAATAAACATGTCGTTGTGGGGAGTATTTTATGAGGAAAGTTCAAATCAAACGAATACCTTGATTTGACTTTGTAGTTACTAGTCAGGAATATGATTACCTGCTTCAAACACTTCAGGACTGTTATCATAAAGGAAGAAGATAAATAGGAGATCTGGTGCTATATCTATTTTCAAAATATTCACATGCTTGAAAACAACTTCTGAATTGCCTTCCAGATGAATTCTTTCTTCTTACATCAAATTTCCCTCAAAAATTGATGTATCAGTATAGAGATCAAAATGAAAAAAATTTTTATTTGCAAAACTAAAAAAAGTTGAACTTAAAATATTGTTTTAATTTTATGTCCCTTTTAGCTTGTTTTATAGAAAACATTAGGAGAAAGGTTAGATCTTTAATAGAGGATGATTCTTTCAAATTTTCCTGATGATGTAGCCCTATTTGTACAAAATAAAAATAAAACCTCATTGACAGCAGGTCTGAAACTCAGATGTGTCAGTTCCTAGAGGAGTGGTTTAAACTATAAACCATATGACTGAATGGGGAAATATCTAGAAGGAAAGAAATGGAAATTGGGAGTACAACGGATCTGAGTCAGGATTCTCACATCTTAATTGTAGGCTGAATAATAGGTTTCAAGAAGAAAAATAACTTCCTTCTTATTAATTTGGGGGAGAGTGTTTGGTCTCCTCTCTAAGGCTGGAGAGGAAACTTGAAATAGTATGTTCACAAAAAATGAAAACGAAATTTCTTGCTATTTCAAACTAATTTTCCATTCAGCTCAATCTAAGCCACTAACTGAGTAAGGGCTGGATTTATAAACAGTTTTACTGTGGCAAAGTTGACATTTTTCAACTAAGACAGCTATTAAAAGAAACATGAAGCAAAAATAGTTCTCTACCTTAGAATTCATTAGGCTATAAGTACTTCCTGTGCAGATCTGTTTATTCAACTGATATCCACAGCTTTGCTGATGCTCATAAAGTCCAAGTCAATTTTAAACTTGATAGAGTTAAATTATTAATGAAAGTGTTCACTCATGTGCACATTTAATTGATTAATATGAAGTTAATGGGCGTTCTGAACTTAGCTTCCCCACTGGGGACTTACAGCTGGTAAAATTAGTCTTTCTTAGTGGAAAGATGTTCGATCTGGCTATGAGTAAAGCAACAAGCCACAATTAAATCAATAGCCAGAGTCATCTTGGTAGGACTCCTGTAAACACAGTTGAGCCAAAATCTTCAAGCTAACTGAGAAGAATTTTGGCCCACTTTCTTGAATTAAGGGACTTTGTCATATGCACCTCATTTGTGCACTTACTACACGTTTCCAGACACAATTTACGTCACAAACACAGAATTTAAGATGTTAATACATTTCTGCTAAGATGTTGTCAATACCTTCTGCCAAGTGGAGAGCATAAATGTGATGAACATGTAATTCCATGGTGCTGTGGGATACTGGACTAATTCCATGTTTACTGAAATATAGATCTATTTGCTGAGTTTCAGGCAATACATTTTTAAGCTGTTGACTTTTATTTCAGGACAACTTATTCAAGTCAAACTATCAAACTCTCACTGAATTCAAAAGTACGTATTGTTAAAAGTAGCTAAGCTATATTATAATATTGGCAAGAAAAATCAATATTCATCTATTTTTGTTGACAGAGGAAGTCAATCTACCATATAAGAGATTCACATTGAAAAAGAATTGACTGCAGCTGCATCAACTTTTGAAAGCACTAGGCCACATACTTCTGTAGGAAAAACATAAACATGAGTCTCACGTACGGAAATATCTCCAAAAAGCAATAAAAAAAATTCAAGGACATTTCTATGCAAGATTTTTTGACAGGGTTTGCTAGTTCTGTTTTCACCTTTTTGGAAAAGAAAGTTGTGTTTTGTCTATGTACACTGATACTGTTCATGATCCAGTTTAACACTTCTGAGATGCTTGCCCAAAATATTTGTGTTCTCCCTCAACAGTCTGGAAGCTTTTCCCATGTAATCAGCATGGAATCCCCTGCAGCTATTCTGCTACATAGCTTTACAGAGTGAAGTGAATATAAATTGATGGTTTACTCCTAATGCAATTGCAGACATTCCAGCTCTTGTCAGACTAGATTGGGCCCTTCTAAACATTTAGACAGTTCTGAAAGTATTTATTCCACCTGTATTTTCTGCCACAAAGATATTATCATATTTTGACAAGGAAAACTGTCCCCATACTGCTTCTCTCTCTCAGAGAAAGCAGCAATTAGATTAAGTAATAGTTTCAAGGGCTTTTTCCTATGCTTAAACAGAACAAAGCTTTGAAAGTTAAAACATTTGCGTGTATTTATACGCTTATACCCTGAGGACGCAATATACTGTAATTATTCTTTTTTCAACAGCCATTGATTCTTCTGCACTGGTCAATACTTACTTAATTTCCACAGCCTATTATACAGATTTTTTTGGTTCTTGCAATCTATTTGGTATAATCCATTAAATGTGATCCAGCCAACCATTTGTCTGAATGTCCTTGAGCTTCACAGTGAATCAAATGATCATTTTCTAAACAATATTGCATTTCCAACAAAAACAAAACAAAACAAAACAAAATAAAACAAAACAAAACAAAACACCCAAAACCAACCAACCAAAAAAAAGTGCATATTTTGCTAAGTATGAACCACTTTTATTATTAAATTGTAAATTATACTAAAAAAAAGGAATAAATAGCTGGAAATTTTCTTTCATGACAGTTTTGCATTTAAAATAACAAAAACCCTCATCAGAGCACAATAGAAATGGATTTGATCTGTAAAATGAGGGTTTGGTTCTCCTCTTTTGCAAGACTGCTTGTTCCAAGCCTAACAACCTTCTGCATTTATGCTGTTTGTTTTCTCACACTAGTCTGATTGTTCCTACCAGGTCTAGGTTATTCAGAAGTCACAGTACACACGTGTGAGAAGAAGACAGTACAACAGATAGAAAATAGTAAATTACATAAGTCACATTATGTGGCACTAATATTTAGCATACTGTGTGTCCTATATTGTCACACAAGTCATTCTGGAAAATTTCTGCGACAATTTGGATAAAAACATCAACAAGTGTGCAGTTTTTGGCAGAAAGAAGGTTAGTCTTCAAGCATTTTTAATGGATTCTGTTCATGCCAAGATCTTACTGTTATATTTTCATTTTAAATGTGAGCTATTTCTGCTATCTCATCCCTAGAACCATAATGTCTGTGTATTTTCTGCTTATGGGGTCTGTGAGAAAGCATGGAGATAGTTAGGCCACATTTAACTTTTTCTACTCATTTTAAGAGAAAAAAGGAATACATTGGTTAATCCATACCCAGCTCCAGAGACACTCTATGAAAAGTTGAATAATATGTCTGAACTTCTTGATCAGAAGACCCAAATTGCGCTCCACAACAATACCGTGTACACTTATACAGCCCCAATGAGAAGGATACTTTCTGATGCATTTATCTCCCTTTTTCTGGGATAGCCTAATGGCTCCCTAGGAGAAAATAAAGAGAAGAGGCTTTTGTTGCTGGTTCTTTATTGATAGGCAACAGTGTAACGCCAGCATAAGAAAAGCATTAGCCAAAAGCAAATCCAACCTTTGCTTATAGTCTGAGTCATGACCAATTGACAATTCCTGGAATGAGGATATGACTAAAAATATTATCAGGACCTAGGAAAAGCATTCTTACAGAACAGAGAGAGAATTACAAGTGGATTCACCTCCATTTTCCTGATCTCACTCTTCCATATTTGAATAACACATTTATTGTCTTCAGGGAGAACATTACAGTATGTTAGCAGACAACTCGGGGGAGTACAGGCTAGCAATATTCAGGATTGATCTGCAGGGAAAGAAATAGGAAGTGCTATCTTTACTCAGTAAGATGAAACAGCTTCCCTAATCCTTAAAAAAAGAGGGGGGAGAAGCCATAGGTATGTTTGGTGTTTTTTTGCTTGGTTTTTTGGGTTTTTTTTGGTTGGTTTGGTTTTTTTTTTGGTTTTTTTTGTTCTCCCCTACTCCAGCATAATTTGAAGATATCTGACAAGTTGACAAAGAAATCAGGATTGTTAAACATCTTAAGCAGGTGCCATGATACACAGTAGTACTGAATGAACCATGACTGAATGATTAATATTTACCCTACTCTTGTCACAATGCATATTTTCCCCTCTTTTTGAAAGATTGACTAAAATGTTTGCCTAGATTACAAAAAAACCTTAAAAACAAGTGCTGGCATTAAAAAAAGGAAAACTAAGTCTTATTCTGACTAATAAACCCCCTGCATTTTGACTGAACCCTGGTATGGACGCCATTTAAATTACACCATCATCAGAAGGTATTACTACATGATGATCTCTGTAAAGATTAAGAAGAAAACAACTGAAAGGTGAATTGTCTGTCAGTAATGTGGTGATAAAAGAGGAATTTTAGAGGCAGTGAAAACAATGAACTCTGGATACTAAGCAAAGACCGTTTGGCAAACTTTCATTTGGAGAGATGCAGTGTCTGCACAGAGTTGTCTCTATGCAGGCTCAAAGGATAACCAGAAGGAATTAGCTCCTGATTCAGCCAGGCATTTAAGGACATGAATAGTCCCATTGAAATCAATGAGATTACTCACTCACTTGAAGTTAACCACATACTTAAGTATCCTTCTGAAGTGAATGCCTAATGGATGCCTACACTTGAAGAACGGTTGTAGGAAACTGGTTTGCCGGGGACTGGCTGCAAATCAGCTTTGTAATGTTTGCGTGGAAAGTCTGTCAGAACTTTCCCATGAATAGGTACCTTTTTCTACCCTGCTGAACTGCCAGGACAGCTAGGGGCAAGTAGGTAAAACAAATTAAATAGTCCTTTGCCCTATTCTTTAAGAAGATTATGCTGCGGCACAGAGTAAACTCTTCCCACTTTGCCTAGTGTCAAGAAAGCCAGTTGTTCTCCAGACTAAATTTTCTTGTATTTGTATCTTAATGAGTGAGCTTATTAGTGTAGCAAATGCTCCTCCTGGGAAGCACTTCTAAAATGAAATTAAAGTGCTGATTGATTTGCAACATTTGCAAAATATTATTCATTTGTTGTTTTTTGTTTCAAAAGGCGAAAATACCCCAACATCATTGTTGCAAAGGTTTCCTATCAGTGTTAAAAATGAGCATTCTCAGTTGAAATAAAAATTAAGCTAAAGGGGAAGATTTTATTTATTTATTTATTTATATTAAATATATTATAATATTTATTTATATTAGACTTACCTAAATTCAATTAGCTCAATGAAAGGGAGAGACCAGTCCATGCTTTTGGGTTATGAAAATTAGAAACTCAAAAAAAATAAATGAATCATTTATTTCAAATAATTTTAAACAAATTTAAAATATAAACAGTAACTGCTTAATATTACTAAACAATGAATTTGTACACAGAACAAAAGTCCTCCTAATTTTCAAGATGAGGCTAACTGTCCAAAAATTCTACACATAAAGCATAAAATACATAGAAAAAACATGAAAATATATACAGTATAATTTTTTTCCTTACAGGCTGAAAGCCGTCAGCCATGTTTGAAGACAAGATACCTATGGCAGAGAACAGTATTCTGTCAGAATGAAAAGGTGGTCCTTGATAAAGTTATGTGACTTAGGTACTCTGAGCTTTATTCCAGTCTGTACTTTGAACTTCTCTGACTATCAAGGAAAAGTGACAAACCTTTTTAACTTATTGCTCCATATAAAAAACATAGAGAATTCTTTTTTGTTTGTTTGCTTTTAAATTTATTTTTAATTTCTTTGTGGAAGAGGCTAGATTTTCTGACCTGCTATTTTTGATGCTTTGACACAATAAAGACTCATTTTGTATACAAACTGCTGAAGAAAAAGCAGAACACAGACTGCTGCTGGGAATTATGGAACTGTAAACTTTAAACTTCTTCCTTCACCACTTTTTGGCTAATAAAATTCTGTTTGCTGTACTAATTAATAAAAATCAGCAGCTGGTAAAGCCTAGAATGCAGTTCTGAGAGGGCAAGGTGTGTTGAGCAGTGGACAGCTCTTTCTGTGCCAGGATTCCTTCCCTGAGTGTCAAAAGGTAGAGAAAAAGCATTTTTCACAGGCTCTTTCCGAATTGAAAAAGGAAAGTAGCCTGGGACAAGAGGTAGAAGAGACAAGGAAGATGTAGTTAAGTGGTTTGTCAAATTATTCCCTACATGTGTAGAAAAAGCATGTGAAAAGGTGTCTTGTGAGTGGACATATCCATGAGATCTGCAGTGGAAATAGAGTGGACAGATGAGATGAGATTGTTTTGCCAATTCCTTTCTTTCAGGACTGATCCTGCTTTGTGATTTTGGTTCCTAACCAGCATTTGGAACTGACAGGACACCAGCATCTATTGACATTGGCTGTGTTATAATCCTTTCTCTCCTCTCTCTCCAACTCCTAATCTTTCTCACTAAGTCCCCTTCAATATCACACAAATGCCAACTTTAAGTTTCACATCAAATAACCTGGTGGTGATGGAAACGTGTGTTCCTTTTCCAGGCCTGGTTGTGAGAAAACCCTGTAGAGCAAGCTACAGTTTTTATCTGAGAACATGGCTTCTGTTCAATAACATGTCAAGTTTGTCAAAATTGTCTGACTGAAGCCCTTTATTATCACACAGTGGTGAAATTATTTGCCTGAAGGGGAAACAGAGCATTAATAAATGTAATGAATTGTACATTGTTCATGATGGACTTTAATGGTACAGTCTTCTGTGTACTGCACATTCCAGATACCACTGCAGGTCCTACTAATTAATATTCATCAGTGCAGAAGCACAAAACTCAATTTGGTGTTTGCAGCACAAATCAGCCATGCCCAGGATGCCTCACTGAAAGCATTTCCCAGGCTAGGTCATATGCCGCCTAGTCTTAAAACATGTCAATATGTTCTGTTTACCTTGTCAGCGGTTCATCAGCCTGATGTCATGGAAAAACTAGCAATTCAGGCTTTAAATACTCATGTTATAAGTGTACACGGTATTGTTGTGGAGCGCAATTTGTGTCTTCTGATCAAGAAGTTCAGGCATATTATTCAACTTTTCATAATGTCAGGATTAGCCTCCACTTAAAAATGTGGAGGAAACCAAACTTGCCGTAATTGCCATGGTAAAGGATCTAAAATTGTGGATGTTGCCCTATACTAATTTTTAGCTCTTTGAAAAAAAAATAGAAGAAATCTCTGTTTCTAAATAATTCCAGCATCTTCAAGAAATAACAACAAAGCTTTAAAAGCCTTGCTAGAATTTGTTGGTCCAAATGAAAAAGGTAAGGGAACCCCCCACCTGCCTTTTAATTTACTGTATCCTGGATTTATTACATTATGGAAAAGAGAACTTCAAAAATCATTGAATTCATATTGTGCAGAAATGTGAGGAAACCTTGGTCCAGTATTGATTTCCTAAGCAAACTGCTTCAAGGTGATTTCCTACCATGGAAATTCAAACACGTACTAAAATATTTCATGCATGCAAAGAAATGCCAGCATTTTAACAGAAGGTCCAACTCCAGGCATGGTGTTAGCATTATTCAGTAAATATTGTGGTGGTTCAAATCGCCAAATACTTAAAAGAACAGACAGAAAAAGGGAAGGTATTTGATTTCATAAACCATAGATTAGTTCAAATATAAGTTTTTTACCTTACCATTGCACAGGGTAGAAAAGAGCCACTCAAACAACCAAACCTCCCCTCCCACAAACAAACCCCCAAAACCCACAGCCACCAAGAATTTACCCATAAGGAAGTTTCCACAAATACAGTTTCAAATTCACTGTTGTTTATAAGATTCAAATCCAATCCAATTGTAATTGTCTTCCAGGACCTTTGCTAGTGCCTACTTAACTGAGATCAATTGCATAGTCTGTTTATTCAAATACTCTCATATTCAGTCACTCCATCTGTCTGCTTCACTTCACCAAGAAACTGCACTCCCTGGATAGCTTATATTCCCTCTCTGAGATAAAAGTATGACAAAAACTGTCCTTCAGCAGATTCAGGGGAACATTCTAAATTTTAATTCATTTCAGAGCAAAAAATATCATGGTAATATTTTCATAACATTTTTGATAGTATCTTTCTCTTTTATATGTGTTTTGGTGTAAAGGGTCGTCAATAAATCAGTCTTCCTTTTAAAAGCTGAAACTCATCCTTCAGCTTTCATCGGTGGCCAGAGTAATTTAAGCTACCGTAAGACAAGTGGAATGATAAGACTGGAAACCCTAGATTCATGTTATTTTTTTAAAAACACTATCTGAAAGCGTTTCTCAACTCTGCCTTTCCTGATGACGGTGTGCTGAAGAGCAACCAGTTCTATGTGAAGATTAAACAAATTGGTAGCTCCCTGTGACTCATTCTGAAAATCTCTGTGCTGATATCAGCATGTTGAATACCAGAAAGAAAGTGACCCAGCAGTGACTCTGGGTAGCTTCATGGACTGAAGCAAATATTTACATTAATTCAGACAACGAGGAGGTGGGGCGGCACAATGAAAGCCATATTTGTCCTAAGAGTTATGTCACTGTTCCAAACACAGCTTCTCTGTGCAAAAAGCGAGGAGCATTTTAATTACCCTTTTCCTCCCCCCTCGTCAAAATATTTTTAGGATTACTTGACTGTGCAAACTGTGATAGCCAGTTGTCACGAACAAAGGGCACTGTATTTCTGAAAGAAAGACATGGTCTGAGCAATCAAAATTCTCAGAGATGCACAAAAGATTAAGAAGCTCTTCCTATTTTGATCACTTATGATATGAACCGGGCAGTTAATACCTTCGCCTAAATAACTGGATTGTAAAATATTTACATATTGTGAAAGTCCTCTCATATTCACTGGAAAAACGCGCCTGTTAGAAAAAAGCGGGTCGCAGAAAACAAATAAGGGGAAAAGAAATATGAACTACAGTTAAATAGCTTTACAGTTTATATTCATGCACTACTCTAATATAACTGTAGTTGTTTTTCCTCAAACATTTGAACAGTTCCCTGGAAATCAGTATGTCTTAAGGACAGAATAAGCAATCTGGAAAGCCAGACTCCCAAACGCCAGGTTCATATTTTTCTCCCTTGGTGTAACAAACACTTTTAGATAGAATTCAGTAAAATGAAAATTCAGAGGAAGTATTCAGATTTGTTTTCTATGTATAAAACATTTAGGCTGCCTCCTGCAAGCCTGGCCATAGGGTTAGATCTGTCCATAACACTGAGGTTCCCTAAAATTTCGATGCACACAGCACTGGGTGTATTGACAACTATTCTGTTATTCTCTCTCTCTTCCTTCCTTTCCTAGCGAAATGTCTTTGGTTTGCCTTGTTTTTTCTTTTCCTGGTGTATTTTTTTTTTTGTATTTTTTCCCCCTAAAAAGGCAGCATCATCACTTACAAATACTTCTTTATGCTGTATTGCTTAATTCTGATTTGCCTGATAAGATATATGCTATTGTTTAAACATCCACCCAGTAAGATGATGGGAACACTTCTGACAGTAAAGCTTGAAGAAAGAATTAACCAAGCGATTTTTTACAACTTATCTCACAGATAGCATTTTTTGTTCTCTTTCTGTAGTGTTGTTTTGTGGAAATTTATTTGGAATGCAAATAAAATGATATTTGTAGAATCAAAAAGAGATTTTATTTCTTTAAAATGAAACTAGTAGCAATGACCATATTACCAAAAATATACAGTTAAAGTTATAAATTCTAAATCTTAAAAATATATTTTAATTCAGTATTTTAGGTTTTGTTTTAATGCGTTTTCACCTTTAAAAAGTTCTGTAAAAGCCTCTCATAATACCATCTGACAAAAATAAACATTTTATTCTTTAGGGATAAAACATGCATTGATGATAAACAGTCTTCAACAACATTAAAGAGAAACACAGGATACTACAATACAGATCTATACACAAAAAAGTTAGACCTGTAACACAAAAACATTTTTGCTTTTGTTGTGGACTTTATTCTTTGGGTTCATAATTCATAACCCATAAGGTACTGTATTCTAACAATAACACTTTCCTTCAAAAAATCAAATCAGTATCCTTTTTATATTTGAAGGGTTTCCATGCTCTTACAGTTTTCCAGAAGATGAACAATGGAATCATTGTGTAAAAGGACTTAAAATATTTTAATGTTATATCTGTTAGTCATAAAATTTTGGACCCAGCAATGCTGAAAATTTGCTGAGGATAAGTATTCACAGGTAAAAGCATGATTTCAAACCTTTGGGCTCAAGCTTGCTGCTCTCTCTCTGTATGCATGTCAAAAAATGTGGGAAAAAAAATTCAAAACTGTTCATGAGCATCCACTTGGTTTTTGCAGCCAGTTTTTGAAAAAAGAAAAAAGAAAAGAAAAGAAAAGAAAAGAAAAGAAAAGAAAAGAAAAGAAAAGAAAAGAAAAGAAAAGAAAAGAAAAGAAAAGAAAAGAAAAGAAAAGAAAAGAAAAGAAAAGAAAAGAAAAAAGAAAAGAAAAGAAAAAAGAAAAGAAAAGAAAAGAAAAGAAAAGAAAAGAAAAGAAAAGAAAAGAAAAGAAAAGAAAAGAAAAGAAAAGAAAAGAAAAGAAAAGAAAAGAAAAGAAAAGAAAAGAAAAGAAAAGAAAAACACAAGAAAAACACAAGAAAAAAACCCATCTACAAAGCAAGAATAACACTTCCTTCCCTATTTAAAAATTTTGTTACTGGTAACATTACTAGGTATTTGTATTATGTGGCTCCCTAACAGTAACCAAAAGACATATCAAACATCCTTCTTTTGAGATCCAACTAACATAATAAAGAAAGATCATAAGGAAATATCAGTTTGGAAGACCAGACAGGTCTGCTGCAAGAGCAGGCTTTTAAAAGGACTTCATAAAGATTGCTTACCCAAATGGTGGTATGCCACAGCATAGAAAATTCCATGATGGGGGGAAAGAAATTGTTTTACCTTGACTCCAGACATATTTAGTAGGGAAATTTAATCTCTGGCCAATGGGAAGGTTAAGTGCAGGAAGCATTAATCTCTTTTTAATTTATGTAAGGGAAAAGCTTCTGTTTGTTTCAGGATAGGATGCCCTTAAACTGTTTCTATAGTAAATTCATAGGTATTCTGAGAAAGGCAAACTTGCTGTAAGTGCATTTAAGCAAAACAAAGCCTCCTTTGCTGTAAGGTGATTGATGCTTTCTACTGATCTCATGTTTGTTTGGTATACACTAATTCTTTATATCAAAGACACATTTCAAAGACACATCTTTTAGCCTTGGTTCAGAAGTGTTGGCAAGATTAAAAATACTAGCACAAGGTTTTTCGACAGCTTAGTAACTGCTTAAGATTATTAAACAAAACCTCCACAGTTTCTCAGTTGATTGCATAGGATTACATGAGATGCAGCTACCAAACATTATTTCAAACTTCACCCACCTTGACTAACCAGTTCTCCTTTTCAAAGAGAAATAGAGAAAGATTTTTTAGACTTCAAGTGATTCAACAGCACTTCCAGCCTTTTACAATTTCTTCAAAAGTCCGGGTTTGCTTTAAGAAGATACACCAAATTTCTGTATTTTCTAAGAATCTTGTTTCTATTATAGGATAATGGTAGTTCACCTTCCTAAGGCAGAGATACTTTATTGTCTTTGGTCTCCTAGTGTAATGTCTCTGGCCTCCTGACGGATGATTCAAGAGCTCCTGTTTGGTTCTTCATGAGCCAATGCAACCTTGAGATCAATACTAGACTTGGCAGCTAGCAGAGAGATTTCAAGGAATTTTAATTGGTCTTTTGAAAGTGACTCAAAATGTCATCACAAGACCGGCTTGGCAGAATCTTCAAAGTTCCAGTTTTCAGATGTGAAAATGCTAGGTTTTTTCTCCCTTCTTTCAATAGCTTTTTGTGGACCAGAGCACATCCATTTACTAGCTGGTTCCCATTAGTAGGTAATAAGCATACTAAAACAGAAAGCATACTAAATTTACCTTATGAGTATCCCTTATTGTCTCTGAATTACACAGCTTACACAGCAGAATGTCTTTAAAAGACAAAACTTCAGTCAGAGGTATAGAAACAGGAATGGACTGAGTGTTGCTTGTCACATGTTGATTTTACAAAGTGTCTTGAAACTGTTTATCATTCCTGAAAGCAAGCTAAGTCTCAAAAGAGCTAAGGTGATAAAAAAATGACACAGAATAAATGAATAAAATTCAGTATTTATCCATACTTTTAATTTTTTTTTTTTTAATTCTATTGCTTTTATCCATTTGAAATAGACATAGCTTTGTGCTTTCAGATACTTTTCCTTATTCTACTCAATCATTGAATGTTTTTAGTTCTGTAAATAGATCAAAAGTTAAAAGAAAGTCCATGCTGGAAGAGGGCATCCAGATTCCCAGATGCCACACAAGGACTTTGCAAGACCAAGGTCAGCCAAGTATAGAGGAAGCTGGAAAAAAAATGTAAACTGTTTAAAAACAAAGTTAACAAGCCAGTAGGAATAGTTGTTTAATGAACATTGGATTTTCCAATGTCTAAACAGTCAAGTTGTAGTTCACTTCAAAGTTATTTGATTAATTTTAGATGTTCAAATTTCATGGTCTGTCTTTACACGGCAAGCGCAGAGTATATAATTATCTTTTGATTATGAAACCCCGTTAATTCCCATTAAAAAATACAAGTCGCTCTAAATCTTTGAAGCTTTTATGTTTCAAAAATCAAAACCAAGGTGTTCATGTTCTTGGATATCAGAAACACAACACCTGGAAACACTTGTTTCCTTCTAGCAGTCTTCTGACATCTTTGTTTTGGCACTTGTACTCTTTCCCCACTTCCAGTCAAGAGATACAGAGGAATAAAAGCTTCTAATCACATACAGCTCTTGCTTTACTGCTTCTACTAGTAGGGTTTTTGTTTCCCTATCTTGGATTCCTATTACATGAACTTTGAAATCATAATGTGATAAATCTATCACTGATTAAATTACTCTTTATCCAGTGTTACAGTTGGGAGTGAGTAGGTGACACATACAGTCTGTATATTCCTTCAAATAATTTCAGCATAGTTTGATATTTGAGAAGCTATGCTAAGAATATTCTTTTTCTTCATAGTGAAAAAAATTTATGTACTTGTTGGCCTACTGCCCAAAATCTCAGTTGGAGAAGAAAAGACTGTATATTGCACATTCACATTTCATTTAGAGAGTGTATACTTCCTGATGTTCAACTTCCATGCCAAGCAATAAAGGTAGAAAAACTTTCAAGAGAGTCAGTTTTATATCAGGGAGTTTTGTTTAGTTCTGTTCCCTAGATTAGAATAACTGAAAATAATACAATTTATTTTGAATTCCCAGTCAATATTCTCTTAAAATCATCCTGGGAAGAATTTTTTGCCAAGTTCATTATGACCAATGCAAAGTATACATCTTGTTTTTTAATTCTGAGAGACACAGAAACCTCCTGTACTGAGAAATGATGGAATTGGTCACAGAGCACAAATTACCACTATCAATTTCTTGATTTTTTTTACCTTTTCTTTACACTTGATGTTGCTCAAGACTGGACAAGATGGATCCCTGGAATCATGGCTTGGATGAACAGAACCTTATTGTACTACCTCAGAATTAACCAAATCCACATACATCAACGGCTGCATGTACTTGTATTCCTTCAGAATCTGGGCAATCGTTTTTAAATGGGAGCCTGCCTTACACTTAGTAAACACAACTTTAGTGAGGGAATTCATGCCTTCACTGGCAATAGGAATACTGTCAAACTTGGTGAAACAGAACACTTTTAAATGATGTGTAAGTATCAATAACTCTTTTGCTGTTTCTTATGCTGGAAATATAGATTCATCATCTGTTAGAGTGTCTTGTTCAATTTTAGTTCTTTTACTCTAATTTTCTTCTTACCATAGAAGGATAAAATCTTGGGGGGTTTGTTATGATTCTGAAGCACTTAAAAGAAAAATCTACCTCCTAATCTTTACAAAAGCAGAGATCAGTCTCAAAACAGAGGGTCTACATGCAACAGTTACTGCTTTACTTCTGAGGTACTTCCAATACAACTGATTAGCTGCAGCTCTCCACTGCACTAGTAGGCACAAAAAAGTTAAGGCAAACTCTTACTTGTAAAACAGGAAAGGAAAAGGCAGCAGGGTAACACTGCTGAATTAAAAAAAAAAAACCAAACAAAAACCAAACAATTAGACAAGAGACAAGAGAACATAGCAAAATGAAAGAAACCCCATACTGAAAAGTTTAGAATACTTTATATTTCAAAGGAAGACTTTACAGCTTATAAGAACCAAATTTCACTGCTTAGAAAAGGAAAATTATTTTGTAAGGTATTTTCAAGATTCATATTTAAGGCTTAATAAAAACAGTGTCTTTGGAAAGACCTGACACGGTAGTCAAGAAACTTTATGACAACATATATTTTTCAGATGATGTTTTATTAACAACAAATACAAAATTGTTAATCATTGTTTATTCATTCTCTGATGTTTAAGTTTAAAGATGAAGCTTTTCCTTGACCAGTTTTACAGACTTGTAAATATAGCATTGTAAAAAATTAAAGCAAAAATAATTGTGACAATAAATTAAGAAAATGTGAGAAGGAGGAGGATGAGACAAACCCAACCCATCAAGGAGAAAATGCATTAGAAGCAATAGAAAAGTTAAGCAATAGAATTGAAGTATCATACTATATTCTCCTTCCAAGAGGACTTTGGGGGTTTTGCACATGAAATAAAATAGCAGCAAAGAAAAAGGGTAAGTACAAGTGCATTTGTGTCCCACTGGAACTTGTTCTTATTAAGCAAAACAGTAGTACTCATCAGAATCAATTTTTGGATGCTTATGCAGAGACTGTGAGTCCTCCGTGACAGAAGAATCACTGAATTTGTCCAGATCTGAAGGGGTCTGGTGACCAGGAACATCATCCACTAAGGTGTCCAAGTAACTCCCCACTGATATTCCATCCAGTCCATCACTACAGTCTTGCAAACTGTTACAGCTGCCATGGAGCGATGTCTCCTGACTTTCTAGCAAGCTGCACAGGCTTCCACTCAAACTGCTGCCTCTGCTGGCTATGGCTTTCTCTTCAATCATCCACTTTATTGATTCAATACTTTCATTGATGAGTAGGAGCTGGCGCATAAGCTTCACATCAGTGGCTCGGAGATTAACCTACAAGGCAAAAATAATTAAAAAAATTACTCTTTTCATAATCAAGCCAAGGAGCAGGCTTGAATGGGCTACAATAAAACACAAAAGAAATTCCATCTTTCCTATCTAGGACAAATATATTTCAGTAACTAGTAAAAAAACCTCACAAGCAAACAAAAAAAAAGCCCCAGAAGTATACCTATACTAATACTGGTCAGCCTCCCTAAGCAGTCCATTAACAGGACTGATAGTCAATGGCAAAACTTGTACGCACCCTGGTACCATGCTGTTTAGATGAGAAACACAGCTGCTATGACAACTCCTGGGGATAGCCTTCCAGTAATGAGAGAAGCAAGACACAAAGCCATTTCTATTTAACTCTACTCTAAGCTACTTATGGCTACAGATGTCTAGGCATTTAGCCCTAGTTATCCTTACTATGGCTACCTGGGAAACCTAATATTTTCAGATGTGCATAATTTGGAAAAAAGCTTGTGGATATTCAACTTTTACTCACGCTCTCCTTAGTGGACACTAAAATCTGCTATATAAATGTCTGAGAGTTGAAATATTTAATTTATTGAAACTGTAGCTTTCAGTTATTTTAACCCATAATAGATGAAGGTGATGAAGTTCAGAGTTAACAACGTATTACAGGCATGGAGCAAGCATTTGCCATAGCTAACTAAATAAAAAGTGGACTTTAAGAACCAACTCTTACTTTCTCACTTAGTTGTAGTGGTTGATGCAAACACATAGAAGGGTTAATAGTAATGCACAGTGGAATATTACAGTGTTGCATTTCACAGATATATTTGAGTTAACCATCCTAATGTGTTCCTTAACAGGCAAACTGTATAAAACCATTTTTAAGTCACTTCAGCTGACAAATAAAGGTGAGACTTAAACCTTATATTCATTGTTTCCTTCTCTTCATCTGAAATATCATAGGTACTGGAAAAAATAATCTGTGACCCTGCCATATTGAAAATTTGAAAGTCTTCACTCAACTGAAAAATAAAGTAAAAAGAAGTAAGACCTATTACATCAGACAACAGATATTTTATACAATTCTTCAAGTCCACAATTGTACAGAAAAATAGTACCTGTATTGTTCATATACAATGGACTGGAACAGAATGAGTATTCTCAGGAAGCAAAGACTGTATCTTGTTTTGCCAAGAGTATAATCTGAACATGATCCTTTCCATATTCAAATGCCATCTTCTCAGTACCCCAAATTTCCCCAACTGGATAGAGTTGTTTAAAAATTACTTTAATGTATTTTTATTCTCTTAGACACTGAAAGATTGTTGTGGATCCAGCTAGGACTCTTCCTAGCAGCTGTTATGGTTTTGCTCCCTGTATCTGTGACCAAAGCATGTCAGTAGCATTCCAGTGTTTCAGCTCTTGCTGAGCAGGGAGTGCAATCAAGGCCTTTTCTGTTTTTCACTCTGCACCCTCAGCAGGTAGGCTAGGGCCGAGAAAGATGAGTGAAGTGGACAGAGATGGGACAGTTGACCAGAATTCATCAAATGGTTATTTCTTGCCATAGAATGTTGTGCTCAGCAATAAAACCTGTGCATTTAATCTTTCCTTTACAGCTGCTGCTTGGGGGCCAGCTTGGTCTACTGGTGGGAGATGGTGTGTCACTGACTTTGCATCACTTGTTCATTCAATTTATTTCCTTAATTTTTAAACTGTCTTTGTTACAGTCTAAGTTTTTCTCACTTTTGTTCTTCTAATTCTCTCCCCTGCTCCCACTCGAAGAGGAGAAGAGAGTGAGTGAGCAGCTGGGAGTGATCTGGTGCATGTTTAGTTACTGGCCAGGGACAACCCAATACAAAGACATTTCGAGCTTTGCCAGTAACAGACTGCCTGTATAACCGTCATATGTATTCCCACTTCCTTCCCCAGTCCTCAGAATGACCTCTGAATTATTCTCAATCCACTATCACAAGATTTAACACAGCTAACCTGGTACTGTGCAAAACAGCTCTACCTACCATTCATAGTTTTAACAATATTGCCCATCTATCATTGTTTGAGAAGTGAGGTTATGAAAACAGATTGACTATTTTGTAGTTCTCCTGCCCAAGCCAATTCCTCTACTCTAACTAATAAATCACTGTAAACCATTTGCTCGGCAACTAGGCTGTCACGAAAGCAGTAAATTACCCAACTTCTCAAATGCAACTACAGACTTCAGCAACTTGCTGAATATAAACATGCTCAAAGACAAGTTTCCCAAAAGGCTGATTAAGGAAATGTTTAACAGAACTAGCACCAACATGACTCAAATGAAACAGTCCCTTTTAGATAAAGTAGGCATCTCATATATTTCAGATTCAGTTCACAGGAAATATTTTTTTTTCTCTAAATACAGCAACAGCTTCAGCATTTTTGTGGAGTAGCCTTACTGGAAACAATTCTTTGCATTCCTGAGTACTAGAATCCTCCTCCTCCTAGCTACCATGTCATTCCAAATCTCCCATATCAAGAGTGTGCTTTTCCTAAAGCAAATACTAAAATGTAGTTTAACAAGTGTCATCTTTCTTTAATATGGTCTATTTCATAATCTGTTCAATAACACAAAAATGTCAAAATGACATTTTTTTGCCCCTTATGTGCTCTAGCACAGAAATAATCACATGAGTTTTTACTCACTTATGTAGCTGCAACCCATTTATCTTGGAAGTTGTTGGAGTACACAAGTTGGAGTGTTCTTAGAGTAAACAAGTCAGTTCAAGACTGGTTCAGCTAACAGGACTAAACACAATAAAATCTCACCATGCTTGACAGCTGCATTTGTTATGCACAGTAACAGGTGCATTTCAGGAACAATCTAAACAGCATATCATAGCTAATACAGCCTTTTCAGACCAGTTTTTATAGCTATCCCTTAAGTTAAAGCTAGAGCACACACTGGACCACTATAGGGAAGGTGCATGTTATTATGGACCAATTCTCAGCAAAAACTTACAGTGTATAAAGAAAACTACAAAAGAGTGAAAACTAATTTCCTATTACAGGTTAAATTTTATATAGTTTTGCTTAGTCTTGCTCCATATATTTCCACAATAGTGCTGATCACAGTACGGAATACTAAATGTTTGACATTTAGAGCTAGTCAGAGCAAGAGAAAATAATGAAATTAAAGTGACAGCATCTTTCAAGTAACACATTCTGGTAGTGTAAGTGCACAGATTAGCATTCAGAAAAAAACCATAACTTTAATCTGGAAGGAATAACTGGACTAAACATCTGTCTGTGCCTCCCTCTCATACCTGTTGTTCTAACAAAATATTTCTTCCTCTCTTTTGGTCTTCTGTAATAATATGTACAACACTCTCATAATTTGCTCAAGAGAATTGATATACACATAAACATAAAGGCTTTTGTGTACATATATATGCAGAGAGACACACAAATATCCATGCTATTTTTTACTATAATTCAGTGTTTTTGAGAAAGATTGACTAGGTTGTTGCTTTTAGAATAAAACTCTGAATGACCACGACTGCTAACAAAGACAACTATTGCTTCCTGGCAGTCACCCAAAGTAGTGCATTGATCACTTGCCTTTTGGATCATAGTCACATATGTAGTCACAATCTGGGCAAAAGAGCCTTGCATTCTGCTGCTGCGTGTTCTGCAGACATAGCTTCCAGTCAGTTCCAAACACAGTGGGTCACACTCCCCTCCAGAAATGGCAAACCTAGACTGGTAATATACCCTGCTAAGCTGTGAAAGCTGTTTGAAATGTTAGATTCTTCCTGCAGATTACTTTCTTTTAAATTGCTGGCTTCACATGCTGCTTCTTCTAATTACAGGAACTCTGCAAGGATATTAACGGCAACCATAAAACGTGGCTTCAGGAAAAGATATCCCTAAGTTTATTTAAATTATTTCAGTTTCATTTCTTCTCAACACATTTATGCTCTGTGCTGTAAAGAGTCTACTAGTAAAAGAAAAAGAAGTGAGGGACCCTAAAGCAAGTATTTTTTTCAGGCTAAGTCTTTGAGCCAGAGCACAGTGAAGTAAGTCCTCACAACAGGATTCAGGGAGCTATTTAAGTCACTCCGATCAGAAGCTCTGCTCTGCTCTGCATCTCAAAATGAATCTAGGGTTAGCTGCTCTGGAATCTGTGTTCTAAAACATCTTAAGTTTGGACACAAATTCCATGCTAAGTAGAAATGGATGGAAACAGTAGCAAAGTACAGTACTCCTGGGGAAGTCTCTCAGACCTTCCCAGGCCTGGGAAGTCCGGCAAAAGTAACAAACATGGGGAGGGTTAGATGAAACTACCTGCATCCAATTCCATCTGTTGCTAAACACTACCACACCCATCTCTATCACAATTTTATAAACAGAATTTCAAACCTGTAGAACTTTTCCATACTAAATAGGTGTGCATAACCACTATGGTTCAGGAGTATTAATGCTACTATTGTTTCCATTTCCTAAGACGCGTCAAAGATAGCTTTCTGCTTTCCTGTTCAATTTCTTCTATTTCCCTTAATCAGGATGAAGAGCTTGCCAGCTATGCCTACCTCCCCTTTAAGTTTTAAAAGGAAGGTTACCTCAGCTTCTCATAAAATAGCAAATTCCATCAATTAATTCCAGATGCAATTAAAAAAAAGCAATCGATGAATGTCCAAATAATAATTTGTTTTGCAGTCTGAGACATCTCTTCTGAAAAAAAGCTAACCTTACCCCATTTTCTCCTGGTGTTACTTTTACTATTACAAACACTGAATAACAAGTTTTAAAGTAAGTAAGGAAATTAATTTAAGAGGCAAAAGATGAGGAAAATAAAACAGTGGCTGGCAATTACTCAAGTCTTATCAAGATACAAATATGGTAAGAAGATATATAAGGATTAAAAAAATGGTCAACAAAACCTCATAGACTAATTATGTGAAACCATAATAAGCTAAAATACCATAAGCAACTTATTCAAAATACGTGAATTCAAGTTTTATTTAACTGCAGTCACCAAGTTAACAAGTTTACAACAGGGATAATCTGGAGACACACAGAGGAATTGTTTATAAGACACCATCTCAAAGCATGAAGCATGCCATTTGAGGGTAAGCAAGCTGAAAGTGATACTACAACAGCTTCTCAACACCAGTGAGTAAAAGAGATGCTTTTTTTTCCATTTAACATGTCTAAATAAAATAAAATCACAAATAACAAATCATGTCTGCTCCTTTAACAAACAGGATGATTAACAGGCTGTGCAGGAGCTACATCCTACTTAAATTAAAACATATGCATGTGCATGTCTCTAAACTTCTTGCCTGCTTCTAAATTGTCCCACTGATTCAAGGTCTTAGAACTGGTTTCTTCATATAATTATGCTGCTTTAGGCAATGGTATTTCAGGATCAAGATAAAAAAAAATCAGAATACCTAGGCTGACTTCTGAATTTGAACTTCTGAATTTGAATCTTCAGCATCTCCTGTTAAAAATGAAGGGAGTTTTACATGACAGAGGATAAGAAAACAAGTTTACTGTCATTAAGTGGAAGGCATCTTCTCTGGAGGAACAGTAACTGATTGTGGGAATGTGCAACATGCACTCCACAGCAAAGCCAGCTAACTGTGGTAAATTCAGACACCACAAAAATTCAAGCTAACACAACCAACCTGACTGAAACTCTGTATAAGTTCTCTCAAAACAATGGAGATGTGGACCAAAGCCTGGAAGAGAATGAGACTGTTGGAGTCAAGGGAGGTGCTACAATGTTCATCATTATGCCTTCTGTCTCTGACTGTGATTTACCTCACACTGAGCTAGCTAAATTAAATTTCAGTCAACAGCAATAATTGTAGATCAACAACTTTTTCTGCATCTTGCTTCTTTTAGCACGGACTTGTGTTATAATATATTGCTGTATCATTTTCCTGTTTATTTTCTTCTGATTTTTAGGCTTGTGGTAAACTTCAGACAATGAGGGAGCACATAAAAAAGCTACATATAGATACCAAAGCTAAATTTTTGTGATCCATTGTTGATTTGCAGTTATGGTTCATTGATCTACCTTTTTTCTGCAAAGTAAGTAAGTTACACTGACCTTTCTCAGCTGTACTTCCACAAATGAGTCACAATAAAAACATTGTGGCAGACCACATAAGTTTTGATCACTTAATTTTTGACTTCTTTTGCAAGAGATTGTTTATAATCTTGTATCTCTTGAAGATTCCAAATTTGTTAAAACCCTCATATCAGATTTTTTAGGTAGCGTTCATTACAATGGTTGAACTCCCAGCTGCTCATAAAGCGAGTAGTCATTGAGTTCTCCGTTTCTGTCTGCACCCTTAGCTACTTTAAACAGAGGCTCCAGCCTAGCCATTGTCCTGCTTCGAGTTCCTGCATTTCCACTGCAATCCTTCACCAAGAGCTCGCAATAAGTATTTCCACAGGTCTGTCTGTAAAATCTGCCAGCCACAAAACACAGCTCTGAGCACAGTGACTTTTAATTAGGAAGGAGAAAGACCATGTGATTCCACATCAGCCACAAAAGGATTTTACTGTAAGGAGAGGTTACCGATCCATTAGCTAAAGCAAGGAAGCAGGCAGGTCAGGTCTGAGCCACCACCGGAATAATGTAGGAAAACAGACCAGAATAATTAGGAAGCAGAGCAACTTCATGAGAAGCAAGTTAGTTCAGTAGGCAATGAGCATAAATAATTCAATGAGCAGGTTCCAAGGACGAATCTTGCAAATATATGAAAAAAATGTTATGCTAATATGCTCATCATCTGATACAGGAAATTTCAGTACTGGCGATTTACATTTTTCTATTTTAATATTTTAATTTTATGCATACTAATTGTTTCCCTTATACTTAACAGGAAAATACATTCCACCAAGCTGTGCAATTGTTTAGTCATATTACCTCTGAAAAAATTGAAAAAGTTAATCTCAAGGCCTTTTTTCACTGCCTTGAAATATGCATGGTCCTTGTCTGGGCAGTATGTGTGGGCAGCCTGCCAAGTGCATTAATACCTTTGATAATAACATACCAATGATTATGATGAATCATTTGATCAGTAGGATATACTTTTTCTCCTAACATTATAGTGTTTGAGGTATCTTCTATGCTTAAGTGTAATAAAAAAACATTCCCGGGGAAAAAGTATATTTTTATTTTTTTCTTTTGTTTTTTTCCATCTCTTAATTTTGCTGTGAAAAAGATGAAGCTATTTAAGTATCTCCTAAGTAGATATGAAAGTGACTGTCAAAAGGAAACATGACATAAAATTGAAAGCAAGTAGAAGGAAAAAAAAGTTAATTAGTCAGGTTCTTATTTCCTCACCTCCTGTCCAAATAAAACAAATGTTAAATAAGCATTTTAAATACACGGAATTAACACAAAATTCAAAGAAAGAAACATCCCATCACAAAAGGATAAAAAATATAAAAGGAAAATCCCAGCTCTTTTAAAGTTTAGTTGAACTAACATGAAAGAAAGCAGTGAGAAAATGTAGGGATTTGTGAAGAGGAAAAACTTCTAATGCTGTTGGAAGGTTTTACTGAATGTTTCCAAATATCTCAAACTTCTGTCAAAAAAGCTTCATCTGACCTTAGAAATGTATCTACTGTGCCAAAGGTGAACATGTCCAGAACAATCCATAATATGGACCCACATTTGTTGACAGACAAGATAACTCCATTGCAAACATTCAGGTCAATACGAAGCTGTAGCATTTGGCTGCGAGTGTCAGAAAGTGTTACAGCAGATGGACGATCACAGGATCATTATGAAGTGTTCTGGACACCAGCCACAATGCAGGACTGCATGCATCTTCTGATCAACATGAGACAGCACCGGGGCTCAAGAACATATGTAATTTCTTTTTTTGTTCATTGGATTTCACTCTCTGCCTTATTTATGTCTGTCCTGACCAAAACATACTCTTAGAAACACTATGCAAAAAAAATGAAAAATTATAATAACCACTCCATACCTGTTTATCCCTTCAAAATTAATTACTTTTAATACTGGCACTATGGAAATTACTCAAAAGCATACAACTAAAATAAAAGAAGATAATAGGGTTTGCTTACAGGTATACGCAAAGTTTGAAAATACTGCCTCTATAGAGATAACAGCAAAGTTTGAAAACATTTTAAAACCTAAAAAATCCCCAAAAACCAAGCCTATAAAAAAAAGACATCAAAACACTCAACATTTCATTGAATCGCAACTGAGACACAACAATAGAAATACTGGAGAGAAATCTGAAATCTCTTGAAATTCAAGTCTGATTTCACAATACCACTGGACACATACAATTAAAAAAAAAAAGTCATTGCCTGAATCTCCCCAGAATTCAAAATGGAATTCTGTTTGAAACAATTCTGTGTTCTGGAGATGGGGTATATCCTATTGAAAGCATATTTTTAATCTAACAACAAAATCTCTAGTAAAGGCAACCTGCAGTCCTATTTACTGAAAGTTTATCTGAATTAGAATCAAAAAGAACTTCAAGACAGCCTTGGTATTATAAATTATCAAATGAGCTCCTAAAAAAACCTTAGTAGTCCTAGAAACTGATTTGCTAATAAGTGGGATTTTTCCCCTATTAAAACATTATGAGCGATAAGTTCCCATGATAAATTTTTGAATATAAATGATTCAGTATCTTAAAAAATAAGGAGTTTTGTTTCATTTTATGTTCACTTTGTGATCTGTTTGAAATTCCATGTCTTTCAGCTTACTTTTTCCTCATCCAAATCTCAGTGCTGTAATCACCATTCTCCTAAAATATGGTCCCTACACAGTCTTTACATCTCTCTGAAAGTACTAGCAAGTTTGAGGTTTTAGATATCATCAAATGGCCTATTTTGAGTCTTTCAAACAAAACCACCTTTTTAAAACTCCAGGTATCTACAAAAAAATTAAGTAATTTAGTTCTTTCTCATCTACTAAGAAGGTACCGAATAGCTAGAAGCTAACCTGCATCTGGGATCAAAGGAATAAAAATCAAGGAGCAAACAGGCTACAACCATTTCTAGCAAGCTAAAATACTGAAACTGGCCAGCACAACAAGATGAGCAGGCTGTTAGAAACTACACCAGCTGCAACTTCTGAGCCCTTTTGGCTCAAAAACCCACAGACCCCTTTTTTTCCCACAGAACACACCACAGCAATTCATTCCAGAGGTCACAAGCTGTGATTGTCAATGAATGCTAACAATTAAACAAACACACATCTTATGCTTCCAGGCTAGGATGTCAGAAGGTAGTAAGAGTAACTAGTCGTAAACTATTAACTACAAGGCAAGACCAGGCACTGTAGGTAACATTTTCTTTCCACATTATTTGATCAATTCTCTGATCAATAACTTATATCCACACCACATAGTGCAGTCCTCAGCTTCTCCAAAACAACTCTAGCTCATGCCATATACTTTTATATACTCTTTTACACTTTGCACTAAAACCTGTTCTTAGCAAAGATTTCTACATAGAAGAGCACTGGGGCATTATGAAGTGATTCTAGTTCAGCAAAGAATATTAATCATAGCTGTCAATGCAATTATCAGATGTATGAGTAGCTATAGAAGGAATCAAGGTGATTGCTTACATATCTCATTTCTTCTTCTATAAGGAAGTACTAGCTACTAAGGTAGTTGGGGAGGAAAAATAACGTGCAAGACTTGCAAAACATGGCTAGGGAAAGACATATATGGCCTTTCTGAATAACCAAAGGTAACCTGGGAAAAGAGAGAACTAGTCAAGGAAAACACAGCAGAATTTGGGCTAGAGAAGTTTGGTTGTATTTGAAAAGAGCTGGTAACAGCTCTTCTGAAGAAATTTTGTTATTAAACTTCACAGAGTACAAACTAATAACAATGAAGGAAAGAAATTACAAAATATTAAAGATCATAGTGTTTTTTGGTTGCATTTTCTTTCTTGTCCGAAATGGGTGGACTGATGCTCTGCACTGGTGAATGCCTAAGCAGCTTTATGAAGTTATCATCACAGATGGCTACCTCATCTGGCTATGGGGAAAACAGCAACATGCCTTCATTTCCCTGCCTCAGTCACAGCAACTGGTAGCAGGAGGTAACAAAGGAGGATGTAAATTCCATAGGCCTTTGAAGAACATCACTATTAGTTTGGTTTGCTAGTAGCAACACTCTTCTCTTGCAGAGAGGCTTTCTCCTCTCTCTGCTGCAGCAGGATTTACAGTTTTCTCCTACAAACCCTGTAACACTAGAACCCTGCCACATAACACCACTTGAAAAAATATTTCAGTGCACTGCACAATTCTGCCAAGACATGTGGACAAGTCATTAACAGTCACAGTGGTTAAAATAGCCCTGTGAAGGCAAAATGCAGTTGAAGTCACAGAACAGGAAAAGTCCTGTAAAAATTATTCTGCCTTCATATCTGTCCCCATCATAGCTGTATAGTTTCAAGAAGACTAGAAAAATAGCCTGAAGTTGACAATGACTCCTTGAATGACTTCCCCAATTTGTTATGTTTCTGTTCGGGCCCATCTAAATCTCATTAGTCAGAAAACATTCCTACCCACAAAAAGGGCTCTTCAACACCAAAATCCAACCTAAACCCCCCACAGTATCACTTCCATTATTTAGCCTTTGTCTAACAAAGGAAATGGTCTGTATTAGCTGCCAAACTCCAAAGGCTGTGCCAGCCTTTCAATGTGGCTGGAACAGGTCTTCCCCAGACACACTTATAAAGGTGTACATATTAATCTCACTCCAGGAAGAACACTAGATATTCAGAATCAGAGAATCATGAGAGAGTTGCAGTTGGAAAGAACCTCTGATCTAATGCCACATCACTGCTAAAGCAAGTTCAACAGGATCCAGTCCAGGCAGGTTTTCAAAATTTCAAGAGAGGCAGACTCTACAACCTCTCTGGGCAGCCTGTTCCAATGCACAGTCATCCTCAAAGTAAAAAAGCTTTTCCTTATATTTGGATGGAACCTTTTGTATTTCAGTTTGTGCTCATTGTCTCTTGTCCTGTCACTGGGCACCACTGAAGAGAGTCTGGTCCCATCTTCTTGACATCAACTCTCAAGGGTCTTACATTGGTAAGATCCCTGTTCAGCTATCTCTTCTCCAAGCTAAACTGGCCCAGTTTCTTCAGGCTTTCCTTATAAGAGAGATGATGCTCCAAACCCCTACAAATCTTTATAGCCCTCTGCTGGACCAGCTCTCCAGTAGCTCCTTCTCTTAAACTGCTAAGCCCAAAATAGATCCCCACACAGCACACCAGATATGGCCTCACCAGGGCTGAATGGAGGCCTGTCTACATGATTTTTACTAGTTTTCTGAAGAGGTGGCAAGACAATCCAGATCCTATTCCTCCTTCCATAGAAATGCTTCATAGTTTCCTCCTTGGTGTCAGGACTCTTTTTTCCTAGTAATTCGTAATTATTGGAAGGATTTTAAAAACTCAGAGTTTAAAAACTCTGAAGTTTTCAAATTAAAAAGTTTTTAAACTGAGTGTTACGAAAGTAATGTCCAATGTTTGCTGTAGCTCATAAGCAAGTGTGACCTAACAAGAGCAGTGCAACTATCTCAAATACAACACTTCTTTAAACCAATGGAAATCCTGTCGGAAGAAAAGAAAAAAAAAAGAAAAATTCAAAGCAACCAAGCTGTTCTATTTTTTTCTACCTTGGGGTAAAAATGTGTGAGCTTGAAAACACTAGTTGCATTATTGTTCTTAGCTGTGTTTCCTTCTGTACCTATAAAGAGACAGGGTTCACAGCTAAACCAGAATGCAGCAAAATGGCTCTTCTTCTGGAAGCATTTGAGTCATGAATGCAGCTGATATCTAACAGCAGCAAACAAAATCACAAATTATGCCAGTGAACTGTTTATAGAACCTGAAACCCTCAGAAATTGAAGAGCAATTTACCATTGCTTTAAAGTCACTAAATGCTTTCACTTCATCTGGCACTGCACCCACCAGGGCCACACAGCACCGAGAGGAGTTCATTGTACAGCATGGCAAAGGAAACATTCAGATAACTTCTCTGGCAGCTTAGCTAGTTTGTGTTTACAGTTAATTAAGAAATGTGCCAAACCATTCTCCTGACAAACTGTAAGGGTTAAGAATGGCTAGGTTGATGGGGATAGGCAAGGATTGGATTGCTGAGGCCAGAGTTGCATTGGTGTGCCAGTACGCTCTTTTCCATGTTTATGGAAGCTGTAGGTGAGTTTCCAAATCCTGACAAAATGGAGTAGCTGACTTTATATACTTATATACCTGACATATTTTTACTCTCCAATGTCCTTCCTTATCTTCTTCTATGCAAGAAGAGAAACCTGCTTGAGAGCTACTTCAAAAGAGGGGGATTCTGAGATACATTTTATCTTCAGGCAGGCACCAGAGGGACTCTGAAACACAACAAGTGACCAGTGAAATGAATGACCATCCCAATATCCTTGTAGACTTGAATAGCTTGAAAGGTTGAACTATGTTGTTTATATCTTTCAAAGATTTAATACACGATGGTTTATGGACCCTCTGGACGTGTTTTGGTCACTCATTTTGGTCACCCTCCAAATTAGAGCTGCTTCCAGTTACTTACCATGAGCACTTTCACCATGGGAAAAAGCTTTTAATTAGAAGCCCACATTTAGGGGAGTAAGGCTGGATAGTATAGGCTACGAGTCTGCCTTCACAACAAAAAAGTTTCTCTTTTATTATGAGATTGTCTTGTATTTTTATGATCAGAGCTCTACATCCTTACAAACAGTAAACACAGAACCATCTTTTGGAACTGCTTATGTATAGTAAGCATAACTTCCATGTTTGTAAATGCAAGTTAAATCCATCAGAGAAATTGCACTCAATTTAATTGAATTCCAACTACTTTTCAACAGCTCAGATCCTCTGTCTTTTCACTCCTGTAACTTCATCTTCATTTGCTTCAGATCCCAGTAACCAGCCTCACTTCCAGGACATGAACAGAAATGAAACACATGGAAAATAAACTTATCCACTGAGGAAAGTATACTGGGTTTTGACTTTGAGGGTAGAGAACAGACAAATAATCTAGTAACCTTTAAAACATGAATTGAAAATATATTATTTTTCTTTTACTATTTACTGTTAGGAAAAAGGAAGTATTGAAGAGTAGAAATGCACTTGTTGGCGGTCACCTCTGCTTAATATACATATTTGGTATTGTGCATTTCAAGTTTTTCCTGCTCATACACAAAAGATAACCTTAATTTGTTGTTGCTATAAGTAACCACATAAAAGAAAGCATCCACACAAAATTACGATGATCAAAGGGCTAGAAAATCTGCCATAGGAGGAAAGACTTAAGGAGGTAGGTCTTTTCTCCCTAGAGAAGTCCTGGGGATAGGAGTATCTCCTCACAGCATTCCAGTAATTTGGACTGATACAAAGAGGACCAGGAGAAGTTTCATCTTAACATGAGCTCAACTTTTTTCAGCGAAGGCAATCAATCATGAGAATGATTGAAGGCAATCAGCCTCCCCAGTTACACAGCTGAGGTTTTCATGATGGACTGAATGACTGACAATGTCACCCAGACTCCCTTCCCTTCTAAAGGTGGAACCAGATGGTATTCTGAAGTAGCCCTTCCACCCCAGGCCATTCTATGAAAGCCATGCTGTTATGATGCTTTAATCAGAAAGGTTATAATCAGTTTGCTAAAAGTTACCATAAACTGTACAACTCTGTGCAGAAGTGGTTTAGTATTCACATCATTTCACTACAAATTGTCAGGAATCAGACTTCAAAAACCAACTTCAATGGCTCTTCTACTCTTGAAAAAGTAATCAGGAAGGAATAATGAAATTATAATACATGTTTTCTGAAAAAAAAGCTGGCAAAAGTCTCACAGTACATGGGCAGTCTAACTGGAAGTCTTGACCTTAGTATCCCTGATGCGGCTGTGATGATTCACATCACACAGTTGCATGCACACTGAAGGACCTCACACTGATGCTGCTCGCTAAGGTACCAGCAAGGTTTCATGCACTCTTGGCCACGCAGCAGCAAAGGCTGAGTAAGAACAGACATAAACTCTGAGTACAACACTGAGATGTTCTACAATTCAAATCCTTCTTTCTGCCAGGCACTGAGTGAGGTTTGCCAGTCAAAACATATGTTTAAATATGTATTAATTTAATAACCTTGGTCAAGTCATCCTACCAGAGATGATCTGAAAAAAGGGAAAACTTGGCAAAGTACTGGCACTATAATTAAGTTGCATTTTTTCCTTATTAGAGTTGATTATTTTCCCCAAGGATTAATCGACAAGACCATTTTAACTAGTCACTCTCATAATCACTGCCCAATCTGCGTTATATGCAAAAATTGCAAACTCCTCTACTACATCATGCAAACTGGAGTAGCATGGAGAGAACTTGCTAGCAAGACAGAGGATTAACCCCTCTTTCAGTGAACTTCAGGAGGACCTGGGGAAACAAGTTTATTTCTATTTCTGTATGCCTTCTTTTTGTCTAAGAGTCTCACTTCAGGGATTCACTGAATAATGGCTCATTAAGAAACAAAGGTTAATCAAACTCACCTGCACAGTAATTTTATTTTCAAGATTTTATCTTCAGTCAAGTTTTTAAGCAAAAATTACAATTAATCTAATTGAAAACCAGCATGGGATATACAGCTTTGCATTGCTGATGAGACACACTGAAGCCAGATCTTGGCTTCAGTTAAGACAACTGATGTTATCATACAAAATAGTGAATGTGGCATCCTGCACCTACAGCATGTGTTAAAGAGATATTTCAAGTCACAGATGTAGATTTTTTAAAATCAGTCCTTCAAAGAAACTAATAAATGCAGATCCTCCAAAACTGTGCATCTAATAAATCTGAGAAAATATGAAGTTTGTCAGACTCTTTAGGGATGATAGAATAGGGTTACAACAGCCCTGTCTTTCAACCTGAACCTTCATTAATGTGCTAGGGATAGTTAAAAAACAAACAAACCCAAAACCAATAAAAAAGTAAAAAGAAACCAAACTATCGAAAACACCAAGAAGGATTGCCATTGTAATTATCCCATTTGCCTTAATTCCAGTTTCATTTTGTTAGGGATCAATGTTAATTGCCTTTAAAAATAGTTATACTAAAATTGAACTAGGAGAACAAAGAAGAAGAAAACTCAAGCAATGAGTTAGCATGAAGAATATTCCTCTATCTTAAATGGCTTTAGCATGCTCAGCTCCTTGAAAATAGGATTATTTATCCTTCAGTCTAAAAACTGCTGCACTCAGTATACCCACCTGGATGATTAGACTCACTAACACAATTTGATTCTTAACAGTATTCACTGGAAGGAATCTCATTAAAAACCCCAGCATTGCCATCTACCCCTCACTTCCAAGACACATATTATCTTTTCTGCCTTAAATATTTTCATGTAAGACATTTTTTTAGATTTTTGTATGTAATGCAGGCTATACTGTGTTTATATTTCTAGCTTGTAAAGAGACACTAAAGAGCTGAGTTCGGAAACTTTTGAATTTAAAGGGAAAAATCCACCCTATATCTTTCTTTGAGTGTTAAAGAAAATCTCCCTTTGAGTTACCCCAGAAGGAGAAATGAGGTTTTACAAGCAGTATCATTTCAGGCTGCAGAATGAGACTCACAGATTATTTACTGCAGTGAAGGTGCATGTGTTGAAAGGTGTCCTCAGAGCATGGTACACTAGAAAAAAGGCTGCAGCTATAAAGGTTTATGTTCCGCTCCCCAATGGAACATTCCACCTGTAAGACCATAGGAAGAAAGATTTTAACAGTGACAAATTTCACACTGAATCAAGGGTCAGATAGGGGGAAGTGTTCATTCCACCCAAGTTTGACCAGAGCACAGTGTTTTGACACACGCTGGCAATTACATCTTGCTTGTTCTCTAATTTATGGCCTTATAACTCAAAGGTTTTCAGGATCCAATGTAGTCTCCATCATGGACTTCATGGGAAAATGGAGGATAAGAAAAGCTAAGTAAACCTGGCCCAGCAGATTGGTATTTCAAGAACAATATGCTGTGTGCTTTGTGTGTGATTTCAGTGGCCATTTGCAAAATCAGGCGTGAGGTAAAAACAACTATCTTGAACTGCAAAAGAATCTGAAGGAGCAAGGGAAAGCCTCAACTCCTTCACCCAGACAGTTGCCACATACACTCCATCTATTTGTCAGGTACTGCAGCTCACAGTCAAACCCAGCATTTCCAAGTCAAACACTGTCTTTTTTTATATACCACTAGAAAAGAAGGACCTGAATAACCTTGGGTTTTACATGTTTACAGAAAGTTCTTTTCAAGTCTGGAATCAGCAAGTAACAAAAGCAGAGGTAGGTCTATCCAAAATTCAGTAAGCTGTAGAAGCTGCCACCATTGTACAACTAGAAAAAAGTGAACACATGACACTTGGTTTTCTACTTGTTTCCATTTTTTGCATGTTTACTACTGCAGCAGACTACTTTTCTACATGTCCAAGACTGTTGTCTTACACAAGACCTCCTATGCCTTGCAGCAAAGCCAAAGAATAATGCACTAGAAAGAGGTGTGAAATAAGAAAACAGAGGTTTTAGCTCCATTTTAGAAATTATATGCAATAAAATGATGAAAGAAACATAGAATGGAACCACAATTTTTACCTGATATTATTCTTAAATTTATAAAATATGTCCACTAAGAAAACTACAGCAGGGAAAGGGACAGATTAAGAAGCTGAAGAAACCCTTAGGGTTGAGGAAAATCCTGAAGATGCCAGAGACTAGAGCAAAAAAACCCAGGAAGGTAGTTCACTTTCACACTCTGGATTACAGAAGATAGCTGAGAGCATGGGAAAGGTATAGACAGGGTACCAATACTTCACAGTTAGTCATTGTACTGGTGGTTTAATGGGCACATACAGACCAGAAGCGCTAAGAGCATTGTAACGTGTCTCCTCTTACTCAGCATGAGAAATTAGTTCAGATAAGAAAAGTCAGTCAGTCACTGACGTGACAAAAAACAGGAGAGGGACTAAAACATGCTCCTGCTTACTACAGGGAGAGAAAGCAGAAACTCAGTGCAGAGAGGAAGAGGCAAAAGAAGAGTGTGACATGAAATCTACAAGTGCGAAATAAGTGAAGAGTCCAGCTTGAAAGGAAAAGGTGATAGGGCAATTCACTCAGGTCCCCCTTCCTTAACAGGCCTAGTTTTCTTGACATGAACAGTCATATTCTGTCAAAACTCTTGGCTACCTCATTTGGTGCCTTTGCAGTCTGACATCCCATACATGATAGGCTACCTACAGGTCATAGTGAAACCATCATGCAAGCTTAAAACCAAAATATAAGCATGAGATAAGCAGACAGTGTTTTAACTTAAATTCCCAGTGACCATTACCTAAAATCACAGAATAGCTATGGTTGGAAGTGACTTTAAAGATAATCCAGTTCCAGCCTCCCTGCCACAGGCAGGGACACCTTCCAAATGGCAAGCAGAAAAGGACCCACAATGTCTCTGGGGCAGTGCCCCTGTCCCAGTGCCCCACTACCCTCTGAGTAAACAACTCCTTCCCAATATTTCTGCATCTAACCTCTTCCAGTTCAAAGCTGTTCCCCCTCATCCTGTCACTCCATGCCGTTGTCAAAAGTCCCTCTCCCCAGCTTTCTTGTATGGCCCGGTCTAGGTAGTGAAAGGTGGCTAAAAGATCTCCACAGAACATGCTGATAGTTTGATTTGTGGAGATCTCTTAAATAATATGAAGCCATACAACAGCAGGTGTAATTTCTAATTTTTAACTCTCAGAATATCCATTCTCTTCCCCTTTTTGCCCAGCACACTTATTTTTTAAAAATTCTTACATATAGGTACACAATAGGTACATAGGTACATATAGGTACACAATTATGTACCTATATGTAGCACCACAGAGGGACTTGTGGTATGGCATTGAATTTGTTCACACAGAATAATATTGATTTATTGGCTGTAAATGGCTGAGTTCCAAGATTGTTGCATAAAGTTATCTCAACATGTTGCCAGAAAATCCTCATCTCAACCTGATCAAAATTCATCCCATGTTTAAACAGGCTTAATGACAGGAGCTACATAAAGAACTGCTACTAAAAAGTGTCTTTTGAGACTTTACATAGCACTCACTAATAAAAATGGAAGCTATCTGTGCTCACATATCTGAGGTGACCTGCATTGTCAAGATCGTATCTGCTAAGTGTTCACTAATCACTTCGTCACTTGCTTGCAGAGTTTCCTTTTGGTTTATCTTTGAAAAAAATAAGCCAGTTTTATGGCAACATTTTATGGCAAAATAAACTCACTGAGATGGGAACATAAAGTAGGACAAGCACCTGCACTAAGTAAACAAGATCTGAACTACATACAGGACAGTCCTATGATAGATGACTGGCAGAAGAAAGTATACCATTCAACCAAAGTAGATATAATTGTTTTTTCAAGAATTACTCTTCATCAGCCTGTTTTACGTCTATGAAGTCCAGCAATCAGGTCCCCGAATTCCAGGCCAAATTTCCAGCCTGAAAATATCCTGTGTGTCTTTAGGTTCTGGCCATGAACAGAAAACAGGTGCAATGCAGAAAATGCAGTTACGACAAAGGGATAGTGCTTAATTTCTTTTATTGGTACTCCAGCTTTAAATACTTCGAACGAGTTGACAGGAACAGAAGCCAACTACGAGTCCCTGACGAACTGCCCCGCTGCGAGGGACATAGCCGACAAGTGCCTCGCTCTACGCCGCACCGACGAGGGGCCCCTTGCTTTCCCAGCCGGCAGCAGAGCCCTCGCTGCCGCCCGGCCGCAGGGGGATGGATGAGCGGCGGCTGCTGCTGCGGGGACAGGCAGCACCTCCGTCCCGCGGGGGCCCGGCCGGCAGGGCGCATGCAGCGCGGTCCCCGGCCCGGGCCGCCGCCGGTGCTGCCGAGCGGTGCGGAAGGGCTGCGGCCGGCGCCCGGCTACTCACCATCTCCTGCCTCAGGAGCTGAAGTTTCGCCTCCAGACGGGCCAGGGCGGCAGCGCGGCGGCGGCGGGGCCCGGGGGCCGCGGCGGCGGGGCGGGCCGGGAGCTCCTCCCCGCGCAGGGGCCGCGCCAGGCTCTCGGGCACTTTGCGCCCCAGCTTCTGCTCGACGTCGCGGAGGTCAGGCGGGGCGCCGGTCTCCATGGCTCGCCCTGCTGGGGCCCGAGGCGGCAGCGGCGGCACTACCCGCGCCCGCCCGGCCGCTGCCGGGACGCGGAGGCGCGGAGAACCGCGGCAGCGCCGGGGACGGCGAATGCGCCGCGCGGGGGATCCGCGGCGGGCATGGGCATCTCCCAGGCGCACCGGCCCTTCCCGCCCGCTCCCCGGCCGCCGGGGAAAGGCAACAGCGGCCGGGCGCGGGCGATGGAGAAAAACGGCCCCGCTTCGTGTACGAGACCGCGACGCGCCCCAGTAGCTGCGGCCGGCACAGCGCGACCCGAGTCATCCCGCGTCCCGCCCGGCTGCAACTTTAAAGCCGCGGGCAGGTGGAAGAGGCGCGGCGCGGCCCTCCCACCGCGGTGCCCGTGCGCTGAGGCCCGGCACGCCCGCCCGCGGCCCCGGGGCGCCCCCGCACGGCGGGGACCGCCCAGTCCGGCCCGGCCTGCCAGGGCCGCGGGAACACCGCGTCCCTCGGGACAGCCCGGGCACGGAGAGGGGGACGGAGAGGAGAGGCAGAATGAAAGGGAACAAGGGAAAAAATAAAAAAGAGAAGAAAACAACAACAAAAAAGTGAGAAAACTAGAAGGAAAGGGAGACAGGGAAGGGTGAAAGGGTGGAAGGGTGGAAGGAAGTGGCGGAAGGAAGTGGCGGAAGGAAGTGGCGGAAGGAAGTGGCGGAAGGAAGGAAGTGGCGGAAGGAAGGAAGGAAGTGGCGGAAGGAAGTGGCGGAAGGAAGGAAGGAAGTGGCGGAAGGAAGTGGCGGAAGGAAGGAAGGAAGTGGCGGAAGGAAGGAAGGAAGGAAGGAAGGAAGGAAGGAAGGAAGGAAGGAAGGAAGGAAGGAAGGAAGGAAGGAAGGAAGGAAGGAAGGAAGGAAGGAAGGAAGGAAGGAAGGAAGGAAGGAAGGAAGGAAGGAAGGAAGGAAGGAAGGAAGGAAGGAAGGAAGGAAGGAAGGAAGGAAGGAAGGAAGGAGGGAGGAAGGGAGGGAGGGAGGGAAGGAAGGAAGGAAGGAAGGAAGGAAGTGTCGGAAGGAAGGAAGGAAGTGTCGGAAGGAAGGAAGGAAGGAAGGAAGGAAGGAAGGAAGGAAGGAAGGAAGGAAGGAAGGAAGGAAGGAAGGAAGGAAGGAAGGAAGGAAGGAAGGAAGGAAGGAAGGAAGGAAGTGTCAGAAGGAAGGAGAAAATGAATAGGAAAAAGGGAAAGAAAGTAGAAAAAGAAAGGAAAATGAGAGTCACCCCTTCTCACAAGGGACAGGAGCATAAGTGCAGTGTGAATGGTATTCCCACTTATCAAGCATATTTTATTGCAGGCAAGTGCATTTTCCTTAATATTTCTCTTAATTTTTTGTCCCCCTTCTCTTTAAGAAGCAAAGCAAAGCTGAATCAGTTGCTCTAACTGATAGCAAGACACATGTTGGCTGTGCAGATGGCAGTGCAAATGTGTCCTGTTGCTTCTTGTCCCAGGATGCTCCTTGTCCCATGGCACTGAAAAAAATTTTAGGCACTAAAGTATGATAGCCACACCTGTGGAGCTACCAGTGACACATGTCAAGGGGGTTGAGGAAGTGAGGCCAGCCACTCTAGGTGTCAGGTCCTCTATAGCAACTAGAATCACAAAGTGTGCTTTGCTGAACTTTAGGAAAAAAATGTTTTTACAGCAAACTGGATGCTTTTGGTGAAATAATTTAATCTATACTTTAAAATCTAAGATTTATTATCAGGGACCTTTGCAAGGGTTTAGTTCAGTCAACTAAAAAATCTGCAGATGTATCTGATATCTTAAAAGTACATTGATTTTAGACCAGGACCCTTATTTTATCACTATAACCATCTGGAAATACTGTGTGAGACACATATGAAAAGACATTTATTGCTCTCATGTTTGTCACATATGTTTAGTTCATATGACAAAACACCATTAATACTCTTCTCAGAAAAGAAAGCCAAAACCAGCTGCTTACAAATAACAGTTTTCCTTCTTACTGCCTCCACCCCCAAATATTTCCTGAATTTCTATTTTCATGTAGTGATATTTACAGACTAACTTCTATATAGTCTCATGTTAATATTGATTTATGGCATTATGTAAGTTAGTAGGGATGACACTGAAATTCTTTCTCCCTGAGCTACGAACACCTTGTTAAGTAAAATTTTAAGTTTTCATGACTGTTGTTACAACATTGAGCTGTAGAACTCCTTTGTTCTACAAGAAGTATCCTATAAAAAAAGGTCATGATTCAATTGTATTCAGACTTTCTGTTTGAAGAAACCTAAGAAAAATTCTGAAATATTAATTTTTCTTTAAATACTTCAGATAACCTGAATTATCAAGATTTTAAAAATAAAAATGGAAGAGAAAAATTACAAAGAATTTATGCTAGTTTGATAAAAGGTTTTTCAGTGATAAAAAATTTCTCCAAATCCTACTCTAGATAATCTAAAAGTTATGAAAATAAGTCCTTTCTAATAAGGACTTACAAACAACATTCAGAAAGTAAACTACATAATGCACTCTATGCATTCATTAATTTATGCTTTACTATCTGATGGCCTGATTCTTACCTCCCACTGGCCTTGTATTAGTATAGCAGTTAGCAAGTCACTGGGTATACTTTTGAATTACAGAGATTAAAAGATACATCTGTGTTGCAGTCACCTTGTTTAATCTTCAAGGTTACCAGTTTTGCTAACCTAATAAATGTTTTAAAGAAACAGGTTCCTCTTTAAGTAAACAAAACCAGTAAACATTATGTAAATTCCTTTTTCATCTCGTGGGACAGATCCTCTGTCTTCATTTTAGAATAAAGTGTCCTACTTTATAAAAATCATCAAATCCAATGCCCTGCTCCTTGCAGAACTACCTAAACCTTAACCATATGCTTAAGAGCATCAGCCAGACACACCTTGGACTCTGACAGGCTTAGTGCTGTGACTAGTTCCCTGGGAAACCTTTTCCAGTGACCATCCACTCTCTTGGTAAAGAACACTTTCCTTATGTCCAGTATGAATTTCCCGTGATGAATCTTCATTCCGTTTCCTCACGCCCTGTTGCTGGTCACCAAAGCAACAGAGTAACCTCTTCCACTGCCCACTGTGAGGAAGCTGTAGTCTCTGACAAGGACAACCCTCAACTTTCCCTTTTCCAAGGTGAACAAAGTGATCTCAGCTGCTCTTAAATCCCTTACCCTCGAGGTCTTTCAGCACCTTGGTCACCCTCCTCTGGACTCGCTCTAATAGTTTGATAGCCTTGTACCCAGGCACGCACCCACAGCTGCACACAGGTCTTGAGATGGGCTGTGCCAGTGCCCTGTACAGCAGAACAATCACCCTCCTTGACCGGCTGATGGTGCTGTGCTTGATGCACCACAGGACACATCTGTCTCTTTTGACTGCCAGGGCACATTGTTGACTCGTATCCAACTTGCCATCTGCCTAAACTGTCAGATAGATGTCTTTCTTTGGTGTTTCTCTTCAGTCTCTCATCCACCAATTATATGTAAACCAGGGTTACTTTGCCCCAGGTTGAGAATCTGACACTTGTTAAATTTCATGCAGTTGATGATTGCCATCTCTCTAATTTATCCACATCTTTCTGTAAATTCTCTCTACCCTTGAGGGAGCTAACAATTCCCCCTACTTTAGTATAACTGGCAAACTTCTGCAATATACACTTATTTCCCAAGGAGCACTGGCCTAAAATGGAGCCCTGGGGAACCCCACTGGTGATTGGCTGCCAGCCTGATATGACCCTATGTACTGTAATTCTTTGAGTCAGCCAATTGCTCACCCAGTGTATAATGAACTTGAGTAGCTGTGTGCTGGACATTTCATGCAGAAGGATGCCGTGAGAGACAGTATCAAAAGCTTTGTTAAAATCTAACAACTCACATTACTGCCTTTCCTTGGACAACTGGATGGGTGACTTTGTCATAAAAGGAAATTAATTTAGTGAAGCAAGACTTTCCCCTCATGAACCAGTGCTGTTTATGACTAATGACTGTATTGTGTGTCAGGTATTTTTCGCTAACTCTCAGAATAAATTTATTCATAATTTTGCCAGTCACTGAAGTGAGACTTATAAGCCTGTAATTACCAGAATCTTCCTTCCTATACTTCTTGAAAATAGGAAGAACATCTGCTATTATTCCAGTTGACTGGGACCTCTCCAAACTCCAGCACTGTTAAAAAAATAATGGGGAGCATTTCTGCAATGACATTAGCCAGGTTTTTCGATACACTGGGGTAGGTCCCATTGGGCTGCATAAATTTATACGCATCCATTTGGAGCATTGAGTCTCAAGCTCAGAGTTAGATGGAAGTTTATAATTTCCCTAACCACAGCCTTCCAAAAGAGAGTTTAGGCTCACTGTTAAAGACACAGGCAAAAAGGCAATAAACACCTCTGCATTGTCTGCAGCCTGGTTTTGAAGTGACTGACCTAACCAAGTAATGGACCAATATTATCTCTGGTTCTTCTTTTCAAGTTAACTTATTCTAAAAAGAAGGCCTTTTGTTGTCCTTCAAAGTGCTGCTCAGTTTAGACTTTAGCTGAGCTTTGGTCACATGAATTTTGTTGAATAGTATCTCTGTAGTCATCCTCCATTTCTCTGTATTCTTCAGCTCTGTGCTGGCCACTCTTTGGGTGAGATTTAGAGCTTTTTGAATATCTTACTCTGAATCTCTCAGTAAGATCATTTATATCAGTGTTTGCTAGCTTGTTTTTTTCTTTATTTCTTTTTGTTTTAAGTTCAGATAGAAATAGTCACTAATTTTAATGCCTTGTTAAATACTCTTATCAATCATTCAATTTCTTCTGTAGCCAAAAGTCTTGATATTTCAGTCCAACAAAATGTGAATGCTTGTATGCCTAAGAGACCATACTGTTCAGTCTCGTGATAGATAGGCTTTCTATTGTCACGTGATATCATCCGCATCTCCCACAGGTTTTAAGACCAAAGGAATAAAAACTTCCTCATGTTACTCTAAAGAGCACAGCCTTAGACTTGCCTTAGGTCAAACCATGATTTTACATATGAAATTGGAGAGTGGATGTTATATTAAAAATTTTGAAAGTAAGCTGGGGTTTTTTTTGAGACCATGGCGGGTTGATACCTTGACTTATGAGGTCTGGAACACAGTACTGTCTTTGTCCAGGAAAGTGAAAATACTGTTAAAAAACCCTATAGTGCCGTCATGCAACACATCTGCCTTTCCAAAGAGCACATTGTCAACTTGATTTTATGAGCTTCAGACATGTAGTCCAATCAGGCAACTATTTTCAAGCCTGTAAAGTGAGTGCTTTATTTTAATGGTAGATCTTCATAGGATTTATTTCTTTAATGATTGCTTAACCTAATCACATGGGAAATCAGAGGACAAAAGTCATGAAGTGGGACAACATTGGGCAGCCTGAGAAGGAAGGGGATTAGAGGCTTGTTTTCAGTTAATTCTTTTTTGTTGCTTTCCTTAAAAGATGATGCTTGTTGAAGAGGTCTTGAATTCAAAATGTAAAAAAAACCCAACAAAACAAATGAAAAAATATTTACAGTGATGTTACATTTTAGGAATGAGGCAGAGCAGCTCAAATTATTTATATAATTGATTTTAATAATAATGTATCTCTTTATAATACATTTTTTCCCATTTATATTGAATACAATCCTTAGGATGTCCTAAAGGATCAAAAGTGTTGTAGTAGGATTCTGAAATTCTGTAATTTTCCCAAATCCAGGTGCAAAGCTAGGCACTGATAGTCAGGCCCTCTCTCAGCTAAAATGCATCTAAGATGAATTTGACTCAGTGATGTGGAAAATACTAGCCCAGTCCAGAGACTACTCAAGTATTTCAGTTGACTGATTGGACAATCAGACAGATTTCAACTTTTGGCCAACATAAAATGCTCCACTGTACTGAGCTGAATGCTCAGATACTGTAATTTCTGGCTCTCCTTTATAAAAATAATGCT
Organism: Melospiza georgiana; assembly: GCF_028018845.1. Taxonomy (NCBI): domain Eukaryota; kingdom Metazoa; phylum Chordata; class Aves; order Passeriformes; family Passerellidae; genus Melospiza; species Melospiza georgiana. The sequence continues at coordinate 35,388,027 of NC_080465.1, forward strand.
GGAAGAATATGTCAAAAGGCAGACAGCAGGTGCCTTAGACCTATAGAAGTTTTCTATGTTCTTGTCAGATTCCAATAGTACAGCAAGAATTTGGTTGATATTTAACCTAGACATATGTTATATCACAGTGTGAATATTTAAGAATTTTAAAAGAAAATAATTTCCTGGAGTACAGCCAGTTTTGTGGGAGTGATTTCTCATACTGTGCTAATGTACTTCTCATAATAACCTACCTGTGGAGTTTGGGCTACAGAAATGGAACCTTTGACTTGTCTTCAAAGGCTGCAGGAGCATTACGAGAGTTCCCAGTACATGACAACATTGGGTGTGGTAGACAGGAGTCCTGCCTTTCCTGCTTTCAGCCAGCCAGTTACCTCACAGTGCCAGTAGTCTTTGTCAGATGCTTCTGGGAAGCAATAATTTTTTGTTTATTCAAACCAACACCCAAAGGAGGGTGAGGTGTTTTGAGAGGGATGTTCATTGGTCATGCTTCAGTGTCACATTGCGTGACTCCTACCTGGGGAGAGTAAAGCTGAGCTTCCTAATTAGTTCCCTTAGGACAAATGAAGATACTCTAGAACTAAAGCAAGTGAGTATGGTCAGTAGGCCTAACAGGAGGTAATGATAATCATCATCAAGGTGACTATTCCTCAAATCCGCTAACAAAATGAAGCCTGGTGCATGTTTACAGAATTGAAGAAGTTTGGGTCATAATAACAAAAGTCAGAACTTTCATCTGGGGCACTGTACACAGTGGGATTCACCCCAAAGCAGGTTTTCCCTAAATTTAAGACTGTATACAGCTGTAAGAAAAAAGAACTGTGAAAGTCTGAAATAGCTGTCAAAGGACCTTTGCACTGATAGACTGTTACCACCCCAGCAGCCTCAGGAGGAATACCACTGCCATGCGTTGTCCTGTGTCCAAAATCTGAACAGTGTACAGTGGAACGTGAACATGGTGGTGAGAAGTAGCAGGACATTTTACTTGTCAGTTTTGGCACACTCTCTCAGTGACATCTAAAAGCTATTAAAGCCATTCTGGAATTCCTTGCATGATGTGGGAGATGACAGCTGAAAAAAGGAATGCAGGAAAAATATTCAGAAACACTGATTGTTATTTTCTTGGTTTTGTTAAAGGGAGGAGATGGGACTGCTGCATTTGCTGTTTCACAGGCTTGTACAACAACCCAGATTAATCAGAATCAAAGACATGTTCAATTTTTCAATGTGTTCAGAGCAACTGCTTATGCACTGACTCCAGAGGCATTAATCGTTGCATACAGAGAACACAGAAGTGTATCTAAAGCATTATTATTCTTTTTCTGTTGCTTTACCTGTGTACATACATGATTTCCTTAGCCATTACTGCTCCTGGGAAGAGACTGTAGATACCACTTATACAATCCAGACTTTGCTTTAAAAATACATGAAACAATGTACTGCACCTTTAGGTCAAGTTTAGTGCAAGGACCTTAAAGACTGTGGTACACATTCATCTCAGACTTACAGTGGTATTGATTTTTATAAGGCTGTAAGCAACACTGGAGACTGTGTAGAATTCTGTTCAACAGCCAAGGGCATGCAGCCACCTCAACAACTTCTAAGTTCACTGGTTTAATATTTTTTCCCAATGGTGAAGTTCATAATATTTTCCTGATGAAAGATCCTTGCTGCACAATAGCTTGAAATCTACCGAAATCTAGTAGTTTATACATACCAGCTGGTAAAGGAAGCCTAAGAAACAAGCTAGGTATTTCAAGCCACTGACTGAAAAACTTCATTGAGCTATAATCCCAATGCACCAACAGAACAAGAGTCCTTTAGCTGTTGTGAAATTAATAATGTCTGTCATTTTTTTAGATAAAGTGAACAAGAGAATGTTACTCAATGCAACAATCTAAAGTTAAAAGCTTTTCCTCTTGGGTCAAAAAGTTTTCAACCACCCAATGTTTTTGTGCCAAAACCCTCCCAGCACACCCAAGCATTGGGCTACATCACATTTGCATAAAAAAAACCCCAAAGTCAACTTCTAGAATCAGTCAGATCTGACACATTAGGAAGGAGAAGAATAACAAACTACTGTGAATCATGCTCATCCTTTGCAGTTCTGACACATTACAGGAAGAAATTTGAGAGTTGCCTAGTCATATTTATAAATCCTTTGACTGTCTGCCCTTCTGATATCACATATGCATCATAACATAAAGCTTGAATATGAGGATGGGTTTTGCTATGAAATTCAATGTTATTTTATTGTGACATTACTTCCAAATGTCACCACTTTTCTGCAGCCATTTTCATGTTTACTGCTGACAGAGTTGGACCTAAACACAAGCCTTGGTTTTATTCTGTTAAAAGTCTCGGCCTGAGTGAGAAAATAACATCTATAGTGGAAAGATCAGGTGAAAGATATTTTACATATTAATTAGAGAAAGTTGGTGGAGATGATTTTTAGTCTGCTACATATTGATGTAGAAATGTTACATAGGGATAATTTCTCGTCCTGAAGAGGGGAGGAAATCCTGGGGGAAAAAAGATGTATTAACATAACACAGTCAATACTGAATAAGTGTTCAGAAGACTGTTGTTCTCTTTCCAGGTATTTTGAGGCTCTCAGAAAAAATCACTTCAAGCCTTTATGTATCATGTTCCTATCCGTAGAATGAATTTAACTTGGTCTCTCAGTTAAAAACTCTCAAACCTTATTTTTCCTTATCTGGATGTAGAATTGTGAAGTATTTTGTTATAATCAGAAGTTCTCACTACTTCAATTTCTGATACTTTGCTTCCAAAATATAGTATATTTTCCTCTGTCCCCAGGGAAAGATTTTCTTTGTGATGGAAAGCACTACCACCTTTGTGACCCAAAATGCCACGGTCCTTCCTCACGATGCTCATCTATCCTCATGAAAACATCAAAAGTATGCCACCCAAGTACCAAAAATATTCTTCCGTGCAGCAACAGGTTTCTATTTAGTTTTTATGAGTACAACTTCTAGTCCTTTTAGCAAGATAAACTCAAATAGTAAAATATCTTGTTTCTCTAAAGTTTCCTTAGCAACTTGTAAAGAAGAGGAGCAGTTGAATTGGCTAACGGTCCAAGAGGGTGGTCTCAGAAACCGCACACTGGATAGCACTGGTGGAGGAAAGCAGCTATTCTAATATATTTTATAATTTTGGTTGAAGAGATTACTTGCACCTAGCTCAATCATTGAGTATCTTTCTGTCTTTGCTGTGAGTTTTTGGACTTGATGATAATGAAGGTCTTTTACAACCTTAAAAAATTCCATGATTCTACAATTTTGTACTGTGGAAAACAGTTCCTTTGATTGAACTTTGCTTTTTAAATTACTAGGTATCTAAATTGTCATGGTTGTTAGTGCAACTTAAGTGCACTAACTTAACTTAAGTTAGTGCAACTATGCATATAAGCGGTATTTCTCTGGAAAAAGACTTGGGAAGGTAAGTAATGGGATAAACATATTTTTGCAAATGAATCCTGCAATTTTTTCTTACCATTTCCAAGACTAACACACATGACAAAATGCTAAACCCTTATAACATATGATGAAAACATTCTTAACCATGTGGTTTATAACACTGGTACTCGGTGGCTTTAAACCTTGGTACAAGTCTTTGGAGGAAATGTGTGTTTTCTTCTATAACAACTGAAATTAAAGGACAGACACAAGGCAGCAGGAGTATTCAGTTAAGATTTAGGTCTGCTACCTCTTTCCTTGTTGTTGTTGGCAAAATTATCTTTTCCTGCAAACTGTATGCATCCATTCCAATAGTAGACCCAGAAATTAAGTACTCAGAAGTTTGGAAGTGTTGCAAGTAGAAGTTCAACTCTTTGAAGCACGGCTCAAACTGTGTTATTCTGTATTTTCAACGTTGCATTTAATTATGTGATCAAAGGCTTGAGTTTCAACCACATCTTACTTTTACACATTCAGTCACTTACTTTCTCACATTTAAGTACTTCCTGACTCAACAGAATTTCTCTCACCCATGTCTTTCAGTTCCTCTTTTTATTTAAGCTTTGTTGTTTCAGTCTTACTTTTCTTTCCCTGCTAGTCCTGAGCTTATGAATGACTGTCTAATTTCCATTCTGTCACTGAAGTGCCAGTTGAAGTTCAATGATGTCAGACTCATAAAATGGTTTTGTTTGGAAAAGATCTTAAAGAATACCTAGTTCAGTCCTCCTATCTGGGGGAGGGACACCTTCCACTGAACAAGTTCCACTGAATAGGTTGCCAAAAAATTTTAAAAAATAATTTCTTCTCTTTCATTTACAGTTCAGTCAGCTGTTAAATTCCCCGTTATAACTCCAAGCCATTAAGAACCATTATGTAGTACCAAGAAGCCATTTCTTTTCCATCTCTCTCTGCTTGAACCTAGATCCTTTCTAGTTCACTCTGTACCTACTGAATTCTTCAGAATCTCCTTCACTTTTTATTGCATAACACCTTTTCCAGTCCTCCTCTGTCTGCCTGTTTCCCTTCCACTATTTCTCTTCCAGTCTCGTTAATCTACACCTGACTTCTAGGGTTTTGCTTTGTGTTTTATTTGGTGTGGGTTTTTTGAGGGGAGGCAGGGATGACTGGAGGGGTACTCTCTTATTGTCTGTTGTTGTTTTGTTTTGGTTGGAGGGCTTAGTAAAAATAAACAAAAGAGTAGTTTTCTGCTTTGAGTTCTGGCATCTGATTACACAGTTGGACTTGTCAAAGGCAAACATCAGGCTCTGTTCTACCAGTTAGTGACAGAATTAATGGGTGCATCTGCCTTCTCGTTGCACTTGGTTGTAAGGGGATACAGCAGAGACCCTCTGATGAGCATGTTGCATGGGGATATAGAAGTCATTGAGGGAGGGCTTTAGAAGGTTAGGGTGGAGAAAGATACTGATCATAAGTAAGGTAATATTTTCAACAACAGCTATAAGTTTTTGGGGTGTATTACACATATTTTACTTGGAAGTCCATGGGTTGCTAGAAGAGAAACAACTCTTTATAAGAATAATTATTGTATATATCCAAAAAAACCAAAAATGCAACTAACAAACTAATGGATAGTTTGTTAGTTGCATTTTTAGCTATCATCTCCCTCATTTTCATCCCATGGTAAAAAAAGAGTGTTTCTCTGAATTTCTCCATTCCTTCTGCATCTCTGTTAAAAAAAGAGAGAAAAAGCCCCAAATCCTTAAAACTTCCCTTATTTAAGTAGCTGTCCTGAAAATCTACTATTTTACTACATGTCAGGCTACATACATTGCCCAAGGTTGCTGCAGGGGAACTGTGCTCAATAGGCCAAATGTCAATGCCATGACTCATTCCCCTGTGCCACCTCAGATACCCCCTTGTATCAACCTTGCTCCTTGAGTGATGCCAATATTGTTCCAGGTTTCAGTCTTGCTAATGGAAATAGACAGACATCTGGTGCTCTCATTGTTTCACAGTTTAGAGTTTCTAATGTATTTATAGAAATAAAAAACATTTTATGGCATCAGGATTTGTGATTTAACCCTGCGGAGAACTAAGATTAAATGGCTGAAATTATACCTCTGGGATAAAGTAGGTTGCTGAGAAGTTTAAACAACTAATTTTCATTAGAACTAGCCTTTTTTACCCTTGTAAGTTTGCATATTAATTTTCAGATATTTGTCCAGGATATACTGAGGTGAAGGGAAGGCTGTATTTTAAGAAATGTCTATCACTGCTGCTAGGCATAGAATTGGACTGCAGAAAATGTGACTCTATTCAGGGCTTGAAGAATTGCTGAAAGGAACTCTTATGCTCAGTAACTATTCCTGGGAACACAGCCATTCTGGAGGTGTGAGTAATGTCAAAACATCTATATAGCATTAGGCTCTAGCAGAGGCCAGGTAGGTCCAGTATACTCAGTGAGCTGTCGATACCACACCCTGCTTTCCCCTTGAGCATTTACAATGGAAGCATCTTTTCATATTATATTGAAGTGAAATTAAGTCTGTTGGTTTGTAAAACAACATCAATTAAGTAAAATTAAATAATAGAAATTAAACGAGGAAAGCCTGTGAAGTGACAGCATTAATGTGAAGGAAAGCTACAGTAATAACACATACAATTGTGCCAATATAGCCAATAAACAAGGAGTAGTGTAAGATTCTCTTTATTAGATTGATTCATAAGGAACACATTACTTGCAAAGGCATTCAGTTTTCTTTTCCTTCAGCCTGGATGGCCAGTTTAAACTTTCTGCCTTTGTAAGACAGTTGTAATGCATTACTAATATCTGGAGTCATGAAGACGTTTCAGGATCCACTCAGGATCCTGAAGTTTTTCTGTCTTATGAAACTGAGTGAAGTGAAGGTGCCCATTTTCATTTTCAGCAAAATGTCAGGGAACAAACTGCTCATTGCTATTTTTGTTGCTCCAGCAGCACAGATGTAAGGTATTCTACACATCTATCATAAAAAGGCATGGAAGATAGGATTGTTGTCAATTATATATTTATCATCAGCATTCTGTATATTTCTAGACATCAATTAAAAAAAATAAATCAGGTTAGCTATATTCCTAACAGCAGAAGCTGGTAATACATTAGAGACAGAAATAACTCAAAGAAAAAGAGTCACTCTCATAAAGGGCAAAACTGTATCACCAGAACTCAACACAGTTTCAACAGGAGCTAAGGTGTATTATTCCCAGGATCCATCAACTCAGTCTCTAGATAGGGTGCGTTCCAGTTCTTTGTGTATGAATGAGCTATTTAGGCCCACGCACTAAAACTGCTAGTGCAGTGAAGACACTGTGTAGCACAGACACCCATTAAGCCTGACTAAATTCTTTTATTGTTGCTTCCCATGACACAAAGTTCCATGTAAAAAATTGTGCACTCCATAAATTAGGCATTGTCCCCTTGCTTCTTGTCAGTTGTCCCCACAGCGCCAGGAAGCTGCTGATCATTTGCACACTACTGCCTTCTGCTGCTGAACCCTTCCTCCAGAGGCAGGCCTGTTTGAGGCCTGGCTTCCAGATAACAGCTAAAAACTTTGAGAGTGTGCTCTGTTTCATGTTTAACTTTACTAGGAAGAATTTCTATTTTCTTGAACTGCTGGAAGAAACTGATTTATAGGTTCAGTTTCCAACACAAAGATCCCTGTGTCCATCCACTGTGGGAGGGTTGAGGGATAGGTGGTGGAAGGATGGGTCAAAATCTTTTGACATCACCAGTCAATTTGTACAGTTTCTAAAGGTGTAATTACTGTCCAGTCTCAAAAAATTTTTGCTGAATGTAAGTTGTTTTTAATTCAAGTATAATGGACCTTAATTTTTATGTTAAAATTGTGAGTGAAGCTGTTTAATTTTTGAGACAAGATACTGTATTCTTTCATTTGTTAATTCCTCTGAATTTTAATCTTTTATAAATTCACTTTTTGAATTCATAGACTCCTAGAATGGTTAGGATTGAAAGTGACCTGGACGAACCAGTAGTTCCAATCCCCCTGCCACAGGCAGGGACAATTTCCTCTAGAACCTGTTGCTCAATGCCCCATCCAATCTGGCCTTGAAGTAGATTTCTTTCAGTATGTAAGCAAAAGAATTGCTTGGATTTACAGATTTCATAGTGTGTATTAAGTGCTATTAATGGATTGCTGCTTAGGCAAACCTTATTTGGCTTGCTGATAAGGCAAATCTCATTTCTTCTAGACAATAGCAGAAGGGTTCTGTCTTCTTAAGAGCAGTCCTTTTGTTTGTAGCTTATTAATAGCTCTTCAGCCAGTTATGAGTTTTGCAAGTAGTGTTTCCAAGGGAAATGACAGTAACTCAGACCCAGATCTGACATGAATCTTCTGGGCTCTCCTAGAAAGATACCACACTCATTATTCAAAGCACAGAGCTTCTCATTGTCCCCAGGCAGACAGTGGAAAAGCATGGGAGGTCAGGAAGTGCATGCAAAGCAGGTCATGATTGCTGTCCTACTTTTTATCTTGCTGTTAAAAGATTCACTTTTGACCTCTTAAAGGCTTTTCTCATGCAACCTCTCCCCTCTTTTTCGTTTGCACACCACTTGATGTCAGCTAGTCTTTGCTTTTTAGGTAAAGGGGGCAGATATTTATTCACTACAATAGCAGCTGTACAGTCAGGCTCAGGACCTGTCACAAACACAGTAAGGTCTGTGTTTGGCCTTGCACTGATTAAAAAACCTGTAGTGTCACAAGATAAATGTCAATGAAAGTGGCACTGAAGGCTGTTGTTATTTATTATGGGAAGTGAACAGTGTTATCAAAGCTGTCAGCTTTAGAAGAGTTATTTATTTCAGACAACCTTGATATCGTTGAAAGGAATAATATGAAGAGAACACAGTAAATTATTGCCAGGAATGACTCTTCACCCTCCCCAAGACAATTATCTTAAGTGATGTAAGGAGAGGAAATAGCTCATTATTTTAAGTGTCTTGAATTGCTTTCCATCCCTCCCAGTTCTACCAGGAAAATATTTAACATGGAACAGCAACATTAATTTTCTCTCTATTGTGAGCTTCTAATAATAACTTCACTAACACTTATGGATAGGTAGCAAGAGGTAAAAAACCCTAAAATTCCTAGGCTGATTTATTTCCTACCTAGATTGGTAAAACACACCAGAACTAGCCTATTCCCAACTTGGTTACATACAATTTTCATCTGAATACTCTCAGTTTTCCCTTATTAAGTAGAAACAAACTAATGACCAATTGACCACTGTCGATTAAGGTGAAGCCAAAATCATTCTCTGTCAGTGGTGCTCTTTGGTTTTGCAGGAAGTGGGGATTTATTCCGAATATCAGTAAGTGTGCAGCACACCTCCAACCTCATCAGCTCCATCCCTCCCAGTGTCTCTGCTCCATCCAGCCAGCAAGTTCAAGCAGGATAGTCTGTGGATCTGTTCCTGTAACCCCCAGTAACTTCCAGTGACCAGTTTTGCAAGGTTCATCTGAAACTTGATCCTTGACTGATCCCTAGTCCCAATGGTCAGCCCTAACCACTCTAAGCCATTCAATCTGCCATTTAGTATAGGGGTCTAGCTGTGTTTTTTGCTCTGAAGCCAAAGAAACAAAATGTAAATTTAGCATGTGGGAGGTTTTCAGCTGGTAAACCTGATTCTGACTGCCAAAACAGCAGATCAAGTCTTGATGGTTTGAAACCTAATCTCATAGTAAACCATGCCATTAGTTTAGCCATAGGCTTTTATAATTTGATTCATTTCTTTTCATATCAATTTGATTTAATATTTTCTCTTTGGACAGTCAATCCATATTAGCAAATCAGTTGTGTTCTATACCGTAGCACATACCTCTCTACAAAGCACATATCTAGTCTTGAAAACTTTTCTCTTCAGAAAACTAATTCTTGCTGCGTGTCCTCCCTACTGAAACAAGTGTTAATCCAAATGCTATCACTAAATTAACCCATTGATTTTCTATAAAATGAGGTAAAACATGGATGAAGTCTTCCAAACCAGTTATAATACTGTGCACAATTACTGAAGTCTGCATTAAGTCTCCAGTACAGCTCAAGCCCATAACCCTCATTTCCTGGAGTCCCCTACCACTGTCCACCCCCATACCTCTGAGCAGATATAGCTAGTTTAAAATCCAGCTAGATTTAGACCGTCAGCAGTAATCTGCAATTACATGCACAGGCACTGTGATATCATCTGCTTTGCCTTAGCTGATGGTGCTTACATGGCCTAGACCTAAAATTATGTCATTAACAAAAGGCACTGTGAGCATTAAATCCCAGGGCAGCCCCTACAAAGCCCAACTTTCAAACTCCAGTTGATACCCTTCTACTGAATAGAAATGGTTTATCCACAGCTTGCTTTAGTTAAATTAAGAGCCTCTGATGACAGCATAGACTGTAGCCTGAATCACCTTACCTGATATTTTCTGATCCTAAATAAACTTTACCTGCCTCAGGAGAAGTGGCAAATTGCAGCTTTGGGAGGTGACTAAGCCTAAAAGTCAGGTTTGAGTTCAGGCTCAGGATACTTGCAGCCAGATGATGCCATAACAGATTGCAACAGATGATTCAAATTTTTCCAGGTGGCTAAGGATCTTAAATAAAGTGAGATATTTTAACCTACTTTTGTTGTCTTTGAGAAAGCCCTAAATGCAGTTATTGAAGGATCTCCTGACAGCAGTCTTTCAGATATAGCTGATCTAGATCAGATATAGCTGTTCTTCTCCTTTGTTTGTCTTACGTTTGTTTCTCTGATAACCTGTATCTAGGAAGATGGTGTCTGAGAGCACTGATTGTAGATGGAAGGACACCATGCTTAGCCATAGGTGAAGAATGTGTCAGCCCAAACTCTACTTAGGAATTTAAATCATTTTTCTCCTTGGTATGGAAGTTGCCCTCTGCACTTCCTGAAAAGAGGTGCAGGCACATGGTTGATGCCAATGAATGGCCTGGGGCAGAGAAATGTGAAGGTTATACAGGCTGGCTTTATGTATTGTTTGTTTAGACATATGGAAAGTCTTTTTTCTTAGACATTATTATACAATGAAAAAACAATTTAAAAAAACAAAATCTTTAGGGAAGTATCTATTCACTGAATGCTTGTTGATGTCAGGCAGACAGTCAAGAAAGCATTTGCCTTTTGAGGCTCCAAAGTGTTACTCTGAAGTTCTGTTTTATTTTTAAAATACAGTCTTTCGTCTATAGACTTTTCTCTCTGAATTAAGTGCAAATCCAGAATTTGCGCTAAATTCAGTGGTACCTCATTGTGGTACCTCATTGACTAGTTTTATGGTGTCATAGATGCCTTACCAGAGCCTGGTTCCTGTGAAGGAAGCTGAGCTGCAGTCATAATCTCACACCAGTGTCTTGGCCTCACTCCCCCAGATGCTGGATGAGCCATGTGTACACACACTGTCTATCACATGCTCATCTCTCAGGGACTATCACTAGTGCATCCCACAGGTGCCTACATTGGAAATGAACTTCCAATGTCACCAGCATCTGGTTGTAGATAATAAAAATTTCCCTCTTCTCTTCAGACTCTGCATACCTGAAACATCAACACAATGTTATTTTAGAATTACTGGGCTCCATTTTCTTTGTCATCTGGAAAAGCAACATATGTTGATTGAGAAACCAGAAACGGTGCCCAGAAGTGCCTGAGCACAAGGGTTGAAGGTGATCTGCCTCTTAATGGCTGTACAAAAGGATTCAGAGGGCCTGGAGTGTGCCAGGCTGCGTCCCTGAAAACAGCCTTGGACAAAACAGCTGCACAGGCTGCTACATGCAGCTCTTGGGGAGGACCCCTGAACATCCAGTGCTGTGCTGCCTGTCTGCCTTCTCCTGGGGTTGTAGGAGAGGTTACTGCCTGCAAAAAGGAGGGAGAGGAAGAGGCTGGTTTTCAGTTTGGATTTGTATCTTTTGAGAAATTCAATGGAAGGCAAAGCACATTATTTTTTGCACAAAACACATGGATATGAAACACTAAACAGGATTATTTGCTATCTTGAAAAGAAGACTGTGCTAGAATGATATTGCAAGAGCTACTTCAACAGAAAGGTACATGTAAGAGGGAAAAAACCCCATAGCTGTTTAAATACAGGCAAATATTTCCTCAACAGAGTACTCATTCATCCTTTTATAAACATAATCCAAAAACTTGATTAAAACAAACGATGCTCATTTAGGTTTTCTCATTTCTCTTTGTGGCTTCCCATTCCTCAAGCTAAGCTTTCATAATAGTAGTTTTTTTCTTTTTTCCTTTTTTTTTTTTTTTTTTTTAATTATTTTTGGGTTTTTTGGGATTTTTTTTTTTTCCCATTTTTTCATTGGTTGGCAAAACATTTAGTGTTGTGCTTTGGATGGAAATTTTCAAGTCAAAACCTTGGAAGAAAATGTTTTTTTTTCAGAAGACAAAGTTTCCTCCCAAATAGGTGAAGTTCATCCACATTCAGAGGGCCTGCTTTCAGTAAGGCAGGGTGCCATCTATCCCAAGTCCTTTGAAGATACAGATTGTGAACAGACATCATGCACAAAGATAAATTTCTGCCTGAAGGAAATTTCTCCCCAGAAGTAGTTACTGTCTTGCTCTCTCCCTTGTTTAGGGAGTTCTCCTTACCTGTCCATCTCTCCATTACTCTCATGACCAGTAACTTTGTGCAGATTTCCGATGTGCAGGCTGGGGACAGGTTTGAAAAGCAAACCCTTGCTGTTCCTGTTGCCTGACCCATTAGCTTCAGTGCTGCTGAGCTGCACCTGGATAAAGGCTGAGAGATGAGGCAAAACAAAAGGGATCTTTTCAGTAAAAGCAGTAAAGCTTTAAAAAAAAACAAAACACAACAAAACAGTAAAAGCAGGTGAACCACTGGTCACAAAACAGTCAGGCCTAGGAAGCCCCTGCAGCCTTACATGGCTCAAGCAAATGTCAAAGCTAAGACTCCTTCTCTATGGGATGTAAAATTATAGAATCATAGAAAATACAACCCCTGAGGATAATACGGGACACGACCCTGAGATGTTAAGATTTACAGAATTCTTTACAGATATCCACTATTGGTTGATTACGAAGAACAGTGTTTGAAATCTGCTTTCCATGTCATTATCCTTCGTTGTCTGTCATTTTGCCTTATGTTATCTTCCATAGCCAGGAGAATAGTTTTATTTTTCCTGTCACTTCACTAACACTTGAAGGATAAGAGCCACAATTAACATTTATGACTATTGTCCTCTGAGTCAGAAATAATTTTGGGATAGTTTTGAACAGAATACACATTTTCTGTGTGTGGGAAGCTGAAGTATGAAGTACTCTTTTCTCTGACCCCAAATCTCCACTACTAGAAAAGGGAAGTAAAATTTACCTTATTTTATACAATGCATATGCTTTGTGGTCATATTAAATGCAGTTTCTTAGTAAATGTTAGCAAGGGTGATATTTTCCCCCATTTAAATTAAAAAAATACTTTTGATTATAGACATAATTGTTCAATCAGCCAATGCTATTTTGTTTTACTTCATTATTTGTATTTACTTTGCTGCTCATACTGAGAAGTAGTCCTATATGTTTATTTGTATAAGGTGTTACAATAACATAAAATTCCACTTGGAGGCCTTGGATGCCATGCTATGGTTTGAAGGGTTTTCTGGTTTAGAGTTTTTGTTTTTTTTTTTTTTTTTTTTTTTTTTGTAGTATATTATCTGTTCTAGAGAGAAATATTGTCTTCCTGCAAACTACAGGCTTAATGCCCTGAGTCCATTTCAGCTACAAGATAACTTTCAGTTTCGATACAAACACTTTATCAATCTTCTCTCCTCTCCCTCAAGGTTTTTTTATTTGGAGAAATTCTCTTCAACATAAGGTCTTTTATCTATATCAGTAGTTTTCTCTGAAACTTTCTGAACTGAAGCAAAATAAAACTTAACATCAGTGGTAAACAGACAGGTTGAATGGTCAACTTAAAAATTCTCTTAGGCAGTCATCATATCCCCAGGTCAGCCTCAAATTAAGGTTGGTAGATTCAACAGCATTGCTTATGTCTTCCTTTGCAGATTTTTTAGCTTCAAGCAAGAACCACGGGTCCCTCTTGTACTGAACCAGGGGCATGGATTTAGCAAGATACCAGTCTTATTTCTCGAAGAGCAGTTGTGAATTATAAAATCTGAATCCATTCTTGGCTGATGGCCAAAGGTCTTGGAGTCATTTTCTATGTGCATGAAAATTTAGCATACTGTAAAATTACTGTTCAGATCCTGTCCTTTGCCCCCAGCAGATGAGGGGTGGAGAGGGAACAGAGATGCACATAATTGTAATTGGAAATGCCTTACCTAAGCGTACTCTGGGTATTAAGGGTGGGTTTGGGAGGATGACACAAAAAAATGCAAATATGTTCTATGTTTAATAATCTACACAGAAATCAATTCAAGGTTTATTTTTGTTGAAATTGTGCCCATTTAATTCTCTCCAGTGAGCACCAAGAAGCAAATATTATGAAAGTGATTTCTCTTTCACTTTACCTGGACAAAGCATTTGCTAAGGCCAGCACTTTCATTCTGAACTGGAGGTTAAATGAGATATTGAGTTAAAATTTAATTTCTATAGACGAGATCCATACATTTTGTTTCAAATTAACATTTTGAACGTAAACATCTCAGTTTTACTCAGGCTCCCTTGCCAGATTATTCTTTTGGTAGTCAAATATTTAGCTGGTAGACATGTTTTGAACACCAAAAATAATCAAGTGGCAATCAGAATAAACTTTGGCAATAAATCTTGTTTTGGGGTTCACTCTAATTATCTGTAAATAAAGCTATTATTAGTAAGGGTTGCTTAAGCCTCCCACACATAGATGAGGTGAGAGTTCTGGAAATGTTTCTCTAAGTTAAAAAAGTAGTTCAGCTTTGTGCCCAAAGCAAGTTTTTACAAGTTATTATTTTACTACCCACCATTAAGAGGAAGTTAACTGGACAGCCTAATCACCTAGCAACTTCCACTAAATTCTTTAATCTGCCTTTGAAAGTCTTTTCTTTCATGTAGAAATACCAGTGTGTAAGGAAATTTTTTGCCCCAGATGTTGCCTTTATTGGGGGAAGCTCACAGACTCTTTTAAACTTTCAGGATATACAGTGTATTTATTGAATGAACAATGCTCTGTCTTAGGGCCAACTCCCTTTGCTGTTTTCACTCAAGTATCACTTTGGTGGCATTGAGTTTGCTGTTGCAAGCTTGTTTGCAATACTTGCATTCCTTCCTGGAAAAGTTTGGATGTGGAATAGAAATTCTTCTTATTGGAATCTAGGGAAAGAGAGGAGATATCATTGCTGTGCTGTTTTGCTCCCTCTCATCTTTCTTCAAATTTAAAGTTCACAAAGTATTTTGCAGGTTATCATTGTGCCTCTGTATGTTCTCTTCCAGTACTGTCCTAAAGCAGATGACCATCCATGTAGTGCATTTTTGTGCATCAAATTTCTCTTGAAAGACCTAAATGAGGCTGATTCAATCTTCATAATTCTGCTACAGGAACTAGCCCTATAGCCCTGGTACATCTTTCAGTAATACATCACTACCTCTCCACTCACTAATTCTCTTCCCAGTCCACACACTTCGTCTTTCAATTCCTAATTTTTCAGGCTTTAGCACATGGCATTTTATGAAGCTCTCAAAGTCAATATAATTCCTAAATAAAATCTTTGGTTTATCTTACCTCAGAAAGGTGTTAAGCTGGCTAGTATTGTCTAACTTTGATAAATCTGTCATGTTAGATCCAAATTGTATTTCCATCATTTGTTTTAAAGACTGTCTGCTGTTGAGTTTAATTTAATAAGTTTGTAATTGCACAGAACATTTTTACTTTCCATCCCTCACAATATACTTCTACTGCCAATTGCACACTATGCCAGGTGACCTGATAAAATTATTCGGACACCTTACAGATGAACTTACAATTTCGTAAATTAGTTCTGGGCTCTTGGATGAATATTATCTTCTGTCTTGATGCAGATGTATCATTTAGTTCCTGTCTCGTTAGGCAGTTTCTATCTGTCATTCCATTAGCTTTTAACTCTTTATGTTCAAGAAGCATGGTTCATCTTACAAAAACCAGAGAACGTGAATTACTATTTCACTATTTGAATTCATTACTAATCTACTAATTTGTTTTTCTGTAAGAGAAATAAATTTTGAAAACCAAACTTAGGAACTAAGAAGGGAAAATTAATGCAAATTTCATTAATATCTCCGTTGTAGGGAATGTCTAAGAGGTCTAAATTGTTTATGTGTTTGACTGCTTTTTGTGCTTTTGTTTTGTGATACAGTCACTGCAATAGAAGTAAAAAGAATATTAATATGGTATATAATATAAGACATATAATTTTTTCTGGAAAGAGGATCTATCAGCAATTACATCTCTGGGTTTTTTTCCCCTTAGTGTCATTATCAGTTCTTATTCAGTAATCTCATGTGTTTCATAATTGCTGGACCTAGGACTTCTCAGTTATTTTTTTCCCACATTTTCCATTCCTCCCTTCTTCTGACCTTCCCTACTTATTTTGTCTAAAGTCTACAATTATGACGCAATCTATTTTCTGTTTTTTATGGGGTTTTTTCCTAATTTTTTCATATGCTAGCCATCTCAGATTTCAAATCCAAGCTATTTTTTCCCCATCATATTTGTTCAGGAACAAAAACCGGGCAGCTTCAATGAATGGCAGGAACTTCTCCACACCCAGACATAGTTCAAGTTACTGCAAATAGTGACCAAAGGAAGAACTTATGAGGCTATTAGCAAGGATGGGTCAAGCACACAGTTCTCCCCTTTTCTTCCTTCTCTAATTCCTGGGCGTACTGTCCCTTTTGTTTTATCTCGGCCTTGAAAGTTGACTATGTTTCTTTCATTTAGATGTGTCAGCTGTAACTAGCAGGCAGTTGTCCTAATCTCTGACCCTCAAGACTTGTGCCCTCCTCAAAGCATGAGTGTTTGCTTTTACTTTAAGGACTGAACAGCTTTAATGGCTAACATCCTCTTCTCAAAATCTGATTTTGCCTTGACATTTTCCTTCTCCTGTCAAGCTTCTGTATGGCTTTTTTACCCATTGAAGTACAAGCACTTCAGAAAGGAAACTCTATTTTTTCTCAGAATATAAATGAGTCAAATGAGTCACAAGAGGTAAAAATGTGCAAGCTAAGAACATTCATCAGGTCAGTAACAGCTAAGAATAAAAACCAGGTCTCTTGACCAGAATCCAAACTATGTTGCATCACCCTACTTTAATCCACTGAAATCAGTAAAGTAGATGACTTTTAAAGTTGCTAGTCAGTACAAGAAAGAATGGCAGGAAAAGGTATTTATGTTGGAACATAAGCTGTTGCTTGCATATGTGAAATACTTAGTGGCTAGACTGTGAGTTAGAGCACAAGAGTACAACAAAAATTTCCTGTTTCTAATTAACTGTGCCATAGGTACTAGAGGTGGATTTCTTCTTTCTCATTATCAGTTATATGTGTAAATTTTTGTTGCTCTCCGCAACTCATGCTTGGTAAAGTGACCAAGCATGGGTTGAGTTGATGACCCATCTTCTACTTGCCTAGCCAAGAGTACTTGTCTTCTTGTTTGCATAACCCCTGAGGTCAGCATGGCATGTGACTCCTACCTAGTAACTTATGTCCAGAAGGGCTGCCTCAGACTGAAGGAGCTCAGTCCAAGTCACTTGCCATTTCTGTGAAGCTGGGCTTAGACAGAAGAGAGACAAAGGACATCTTGGTGTAACATTCAGTTAAAGTTGAGTGCATTCAATAGCCTGAAACCAGGAACACCCCTGTTGTCAGTTAGCAACTCCTAAATTAGATTCAATAACACATCACAGGAAGACAATCTGATGATTTATTGGTATCTAGTTAGGGTGAGAGAGAGGAGGTGAGGCTTGAAGCCAGATTCCTCAAGCCCAACCTCAGGCTGTAAAGGCAGGTGTCAGTTTGTTGCTCTCCTGTAGACTTGTGTTGAATTAATTCAACAACCACTGCTTAAGGCTATTTTCCAAAGTCTCTTCTACATCTTAATGCCTAGGGCTTTCTTTCAAAGTACAAGAGGGGGTTTAAATTCCAGCATGAGACAACTGAAGCAAGGTCTTTCATCGCTGGGGAGAATGCTCTGCAGTGGGGATAGTGGAAGAGAGGAAGGGAGCGAGTGTCAAAAAAAGAAATAAAAATTAAGCTAAGGCTTTTGCCATCTGTCCTTTAAACTGGATGCTCTTGCAGGCAGCTGTGTTTGAACACCTGTTTGAAGTTGCCAAATACTGGAGTGGCTTTGACAATGAATATCTTTTCACAGATCCACTTAAAAGCAGCTATTGGTTCATAACTATATTTTGTGAATAAAGTTATATTTCAAATATACCCTTGTCCTCAGAATTCCATTGTCACTTTCTGTCTGGCATGATAACTATTTTGAAACACATTCTACTCATCTAGCCAAGGTACTTACTTGTATTTTGTATTCTCCTTCTGTCATGTTCTAGACTTGACCTTTTCACAAAAGTACCTCATAAAAGAATTCTGGGTATAAAAGTTAGATGAAGTCGGATGACATTGGCTGTTGGCAAGTAAACTAATGCTTGGCAAATTTAACAGACATATGCATGGGAAAGGCTTGCAAGTGACCCTTGAAAGCTTCTATTATAATCAACATAGAATTACCATTGCAAAGACATCTTATTGACACCTAGGTGTGATGAAAGTGGAAGTGAAACCTGAAGGAAACATACTGAGACAGCTGACAGTTTATGCTCTTTATTTTAAAGCAGGTGGATGACCACCATTTATGAAATAAAGCAAAAAGATCCCCAGTTTCAGTCAGATGAAAAAAAGTGCCATCTCTTCAAACAACAGACTGGCTTGGTGTTGGTATGCCATCATAATCATCTGAGTAGTGCTGATACTGGTCAGTCAGAAGAGGCTGATGCAAGTCATCTTTATTTTTCTTGACACGTACGATACATGCAGCAGCAGCAAAGATAATTGCAACAAGAACCAGTGCAGTCACTATTGCAATAGTTATCATCTCTGTGACACGGAGAGCCCGACCTAAAAGAGGGAAAACAAAAGGAAAAGATATAAAAGAAAGTCAAATAATATGGATGAATACCTGAAGTTCAGACTGGAACTCAGCATTTGTCATTATTCACTGAGTTGGGGAGTAGAAGTAATTAAAATTTTGTTTGATAATTCTTGTTCAAAAATACGAGAAGATTTAGTCTATCTTGCCTCAGTCTATAATCGGTTCTGGACCTTTCTTCTGCCACCTTGTTTGTGAGGATTTGCATTCTCTCCAGTGAGTTAATGAATCTATTTGACATAGGAATGAGGACATTCTGCAAGGTTAAGATCCAAATGAGGACTTCTCCTAAAATTAGGGTGGGTACTGGGAACTTCATGGTGGAACAGTCTCTGACCAGTAGTTATACCAAATCCTAAGCAAACATCTGGAAAGTAAGGTAGGAAAGGAGACAAAGGACTTTACAAAGACAGCAAATATTGTTGGTGAAATTTGAATAAATTTCAAGAGACAAAGATATGAAGGAAAAAAAGGAGAGGAAGTATCTAGGCTGCACAGTTTACCTGGCCACTCGACTTCATAGCTGTATCCCAGGTTTTCTGGTGCAGTAACAAACATTTCATTATTGGTTACTGGAGGCCAGAATGGCACCATGTTGTATTGTCGATTATGTCCAATAGGGGCATTCTCCAGTGGGTATGTTGAGATATCTATATTTGAAAGTCAAATCACACTTCTGTAAATAAATTCAAAATAAATTGCACTACTTCATTTTTTTTCCAGCTCAGGGTTTTGAGTACCCTAGAATTCTTTTTCAGTTGTTCCAGAAGGATTTGTTTCCTGGTGTGGCAGATATAAAGTAAGAGTCCCTATGCTGTCCAAAACCAAGGCCACTAGTGTTATCTCTGGTTTTGAACAGAAATGGCCAATAAATTTTTAAAAATTTTGCCTGTGTTGGGCTTTTTGTTTCTTCTCACTTGGAAAAGGAGAAATATGTCAAAGACTATTTTTTACATTCTTGCTTTGCCTGATTGTAGCAGTGATGAACAGGAGGACAGTTGATATAAATTCCAGTGGATTTTTTTTTTTTTTTGCAACATTATGCTAAATCAGAAGGAAGTCAGATGAAATAAAAATCAAAACAAAACAGAAAATCCCCAAACCAAACCAAATCAAACCAGCAACAACAGCAACAACAAAACTTAAAACATAACAGAAAGAAAATACTTTGTTGTAAGATGATGCCAAACCTTGCGATAGATCATGTAAGAACCACAAGGGGATACAATTGCTCTCTGAGAGCTGATGTGAGAAAATTCAATGAGGCAGGTTGTGGAAGCTGCACAAAGAAGGCTCAGTTGTGCAGCAACAGCTGCCTTCTGTAGAAGAAGGAAGAGGAGTATAGATTATCCTAGGAGAATAAAATTGCTGCATTGTGTGGAGGAATACAGTTGCTGCATGATGCATAGGCATAAAGGTTAGATTGAGTTTTTCCCTAGCCCACTGATGTAAGTCTCCTTCCTTCTTTATTTTTTTCTTTCATTCCTTTGAAATCCTTCCTTCTGTTGTTCCTTTCTCCCTCTTTTTCATTTTCTCCTGTATTACCTTTTTCTGTTCTTTTTGGAATTAAAGAAGCAAGGGCAGAAATGGTAGCTATTTCCTTTAGAAGTATATGGTGATGGTTATTGAATGCTGGTAGTATATAACAAAGGTGGTGAAAATGAATGTTCTTCCTTTGACAAGAAGAAAATAGTTATTTACTCCACACAACAGTGGAATATCATTCCGGGGTTACAATGTCCTTGCTCTATGGAGGCAGTGTATTCCCACATACTGTTTTCTTGAATTGTGGCTGCTGTGTCTGTCCAGGTCCCTTCACAGAGAGTGGTCTGCAATTGGATGTCAATGGGGTGAGGAGGAGAGCTTGCTTGTTACTACTTTGTCTTTGTTTACAATATTAACTCTTGAAATTCCAATCCTCTCTCCTTAATTTAGGGGCATCTTGCTGTCCCAAAAGAAGGAATTGAGTTTTTGTGGTTACAAAGACTGACAACCAGCCATCCTGCCTCTGTCCATGAGAACATCTTACCTGCAGAATGCCGTCTCAGCCACTCATCAAAAAGAGCATCTGTAAATGTGTGCAGGAGGACAAAAATGGGGTCATTTGGTGATAAATGAGTTTGCCCTCCTGTCCCATTCAAAAATAGATGAGCCAAGTTATGAAGACTTCGGACTGCTGGGTCATATTTTCCTGAAGGATCACTGTACCCTGAATATGCAAACAAAGAAGAAAACAAAAATTACAGTGAAGATTTTGTTTGGAAGCTGCAATCTCAGATTAATACTTTTTTGTTTTCTCTGAAATGCATTCATGTTGTTATGTTGCTTTGCTTGAAACAAATGGGTAGCTAATTCTCTACCTACTGACATTTGGGAAATGTTCCTGGAATGCATAATTTTCAGATTAAAATAGCCTTTATGAAAGAATGCTTGGAATGTGGACTGCAAAGCTGCTGGGTTCTACCACAAAAATGGCCAACATAGCATGAAAACAAAGGTCTATATTTAGGCCCTAAATATCTTTCACCATAGTTGCATGAGTTTTTTAACTGCTTACTAAAGCAGATGTATCTTGACATTTACTCTAATGAGCTAGCTGTTAGGTTTCCATACATCACTTCCATGCATACTGGGAACACATACTGGAAATCTTCACAGGCTCTGATATTGTTTATTCTTTCAGTGATGATGGAGCTTTCCTTGTGCCAAAACCTCCTAATCCTCAAGTCAAATGTTAGGATGTGAAGCATCATGAAAACTCCTCCTGTGTTCAAGCTTTGGACTATTGTTCCAGGGAGGGATACATACAGTTAATTTTTTAAAGCCATGTTTGGACACCTAAGTATTGATAGGCAGCAATTTGAACTGTGACTTTGTAATTTTTCCTGTTAAAAGCTCTGGATTAATAAGGTACAGAAGAAGTTGTTAGGATGCTGTCTGAACAGTATAAATCAAATGTTTAGGCTCTTTTTTCTGTTGGGGGTGTGTGTGTGTGTGTATATGTGTCTTCTGGTGTTGAAGAGTTTAGTTTTAAATGTGCAGAGCTTATAGAAGAACAAGAGTTTTATGTTGCAGAGAGTAGGGCTAGCATGTCTCGCAGTAAATCCTGTACCCACACCTCAATTACTATTTCAATACTATTGCCCTAAGTACTACCACAGCTTTCAATTTATTTTCATTTCTTTTCTTTGTTTTAATTCCGATCCAAGAATAACTGCTAGAAGCCATTGTTTCCTTCATTTAGGGATGCAGCAGCATCAATCCAAAGGCAAGGACTGTGTTTTCAACAAAGGCAACTTACTAATTATGTGCCAAGGAACTGAAGTTAGTTTTTACTTAGTATACCAGCTGCAGACTCTTGAGTCTTTTATGTATTTTAAGAGACATAAGCTATAGCTATAAAGTAATTTACATAGAGTTTATTTCTGCTTAATAGTGAGCTAATACTTAAAGCTAAGAACAATGTGTTCTTCTTGTCCAACAGCCTGTCGCAAAACTCATACTTCCAACAGGAAAAAGTGGTAAGTCTGCTCCCTGACTTATTTGGAGTTGTTCCAGGTCTTTTTATTTGCCATGTTTACCTTCTACTGTGTTACGGAAACTGTCTGTTGAATTGGAATAAAAAGGAGGAGTGTCAAATACACCAACTTCCAAACACTGAGCAACATCCTCAGGCTCTGGGAGACGCTGCACCATAGGTCGTGCTACATTTCCAGCAGGATTCCTTCGGATGGGACCACCCTCAGTACCTGGAAATGGAAAGAGGAGAGAAAACAAGGTTGGTGGACCAGTAGGCCACAGAATGAATCGCTCTTATGACTGAATCATGGCAAAAAAAATCCCTCAAAAATTATATTTTCACTGAATGAACTGGTCAGTTCCTTATGTTTTGCAAAGAATGCTCATGGGGCCCTGTGTTCTGGATTCTCTGTTCCAGGATTTAAAAAGTCGTCTAGAAGCTTTTTACTGAAGTTTGTTGTTCTCTAAGTGATTTAGAAGAATTTTCTACAGACTTTCATGTGATTTCCTGGTGAAACCTAGGCCGACATTATTGAGGATGTCCTGATAGAGTAGCTGGGAAAAAGATTATGTAAATTACTAACCCAATATTGGGGGATTCTTATTTTTTGCCCCATATTTCCATGATGATGCTTATATGAAGAAACTTACTGGTATTTTAAAAATTATTTTAATTT
The DNA here is from genome assembly GCF_028018845.1 of Melospiza georgiana. Classification (NCBI taxonomy): domain Eukaryota; kingdom Metazoa; phylum Chordata; class Aves; order Passeriformes; family Passerellidae; genus Melospiza; species Melospiza georgiana. The sequence continues at coordinate 35,410,808 of NC_080465.1, forward strand.
GGGTAGGTATGTTAGAATGTGGTATTACTCACATTCAAAACATGGTGCACGTAGTTATTATGGGGATTTGTTGGATGTTTCATTTTAGGAACAGAACGGCATGAAGGTGATAAGTGGAGTAGTCAGAAGAAATGTTGAGAAACTGTTCTTCAGTTAAGAAATAAAACTGTCAGATGTAATTATTTATGGTGTAAGAGATGAATTGGTACTGCATAAGAAGGGAAGGCAAACCATTTAATCATTCTTCTTCTACAAGCTTCGGATAGTATGTATTATCTCAAAAGACTGATGAAACATGGATCAAGAATATTCAAAAACCACTTTAACATCTTTTGGCTGGAAAAAGCAACTACAATGTTAAGCATTATATTTATTTATTATTAAGAGAATTTTCTCTCAAGAGATCTTTCATCATTCATGCTTACTGTTACAGATGGTTCCCAAGGTTTCATAATCTTCCACATTTTCACATAGCACTCGCCACTGAGAGAAGATTGAATTCTGGCTTATAAGAGAGACATCAAAATTGCTTCTAGCTCCCATCAAGTCATCTGAGCAGATATCACATGTGTTTTGTCCTGTTGCAAAGTTCCAGTAGGGCAGTCCAAAAGTGGGGTCCTGTAGCATGTTCTAATCCATATAAATATGGTATTACTATGTGTTTGACACAGACAGCTATAATGTTTACTGCTAGAAGAATGTTAAAATAACAGCTAAATACATCTTGGTAAAAAGTCAGAATCCTGCCTTATAGAAGAGAAGACCTCTATGTAAAATTCATGTAGAAGCTTTTGGTAGTTTTTCACATTGATACCTTTGTTCAGCAGAGCAGATAGCTGTACTACTGAACTGAATCATGGATCTCCCCCACTAATAAGACAGTACCTCTGCCACAAAACCATATTGTGAGCAGTAAGAAACATAAATTAACGCTGAAACCCCATTTTCCAAATATTTTTAATGGCCTGTCAGTGAAAACAGTGTTTGTAGTTCACATAATAAATAGGTGTGGAACTGAAGGAAATAGAAAGAATAGGGGCACCAGCTTTTCCAATTGGCATTGTTTGGCTCTAGTATGGGTTAGAGTTGGACAGTTCTGGAGTTAATGAGGCAAAATTACTTTGACTAATGATCAAGTCTACTGACATAAATAGGAATATATATTAAATCACAGAGAGATAGAACTTCTCAGGGCTTTCACTTAGAGAAATGCCACTGATGAAAAATGCATGTCTTGGAAGGGAGTTTGTGCCTCAGCCTGATGTAAAGCAATTAAAGCTAGTGGAAAGACTGAAGTGATTTCAGACACTATTTAGTCCTGACCTTGAAAACTTAATTCTTGTTTTTTAGGAAGGGTGGTGGTTCATAAAATACTATACCCAATTTGTGAATAGGTCCACATAAGAGAAGAAAAAAAAAAGAGAATCATTGATTTATGGAATGGGGTATAACAAAACACTAATTTCTCTAACCAGTTACACAAACTAAATGTGATTCTGAATCCCTAAGTCATCTCTGTTATCACTTGCTTCAGAATTTCTGCTGCTTTGGTTAATGTTATTCAAGAATAATGGCTATGAGATTAAAAACACCACTGAAAATAACTTTGTTGGTCCAATAAAATGTCTTATTTCTAGAATATATCTTTTTTTTCCATGAGATTTTTATGGAAATTTTAGGTTTTCTATTGCTGTGATTAAAATATTGTATTTAAACATCTCTATAAAAGTGACAGTCTGAAGCCTAAATGCACTCTATTAAATTTTGTATACCAAATGGGTTACTGAAATTGAAGCAGAATCACTTCAACATTAGGGAAACCTGCTGTCATTTTTGCCTATTTTAATACGGAGTGGAGTTCTTTAACTGTACAGAACATAGCATGAATACCAGTAAACATTTACAGGAACTTTACCTGCATGTCTCTTTCAAGTTGCAATAGATGGTACCTATGCCACGTGACAAAAGCTGGTCCCTCATGAGAGAAATCAACTCCTCCAAAACTCTGCTGCCCTGCACCAAGGAAAGTCTTCCTGACAGAATAATAATGCGACCACACAAAGTAGTTATAAATGGAGATATTCTCGAACTGAGGTGTGTTGCCATCTGGTCCAAAGATTTCTTCACGTCTTCGTGTGGCAATAACGATGTCAGGATGGACTGTCACCTTGGCTTGGTGTAAGGCATTCACAAAGCGATTCCTTTCTTCTGCACTTAGATCCAAAAGATTCCTTCTGACTGTGATAATACAGAAGAAGCAAGTTACCAAAGTAATAGACACTGAAGCCTGATCTCAGAGAACTTGTTTATTGTGTTCCTAATAATTCTTGCTAAGTCCCTTTTTCTTCAAGTATTCACCCTTTTTTTATTGGGGAAACTCACTGAGCATAAATAGATAATGTTACTTTTTTTGAGAAAATCTGAAATAAATTAAAAGAGAGATCCAATCCTTGCAATTTTAATACTTTTAAGAGTACTGTTACAGATTATCTTTCCATTACGCTAGACAAAAGACTAAGACTACTCTTTGTCATACAAACCTTTCAGAACTTCATCCGATATATTTAAGTTTCCTGTAAGTAAACTTAAATATATCAGATGGAAATAAAGACTATAAACAGGAAATAAAGACTATAAACCAATTTATAATAATCAGAAACCCTCTGTTTGGCAATTTAATGAAGAATTATTTTTTTATTCTTGAAGCTTTGTAGGAAAAATGGCAGATTCACCAGTGAATTATTCTGAATTTTACGCAGTACAGTATTATTTAATCTGAGATTATCTCTTATTTTATCTCTTTAACCTGACATTATTAACAATTACCACATATTAGTCCTTTTTAGCAGTGCATCTCAAAATAATGAAAAAATGCCATTGTCCACACATAGGGAGTGAAACAAGGAGGATAACTGACTTGTTGAAATAGCAGTGTTTTAGCATGAAGAGCTGAGTTCAGATCACCTCAGTCCTTCTTTTACCTGGTCTGGGAAAATCTCTGACTAAGTTTAGACTAAGATAAAGATAGAAGTCCTCACAATTGTTTTTCAATACTTACTTATTGTCATTATAGAAAATACTGTAAAAATCCATAACTCATTGTCCAAATTAATGATCAATTATGTTGATACTGATCAATTATGTTGAAGAATCAACAGATCTTCAACATGAATCTATATGAAGAATAAAAGTGAATTATGTTTCTTTAAAAAAAATTATTCAGCGAGGGATGTTTTAGCTTCTTAGAAATTTAAATAAAGTCTTTCCTGAAACATGAATTTCATCCAAGGACAGCGTATCCTGAAACATATTTTTTTGTTTTGCAGAACTGAACTGACATGAACTGAACCTCACCGCTGAAGTGATAGGTTTTTAGTTTTGTTTTTTTTTTGGTTGGTTAGTTGGTTGGTTGGTGGGTTGGTTGATTGATTTGTGGTGTTTTTGTAGTGTTTCAAGTGGAGAACTCTAGTTGTCCATCTAATTTTGATTTACATAGGCATCTTAACATTTTCATTCCTAAAGTATATGCTTGAACCACAACAAAAAATTGTGACTATTATTAGAGTTAGTCATGAACTGAGAAGATATGAAGACACCAAACTTCATTTTACAGCAATTTAGTATGGATGTACTGACAGTAATCCAGTACTTATTTCTAAAATCTGAGCAGATGGGGCCAATGGCTCTGTGAATGGGCAAAAGAGGTGACCTCAACATGGAAACCTAGAGCATAAGAGGAAACTAAATTACACTTTTTAAACTCATGTTATCATGCATGACGTATCTGATTTATTTGGTGTTTTAATGCATTGTAAAGGATTTAATGTGAGAAAAGTAAAATGTGCTGTTGTATATTCTAGAAAATTACCTAAAACTGCTATTTGCCTGTCTCTAGTTTTACATCAACTTTGTGTGTAACATTTATCTCTTGATTATTCCTCAGAGTTGTTATCATTGCAAAATAGAATAGGCCAGAATTTCAGAGAGTGCAATCTGGTTTAGCATGCCCAATTCACAAGTAATGCTTTCTGCTTTCTAGCTTAGTTCTTGAAGCTCAAAGAATAGGAAAAAAAATTCAAAGATTTTTCCCATAGCCATCAATAAGTTATTATTAAGGAATTGTTGTTAAAATTTAGATTTGGTAAGTGGTCGTTTGTTAACCCTTTCTTGGACATGCTCTTACATCCATGGAATGTTCCCTTATCTGGTGAAAAAGTCAGTGCTGATTTCTGTTTCTGCAGAAATAAACACTGCATGTTTGTGCTAGAGAGCTCTTGTTTGATATATCAACAGAACCTATTGCTCATTTTGGGGGGAATTATGGATTTTACAGGATTTCAGTAACATCTTTGAAGTTAAAAGTGTATAAATTTAAAAATAAAGATTGAAATCTTGTCCATTTAGATGGTTTTCAGATGAGAACAAGGATCAGTCCCCAGGCCTGTTTGTCTTTTTAAATTTCCCTATAATATTCAATATATTTCCAGACCTGCAAGGATTTCATAACAATTTAAAAAAAAAATTAAAGAACTGTTTAGTGATATGCTAGACTTAACTGAAACTGGAGAACTGAAGAAGGGCTTACCACACCCTGGACTGATTAATTTGAGCTTTCCACAGTCATGACTAATGTTTTTAAAGATATTGACAGCAGCAGGACAGTAAAAATATACCAGACCAGGTATATAGTTTAGAATTGTATTAAGGGACTTTGAATGAAAAGAACAGCTAAAATAGTCACAAGGTATTAAACCTATTGAGGTACATATTATTCCCAAACACACTCATAAACACAGGTGCGTGCCTATATACATTGTTTTACTCCTAAATTCAAATAGTAACTTTTTTTTCCAATATTGATGGATCTACTCTTTAATGGTCTTTGATGCATTGACTGGAAGTTTCTTTTCTTCCTTTTAATGGATAGTAAGTATAAGTAATTTATACACATGCTGAACAGCTCCTCTAGCACTTGCCTTAACCACTTTAGCAACATACTAAAATGCTAAATAAATATAATGGACATTTTGTACCTTAAAGAGAACAAATCCACTAGGTCCACTTAGAAGCAAGCACTGACAAAGAGTAATTTCCATGTCATATTCCTGATGCTCTTACCTATGCTGATCTGTTGGCTGCAGGTGGGTCCGGTCCAGCCAGGCCGGCAGGACCCACAGTTGTACCCGGAGAAGTTCCCGTTGCAGCGGCAGGTTTGGTTGAAGAAGCGGATGGGCCACTGCTCGCGGTCATCCCGCCCGTCGTGGATGTACTGCGGGCCGTGGGGCCGCGAGTCGACCGTCACCGGCACGCACCGGCCCCGGCCCGTGGACACGCCGCACCGGTCAGTGCCGGGCCCGAACACGGGGAAGTAGTCTGGGCAGCACATGCCGCTCCTCAGGGACTCAACAGTTGCGCACTGCCGGGGGAACTGAGCTCCAGCTTGGCCCACCATGGTCAGAAGCAGTGGCAGGGAAAGGTGGAGCAGCGTGGGGATCCGCATGACAGCGGGTCAGGCAGAGCCGGCTTTCTCCCAGAGCTGGCTGTCCACACACGCTGATTTCCCCCTCCTGTGATGGGACACCCAGTTCCCTTTACGGAGAGAGAGAGGAAGCGAGAGAGAAAGCAGAATAAAAACAAGTGATACAAATTTCTGGGCTACCTGTTTCATCACAGAAAATTCCTTCTAACTCTACACTCTTATCTGAAAAGGCAAACAACTCTGACCACAGACACTAATGTTCTTCTCATTATCTGCATGAAAGATAGCAAATAAGTAGATCTATATTTGCTCACTAATTTCTAAATTCTTCCAAAATGTTCATTCACATTTTACACTTGCCAGACACATTTGCTTCACTGCCGCAAAGTTCTAAAACCTAAGGCACCAGTTTTCTGAAACTTTTTTTTTCCGCCCCTCCTTCCCTCCCCCGGTTCATGCCTTTTCTGCATTTAACTAGTATATCTTGTTCTCCCTCAGTTTTCTTGCTGTTCTCCAGTGCCAGCTCCAACATAAAATAAAGCTATACTTCCTCATGCATTGTACCTGTTTTCTCTTCGTAGTACCTCTCCACTGCTGAGATCTTGTTCTATCTCTGCACGTCGTATGACTGTCTAACCTGAAATAAGCACGGCTAATTTCTCTCCTGGTTCAGTCTGCCTGCTAATCCTTCTTGTACCAACACAGAATGGCTTGGCCTCACCCTCCTTCCTCTCTTAATCCCCTTTCTACTTCAGTGCATTTCTCTGGACTTTAAGTACTTGAACAGCACATGATTTCTTTCATGCTTATCTCCTTGTGATTTTACAAGTTTTAGCAAAGGTCAGAGACAAATACTTGAATTCAAAACAGAACAAATGTGAAGTTGGTTTTTGTTTGTTGGTTTTTTTTAATTACTTGCAAAGAAAGGCTCATTTGAAAGCAGACAAAGAACAGTGGGGCAAATCACTTTTAACAGACACTTAGAAAAAGTTCTTAAGATGGTATTTTCAAGATCAGGCTGAAGTAAGTGACTAAGCAATGTTATTTATAAAATTAAAGACTCCAATTTTTAAACTTAAAGCTTTAGTTTAATAATTTATTTAATACTAAAATAAAAATATAATTATCATATTCAAATTTCATGAAATACTAAGTTATGAGCAGGTGCTATGAAGGGAAATCAAACAAAGAAATTGACAAATCTCTTAAATAAAAAATTGCTTCTTTAATCACTGCAAGGATGATTTCTGCTATGCAAAAATGACCTTATTCAAGTGATTACTCTCTTTCTTAGCTTTCAATAAGGATGGATGTCAGTGAGGTGAGGATATGTCAAGTAGGGTGAAGATATGTCAAAAAACATCTTAACTGGCATCAAGACAAAACATTAACAAGTTTTCTGGGAAAAGGTTCAATCACACTGTAACTGGCATCAAGCAGGAAATGGATTACCTGCTCTTTCTGCTTCCCTGTATGCAAGTCATAATGTGAGAATGCACCCAATTCTGGCAGAAAAAAGAAACATTTCTTTGTATTTTTATTCTTGCCAACCAGGCATGCACCAGAGCAGTGAACCTTGCCCTCTGTGCCTTGTACAACTCAACATGCTTGCTTCAGGGTAGGACCTAGATTTTTAGTACACTTCTCTGTCTCTATAATTCATTCTCCATTTGCAGACAGTAATATTTCCTAGTCCTCAAATGAACCTCTTTTCTATTCTGACTTCCACTTCATTCTCCATTTTAGCTTACATTCTCTTCTTTACTAGCTTATCCTGCTTCTTTCCAAGCTTAAACCTTGTCTCTTTGAACATGTCTATTAGGATACATGTGACACAAATTCACTGTTTTTACGTTAGAAGGTAAATCAGAGCTGGTAAAAAACCTCTTGAGATTTTATCTGAAAAGAACTTAAAGTTCAAAGAAGAAGCATACGGGTTTTCACCATGAATATTTAGCAAATACAGCAAATTCATAATAAGCTTTAAAGGGATAAATGCTGGTCCTTAGACAAAGCCCCAGTAAAACAGAGCAAACAGATGTACTGACTGCAGTTTTCTGGCATCATAAAACTTCCCCTCATAATGGTGTACATGATTTAGATATTTTGTAAACCTCTTGCACAGAAAACACCTATGAATGTTTTACGACAGAGATGCACTGCTGAGGATCATAAACCCTCTTTGCCCACTGATGGTCCCCTGGGTATCCTGTTGGAAATCTTGCTGAACTGTTTGGTGGAATGCAGTCCTTTTTATAATCTTTATTTTGATGTTCTTGCCATTCGAGATATATTGCGTTTAAAGACTCCTGCTCCCCTACTGTGCCTGGAATGATTTGATCTTGGAGATTATCCAAATGCACATCTGTGTTTCTGTGGCTCAGTTCAGAAGGGGCTTGTCCACAAAAGCAAGGTAATGAGGAAGAAGTCAATGTGTGAACACCTAGCTCAATAATTGCCTGTGTGGACTAAAAGACCCAAAAAGAGAGTTATTTAATATGCTATATGTTTCCATATACCTTGCACCATTCTCTTTTTTTTTTTAAACATCAGTTCTTGATGCTGAGAACAGATCTCTATGCAGCACACAGGTTTAGCTGTGGTAGTACCCTAGTCTACTGGAGAAGGTTATAAAAATCCAGCCAGTTCTATTTGTGCTTGATGAAACCTGAGTTACTGATTCTGCCTCACCCCATGCCATCAGGCCCACAGTCAAACATCAGTTCTCTGAGAGCTACCAGTGGTCTTTACTAAGAGTTGGAATACAGGCATCTGTTTGTTTAAAGTATAAAAACACAGTGTGCATTCAGAAGCTCCATTCTTTAACACATGGAAAGACATGTGATTGTAATGAAACTTTTACATGCATTTTTCTTCCTATGAAACAGTACCTTTAAGAAGCATTAAAGGTCAGTGCCAGGAAACAGATCATTATCAATGGCACTCATGGAGCATATACAGCAGAAGATAATTGCCTATTTATGTAAACTCTCTCTTTGTAGTTATTCAGTTGTCATAGGCTTATTCAGTTCTACACATTTGAATAAGTAAACTACATTTTGAGATTTGTCTATTTCTTCTATTTTAGCTGGTACATTCTAACAGTACTATGTGATATAATTGTAAAAGAGAGCATAACTTTTCTAGTTCTTTCTATTTTCATGAAGAGAAAGGGGAAAAAAGAAAATAAGAGCCTACTAACTTAATATTTTTCTAGCATACTATAAGCAATAATCAGTTAAAACTACTATCTCAAGGCATCAGTAGAGAGCTGCAGACTTTACAATGGAAATGATGCTGGAGTTTCATTAACAGAATATGTGTATGCAAAAAAGTATTCATTTACAAATAAATTGCAAATGAATGAGCAACAAACAACAGCGATGTTAATTGATCTACAGCCTTTAATATTCTGCTTCCATTCAGAAAAACAACCAATGCAAAACTTATTGCTGAAAATCTTTTACTGAGATTAAGACTTGCAGTGAAATTGAGACAAGATTTTCTTACTGATGTTTATAATGCAAACTGTAGAAGTATAATATCAGAAGGAGCACATAATTTCATTTTTCCCACAAACCATAGGTCTTAGCAAATTACTTTGAGCTAGAATTAATGAGTGCAGCTACGGACATCTAAACCTCAGTGCTCTGTTAAATAACCAATTTGCTGTGGTAGGAAGACAGTGAACCAGCCTCAGATAATGAAAATCAACACAGTGCCATTGGTTTTAATAAGACATAGAATTACAGTCAGGTGGAGGCAGATTGGCTCATTTGTGTAGGTTAACCTTCAGCAGGCTTATTTGTGACAAGAATACTACAAAAATAATGCTGACTGTTGCAAGCAGTTCTTCCCAGATAATTCTACTACCTATTGCCCTACTCTATGTTATCTCCCTTTTTGTTAGACAACTGAAAACTGAAACCAGTGGTGAATATAAAACTGCACTTAGTGCAACCTTATGAAATCAAAAATACCATTCCAATGAATAGAAATAAAAATATTTCTTTTTTACTTTTGTTTGGAGTGAGCATAAGGTTTTCGCACATTCATTAAATTTTTTCCTCTCTTCCTAGTGTCATATGTTGTGTCAGATATGGGAAGTCCCATTGTATCTAAGACATATCACAGACATGGAGCAATATTATTCATTTTTCTAGGAAATCATACATATACTGTCCTGTACTGTACTGCAAGATTTAACTATGGATTAATTTTAATTAAAGGAATATTATTTAGTCCCTTTTCTTATTGGCAACAACTTTCTCAACTTCATCCAGCAGACTGCATGATTCTTACTAAGTACTTAAATTACTCTCTGAGAGTAGGACTGTCATATTTTTATCAAGTACTTATTTTTTCTTGCAAATAAGGTAAATTCTAAATTCTACTTTCATTTTGAGAGAATATGTATACCTTTCTTGAAAGCTGGACCAACTATAATTCCACGTATAGGAAAGATAAATAAAGCAAAGAAGATTTTTATCAGAAGTTTTGATAGCCTGATTAAAGAAAACAAAACAAAATTAAATTAAATATTGATACTGCTTTTCTTTAAAGTATCAAGTTTTTGCAATAAATCTTACAAATGCTGTAAACAATTTAAGCTAAAGGAATAATTTTAGTCATACCTACTCCATAATATGTTCAATTCATCTAAAGTTTTAGGCATGTGCTTGAATGTGTGTTATAATGCTAACAATTTCTGAACAATTCCTCCATGTTTTTGTTATTCTGGAATGATACCAATGAGCTGAAGTATGGCTGAGAAATGAAATTGGCCTGTAGTTGCTTCTGCAAAGTAAAGTGCAGAAAATTTACTCTGTATTTGTAGTTCAAAAGTTCACCTTCAGCAGGGAAACGTATAGGTAATTGGAGTCTTTATTGCTTTCAACAAACACAGTCCAGTGCCTAGAGAGATCTGCAGTTTCAAAATGATGCAATAGAGGTGACAAATGACTGCCTACAGAGAAATGAGTGAGACCTAAAAGAGTGTTGCAGATAGGCATAAAATGAAAATAAGTAGCACTTGTCTAAGAGTTTGAAATAGCTGCAAAATAGCACGCATCACTTTTGCCTCTTGAAAATATATGTGAGGTTTGAAAGCAGTATTTCAGAGAAACAGTTGACAGGCAAAGGTACAAAATTGGGTAGAACTTCCAGAAAGAAGAAAGCATGTTGTTGAGCCTGGGATCATTAGTTTTACTAATGAGTGACTTGATGAAATCTGACCTTCTCAGTAGCCTAAGGTGAAGGAACTGAAGTGTGCTTTAATCCTAGGGGCAACCATGGTATTAGAGGTAGCTTTGTATTGTGTGCAAATACAGTGAGCACACCGCTTTGATTGCCACAATGCAGTTTCAGCTGGACCACGTAAAACTCTGAACTACAGAATAGGAAATTGTCTAACATAGTGTTAGAATGGCTGTCAGTGAGGTCTGGAAGTGGAGAGTGTCTCTGCACAGGCAGAATTTACAGAAATTAAGGTGTCCATCACCAACAGTGCTGTGCGCGTGTCATGCTATGCCATGCTCTCATCTATCCACCTGCCAGTGCAATGTTAGGAAATTTATCCTCCTCTGACCATACTGTAGGGAGATACTAATCAAGAAGTGATATGTGTTTTGTTCTTATTGTAGATGCACTTTGGGCAAGCTACTGAAGTAAATGGGAATTTTGCTACTGATTTTAAAGTTAGCAGGGTAAAAGCCAAACAAACCTGAAGTAAAACAAACCCCAGATAAAGGTAGATTATTCTGTCAATTTATATTATCTCCTCTCCTCCCCTTTCAGATCAAATAATTTTCAAGGGCAAAGATAGTGTATGTCTAACACATTTTATTCCTCACAGAACACCTTGAAATTGAAGACATAAGAGGTCAGATCATTGTTTGGAATAAATTTGCCATAGCTCTAATAAATTATACTGTTCAGGATATGGCCCATTGATGTTCAAGAAGTTACAATAATCTATATTTAGTGAGAATCAAGTCTTCCATGTTTCAATAAACTGAATCATTATTGTTCCTTTTGCTGAAGTGGTTTCTACAAAAAATTATCTTCCAGTGTTATGAATTAAAACCTGCTGGATTATATATACTATCACATGGCATTTTGTTCCAGGCCTTGAAAAAAGAAAAATAAAACACTGGCACAAGATTAATTTGTTCTTAAAATTCGTATTATTCCATTGATAGACACAAAGCCTTTTGACTGAAGCAAATAAATTGTGCACTGGGTAATATAGATTAATAGCTCATATTTCGTAGGTGAAGATACTTTGTAGGGAGATATCCTACCAAGCTAATATATGATGTTTTTAAAATTATCTTTAAAGAGTAATCACTGACATATTTGCAAAGCAAATAGAAAAGACTTCAGTGCAAAAAAACCCCTCTTAGCTATTTATTGACAAGAGAAAATGACCTAACAGCTGCTGTCGCCTGTGTCAATGTTTTTCTCAGAGCCCACTGAAATACACAATATTCTCTCTTTTGACTTTACTGCACTAAAAATCATGACAGATTTTTACTACATTAAAAATCATGACAGATTTTTAATATGCAATCACATATTACTTGCTCTAAGACATAGAATGTTGAGGCCCCTCACAAACTTTCTGAGTTACATTAAAAGATTTGATGAAAATTATATAATATTTATGGGTTAAATGGATGAAGATTTTTTGTTCCTATGGAAAATCTGTGACATTTTTGTCATGCCAATAGCTTGTAAAATGTTTTCATTTGCAGCAGTAGAAATTGATGCTGGTGTATTAGATACCAAGACTAAAGGACGTGACTGAAATGCTTCTGATTAGGTAGAAAAAATAAAGATATTTTTATTATTTTTATAACCCACATATAATGAACAAAGCCCTATTTTAATTTTTTACCACTACCTTAGATGAGGTCTCACAACTGTCAAAAGGTATGAGGAAAAGCAAGAGAGGCTGCTGTAAGTGATGATGTTAATATCATAACCGTGGCATTCTGTCCTTTGAAGACTATCCTTTGCCAAAACACGGTGCTAACCTTTTACTTATGGAAGGAATATCTGCAGATACATTTTGAAACCAAAATTTGTATTTATTATTTATTAATATGAAGGTTCAAGTAACACTTTTTTTGCAAAAAATGATGGAGTCCTTTATCAGAATTTGTCTGAACAAATGCATTAAAGCCATTTAATGTGTCACAGTATTTTAAGGCAAATAGGATATCTGCATTCACTTCATAATGCAGACTGTTTTATCACACAGTTACTGAGCCATTTATTCTGAAAATGGAACAGTGTTTTATTCCAGCTTTAACTGAACTTGATAAAAGTATAAGAATTGATGTTAAGGAGTACTAAGTCCCATGAGTCGAACATAACCCTTGAGAATTTCATTTTTGATCAGGCCTGATAAATCTCATTAATACTTGATATCTTCAATGTCACAGATCAAATAAAAATCCTTGATGTACCTGATAATGTGTAAAGGATATTTATATTATCCCTTGCTGTATATTATCAGCTAGCTGATTAGCATACAAAAAACTTTGTTTCTCCAAAAAAACCCACAGACCCTATTAAGCTTTGCAACATAGTAGGAAATCTATATATTAAAATCTAATGAGCAAGGAATACAATTACAACTCGTGAACACACTTAATTTTTTAGTGTTGTCTAGATGGATTTAGGGTCCTGCTTTGGGTATGTTTCAGAGGATTATCTCCCTGAACAAGTGAAAAAGAAATGCTGTCTAACCTTCCCTTCTGTGAGTAGTTAATAAAAGGCAACATGATGAAATTTTTTTGATGATAAAACTACCACCTCCTGCTCAGAAATCTTTAATTGAATGAATATTTAAAAATGAGAGTAAGTAACTAATGCAAAGCCCTAGGGGATCTCATATCACAATGAAAACGATAAGCTATGAAATCTGATTCCAGTATTGTGGAAGCAGTGGAAGTCAAAACTGCATGTGTGCATTTCAGGCAAGGATCACAGGCTACTTCTAAATGCCATGAGCTCTAATGGCTCCAAAATGCGCAATGATTTACAGGAATGTCATAGATATCCTTTAAGACTTCGTAATTTTTTCCATTGACTAGGAGGACTTACCAAGGAAATTAATGAATAAAGAACTCAAGAGGATCAAATAAGCATGTAAGAGAAATATATCTAATGATGACAGACATATATAAGTACCGAAAATGTTGAGCTATTTGGTGAATGAAATGCTCATGAAACAGATGATTACTGTAATTGCAGCTTTTTCAGAGTAGGAGGATCCTTTTAGTTAATAATATTTCGTGTATTGATTTTTGTCAGACAAAGTGACGGAACATTTAACCATGGTTGCTTTTATCTTTCTGCATTTTTTGGATGAACTTGTTGATATGATTTTGATAGGCTTTGGAAGAAAAACTGCTCTTTTAAAGATTATTGATGCAGACTTCTATTAATGCTATCACATTGTCTTTTGAATAGATACTCTATCAAATTGTCCATATTTTTTAAAGGAGGGATTGACATTATGTTGACCAGACTAGTTGTCACCATTTCTTGTTTTGTATGGTACTTTGCCATCAGCACACTTCCAGTCTGCTAGCATCTCAAGTAGAAATGATTCCTTAAAAAATTTTCAGTCTTGTTTTTAGTAGCAATAACAATTTGTTGTTGAATCTTACAAAGTTCTTACCACCAGAGCTATATCTTGTTTCAAAGAGTTGAGCTGCTTTCATGCCTCCCACACACTTTTCAAGGTATGTAAACAATATTTCTTTTTCATCTAAAGATAGACTTGAATTTAAGGAAAACAAGTAGTTAATCTCTAAAAAATACATTGTCAAATTTAAGAAATGTAAGACAGCTCCTGGATAAATTTATAAACAAATAATTTCTACTTGAAAAATGGAAGAATGAAATTTTTTTCAAATGTTGCAGTTTATTTGCATTTTCCAAGGTTTTCTGAATGCATTATAGCTCTTTGGAGGCAGTTTCCTTCATTTTCCAGATAAAGGTTCCTCTTTTGGTTCCTCTTTTGTTCAACCTATGCTTCTTCCTCCCATAAGACTGCAAGAGCATCAATCACAATTCAAATTATATTTTTAAGGCAGTGTGTGGGTGGAGCTGGGCTCATTGATAAAATTATCAATTAATTTTTATTGTTACTGTATTTAAAAGCCTTGTCTAGGAATCAATGGTGTCAAATAGGCTACAAAGCACAGAGCAAAATGAGACCTGACATACGACAAGACACTACACATTTTCAGAAACAGAAAGAAAAGCCCACTCAGGAAATGCTTGTTGTGTTAAAGGGGTATATTTCAGCAGAATAACAGGATAGCTATTACTAGTCCTTTTAGTAGACATTAGAGATATGAAAAATTTGTAGGACATAGGAGAAAAAGTATTATACATGTGTATAGGTGATCATGCAAAGCCTAAGAAAAAGCAGAATGCATTTAAAAAAGGAAAAATTATGTCTGAGCCTGTGGGAGATAAAAATAGATGGCATCGTTATTCATAGTAATTAATGAAATATGGTCAATAGGCAGGGAAACAGGCAGGGAAGTCTCTTTCAAGTGAGCAAAATTAGCTTCAATTTGATAGAGAAGAGAAATAAGTGCAAAGGATGAAAAATTATTGATGTGAAATTAGCAAAAGCCACATAGCATTTGAATATCATTTCAATCTAAAGTCTTCATGTATTTGTATTAAAAAGAAATTTCTCCATAACCATCACCTTATGAAGCAGTGGATTTTTAGAAGGAATAGATTGTTAAGAGGAGTTAGAAACAATATAGAACATGTCCATACGCAGAAAAAGGAGGTTTGGTTCTCAACTTGCTGTATTATTAGCTGTTGCTCCCAGAATACATAGTTTTCACTCACTACTGAGTTAATTTAGATGAATAGATTTCGTTATGTCCTGATCATAGAGAAATACAATATTCGTAAGCGAGTGTAGCACTGGAAATAACATTATCCCAAATGTAGAGAAAGTAGTATTCATCAAAGTACCTGAATGTTTGAGAATATCTGTCAGACTTCATATTCAATTATTTGAAAAGTTTTTCAGTGATGTAAAACCTGAGAGTTTTAATAAAACCTGTATTAGAGTTTAAGCAAGACTCAAATCATGTCACATACCATCTGCTGCAGATACACTAAATGTGTAATTGATTTGCAGAAGGAAAATTAATTGTTCATTGAGTTTGAGGAAGGCTAGATTTTTTTTCTCCTACAGAACAAATTTTACTGTCATACAAATTTATTGTCATACTGTATGTAATTCATTAATGTTTTTTTAAAATCCATTTAATTATGAATACTAAAGCATAGGAATTATGACTATGCATCTTAAGGGAGTGAAGTATGTAAAACTATCTGATTTTCACCTAAACCATGTTGTAATAGTAGAAAGATAAAAATGAAGAAAAAAAAATAAGCTGAAGGAGTAGTATGATTATATATATTCTTTAAAAATAGAAATGGCGATTGATATCAAGTTATATGTGCAAATGAAAAAAAGTGCTGCTAAGATAGAAGTATAAAGACATATAGGGACAAGAAAAACACTGTTTTAAGACTAAATATAGCACACAATTTTGTATATATTTGCAAGTAATTCTTGCTATGGCAAGACATGTCAGAGGAAAAAATAAGGTCGAACTTTTTTGAAGTAAAAAGCGATGTGATTTGTTGTTGTGCTCAATGGACATTTGCAAGAGACAGAGTTGTCATGGACTTTGGTGGGCTCAGAATGCTCTGATTAAAGTGATTGATTTTTGGCAGCAAAGCCTGTACCATAGACTGCTCAAATGCAGGAATAATGTAACAAATCCAGGAGGTTAGTTCTGCAAATAAAAGGACTGGATGATCAGATGGACTTCAGTGAGGGTTTTTCACAATGTTTCACTTTATACTTTACATTGACATCTGCTCTTACAAGCAAACATGGTTAGAAAAGGTGAAAATAAGCAAATATAAGTTAAATAGGTACTGTTTTTACTGTTACTGGAGAGACAGCAAAAGGATTAATAACCACAATTTTTATCATCTTTCAGAAAATGTATTTACTGAAAGAACAGGCATTTAGAAATGTTGTCAAAACAATTTAATCAGTAAGATAGAGAACAGGGCCTTTTATCCACCTGTCCAAAGCCATGACATTGAGTGTCTGGGGATCGGGGTATAGGGAAGTGGAATATGTCAGATCTATGAATGGCATCCTCTTCCTCTAAGTGAAGATCTCTTCGGTGAAATGTACTGGAAATAGGATTGTTGAAGTGGTGCAAGTCTCATTCAGAGAAGCTCTCCCTCATTGCTCTGATCGCTTCCAATTGCAACGAATTCTCATAGCTGTATTTCAACATTAGTGTGGAAGCTCAGCAATTGTAGCTGTGTATCAGTGATCAGCAATTTTTGCGACAAGGCTCTGAAAATTGAGAGTTACCAGCATGCCTGAATTTTGATTCACTGTATAAGTCAAAAAGGAAATTTTCCTTTTGAAAGCATCCAAGTCTTTTGATTTTGTGTGTTTTTCCAAGGCTGTCTATTTCTTCAAAGTCTTTTTGACTTTTAAGTGTTGAATTTAGCAGAAATTATACACTATACATAAGAGAACAGAAATAACACTTAAGGCTCAACATGATGGCCAATTTAGACTGGGCACCAGGGCCAGGATTTACAATGTCTGCCTGTGGAAATAAGCATGTGAACTAGTCATGGCTCGTTCATTTTACAGTCTATAGAAAGAAACAGGTATTTTCAGAATGCAGTGTGTCTCATTCCAAAATAAAAACATTAAACACAGAGGATGATTCTGTGTTCTAACAGCACCTATTTTCCACCATTTGCTGCAATGACAGCTGTGCACAGCTAATTCTGGTGTAGAAGATAAAATTTGGCTGACATGAGCTGAATATTGAGTTTCTGATGAAAAAGTTTACTAAAAAAACCTCACTGATATTTACACTGCACATTTGACAACCATTTGCATGTGCATATTTTTTAAAAATTTCAGTTAAACCTTAAAATCATCATACAAAGTGATTCTTTAAGATATTTAAAGTGTTTGTCTTCTATTAAATTTTGTCTATAATGTTAGATGTAATAAATTTCTCTCCAATGAAAGCAATTATTAATGATAATCAGACTCTTTTAGTTAATCCATACCACATTTACAATGTACTTTGGCAGACTTAGACCTAGATGTAGGCTCAGCATTTTTGCAAAAGTTAAAATATAAGATTCCTTTATTAACCATCAGTATTGTGGTACATCCAAGATTTGGTTCATAACCACAATCTGTGCCATCATTGTCAAATCAATGATTAAACTGTGTTTAATCATAAATGTGATAAATGTGACAACTAGCTGGAAAGCAGGTTGTCCGCATGGACACAAATGTGAATGTAAGCCAGCAACATCCCCTTGCCATAGGGCAGGTAAATGGTGTTCTAGGACACATTAGCACAGTCTGAGAAAGGTGATCCCACCCTTTTGTTCATCACTGGTGAGGCCACACATGGAGTACTGTGTCCAGTTTTGGGGTCCTCAATATGAGATAGGCCACACATGGAGAGAGTCCAATGAGAAGCCTGAAGATGTTGAAGGAACTGAAGCATCTCTTCTAAAGCAAAAGGCTAAGAGATCTGAGATAATTCACCCTGAAGAAATGAAGGCTTCAGTTTTGTCTAATCAGTGTATGTGCATAGCCTAGGAATACGAGCGAGTGGGTAAAGACAAAGTCAGGCTGTTCTCAGTGTGCTTGATGCCTTGTGAAGGCTGACCTAGAACAGAGACTAGATGGAGTTAAAGAGTAAAGTAGGTGTTTCTTAGGAGGCCTCAACAGATCCACCTTAGGCAGCTCAAGAGCCCAGCCAGGGTTACACCCCAGGTGAACCCAGAATGGTCTCAAGGAATGGACAATCAGTCACGGGGCCTCACACTTTTATAAGTGTTGGTCCATTAGCATATTGGAGATAATTGTCCAATTATAGCTCTAGCCCATGAAGTGCCATCCTTCTTCTTTTTCTCTCTTCAGTCCACCCTTGTTGGGCCTGAAATCTGGGTTGGCTGTCCTTGGGTCCCCAGCTAGAGAAGGAAATGTTTTGTCTACCTATTCTGTGAAGAGAGCTAACTATCCCCTTACATGAAGCCCAGACCCACACACGAAAGCAGCACAGAATCTGAAAAATGTAAAAGCTAAAACCTGAGGCATCATGGTCAGTCTCAGAGCAAGAGGCAATGGGCACAAGCATGAATACAAGAGGTTCCTTCTAAGCATCACTTTGCCACAGTGAGGGTAACAGAGCACTAGATTAGATTGTCCAGAGGCATTGTGGACTATCCATCTTTGGAGATATGCAAAAGCCATCTGAACATAGTCTTGAAAATTAGCTCCAAGTGACTCTGCTTGAGCACAGGGTTGGATCAGAAAACTGCCAAATCCCTGCTCAGAATAGTCTTTCTGAGATTCTGTGAAATATATTTTAAAAGGCCCCAAAAATATATTTTTAAACAATAATACCAATAGATGACAACAATTGATTTTTATTATTTTTGCTTATTAATTGTAATGATAATGCCACAAATTAAATACCACCATTTAAATTAAATAGACAGGCTTTGAAACATCAAATACATAGAAGGAAATGATCCTGAGGTTTGCACTGCCTTATTTTTGACAAATGGAAAAGTCTTCAGCTAGAAAAGACACTGGTATTTCAATTCATGAATTCCAAAATCGATTAATAATTATAGAGTTTTCCTTATGTTTCCCAACTGTTACTGAACAGCAAAAACTATGAGTTTTAGGTCCCAGAAAGGATCTCTGTCTGGGGTTCTAGAGCATAACAGTCCTTTTTTTTTTGGTTGGAAGTGGCCTTAATGGTCATCTGGACTTAACCCTCCTTGCCATAGGCAGCAACATTTCTCACTAAAACAAGTTACTCAGGACCCCATCCAGCCTGGCTTTGAATACTGCCAGGAATGGGGCATCCACAACTTCTCTGGAAAAGCTGTTCTGTCACTCACCCCCTTCACTGAAAATAATTTCTTTATTATTCCCTTTCAGTTTAAAGCAGTTCCAACTTGTTCAATCACTACAGTTCCTGATGAAGAGTCCCTCTCCAGCATCCCTGTAGGCTCCTGTCAGATAGTGGAAGGTTGCTGTGCAACCTTCACTTCTCCAGGCACAACAGCCCCAAATTTTTCGGCCTGTCTTCGTAGGGGAGGTTCTTCAGTCCCCTTATCAGCCTTGTGGACTCCTCTCAATTTGCTCTGATGGTTCCCTGTCCTTCTGGTGAAGGGAGCATCAGAGCTGATGCAGCCCTGCAGGTGGGGTCTCAGCAGAGCAGAGGGGCAGAATCCCCTCCCAGGCCCTACTGCCCACACTGCTCTGGATGCAGCCCAGGACACGTGTGGCTTTTTGGGCTGGGAGTGCTCGTTGCCAACTCATGTTGAGCATTTTGTCAACCCTCAAACCGCAGTCCTTCTCTGCAGGATTTTTCTCAAACACTTCTAGGCCCATGCTGCATGTGTTGTTCATGGAGAAAGCGGTACTACAGTTTTCAAAAAGCTGACAAGTGTCAGGCTTGTAGGAGGAGTCCCCACCGCTACGACTGCTCGGCTAGTACACCAAGGACTGCTCTTTTCTGCAAGAAATGGGACAAGTTTTTATCTGGGAACAGGCACTGTGAAAGAGGATACCTTGTTGGGAAAGAGACACAATTTTTTATAATGAATTTCTGTATTGACTTAGAAATTTTAATAAAGGTAGAGTTGCTTTACTTAAGATCATATACCTACTTCTAGTCTTAAGGAAATCCTTTGAATCCGTTGATTATCAGTTTTATTCAAAGTCACATGAAACGTATCGAAAGTTAGGAATGTTTGAGTTAAAAGGAAAAGGAAGACTACTGTGATATTTTTCCCACACTTTTTTGATGTAAACAACATTTATATTCTATGCATAATACAGAAGTAATGACTAGGAAAAAAGCAGCATCATTCATTGGACTTAAATCATTAAAGAATTCCTCAGACTGTTACTTTCAGCACGTCTGACTTCCTTTGGACAGCAATGATATCACTAATTTATATTTTACACAGCAATAAAATGATAGGAAAGTTATTTTTGCTTGTTCTAGGTCCAGTAAGATTATGTTAATGTTTCTGGTCAAATTATTTGTAATTTAACAAATGGTTCCAGAAAGGATTTTCTTTACCACATTTTTTAAAATTCAGTGAAGGAATTATGACTATGCATCTTAAGGGAATGAAATTTATACAACTATCTGATTTTCACCTAAACTATGTTGTAGAAGTGGAAAGATTAAAATTAAGAAGAATATAAGCTCAAGAAGAGCTTATATATATATATATATATATATATATATTCTATAAAAATATAAATCATATCGTGATTGATGTCAAGCTATATATGCAAATGAGAAAAAGTGCTGTTAGGTACCATAGTCTTTCAAGAATGTTAAAATAAGCAGAAAGAATGTCATGGGGGTAATAGGTATTTTATCAAAATATCACAATGAAGTCCACACTGAGATGTTGGTGGCGGTGTGGTCTGAGATCCTTTAGGCAAATCTGAGTGAGAGACCAAACTGGTCCTCTGTAGGTCCAGACAAGAGAAAGAAGAGAAAAATAACTGTTTCTATTTAGTCCCCCCTATAAAGTTCTGGTTTTCTTTCTCCAACAGGCATGTTGCTCAGGGCCTGTGTAGCAGGAGCCCATGTTACATGTCAGTAACAAATTAATGTCTGCAAACCCTCTTTCATGAACCGTTTGTGATGGAAATGATCAGGAAACCAAGAAACAAGACAGTGAAGCCCTATTTATTTTCAAATCCAAGGGTAAGCAAAAAACTCAGGGACGTTACTCATTACAAGGGTGTCAGTTTAGCACCTGTCATCAGCACAGTCTACCCTGCCTTCAGCTGTCCCATCCACTTTGCATGTGATGCCTTCTCCCAGACACTTCCATCTCCCAGAGATGAAGCCTGAAAAACAGGGAGCTTATTTAGGCAAACCAGCAAAATTTATAAGCATTGAAATACTCAACTATTAAATTGCAAACAATAAGAATATAAAGGTTAAAACAAAGTGTGAAGAATAAAGATTGAAACTAAGTAGAAATATTTTCTGATGTAAACAAAGACAGGAAAAAAGAGATTTATTTCTTAAACAATTTGAGATTTTTGTATAAGTGATTCATGCTAAGCTAAAGAGAGGCAGAATCCAATGCCACATAAAATTTCTGGTAAATATGTATCATCTTGGTTTAAAGCTTTTAGATTGTATCTGATTTAGAGAAAATAAATCTGTCTCATTTCTATAATGAAATATTTGAAACAGTCCTAAAATTAAAACTGCTAATTAAAACTTCTGATTGACCAACTACTTTTTTTATTACAGTATTTTGTGTAAATGTCACATTAGGTCTAAAACTCCTGAACACTGGCAGAAATTATACATGTTCACTGCAGATATTAAACATTAAGAGTTTTTTTGGGGTCATGTGATGGCTGGAGTAGGAGATTGGAATTCTTGCAGGTATTAAGACAGATATGGGCAGGCATTGACACCAGTCATGAGTTTATCTCATGGAAAAGGTTTATTGCAGAATACTGAAAGAAAACATGTGAAATAGTTTTTCATTGAAAAGCAAGTTAGACACTGTAATTTTTTTTTATTTTTATGAAAGGGCATTTGTAAAGATCCTTGTTTTATGCCTCTGATAATATCTGACTTATTTTCCAAAAAAGAGGTCTCTGCAGGAATGATTATCCACACTGAGGTCATCTCCAGAGTGGAAGATGAGCGCTGTTTCCTGAGTGATACAACTGAGCCTGGCTAAACCACAATTGCTTTTTATCTGAGTCTGCTTTAATTTCATTCCATAAGTTGTTCTACTTGTTTCCCTGAACAACCCTGAGGTCTGATTTTTAGAGATGTTGAGCATTCAAACCTTAAACTTTTTATTCAATTAGCAGCTTCTTTTTGCACTGTCATTCCAAAGCAGCATTTTAAGATGCAATGTGCAATAAAATATATCACAAAGGAGCTGTGTATGTTTTAGACAAGAGTTAAAGTAATACATTAAGGCAACCATTAACCAAAAGTACTCAGATTCTGCTTCCTTGTGAAATGGAGGTACTTGGGGCTATATTTATAATGTATTAAGATCTCATATGTTAGCCTTAGAAGATGTCAAATATATGAATGACATAAAGAGGTTTCAAAAACCTCTACTCAAGAAAGTAAGAAAAATGAAGACAAAAAAATAATCCATTGATGTTTTCAGTGTAGTAATCATATCGGAAAAATACTTGGAATTTTATAATAATTCTAATAATAACACAGCAAGACAAAAATTTCAAAAACCCCAAAAAACCATGTTGTTTTTCAGTGGAGGTGTAATTAGATTAGTCTTCATCAAGACCGAATACATACAATGGATTACTATCAATACATTATCTTCTAATCTAACCATGTGGGATTTGTCTTTGTTCCCAAGAATACTTCAAGATCATGAGTTCAGTGGGGAGCAGAATGATGAACTGTGCTCATTCCACTCAAGGACATCATCTCTCATAAACGCAGGCAAATGGATTTCTTGTCAAGAATACCAAAACAAAAAAGTGCATTTAATTTCTTTTGGGGCTTACTATGACAAAGAAGGAAAAAAGGGGTTTAATAGTGGCCTGAAAAAAGACATCAGAAGAGAATAAAACTAAAATGTTTATGCAAATCAACAATTCTTGCATGATAAATGACTATTTCTTGTATCAAAAAATATCTAATATATACAGTAGTATACATAAAAATAAGTATGTAATACTTAATATATGTAGTCTATAATCGTGGTAAGTCAGAACAAAAAGACTCCGAGTGTTTTTTTAACAGAAATAAACATAACTGATATGTATATTCCAAATCAGATGGAAAAGTTTTTTAAAGTTATAATATAATTGTAGCTAAAATTTATACATATTGTGAAATACTGTGTGGATTTTATTCTTTTGTTAATAGGGATGCTTAAAAACTCAAAACCGTATTTTTGCCATCCTGAGTCTCATTTTGTTGAATTCATTTGAGAAGGGATTTGCTGAAATTTTTGTAGTTGTGTTATCAATGAACATACCCTATTTTTTACTTTTGTTGCAGCACCTTCCTACTGAAACTGTCCCTGCACCTGAAGCTGTGTCAGCCCAGTGAAGGTAAATGTACTCTCAGAGAGAATACGGAGAATAAGATTGTGTCCAACAGTTTAAATTTTATCTTAAAGTTCTTTTTGGGTATCAACATGAGTAAATATTTAGACTTTACTAATAAAATTATTCTTCCTGTTCACAGGAAAATAAATGAAAATGACATGAAGAAAACTGAGGTACTCCACAACTTTTCTTCCTCTGTTTTCATTGGTAATCACCTCTTTTTCAAGGCCACAAACCTTAGTCCAGGGACAGGGGGAGAGAAGATTGGAAGAGAAGATCAGGTTCAAGGCCATGTGAGGAACGTGAATACGCACAAGTCCAAGGCACCCAACACAGATCCCACCAAGTTGAGTGGTGCCATTGGTATGCTTAGGGGAAGAGATGGCATGGAGAGGGACTTTGACAGGTTGGAAAGTGGGCCCACAAGGACTTTATGAGGTTCAACAAGGCAAGGTGCAAGGTCCTGCTCCTGAATGGGTCAATTCCCTGCGTCAGTACAGAGGGACGCATTGCTTCAGAGCAGCTCTGCAGAGGAGGTTCAGGTGGTTGGAAAAATTGGACATGAGATGGCAATGTCTGCAGCTCGGAGGGACAACTGCCCTGGGGCTTCATCAAAAGCAGCATGGTCAGCAGATTGAGGGAGGTGATTCTCTGCCTCTGCTTTGCTCTTGTGAGACCCCACTTGGAGTACTGCATCCGGCTCAATGCAATAATGACGTGGACCTTTTAGAGAAGGTCTAGAGGAGGACCACAAAAATTATAAGAGGGCTGGAACACCTCTGCAGTGAAAAAAGCCTGAGGTTCCCCATTCTAACATTTCATTATTTAAAAAGGGATTTATAGAAAATATTGAGAGAGAATTTTTACTAGGACTTGTACTGGCAAGACAAGGGGTAATGGTTTTATACTGAGAGTGGATTTAGTTTGGATAAAAGGAAGAGAATTTTTATGATGAAGATCTTGATACACTGGAACAGCTTACACAAACCTACACAAAAGTGGATGTCTCATCATTGGAGGTGTTCAAAGTCAGATTAAATAGGGCTTTTGGCAACTTGATTTAGTGAAAGATGTTGTTGCCTATGTCAGAGGGTTTGGACTGTATGATCATTAAAGATCCCTTCCAAACCAAAGCACAATTCCTTAGATGTTTAACATGTTTGAGATTTTACCACAAACAGTTAAACATTTAATATAGGGGTATAATGTATTGATATGTATACATAAATAATTTCATTTCCAAGTTATTTTACTCTTTTGTATGTATTTTGAATTGGTATTTTAATATTTCCTTCAAAATCACTGTAGTTATATGTGGTCTTCCTTATTTTGTAACAGCTGGTAATGCTCTCTCTATTAGCAAGCAGCTTGTTGTGTCAAATGAGGGATCAATAGTTTGCTTACTTTTTTGATCCAGTTACTGAATATTTTGGTTAATGATAATGAATGAATTAACATTGTATGTGGTGTATATATATAAATTTTTTAAAAATTGTTTTTTAAATTTCATCCTCCATGTTATACCTCTTCCTCTTCCACAGTCTCTGGCTCAAAATGAAATGTCTTATTTCTATTGCAAAAAGTAAGATGGAAAATTTACATCTCACACATAGCAGTCAACACAGTTCATTTCACTTAGAAAAAGGTTTAAATGCACTAAAAGAAAATGAAAATCCGTATCATGTGATTCTGATGTGATCTCAAGAGAATAATCCTTGCGGTTAAAATAACAGTTATTAAAAAATACAACACACACTGTGTGCACATGCAGAGCAAAAAAGGAGGCCTGTTATTTCAGTATCTTAAGGATGTCAGAATTCTGATTGAATTGGTACATGAAAGAAATCCTTCTTACAAGATGAAACTTTATTCTCTTTGTATATTTTCCTAATTATTTCACTTATCTAAGTCCTATGTCCTAATTCTAGGACATCTTGAAAACCATGATCTCAGAACATCATTCTAATTATGTGATCATTTGGCAATTTTTCACAGTACAAAAGTCAGCTGCCCTCACAGACTAACACATACCTTTGCGCTCGCTATTTGTTCTGGCATTGTCATGGTTTTCTGGAAGATTAGATTCGTTTAGATCATGTTTCATAACTGTTCCTCTATATCTTACTACAGAGAAACCAGTTACTGATTATCACATCCACCAGCTTGACTTTGTCTCCGTTTACTGAGCAGTAGATTCAACTGCATATCACTCCACATCACGATGAGTGTGAATTCCAGAACCTCCACAGCTTCTGCAAATCTTGAGTGCCTGAAGCTCACAGCACTAGACTGCCTGCAGATGTCAGGGACATGCAGATTTGTGACACAGGTGATTCCTGCCATGGTTTAAGAAGCTTGTCAACCTCCACACCCTGGTTGAGTTGACGCCATCCTACCATGGGGCCATCCTTACTGACCTGACCATATCAGCTCTCACTGCCTTTTGTGGATGTCAGAGAGAAGAGCCAGGCATTCAAGATGCCCCTTAGTAGTAAGGCAGTTTCTTTCCTTATTCTGTTTTTCTTGAAGAACTTTTGTACCCCTACATAACTCAGTGCAGTTGTGTTAGCTGTTTTACCATACCTTGGATTTTCAAAGAACATCCCTGTTTTGTGTCTGGAGTTCTAGTCATGTCTGTTTTTTTCCCAGGTTGCACATATTTGTGGGCATGTATTTAAATTGGTGCCCTTACACCCTGTTTCATCATTCTTTGGGTCTTTCTTGTTACCATTGTTATTCACCATCTGTTTTCCAGCCCTTTCTACTGTTTACTTCTTTCCTTGGGTGTGGTTTAGAATCTCATTCCTCCATTTTCCTAGTGTAAAACTCTTCCAACCAGGCTGGTCTGCCTTTTGAAAAAGTTCTCTTACCCCACTTTGCCAGAGCTACTATATCTCTCTGTGACAGTGCATGATTCTCAAAGGTGGTGTGATCATAAAAGCCAAAACCTTGATGTTTACACCAGCTTGGATGACAACACCAGTTCATTACAATCATATACTGGTAAGAATTATGCATTCCTTCAGCTGCTCTCAGGACACTAAACCTAGCAGGATCTGAGTGACAGAAGGTTCACCTGGAAGCACATCAGATGTAGCTGAGACCAAACCCTTTAACAGCACCTCTAAGAGGTGTGATGTGATGGTACTAGCAGTCTTCATTTACCTGGGGTAAAAGTACCTGGTTTTCTGATCTGAATTATAAGAAGTTATACCACTTCCTGAGGACTTTGATCTGGGGTGTTTGTGATTCTGTTGATTATTTTCCAGGCTGGCTTTATTCCTATGGAAAAAAAGGCATTAATTTTTTAATATGTATTTTCTTTAAAAAGAAGCAGAATCTCAAAATGGGTCAGACATACTTGTAGATGAGAATAAGGTCTACCAATGCAGAGTGGTCTGACAAGTATTTTTTTAATTGACTGAAATGGTATTTCTGATAATGTTTTGCATTT
Source organism: Melospiza georgiana (assembly GCF_028018845.1). NCBI lineage: Eukaryota > Metazoa > Chordata > Aves > Passeriformes > Passerellidae > Melospiza > Melospiza georgiana. The sequence goes on from NC_080465.1 coordinate 35,437,976, forward strand.
TTATCCTGGAAAATTCCCCTTTCAAGACAAAACTGAAATGAGCTGAAATGAAAACTCATTTAAATTGTGAATGAAAAGGAGGGTGAGCTTTCTGTTCTGCTGTACCTCACATGTTGGCAGAGGCATTTACGGCTGGAGTTTAAGCAGACAGAAGGTCAGCAAAGTGACACAAATATTCCTAAAAACTCTACTTAGCTTGTCTACCCAGATTGAAAAATGTGTTTGATTGAAAAAATATGTCTAATAATCTAATAGCTTGACAAGTTTCACCCAGTGATGACGTAGATTGTATGAAGCATTACTACAAAGGAAAGCATCTTTATATCACACAGTCTTATTTAAAAATATAAGGTCTGAGGATAAGAGTTGAAGGTGAAACACCTTTCGTAAAATTGACCAAATTATTAGATATTCTAGGTTTTGTTCTTCACCACCAAGTCTGTTATTTGAGTACATCTTCCAAGATGATAAACCTACATATCTGGAAGGAAATTAGTTACTCCATGACAATAGGGATGAGCTAAAGATCAAGGAAATGCTCTTCAATAGAAGCAGATCAGTTATATATGGCTGATTATGAAGCTAGGAAAAACTGCATTTTAATGAAGTGTTATCATCCAGATTATGTCAAGGATGAAGGCATTAAGGATATCTTAACTATGTAGTGTTCTGGGAGTACATCTTTCTGTCAAAAAAACCTGTTGGTGAATCACAGAAGAAACAAGAGATTTTAGGGAGTGTATAATATGGGCTCAAAGAAGTATATTAAAAAACCACAAAGCCTCTTCCTTTTTAATCATATTTTCCTTAGTACTGCCAGATTTTCAGAAGAAAAGAAGCAGGAAAGCCTGTAAGACCATACTGTTAAAGCAAGAACATCTTGTAATTGTAAATTAAACAACTTTTATT